>NC_136667.1:12262500-14662500 GCF_903797595.1 Erithacus rubecula | reverse complement strand
AAAAGAACATTGCCCCATCTGGTTTTTAGCAGCTGGCCCATTAGCAGACGATATCTCACCCAGAGATAAGGATCACTGCTCCACCTGGTTTCAGCAGATGGTGATAGAATACAGACTTTTGGGCACATCTTTACATTGTAACCTAGGACAATGGCCCACACCACCTCCCCAGTGGAATGTCCTCAGAGCATCATCCAGCCAAAGCAGGAGCTGCACACACACAATGGGTAGTTAATTCAGTGAGTTATTAATGCAAATGTTAATAATTGAACTCAAGTGGTTAATGAGTTTCTAGAGAAAAGATCAAATTATACTCTTCAGATGCGGAGTTAGAATTCTGCCTAATTAGAAGAAATATGTTTTTCCCGTGAGGGGCAGTTGCTGAAGTGACAGTTTGGAGTCTGTTGTGACAGCATTTACAGAGATGGGAGCCAGCCAAAGAACAGAGCTTTTTTAGTATCTCTGATAGCATAGTAGTTTCTTTTGGAGGCATAATTATGTTGCGTTCTTTGCAGAGTTCATTAGGGGAAGAAAAACAAAGAACTTGTGTTCCATGTGGTTGATGTTCACACGTTTTTATCTTAGTGTGATAGAAGAAGCTGTTGGATCCTGAGAGTAACATGGTGTCTCTCTCTCTTTCACTGCTAGCCTAATAACTCAACCAGTGCTAGATGGAAACAGCTATTCTAGCCCACAGCTGTTTTTCAGGAGTCCATCTTTTTTTCCCGTCAGTTAAATCTCAGAATGTGTAAAAATGTTTGAAGGCTTATGTAAACTAGAAATCTCAACTAGAAATCTCAACTAGAAATCTCAACTAGAAATAAATTTGTGGAACTATTCCCAAGCAGCTAGAGTAATAATTATTTCCTTCTTTGCGTCTTAGCATTTGCAAGCAAATGTGGTGAGAAAATCTGTGAGTGAGATGCTGGAGTGGTGCTGGCACCCCTAAAAGAGCCTGTGCCAGGGCCCAGAGGAAAGTTATGTGCAAGAGCTGCTCCTTTTCTGACTCTTGTTTTATGAAATCTTCTGAACCTGGGACATATACTGCAGGGATTTTATGAGGTAATTTCTTTAAAAGGCCGAGCCAAACCTTCTTGCAACTCTCAGTTGGTTTATTTGCACTTACAGAAGGCTTTTTCTCTGCCTGGGGCAAAAATAAACTCTTCCTGCTGCAGAAGCTGGGGAACTCACCAAAACTATGTATAGCCCTCCAAATTTTGTAGAGAAACATAATGTGGGTTTAGTCACTTGTAGTGCTGCTCCAACCTTTTCAGGCAATTTCCTCCCTGCAACTGAGGAAACTTTCCTAGCATGCAGGAGCACACAGTGGAAATATTTCCTTGTTAAGTGTATTTTCTGTCTGTAACTCTAAGCTATGAGCTGTGAAGATAAATGATAGCAGCTGTGCCACATTTGTTTTGGAAAGAACCTGGTGTTACCCCAGGATACAGCTGTCACTGGAAAAAGGAAGGGTGGAAGTTACTTTTTTAAAGCCACATAGGAAAATTGTGGTCAGCCTTGAATTCTTCCCAAACCCTCTTCCAAGTGGAAATGTCCTTGCACAAATAACAGGGATCAGATGAGGCAGAGATGATGATAAAGAAAATGCCTGAAACTCAGAAGTCTACTCTCATTCTCATTCCTTTTTTTTCTTCTTTTGTCCATAAGATTTTTTTTTAGAAAAATAAATTATTACTGAGTTATTTATTAATGATAAGTGGGTTCAGATCAAAATCATGCATGGATTATATATATATGTGCAAATACACTTACATATATGTACAGAAAACTTACTACCTTCCAGCCTGAGCTGGATGGTGATAAATTGTGAAGAAATCTTAGTTTGACATGGCAAAGTGTTCTGGTAGGGCAGGCAGGCTCTATTCTTAGATCACAAAAAAACAGTGCAGAGCTTGGTATTCTGTAAAAAATTCTGTAAAAAAACCTCAAAAATGCCAAAGGGGAAAAAACCCCAACCAACAAACCAACTCATAAAATAATGGATATCCTGGCAGGAGGAATGGAATAATTCAGGAATTCCCTGATGGTTTGTTTGTATCATCTCTGCAATTGAGGCATGCTGGAGCATGGCAGGAAGAGAGGAAGATGGTTAAGTGCACAGCAGTTGTTACTCAAAACTCAGGCTAAATCTCATAAAAATCAGCACACCAGGCACACAGGGGTATGTGTAGCTTTGCTTTTGATGACTCTGTGTGAAGTGTACCACAGCAAATTTGCTTCTTTTTAACTTTATTGATAAAGAGATTTTTCTAAATAATATTTATTTAAGAAAATATTTATTAAATTCTTTCAATTCTTTCAAGTCCTTGTCTTGTCCAGAATTGTTTAGGATTATAACTTTGCTCATGTATTCTTTGTGTACAGTTTGTATCATTGAGGGCATCCTATTTTCTGACTTCACAAAGAATGTCAGAAAAATAATCATGCAATCAGGAGTTCACCACTGGTAAAATGTGATCAGGGAGGTGTCTCTTGGGGTAAAATATTGCAGTGCTGGTATTTGGCAGGGCAGCATTGGTGGTCCTAAGGGACAGGTTAGGACTGGGGGTGGGGGTGTTTGCCTTTTTTTCCTCTGTGTCTCTAACTTTTATTTTGGCTTCTTCAAGTTCTGCTGTGATGCTGACAGCAGAGATTAATTTACTCTCCAAAATGGTTCTAATCTGAGGTGATCTCAGTCAGGAAACATGTTCAGCTGATGCTGACACATCTGTAGGCAAAAGGCTGGTGAAAGTCAAACACACTCCCCTTTTAGGAGGCATAACCTGTGATTGTACTCAGGCTCTATGGACTCTGTGGCTCATATAAAGTTTCTGTTATGCTCTGTAAATATATATAAAAAGAAAAAGGTGTTCTAGATGTGGAGCTTTTAAAAAATTTCTCCTTGAAGTTGTTGAGTGCAAAGTCACTGGCCTTCAGATACCTTTTAGAAACATGAGTCAAGTGCCCAAGATCAGACAATTCAGAAGATAGTGCACCTTCCTTTTATTTTTTTTTTTCTTTCTGTTTCTCAAGCCTTTAAGATGTGTATTTTTCTTGTTTTGTCTGCAGCCCTGAGACCTTCTGTCTCAAAGGACTGGACTTTAAAAACCCAAGACACAAGACACTGAAAGACTTGCAAAGAAAACCTATGGCAGTTTGCAGTAGTGGACAAGTTTCATTTTTCCCAGAGTAATATGAAAGCAGGAATGAAATAAGTCACACTGCCATTACTTCTCATAGTTGGTCTGTGCTTTTGAAGCTTAAAAGAAAGGAAGTAAAATGAATTCATTTGGTGTTAAATAGTAGCTAGTAGGAGAAAGAAGTATTTCAAGTTGTTTACAAGAATTCTTTATAATTTTTAAAAAATAAATTTATTATTGAAACTTAGCCTTGTCCTGTATTTCAGTCATTCCTGTAAAAAAAAAAACCTGTGTTTTTCCTGTAATGTGTTAAGACTCAGATCTGTGAGGGACTATCTATCCTGGGGGCAAGCAGAATGGAGCATTTGGCTTTGATATAAGCTCTTGCATTTCCTTGGTCTTTATTCATATGTTTTTAAAGAAGTGTATTAATTTAACAAGTAGGCCAACAAAATAGCTCTAGTTCTCAAGAACTAAGCCTTGTTTTTCCAGCTTTTTCTAGCCTGCCCTCCAGCTGTCCTGGGTGTCCAGGGGCTGCTGGGCAGGGTGGTGCTGTCCCCTCCACAGCAGATCCCTCTCTGCTGTTCCTGGGGCTGGAGCAGCCCCTGGGCTCTGAATGAGCCCTGTGCTCTCACCCAGAGCTGCCTCTCCTGTTTCAGGGCTTCTGCTCTGCAGCACCAGGACTATATTTTTGGCAGAATTGAGCCCTTCTGCATCCAAATGACTACAATTGTGCTTTTATCTGGAAAGCACAAAGTATAATCTGCTTCAGTTTTCTAAATGAGTTTAATGCTATAGAAGCATCAAAGAGAAAAACTTTTGTTTTGTATTGTTATGCCTTATGAATTCTCAATGAAGTTACAATCTCTAGGTTTTGGTAGTTGGATTTTTTGGCTTTCATCCTTGGTTCTGTGCTTGAACAATGTCTGTCCTCCCACACAGTTTTGCTGGGGAAGTGAAAGCAGGATTAAGTTAATGTTTCTTTATTTTCAGAGTTCTGCTCTGCCCAGGACAGAGTTGTCTGCAGGTTGGGCTCAGGTCCCTGCATTTGGTGAAATTTCTGTGCCTTAGGTCAGTGTATGCAATGGTAATAATAATGCTAATAATACTTGCATCATCCCTTGGTCTTTAGCAAATGTAAAGTCTCACAACTTGGCAGTAATGAGAGAGGTTTAAGGTAACACATCTTAATTTGTGCTTGCCATCAGCTCAAACAGGATCCTCTTGTGTCCCATGCTTATTTTTGATTGAACTGCTGCAAGAGGATTTCTTGGTTTCCTTCAGCTGTGCATAGGTGACTTTCTCCAGTGTTTCAGAGATACTTGGTTTCTAACATTTTCCATCTCAACAGATCTCACACCACACTGAGACTGCAGCTAGGTTTGAAAGACTCAGTTTTGCTCAGAAGCTGTAAACTGATATTTCTACCCACTGTTTAGTGACTGCTGGTTGCCTGATCCACCCCTGAGGTTTGTAACAGCTTATGTGATGCTCCCCACTTTGGTGAATATGTGTGTCTTCATCCAGTCCTCCTTTCTCATGCCATGGTGGGTTCTCCCACCATTGGTACTGCTCTGGAATAATTTTCAGCTGTCTGTTTTTCCAGATCTTCTTGCTTTCTTTGAAGCTCTTGTGAAGTGTTGTGCAGTAGCACATCACCACCAGCAGTTTCTGCTATCCACACTTGATGATGTTCTTGCCCAAAGGGGTTTCCCATCACAGAACATCATCCTGTTTTGTGCCAGTATTTGTACTGAATCCTTGGTTTTCTGACAGCTCAGGCTTGCAGAATAAAGTGCTTGAGTGAGATACTGTTATTGGGGTTGAGGGTTGTCCCTGATAATACTTTTTAGGGTTCTCTGATATCAGAGCAATAGTGGCAGAAATAAAAGAAGAGCAGTGTGATGACCACGACATAGCAACATAAAATACTTTGCCAGTGTAATTTTTAAATTACATTATAGTATTTGTTACGTCACCTGCACAGGGAAGTATTTTATTGCCCGTTAATTCATGGAAGTAACATAATTGTTTCAATTTTAGACTACTACTATTTATCAGAGAATGTAATGGTTACACTACCTAGTGTAAAGTTGCTTAAAATATTGTTACTTGCCTTTAGATATTCCCATGATCATTTGTTTGTATTGGTAGTAGTTTTGGAAAATGAAAATGTAAGATACAATTTACTGTTCCAGAACTCAAGAGGTGTTTGTCTTATTGCACAAATATACCCAGGCTCTATTTCTGCAGCTGCTCCAAGTTGGCTGATACAGGGCACAAGACCCCCCTTTATCTGTTATGTGCAAAATGGGAAAAAAAATTGTAGTAATACAGGAATCAGGAATTTGGGCTTTTGCTTCTTGGCTTTCCTGTTTGCTACTGGGTCAACAGGTCAGCATAATTAATGATCAACAGGTCAGCATAATTAATGAATCCAGCCTGCAGAGGAGTTGTGTCTGTTTGTCACAAGGTGTGTGTGCATCCTCTGATGCAGCCCAGCAGAGCTGGTTCCCAGACACAGCCTGGCTGTGGAGGTGTTCTCCTCATCCCTGCACTGAACAGAGAAGTAATTAATGGGCTCAGTCTCCAGAGAGATTTCTCTGCTGCTGATTCCCTGGCTCCCCAACCTCATTTGCTGTCTCTCTGAGCAGTCCTTGCTGTGTGCTGTAGTTGTAGTTATGAACTAAAGCAATTTCTGTCTCAAACTGTTCCAGTGTTTGACCTTTGGCAAGAAAGGGACACGCTCCTTGCTCAAAGACTTCTGATGTTGCCTCCAAACACACTTTTGCTGGACTCCCTGCACACAGCAAAACTCTCATTCACTTATAATCAATAGTGCCAGCACCCAAATTATTTTGGTTTGTGATACTAAAGTTGTTGGAGATCAGAAGCCAGGAATGATGGACTTGCCCTTTTGTTTCTGATGGAGTATTTCCCTTGTGTTAAAGGCTTGTTGCTACCAGAGGAACAGAAGTGTTTCTCTTTCAAAGATACTTTCAGGGTATGTGGATGTGTGTTGTTTTTCTCCACTTGACAATTGGTGGTTTGTCACTTCCTTAAATCTGAGCTGTTCACAGAGATATTACATTGCTGACAAAGTGGAAGCAATTTAATAATCACTTGCAAGAGAAAATCGACACCATTATAGTTCAGCTGTCTTTGTTTCAGCCATTAAAATGCAGACACTACCTGATTCATATATGAATTTCTATGATAGTTTCATTATTTTTCCTCAGTAGGGTTGAATAAAAGTGTATTTGGTGCCCTCCCTTTGATATATCATGCTGGTGTGGGCCCTGGAAGGAGAGCCTGGTCCCCTGACACCCCTGTTTACATGGGGACAGCTCCATTTGGGTCTCTGACCACTCACAGCAGCATCCACAGCCTGTCTGGAAAACACTGCTGATGCACTTGAGAGATTTCACCCACATTTTAGGTAAATGTAGGGCAAATACTCCTTTTAGAAAGGAATTGGCTGCTTTGCATCCTGTTTGAATTTCTAAATGCAAGTTTTCCTTCTTAGACTGTCACTGAGACTACAGGTTGTCTTTTACATTTCTTTGTTAGCTTTTAGCCTTCGTATTTTCTCCATTGTTACGTTGCTGATTTTGTTTTCAGCTTCTCTCCTATTTCCATGTTCTTCTCAGTGGCCTTTACCATTTTTTTAAATGCAGCCAAGCACCTGCCTGCTCTTTTCAGCACCTCAGGACTGTTCCCTCTGCTGCAGGTTCAGCACACCTCAGCTGGGATAGAATCCAGATTGTACAAAGTCCTTATTCTCTGGGTACACTCATAAAGAGAAGCAGTTTAATCCAAATTACATCAGCTTTTACAGACCTCCTTTGCCTTCCATGTTGTGCTGGAAAATGAAGTACTTTCCATTGTGTTTGGTCTCCTTCATTCCATTTTCCCTGACTCATGTATTGATGTCAGAGATGACAGTTTGTGTCAGTGCAATTTGCTCCCATGGAAATGCTCTGTGCACATGCCCCCTCCTCACTCCCCTGCTTACATAATTTGGGAGCTGTCAGAGCACCACCCCAACACTGCCCATCTGTCTATTCTCTCAAAGCTAATGAGCCTTTTTCTTCCTGCTCCAGGCATATTACGCACCCTGACTTATTCATAGATGATGTCTATTAAAATTGTCAAATGCTTTGAAAATTAAATTATTTCCCTAAATAAAGAGCCTCCTTCTAATCACATTGAAGATGTTTCAACACAATTGGCCTGTTTTCTAGTGCAAATCAAGAGTGACTATACGGAGCTCTGTCTGGCCCCCTGGGCATTGTCATTTAATTGAAAATACTTGGGATTTACTATAGTGTAACAGCTCAGATATGTCCCCTAGTTTGGTCTGAGAGAAGCATCACAATGCAGAATTAATCTGAAATAAGGCATCCAGAATAAAGTGGCCTCTTATGGCATGAAATGTGTGATGGGGGTAGGGGCAGGTATTTGTTTGTTTTTGGAGTGATAGAGTGTACAGAAATCCCTTGTTTCCTATATCCTATAGCTTGGATTATATTTGTCTCTTTCATGTCCCACTTGTGCCTACATATGTTTCAGATGCTGAAGTAATTATCTTAACTCATAGTTTACAGCCAAGTTATTTCAGTTGTTCATGGCTTGTGTTATCATATTTCATGATAATTTGATTCTTTCAGTCCTCAGTCATTCTGATTTTCCTGTGTTGCATTCCAGCCTTTACTGATGTGAGTGTTGAATCCTGGTTTAGAATTATCAATGTGTTTAATTCCCAAAGTAAATGTTTTGCTTAGGCAACATCAGAAAGACAAACAAACAAACAAACAAACAAACAAACAAAACCCCCCATTTTACCATCAAGATCAAACCTTGCCAACCTCAACAGAATCCTTTCTTCCAAACCAGGGTTGTTTTTTGCATCTAATCCATTTTCATCTCCTTTGCAGCCAATACTGTGGCAGCTTCACACTTGCTCAGTTCATCTCATTCTCTGGAGTTTACACTATAACTTCCCTGGTGACACCATATCAAATGGTTTGATGAAGTGTGAGTTAGAGACACTGTCTTTTTCTTTTTTTTTCTTTTTTTTATTTTTTTTTTAAATTTTATTTTCCTAAAGGATGAGGTGTTACAGAACAGATAACAAAACCCCGAGAAACAAAGTCAAGCCTTACAATGCACATCTGGGAAACTCATGTTGCCTTTCACATCACTTTCCACCCATCTTTGTGTCTCAAATTTTCCCTTTAAATCTGTTCTGAATTTATGCCTGGTTAAGGTCAAACTAAGAGGTTTATAATTGTGTAGATCATTTTCTAACTTTAAATGAAGGCATCACCTAGAGCAGTTGCTTTAACTGTTTCAGTCTTATCTTCTTTGTCCTTTTCCTGTTTTTTTTTATAATACAGTTTTTAAGAGTTTTATTTTCTACCTACTTTTATCATTGGGGTTTCCCTTAGTAAAGATTTAACAAAATATCCAGTTATAAAATGCTTACAACAGAAAAATGTTGGCTTTTTGAATTTATACTGTCAGCCATCCCCTTTTGGATCCATATGGGTCAGTTTTCCAACAGAGAAAACAAAAAGGAAATTGAAAGGAAAACCCCCTTTGAGTAGCTACATTTTCTATGTAATTATTGTATCAGCTGTTGCTATGCATGATATAAAGATAAGTCAATTAATTTATGAATGTTTCAATGTTTCTCTGACACTGCATAGGTATGTGAAAACACATATTTAATTAAGCCATTACAGTAAAAGCCCTGAGCCATTTGTCAGTTCATTAGGCACACTTTTTATTACATTTTGAGCTTTATTTTACTTGTATTTGGCTTATTTGATGCAGTAATTTATTCTTGTAAAGACAGTTGGACACCAATGACAACAGGAGACCTATATTAACCTATAAATATGTAACCTATATTAGAAGTGTTACCACCACAGTAGGGAGGAGATCTCTATTGAAAAACAGCTCCCTGAGCCTTGGATTAGAGAGTTCTGCAGGTTGAGGTGCTCACAGGGGAAACAGATTTGGGGGAGAAGCTGTTTCAGCTGTGTGAACTGCACAGTGAGCAGCCTCATGCTGGTGATGTTACAGGCTGTGCAAGGGCACCAGGGCTCAGACTGGGCACCCACAGGCAAATGTCAGGAAAATTAATCCACAAACACCAGAGGTTTATGTCCAAAAAGGAGACAGACAAGTCCTTTTAACTTTATTTGAATAAAGGGAGAGGCCATGGTGCATTCCCCTGGGCTCTCTGGAATTTTTGGAGGACACAGCCTCCTTTTATCCCAATTTCCCATCTGCATTTCCCTCTCTTTCCCCTTGGGCTGAGGTACTGGAGAGGCACAGATTCCCCAGAACACCTGATACCCCTCTAATGTATAACCTTCCCTTTTAATTTTTAATTCTTACAGAATTCGTGATTCTTCCCCATTGCTTCTCATCTTTTAATATCCAATTTCATTTAGCAGCAACCTACAGCTTGTTTGCAAAGCAAATATATATAATATATATATTTTTTTTTCATTCATTAATCAGTGAAATCCTTCCCATTGTTTCTTTTATCTCTTGGTGCTAGTTTTATCTACCAGCAGACCCACAGCTTGTTTGTAGAGACAAATCCATCATTCCTCTCACAAAGAAAAGGGGAGATTTCCCCCTGGATCCTGTGTGGGATGAGGTGCACGTCACTGCAGCAGAAATTGGTGTCTTCTCTGGAAAACCAGGGATCCCGTGGCGTGGTTTCAGAAGGCACAGGGAGCTGGAATGAAGAGAAGACTCAGAGAGAAACATCAAGAGATTCCTTGTTTGATTAAGAAATGTGAGTTGTTGAGCAATGAGTGAGTCAGCAGGGTGTGTGAGCTGTGTGTGCTCAGACTCAGCTCTCAGTGCTCCCCTTCTCCTGTCCACACTGTGCTGCCTCTGCTGCTCCTGCAAGCTCTGCACCACCACTGAAGAGTGCCAGGCTCATTGATACTGGTGTGGTATTTCCCCTAAACCATGAATTGAATAGAAATAAAATTGATTATTTTTTATTTCAAGACATGTATTTAGCTGTGTTTTGCTGTGGTTGCACTTAGAGTTATGAAATTATTTAACCACACACAGGATGGAGCACTGTGCATTAAAAACTACTGAAAATTGTGGAGTCTTCTCATTTTCAAATAGGCCTGGCTTTAAAATGTGCAAAAAAGTTAGCTAAAGAAAGTTAAGCAAGTGTTTTTGTTGCTTTGGTTTATTATGTTTAATTTTGGCTAAGTGCTCACTTCAAGACTTTAATGATGTAAACAAAGAGCTGCCATGCAAAACATTTGAGAGAAGAAGAAAAATTGGTGTTCTAGAGAGAAAGAAAGTTTAGAAAGAGTAAAAAAAAATTTAACAGTTTACTACAAGAACCCTGAAAAATTAAGTGTAAAAAAGTATACAAGATTTTTCCACCAATGTCACACTTGGTGTTTAACTCATTGTGCAGCTGAATTAAAAAGGGACAGAGGGAATGTCACTGCAGTGCAGGCAGAAGCCAGGTCCTTACAACCACAAGAGCTGCCTTGGAAATCCTGTGGACTCTCAAACCTCCATGTGCCAGGGAACAAACACCCACAGTGCTGTTGCATTTAGGGTATAAAAGTTTGGCAGAAGATAAATGTCCCTTGTGTTCCTGCTGGTCCTCAGAAATTAGAGGCAGGGCTCAAATTCAGGTTATAGCCAATTCAGAGTATGGGGCTGGTCAAGCTCAGTAAGGACTTTGAGGAGCACAGCTGTGCAAATAGTGAAATTTCCAGTTCAGGAATGTGGGTTTGATTGCATTCAATAGGACTTTGCATGATCCAGATTGATGAATAATGTGATTTATTGAAGGAAGAGGAAAGCAGGGTCAGGAGTGCCATGATAAATGCACTAACTGCAGAGAGTTAATATGTGCTTTGAATTTCAGTCACTGGGGACTTGTGTATTAAAAAAAAATAAAAACAAAAAACAGAGAGGCAGGTTGGAATGATATCTACCCATAGAAAATATGAACAACTAGGGTATAATCATTCCAAGAAGTTAGGACAGTGTGTGATGAGATTCAGATATTCTCTTGTAGTATTTCTGCATGTCTGAGTAAGTTTATCATTGCAGAGAGTGGCAGAGTTTCTACATCTTCTTGTGAGGTTCCCAGGTGCCCTTCCACAAAGGGAAAATAAAAAGGATGCAGGTCTTACTGCCAGAAGGCAGATTAAGATCTCTCTGTGTGTTTGTATTGCCTTGAAATGTCTGGAAAATAAATTAATGCCTTTCTGACTCAGTATGAGGGAAGATACAGAGAGGGAAATTGATGCTATTTGCTTTTGGACAGAATGGTAGTGATTCATTATTATGACCCTACAAAATATCATTGCTTGAGCTTGTATCTGAGAAAATCCATTTTTCTCTTGCTGTGAAAAAATGAAATACTATTTTTTCCTTTTTTTTTTTTTTTTTTTTTTTTTTTTTTAGTTTACAAGTAATTAAATAGTTATTTTATGTGTCTGAATTAAAAAAAAAAAAAAGACTGGTGTAAAGCTGTGTTTTGGGAGGTTTCCCTAAGGTTTTAATAAGTGGTTTTTTTCAGTGATTTATGTCCAATACCTGCTGGGAAAAAATCCTGAATTTCTTGCAAAATAGAAGAGGAAGTATCAAATTCTTCCTTGGAAAGAAAATCTCTAAACAAAGTGCTAATAATTTATTCCCAAGTTCAAGAGTAGCTCAGGAAAACAGACAAATTAGGCATAACCACTTCTCTGGACTGCAACTGCAGTTAACTTTGCAGTGGGTATCTACAGAATAAACATTGGGGTTTGACTTTTCTGTCACTGTCACAAGTGCTTCTTGCTTTGCTGCCCAGCTTTTGGAAGAGTCTCCCTGTTTCCTCTGTAAGCACCAGCAGGTAGATGTAGGCAGCAAATACATCCCTGTTCAAAGCTTTTTGTGCTTCCTCCCCCTGGTCATCTCCATTGGACTTGCAGCATTCTCACATGCTGCTTAAAAATAGAACTGCACAGAAATAGGGATGTTTCCTAGTGCTGCTAGAAAAAGGAGAAAGATGAGTTCCAACTGCCCAAAATATAGAATTCTCTTAATATAATAACATGACTTTATGGAATCACTAAAAGGAAAGTGGCCTTTGCAAGTTTGCCATGAAAATCTGTGTTTTAAAGCAACCTTCTGTTCCAAAAAAAAGTGAAAATTAATTTGGCAATGGATTAAAAAAATATAGTAAAGATCCAAATAGCAAGAAATGCAGGGTTTACACTGAAAAATGAAGCCTTAAATCTTCCTTCTTGAACATAAATTGCATGTTCTATTATATAATTTTAAATTATTTGCCATTTTGAAAAGGGCTTCATGGAGCTATAAAAATTTATGTCATCTGACTATCTGGCTCAGATACTTGTGAACTATCTGCAACTGTTTTCCTGTCAAAAATTGCAATACTTGCAGTTCAGTTTAGTTGACTTCAGATTTAATTTTTCCCTAATGTAGGTCTACCATCAAAGTCAAGGCTGAAGGAAAAGCTTTGTATTTAAAAATGTTTGTTCTTTAGGAGCTTGTTGGCTTTCATCTGGTTATTGGGGAGATGTGAATGTGACTTGGAGAACTGGACACTGCCAAGAGTTTGGGAGGACAAAAATCTCTCTTGCATATGGCCTTTGTAGCCATTGGATGCTTCTTGTTTTTCTTGTGATGAAAGTCATCTCACCCAATTCCAAATGCACGTTGTTAACATCCAGGGTGCGAGTCCCAGAGGTTCCTCAATGATCCTCAGAGCTCAGGAGCTCTGCAGTCTGCCCAGGAGAGGCAGAATCCTGGCTGGGGCTGGGGAACATCTCAGGTTCTCAGCAGGCAGCTGTCTCTCTCCAGGAAAAAATGCTCTGAGCTTTGAAGAGTGAAACAAGTAAAGATGAATGCATTTAATACAAAGGAAAAAATTAATTGTGTTTGTTCCAAGAAAGGTTTGGTTTTTTTCCCCTTTAGCAAGTGTAATGGTGGTAAATACTCCCAAAGGCATGTGACCCCCCCCCCCCCCCAGTGCCCCAGTACAGACTTATTAACCACTGTAGCTTCTGTTTCCTTCCAATTTACCTTTCTGGAATATCCAAAAACTCCAGCATACCAACCTCTGCTTTAAATAATTCATATGTTTCTTGGTAGACAAAAATGGTTTTCTACATTCAGTTTATTTTAAGCTGGACTTAAAGACTGAAGGTAAAGAATGTGCCAAAAGAAATTGCTACTTTACTTTATCAAAAAGTAGGAGTGGCATAGAAAAGAACTTGGTTTGCTGAATGTTTAAATTATAATTTTAAGGACTGTCAGTAGTAGATTGAACTGGAATCGATGATTGACCACAAAATTCAGTATGTGTACTTTGATGTTAGCTTTTGGAAAAAAGAAATCTGTGATGGGCCCATGTTTCAATTTAAAATTATGGAGATGGTTCTTAAATAAATGCAGAATCCATGAATAAATTGTGAATTATGTTTCTGGTACAGTGGTGTGCTTAGAAGACTGTAGCTGAAGGAATTAGTCATAAAGATTTACCTTGAGGAGACTGAGGGATGCAGTGAAAAGGAAAACTGATGACTTCAAGCCAGGATCTGTGTAAAATAATAACATGAGTATTAGCAAAGCAATAGAAGAGTTAATTCTGAAGGTGGAGCCCAGTTGAACATTCCTGTAGTCAAATTCCCACATGATTTTTCAAACTGAATATGCAAAATGCAAGAGAGAATGACTGCTCACATTTCAGTAAACAGACTTAAGCAGTTGTAAAAATAGACACTTTTAGTTCAGAAGCCTTATCTTGGAGTTGTTTGGTGTGGTGTGGTGTTTTTGGGGATTGTTTCTTTGTTTTCATGATCTAGAGTTAAGTCATGTCCTGTCTATGATCCTTTGGCTGCATGGTGTCTCCTTCACTGTGGAAAGGTGATTTGGAAAAAAAAGTCATCACAGCATTGAATTAAAAGCTGTGTTTTGTAAAATTAAATCTGAAGTATTTAGAAACTTTCTAGAGACTTTTTTTTTTGTTTTTGAGACCAGCTAAGTTGGAAAAAATTAACGGTCCAGTGACCACTTGTTCATTCATCTGCATGTGCAGCTGCAAAATTATTTTCTGTGCCCATAGTGCAAAACTTCTTCCTAAATATGAGGTTTAGAGACCCTATGGGAGTAATTAACTACAATGCAGAAGCAAATCTGGGTTCATTGTATGAGCTGCTCATTTAAGAAATATTTTTGTGCACAAAGCCCATTAGCTCCATGAATGTTAAACATTTTATTATAGGATTCTGAGCACTTCCTATTTAGATGAAATCAAATGTAATCTTATTAATTACATCTAGCTTTTGATACCTGGATAGCAAATTGCTGTGTCAGATGTGAGCCACAGTGTATTCAACAGCTAAAATCTGGCTTTTATTTTGTTATTTATTTAAGAGTGATAGAACAGCTCTTTTCCTGTGTGCTGCACAAAGACTTGAGGATATGCTCGAAAGAAGTTACTTGCCATTGATTTTATTCTGCTTACTGGTCCACTTCCCTACCACTGCTTGACTAAGTGCTTTCCCTCTCTGCTTTCAGCCCTGTGCGGTTGTTAAGAGCTTAACTCCAATTCAGAGGAAGTGCAAAGCAAAGCTGCTGTTTTTCATCAGTTGTGCAGCATTGGCAGTCAAAATTATTGAGTTGCCAAGGATATGATTTAACCAGGACTGGGAATACATGCCCTTAGCTTTAGTGGGTGCAGGCACATGCCTGAAGTCAAGAATACATTTAATTTACCAAATTAGCTCAGTGCATGAGCTAAAGGACTTCAGGAGCAGAAGTGTGATGTTCTCTAGCCTATGTTTCATGGGCAGTCAGGGTTCATAATCAGACTCACCCTCACTGTCAGCTACTTTTGAAGTAGCAGAAATCATGTGAGATGCTGTGAGGAAATCTGTCTCCCCTCTGTGTATGGGATGAGGGTGCTGGGACAGAGTTCTGAGAAGCAGACTGCTGGGATAAGGCTTACTGGCCTGGCCAGGTGCTCATGATCAGCAGGAAGCAGTGGCACAAAACCAGATGAAAAGTAGAAATAAGTGCTCAGCTTTTATGAAATTTGTCCTTTCTTTTCTCTTCACTCTTTGTTGTCTGTTTGTTCACCATACAATGTTACCTAATAGATATTGCATCTTATCCACCATTCATTTTCCAATAGAAACCAAACTACAATATTTGTTATTGTAGGAGAATTGATCATTAAGATCTGAGAGTTTTTACAACACCTTCATTTTACCTCAGAATATGTAAAATATATCCAAACCCTTCCATTTAAGGTGATGGATTACTCTGTGCTTGGCTGTGCTGTCTGGATTGGTTGGAATTTTGTGCAATTACTATTTTACACAGCAGCACACTGAAGTGGATATCAATTGAAACATATTTTGCTCTTCAGACTTGCTTTTGCAGGTTTCACAAAACATTTAATTAGTGATAATCAGCTTTTAACCAGCCAGAGCACACTGATGTGATTCTCTGCCTCTCTCCCCCATGATTTTAGGCATAGTCTGTACCCTTCAGATAAATTTATTGCAGTCTGGAGAATGTCCTAGCCAGCAGAAGGGGGGAAGAATAAGGATATCAACTGCATGGGGAGTAAAGAAGGTGTTGTGCATACTGTGGTTTTAGTGAAGAATATCCTTTTCCTTTACTTTTCCTTTTTCCTTTTTGTTTTTTTCAGAATGGTGAACTCAGAAACCCGCTGGAGGTTGCAAAGTCTCCTTTCCCTTGAGGTTGGTGGTCAGTGGTCATCATCTACCATACCCAAGGAAACCAGAAGAGCTCCATGCTAACTCCTGTAAGATCTGCTTCACTATGGAAGATCAAATTATTTTCTGGCTCAGGTGTTGTGATGTTCGGCACCTGCCTTGGACCTGGAATTTGGAAAAGGGATCGTCTCTGAGGCACGGATAAGAGACAGAGCAACCAGCCCCAGACAATGAGCACTTTAAGTAGCACTGGAATATTACTCAGCTTAACAACAGTGTCTGTTACACTGGATTTTAGTTTGCATGGTGGTCTGATGGCTTGGTCCTTAAGCAGCAATTTGACTCTGAACCAGAGTCTGCCTACATCCGATCCTCTCAACACCTCTGAGAAGGGCGAAGCCTCTCGGATGTCCGTGAGGGAGAAGAATTGGCCAGCCCTCCTCATCTTGGTAGTCATCCTGCTGACCATTGGGGGGAACATACTGGTAATTATGGCTGTGTCCCTGGAGAAGAAGTTGCAGAATGCCACAAACTTCTTCCTGATGTCGCTGGCAGTGGCAGACATGCTGGTGGGTATCCTGGTCATGCCCGTGTCGCTCATTGCAATCCTGTACGGTAAGTGCCTTCCCTCCTAGTTTGAATATTTGCTTTTCAGGGAGTCCCTGTGCCTGCTGTGCCCGATTTTCCCTGTGCTGGTAGCTTGGGGAGCATCAATGTGTGCTTGGTCATGGGTCTGTGCTGAGGTTTATTCTCTGCTGGGAGCAGAGTTTGTGTTCATGCTGCCGGAATGACCTGGCAATAATGTCAGACTGGGGGCTCTTATCAGCATCTGGGACAGCAAGCCAGCTTTTACCTTCTGGTTGGATTGCCCCAAAGCTGAGCTAGGACACAAAAGCTCATGGAAAAGCTTAGTGTTCATTGTTCATGACCTACCCAGCTCTAAGGAGGGTCAGGATCTGTCCTTGAGCTCCCACTGCTGCAATCAGTGGGATTTGAGCAAAAATGTGGATAAGAAAGGAGGTTTGCACTAGTAGATTTGTCATTCAGATAAAAGCCTTCTCCTGGAATTTGTATCTCAGCTGGACTTGTGCCTTGCAGGGGGTCATTTTCCCTTTCTGTGCCTCAGTTTCCCATCTCTGGGAATATGCTCTGTTTTAAAGCACCCAGGGGCTTGCCTGTATAGGTGTGAACATTCATTGCTCCCCGTATTAGGGTCAGTGTGTTTGCAGTGGAGTGGGGCATCACTCCTGCACTCAAGTGTGGAATCACTGTTAGCACTTCAAAGAAGTAAAATATCAAATGCATCTAACTTTCATCTGGCTGAGACTCAAAATCCCTTTGTTCAGAGTGCTAGGAGCCTCCATCCCTGGATATTTCAAAGGGGTATTTTGCTCTCCTCTGTATCTCTGATCCTTGTGGTTGTGTACCCATGTATCAATTCTATAATCTGTGTGTTTCATAGATAAAACTTACTAATTTTTGAAGTCTGTTTTCAGATTTTCTTAGAAAGGTATTTTAATATTGATATTTCTTGGAAACAAATAATGCTGTTTACTTACAAATTTGATTAGAAATTGGTTTACTGTCCTATAAAATAAAATGTAGATGTATTTATCTGACTTCTTCACTTGCCTAAATGAGTAAGTCTGGCAGAGATTAATTTCTAAAACACATTGATCAAGCATACATCATTCCAAAGCTTATATAACTTGTCTACAGTGAGTTAAATCAATATGTGATTTAGGTACAGGCCTAGCTACAGAGAACTTAGGCACAAAGATCTTTTATTTTGAGCTGTCAGGATAGTTCCATCTCTAAATCTTGTGTGTATTACAACATGTGTATTTTATTTTTAGCATTTTACTCCAGCTCCCTGGAGCTTGAAGGGGAGTATATAAATACTGAATTATGTGACTGACCTGCACTTGCATAAATTCTGTGTTAGCCAGTGACTCTAAAAAGGTGAATTTATGGGAGTGGTCTTCCTACATCCATACTTTCAAGGTCTTTGGAAACTAATAGAAATGGATTTTCTGTTCTGCCAAGAAAATGATTACTTAAGGTAGTTTAAAGGTGTAAAGCATGCCACCCTTCTAGCAGCAAGGAAATATCACTGATTTGAAGAGGCATTGTAATTATCCCCCTTTTTTTGCCAAGAACCAGTATTGGCTGTTGATAGCCAGAACATTTCTTCACAGACAAACAGTACTATGTAGATTTTTTGGCAAAATCTTAATTTCAGGACACCCATGGAAGATTTGTGGAAATAGTTTGAGAATTGAGGAGCTGCTGGGGCAGTGCTGGGTGCTGGACCAGAGCAGGCATGGTGAGGGGAGGAAAAGTTCCATTCGGGGGAAAACAACCCTCAGAGGATCTTATGGATTGATCTCTCTAGGACCACAGTGAAATTATTTTTAATAGTATTTAAGCTACAAGTTGTGGAAGTAAGGAGAGGGAAAATGTTCTTACATTAGCAGAATTCTTGTGAGAGTAACAGGGGTGCGTGGCCATGGACTGAGCAGGGAGAGTGTTACTGCTTGGAAACATCATTGTGAGTGTTCAGTCATTTTTACTCTGTATTTTACCTTGTTTATTCTATACAGTCCACATAATCTTACACTGGGCTGTTTCAAAGGCTGCCATGTGCTGCTCTGGGAAGTGTATGCACATCTCTTCCAGATTTGTAGAAGTAATTTTTAATTTATGTAATCAGAAAGGAACTTTAAAAAACACGTATGACAGATAGAAGAGTGAAGAAATTACTTTCTAGTTTCCACATCAGCTCTCCCAGCCCCAAAGGTGAATTCTAGTTGACAAAGTAACTCATTTCAGAGTAGGCTCCTTTCCTTACTTTTGGGCTAATAAGGTAAATGAAGTAGATTTCACTTCAAGTATAACCAGAAAATTGAATAGACTCCCTCCACAAATACTTCTGGCTTTTGGTGGTTTTCTTAATTAAAAGAAGGAAAAATCAAGTTGTAGGTTAATTCAAGAGTGTTATTATAATGGAAGGGACAGCAGGATGCAGCATGATGGATTTTTCACCAATTAATCAGGGCTCAGATATATTTATCAATTATTCCTTAAGTGTCTTACAGTAATCTATGAGTTACATTTGACAACTGAGAACATTTTCCCTGGCATGCAGTTACTAAAGAACTAAGCAAATTAGTATGCTAATTAATAAGCATGTGTTGGGGAGAGTAAATGGGAAATGTACACAGTGTTTCATCTCAATGGAGAAATGCCTGAATAATTAAAAACACTGGTATTTTTGTAAAAATACTGATAGAGCATCAGGTATCCTACACAAGTGGAGGTTGTATCCCCACCTCTGAGCACTTTAGGGACAAGCAGCAGTGGGTTTACATCGTGCTGTGTGTTCATGAGCAAGAGAGGGCTGGTGAAGGAATGCAAGAATCTCAGCAGCTGATGTGAGTGGAGGTTGCAGAGCATATTAAGCTTTCCTGGTTCTTGCAGGAGGCTCACAGCTGCCAGCCAGTTGCCAGAGTGTGGCCAAGGAGCAGCCAGCAGAGCCCTCTGTGCCTCCCAGTGCAGGCTCTCTCTAACCTTTGTGCTGTTGGGGGCTGGTGTGGGATGCAGTTTTCACCAGCCCCAGCTGCCAGAGCAGATTTACACCCACATTATTGTTATTATTGATAACTACCATCGTTATTGTGGTGACAGAGATGTGCTGAGCACTTGGGCAGACTTTGATGCTGGTTTCCCTGCAGAGGGGGAAGCAGTGCACTTCAGCACTTTGATGTGACATTCAGGCATCTAGAAATGATCAGGCATTTAAAGACCATATCAAGTCATGGCCTTAAATGCATCCTGACTACACCAAGTTCCAGCTGACAGTTGCATTACTTTCAAAATTATTAGTTATTCCTGTTAGTTTTTAAATTCACAATGTTTCTGTTTGTGTGTATTAACCACTACATTTTATTCTTCTACTAGGGTGAGAGTGAATGGAAACTCCTACACTGCTTCCGCTATCTCTGTCATAAATTCAGACATGGGATTACTTTTTTTCTCTCCAATGACACCTTGTACCTAGGGTGTGTGCAGTTAAATTTATATCCAACAGGAAGTGTTAGTTTATCTTTTGGCATCAGTAGGATCCATAGACTGCCACCCTGTGTGCTCACCCAGCAGCATTTATTCTCTTTCCAAGCCCCTAAGCTTTCTTGTAACCTCAGGTAACATAAATAATTCTGTGAAATCTGAAAACCTACTGCATCATTATTTGCCCTCTTTCCAGATTATTAGATACATAGGAAACTTTATTTGAAATAGTCCTGCTACTGAATTTTCTCCACATGAACAACTGCCTTTTTACCTGATGTGACAAATGGGATTAAGTTGTGACGTATCTGTGTTGCTGTTGGGAAAGAAAGCTCTGTGTGATGTGCCCTGAATCCATAGAACTGCTTCTTGTCTGCTAGCAAGGTTTAAATTGTGCTTAGAGTGAGAGGAGGGGAGGAATACTAAAGAGATCCTCTCTGTATCTCATTGAACATGAGATGTAAAATGGTTGTAAAATATCTTGAGGCAGCTAAATGTTAACTTGCAGGATTTTTCAGAGCCAGTGAAAATGTGGTACCCTATGATGATTCTCTGCTTGATCACATTTGGAAACAGCATTAGGAGCCCACACAGCTTTGGCTTGCATTGGTGGAAAACTGGTTCCTTCTGGGCAGGTGAGAGTCAAAGGCTGAGGAGCTGAAATGGGAACAAGAGCTCAGGACTGGAGAGGGTAATGATACTTGTAAAGAGGAAGGAGTGATGCTCCTTCCACACCCTTTCGCAGCAGTGATTAAATCTATTAAACTTGCATTTGCATCACTCTCTTCAAAAACATTTGAGTCAGAATTTTTAATTGTCATATTGAAAGCTGGATTTGCTCTACACACATAAATTTCCTACTAATTTCATTTCTGATTTTGTCTGAGATTATCCATACTTTATGTCTGGTTTGTTTTAATTTTTAATTTTTTTTTTTTTTGCTATATTTTAATGTTGGACAATAAAGACTGGAAGCCAGATGAGTGAGGAAAGTGCCATTATCTGAGGAATGCAAAGCACTTTGAAGGAAAGACCACGGTGCTCCATTTAAAGTAATCTTCTCCCTAGACTTTTTAAAAATTGTCATAGCAATTTAACTTATTGTAGCCTTTTGTTATTCTTTCTCATTATTTTGATGTGTGTTTTTAGTGATGTCTTGTCTGAAAATCTCCTCAAGATTTTATATGCTTCTGTTATGGGAGACGAGAAATAGAATTTGATATCTGTGGAATGGCACTAATATAAGATGGATTCACTTGGACTTTATAGATTTTTTTCTTTCCTAACTGATGAAATTTCACTTGTTCATCCATGCAGCAGCCCCATCCCTATTTCTCAACAGGCAGGGTGTGTATAGTTCAATATTCTCCACTGGGATAAATACTTCATATGAAATTAACAAACATGAATGCTTTCTATTCCTTCCCATGTCTTTCCTTTTTCTATGAATTAAATTCATAGAAAAAAATCTTCCAGACACTCTTCTAGAGGCATGTTGTAGTTTTAAGGCAGTTATGCTAAGAACCCCAAAATCAGCTTGTTAGCCCTGATGGTGTGTTGAGGGCTGGCCAGGAATGGAGAGGAAATGCTGTAAAACCATGGATGCAGTTCAGCTGCTTATGTGGGCACAGGTACCCCACGATACAGACACAGTCCTTAAGGCAGTTCTTATTTCCAATGAATAAAATGTCACCAGTAACATTTGTACTGATTGTTCCTCTTGTCTGGGAATGCTCATTTAGCTGAAGTGACTTCCTCATACACACCTTTCACACAGCACTGATGATGAGGATCTGCTCTGGGAAGGGGACATTGGGAATTTTTCTGCTCAAGCTTATATCTTGGCTTGCTTTCTGCTGAATTCCTCCTTTTGGGAATGGATTTTGGTTACAGGACTTGCAAGCAATGGGGCAATCCATAAATAATTTCCATAAAAATCCATAAATAAATTCAGAAAAGCAAGTCAGAGAAGTCTCTGCTGTCTGCAAACAGACTGTTGTCAATTTGGAGGTTTATTTTAATTATTTTAAAGTATTAAATGGATTTGTATTTGTCTTTTGAACAGTGTCTCAATCTAAATTTGGGTAGAGCAAGAAAAGTTACAGAGTGCACTTGGATCTTCTGGAAAGCAGTTTTTCCTCATTTCTAACACCTGCAGGTGTTAGATCTGTCTGTCTTCTGGTGGATTAAATTATAACAGTGTTCAGCACTTGACCTGCCATCACTTCTTTGGCCAGATGGTCATGTACTTATTGGCAGCTGAGCTGTTTTTTCTCCTTATGCTGCACCTCTACAGACAGATTTAGAAAGCTTGTCACTTTTAATATAATAAGAACCAGCCCATAAAAATTCAGATTTTAGCAAAACCTTGGCTTGCATTGTAAATTCCTCCTAAAAAATTCCATGGGAAGTCTTCTGTATGGATGGTATGGATGCTCTTTCCTCTCTCTGAGGACAAGTCTGTCCTTCCCTTAGCAGACCTATGTGCTACTGGTAAATTTGCAGTGTTTTGATGGTAAGCAGGATGTGACAGCCAGAATCTGAGAGGAGCTGGCAGTGCCTGCCAAGTGCCCCCTGAATGGCCTCCTCAGAGCCCTGTGCCCCACCAGGACAGCAAGGACCTGTGTCAGCAGTTCCCCAGGTTTGTCTGGCAGCATGGTTTGAGAGGAAAGCCACCCCAAACCATGACCCAGGCCAGGCTCTTTGCTGTGTCCAGGGTGTAGGAGCCAAAGTCAGAGCAAGTGTTTGGAGCTGCAGTTCCTGGGTGCAGCCAGCTGCAATTATCTCCTGGCCTCTGGGATATTTTGGGATTCTTACCTGCCCTGCTGTGTGTTAGCTGAGTGACCTGGGGTTAATAACTGGCTGTAGAAACTGCACATGTCCCTCCTGGCCTCTCAGCAAAGCTTTGCTATGTCCTGTCCTGCCCAGCTGTGGACAGCAGGTCACATTCCACAAGGTGTTCTGCTCTGCACTTTCCTCCTGGAAGTGGGTGCTGTTATTGCTCATTATCTGCTTTGCTCAGTGTCCCTGCTGCTCTGCTGCAGCTCCTGCAGCCTGGGCTCTGCTCTGCCATGCACCACCTGATGTCCTGTGGGAAATAAGGGGCTCTCTCTGGCCACTGCTCTGGAGGCATCCTGAGGAGCATGTCATGGCAAACAAACTGTTCAGAGTGCTTTTGTCTAATTGCACTTTTGACTGAGACTGTGGAAGTGTATCCATGTCTGCAGCACTTCTCCTGGGAAGCTGGGAGAGGGATGGGGTTATTCCATTGCTGGTGAGGTACTTGGCAGCATGTGGAGCCTAAGTCCCCATTCTGCCAGCTTTATGGTGACCTGTTGCTAAAAATTTAAAATTTAGCTAGTAGCACAACGATCATCTGGGTGTTTCAGACTGTATTTTAAGCCATAAACTAGAATTTCTGTCTCAAAAATATGTATTTTTAATATAACTCACTTCTTGCACAGGGTGTCCCATCTCACACAGGAGCTGTCCCTACAACTTCCTGCCCATTGCTCAGGGTCGTTTGCATGTGGCAAGCCTTTTCTTATTTCCAGGAGGAAAGCAGAGGACCCCTTGCCTTAGGGGTGTTTGATCTTGCTTCCTCTGCTGCTGAGCTCTGGATGATGCAGCAGAGGGTTTGTGGTGCAAAGATAATTGTCACCAGAATAAATCAGTGCCAGCTTCAGACAGAGTTTCAATGGCACCTTGCTTACTGCTGTGGGTAGGGCCTGGCAGTTTTGTGCCAGGTCCTTGTGACTCATTTGAGCTCAGCTATTATCCACATTTTGGAGCATTAGTTTATAGGACTCTGAAGACCAAATTCTGCTGTCAGATAAAAAGGCAGAACAGTTGCTATTTAATTTTTTTACCACCTGCCTCTTTCTTGTTATTTCTTCACCCTGTGCCACCTGTATATCATCCAGCTCTGACTTTGGCTGGATTCTTGGAATAGGCAGAGATATTCTTCACTGTCCTCTCTGTATTTGTTCCTTTTGACAAGAGGATCTTATCAACCCGCCACCATGAGGAGAAAACATGAGAGAACAATAAACATTCCACATTTGTAAACATGCTTTTTTTGCTCCTCCAAACCCCTTGCTGTTAAGCAACCAGCCCCTTTTCCTGCTGTGGGTTAATGGGGCTTTGAGCCTGTGATCTGCCAAGGATGAGGCTGCTGCCCATGGAGCTCAGGCTGCTCAGTCCAGCAGAGCACAAACCCTTCCAGCAGCCTCTGTTCTGGCAGTTTCCATCCTCAGGAAGGTCGTGGAGGAGGTTCTGTGGCTGCTCTCTGTTGGCTGCAATAAAATTTATACATTGCACACCCTGTGAGTCAGATTGTTAGATTTAGATGAACAGCTGCCCTCCAGACAGGTGCAGAGGATCCCAAAGCTCCCAGGTGTGCCCTCCAGAGCAGGGTGCCCATCAGGGAATGGGGGGTCTGTGCCAGCATCCCAGCCTGGGACAGGGCAGGTGTGTGTGAGCCACAGCCTGGGCACGTGGCAGCACTGCCACACTGGGAGCTAATCCTGCCCTTTTCCAGGAAAATGTGCTTGTGGCCCAGATTGCCAAGGGATACTGCAGAGATTCACTGTTTGCCCCAGGGGTCTGACAGGCTTTTGTGCAGACAGAAGTTCTTGCAGGAAGGCCTGAACAAAACCAGTTATTCCAACCTGCATGAAAGCATGAGACCTTGTTTCTGAGATTTAAAGTGACACATCCAGTACTTACCTTTTTTCCCTTTACATGTGGAAAAATGAAAACCAGGAATGCTACAGAGCACCTTAGGTTTTATTTTTTAGATGTATTGCTCCTTTGTTTTGTTCAGTGGCAGCAGGCTAAAGGTAAATAACAGTAAGCATAGGAGGACCTGGGGAATGGCTTCCTACAAAATCCATGAGGGGACATTCTGACTGTGCTGAAGTCAGTGGGAGCATTGACAGGACATGCAGAGAGGCTAGGACTTCTGCCAGGGCAATTTTCTGTCTCCTCCAGCCTCTTTACTCTCTTCCTGGCCGGTCATGACTGCAGCTCTTGGCATGACTGCAGCAGCATCCTTCAGCTGAGATGGGTCTGAGATGTTTTGCTGCTCTCCCCTGAGTCTGAGGAAATCTCTTCTGCCACTGCAATGCAGCTCCTTTCATGCCACTGCTGTTCATTAGGTTTCAGCACCACCATCCAAAGCATGAGCCAGTCTCCTGTTAGAGCTGTATGGAATTTACAGGTGAGAGAAGTGAGCTGGCATTTGCCCAGGTAAGGTGACCCAGAGTTGCACAGTGTGGAACATTCAGCTCAGTGCTGAACTGTGCTCCTGACCTGTGCAGGGCCTGATTCTAAAGTGTGTTGCTGTGGGCATCCATTTGTTTAATGTGGTTTGGCATGAAAAGTTTCTTGTGATTGCCTTTGCATTGGCTTGGTGGGGCTGGCTCTCCCTAAGGTACTTGTGCTTTGCTTTTCCTACTGCAAAATGAGTGAACTCCTCTCTTCTGGCTTGGCTGAGACTGCTGAGGGTTTTTGTGAATTTCATTTGTTTTGATTAAAAACCAAAAATATTTAAAAGACAAAGGAAGCAAACTCACCTTAGGAAAACATTGTGCTGAGCTTCATAACTCAAATGAGTGAAATCACAAAGATCGCAAGGGGAGTTTCCTGATCCCACAGGAATGCAGGACTGAAAAGAACTTTCTGACTTCTTGTATCCTGTTGTTTGCTACCAAGTATCATTGAGACACTGAGCTGCTGCAGTCATATCTTCCATTTTCCAGAGCCTCTTTCCTTCCAGCTGCCTTCTTTTGGGTTGTTGAGGACAAAATCTGTGGGTTTCAGTGTGGAGCAACAGAAAGCCAGGACAAATCTCTGAGTGACTTATTATGAAATCAAACCCCTTAACTTTCTTGCAAGAAGCAGTTTTTAAATAGAAAATCCTAACACTGCCGTGTGAAAAAACAGAGCCTCCACTCACCTTCATACTTTCTGAGGGAAATGTGCTTTGAAACTTTCCTTCAAAAGCTGATAAACTGAGCTGCTTTCCCTTTTGAGATTTACCCAGTGCAACCTGTTACCAGAATTTCCTCTCTTGTGGCTCTGCCAGGGCTGGAGAATCCATCCCAGGGGCAGCTGTGCCCATCACTGTGAGGCTGGGCTCTCAAACAGAGCCAGGAGCTGTGGCAGTGGCAGCCCCAGTGTGCCCTTGCTGAAGTGAGGTGAGATGTTTTTAGCACTGCCAGCTCACAGCTCAACTGGAGATGACAAAACACACCATGGAAGCAATTCTAGGTAAGCACAAGCCACGCAGGCATCTCAGGATGTGTCCTTGGATGCTGCTTCCACAAATATGGAGAAGAAACTGGCAGAGTCCACTCAGGACCTGCCTGTTCCTGAAAGGTGAAGGGAAATGTTAAAATGCTTTAGATGATTCCAGTGGAGTAAATCCTATTATATTCAACTAGAATTGAACACATGGCCTTATGTTTTTCCAGTTTACCCACAGCTCATATGTTCATCCAATCAGGGAGCTGTTTTTCATATTTTACACATCAAATTGGATGGGTCTGTCTTGTTTGCTTGGTGAAATTGAGAATTGCCCAACCAAAATAAATATTTTCTGTGCAAGAATGACTCATTAGAATAATTTTGAATGGCACTCATTTAAATGTTTTTATTTAATGCAAATAAAGTTTTAGATCCAATTATGTTTTTTATTTCATTCTTTTCTCAAAATTTTTGGAAGATGCAACATGTTTTAAATTTTAAAGGAATGTAAAGCCCCCCAAATCTGTAGTGTGTAAGTTACATTTCTGCTTTATAGATCTCTGTTTTACTGATGTCAATTTATATACAGCAGCAGTTTTAATGCTGTCAGTGCAATATTCTCATGCCCAATTTGCTTCAAGATCAGTGAAGCTAAATGTGCTTTAAAATGCATGAACCTTTATTTACTTTTTATGACAATAGCCTGTTGGATCCAGTAGGAGTTTTGTAAGTGCATTGCCTTATTGTAATTAACTTTTATGAGTTTAGTTGAAAAGAAATACAAACTCACATGCTTTGTAGCAAACCAGAAATTGATACAAGATAATGGGAAAACCAGAATTGTTATGTGTAAGAAGAAAGACCCTCTGATGATGATAAACTGTTCCAGCAGTAAATTTGGTGCTTCATAAAGGCACCAGGCAGATCATAGAGATACCAAATAAAATGAAGAGAGGTTATGATTCAGCCTCATCTGAAAGGAAGAACATCACCAGCTCCAGGTACTGGAGCCATGTGAGACACAGACACCCAGAGTCCTCCTTGGGTTTGTTTCATCCCCATTCTTAAAATTATAAAACCAAGAGAAAGGATTTAACTAGAATTGCAAGCACTTTACCAAGACTGAGTTAATTTTAGTCTGTGTCATTGTCCATACAGATTTATGTTCCTCATTATGTTCCTGTCTGTTCCTCATCTGGAGAAAAACCCAGTTAAAATGTTCACTGCCTCCCCAGCCACAGCACAGAGCCTGGTGAGCAAGGGAGCAGCCTGCACCTGACTGAAAAAACAGCAACTCCTCTTAATCTTTACCCTAACATTAGTTAAGTGAGAAATAAAATATTCTCCACTTAGAAGCATCATATGTGTGACCCAGCATTTAAGACACAGCTGTGTCCATGGGTGAGCTGACAGAGGAGTGCATCTCAATGGCCTCAGCCACTCTGTCCATCCTGAACACCCCATACCAGTTATTGCTTTTACTTATGTTTTGTCTTACCCACAAGTTCCTTTTTTTCCTTCCTAGAAGGTGACTGCAGCTAAATCCAGCTACACTTCCATGCACCAAATATCTGGCACGTATTATCTCATGCTGAGAACTTGCTCTCTCTTGCTAACCTCAGCAGAGTGAAATTGGGCTGAGGAAATAGTCAGTAGAATGTGTTTCTCCACACTTGTCAAGGAGCTGCCACAATTTCCAGGAATGTTCCTATTGCAGTTTGCTGTAAAGATTAACACATGGCTTCATTTCCCTGGCTGCAGCTGCAGATAGCAGAGGACTGAAGGGAAACCCAGAACTCCAAGGCTGGTCAGCTGTATTTCTGTTCTCTGCCTGGATTTAACATGGAAAAGCTCTTTCATCCTTGTTCAGTCTGTGTTCTGTGTTCATGGAATCATTCAGGCTGGGGAAGACCTCAGGGATCATCGAATCAAACCATGAATCTGATGCTGTCAGAGACACCACCAGACCATGTCACTGAGCACCACATCCTTGTACCTTCTGAACTCTGACAGGGACAGTGACTCCATCACTTCCCTGGGCAGCCTTTTGCAATGTTTGACTACCCTTTCAATGAAGAATTTTTTGGTAATATGCAATCTAAACTTCCTACAGCACAACCTGAGGCCATTTCCTCTCATCACTCAGGGAATTTGCTGTTTGATGCAGGTGGATGCCTCATCTGCATTTTGCTGTTTGGTGTATTTGTGTACATCCTAACACATTTGGTGCTTTTACTGTATTATGTTATGGGAAGCACTGTGTGAAAAGAAGTAAGATTTTTTTTTTAGTGTTTGGTACCTTTATGTGATCAATACAATAATATCATAATTTTTTGCTTTAAGGGCTTAACCTGAATGCTGGTGAAATGCCAAGACCTGATCAATAGAGTGCTGTATTTTTAGAAGGGATGGATGTTGTGGGCCACCTCAGCCTTTGTGTTAAAAAATATGGGTAAAATCACTGCATTGGGAAGGCAAATACATTTATAGACAGCTGCTTTACACAACATGCAAAGAAATACAGAGAAGTGAGTGAAATCTCTACCACTCCCTTGAATATGCTGTAAGACAAATATCCCAGTGTAATATATTAGTTTAAATTATGCATGTTTCCATGGTTGGGTCAATTAACTCAGAATTAACTCAACTTTTTCATTCTACTTCCTTTCCCATCCATCAGTTGAATTGATATCATTAAATTCTACTCAGCAAATTATTATTTTACTGTATCTATCCAATTCATATGACATCTTCCTTGAAATTCTGGTTCTAGAGTTGTCTATTATTCATTAAAATACCCTCATAAGTGAGTTCACTTCCTTGAGGCCTAACAGTAAGATTAGCAGCAAGTTCCCACTTTGTGTTTTATCAGCACATACTGGGAAACAGGCTGTATGTGATTCATCTGCTTGCATGGAAATTAAATGAAAATTACATAGATGGAAGGGGGACCACATGCCAATTGCTCTGCCTTGCACTATTTTCACACTGCCTCATTGACAAAATACAATCTTTTCATGAATGGACAATTTACAAGAGGAACTGAATAGATCCTTACTGGCTATTCTGCCAAAATTGTCATTGAAGATGCTAATTACATGAGGGGAATTTGTGCATGAGCCTGTCATGGAGCCTAGGCTGTGATTAAAAATACGTGCTACATCAAAAATTTGGTTTTATGCATTAGTTTCAAAGACATACTCCATTTTTCCAGACTCTGTGTTTTCTGGTTGTAACAAGTTTTCTTGTTGGAAAAGTTTGCTACTCCTGCCGGCAGCCTGATAAGCCCAGTGACAGCAGTGGGTTCAGTGAGTGAATCTCTCATCCAAGATGTTGTCTTGCTTCCTAGATGAAAAAGGTCCAGGACTAGAAAGTTCAATGAGTAATATACAAACATGAAGTGTTCCTCTAGCAGCTCTTGGGTGTGAGATTTGATGGGCAAGGCAGGGTGGTTGATAAGGCTCTGTTGATTCATGGTTGTTTTTTTGGGTGGTTTGATTCCCATTCCTGCTGTCATATTGGTGGGAGCCTCAGCTCTCCAGCAGAGCTGCAGTTATCAGGACAGACCAGTTGCTGTTCTGACCAATATCTCTCCACCTTCTGATGTATAATTTGTTTTTCAATGTGTTTATTTTTGGTAAGATTTGGGTGGTTTGCTTGTTTTTCTAAATGTCTATTTCTGTCCTCAATCAGAGGCAGCAGCTGTATGGGAAGGTCTTGGTGTTGCTGAGATATGGAAATTGTGACAGGCTTTTACCATACCTATTTGGCACCCACTGGGATGCAGGAGACTGTAAATGCCTGTCTGACACCCATGAATATTGATGGCTGGTTCTGGGAGGCAGCAGAGCTCTGCCCTCCTGCCTGTGCATTTGTTCTGAATGGGAATAACTCCTCACTCCTCTATTTAAATTTTGGATTTGTTGGGTAAAATTTTGAATTTTTCGGTTGGAGTTTTGTTGATTTCTTCTGATCAGTCAGTTTGAAATCAGCAGAAAGGGAGGTTGCATTTTAACACAGGAGAAGCCAAGAGCAATGAATCAACTTTCTTGTTCAAATCTAGCTGGCTGTGTCCATCCAAGATGCCCAGCAGCAGAACAAGATTAATTGATTGACAGAACACAGCAAGTGGATGTTCACAAGCATGAATACAGGAAAAACAACTTTTAAGATGAAGTCCTTTAAATATACCTTTGACACCTTAGTTTATCTCCTTTCCATAATGATTTATTCAAGATTTTCTAGTCCATTTTGGGATAGGTGCCTCTTGCACCTCGGGAATAACTAATTATGCACAGCACTCATATTATTCATTTGCATTTGTGAAACTTTAGACAGCAATTAGAATTTTAGAATCTAGAATAACGTATGAGTTGGAAAGGGCCCTCAAGGATGATTGTGTCCAACTCCTGGCCTTGCATGGGAAACCCCAAAAATCCCCCTACATGCCTGAGAGTATTGTCCAAATGCTCCTTGAGCTCTCTCAGGATTGGGGCTGTGTTCACCTCCCTGGGCAGCCCCTTCCAATGCCCAGCCACCCTATGGAAGAAGAATTTTCTCCTAATATCCAACCTAACCCTGCCCTGACCTGGCTTCAGGCCATTCCTTGGGTCCTTCACTGGTCACCAGAGAAGAGATCAGTGTCTGCCCCCTCCTCCCCCCATGGGGAAGCTGCAGACCTCAGTGGGGTCTGTCCTCAGTCTCCTCTTCTTGTGGCACCCAAAACTGTCCCCAGCACTCAAGGTGAGGCCACCCCAGTGAGAGCAGAGTGGGACAATCCCCTCCCTTGACGGGCTGGTGATGCTGTGCCTGATGAACAGCACCTATTTTATTATGTTTGCTAGATTACTATGTTAACACATAATTTTATTATTGTAGTTATCACTGGGTTTGATTTGTAATCAAGTGCAAGATTACACTGTAATAATAGTATAACCACGATAATAAAATAATGTTGCACTTGATTACAAAGCAAAAACAAGCCTATCAAAACCCCCAATGGTATAACTTAACTAAATAAAATTTCTTTAGTTTCCCTTACTACCTCATGAGACCACTATAATTTTCTGGGTAATAGTTTTCTTCCTAATATATCAGTACGCCCACGCTTCATTTATCCATGTTAAATTAAACTTCTACTTCATGTTAATGGAACTTACAATAGGCCTACAATTTCTGCAAAACTCAGAGGAGTGCAACTGTACCCAGAGGGTGGTCACATGCTAAGTTTCACTTTCTCTGGTGTTACCTACCAGGAATAGGGTTTACATGCCAAAACATTGTTATGTTGGCTGAGAAAAGTCACCTGAATTTCAGGATGTGAGGATGGAGGTACTTGTGTTAGTTTTCCAGTCCTTTGGATCTGTAAAAAAACATGCTGAGTTGACTCTTACATATCCTCATCCTACAGTTTGACAATTGGGCATTTTATAGACTGTAAGCACTGCACTAGGAAAACACCATAATCTCAGGTTAAATCACATTCCAACTTCAAGTCTTTTATAGTGGATTCAGAGAAGTGAGCAATTTTAATTATTATCAGGATGTGCACAAAATGCTTACAATACTGGAAATCCTTAACATCATATTATGTGGTTTTACAAGTTGGGTTGTGACATCAAATTACCAATCTGTTGCTTGGAGTAAAGGGATGATTTAAAATCACGTTTCATTAGGTTGGTTGGGGTGTAACAACTCTTCTTGGAGGGTGTGCAGTGGGCAGGGTTGCAGGAGCCCTGTTCTAGCCAGGATGAGCACTGCAGCCCCATTCCCAGCCAGCCTTCCCAGACCCCTGCTTTCCCTGGGGTGCTTTGGATGCTCAGGTGATTGTGACAGGATGACCTGCCCTGTTCACAGCAAGGGGACAAGCCAGCTTTCTCTGAGCATCATATCCAGGTGGGAGGCTGATTCCCAGCTAGTCTGAATGGGAAATCCTGCAGGAGGGCCAGCAGCTGAGCCCTCTCTCATCTGTAGCACCTCATCTCATCTGGCTGCTCCTGAGCTGGAGATGGATTTACCCTGCTGGCCTTGGCAGGTGCAAAGGGAAATGCTCACACAAGGTGAAAGCTGCAGGCCTTCTTCCCTCCAAGGCTTGATGCAGGGACATCCCCAGACCATGATTCTGCCCACAATCCCTACATTGGATTAAACACAAGCCTTTAATGTTGGTATTTTTTGCTGCCACAGAAGTGGGGTGGGTTGCAGCAGGGGCTCTCTGCTCACACCCCCATGTCCTCTGGGGGTCTGAGCTGTCTAGGAAAGCCTCCTGTGCTGCTGAATGAAATGAGCTCCCTGGCAGGCTTGTCAGCCAATAAAGCTTTCAGACCTAGTCTTCTCTTGGAAAATTATTTTCCAGTCCTGTGAAAGGAGCCTCCAGGGTTTCCATAGCGGGGCAAAATGAGAAAACATCTAAGAATTCTGGGAAAACAGGGAAGAAGTGGAGAAGGACTGTTAGGTAACTGACATTAACTTCAGACTTTGAAACATTGTGCTGGAAGATAAAGGCCAATGAAATAATATTTTTCAAGTATTGTTCAGGGTTTGAGAAGAGATCAAGTAGTTAAATAACTCAATCTATTTTAGTGGCACTTGTTTTCTTCCTCTCATTTCTACATCTTATTCTTCAGTTAAAAGACAGTTATCAGCAAAACTCCTTAAGTTTTTGTCTGGCTCACTCCACACATGAAGAATCCCGGTGGATAACTGCATTTTGGGTGCAAACTGGGTGTATTTTACACACTTGCATGGTTCACCACATTATTCCTACAGAGTAAAGAACTAATCAGCAATATATGCATTTTCTAGGTTGCTGTACAGTTCTTTATTTAAATGTCTGTCTCTTGTTTACACACAGGATGAATTGTCCTCCCCTCCTGTTTCAGGGAGTGACTGTGGTCCATCATTGTGCTGCCTTTTAATTGGGGCAGGCTGCACAAGCACAGGTTTCTGTGCTGAGCTGGTAAATGGTGATCAACAAACACCTAGATCAGTGACACTTGCTCACATGCTCCCACACTTTCTTGGGGTTGCTGCACATGGAACAGTGCTCATTTGATGATCAGGAACAGCAAATAATGCAGTGACACACAACTCCTCTTCCAAGCAGCAAGAAGGGATGATTTATTGAAAAGCCATGGCATATATATAGGATAGATCATGAAAAACAAAGTAGAAAAGACTCATCGGTCAAAGAAGGCAACACCTCTCTGAAAACATGCTTTCTGTAAAATACCATGAGACACTCAGTGGTCAACACCAGATGTTTATCTGTGTTGTTCTTCCTTCCTTTGTTTTGTCTCAGAGAAAGATCCCCACACTGGGAAGGGTCTGGTCTGAAGCTGTGAAAGACAACAGCTTGGGAAAAATCCAGGCTGAATTTTTCCACGAGCCTTCAGCAGTGTCCATGCTCATTAACAAATTACTCCCTTGAGAGAGCCCCTGAAGGTGCTGCTTCCAGTGTTCTGAACTCTGACATTTCCACTGTAATGAAAAGTGTGTGTTCTCAGTCAGGAGAGGTCTGGGCACAGGAGCAGAAATGCTTTGCAAGCTGGAGGTGTGCACCCAAGGTATGCAATGACAGCAGGCCAGTAGATGGCACTAAGGATGAGGACCAGAATTTCCAGGCTTCTCAGCACCCTCTAAATAATTGCTTTTGGCAGTGGCTGCTGTGGAGCACTCTCACACTGGCATTCCTGCCTGTATAATCACGTAGAAACAGAGATGCCCATCGCCTTGGAGGAAGCTAAATGTAGAATGTGTTTTGCTGATCCTTGGAAATATCTGTTAGCATGACCAAAATATGGCTTCTCTCCTTTGGCTGAAGTAGTTTCTTGCCAGTATCAGTCTCACCAACTGCTTGTAATGGCTTTTGACCTCATCAGACAACAAACTGTGTCTCACACTGTCAGGAAGTGCATCCAGAGCATTAATCCACTAATGAGAAAGCTCATTCACTGAACTCCAATATCCCTACATTCCCTGAAGCTCTTGAGTGTGGGTTACACTCTGCTTTGGCACAGGACTGGTACAAGTGCAGGGCTGCACTGAATAGGGGCCAAAAAGAATCACATCCTGGGCACATCAAGCAGCCTGCAGGAAGAGGGAGGCAAAATCACTGACTTTTCAAACAGCAGACCTCACTTCATGCTCTATATCCCAAGCCATAGGGAAAAAATACTGGGTGGACATGCCAGATACAGCAGACCAAACATCTGCATCTGTATGCTCAAAGCCAACACTGCTGGTTTGCAGAGCATGGTTTACAGTGAGTATGTAAATTCTTATCATCTTGTCATCTTCCTGGAAGATTTAGTAAAACTGTTGGCTAGTTAAAGATGACAGATCTGTTCTCTGAATAAGGAACCCTTTACATCTCAAGAATACTTTATCTCTTGCTGATATCAGGTATTTTACCACGATTTGGAGACCAATTTGTCCAGCTGCATTGTCAGGAGGGAGCCCGAGCTGAGAAAGAGGATTAATCCCATGTAGGCTCCTAGGCAGCTGTCAGCAGAGCTGTCAGACATCTGAATTGCCACTCAGTTATGCTGAAATAAAACCAAATACCTAAAAAAACTCCTCTTTATGATTTTGTGTCCTCTCACTAGCCCTAGAGCCAGTCCTAGGATCGAGGCAGAGTCTAGACTTGATTTGGCATTAGGAACTCAGAGTTCAAGCAGATGGCTTCTTCTCCCCAGTCAGCTGTAATTGAATAATGCCACATTCATTTGCAGTTCTGAATTTTAGTTTCCTCAAATGATCTGGCTTTGGCAGATATTTCTTGTGATAATGGACCTTTCTCAATTTCATCAAAACTGAGGAAAAGCCACCTGTTGCTGACACGTGTTCGTGCACTTTGTTACAAGACAGATTATTTGAAAATATTTGCATTCTCATGTTCAGAAGGTATTTGTGTGATCTCTGTGTTTGCTTGTGGGCTTACTTTCCAGTGTGGTGTTCGTTCAACTGTTGCTTTATTAGTTGTTTAAATAACAGGTGAAGCTGATCTCTGGCCTGCATGAAGGAAATTGAAGGAGAGGATGCTGTCCTGATGCTGTGCTGACATACAGAACATTACTAAATAGAAAATGTTTACTGCTATGAATATTTTATTAGGCAGTCGTTTCATTTAGATAAATTATTATGAAGAACATATAGCTCTCTTGGAGTTAAAATGCTGGAAGGAATCCTTTATATGAACTTGCTGAAACAATTCAATTAATTGTATCATTGCTCCATTAACTGTCCCTATCACTCAATGCAAAAATTCCAGATGCAACTACAGATGCTTAAACTGCAAGCAGAGAACAGCATTGAGCCTAGAAATTTATCCTCTGGCTTCAAGCATAATTTTACTCTCTGCCAATAAATGAAAAAATCAATATAACACATGGATCTATGGAATGACAAATCACACCAGAATAATTTATGTTTCCATAAGAGAAGAGATTCTGACATTGGGATGTAAACAACTTTCACTAGGTTTTCTTCTTAGCAAACATCCCATTTTATTAACAGATTTGTTTTAAGTATAATGTGTGGAAAGCTGGCTCTTTGAATTTAAAATACTACTTAAATGGTATTCAAGCAACTGTTCCCTAGCTCAGATAATTATATCTGTTCTAGCTTTAATTTTCCTTCCTTCTTATATGTTCTGTCAAGACTGGAAGTCATTGCAATACTGGATAGAAAGGAAAATCTAACAGTTAGTTAAAATTCTTATAACAGCAGAGTGAGTGCAATTGTTTAATTTGCAATAAAATACAGTCACATCAATTAATTGCTATAACTTGTGAGACAAGAACCAAAATATCTTTGGAGACACATTCAGCTTCTCTGGAGTTCCCCTCAGTGGTGGGGGGTTTCCAAAGGAGACCACGCTGGTCCATGCCCATTCCCTGCTGCTCCCTGCCCAAGGGCCACTTGTGCCATTCTGGCAGCTTCAGGAGTTGAAAAACAAAAAGCTCAGAGGAAACTGAAGCTCAGGAACAGTGTCACAGCCCAGCTGGATGTGGTCAGTGGCACAGATCCAAATAAACCCTTCTAGTGTGGTGTTGCACTGTGGCAAAGCAGGTCTTGTACTCACAGATGTTCCAGTGTAGGATGCCAGCACAGGGCCACCTGCTTTTCTTGCTTGGTGGCCTCCTTCATCCCCTTGGCCATCACATCCTCTGCTCAGCACCTCTTGGGATGCTCAAGCCTTTTTGAATTGAAGCACTGAAGAGCACAGTCCTCCTCCTAAGTCACCATCGTTCTGTGTGTAGATTATGTCCCTGTGCTTGGCTGAGGTAGAACATGTGCTATTTAAGGCATCCAGATAGCCTTAGGACAGCCTTTTTTCCCTCTAGAAAAATGCAGACTAGAAACTTAAAGGTAAGCATAATTTCTGATGTAACTGGGTGCCCAGCAGTTCAATATATTGGAAAAAACATTAAATTCCACTCTATTGATGATAAAATCAAAAGGATTGGCAGTGCTGCCCTCAAGATCAGCTGCCTGTCCCTGAGCCCCTCTGTGGACATGCTGGTAAACACTGGTGACTGTGGGGGATCAAATAAGACATTCTGTACTTGGGCACGATGGAGATTTTCAGCACCCTGGGGTGTGTGACTCTCAGAGTGATATGGATGTCTCTGAGTCATTTGTCTATGTAAATCTGAGGAAAACAAACCAGCAGAGAAGAGATAACGTAGCTTTACACTTCCTGATGTGGCATTTCAGACTTAGAAATGCTTTGCTTCCTAGATAAAAGAGAGAGAAGAGAATAATTTCAATTCCTTCATTCCCTTGGGAATAATGCAATGCAATAATGTTAAAACTGTATGTAATTGCTTTCTATTTTTGCAAAGCCTGTGGCAGATATGAAACTTTAAAGTGAACATTGGAAATTCTGGTTTGTACAAAACTCTTCATTTGCATCAATGGTGCAGTGGGGGTTAGGCTTTATTCTACAAACCACAACAGTGGGTTTCCCTGGAATGTGTGAAAGAATCTTCAAAAGCAGCAAAGCCCACCAGAAGGTGGCAGATCTGGGGTATGTTCTGGGTTGATGTTTGCATTGTCTGCTGCTGCTCTTGGCCACAGCAAGGAAACCCAAGTGAGCACTGCAATTGCACAGGGCACTCTGCTCCTTTTGGAATTCCCAGGGAATTATCTGAGGTATCTCCTGAATCTTTGCTGCTGATCTTTCCATGAGTCAGAGCACTACACAGGGCACTGGGTCAGGGTGTGGCCTGAAACTGATCCACAGATTGATCAAAATGTGCTTCAAGCACACACAGTGTTGCCATTTTAACTGCTGGGAAATTGTGCTTTGTACCAGGATTTATTAAAACTCCTACTTTTTATTCATTCAATTCATTAAAGTAGTTAAAAGTGAATTGTAAATACAGTAAATATCAGAAGCCTAAAATGAGAAATATTACACATATTTAAGTTTTTAGCCAACCCATGAAAATGTTAAGAGGCTTTGGAACACATAGGCATCTTTAGTACTTATTTTGTACCTGTTAGCTCTGTTTCTTTTCTAGAAATAATATATATAGTGTGCATATATGTATATATATGTCAAATGCCATAATGAGATAAAATATATCTTTTTTCTTCCTGTCATTTTGAAGGATGGTTTTTATCAACTTTTATCCATCCTAATAGATACAAGGCACTGGCTAAACACAACAAATATGTCCTGAAGCCTTTTCCAAATTCCTCTTCATGGCTGGAAAATGAATGACTGATGCCAATTGCTGTGACTTTCTCATGAAAAATTCTTGAAGATACAGAGATGAATTTTCATAATTCTTCACTTTATTGTTGTGTAAGAAGGTATTTTGTTGCTGTTATTCCAGATTTGTCCTAGGAGTTATACCAGAGTTTCCCAGGAGATATCCTGGAGTAGATTGCACTGTAGAAGTAGTGAATATGAACACGAAACAGATTTCTTTTTTTTTTTTAACAACCATTCTCCTACAATCTGGAGTAATTCTATTTTACTATTTGACATACTTAATTTTGCTTCCATTTGCTCTGTTTTGGATTATTCCATCACCTCCTTCTACAGTAGCTGGTAATTCTGGTTCTCATGCACTGAACAGTACAATGCCCACAACAGTGCTAAGCAACATTTTTTATCCATACACATAAAGAATCTGACAAAAGTGACTCAGTTTCATAGCTGCCATCTTTCTTGATGAAAAACACAAAAAATGTAAGGAACTCTTATCTGACAGCAAATTAACTACACACAGAGATGGTCTGTGACTTTGCCAAAAGGCCTTTGAGTTTCTTTCCTTTTCTGCCAACAGTTTGTGCTCATCTCAGCTGTTCAGTGACACACAGGAATTGTGGTTTGCTTCTTCATCCTGAGGCAGGAGATGAAATCCCACCTGGGGACCATGACTCCTGGTTAAATATGAGTGTTTGTCCCATGTGGCCTCTGAGGAACCACATCAACCACAGATGCCATGAGATGCCATTCAGTCCTAGAGGCTGAAGCAAAATTCTGCAGAAGTTTCCTTCCTGCAAGGATTTTTTACGTGTTGGTTTTATTCTGACTGGAACCAGAAGCTAGCACTGATCTCAAATATCACTGCAATTGTCTTCTGTACACTTTTCTCTGTAAATTTGGCCACTGTAAATTTCTACCACCCACAAAATATCTGAAGGAAAAAAAAAATCCATGGTTTGATTACATGCTAGGTAAAGAAATACTTTTGTTCTGATCTGCTGCATTCATCTAATTCCCTTCAGCACTCTCCTATCTGATCTACCTGCCATCATCAAATGTATGATTTTAGGGGTTCTGATTAATTCAAGGTACAAAAATCAGTGTTTCTCACAAAAAATTTGGTTTTTTGCTTATGCAGGTGTTTAGCACTGTTTCATTCTTGGAGCCAAATTAGGACTGAGATGAATGTTTTCCATTGGAAATGCAATTACTACATCTTAGAGGTGCTGGGGTCCAAGAATTCATTTCACTCAGTCATCTGCTCTTCTAAATATAGGGTAATTGCTACTCTTTGTAAACGAAAAAAGAGAAAAAAGAACAAATTAGAGAAATGTTACCCTCTGTAATTAGAGTGTTCCTGAGGATAAAATTGTTATAAAGGTGTAACACCATTAACAGATTTTTTTTTAAAATCCTTGTTTGCATCTTGGCACAGTCACAGGGCACATTTCCTATGTTTTGTACATTTATTCAAAACAGAATTAGAATAAAGCTGTTTTTCTTTTTTTACAAATTACTGGCTTTGTAGGCTGTGTAGGTGTTTTTCAAAGGCACTCACCATGCCTACTTAAAAATAATTACATTTTGAGATAGAATATATATTATGCCCTTCTTATTGAGCTACAGAATGTGTTACAAGCTGCCATTCTACAAATTTCCAGAGTGACATTTTGTTATTGCAGATCATTTTAGGGAACTTCCTGAGAAAGTAAAATGTCTACTTGCACAACAGGCTATTCAGCTAGAAGTGCAATGCAGTGCTCTGGGACAGGAAAGACTAACAGGATTGGCATTAGGAGAACTCTCATCTCACCTTTGTCTTCCAGAACATCCTGACTTGCCTGGGCAGTAGTTCTGGGCAGCATGGTTGGGTCTGTTGGTGTCTGTGGTTCCTGCAGTGCCAGGGCTGGCAGCAGGTGATTCTCCTCTCCTTTTGCTGCTGGTAGGTTTTTAGTTGTGATGCTGTGCTAGTTCAATAGCAGAAGTTGTTCCAGGGGGAATCAGTCACTGAAGTGTTTGGTTAGCTTGAAGGAAGAAGTAAGAGAGGTTATTCCTCATTCAATAATGCTGAAAAGGTGGTTGCTGTAGAAACCTCTTCCAGGTCTGGCAAATGTCAGGCATCAGGCTGTACCCACTGCAGCACCACGGATCAGGCTGGAGAGGCTCCCACACACAGGAAGCCTGGAGGCTGCCTGTCTTTTTCTGGAGACACTGGAGGTTTCCTGGCCATCTGCCTGATGTGGGGAGTAGCCATCAGTGTCACTGTTCCCTCTGCAGAGGCTGCTGCACAGTCATGGTCATGCTGCACCCAGGGACTGCTCACAGCCTTTGTGCTCTTGGTGCATCTCAGCCTGCAGCACAAAGCTGGCTCTGGCCACTCAGAGGAGAAGTGGTGAGGGAGAAAGTGTGCTGAATGTGCTTTAGCGTGGGTGGGCAGTACAGGGGCACAGCACAGTACTGGGGCTGTACAGGGGGTACAGCTACCACTTGTAGGATTTCTGACTTGTTCTGTCCCAGAGCATTCACTGAGGCGTAATTAAACATCAAGGTATGGTTAGCTGCAGCTCTGAGCTCAATTTCAGATTGATGGCAATGATGTCCTCAGCTATTTCAAAGTGTGAAGGTGAGCAGGAGGCAGAATTTGATCGTAGTGTTACAAAGGGGCTGAGTCATATTTAATCAAGCTCGGTTGATTTGTACAGCAGAGGTGTCTCTTAAAGTAAAGATGCTCCAGCCACAAAGTGCTTTACTCAGTTCCCTTTGACAGGGACCTCTTAAATGCTTGCTGCTGTGGATTTCAGTCCATTTAATAGATGTGGTACAAACTCCCTGAAATGAGTGGCTTATCTCTCCCCAGGGCTGAGGTCTGGCTGTGTGGCTTTGGTGAGTACTTAGCACTTCATCTGCTCGTTTCCCACTGGTAAAATGAACTAATGTGTCCATCTCGTTCTGCTGTGCTCTTTGTGAAAGGTTCCTGGGCTTCTCTGGGACATTTCATAATAATTTACTCTGCTTCAGTTAATCTCAGGTTTCTGCATGAAGATATCCTGGGTCTCTCTTGGCTGGGTAATTTGTTTCAAATGATGATTTCTGAAACTAATGTTTCATCCTTTCCATTTGAGATCAGTAGGATGGAGCTGCACCATTCTTAATATAACATTGATTCTGCAGAGTGATGATTCTGATCTTTGGGGTAAACTTCAAGATTGCTTTAGATATCCATGTTCTGCATGAAGACACAAGAATATCTCATTATTCAACTATTATGAAGTCTCTCACATTTTCAGCTGCTGTAGATACTCTTGATTTGTTTTGATAAGAAGCCCAGAGTTTGGCAGGATGTGCTATTGATCTCACACAATCCGTTCTGGACACTGATGTGGGGGTACCATTCACAAATCATTTTCCTCTGAGCTTTGATTTAAGTATCAATGGCCCTTGAGCATCTTTCTGGGTCACTTTTATTCTCAAGCTGTTCTTCAGCACTGAGTAAACAGTTTAATAAGTGCAGACACCCAAATGAGCTGCTGTCAGATGTGGCTGTTGAGTGTGTTCTGTTTGCTAACATATTTTCTGTAAAGAATAACACCCCACTCTGTCTATCCTCAAACAGTCTTTGAATTTCAGCCACTCAATCCCAGCAGCTCTGTAAGGAGGCAAGTATTCCTTTGATATCAAGGCAGGCTGCCTGGGGAGAAAAGGTGAAGTAGTGTTATTTAGCTATGTGTTAGACTGTGCACAAAAACTGTCTGCTGCTTTTCTCCTCAGCAGACAGAAACTGAGATGGACATGTCAAGGGAGTTTTAGAAAGGATCTGAGTTAATGTCACAAAATGCTTTGCAATCTGGGAAAACAATGTGATGAACAAGTTATAAAGTTATATAATATTTCATTTTGTAAAGATACAGAAGAAAGGTTAGGAGTGGGAAACAGGGCTGAAATGGTCACATGCAGGCACTGCCCTTTAGTTACTGGTCACAGAAACCAGATGTTGGGAACTGGCTATGGGTTTGTGGAGTGTCCAGAGCCAGGAACTGCCCCCAGAGAATTCTCATGGGAGGTTTCCTATCCACTTCTCATGCACGTGCCCCTTACTGGTGTCACAGAGCTCAAATATCCCAACGGTTCCTCAGAAATGGTGGCCTAGCTTCCCAAATTATTTCCTTTCCTCTTTTTCCTTTCATTTCTTTTCTCTCTATGTTTCAGATTATGCTTGGCCTTTGCCTAAGCAGTTGTGCCCTATATGGATTTCCCTAGATGTGCTCTTTTCAACTGCATCTATCATGCATCTCTGTGCCATCTCTCTTGACCGGTACGTAGCAATTCGCAATCCCATTGAGCACAGCCGCTTCAATTCCCGCACCAAGGCCATTATGAAAATTGCTGCAGTTTGGACCATATCCATAGGTAAGCAACGTGCCTCACGCTCTTGACTGTGTCTGAATGAATAATAGTGTTGCTCCAATTTCCATTTAGGGTGTTTTATTTCTTTAAGAGGATACTCAGATTAATTTACCTGGCCCGCATGGCTGAGCGGGATGACTGGAAATGGAAGCCTTTCCTTGCACTGGTTGGAGACCAGGGTGAGCAGTCATTTTTCAGAGCACCACCCCTCTCCACGGCAGAGCACTGCTGCTGTGTCCCTGTCAATATGCCTATAAGCAGTAACAGGACACGTGGTGCTGTAGAAATGCTGTGTAAACAAAGCAGAGAGCAGCAGCAGAGCCCAGCACAAACCACAAGGCTGCCCATGGTCACTGCAGCTCAACTCTCCCAAGTCCTGCTGCTGGTTTAAGTGGAGCAGCACAGTTTTATCACAGGCTCTCAGTGAGGTATTTACTGCTCCTGCTCTGGCTTTATAGCCTGCACCATTCTGCCACAGCTGGATTGCTGCTAGGACTGAGCTAACGAGTTTGAAGTCTTAGTAAATGAGGAGTGGGCAAAATAGAAAACATGTTTGCATTACTGTGATAAAATACAATAAATAAAGCAGCAGTAAAATAGGGGGGAAACCACAAAATGATAGCAAGGTGACTATGGAATAGTGAGAATTATGTGAAGAATTTTCTTTTTTTTTTTAGCACTCTTTAAATGTGCTTTAAAAAGAGACATTTGAGGCAGGGGCAGAATTGTATGTCCACTTCCATCTGTTGTATTGCCTTTTGTGCTTGATTAAAATGCAGTCTTACAGAGATTTAATGTTTAATTTCTATTTTATAAAGTGGTTTTTGCTTTCAGTGCTGTACTGCAAGGAAAAGCATGTTCCAGGTATTTGAATTTTTCTTGAGTTTTTGCCTGCTTTAGAAGTGGAATATAATTCTGGATGTCTGGGTGCTGCAGGGACTGAATCTGAAGAAGCTTACCTTGGAAAAAGGCTATGGGAAAACACAAAAAAAGATAAATTAGGGAAAATATACTTCCTCTCCTCATGAATATAATAAGAATATCTATTAGAAGCAAATTTTCTTGTGTCACAGGCCTGCTACATTTTCCATAGGTAATACAATACACAGTGAAATTGGACTGGGTTTAATCAATTCATTCAAGATTTTTTAAAATTATTGTTGCTATTATTTTTAGCTCTCTGTTTGACATGGGAAAGAAAGCTGCTGAGTTCAGTACATAAGCAGTCACATGAGGACAAGTTCACATGGGCTCAATTTGCACAGGCAGCTCAGAATCAGCACAAAATTTGTGCTCCACATTGCACTGGAATGCAGAGGAAGAATGATAGACACTCCCCCCCAGCTGAGATGTATCAATCACATTGCAAAACCTGTGCAATAAAACTATTCTGCTTCCATTTTTGGAGCTAACTTGCAGATTTCTGCCTGTGCTGCCTTAGAAGTTGCAGATATATCCTTAGAAATTTGGCTAGTGGTGAAGGTGGCTCTCTGCACTAGTGCCTTGAGGACCAAGCTGTGGTTTGGATTCTGGGTCCAAAGTTCTTCATGCATGGTTCACTGATTCAGCAGAATGGTAGGAAATTCTGGTGCCTGACCCAACAGGTGTAAAGGCACAAGCCTGTCTCTTCATGGAGCAGTTTGGTGAGGATTGGGCTCATGATGATGGAAAATGGGCACATTGTGACCTCTGCTGTACCCCAAGGGAAAAGGTACCTGAGCCAGAATAGGTGAGGTGACTGTGCTGCCTTACAGGGCAAACACCTCAGCCCTACCCAGCTTCCCCAGGACATGTTTGACCACACTGCATTTATGATAGGATAGGTGAAATGAAGCTTACAAGACAGCTTGGAAAGGAGATGGAGCAGTACTTTCCACAAGGCACATGGTTTGTCAGCCTTATTAAGAAGGCAATATTAATAAATATTATTAATATTAATAAAGCAATGGGTGTTGCAGCTGCTCCCTAGCATCCCAAACTCTTCAGGAAGAAGCTGTGAGCAGTTGCTCTGTGGGCTGTGTGCAGTGCACAGTGCTCTGGGGGACTGTCCTGGGCAGCACTTCCCTCCCCAGGCTGGAAGGGACACGGGGTGCAGCTGTACCTGTGTGCCCTCCTGTGTTGGGATCACAGCTGGGATCCTGTGCAGTATGTTGGGACTTTGTTTATGATCTGTTTGCTCTCTTTGATGTAGCTACTGCTGGCCCAGGAGAGTCTTTGCTTGCATTCCTTTTTTTTTGAAGATACAGGCAGGATCAATACTCCCCAGACAGTCTGTTCAGGGCACTGAAATGCTGCTGGATTTCCATCCTCCCCAGTGCATATATTAGGGCTTACCCTTTTACTCAGGCTTTCTGCAGTATGTTATGTTAAATGGAGAAAGGAAAGTACTCTTGGTACATATCTAGCTCGTTTCAGCATAACTATTTGTATTTCATAAATGAATTTAGAAATGTGGCCAGCACAGGAATAAACTGAGCGTGGAATGAAAGAGAATCACTCAAAGTGTATTGTTGCTGTTTTCCAGCTCTTAACTGCCTTACCTGGCACTTGGGAAGGCCTGGTGAAATCCTGTGCCAATTTCAAGAGGATGAAATAGGTTAAATGAATTCATCCTTACTTTGGTGTTAAGTATCACAAAATAACTTGTGCATTTCTGTTTGTGATTAAGTATCAAATTCAAAGCAAACCTTAAGTGCAGGCTGGTCAGTTTGCATTTCCTAAATCCTGCTTCAGATGAAGAGACTTCATCTCTTTGTATTCCATGCAAAGAGTCCTGAGTCTCTGAATCAGAATTCAGAATAAGAAGTAAAAAGCATGTAATTTATCATGATTCAGTAGCTTTTTCATTCCATTTTTCTGAAATGTTAATGCTGACAGCAAAATATAAAAGAGATTCTGTGCCCATTGAGCTACAAATTTGTCAAGTTGCACAAGCCTACACCTATGATTAGTTTTTAAAGTAGGGGAGCATAACAGACTCCTCCTGTCTCTTGACAATTTCTTTGTGAATAGGTCTTTTCCAAAGTCCTCTTTGTCCCAGATTAAAGTACATCACAGACAGTTGTCCTGTGCTTTAGCAAGCAAAACTTGAGCAAGACTCTTCAGTTAGAGAAAAAGTGGCTGCTGTGAAGGGCTGGGCTTGTAAAAATTAGTTTTGTGATGGATAGCACTGTGCTGAGGCTGGAAATACAAACACAAGCAACAGAAATATCTTCACAATTGCAAATGAAAATCAAATTTAGGTGTGAGCCTGCTGGCAGAATCTTGGTATTGGTTCAAGATTTCAGACTTTGTGTAGTTTCAAAGTTTACACCAGTGATTTGGGGACTTGAGCATCTCCCCAGACTCCCTCTGCCCTGCTGTGAGGAAGGTGCCCTTGGGCCACCCTGGCAGTGAGTGGAGGTCACCAGGCAGTGCTCAGAAACCAGTCAAACCCTGGGTGCACACTGGGGCATACAGGAGAAAGTGATCACTGGCTAATATTAAAATAAGCAAAATATCCCTTTGAAAATCTGAATGAAAGCACTTCACTGATGTGGAGGTACACACACACACACTGCTTCTGATATGAAAATAACTGAAACATTTTATTTCTAAAGTTCCTTTTGACCCAAATATGTGCCTGGAAGGGCTTTTCCTCCACTTCCCAGCGTGCTCAAGGTTTGGTCATTTACTAAAGAGTGCTGAAATCACACATGCTACCAATTTTCCAGCTCACAGTTTAACGTCCTCAGAAGCAGTGTAAATTCAGTTTAGTTCATAAGTGACTGAAATAAGGCCACCCCTTAAATTTTGCTCTGTGTGTCAGTGCCATAGGCAGATGCCATAAATTGTGTGTCTGTGTCTGTGTGTGTGTGTGTTTGAAAACATTTTCATTCTTTCTCTGACTCACTAATGATAATATCATTTCAATTTCAGCTATGAACCTGAGGTCTATGTATACAATAAACAATTCAGGTTTAAAAATTAAACTTAAATCCCCATTTAACTTTCATAATACTTGGTTATTTTATTGAGATCTATTTGTAGAAATAGGAAAGAGTATGAAAAGTATAAATGTGTGCTGCCAGGAGCAGTAAACACTCATCTCAGACTAAGTGAACTTACATCTAACATCTATTTGTTTCTGCCCTGGGTGTTTGTCTCTCACTCAAGCAGTCTCATTCTTGCAAGCTGTTCTAATTATGCCCTTCAAGAGTCTCCAGGTACCAGCTAAGCCTTTCCCTCTCTCCCTGGAGACGCTCCTCAGTCTGAGCAATGTGCCTGGAGTGGCACCACTGATCCAAAAGGAATTGTGTTCTAGGGCAGGGGGATATGCTGAGGGCAGGTTGTGAATGGAGACAAAGAGGACCTGGAATAGCTCTCATAGCCTCCTGTCAGAGTTTCACATTTAGGATTCTGGTTTGCATTTCTGCCCATCAGTGTGTCTCTGGGATCAGGGGCTTTCTCAGCAAGGCATTTCCATGGCTCATGTGCTGGTGAGATGTGTTTGCTCCTGGAGCCCTTAGTTCTGGGCTGGGCTGTAGCTGCTCCTGGGAGATTATGCTCTGGATAAGACCAAATTTCTTTGCAGGCTTCAGGTTAGCACACAAACCTTTGGATATGTGTCATGGGGAAAAGGCAAAAACACTGCTAATGAAGAAGACAGCACATGGAAGGTCAAAATGTGTTCCTGGGATTTTGCTCCAGCCTTTCCCACTAAGCATGCTGGCTCTGTGGCTCATCACTTGGACAAAAAGAAGCAGTGCTAAAACAACTGTTACTGCCAAAAGGTTAGACAGGCACCCAGAAAATCATTCAGATTCCCGACTACCAGCACTGCCTTGGCAGAAGGATAGGAACAATACATATTGCTGAGAAATGTGGTCGCATACTGGTAAAGCCTAAGGGAGCTTGATATCTCTCCAGATTTGGGAGATTTAAAATATACTGTATTAATTAATTAATTTTGAATTATTTTTTTGCCTTTTTATATTTGACACTAAATGTCTGACAGTGTGTGTTTGACTAAAATTCTTCTCTTGTGAGCATGAGGGTCACAGTTGATTGGACTGTACGCAGAGGTGCTGTGGTGGTGGTGATCTGATAACATTTTTTTGCCTCACCAGAGGGCAGAGGTGGCATTAGCATTGCAAGCTGGGCTGCAAGTTGCCTCTGCTGGAGCAGTAGAGCTGACTTCTGCTCATAAAACTTTTTCAGAGCTGGTGGTGAGACAGAAATATTTGCTTTATGACCTAGATCAAAACACTAAGGCGTCATCTGCCTGTTTCCCACTTGTTTGAGTTGTCTATAAAGTTATTTTATCTAAAGACATTTTTTTGATGGAGTGTTTGTTCCATGATTCCCAAGAGGGTCATTGATGTCCCTAGCACAATATCAAGAGTTATCAAGGTGAGGAAGAGCATGTTGGCTGATAATGAGCTGAATTCACAGCAAGGAAACTCCCCTGGTATTTCAGGTGATTTCAGGGTGCTTGGATTGGTTTGATCTTGTCATTAGATGTCAGTGAAAGGTTTTGCCTGGGACAGCAGCAGATGGTGACTGTGTGTGAAGAATTTTGACAGAAATTAGACTGACCATCCAACCAGATGAGTTCCCATGAGCAAGGGAGGTGCTGATGTTTGTTCTGCTCCTGAGATCAGCCCAGCCATCTCTGCTGCACTGCCTGGGGAAGCCCAGCCCTGGCAGCAGCTCTGGTGTGAGCAGGAGCCCCACCAAATGCACAACTGAAAACGCTGGCCAAACCAACAGCAGTAATTTAGCAAAATAGAAGCGCAGGTGGGAAAATAAATTATTTCTTCAGACTTATACTGTTGTTTACTGGTGTTCCATCTGAGTTCAGGTTGCTCAGTGCTCTCCCAAGGTCTGAGTAAGGGTCAGCAGCTTGTCCAGGCACTGTCAGTGATGTCTCTCATCTGTTCAGTTGTGCTTGCTGTGGGCAGGGGGACCCTTCAAAGTTCATCCTCCTTTTATCTGTGGCTTTAAACCAATACAAGGCTGGCACAGTTGTTTTATTGGAATGGTCAGATAAAACTAGACTTAATCCAGCCCTGAAGGGGCATTGTTGCAATGTTAGTATGTGAAAGGCACTGCAGTTAGTCTGCTGAAATATGGGGTCAATATGGAACTTTAGTGATTTTGAACACTTCAGAAGCAACATTGTTCAATTTTTCTCTGAAGAGCTTTGGTTTCTGAACCCAGTGCCTTTTCTTGCACACTGCAAGTCAGGAGGCTGCTGGCTGTTGGAGTTTGCTTCTCACTCTCTGAATTAGAGAAATGTGCAGGAACTTCGAGACATTTCAGTTAAGAAACCAAACAGATTTGTTTTAGTTTAAATATGAGGTTTATTTTTGCTTATGTTTGTTTAAATATGAGGTTGAAGATATGGATTTGAACAGGTAGTGTTCAGCAGTGTTCTTGCTTTTACAATGGTGTATTTTTGGCACCACAGGCTTGTTTGGCACACAGCTTTCTCTTTGCCTTTTTCTTTTCAATTGTCTTCAAGTGTCAGGAGAGTGGCAGTGAGGTCCAAAGCACCTGCAGCAGCAGAGCTCTTCCCATGGACACAGCAGACTGAATTCAGTGCTGACACCAGGAGAGGTGATCCCTGGCCTTCCCAAGATCAGGCAGCTGCAGCAAAATGTGACCCCCTTTGTATTCAGCCCTGAGAACTCCACATGTGGAAAAACAGAGTAAACCCATATGCAAGCCTCTGTTTTCTTTAGTTCAGGTAGTTGTCCTTGAAGAAAATGTGTTCTCCTAGAAGAGTGGAAATTAGTCCCTTTGTTAGTGGAAATAACCATCAAAGACACAGCTATTCAGTAATCTCTCTAATCTCTGTCAGTGTCCTGGGTTTTCACTGAAGAAAACAAGGTATTGAACACAAAAAAGATATTGTTTTTTATTTAAATCTAAGTATCTGTGAATGTCAATTTGGACTTTTTAGCCAACTTTTTCTCTAGTAAATATTTTATTAATCTGTATTTGTAGTCATTTGGGTTTTGTTTTATTAATTTAGAATCTGTGAAGAGCATCTGTTGCTCTGTGTCCACATTATCATCTCAGCTCCATTTAGTGAATATTGCTGCTGGCTTAAGGACATCTTTAAAGCTGACAGGCAGCAGTTAGGACAACACTTGTAATTGGATTTGTAATCCAGAGGATCCCTCTCTCCATGGTTTCCTGCTGCTTGTCAAACAGAAGTTAAAGGAGGCTAGAGGAGGAAAAAAAATCATATTTACCTTCTGTGCTGTGGTGTGAAGGGCTGTCCTGCTCAAGCTGCTGCCTGGCAGAAGGGTGCCCAGAGCTGCCAGTGCTGAGTCTGGCAGTAACTCACTGGTAGTGGCTGGTTGTCTCTTCCTGCTGGGGCAAAACCAGCTGTGCCAGGCTCTGCTCAGATTTCAAACCAGAGGACCAAGCTCGCTCTGAAGAGCACTGTGATATGCAACACTTCAACCTTGCAAGTTTTTGGAGCAGCACTGCCTCTTTTGGGGAATTTTCTGCCACCTTAGATAGAAAGGGTTATTTGACACAACTGGAAAAAGCCTCTGAGGCTGGAGACTTCAGCTCACTAAGTCAGCCTGATGTTTGTTGATGAAGAGTGTGTCAGGGAGAAGCTCAGGAAATGCTGTGCTGGGGCTCAGGGAGCTGCTCTGATGAAAGGCTGTGGACAGCAGTCAGCTTCAGAACCCCTGGCCTGGTTTGACACTCAGCCTCCTTGCACTGCTGTGGGGAGTTTGATATTCTCTGACCAACTCACCTCAGTTCTTAAATTATGGACAGTTAAAACTGCATTGTTAGTGCTGTGGACTGCTTGAGTCAAGTGGAGCTGAATGCCTTCCCTGTGCTGGTTCAAACAGCAGAACTCAGGCAGGCAGGCATCTATGTCCATCCAGATCCAGGAGCTTTGGGAATGCTTAGGGGTGATCAAGGCATCCCTGCAGGAAGGACCAGGCTGTATCTGTCTCTGCAGCAGGCATCAGTGCATTTGGGATTGTGGCAGCAGTGATTTTGCAGTAATCCCCCATGAAGGAAGCCCCTCTGAGGTGTCTGAGACCTCTCACACGTCTCACTGTGAGTCAGTCCCTGTTGCCCAAGGTATGTGCAGAATTAGTTCCTTTTCAATTGTGACTCAATTGTGCAGTGGATTGGTGATAAATCATGTATTAAAGAGTGAGTTTCAAAGGAGAGGTGTGGGGTGAAGGAAGGCATTTGAGATGAGGGTAGTGCCACCCCCTGAGCCCTGCTGAATCCAGCTGGCAGCTGAATCAAAGCTGCTGCCAGCTTGTCTGAGGGCATCTTCCTACTGCTCTTAATGATGGGATTTTCCCAGACTGGAAGAAAGTGCAAATAAAAACTTAGTGCTGTCTTTCTTCTGTGCATTCTCAGTTTGAAATCTCACTTTGTTATGTGAGAGGTGAGGGCAACTTTTCCAAGACAGCAGCTACCCCCTCATTCCCTGTCATTGGTGCTGAGCTATCTCATGCTCATGCAGAGTTTTAGGCTGCCATCACTGCTCTTGATTTGTATATCCATCACATTACAGAACTAGGTTATTCTTCCCAAATGTACTTTACATGTGTCACATAAATGTCAGTTTATGTGTGAAGATATTCCAAAACCTCATTTCCCTTGGCTAAAGCAATAACACCAACTTAAAGGATGATGACTTCATGAGTGAACTTTGATTCATTTTGGAGTTTTGTTTCAAAGGGTATGTGTTACAGAGGGCACTAAAGCATAAAATACATGCAAATACAGTCCAGGTGTAATGCCATTGACCTAATTCAGATTTCTTCTTCGTGTAAAGAGTGCTCAGTCTTCCACCATTTCCCAAATGTCTGTGATTTGATGGAGCCAAGGCATTAGGATGATGTCTTTAATGATGAGGTGAAGTTTATTGCAATGGCAGGGAATTGGCACAAGCAAGATAAAAGGTAAGATATCAGAAAGGAGGCAGTTGCCTTGCCAAAGGTGAACTAATGAGCATTGACATGGAGAGGGAAGGAAGAGCAAATCCTGGAACTAGTACTTGAGCTGAGAAAACACATGCTGCAGTCACAGAAGGCATTTATAATTGTTAATTTTCAGAAGAAATTTCGTCACTTGATTACTGCCAAATGGTAATTTTCTGGTAATGACAAATTGCAGATGAATTCCCCAGAATCTTGAAACACTTAGCTGGAGTGGGAAAGATGCCCTTGTTAATCTCTTTAGCATGTAATTTTTCCTGTTTAGAAATTCAAAGTCCCACAGGATTAGCTTTACGACCTGTGATGTTCACAACAACTCAAAAAAAGCAATTCAGGCACACGGTGGCCTCTGTGTTTGTTGTTTCTTGGGTGGAGGAGCTCAAGGAGGGCATGGCCAGCCACAGATGTGTCTGAGTGATGCTCCATGAGTGCCAGGTGCCCAGAGAAGAGCACAGAATTCATTCTATTGCTCTCTAGCTGCTTGGATGTGCAGGAGGTCTTTGTTTATTTAAAAGGGCAGAAAGGAACTAGAAATAAAGAAGGATAATCAAAGGCATCAAATGAGTTTGACATAAGGAGAGGGAGTGAACAGAATGGCATTCTTCAGCTCCAAAAGAGATGTCAGACAGACAGATGATAACAGGTCTATAAAATCACTAAGAAGGTGGAGAAGGTGACCAGATTGTGATTATTCACTGTTTCCCACAGTAGGTGAACTGAGGAGAGCCTAAGAAAATTATCAGGCAGCAAATTTAAATGAGCAAGAAACACTTTGTTCAGATGAAAAACAGATAGGTTGAGGAACTGAATGCTACTGAGTATTGTGGAGTTAGAAATGAGATCAAGGATTCATAAGATTCATTATGAAGATAGATCTCTCAAAGGTTATATTAAAAATGAGGTCTGGATGCAAATTCTTGCTTTGGAATTTTCTAAGGTATAATGCTTACAGCTGTCCCATTTTGTACCCATCTTGTACCATGACCCTAAATTTCTGGTACTTGCCAAAAATACGAGACAGGACTAGATGAACCATGATACTATAACAAATCTGACCCACCAGGTGTTTTCCTGTACATGCAGGTTATGGTATTCCAAAATATGTTGCTGCTTCATAAAAGTTTTGGGTCTGTCCTGATGTGGGACTGAGCTTCACAGATCAAGAGATGAAGTTTGGATCTTAGTGTGTGTGAAAAATATTTGAGTGACATATTGCAGAGGCCACTTTCTGTTTGCACTGGGATTGTCTACAATGGCCATGAGATCCAGAACTTTGCTTCCATGAGTCTGTGATGCCATGGCAAAGTGGCTATTTTTCTGTCAGGATTATTTTAATTACTGCAAGAATCTTGCTTTTGAATCTTCATAACTGTAATACTTTCAATTTTTAGTAATTTTTCTCTTTTAAATTTGCTCTTTTCTACCTTATCTCAGTGATCTCAATCCCTCTCACTCAAACTGGCAGGTATAGAGTGGTCAGTTGGAACACAGCAGAGTGGTGACTGCCTTTCCTACACCCCCAAATTGTAATTAATGCTAGAGAAACAGGAGTTAGGCTGCATTCACTGGGTGAGCTGTGGACACAGCAAAGCTGCTGCTGTTCCTGGAGGAGGAATATCCTGGAGCTGTGCTCCCAGGAGTGTTGGTGAATATTTCCCCTCTCACCTGGAAGCAGTAACTTCTCTTCCAAGCAGCTTTAGGCAGTGTGCTGAATGCATGCAGGACCTGCATCGTCTCTGCTGCCTCTTGGGAGCCCGGTCTGCCCAGGTAACCATCTCCTGTCTGGTTCCATTTTTCCAGGGATATCTATGCCTATTCCGGTCATTGGTTTGCAGGATGACTCCCGGGTGTTTGTAAACGGGACCTGCGTCCTCAACGACGAGAACTTCGTCCTCATTGGGTCCTTCATGGCTTTCTTCATCCCTCTCATCATCATGGTGATCACGTATTGCCTGACTGTCCAGGTGCTGCAGAGACAGGCCACGGTGTTCATGTGTGGAGAGGTGCCCAAGCAGAGGAGGAGCAGCGTGAACTGCCTCAAGAAGGAGAACAACACAGAGAACATTTCGATGCTGCACAATCACGAGGGGGCATCCCACTTGAACTCCCCTGTGAACAAGGAGGCGGTGCTGTTCCGGAAAGGAACCATGCAGTCCATCAACAACGAGCGCAGAGCCTCCAAGGTCCTGGGCATCGTCTTCTTCTTGTTCCTCATCATGTGGTGCCCGTTTTTCATCACTAATGTCATGTCTGTGCTCTGCAAGGAAGCCTGCGATAAAGACCTGTTGAGTGAGCTGCTGGACGTGTTTGTTTGGGTGGGCTACGTGTGCTCGGGGGTGAATCCCCTGGTGTACACTCTCTTCAACAAAACCTACCGCAGGGCTTTCTCCAATTACATCCGCTGCCAGTACAAGCCCGGTAAAAAATCAGCACTGAGGCAGAACCAGTGTCTGAATGTGGCTTCAACAGCTTTATATGGGAAAGACCTGACTTTAACTAGTTATAGAAACGGCAATGAATTCAATAGCATGGAACTAGATGAAGCTGAGGAGGGCCTTGAGATGCAGCCAGGGACTTCAGAGCTCTCCATAAACAGCTGTAATGTTGTAAGTGAACGAGTGAGCTGTGTGTAAAAGTGACTATCACAGACCTTTGCTACGGTGTATCTGTAGCCAAAATATATTGTGTAAAAATGTGTCGGTCAAAGGACGATGTAAATATTGCATTCTGAACAAAGCTTCCTTTTTTTTTTTTTTTTAAGAGAAAAAAGAGTTGTCTTTCCGGTCCAGTACTTAAAATAATATATATTAATATACTGCAGTGAAGTTTAAGGTTCTATATTTACTGTTAATACTAGATCAGAACTATTAGTTATTTTGCATATGTCATGGACAAAATGTTTGAATTCTTCTTCCAGTGCATGAACAAAAATGCTGAATATTTATCTCAGGTGGAATTTGCTGGAGTCCAGAATGGCACGTTAATAGTTATATATCAAATACATGCTATTAGACTTGGTCAGTATAACTTTCTTTTTCAAGTTGACAGTAAATATATACTTTAAATCCTCACCCCTATTTGTGCCGTGTAAAGACTTCACAGAAGCCTGGCAGAGAGACATCACGACAGTGTAGTGGCCATGCAGGCACCTGGCCAGACATGTCCTGTTATGTGTACTGGATTCTGCCATGCTGGGTCAATCTTGCACTTCAAGGGACCTTTGTTAGATTCTGGCTCCTTCTCCATTCCTGCTGTTTTCTTTCCATTCCTCAGGAGGTTCTGGCTCCCCTAAGAAAGGTAGGGAATGCAGTTCTGCAGTCCTGGCTGGGGTCACTTTCAGACTAGGAGAAGAAGCGTGAGAAATAGTGATCCCCAGTGATCCATTTCCAACATTCAGTAAATGGAATGCCTAGGATTCATGGAAAGCCCTCCTTTGTTCCTGCAGACACCCCTGAGCTCTGGGATGGAGCCAGCTGTGCTCAGGGTGGCCAGCCCTGCCCCACAGATTGCTGGAGGATCAGGGGCTTTGGTTTTCCTGAGGAGGAGCACTCTGGCTTTGGAAGAGCCCAAATCTCTGCTCTTCTCACTCCTCACATCTAGTTACTCTTTAGCTGGTTTAGCATTTGTTTTTATTTTCCAGCATGGTGCTCTGGGGGCAGAGCAGAAGGTTCTGTGTGTGTGGTGCTGGCCAGAGTCGAGCTGTGAGGAGCAGGACGTGCCTCCCTGGGGAATTCCCTGGGAATGCTGGAGAGAGGCATGAGGGTCCCTGCTCCTGTCTCAGGAGGGGTGGGCAGAGCTGAACAGAGCATGTGATTGGAATCATTTGCTGCAGACATGGTTTAAAGCAAATGGTGACCAGGGACAGCAAGGAGCTAGTCTGCATGGAGTATTAATCTGGAATAACTTTTAAATTTGATTTATTCCATTTTACTCCTAAAGTAAATTAGAGTATATCATATTAACACCACTTACATCTTTAATGAAAGCATCCACATTGGGATTGAATGCATTTTAAGTAATCTGCTTTTAATACACACCATGTATAATTTGAATTAATTTTCCTCTGCATTCCTGTGTACACAAACCCTCCAAGGCACTGTGTCTTTCTGGCACTGTGCCTCTGGGGTGATGCCTCTCATGCAGATTTCCTTATGTGGAGTATTGTCTAAAGCCAGATATCACCCATAAGGTTTTTATATCTTCATTAACTACTATACAGATGCTCCAGTGCCCATCTAACATGGATGCATTTAGCATCACTGACAGCCTCTGGCTAAGATAATTGTCAGAACAGAGGAGCTTGCACTAGGTATGGATAAATCACATTTTATTTACATGATTTGCTTGTACACTCAGCTTGCTGTGTTTATTCCATTAAAATTAACTTGTAGAAGAACTGGAAAATTCTGCCAGTGCTTGAGGTGGTGTTGTGCTGTTGCACCACTCTGTGCAGCTACAGACTTGCTGAGACCACAACTAAAACACATTTGGGCTGTGTCTGCTGCTGGGTTGATCCCAGACTGATGCACTGAAGTTGATAATCTTTCCTCCCTCATCCCCTCCTGGGATAAGTCCATAGTACTTCCCTGCAGGCAGGTGAGGTGTCCCAGTGCAGAGTGCAGTTGAGCTGCTCCGTGTGCCAGCCTGCAGATACCACCATGGCCTTGGATCCTTGGGAATCCACTTGCCTCTCCAGAAAGATCAGGTAATCAGTAGGAAAATCACTGGCCACAGACACAAACTTGCACCTTCAGTGAGTGCCCTTTACCCTGAATCAGATTTTATTATCTCAAACAGTACAGAAAAATCACAGTACATTTTAATTTTTTTCCCTTTTGGGTGAATTTTTAGCACATCTCTTTCAAACATGTATATATGTGTGTGTGTGTATATATACATCTGCATGTGAGTTTGTACTTATATATATACACACATATGTATATCTTTAAGAACCAACCACAGACTTTGAAAGCATTTAGCAATAAGTTGAATTAAGTAGCTTCTAGCACATGGGTAAGTCTTGTGAATAGCTCATTTTCCACAGCATCCTCGAGCTCAGTGTAAGTGTTCACACAGGCATTGTCTTTCATAGGAGCCTTCATGTCTCACCCTTGCCAGTTCTGTTGTAGGGGCAAAAAGGGAACCTGCTATATTTGGATGTAAATAATGAGAATTGAACAGAGAATTTTCAGAATTTTTATAAGTGTTTTTAAAAAAACAAATTCAGCGCCAGAACTGTAAATATGCCAACCTCAGCTGGACCTGTTCTGATGTCCATCTCTCGTTTGGATGAAGAGCCAAGGGGACTGCCTTACAGCACCTGTGTTCCTCCCAGCCAGCAGGGGAGAACATTTCTCTGAATGGTTAAATACTGTCATGTACCCAACTTTCTTTGGGTCATTCACATCAGGGTTTTGTGATGCTGCTATTAATTTATTAAAGAAAGTTTGTTGGTTTAATCATTTTTCATTATTTATTTTTTTTTTCATGGTCTGTCAGAAAATAAATAAGTGAACATGCCCTCTCTTTCTTTCATCTGTCCCTAGTTAAAATGTGTCCTGGCCAAAAAAAACAAACCAACAACAAAAAATGAGGATAAAGGCCTCAACTTGAAGTATGGCCCACAGCTGCCTAATCCCAGGGATTAGTGTCAGCAGATGTCCCAACACTCCCAACCCCAAAACTTGTTAAATGTGAAAGCAGTGATGGACATTTCTCTCTCTTCAAATTGATCCCTCCAGGAACAACTGTTAAAATTTACAATTTTTAGGCCATGTGAATTTGAAGAACCAATTTAGTTCTCTGAAACTTAACCAAAGCAGGTTGTCCCCACAGCTCCTTTGCTTTTCCTGAGATGTAACCATGAACTGTGGTGGTGCCTCCAGAAGCCCTGCCTGGGCTGTCTTGTGGGAATACCTGCTGCAAGCTTTGTGTGAGTCCTCAAATCCCAGCTCAGGTATGGTTTTGTTTTACAAATAGTGTGTGTGGTAGTGTTTTGCTTTGATTTGGACTGAAGAAGGGTAGATAATTCCTTGGAAATGGTTGGAGGCTGAGATGTGCTGGCTGCTTTGCTTCCCAAACCAGATGGAGCTGTGCAGGCAGGCTGCCCATGGGACAGCACACACGCAGAGGCTCTGCCCCAGCACACAGACCACCCCATTCCCCAACTGGGGAATCTGGTCAGAGGTGGCATCTTCCTGAGCTGTAGGGGCTTGCAGTCTTCCCTGCCCGAGGCCAGGAGCAAGGCTGGCCGTGGTGGTCAGGCACAAACCCCTGGGGCTGGGCAGCCTGGTTTCCAGACTGCATCTGTTCCATGCTGGCCCACACAGCCAGGTTTGGGGTGCAGCATCCATGGGATCAGCTGGGGTGGCTTTGGGGACCCGTGGTGCCTCACAAGCTGTGCTTTGAGGGAAGATCAGTTCCCCCCATCCTGTGCTTGATGAAGATAAGAGCAGCTACCCAGAGGATATGGCATTTGGGAAGTGACACAGCTCAGAGCCAATGCTGAGCAGCCTCAAGGCATCCCACCTTAGCATGGCTCTTTATTGTCTGAATAACTGTGAGTCTGCAATAGTTTTCACCTGAGTGATAATTTAAAGATGTAAATGTTAGATGTGTGAGTAAGCACTGTGAATAGTGTGCTTCTTGCTGTTTTCTCTGCAGAGACACTCATGTCAATCCTTAGAGCCTTTCTTCTGGAGAGCCTTGAGAAGAGTTTTCTCACTGGTGTGGAGGGTTCCTGTGCTCTTCCCAGTCAGCATCCAAGGTGTTGGAGCCATGAGAGCCCTGGGGAGACGCAGATTCCAAAGAAGAATCATCTTTTAAGGAAGAAAAGCAAACCGCAATCAGCCCTTCAGAAATACCGTTTAACTTTGAGCTGCTGAAGGGTGTCTGAACCGTGGCAGACAAATTGTGCATTCCAAAAGCAGAGCCTGTCATGTGATAAAGGAGCAGATGTCTCTTGGATGGCTCTCCTCCCTGTGTCACGGTATCATTAGGATAGCTGCATGCCAAGAACTGCACTTGGCTTTGTCTCCGTTTCAGGGGCAGAAAAGGCGTCAGAGTTTTTTTCCTAGGAAAAGGCACACACAAAGGAGAGCCAAGCCTTTGTGCAGGTAAAGCAGAAGGACAGAGACAGATGTGTGCACACATCTGTGCACATGAACACACACACCCCAGAGACCCCAGAGAGCCACAGATGTCATCACACTTTATTCTTCCTTCAAAAAAAATTGGAGTATCTGAAAAGCTAGGGAGGAAACTTGTGATGGGGAGATCAAATAAAATTGCTGGTGTTATTGTCAGATGGGGGCTCTTCCAGTGATAATGTCGTTTGTGGGGGTGCATGCATCCAGAAAAAATTCTTTGGTTTTTTTCATTTTTAACTATGAAATTATTATCTGTTTTATCTCTCCCTCATTTTTCTGTAAGTCTCAGGTCTTCTGCTTGTTTGCTCTTACACACACTGAAACCTGTGCTCTGAAGCTGACAGAAAACATCCATGTGATGTGCCATTCCCTCTCAGCTGTGCAGGGATGCTGCAGCCCCATAACACCATGGAGATGGAGAGGTTTCAGGTGAGAGATTTTATATCTATACAAGACAGACAATCAATGCAAGAAGGCACATTTGCTGATTAAAGGACTACACCAGAATGTCTTTAATGAACAGTCAAGTTAATGAACTACACACAAAAATTTTGCTTAAGACAGACCTAAATCCCAGGTTTTGCTGACAGCAGGAGGGTGTGTGGGTACATGTGGAGGGAGTGTGGCAGCAGCAGGGCTTTTACTCCAGGCAGATCTCTCGTGGTCCCTCCAAGAGGATGCTTGTCTCAGGACCCAGCACAGCATCCCAGCACACTTCCATGGGATTCACTCAGAAGCTTTTGCACGAGCCCTTCCTGGGCCACAGCTCCAAGGGTCTGTGGAGGAGCCTGGCAAGTGGGTGTCTTGTGGACACAAAGCCAAATAACTCTGGTGGCTCTGGGGTGGTGACAAGAGAATTACACAGACTGCTCACAGCAGGCAGTGGGTGACAAATTATTGTGGAAAATCGAGACACTGGAGCAATCCTTCTTCCATATTACATATCTCATTAATGTTCTGTTATGCTCTGCTTCCCCAAAACCAAAGGATCTCCTAGCAGATAAATACAATTTCCCCAGCAGTTTCCTGGGACAATGGTAGCTGCTTTGTGGCTCTAGAGGGTACCAACACTAAGGTGACTTGAAAAATGAATCATTGCAGCACTACACAGGGGCATGCTAAATCCACTGTTCTGAATTTTCCTGTGCTTAAATTAGATAAATTGGATAAATTAATGGTTAATTACAATACAGCTAGATTATCCAACACATATTTTTAATAGGATCTAATTGTGACATTTTGAGTGATCTAAATTTCTGATACACGCCCCAAAAAAATTCTGTAAACTAGTGCTTGCTAGACCACTGCCTGGTTACATTTGTTAAAATTTAGAGCAGCTTTCCATCTGTGTGTGCTGCTGCTGATGTTGTCTCCTCCTGCAGAAGGACAGGTGAGTGGGTGCCAGTGATGGATGCTTATCAAAGACACTTAAATTTTAATCAGGGTGCTTTTCCCTGCCTGGCAGCTAGAGCAGCTCTTGGTGGCACTGGGGGAGGAAGATTTCAGTGCCTCTCCCATGGAGCCTGCACTTCCCAAAGATCATGGCACTGCTCAAAGCAAAGGTGAGTGCAATAGCCCAGCAGAGATCTCAGCTGGGCTGGGGGTTCCTCCCCTACAGCTCATGTCCCACAATGTCTCCAGAGAAGATCCCCTGAAGCCATGGCAAGGTCTGGCCCCTCAGCTAAGTACTCCTCACCTTTTCTTTTTGCAGCACAGCCACAAGGCTGGAGCAGGGGTGAGACACTCCTCAAGTGAGCATTAGTTCTCTCTTGTACTTCTTCTAGGTGACTGAAGAGAAGACTCCTGGATCCTGCAACAGTGATTGTAGGAGCTTAAAATGGGGGATGGGGAACTTTAGGGGGCTCTTTAAAATGCTGTTTATTGTATTTAAATGATGAAATTTACGGGTCAGGTTCATTTGAAAGCTTATTTTAGTTCTGGTTACAATGCATTATATATTTTTTATTACAGGGCATTTTAAAACATGACAACTAATTAACACTTTTACTATTACTTATAGATTATTATACTTACTAACATTACCATATTCATGTTACTATTTTTCAGTCACTAAAGGTTAGTACGTTACAATTTAAGCTAGAAGTTGTTTTTCAGTTTTCTTGCAGTGGAAAATTCTGAGATCTTTACTTGCAACATGACATTTTTGTTTGTCTGGGAAAATTTTTTTTTGCTCGGTAAAAACATCTTTTGTTTGAGGTGGATTTATCCTTTGCTCTAAGTCATAAAAGCCCCTTCCAACTCATTTGCTCTTTGCTTTCTTAGTTATCCAGTAAAACTTACTCAGTAATTCTTTTCTTCTACATCAAAGCTTGCTATCATTTCTATACTTTCTTCAAATTCTACATTCAAAGATCTTTTTTGTTATACATACATATCTGTGAGGCTTTCCTGTGAAACCCTTCTCCTTCCCAACAAGAGATGGTGTTTGGCAGAGTTCAGGGATGAACACAGTGAGGCAACAGAGCATGGCCAGGACTGGTGCATTTCCTTTGCAGGACAGGGTAAATGGACATGGTTCCCTGGTGTTCTGTAGGTAGGTGACACTTTTGTTTTAGGGAATGGATGGGGCCATGTTGAGGTGGGGACACAAGACCTGGCAGGGACTCTCATGAGAAGACAGCAGAAACCTTGGCTTTTCCTCCTGGCAGCCAAAGATGGGTGAAAAAAGCTCTCCACCAGGATATCAGGGAGTGCTTGTTCTGACTAAGGAGAGAGATGAGCTCTTTAGGCTAGAGGAAGGCATTGATATGCAGAAAGGGTAGAAATAAAGTAGGAATTAGAAGCTTCCAACAAGTGGGTTATTCCTGGTCTGGGACTGCATTTCCTTGTGAGGCAGCAGTAGCAGCAGCTGAAATGCTCATTGAGGGCTCAGCTCTTGCATTCCCACAGGAATTTATCCCATAGCACAGCAGGAGGGCCCAGGTCGGCCCATTTGTCCTGCTCTGGTTGGGCCATGCCCAGGGCCAGGCCCGCCATCTGCACATCCCAGAGTGTGGGAGGAACAAAACAGCGTGAGGACAGAACACTATTTTGGGGCTATGGTCCTTCCAAGTGCTAGCAAAGGCATGGAAAATGCTCCAAGTTTGGAGGAAGGCAGGAGGAGCCATGCCAAGTCAGAGCATGTCCCACACGCAGGCCAGCGTGAGGTCAGCATGGCAGAGGCTCAGTGTTCCCAGCCCTGGGCCAGCCCCAAATCCTCTGAAGCAATATTCCACTTGCATTCTCAGAAGCATCCAGAATCAACCAGCTTGGCTAGCCCAAGCCCGGCTGCTTGTCACGTGTTTGGTTTTATACAACAGCATTTTCACGGACACTCAGTGTTACTGGATGGTCTGTGCTCAGGAGAGCAGCAGCACTGAGGTAATGTCCTTTTGGGCTGGCTTCAGCTGCTGTGGTGGAGCAAACTGTGGTGAGAAGCTTTCAGGGCTGAGCCTGCTTTGTGTTTGCACTGCCTGACTTTTTAAAAACACTCTTCTTTGTTGCTGTAGCCAGGAACTTGGTGCTCTTTTTTTCAGTTAAGTAAATGGTACTGTTGGCCTTTTAAGCTCTCTGTAGTTAAAAGTGAACTTTGCTGAACCTGGCAGGCAACAAGCTTATTGTTTTCTCAGTGTGTTTCTAAACAAATTGGCTTCACAGGCACAAAGTTCTGGGAAGCTACAAGCCAAGATCAATTTGAGAGTCCCAAAGGTTGGGACATATTTCCATTTCAACAGTAAAGAGCTGGAACATCATCAGATAAAAGGCAAGGACTGATCTCTTCATGCATCAGGTGGGGACCTCTTGGTGGCACAATGACTCTTTCAGGCTGCAGAAAGACACTGAGATGGTACAAAGAATGTTTGGGTACCTAGAGACAGGATGGGATCCTGTGTCTGCTGTTTCTGTTTCCTTCTCCTGTGTAAATGTTCTGTAGCCTTGTCATGTTACACTCACCTACGTGTTAGCCCACTGCCCGGATGCATTTATTAAAATTAGAGCAGCTTCACACCTGTGTGTGCTGCTGAAGTTTGTGTCTCCTGCAGGACAGCTGTTGCTCTGGGTGGTTTAACAGACTGTTGGCATCAGTTTGGTGTTCCTTGTGTGCCATGGCCAGGCAGGGAGGGCGCTTGGGGTGGGTGACACGGCCAGGTGCAGCTTTGGAAGGAGGCTCTAATCCCTGGGGAGATCAGGCTCTGCATGTTTGCTTGCTATGCACGAGTGCAGAGAATTCTGCCACTCTTTGCTTGTTTTTAAGTCACAATATCTGGACAATGCTAAAGGAAGTTGTTCCCTGGTTTGTAAAAAAACCCCTGATATTAAGTACTTTTTTTCCCAAATGAAATTAGCTCTTTCAAGGTGCTTTGGCAGGTGGGACATCCAGGCACACCAAAGGTGTGACATGGCTCTGTCACCTCCATTCACACCTTGCCAAGCAAGGAAACAAAACCCATCGTTTGTGGATGATGGCTGATGGCCTTGGCTCAAATCCCCTCACTGCAGCTGCAGGAACCTTTCACATCTTCCATCAAAGGCAAGGCAGTGCAACCTCATTTGTCATCTCAGAGAAGTCAGAGGTGCTGTGCAGGCTGTCCTTGCCACCAGAGATGAGGGCATGCACCACAGCAGTGCTGCCACCATGCCCATCCAGCCTCCTAGCCTAAGGAAGAACCACCTCAGCTGTCCCTAGACTGAGACCCCTGAAACACAGAGATTGTTTCCTGGGCAGACCTATCAAGAAAAGAAATATTGAAGCCATGTTTAATATTTTTAAATTAGTTTCCCCCCCACTTTTTTTTTTCTTTAATATGTCTGATGGTGTAAGACTTACTGAAATGGCATTTTATTTCCTGAATGTAACAGTCCCGTGTTGTGTCTGGATGCAGATCCACATAGGAGGCAAGCAGCCCAGGATGGCAGGGGCATGAATCCTTGATTTTGGGCTAAGCCTGGTGTTGTCTGTCATTTTTCAGCTGGTTGTTTTATCTCTCTGTACTCTGGGAAGGGTATCTTGACACAGACAGTTTGCAGAGCCATTTCAGCTGTTCAGACAGCTCAGCTACAATATGTTGCCTCAAATTGTTCTGTCAAGTACATGCATCAGCTGTATTTGCTTGCCTTGAAGTTGTGAAAATCAGAGACCCTTCTGAGAAAATTTAGCTTCTACATAGAAGTAAAAGAGGTTGACAATGTTCTCAAATGTACAAATGCCACACAAGGCTGTGAGTTGCAAACCTGCCATGGCCTGTGAAGCTCTTTAGATTTCAGATTTTATCATGAGCTGCTGCAGTCCCAAAGCCTTGACATCCAGATGCTGCAGCCCGAAGGGCTGTGCTGTCCTTCCAAGATCCAGACACTGCCTGGAGCTGCAGGGCTCAGGGATGGGTGCTGAGATCTGCAGGGCTCAGGGGTGCAGGAGCTGGGGCCAGAGTGAGGCAGGGACACAGCAGGGCACAGCCAAACCCCCAGTGTGGGCTGATGGCACCTTTCTGTGGGTGCCCGGTGGCACGAGCACGGGGGAGGGCAGTGGCAGGGGCTGGTTCTGGCTGGCACATGCCCTGGGGACACAGATGTGGTCACTGGGCCGTGGTGCCACGAGGCACAAGGTGATGTTACCCCTCAGTCACACCAGAGCTGAATGATGGAGCAAAGCTGTGACACCTCTCTGCTTCACAGTACAGAAAAAAACACGACTCCTCTTTCCTATGGTCACAGAGACATTATCCCCTCTATTTAATTTTCATGCACTAAATACCAAATTCTGGCGGCGCCGATGCTGCACCTGCTTTCCATGTCCTCTGCATCCAAGCACAGATGCTGACACCCAGTGGCCATGGGATTTCTAGCTCCTGAACAAGATGGAAAATTTCAGCAGAGATGCCTCAGCCAGTGAGATACAACACCCACCTTTTCATTTCCTCAAGCGCAGGAGGAGTGAAGAGTTCCTGAGAGATCCCAGAATGGGTAAGTCTGGAAGGGAACACTGGAGCTCATCTTGTTCAAACCCCTCTCAAGCAGGGTCTCCAAACACTCAGTCAGGATTGTGTCCAGACAACTTTTGAGTATCTCCAGAGGAGGCTCCACAGCCTCTCTGGGCATCCTGTTCCAGTGCTCTGTCACCCTCACAGTAAAGAAGTTCCTCCTCACGTTCAGGTGGAAATTCCTGTGTTCCAAGATGCCAGCCTTGCTTTGTGTCTTACAGACATTGGCAAGTTATAGTGGTTGAAACACTTGTATTGAGAGGCCAGAAAATTAAAAAATATGAGGATGGATATGAGGAAACAGAATGTAAACTGATTTTCAAATTATTCTCTTACTGGCAGCTTGAAAATACACTTCAGTGACAGAAGAAGGACCATTTTTGAGTTCAGAGACCTTGGTGTTAATCTTCCCTGTTTTGCTACTTCCCAAAAGCAGGTAGAATATGACAGTCTAAATGGATTTTGCATTTCCCTGCAGCATGCACAGGATCATGCTTTTGTATGTGTGACAAGTACTGACATTCTCTAGGGAGAAAAAGCTGTGTAGGAAAAGTCGCTTTTATTCTTCAACAAATGGCTCTAAGACTTTATCAGTCAAAGACAGAAAGAAGATTCTAAACTCATGGGTATGCAAAGACAAAGACATGTCTCACCAAACATGTGGAGCTTAGTTGGGAAACCAGACATGAGCTGGAAACAATAAGAGCAGAGCTTGCCAAAGGAGGGATTTTAAAAGTGCTTTACTAAAAAATATTAATAATGGACTACATGCAAATGAATTAAACCACTCTAACAAGACTACTGTGTGAAAGAAATATATTTGTGTAATTCTATAAACACAAGATAAAAAAACCTAATGAAAACCTAGTGAGGTTCAGGATGTTAGCAAGGCGAGTGGCCATCTATTAGGCTGAATTATGCAAATGCTGCAGATGTGGTACTGTGGGAAAGCAGGTGGGAGGTGTTTTGCTGCTGCTGCTGCAGTGAGGACCCTCTGCAGGGATGAGTTTGGGGAGCAGAGAACCCTGCACTGGGGCCAAGCCCAGCTTTCCTCACCTAAATGCTCCTATAAAGCTGCAGCATACAGATACCATAAGTAGATGTACTTAATTTATCACTCTGTTACTAGGCAGGTTTCTAGGCAGGCTTCAGCCTAACTTTTATATTTTGTGGTTACTGAAATAGCTCTGATCTTTTTTGGGGTGAGTTCTAGCTGTGGAGGTACAACTGCTTTTCCTTTGCTCTCTCCTACTTGCATCCATGCACTTTAACTCTTCTTCCTTTTTTTCAGGTAAAATTAGACTAGAGGCTTTAGCTCAGTTTAAACCCATCCAGCAGGTTGGGGCTGTTGCAGTATTTGTCCCAATCCAAATGTGCCCAGCATTCCTACCTGGTAAAGTAGGTGAGATTACACCAGATGTACCCAGGGCAACAGGCTGGGCTTGGCCCTACTTTTTCCCTTGTGGACATTCACAATGCACTCATGTGTTTTTAGCAGACATTTTAACTGTTTAAGAGTCTCACAGAACATCAGAGGCCTGATGGCAGCTCTGAAAATCCATGCCCAGTGCATGCTCACGGGTGTTCTTCAAAGTAAAGCCATCCCATGGTGGCTGCTCAGGAGACAGTAGAGGCAGAGGTCACGTCTCAGCAGAATTACAGCAGCCATGAAACTTCATTTCTGCTTCAGTCTGTGCATTGACCATTTTTCCCCTGGTTCTTTCTTTCTTGGGTTGTTCCCCGAATTACATTGGGCTGTTGCCCGTTTAGCAGTGGAAGCAGCTGATAATGAATGAATAATTTTGCAGTTGCATGTGTAAGACAGCAGTTGTTTTGTTTCTGATTGGATTGGTATGGCTCTTTACATAGCTGATTGACACAAACTTGGTTTTCTCTTTAAGCTTCCACTGTTCATTAGAAATTCCCACTTTGAATAAATGTTCCTTCAAGAAAATACATTTTCAGGGTTGTTCCAATGAAATGAAACCACATTAAACTCCTGTGTTTGCCTTGGTTAGTTCTTCAAGCAAAAAAAAAAGCCAGAATGGGCTTGGAAAAGGATATCTCATCCAGTGATGCTTTTAAAATTTTTTTTCTATCATCACCGTAGGGAATGATTCCTAGAAAATCAGTCTGCAATTTCCTCACCTGACTGCATGGCCTTGAGAAATATCAGGTGTGCTTCATTGAATTCTGGTGCCAATGTCCACTTCCCAGAGAAATTCCCATATTTGCTGCAGTGACCATCATTTCTCCTCTGAATCATCTGTCCTTAGCAGTAGCTGTGGTCAAGCCTCCTTATAGCAAAAGTTTCTCTCAAAGCCTCTCCACCTGAGCTTTTCAGCAGACATATCAGCATAATAAGGCATATAAAATAATAAAATAAATAGCTCAGGTAGCTCCTGTTCAGCATTTAGATGCTCTCAGCAGGCTGAGTATTTGGGAACAGGGAAGAGCTGCTGAGAGCAAGGTGGGGCTGGATGCAGATGTTTGCATATGTGTGGCATTGTGTGTGAGTCCTGCTGACAGATTTCTGGAGTCCTTATAAAAGAAAAAAAACCAAACAAGCCCACAGAATGTGTTATGTTTATTCATGGCAGTTTCCACTGCCTCTTTTTTCTCTCTTGTCCTGTTATCAGAAACACCTTGCTTCAGAGTCAGTTTAGATCTCTTCCAGATTTCCTGCAGTCATTTTAAGCCCCTCCAGTTCTCCTGGGCCCTTTAAGGGCTGGGATTGCAACAGCTGCCTTCCCAAGTGGCAGCAGGCAGGGAAGACCCATCTGGGCTGCAGAAAGCTCAGGGCTCCTGGGCTGTCCTTGGGATGGTGTTCCACGAGCAGCCCACCAAACACAAGAAGTACAGCAGGCACAGGCAGAGTTAGTGTCCCACAGGTATCTGCTTTCCTGCTGGGGATCTGAAAGGGACACAGGCTGTTATTCCAAACACCAAGAGAGCTGAGGACATGCTCCAGCATCCCTGTCAGACATTGACACATCCCAGTGGCAATGCAGGAAGCATTTGCTTTCCACACATTTCTCACTAGCATCTACACTTCGTTCAAATTTCACAAACCAAAACCTTTGGAAGGTGGATGCAAAGCAAAGATGAAGGAGTTTGGGACTCCATGCATTTGACTGCCAAATAGGTGTCAGTTCATCTCTGGGGGCCACACAAGGGTATTTCTAGAGCCACTTCTCCCTCAGTGATGCCTTAAAAGGCATATTAGAAAAGCTTCCTGCTTGCTTATGCTACATAGCCATCAGGACTGGAGGATCAGTTTTCTCCAAGTGACCCTCAGACCTGAATAAATTATCTTCAGTAAAAACAGACAAATTCACCCACTCGTCTGCTTTCCCCTCGTGCCATCACTGACATGAATGTAAACAGCTGGGATGCAAGTGCCAAAAGAATGAGGATTTAGCCCATTAAAATGGCATTGCTTTAACACAGCTAGGACAAATCTCTGCTCTTGAGTGGTTTGGGGAATGATAATAGCTTTATTTATGCTGCTGTGCATGCAAGGAACTGCTGCCTTTAACATAAGCTATCTGAGCTCTTATGAGCAGTATTTGAGTCTCTGCAGTGAGTTTATAGATTGCTGTAGGGGCATTTCATATCAGAAAGAGACACACTCAGGAAGGTTGTTTACTGAAAATGAACTCTTGTTTGGTGTCCAGTCTTAGAGCATCTATTAATGTTTGGCCCTTAGACATTTAATGTTATGTTTCATTTACAATTGTAGGTATAAATAGTTACAGATACCAACAAAAAAGTACATTGGTTGGACAGGCTACCTTGGTGCTTACCTTTTCTTGCACTGGCCAATCAACATAAATATTATGAGGCTAATTGACAAACTGAGGATGACTGGAATGAGGATAAATAGCTGCTTGTCCTCTTTTCTGGACACTGCAAAGATAAATGACAGGAAATAACATGTTAAAATGGGTTATATTACCTCCTACAAAGCTTGGGCTCAGATGCAAATTCATCTTGCCCACATTACCCTGCACGTTTGTATTTATTTATTTATTTGTTTGTTAAGGTGTATGTTATTGGGTGGAGTCACATCCTCCTCCAGGGATGGGTATCTCCAGCACATAGAAGCAGTCCCTGATCTGTGCCTCTCCCCAGCCCAAGAGAGCCTACAGGGTTCCAAGGAGCTGATCTGTGGTGCAGGACAGCCAGGAGGATGCCCTGTGGACACACTGCAAGTACCCCATGCCCTCCCTTGCTCAGCAGTCACTCCTCCATCCCAGCTGTCCCCATGCAGCAGGGAAAGCTGCTGCTGCAGAAGCACTAATATAAAATATTGGGCCTTGCCTGCTGGGTGCACTGGAGATGAAAGGCTGCAGGAATGGCTGTGCTGGAGCAGGTTGAAGGTGTAACTAAGCCAGCACCCCCCTCCAGTGCTGGACACCAGCAGATCCCCAGGCAGCCATCAACACTTGCACCCAAACAAGTTTTATAAAGGATATAAAGAAACACCATTTACTTTGAGTTCCATACCAGAGAAACAACTCTGTGTCCATTCACTCCAAAAGCCCTGGTCAGCACAAAAAATGTTTGTTCTCCCCCTGACACGAACACATGAAACGTGGCTTTGATTTGCTCTGGAAATCGTTAAAGCAGTTTCCATTTGGGTCGACACAAACTGAGAAATAAAACAGAAAGAAGAAATATCAAGGAATTATGTGCCACCACCAGGATGTGTCTGGTGTGGCCTGATGTTCCTGAACGCTGTCCAGGCTCTGTAAACCTTCAGATTATCTTTTGGCAGTTTTAAATGATTTCACAATACTTTTGTACAAGCTAATGCAAATAATATGACTATGAAGACAAATCTACTGAAAATACTTTCTGGAAGTGTCATCATGTATGTTGCCATTTATGACTGTTAATTGTTGGAATCTTTCTTTTAATTACCTAAGAAGACTCGAGGGGAATATGGCAATTTAAAAAGAAATATCCTCTATGATTAATTAGTCCTTTTAAGTTTTGCCTTCAAACTGCACCTGGATAATACAGAAGGAAAAAAGCACCATGCATAAATGATGTGTTCTGTCCCAAGCCACTCCTTTTGAGAGATTAGAATCATAGTTTCACTGGCCCAAATTATGCCAGCCTATTCAGGGAAACAAACCATAACAACCTTTAAATTTCCTCGATGGCAGGTTTCTGAGACAACAGGCAGGAGATCTGAGGCAATGCTCACTTGGAGCCTCCTGCTGGGATCTGTTGCTGCTAAAGCACAGCTGCAGCTGGAGGTCAGGGGGTTAAGGAGGAACATGTGCGGTGCAGAAGCTGGCCAGGGATGTCTGCTGGCAGTGCACAGCCTGGGCCAGGGTAACTGACAGCCTGTGCTGGGATAACCCACACCCTGTGCATGGGATAACCCTGTGCTCTGGGATAACCTGGATAACCCACATCCTGCTGCAGCCTGCCCCGGGATAACTCACACTCTGTGCCTGGGATAACCCACACCCTGTGCCTGGGATAACCTGGATAACCTACATCCTGCTGCAGCCTGCCCCGGGATAACTCACATTCTGCCCCGGGATAACCCACACCCTGCTACAGTCTGCCCCGGGATAACCCACACCCTGTGCCTGGGATAACCCACACCCTGCTGCAGCCTGCCCTAGGATAACTCACACCCTGTGCCTGGGATAACCCACACCCTGCTGCAGCCTGCCCTAGGATAACTCACACCCTGCCCCGGGATAACTCACACCCTGCTGCAGCCTGCCCTAGGATAACTCACCCCCTGCCCCAGGATTACTCACACCCTGCTGCAGCCCGTGCCCCCATCCCGGCTCCTTCCCCTCCCCGGGGCACCCGGTGCTGTCCTTACCGCCCAGGCAGCCGCGGCTTCCCCCGCATCTTCTGCCACCTGCACCTCGTACTCCAGGCAGTGCTGCGGCACTCGCCCGCCCGGGGGGCTCCAGGCCACCAGGAGCTCCCCGGCCGCAGACAGGGAAAGCGCCAGCTGCTCCGGGGCTGAGGGCTTTGCTGGGGGGAGAAAAGAAACACAGAAGGTCAAGAGTGCACACGGACATCTCCTGGTGCGAAGGCTTCTGATAATCATCAGCCTCTGCCCCTTTCCCCGCGGATGGGATTTCTGAGCGCTCCTGGCTTTCAGCCGCGATGCTGGAGCAGCAGGACGTCCCCGCGCCCGGAGGATGGCTTATTTATTTATTTATTTATTCATTCATTCATTTCTTTATTTATTTATTATAACCTGACACGCAGGTCAGGCTATAAGCGGGTCCGTCCTCGGGGCTGCGGTGCAGGGTTTGAAGCTCGGGGTGTGAGCGCCGTGCCCGGGCCAGCGGTGACTGCACAGCTCTGCCGGCCCCGCACTTTGCATCCCTGAAAAGGCTCGGTTTGTGTCCCATGCCCAGAGCCGGCCCCGCACTCTCTGCATCCCGAAAGGCTCGGTTTGTGTCCCATGCCCAGAGCCGCACACGAAGCACGTGGCAGCACTTGTTGAATTAAGAATCCTGCTCATTAGCCCAGTGGCTTAGCTGGGGATTGTCTATTTCTCCTTGTGGCATGCAGGCAATTGCACCAGCGCGGTGAGTGCCCATAATAAACACCGAGTACAGGTAATGTTTGCACATCATGCCGTGCTTTGCTCCCCTTCTCTGTCTCTCATGGGTTTGAATCCATCTCTGCTCTGACAGACCCCATCACCCCAGACCTTAGCTTGGTTTAAACAGCAAAGCCCAAAAATCTCTCCTGTGCTTGCAAGGAGTGCAGCAGTCGTTTCAATTGCAGCAGGAGCAAATGAAGATATCTCTGTGACTGGTGCTGCTAGAGCCCAAACCCCCATAGCTGCTCTGCCACATGCCCAGCAGGCCATTCATGTCCCGAGCTGTCCAGCTGCCAAATGCAGCACTTGGAGGCACACACTGGCACTCCAGGGTGGTGCTTGCCTGCAAACACTCCTGGAAACTGAAGCACTGCTTGGCACACGCCACGGCCCCTTCCGTGGGGGGAATGCACACATTCCACCCACCCACCCACAAAAGCACGCATGGAATTGGAGCCCTAAGGCAATGGCCTGGGGTGTGTGGCCGTGAGGACCCCCTGCCGCTGCCCTGCCCCCAGTACCGAGGTTGTGAAGGCGGAGGGTGCTGTACAGCGGCCGCAGCAGAGTGGCCGCTGCCGAGCCATTGACACAGACGCTGAGATCCCGGTACTCCGCCCGGCTCAGGTTCTGCAGCACACAGCCCACGTTGATCCCGTGCTCCTGGATGTAGCGATCACACTGCACCGTGTGGTCCAGCCCCTCATACCTAGCAGTGTGTGGGGAAACAGAAAACAGTCACCAAAGCAAGTTACTACTTAGTAAGACATTTTTAAATAAGATTGGACCTAAGGCTCAGGTATTGCCCATATCCCAGCCTTTGTCCAAAGCACAGTGCTGGGGATCAGTCACCTGGACTCCTACTATGGCAAAAGTGTGGAGAAGAGAAAAAACCCAAATTAACATGCACAGACAGCTTCTCAGGTTGATTTCTAGACTGTGCCAGGCTCTCCCCAAGGTCATTCCTGGAGCACAAGAGGTGCCACTGTGTGACTGGAGCTGGGCAAGGATCTGCCTCTACTCATGGGGACAGTCCTGCTCCCCTGGGCCCTTCCTGCACCATCAGCCACAGACTCTGGAGCTGCAGAAAGCTCCCCTCCCAAGCCAAAATGAAGTGTTTTTAGGAAGGTGATATGCCATGAATGTACTAAGTGCTGCTGAGCTGCTCTGGCTGGCTGCAGGGAGTTCCTATGGATCCCCATGGCACATGGAAACTCAGGGTGGGAGCCAAGAAGGGGTTTGCTCTTTGTTAATGTGCAACCACAGCCCTGTCCCTTCTGCCTTTGGAGCCACTCCCCAAAGCACAGCTGCCTGTTGCATCCTGGAAACACTGATGTTTTGTGTTACCTTTTATAACTCCTGCTGCTTTGTGCCCTCAGGGCAGGGCTGAATTTGGTCCCTGTAATCCAGATCTAATTAAAGTCTCCCTCCACAGCACATTATGTTTGGGGGAAAAAATTCATGTTCTAGTACTATAAAAATTTGCTCACAGGGATCAAAGGATGCCATGGTGTCCACCCAGTCTTATGATAAAATGGGATCCAGATCCAAATGCCTGGTTTTATTGCAGGCAATTGAATCAAGGTTGGGGTTTTTTTAGTGTTTTTTCCCCTTTAGGCATGAATCATGCATTTTCATGGTTTCCTTCAAGCAGATCCTTGCAGTGAGCAAAATGGTTTTGAACTGGTGGTTCTGCTTTGAAGACTATTTCCAAGAACTTAATGGAACCTCTTTAAAATGCAGCTATGCTTTTCTCCACACAGCCCAGTGACACAAAGCCCAGCCTAAGTCATCCTTTCCATATTATCATAGGAGCTTAAGCACAAATACAGTATTTACTTTGTCCCAAACCACTAATTTTAGCTACATTTTTTCTGCAGACCAGAATTCAGGCACCAGTTTAAAAGAAACAGCTGAGAAACATGTATTATTATTACCCTGTGGCAGCATGTTTGCTTGCATGAGATGTGCTGAGGCTATGAAAATATATTTGAACACTAGAACTCTAAGTTGCTGAGAAACTCCATTCTGTGTCTAGGGCTCACTGAGCTTGGTAGCCTGGTGCTAAATCCTGTCCAGTTGAGATATATGCACTGTGATCCTGGGAAATGTGCAGCCAGAACCATCCAGGTGTGTTCAGCAAAGAGAAAGCACAAGTCTTTGTGGTGGACAACATGCAGAAAACACCTCCCAGGGATGAATAAAAGGAAAGGAGGAAGTGAGAAGATATTTCCTGGCAAAGATCAACAAAGACCTGATTCTAAGAAAGTAAGAAAGGATTAGGTGTTTTCTTGCCAGAAGCCATGTGTTGCTTGGGACATTATTTTGGCTTATTCTGGGTGAATTGGGCAATAGCACTGCCAGCTATAAAAGCATATTGTACTCTGAGTAGTTCACTTGACTGCTGCCTGAATGTTTTCCTATTTTGTTGTTACATACCAATAATATAGCTCATAATGTACACCACGAGGTGTGAGGAGTCCTGGCTGCCAGGTGCACTTCAGGTATTCCCAGTCATGATAGATGCAGTGGAAATTCTGGACCTCTGATTCAAGTTTTCCTGTCAAATGAGAAGGAAATAACCACTATTTACCAATGTACCAGTCAGATGCAGCAAAAATACGGTTTTATGCCTTTGAACAACCATGTGCTGCAGTTGAAAGACAGAAAATGAAAAGAAAATAAAGGAAAAAAGAAAGGAAAAGAAAGGAAAAGAAAGTAAAGGAAAAGAAAGGAAATAAAGGAAAAGGTGGCCAGTCAGCATCATTAGTTTTACTGCCAAGTGCTCTGTTTCTCATAAAAGCCAGTCCATCTTAGAGCAGAAAAATGCTTAAGTGACCTTTCCATTCATCATTGGAGCTCTTGCAGGGCAGCTGAGCAGAGCTTTGGCATGGGCAGAGGGAAACAAGCCCCAGGGATGCAGTAACCACAACCACAGCCTTTGGTAGCAGAGCTGTTCTTCTGTCTTAAACATCAGCAAGCCCTGCAAGAATTCATCATCCAGGAACCCTCAAGCCAGCACTGACTCATGCAACAGGCTCATGCAAAGCACAGAACTGTACCAGGTGCCACAGGCTGCTCCTAACCTTGTGGTGCAACCTGGAAGGTTGCATAAATCCAGTCACTCTGCACCTCCACGTCACCCGTGCACTTTCCTTCCAGCAGGGTCTGCACCCTCACTTCAGCAGTCCTGCTGAGGTCAAATCCAACTCTGAATTTTAGCTTCCTAGTAAAAATAACCTGGTTGAAAGACAGAGTTTTTAAGCACCTCTTCTGTCACTAAGTGGGTTGCAGAATTAGGTACCCTTGCTATTGCTCCAGCTGCAAATAGTCTCATTTGTGTGCTTTACAGTCTCTTGATATTTCTGTCCTGCCTCACTTGCCCAGTGCTCCTCCAGCATTAATTTCTGCCTGCTGTGCCCAGCCCTGCTGGCTGTGAGTCCCTTCACCCCACAGGACACAGCAAGGACAAGGCAGAGCAGGCTGATTAATGGGATCCCCAGCAGCAAGGAGCACTGCAGACAACCTGAGGAGGATACCACCCCAAATCCACATAAAAAACATTTGCTTATGGTGTGAAATAATCAGAAACAGAAGGAACATTGAGTCTTGTAAGGCTGTTCCTGTGGGAAGCACAACCACCCCTGAAAGGGTGGACCAGCAGCCAGGCAGTGAAGGACAATCTCACCCTCCACTTGAACCACCCAGCTTTGCCTTTTGTGGGACTTTCTGAGCAACCCCTTTGGAGGTTTTTCTATTTTTTTCCCCTTCCTTCACTTTATGCAAGGATAATGAAGTTGACCAGGTTTACAACAAATTATGAGACAAAGTGTTGCATTAGTCCACGTAGGACAGAGGTAACATTCCATAAAATGCATCTGTGCCATAAAATGTGCAGCAGTGGGAGCAGCAATGGCCCAGCCACAGCCAGGCTGTCCTCAGCACTCCCCAGTGTGAGAGCTGTGTTGAGCCATGTATTTCTAACTGATATAAATGATTTTTGCTTCTGCTGATGTCTAGTGGACTTTCTTCAGTCTGACTGTTCTTCATTACCTTAACTGAGGTTTTGGCAAGGTGCCAGAGATGATTTTGCTCTAGTCTGTAGATCTGCCTCATATAAGAAACTTTTATTACTCATGATTTCAGGAATTCTGTTGGGTTTTTTTAGGTTTTGTTTTTTTGTTTTTTGGTTTTTTTTTTTTTGAAACTGCATATGTTTTTCTTTGAGATTGCAGTTAAAATCATCCTGGAAGAATCTGCACAGCTAGGAGTGAGATGCATCATGACCAACATCAGAACCCCTTTCCATGCCCTTGCAATTGCAATCTTTAGCTGACACTGGAGTTTTCCCCTCTGCAGACTTGGCCTGACCCCATTTCTGTGGGGCTGAGCACAGCCTGGCAGCCTTGGCTTTGCTGCCTCAGCCTTCCTTCCTCCTCCTGCCCCAGCTGTGGGCTCCACAGCACTGCCAGACTGATTGATTTCTCCTTCTCTCTCCCTGGTCTCTTGAGCTGCCAAGACCTCTAGCTCTCCTACCTTAGGATTGTGCAAAAATTCCCTTTTTCTTTCAGGATTTCAATCTGTATTTTAGGTTGTTGAGTGAGATGCTCAACATATTTTTATGTGTTCCTCAGTACTTTGTGCCAACCAAACAGCTCCCACTGCTGGGTTTCTCCTCTCCCCATTCCATTTACCTTCCTAACCCTGCAGTAGCTTTCATCTTCTAAGCACTCACAAAATACATTCCAACATCCTTTCCTGTGCTGTGCCTGCTACACATCAATGAGAGGTGACTTTTATCAAAGAGCTGAGTTAGAGTAAGCCACATCTAAAAGAGAGAAGCAAATGGTAATTAGGAACACACTTCTGGATAGAGGGGATTTTAGAGCATTAGAATAATTAATGAAACATAACTTTTATTTGTCCACCACTCTGCAACCCTAAGTATCTGTTGTTTCAGTTCAAGCCCTGCAAAGATTCTTCAGAAAAGTGAAAATATTTTTTGTTTTGCAGAGAGGAATGTTATTGAATTATTTTGGGCAGCAAACACTCAGCCCTGTGACAGATGGAACCCCTTCCCTGGCTGCTGCTGCTGCTGCTGCTGCTACATTTCAAAACACATTCCCATTCAAACCACTGAAAACCCCTGGTTTTCCATGGAAAACTGGAATGGCTTTAGTTCCACTCCTTGAAATGCAAACATACACCTGTGCAGGATGTAGAGGCAGAACAATAGCCCTGGTGTGGGAGGATCAATTCCTGCCTTCCCCTACCTTCCAGTCTCTGTCCCCAGAGCTGCGATACTCCAACTTGTATTTCACTGAGCACTCGTTGAAGGTTTGTACGTGGGGTGGAGGCTTCCACTGCACATCAAGAGAGCCCAGGAGCCCAGGGTCAGTGATCTGGAGGTCTCCTGGGGGAGCAACTGCATTCAAAACAAAGCAGAGGGTAAAACAGAGAGTCAAAGTGAGGAAAGCAAACCCAAAGCAGCCATGGAACTTGTTGGCATGTTGATCTGGTTTGTTGAAATGCAGCTGCTGGATGTGGAGGGAAATGCTGCTGGCTGCAGCCCTGGCTGTTTAAAACCCTCTTCTCAATAAGATCTGCTCCTGCCCAACCCCCAAAAACCAGTTTCCTGGTGCTCAGAGAAAGCACTCAAGGATCTTTGAAAAGGCACACAGAATGCCACTTTTTGACACTCTTTTTCAAGATGTTTTAAGCAAAATTGCTGCCCTGGGATGACCTGTCATGTCCTATATTTGCTTACCTTCAACCCCTGATATTTACGAGCCTTCAGGACCCTTATCTCTGCAAACATGTTCAGCACATACACCAACACAGGATGACAGATCAAAGCATGCTGTCAGGGGGATTTTTATTCCTTTACCATAATAGATACAAATCACCCACATTGCTTTAAATATTCCTTTCACGTATATTAAAGATTATTGGGGGAAAAAACCCCAAACATACAGGGAAAAAAAAAAAAGGAAAAAAGCTGAGAATTAGAATAATTCTTATTTTGGACATCTATCAGCTGTACAAAAATGTGCCTTCACAGTTAATCGGGTTTTATAAAGATGTTTTAAGGTGCAACTATATGTCAATAAATAAGGAAGTATGGATGAATTCCATAGTAAGACATGCTCTAAAGATCCAGCTCTATATGGAGTTGTCATTCACATGACAAGAACTGTTTGGCTGCTCAGTTTTATTACCTGAAACAAAGCAAGTTTTTGTTAACCTCTAAGGTAATTTTTCCCCACTATCTAGAGGTGATATTATTCTTTTGGTTTCTTCATATTCATTGCATGGTACACTTTATTTGACAGGTATTTGGAGCCCCTCTCCTGGCAGCATCAGTCCAGCATTACCACCATTCTCCCTTTGAATCTGGCCTCCAAATCACTGGTTTTTCTAACACCTTTTTCATGTCTTCATCAGGATTTACACAATTTTTTTCTTTTATTATTTTAATGAATCCATTGTGAAAGCAGAACCAAAAGGATATTTTTCAGTGGAAGATGGTGACATAAATCCAGCTTTAATGTGCTGCCTGGAAAATTTGCAGGGTACATTACTGGAGGATTTGTTTCTTCTCAAGAAATTTTCCCAAATGAAACACACTCCAGGCAGCAGTTTGAAAATCCCACTTTTCCCAGTACATGAAGCTCCATGGGAGATTTGTTACTACATTGGATGGTGAAGTAGGAGATGTATTTAGGATGATACTTGACCAAGTGCTTGGGAGCTCCTCCTGAGTGTATAAATGCTGAGCCTCACAGCAGTGCAAACAAGGATGCAAAAAGCTGCTAGCCTTTGTCATGGTAAGCTGTCAAGATTGGTCAGAATTGGAATTTCTGACTAGATAGGAGAATGCTCTAAAATTTATTTACATTGTGAGCTTGAGCAAAACAGCAGTATTTTTTCAAAACAATTGTAATTGTAAACAGCAATTCTTGCAAAATAAATTTTGACTGGATTTCAGAGGGAACAGAAGAGCTTCTCTTTGTTATGTTTCTTGCATTCTGGGATTTGATTGTTTTTTAAATGTCAGCACTGCCTGTTGCATTTTCTCATTTTCACAATAATACATTACCAAGTCTCACTCACATCACTCATACAGAACATGAGAAATGCTCTATTCATCATACACTCTTGAAGGAAAGCTGCTCCTGGATGTTTCTTGGGAAAAAAAACTGAACAAAGAGCATCTCCCCCTGATGTTTGTGGTGGTGAGTCAATAATGCTGAGCTGGCTGTGAGACAGGCACAGCTCTCACAGCCACCCCTCCTGGCTGCTGGGTACACTGCCACCACCATCACTGCTTTGGTCACAAACCCCAGCCTGTCCCCAGCTGCCCCCACCCCCTCTGCCCCACCACACCCTCGGAGGTGCTGCCAGCAGCAGCTGGGCTTTGCAATTTTCCATCTATTTTGCCAGTGGAAAACCAGCAGCCTGCCAGGTGTCCCCCCATACATCTCCTCCCTGTGTCTGCATTTCCCTGTGCTGCTCAGAGAGGTGCAGGGGATACTTACATTTTCTGGGGTGCATTTCAAGGGCAGCACGCTCTGCTCAGGGGCAGCAGGGGGGTGCTGGCAGCTTTCTGTGAGTGCTGGCTGGACAGGCAGCTCTCAGTGGGCTCCTGGGCATGCTGTCACCTCTGCAGCAGGCACTGCTTCCATCAGGGGAGGCCAGGGCTGCTAACCATCAGTGCTCAGTGCCAGTGCCAGAGGAGCAGCAGGTGCAGTGCAGCAAGAGGTGCTCGAGGGTTTGATGCAAAGGGTGCTTGCAGTGCCATGGCCATGGATGAGAGCTTGCAGAGCAGCATTCTCTCAGAAGCATTGCTCTCCAAGCACAAATAAGCCTTGTGTTTCTCACACCTAGCACAATCTGTCTGTCTGGGACCATGCTCAGGAGCATTTATAGCAGTGTTTATGTCTGATAACTCTCTCTCAGATATATTTGCTGTGCACCAAAGGCAGTCTCTTCTCCTCACAAATTCACTCAGAAACACAGCCACTAAACACATAACATATTTAGAGGGTGGATTACAAGTTTATAAACCAGCCACTCACACAGCAAGGCACATACTGAGAAGAAGGACAAGTGAGCACCAAGCAGTGACACAGCAGCACTTTGTGCTTTACCTGTGCTGGGGGAGGAGGAGGCCAGCACCCAGCCCCAGAGCAGAGCCACGGGGAGCAGGGGGAGCCTCCAGGGAGCCATCGGGGGTTCCAGGGACAGGCAGGTCAGGAGAGCAGTCCTGCAGCAGCTGGGATGGGGCTGTGGAGACACAGCACAGTTCAAAGGCTTCAGCACTTCCCTGGGGCCCTGGCATTCCCTCTGCAGGCTCAGCATGGCTTCACTTGTTTACCAAAGCCGATTAATCATTTCCCAGAGGATTTCTCTTGGCCAAACGTGGCTTCATTCTGATAGTTTGTGGCCAGCTAAGCACACTTGCCAGAAGTGTGTCAGTATTCAATCACCAGCCCTCTGTCTCACGTCTTCTCTGGAAAGTGATTCAACCCACTGCCACAGGAAGTGCCTTGGACAAATGATACTTTAATTTTAAAAAATGAAAACAGAATGCCTGAGCCTTGCCTTATCCAATAAACAGACACATCATGCAACTATCCCCACCTTTTACCTTTGCTGCTTCTTGGAAAGTCTTAGTAGGAATGATAGGGATGCTTGTGAGAGTTCTTAGTGTCATGGCAATATTTGAAGGGGACAAATTCCTATTCCTGTGGAAATCTGCTGGAGGGAGGACGGGGACTGAGAGGGAGAGGATAAAGTTTCCAGGAAGGGGACTACTCCTTCCTTCAGATTTCAGGCTAAAGGTGGGTAGAAATTGCTGCCCACAGGCACCCCAGCTCAGCATGCTTCCCTCTGCCAGAAAGCACATGGATTCTGAAAGAGTTTCATTTTTTTCATATAGATACAGGTGTGGGTATAAATTAGATTGAGAGGGAGGACAAGACAGAGATATAGATTAGATATAGACACAGACCTAGGTATATAAATAGTTATAGATATAGGCATTAATCTTCCTGGAACCTTGAGGCCACTGCTGGAACTCCACTTGAGTAAGAACTTGGCAACCTCAGTGTAAGCACACAATTTATCACTGAGATCTATTCGGAAAACAAACTCAGTTTATATTGCCCACACAAGCCTGGCTTAAGCAGGTGAAATCCCAGGTCAGACTGACACAGCTTCCTCCTCAGCACCCTCATCTACCATGCAGCAATGTGAAACTGAGGCTCTGCTGAATGACAGAAGTTCAGGTCAGAGGGATCTATAGGAATCTGAGGACTGGAGCCAACAAAAAGCCCCCATCACTGAAAGTGGCTCAGGGGAGCCAGAGGAGGATGAGGCAGGTGGTGCTGGCCATGGTATCTGTATATGTTTAAAATGAATCAGAAATTCAAGCTGGCAACACACAGCAGCAACTAAAAATATACAACAACTTCAACAGCAAATTTTCAATTTAAATTTCTATCAAATCTCCCCAGTCCATCACATAATTTAACTATTAGATCACATAAATCCATCACATAAGTGATGTTATCATAATATCATAAGTTATCATAAGTATAGTTATTTCATAAGTATTATTATTACAGCAATACCAGTAATTTTTCTGTTTCACTGTGAAGCGAGAACATGTAGGCAGAAGAAATTATGAGAATTACTTCTTTAACCTATTAGACACAGGAAAAAACCAATGTCGGTACAAACCTGGCTGTAGGCAGTGAATCTGTGCTTCAGGAAGGTCTGAGGATGCAGTGACAAGGAAAGCTGCTCTACAGAGCTGGAGAAGCAGCTGCTCTAACTTGGAGCTGGTGAGCAGCAGCATCCAAGGGCTGTGTGTGCATGTTAGCACAGAAAGCTTCTTTTCATTTCCAGCATATTTGAATATATTCATATGATTTCACAAGGCAAGTAAAAATAGGCAAATGCTTTCACAGAGAGGTTTAAAGCCATCAAAGTGCTCTTACCTGAACCTCTAACTGCAGGGGAGCTCATCTATCTCTGGAGTGTGGGGCTCCTCAGCAGCTTCATGGCTCAAAGCTCTGCATTTCACAGAAATCCTGGTATTTTAAAGACTCCTCTCTGTTCTCCCCAGGGATCAGATGTTGTATTGGGATGTAATGGCACTGGCCACACGGTCAGAGGCTCTGCTAAGCACCAGAGGGAGCATTGCTGGGATTTATGAGGTGCTGGTGTTAATTGTCGCTGTTATGTGCTCGAGCGGGTCAAAGGTATGTTTGAAATATTGAAGTGATTCATTAAGATGAAAACCAAATGGCAGGATCAGTGCAGGCTGTGTGCTGGAGGTGGTGACACACAGCTGTCCCAGCAGCTGGCAGCCACAGCCCCACAGCTCCCTGCAGCCCCCACGTTGCCTCAGCTCCACCAGGGGGTCCCCGGGACCACCCCCAGCGTGACCCACCGCAGAGCCTTCCCATCAGCTTCTGGCTCTGGGACAAATCCAGCCTCTCCTGGCTGCTGGGGCTCTGCAGGAAATGCAGTGAATTGTCCCTCTCCTCACTCCTCTGCTGGGGCCAGGCATTCTGCCATGAGATTTGTACAGCTGTGCCTGTCACCATTTGCTTCATCCCTCCTCTCCTGCAAGCCCTCCCTTGCCCCAGCCTGGAGAGCTCTGCAAGGAGCAGGTGCTCCACAGCACACCTGGCTCACCCCAGGTGAGAAACTATTGCCAAACACACCTTGCTGAAAAAGCATCTGAAGGCTCTTGCTGATGTGCTAAGGATTGTTCAAGGTCATGGCCAGACACAGATGAGTCAGTCAAGGCCGTGTTGCCTCATGTGAGCTGAAGGAGCTGGGCTGCACTAAGTGCCCTCCAGGAGGGACAGTGGGGATGTTTTGGGAACAGCAGAGCTGTGGTGCACATGCCCTGACAAGCAATGGGCTGTGGCTTCAGGCTGACTCTTCCCATGGCCAAGTTTAGGTGTATTGAGAAAGAGTTCAGGCATACAAACAGCATGGGAAATGGCATCAGGAACTGAAGGGGTGCTCCTTGTTAGCAAGAAAAGTGTCCTCCAAGCACCTGTACAAGACTTTCAGTATCACTGTTTGATTTGCTGCCCGGATGAATGTGTTGTCACTTCCCAGTTGTCATCAATGGGAATGTTTTGGTGCAGCAAAGACAGGATCAGGTCCCTTTCCAGCTGCCAGGTGTCCTCTCCATTTCTCTATGTGTGTGTGGGTAGACATGCAGAAATGTGCAGTGCTGACACTGTCGCCTTGGGAGCCCTGTGGATTTTGGGGGAACGGTTATGGGTGAGTTGTCCCTTCATTGAAATTGCACACTGCTGACTTTTCCTTCTTACTTCCTGCAAAGGATGGGGGGGAAAAGTCCCTTACTGCTGGTAAATGTATGGCCCTGCTTTCAGAGTTATGCAAGATTAAAATTTAACATTCATGTATTCCCATTGTGTAAGCTATTTAAGCAGAAATGGTCACACTGGACACACTGTTTGGAACAAATAAGAAACATTTGCCAGCAGAGTGAATGCCAGTTCCTGAATGCTGGGTCAATTCTTGAGAAAATTGGGTTGGAAAAAAAATGCATAGTTGGGATTCACAACAATAGGGCTCCAGCACACAAGCAGCAGCACTGGAGCTCCCGGGAAGGAGCAGAGAGTGCAGGTCTGTGCTGAGCAGCTCCTGCTGGTCCAGCTGCTCCAGCCACATCCTGCTCAAAAACAACTCCCTTGGTGAGCTACAGGTGCTTTTCCCTTCCTGTCCTGTGCCATTGTGCTGGCACCTGCTCTTCCTGCTCTGCTCCTCCAGTGTTGGTGCAGCAGCCAGGCTGCTCCTGGAGGGATCCATTCCCCATTCCAGCAAATCCAAGGGGAGACACTGCCCACGGGTGGGACAGACAGAGTGGCCCAGGGCACAGCTCTGCACAGAGCTTGGTTGGTACCAACCTCGCTGGATGTGGCTGTGAGCATTTCCCAGGACAGGCAGGGACAATCCCTGTGTGTGCTGGACCAGAGCCTCAGGGCCCCGAGGTCAGGGCAGGGACAGGCAGGCAATTTGATCTGATCAGCTGTTCTGTAAATGGGATTAAGTGAAAAAAAAAAAAAAAAGAATCCATCATAAGGTGATAATGACAAACTCATGGAAGAAGACATAAATGAAACCAGACCAGCTCTGGCTCACCAGCAAGCCCTGCCAAAGCTCTGTGCAAGGAGCCAAGCCTGGTGGTTTCACTGCTGGAGGGGCTCAGCCCCTCCCTGCATCCCCCTTTCCTTGGAGGCCGCTGCTATCAGCAGCCAGACTCCCCTGAGCCCAGCAATGAGAAAGCCACAGGGATTGCTTCCCTTTTCATTGTCTGCCTTCCCTGTTGCAACAGTATTTGGAAGCTGACTCCTCTGGTTTGCTCATGAATAAGATTTTTTAGGATTTGTCAGCAGGGTGACTGACTCCTGGAGTCACTGTGTACTCAGGAACACCTCACAGGGGCTCCCTCTCCTCCTGCAGCCTGGTCAGCTCCCAGAGACTCACAGCTGTTCAATAAATGCACTACAGCTGAGGGAATGCAAGCCTGTAAAGCTGCCACCAGGCTGAGGAAAAGATTTCAAAAAGCTGAGAATCCCGAGCTAGGGTTTTGGACTATGGCAGATATGCAGTTGCATGCAGAAATTAAAAAGCCCTTCTGTAAAAATCTGCTTCTGTTTGAGGAAATAAAAGAACATCAGCATCATTGCTGAAATACTTTATTGCAACTGGCAAAGATGTTGGCAAAGATCATTAATGGAGCTAAATATGAAAAATGGGACAAATCCTTTTTGGTTGAAATATATTTCATATATTCATCCCATTTGTGCTAAATTGGTTCTGTCAAGCAATCCATTGTAAACCTAGGTTAAAATATTGGGCAGCAATAGCTCAAAATAAAAGCTTTCTACTTTGCAACCTCCATGTTTAGAAGCAGCTTCCTAATCACCTAAATAAAAACAGAAAGGCTCCAGCTATGAACAGACCATTTGGTATAAAACAGCATGTTTCATTTGGTCCAGAAGGATAGTTTTGAAATTGCCAGTGGCATGGAAAATGGATGATTTATAAAAGCCTCTTAACTGCCTTGTGTTTCAGGGAAATCAGTCTCTTTTACAGAACTTGCATTAAACAAGCTCTTTCCAAGGCACCAGGATGAAGGGCTCAGTCATTGCAAGCAGACCTGTGGCCTCCAGCACAGTGTTATGGATTCCACTGGAGAGGGGACATCACCACAAGGACAAATGCTAGGACAAGGAGCACAGGAACTGGAGACAGACCAAGTGCTGCAAGAAAAATCCCTTCTTTGCATTCATAAATTAAACACTTATGGCTGTTAAGGGATTTCAGGAAATGATGGAAAGAATCCAGACTCTCTAGCAATGCCCAGTGTCAATATTTGTTTTTCTGAGAGTGGAGTCCTCAGTTTTCCATATTTCTTTGCTGATGGCTACTATCCTGGCTTAGATGGCATCTTATGAAGGGAAGCAGCTGTTTGATCGTGCCTGTATCATGTGAGCCATCAAGGCAGCTGTCATGGAGCTGACTCCACTGAAATCTTTGTTTTCTGTAATCAGTGTTGCTCCCAGAAAGACCCAGCCAAAGTCAAATGTCTCACACTCCCTTTCAGATGACTCTGTGGCAGCCACTTGGGGAACTCCTTACCCAAATCCATCATCAGTTTCCTGCAATTCCTGATTAAATGGATTCCGTGTTCTGTTCTGCTACCTTGGGAGCACACCCTGACTGAAGTATCCACAACCTGCTGGCTCCTGTCTTCTCACTGAGTCATCTTTTGCTCCTGGAGCAATTCCTTCCACAGCCTGCACGTACCCTTTGCCTGCACAAGGACTTGCTCTGACTCTGCCTCTGATGCAGCTGGGCTTAGGTTTAGCAGAGACCATGAGAAAAATCTAGTTCATGTCATGGCACAGTGTCAGGTTTAATAAAGAACTTGGTGACTCTGCCCTGAAACAGCAGTGCACATAAAACTTCTGTAGAAAAGAATTACAAAGCAGGCTGAGGAATTAGACAGCACTGACCAAAGTGTGCAGCAGTGCCTAGGAATCAGCCTGCAGGAAAAAAGGGCTCCAGGGGCTGGGGATGGGCAGGGTAGGCTGGGGAGATGCTGCAAGGGGAATAGGAGCACAGCCTGGAATGCCAGGGCCCAAACTCTGCCACTAAATGCACCAGGGCATCAAAGAAAGAACTGAAGACACAAAGCTAGCAGAGCAACAACTGCAACAGGCCATGAATACATCCAGAGGGACATGTGAAAGAAGGTAAAAAATATCTCCAGAACAGAAAGGCTCTGCCACAGCTCCCAGAAGGAGTGGGGGAGACAAAGAGCCCCTGTACCTGTTTGTGCAGACAGCTCTGCCATGTGGCTGCTCTTGGCACACCTGGCCAGTCCCAGCACCTCAGCACTGGGGCAATGGGGTCCTGCCAAGGCTCCTGCCTGGCTGCAGGGGCTCTGCCAGGGGATGTGGGGCTTACAGGGAAGATCTGTGTATCCCTGTTCCAAGAAAGGTGCCATTTCCCCTGGTGCTCCTGTTCCCCTGCCTGCAGACTCGGAGCTGCTCGGAGGGCAGCAGCCCAGGGCTGCTCCAGGAACACTTTCTGCTCTTCAGGCAAGAGCAGGCACAAATAACACCTGTATCCAATAGACTGAGCCCTGCTGGAGCAGAGAAAATGAAGACATCCAAAGATAAATCTTTCACCCACCTCTTCTCCTACCCTGCAGGTTGAGCAGGAGCCAGCCACGCTCTGACTGTGTAGGTCATCAGGAGTTAGAAAACACCTCCAGCTTCTTCCTGCCACCAAATCCACCAGCTGGCTGAGGGGGCAGGTGAATACAACTGGTCCCTCACCTGGTCCAGAGGGTGCCTTAGGAAAGACTAAAATCTTCCCACCACACGGCTTTGAGCCCAGCTTCAAGACTCAGTTTACCCAGAAAGGCAAAATTCTTAAATCCTGGTCAATGCTGAACCCAGTCTGAGCTGCACTGAGCAATCTCCCAGGCTGGCTGCCATCCTGCTGCTGAAAATCTGAGTGCAGCACTGTGCCAAGAGCCTGGTGCCTTTCCATGAGAGCAGTTTTGTCACCAGAGTGACATCAGAGATGACAGCCAGCGGTTCAGTCTCTCCAGTGCTAAACCCTGGGAGGGGCTGGCAGCACTCTGGGACTCTCCTGCCATGACCATGCTCAGCCTTTTCCCTGTGATGAATGCCCAGGTCTCAGCCCAGCCTCCTCCCAGCACATCCTGCTGGCAGAAAATCACCATCTCCACTGGCCACCTGCCCTCCCATGCACCAATTTTATCCCAGCAGCATTTTCCCCCAAAAGTAAATACTTTCATATTGAGCACTTCCAATCTTGTTTTCAGATTGCTCCAGAATTAGACAGACATGCAGAAATCAGGTTGAGTGGTTATTAAGGCAGAAACATTTCCCATGAAGGGCTGTCCCAGTAACTATGAGAACAAGGCTGGCAGCAGGGCAGTGCTGCAGGCTGCCCAAGAGTGTGGATGGGGAAGGCAATGTGATGGGCACAGCAGGGATCCTGGCAGGCAGGGCTCAGCTGACCTTGGCACAAGCAGCAAAGGGAGCTGATGCTCCATTCAGGCCATCTTAAAGTGAGAACAGTCTCCTGGTTTCTTCTCTGCCTTGTCTTTTAAAACTGGTTTGTCCCCCACAAGCCTCCAAGCCCTTGGGGTAAGCAAAATAAATTTTCTTTTCCTTCTCTTTCAAACTCCATCTGAAACCAGAGAGTTTATGGAGATGTTGGCAGAAGTGTTCTGGTGCAATCACCATGCATTGGGACTAGCAAGTGAAAAAACAGATATTCTGTACAGTTGAAGACCCTGGCCTGGGCTGCCAGGGGAGCTGGCAATTCCCAATCTCTTCATTTTGGCTTCCTGTCTTTGTCTCCAGTGGGGATGGAGCACTGCTGGTGCCATGGGCAGGGTAGGATCTGCCAGGGGCTGAGCAGATACCAACCCCCACAGGCACAGCTGGGGCCACATGCAGGAAAAGGACATCCTCAGGGACACGGGACAGCCAGGCACCCCAGGAGCTGGCTGGGAGAAGGGTCAGCCAGGGAGCCCTGGCAGCACATGCAGGAGAAAGGCTCATCCTCACAGACTGGCCCTCGAATCCTGAGCTGCAACCCTGGCAACAAAAATCAGGATTTTTCCTGGGACAGGTGGTTTTCCTGGAGTCTGAGGGGGCAGCAGTGCTGGGCTCCTCTGCTGTGTCTTCCCAGTCCCAGGGATCACCAGTACAAACAGCAGCCCAAGCCTTTATTGCTCACATCAACAACTGACTGGTGTTGAAAGCTGCTTTGTGAGATGTTAGAAGTACGGTTTGGCCTGATACTGGACAAACTGAGAAGAAATTCTAAAGAGAAAAAGAAAGAAAAAGAGAAAGAAAAAGAGAAAAGAAAAAAAAGAAGAAAAAAAGAAGAAAAAAGAAAAAAAAAGAAAATGAAAATGAAAAAGGAAAAGAAAAGAAAAGAAAAGAAAAGAAAAGAAAAGAAAAGAAAAGAAAAGAAAAGAAAAGAAAAGAAAAGAAAAGAAAAGAAAAGAAAAGAAAAGAAAAGAAAAGAAAAGAAAAGAAAAGAAAAAGAACAGTCAAAAAATGCTGATTGGATCTGTTCTTTTCAGAGGCAGATCTTTGACACCTCCCCCAGGAGAGAAATGATAGCCCAGAATAACTGCTTGGCCAGGACAGACAGTCCTTTCATGGTATCTGCTGACAGCTCTTATCAGCAAGCCAATGCTGGATTAGGACAAGCCTAAAGATGGTTAATTATATGAAAAGCTGCTTAAATCTTCCCATAAAAGAAAAAATCTGGGAAGATACTTAGGGAATAATCACTGGAGGGATTTCACAATAGCCAGAATATGGCTTGAAAGGGATGAGACACATATTGGTGCAACAATGGTGTAAACACACACATACATACACAACTGTCTGAAAATCTACAATTCAAATATCACCCTGTGCTCTGAGCAGATGCAACCAAAATTATTTCAAGAACACAAACATTGGTGCCACTTAAAAACATGGAGGTGCTGGAAAACACTTTAAAACAAACTAGGATATGCATAAATCTATATTCTGCACTACAACTGGACAGAGAGTTTCAAACAGACACATAAAAAATTAAATCATGGTAAAAAGTAATTATAACTCACCATCACACTTTGGGATTTTCCTTTAAGTCAGGTAACTTATTAGGCAAAATACTTATTAGCTCTTAAAAGAAGAAAACTGGAAGACTGAAAAAAAAAAAAAAAAAAGTCCTGCCTATGTTCCTGTTTCTAGAGAGTGAGCTTTGATCAGCTCATCTGACCAGGCAGCCTGGAAGTGTTCTGTGTGTAGGATGCACATGAAGAAATAGGGCAGGCACCGAGTCACCCTCCCAGGCAGCACAGCCCACTGCACGTGTGTGTTGTAAAAAACAGCCCCTCAACATGATGTTTGAGGGACTTTCCTGTCACTGTGTTAGGAAAATTAAGCCACAAACAACAGCAAGTAAAAAGAAGACAGAGGAGCCCTTTTACTTTATTTGAATAAAGGGAGAGGCCATGGGGAATTCCTCTGGTATGTCTCAAATTTTTGGAGGACACAGCCTCCTTTTATCCCCATTTCCTGGCTGCATTTCCCTCTCTCTTTCCCCACTGGCTGAGGTACTTGAGAGGTACACACTTCCCAGAACACCTGATACCTGAAATTCCTCTCTAATGTATAACCCTTCCTTTGAATTTTTAATTCTTATAGAATTCATGGTTTTCCCCCATTGTTTCTTTCATCTTTCAGCATCCAATTTCATGTATCAGCAAACCTACAGCTTGTTTGTAAAGGCAAATATCTTTTTTCATTCATCAATCAGTGGAATCCTTCCCATTGTTTCTTTTCTCTCTCAGTGCTGGTTTTATCTGCCAGCAGACCCACAGTTTGTTTGTAAAGAACAATCCATCCTCTGAACAGGATGCAATTTGAATGGGAAAACCTTGCTGATGTCACCTGAAGAGCCCTGCCTGGCTGTGGGACACCACAGGAGAGCACAGGGACAGTGCCACAGGCAGGCCCCAGCAGGGAGGGGCTCCTGCAGCTGGGCTCTGGGCTCTGTGTCCAGCAGATGGAAAACCTTGGCAATCCTGGCTGGTCTCAGAGGTCACAGGTGTCCCAGCTCCCATCTCCTACAATGTGCCTTCTGCAGCTCTGCACATCCAGGGCTAACATCAGCATCTCAGCTGGGCACATGTGTCCACAGGCAGATGACTGCTGGACTTCATTTATGGGGAAAAACCCCCCAAAAAATAAATTCAAGTGTCAGAAAGTAAAATATTTTTTATCAAATCAGAAATTTTGCTCTTGCTTTCCACTGAGTCCCTTCAAGTTGGATGGGGCTCCTTCATCAAAAAATCCTGCTCCATTGTTATTTCCTGTGGGATATGCTTTGACCAAGGTCCTGACCAGACAACTGCAGATTTCAGACAGCAACTCAGCAGATGGAAAAAACTGCCTCAAGCAGTTTCAGGAAGGTGTGGCACTGGTGGGATCCAGCTGATTCATTAAGAGCTCAGACTTCACATCCTGAGGAAGATGCTGGCTCTCCAGCTATAAGTCATTGTGCTGCAGAATGTGCTCTCCAAGGCACAGCTGGGTGGTCTTCCCAGCACTCACTGGCAGTGAAATCAGGAAGAGGTTTGATCTCACCAGGTTTGTGGATGCTCTTACAAAGGTTTATTCTGCAGCAGGAAATAGGATTAGGGGAAAAGGGTACACCAGCCACTTCTGGTAGCACTGAGATCCCCTGTACAGTAGCACTGCACAGGAGCATGCACACATCAGGGAACAGTGAAAAGGGAAGCAGAGAAGCAATCCAGGGAGGATGGATGAGCTGCTGTGCAGCTCTGCCCTCTGGAAGGCACTGCTGGCAGCATGCCTTGGTCCAGCAGCTGCTCCAGGGCTGTGGTGTGCAGGGGGTTGAGGGTGGAACACCCAGACTCTCTTGAGGGGTGGTCTGGCTAATCCCACTCAGCTGTGCTTGGAAAGGCAAGCTAAACTTGGGTAGTGGGAGAGACCAGCTCTGGCCAGAGCTGTTCCTGGAATGTTGGGGCCAGATGTTTTTGCCAGATAATTTACCGACAATTTATAGTACTGATAGAACCTTGAGTCAATGTGACCAGACCTGACTGTTCAAACCTCTACAAAAGCACAGCAAAACTCCAAAGCCAGAGCCCTGAGAGGGCCATTTCCATGTGAGTGTCCTGAGGATCCTTTTCAATAGAGGCTGTGTTGGGTTTTTCTTTTGGAAAAGTTCACCAAGCAGCATTTGCACCTAACCACTGCACTTTATCTTGGGCTAAAGGAATTTAAGGATTTTACATCTCTGCTGTGAATCAATACTTACAAAACAAACTCAAGCTGGGATGGTTTAACTGCAGATCAGCTGCTGGTAAGAAAGAAAGAGTCCTCCAGTTTCACCTTGAAGGCAGGGCTCAAACAGCTTAAAGACTGCTTTTACAAACAAAAATATTGGCTAACACCTAATATCTGACATGTAATGCTTGAGAAATACAGAGGTCCCACAGGTACAGGCTCTTGTGGGTGTGCAGGATTAAATCCAAAGATCATCCTGTTATTTCCTAGTTGTTCCCTATTCTGACTTTCACTGGAGTTATGTTCTGTTCTTGGGGTTTGCCCTGCATTAAGGATGACTTTGTGGATTTCAGTGACACTACTCAAAAGATTTACAACAGAAAAAACAAATATTTCAACAGGCTTTAAGAAATATACCAATAAATCCTTCACCAATGTATTAATCAACTGCCACTTACAGATGGATTTTAGCTGACAGGGGAAGATTTGTCATAATAGAGCAAAGAAAAATATTTATTTTAATGAAAAGATCTCAGTAGTTTTGTCTGCTCTGTGAAAAACATTCCTTAACCCTGTGTGTGCAGCAATCTGCACTTTTCTAAAATTGAGTTGTGCTCTCCTTAATTCCCCACAAGGTGACAGAACAGTGACTTTTTAAATCCAACTACCAGCCCTGAAACTTGATGAGTTGCCTTCTTGTGAAGCATCTCCCATCCTGCACCACCTGTCTCTGCAGAGCCCCTGGGAAGATGCCATGGGAACAGATGTGATGCTTTCTGTGTGGAGTCCTACAGTACACTAAATCCCTGAAGGCCTGAGCTCCCTTGCTCCATGCATTGGCTCAGCCCAAAACAAATAATATGGCTCATTACAAACCAAAATGTAATTAATTAAACCCATATAATGTCAGGAAAAGGATAAGCAGGGAAAGTCCCCACAGACATTCAGCCATTGAATGGGTTATGGCTTTGCTGCTCCAGGGCTTCACCTTTAATTCCACAGGCTGTGATTGCAAAAGAGAGTTGGACCTGCTGGGGCAAGAACTGCCAGCTCAGCCTGGTGCCCACCCTGCCCTGCCCTGGGCCCAGGGTGAGCACTGGGGATGCTGTGCTGGCTGTGAGGCTGCTGAGGAAAGGAGAGGACAAGGGAGAGGAGAGACACTGCTTGTCCCAGAACAAAAGGGAACATTGCTCCAGTTGAAGCTAATGAACCACAGCCTTGACTTATCTTCCAGTCCACAGCGTGTCCTCATTGGTTTCCTATTCCCCAGTCTGGGAATATCAAGCATGAAACAAATATTCCTGTACTTGTAGATTTTATTTCTGTGAATGTCTGGCACAGCAAAAATTCATCAGAGGTCAGAAATATATCCCCTGTGAGAAGGGACACAACAGTTTACAGACACAAGTTAACTAATGTCTTCTTCCTGCTGGGTTAGAGGCAAGTAAATAAACTCAGCCTTAATCACTTTTAACAGCATGATTTTAAATGCCTTATTTTGACTTGCAGTTTGTCTCCTACACTGTCTAAAAAATTTCTGGTTGGAAGTAGCACTTTTTGTGGCTGCTTTTCATGGCACCAGAGTGCAGGAACTGTCCACTCAAAACTGTGAACCCAACTAAAGGGTGTAGTGTGGGGCAGGGTAAAAATGCCTTTGGATTCCTCCTTTAGTCCATCAGAATCACAGCATTCCTGACAAATTAACCAGCAATTGAGATACATTTCACATCAATCCAGCTGTTAATTTTGAAAATAACAGAACATGTGATGCTCTTCCTTGTAAAGAAACATCCCAGTCTCTGTTGTGCCAGCTGACAGGAGTACCTGTGTGCTCCCCAGCTGTTTTGCTAAAAAAATGGTGGCATTTGTCACAAACCAGCATCTACAGCTGTGTAAAACTGCTGACCAACAAGGACTGCCTGAGGCACCACCCTGGGGAGCCCAGAGCCAGAAGGAAGGACAGGACACTGAAATCAGAGCTGAGGCTGGAAGGGACTGCACGAGACTGTCTATTCCACCCTCCTGGCAGAGATGGGTCAAACACACCAACAGGTGGGCAGCTGGTTTAAAATCTAAGCAGAGCATGTTTTAGCCCTGTTTAAAACCCACAGGTTTGAGTAGGGGAGGTAGGTGATTTGGTGAGGGGGTGGAGGGATGCCAGGGCTCAGTGGCCGTGCTGGAAGCTAATAGAGAGCTGAAACTCCTTCAGGCAGCCCTGAGCACCAGCCAGATGTGCATTTTTAACTGCCACATCCTTTGCTTGGATTTTTCGTGTTAAGGAGCTTGGAAGGGTAACAGCTTCAGTGGCATCAAGTGTTTATTTGTATAAACAAACTGCAAAAGTGGCAAAGAGCAGAAATGCTCTGTAGATCTGGAGATCAGAGTGCAGGAGCAGTTCTCTGGCCAAAATAAAGGGGCTTCACTGTCTGCAGGCAGAGCTCGATATGCACTCACAAAGGAACACAGGATTAATTCAAGTTGTAATGTTGTCAAGCAGATGCAATCTGTCAGAAAGTGAAAAATAACTCATGTTTCTACCACTGTTGAGTAAACTGTCAATTTAGACATGAATTTGTTATGGTTTTTTAAAAAACTAAATTTTAAATAAATTTACTTTTTAAAATTTGTATTTACAGAAACTAAATTTATCCTTCTGTGCATAAGGATTTCTTGGTTTATGTGAAAGTCCAAGTGAGAAAAGCCAGATGGTGGTAAGGTTTATTTCCCCATCTGTACCTGTGGGAACAGAAGTGATAAGATCTGTTTTATAGATGCCTTCTAAGTACTTTATAGCAATTCTGAGTTTGCTTTCAGTCAAAACAGAACTCCATGAAATTTGTTGATATCTGCAAGGCCAAATAATTGAACCAAACAAACAAAAAAAAACCCAAAAAAACAAAAAAACAAAAAAAACCAACAAAAAAAAAAGTACCCAATTTTGCAGGCACATAAATCCTGAAAGGATCAAGTATTTTTCCAAAATGTTTGTCATTTCAGTTTTATGCATCAAACTCCTGAATTTGCAATGAAAGCACTTTGAATAAAATGTTATCAAACATACCAAGCAAGTTATCAAAAACATACCTAGCATGTTATCAAAAAGAGCAGACATCAGAAGCAGTCTGTGTGCAAAAGCTGTTTCTAAGCCAGCAGCAAAAGTAAAAACTGGGAATGGGAATTTCAAAGGTCCAAATACACAAGTAAGGCTCAGTGATGCCATACACAGGCAATACACAAAACCTGATTATCAGAGCAGCATGGCACTGCTCACTGAAGGGCAATAACACTAGTAATAAATCATGGTTCATTGACTGGGGGAATCTATCTGCTACTTCTTTTTGTAATCCTGTTTGCATATATAGGAGGAAGAAAACTTTGGGAACTTCCCTATCATTTCACCAGAAAAAAACCCACAACAAGAAAACCCAACTATTATTCCTGGGAAATAGAAGTTTATGTTGCTTGAGCCAAAAATTACAAAATGATCACTGTCCTTACTGGAGAAAGAACAGAATGCACTTACTATTTCAGTACACAGAGAAAAGTGCAAGCTAGACACATCACCCAATGGTTTGTGGAGAAGAGCTTTCACATAAACATTCTTTGGAACTGAATTCAGTACTACTTATCTATTTCTAAATTATACCCCTGAGAGTTTTCAGAGATAATCCTGCTTTCTTTTGCTTCTGTTACTTAGGGCCTGGAGAATACAGGGAGTGTGGGATGGTTTGTCTTATTAAGTATTCTTCAGAAGTTCATGCACTTGGAAGCTTCTGCTAGGAAATTCAGTGTTGGCTGTTGCTTTGCTGCCTTCACTTTCTGAGAGCTGGAGATTTTGGAGATCAAAAGGGAGTGGATGAAATGGATAAGACAGCATCAGCTCATGAATTTATACCTATCTGGAATATCATATTCTCATTAACAAAAATTAACTTGTTCACTGAAGAGATCAGTATTTCTCACTCAAGCTGCAAAAATATTTCAGCCTCCACTAACTGTGAAGAAAAATATCTGAAAATGCATTAGGAGAGAAAGCAACAAACATCTTTGGATTACTGAAGATGAAGAGTTTGGCAGTTTCATGGAAGATAAAAATAGTAATATGTCATTGTCTTGGTTTGAACAGGGACAGAGTTAATTTTCAACTTAAAATCGTATAACCGTTAAGGTTGGAAAAGACTCCTGAGACTGAGTTCAACCATTAGCACAGCACCACTGAGCTCACCATTAAACCCTTTTCCAGTACCACATTCACACAGCTTTTGCCCACTTCCAGGTATGATGACTACACCACTGCCCAGGGCAGTCAATGCTTGACCACCCTTTCAGATATTTTTCCTAATATTCCATCTAACCCTCCCCTGGCACAGCCAGAGGTCTTTTCTTCTTGTCTTGTCACTTGTTATCTGGAGAAGAGACTGACTCCCACCTGGCTCCATGAAGTTCACCTTGGAACAGAGGCTTCTGAACGTGCCATCACTGCTCTTGACATCCAAAAAAGTCTTTTCTTAACAGGAAGGTTTTCTTCAGAGCTGAAAACTGAACAGACTCACAGAATATTTCAGCTATAAATTCCTCATTGGTAACTGCAAAACAAAAGGTCCAGCTGCTGAGATGTTTTTGTCAAGGAATGGTGTTCCCTTTCTTTAGAATGCTGTTCCTCAATTTCTGCTTTACAGTCCCCAAGTGTGACTCATCAGAAAACAAAGAGCAGCTGGGTGTGTGCAGGTGCACAACAAGGTCTCACAGGGCAAAACATCTCTCAGAAGAGGGTACTGATTTTCAAATATTCAGGTCTAAAACTAAAATTGTCTACATCTTTAAATAATCTAAAAGAAATTAAGGTAAAATAAATCTGGTCATAAAAGACTCTGCTAACCTACATTTGAATAACCCAACTTAACTACAGCTCCAAAACCTGACAGTTGTGTTTCTCTACTGCTGGATCAAGCAACTGATAACTGCAAATGACACAGATTATCTGTACTATTGCCAGAGCCAGCCCAGGGAACAGAAGGGAAGCAGATCACCTCTGCTGGGGAGCAATCTCTGTGCTGGTTTAAGGTTAACATTACCAAGACTCAAAAATCTACATTGTTCCAAGTCTAAAATGCAAGAAGACACTGGGTGATTTCCACAGTAAAGTGAAAATTTACACAGTAAAGTGTGTAAATGTATAAAGATTGCTACAAGTGAGGACATCTTGATCCTCATATATTCTCACCACTGGTGGTCAAAACTGAAACCCCAACACACTTCATATGTGGATGTGTCCTATTCCTTTGTTTGTCAGAGCATGTATTTCCTGACACAGTGAGGCAGGTCGCTTATCTCTCAAAATGACAACACAGACATTTGCAAGAACATACAACAAATTCTCATTGTTTACTACAAATATATAAACTCAAATGAAATAAAATTTAATAACTCGACTACATGAAAATTATGAAACAGTTTGTATTTTATACACAGCGTATGTACACTGGTTTTGGAAATGTGGTTTTATCCATGCAAATTTAATACAAAACACTATTTACAAAAAAAAAAAAAAAAAAAAAGGAAAAAGAAACCCAAAACAGTCAGAACATTTTTCAGAAGAACATGTATGTTGGAAGCTCCAGCAATAATGGAAATCCTGAAAAAAGGCTTAATACAGTATAGTACAAGTAGACAATCTTCGAAAGTATGAAAGATGCACTTTACAAGAACATGAAATGCAAAATCAATTGAAATGCACTATCAAAAATTTTTAAGTATATATACAATTTGAGCATCTATTTTTAATGATCACTCTCCTGCTGTGCCCTCAGAACTACTTTTGCCACATCCTGCACACATTTACAAGTTGACCATTTGGTTACATTGCATCTTCTGAGTTTTATAACTACAAGTTACAAAATAAAATAATTGAATACCAACTGAATTGTAAAACAATCACATTTTCATTGTTCTAGACATTCCATAATAGTAAAAAGTATTCACATTACTCCCAATGTATTCCACCAACCCACCCTTTTTCACTACACTGTGTGTGCTCCTCCTGGGAATCTCAGCCTTGCCTTGCTGTGCCACAGCCAAGGAACTCCCAGGGCTGCAGGAATGCTTCAGGCATCACATCTCTTCAGTAAACAAACACAACTGCATCAACAGCTGCATGTGAAGAGCACAGTCCTGCACAGCTCCAGAACATGCATTAACACTGAACAGTTACTGCAAGTTCCCGTGCCAGCTATGGCACAACCAACCCTACACAAATACAGTCATTCTGGAAATATTTCATTGGTTCACTCATTTTAAAATGAAACAAAGCAAAAACATATCCTTGTGGAATTTCCAAATATTCTCTGTTTTACAACCTGGTTTCATAAAACTATGATGGAAAAAGTTACGTTTGCCTTATTTCACATAACTTTGAATGAAGTGAGGAAACTCTCCTTAGTGCCAAGAATTGACTTTAAATGACTGACCACACGGAGTCACTGGATTACGAAACTTGGGAGAGAAACTCTGGTCTAATTGAAGCCTTGCAATCATAGACTTATTTAGACTAGAAAAGACTTTAAATGGATCAAGTTCAACTACAAATTTAACACTGCCAAAATGAAAATTTTTCTAAAACAATTAAATTTGCTGTCAGTCTGAGCTATTCTTCTCCTTTAGAATTTCCTAAGATACTAGAGCCATGTAAATTTTTTTTTTGGTTTTGCTTAAGATTAGGATTCTAAAATCTAAAAAACACTCTAAAAATTATTTTTTTGAAAATGCAATTTGCTAAATATAATTTGAACTAAAAATGATTGATTAGATGTCATTTTATGATAACTGGTGATCCTTCCCGAGAAACTGACCAAGTAGCTTGCAGCAATTTTGCTGCCCTTTGCCTCTCATGCTGAAAAAATAATGGTCAAACCCAAAGAGGAAACAAACACTTCATATAATCATAATTAAGATAATATGTTGCCAAAACTGTACTATGTGAAATACCTAAAGACAAATAAAGTAAAGGGCATTTCATTATGTAACGAACACAGGAGCCATAACTGCTCCTGGGCAATGGCAAGTCTAAACTAAAATTAAATTAATCATGTATATTCTCTATTTAAGCAGTGAAGATCAGTAGAATTTTTCTTCAGGAAAAGAGAAATTTATCTTCTTATTTTACAAAGCAAACCTGTACCATAACACTGCTCATTAAGAACAGACAGTTCATCTTTCCCTCTGTCTGTAAATTAATTACACATGACCCAATGTGCTGCATATGGAACAAACTCAGCAATACTCTGTGCATTCCCTTACAAAGTGCACCAGGGCCACATTAACTGGTTCAGAGCCACAGTACAATTTTCAGTCAGAAAAGGTCTGAGGTTCCCAGAGCAAAAGCCTCCTCTGCCTCACTCCATCACCCACTGCTGGTGGAAGTGAAATATTGGTGAATACCTATTATTGATTAGTCTCCAATTACCACTTGTTTTTGGTCAGGTTGCAGCATCTCTCTGAGTGCAAGGAGGTGTTTCTGTCACAGCTGTCCTGCACAGGCTCACTGGCACAAGGGCAGGGGATCACACTGGCACAGGCAGTGCTCCTGCACCATCAGCCACGCTTCCTGCAGCACTGGGGCACAGCTGTCCAAACCAAAGGGGCTCTGGAACACAAAGGTGGCAAATTCCTTGTTGTTCTAAGCTCTGCTGAAAGCTCCATGTGCTCAAGGATCCTTACACCTCAGCTACAAAGCATGTCCTGTACTAGGAGTGAAGGCTTTTCCTGGTGAAGTGAAATCAACTCAGAGCACTTTTCTGCTTGGACAACTCTACTTTGCTTTTCCCACTGCTGGTCTTAATGACATTTTTGAATTCCCAGTTTGTGCATGTTGGTGTGTGTTTGCTTTTGCTTGTCAAGTAGAGGTCCTTTAACAGAAACCAAGACATTAGCCTTTAGTGGCATTTGATTTGCCAATACCAAACCACATCTCCTATCTGCAGAAGTGCTAAAAACTCCCACAGGTTGCTTTCAGTGGAAATCAGCAGAATCAGCATTTCAAATAAACAGTAAAGGAATCAGCAAAAGGAATAAGTGCCCAACCTTCATCCTTCTCTTCAGTACCATCAGACACATGAAAGTTCCATTTTAGTGAAAACTAAAGATGTCTTCATTTTTGTTTGGATTTGGCTACAGATTTATGTCAAAATCTGAGGAGACTACCACTAAATATGATATTTGAAATAAAGATTTCAGTGCAGAAAAAACCTAACAGTTGTCCTCACCTACAACTTTATTGATGCACACACCTCCTAACTCACTTCAATGTAATTTTTCCTACCATCTAAATAATGTTTGGCTTATCAGAAAATTTTTATTAAATGAATCCACATAACATTTTACAACTTCATTTGACTTACCAGAGGTCACTATTCTAATCAAGAATCTGACACTAAAGTTTGCTAGTATCAGGCAAGTTTAAGCCACGTTTGCTATAGTCTGCAGTTCAGGTGTTCCACAAATCAAAAAGGCAAGAATCTGCTGAAGTAAAGAATAAAGCTTGCTTTGACTTAAGTAAATGCTAGGATTAAAAAAAAAAAAGAAAATCAAACCTACTTATGATTCATGTCAGTTGTTTCAAATCCATTCCTCCCTATTTTATGCTCCTAGTTCTTGGTTAGAGTTTGGAAGGCCTCCAGATGCAGGGGTCTGGATGGTTTCTGATTCCCAGCAGTGCCCCAGTGAGCACACTGGATTAGCAGTGCTGGAGAACAGATGTAAAGCATTTCTGAGATACTTTCTGGGAAGACACACTTCACAATTATTTTACTGTCACTGCTTTATGACCTCACCATATCTGGGACATTATTGCTCAAGTGAAAGATCAGTCACGTGTGACATACTACATCCAGTGACATAAAACACAGAAAAAATACACAAGGCCAGAAGCCCTGTTACTATGCTGATTCACTCTGCAATTTACAGTTTGTGCCACATTATTGCAAAGTTTATTAGGAAAACTAATGCACCCTCCTAAAGCTTTTAATGTTGACTTTTCTTCATGTCCTAAGTGAAAATGGAACAAGTGCAAGAGGAACTGAGCAGGCCTCTGTTTTTAACTACCCCATCAGCTGTGTCAAATACTAAGTAATGGCATCAAATGGAAAATGGGCATCTCAAAGACTGGAAATGTTTGGAACAGGGATTCTGCAATCACAATAGTTCACAGGTGCCACTGGAACAATTTCTTAAAAAATTAAAGAGGAAAGAGAAAAGTGGTCCAGAGTAACCAACAACATGAATGCACTAGAGCTGAGAATGAACAAAAATAAGTAAGATGCTGGGAATCAAAAGGAAAGGTAGAAAGGAGTAGAGCATGCAAATTTTTGTAGAGAGAAGACACAACTATTTCCATAGTCTACCTAAATGAAACAAAAAATTCAAATCTTTTTAGCATAATTTTTGAAATTGCTCTTAAAGAAATCACAATGGGCACAATCCAATGTTAGCAAGACTTTAGATTATTATTATTACTTGTAAAAGCAGTTAGAGATGAGAAAAAGATTCATCCAAGCACAGTGGATCTTTTCTCAGACTGCTCCTAAGGGTACTTGAAGGCTTTAACCTTTGCCATGCTAAAAGGGAAGCCTTGGAAGAATCACAATTATTCTTCCCAATAAGCAAGAAGGCAGCCATAACAGTTTCCAAGGAATGGCAAAGCAAGACTGCTGCTAAGAAGTCTGTGGGGAAGAAGAAAAAAAAAAAAAAGGTTTTTCATTGTTTTCAATTTAAAATGAGTACCGAAGTTTCATATCCAGTTTTCAACTTCCTAAGGAGTTTGAAAAACCCCTAAGCAGTCAGCAGCTGCCATGCTCCATCAAGGGAATTCCTAATGTTTACATTGTGATGTAGCTTAATAAAATTAGCTAAAGAAGGAAAAATGCTACCTTGAGATCAGAAAATGAAAATGTTTTTAAATATGACAATGAAATAGTAGTGGAGATCAGTTTTGAGGTAAAATAAAAGTGACAATTTATAGTTAGCACTTTCATGGCTAACACTGAACTAGAATTTTGCTCTGGTAATAGCAACAAAAGTAAAATGAAAGATAAGGACTTACTCTTTGAGTGGCTGGTTTTTTTTAAATGTAGCAGGCAAGCATTTTGCTTAGTGAATTACAAATTTTTCATTTGTTTTTGCATGACTTTTCAGATAGTGCCTTCAATAAAAATCAAGACTGAAGTTGTTAAAATAATCATTAAGAAGAGATAGAAGAACCAATTAGAGATAGATTTGAAATATGCTATTTCAAATGTCAGAACAATCCAGTTTCCTTAAACACATATTTATCTAACCCAAGATTTATATCTAGGACTTGGCAAATTAATTTATACACCAGCCTCTCCATAAGCTGTGTTTTAAGACAACACTATATGAACAATAATGGATTTTAACTATAACAAGTACACTAACTTGTTTCAGTGGATTTAAAAATAAGCAGCATTTTTAAACTTATCATAAGAAAAAGGTTATTTTTCTTGTAGCTATTGCCTATAAGAACTACAGTAGAAAGAAGAGACAATACTCCTCCCTCACTCTTTTATGAATTATCTTACACGGGGTCTTGATGAATTGGAAAGAACAGAATCAAATCTTATCAAATGCTTAGCAAATATATCTCTCAACTGAAAAGAACTTGGCCTGAAATAGGAAATCTGTGGCAGTCAAAACACTTTTTGAATTGAGCTACCTATTAATGAAGAACAAACCAATGCACACAGATCTACAATCAAAATTATGAAATTATTCGTAACATGTTTAGAGAAGAACTTGACTGTGTATGGTTTCAAAATGTTCTCAAAACAGCAAGAATTTGTGCAGAAGCAAACAAATACATAAACTCAGAAGTTTCAAAAAAAAACACCATAGTGGAAATGCTGTTTTCACATTTATCAATTGATCTAATGTCTGAGCACAGAGACGTGTGTACAAACTGACCTGTGTGCTAATGCCACATGTAAATTACACAATAAACCCTGCAAACACTAAGAAGATAAACACTGATGCTTCCCAGCTAAATTATGGATATACCTGTTGTAAAAATGTAATGTGAGATCAGGAGCAATTGCACGAAATCCTGAACATCACAGCGTAAACCTGAGATTTTGGCAGTTTTATCAAAATGTCCTAAATTAGTCTGTATGAATTCCTAGTCCTCATGTCTTAATCATCATGTGTATTTGCTTGTCTCAAACAAAGAAAAGTAGACAACTTGGTATTTGTCCAACAATACATTAAAGCATAAGTAATTAGGTATTATCAAATTAAATATCATAAATAAAAAGTATTTACAGTATTTTCTAATTATTAGACAACAAATAAGCAATTAAATTGTGCAACAAACTTAAAACACCCAACATCAAAAATGTGAAGTATTACTTAAATCTTCACATACTGATTTTACAAAAAAAACTATTAAAATATTAAAAAATTTCCATTTTATCTATTTTAAACAAAGAAATTTCAAAATTGTTTAAGACTATTAAGAGTTATCAATTACACAGGCACTTCACAGGTAAACAATCTACAGTACAACTGAAAAAAAATATTTGGCACCAACCTAGAAGACAGGAAAAACTCAAACTGTGTCCTTTTCTCATTGTATCCTGTTCTGTGTAATCACCAGACTCTCAGACTCAATACTGGCAATGCTAGAAGTGCGTAAGTTACAATCAGGAGTGCAAAAAACAAAACGCAAATATTAAACTTTCAGAGAGTGAAAGGGGATTACAAGTGATCAGTTGCTCACATTTTTACCATCATACCATCGCTACATTTTTGTCTTATCTTTAAATTAAATGATTGACTCGAAAAATTAAAGTGACAGGGGGTGTGCTTTGTACTTTCAAAAGTAATTCAAACAACATTTTCAATGTAAAAAAAGAAATTCAGCATTTAACTCTAACACTGAGGTGTTAAATGGCAGCTTTTAACTTGACCAGAAAGAGAACCTGATGCTACCATGTTCTCTTTGTACATCCAAAAGAAAAAAAAAAAAGTTATGTTCTTTTAACTGTGAACTGACTCAAAGGTTTTCACACACAGCTCCAAAGTAAGGCTCTCTACAGCATCTGGACAGGTTTTAGTTTTTGATGGCTTAGGTGTTCCCGTGTAGGAGGCTGAAGTGCCTCAGAGAAATCCATATCAACAGAGCAAATGGGAAGTTGTCTAGCTGCCAAGAAGCTGTGTCACATGGAAGAAAGCTGAGATACTTTCAACGCAGGCAACTCAAGCAGAGCTTGAACTGTGAGGCCAACCTTCACCAGACCCCTTTCCTCCAGAATGTGATGAGGCAAGCAAAGTCTCTCCTGAAAAAGAACACAGGACATTTAACTAGTTCCATGCCTTTGTCCCTGGGTGAGTAACAGAGACATTTTCTGAAGTCATGCACATGTCAGAGAAAACACCTTTGGCCATAAAAGTCACATGTGGCTCTCTACAACAGCATGGGCAGAAACCTGCTATAATTACAATCTGTTTAAAGTGTTAAACTACGCCAGTACCAGAAGATACATAAAAGACTGCTAAATTCATAAAGTAAAGGACTTTCTTTTCATAAGCAGAGTAAGAAAACAAGCTGGTGGATGCTGTTGGCTCAGTGGCCTTCTTCCCCCTTCCCCTGTTTTGCAGACTTATTTCCAATCTTTCCCTTGGGATAACTTAGAAGTCCTGATAGACTCAATAATGAACCATTCTCCAAGAAAATCATCATTCACTCTCAAAATTCAGCACAAGTTGGCAATCTTCCCAACAGCCAGCTGGTGTTACAAGCAATTAATGAGGCAAATCTCAGCACCTCTAATTTCTGAATGACCTGTGGCTCCACATGAGACAGAAACTATGGCAGAGCAGTAAACCAGCTTCTAAATCTATGAACTGATTTTATTCTTGCACTGAAGATCAAGGAAATTTTTTTGTCTCATAACACACAGGAATGATTGAATTTTAGTTTTTTTCCCCCACATAAAAGGAGGTAAGAGGATAAACTTGGGGAACAGAAGCACAAGTAAATGGGCTGCAACTACAGCCAATCATTCAGCCTACAGACTTCTGTAAGTGCAGGACATTTCCTAGGCAGACTGAACTCCTGCCAAGTGAGCTGCTAAACTCAAGACTTTCCAGTAACAAAACTTCACCCTCTCAAGTCCATTTCTTTGTTTAGATGACAACATATTTTACAATGATGTCAGTGTTATTTTTACTATTAAAAACTGACTAGAAACCCATAACTTCCTCAAATTCACCCCATAAGTCTGGAATTAGTAAATTCTCTGGTCAGTGTTGTAATGACTATTGCTCCCTAAATAAAGTTCCCCTAACCCCCCAAACATTTGCTGATGTTTTCTGTGTTTATTAATAAATCAATAAACAATTAGTGTACCTGTGGAACGCCCAATTTTTTGCAAGCATCAAGAAAGTTTTCAACATTTCTTCGGCACTTTGCCATGCTGAGTTTAGGCTGTGAAGACAGGGTAGTAGATTTTCATCAGACATTCATGAAGGAGTGTATATTTCTGATGCAAATTCATTTACAGTTACTAAAACACAAGACACATTCTATGAAGACTCAGTAAGAGAAAAATAGCTCTTAAACTAAACTTCTGAGCCTCAGTTAATGCTTCTTCCAGAAAAACTGAAATGAGTAATGTAGCAAATTAATGTGGTAAACATGAGTCACAATGTTTTATAACTGAAATTCAAAGGCTTGCTTTCATGTAAGATGTACCCAAAGAAGAGATAAATTATTTATGCCTCACCACTGCTGGCGATGGGACATGAATGCTGGCGACAGAACGCGGCCTTATGTGATTGGCTAAATGGCAAAGAACCACCCCATCCATCAACGCTGCTCCAATGTCATCTGGCAAAATTACCTTCAACCTGGATTCAAGATTCTAGGAAAAAGGCCATAAATGAGTTACTCTCAACATTAGGCAATTTTTCATTTTCAATCCAGGGTATTTTAAAGCATGGAGATGTTTAAAAGGAACATTTTAATACTAAAGTGAAATAAGCAGAATAAATTTACACTTTAGTCAGTATGAACATCCTTTTCTCCTTACAGGCCTTGTGTTCCTGTTTGTATTATTCTGTTGTTTTATGTTATTTTGTGGGGTTTTCCTAAATGACAACAACATACATTGAGAAAGACATTCTGCCAACAATGACCAGAATACACAGCTCTCAAGCCCATACAACAAACTCAGTGCTCATAACAGGAAAGCACACAACTCAAGGACATAAGTGTTATGCTGAATATGTCATCAGTGCTTAGTGGGCAGAATCTGAGATTTGAAACCACAAAGGATTTATGAGAAAGAGGAAAAGAAAAAAAGGAAACACAACTGTGGGAAAGGCTACTTCATTTTTACAGATGTAAGTTAAGCTGGCCAAGGCCCCATTCTTCTGTTGCAAAACAGAGAAGGCAAACAATTATTTTTCCCACCCCAATAACAAGATTTTACAGCTCAGGAAGTGAATCAGACAATACAAACATCCTTCACAGAAGTCACACCACAAATCAGCACTACACTGAAAAGCAGAGCAGCTATGACTTAGCTCATGCTAAATGCCTTGACAACAGAACTACAGCAAAAAAACTTACTGGAAATCTGAAATGTAGATCCCATTCAGAACTATGAAATTTGTAAAAAATTTCTACACTCAAAAAGCATTTGGCCATTTACAAAACAATAATAATTTTTCTTCAGATCTCATGTCAAACTCTAGCAAAACACAAACAGATTTATTGTCTCCCTAAGAAAATTTAAAACCTCAGAAAAAAAAAAAAAATCATTTCACTTTGTTTTTTTAGAAAGAAAACAACCCCAACTAATTCCCAGTTGCTATTTTGGTTTGACCCAAACCAAAATGTTTGTACCCAAACAAGTACTGGTGTAGCCTGCTACATGAAATTCCTTAGGAAGAAATACAGTTGTACAGGGATACCCTTGTACAAGTGCAACAATTTGCATCAATTTGAAAATGAAGGTTTCAATAGTGGTACAGAGCAGACCAAAGGCACTGCACCCAGCCAGTGGATGGTGGTACCTACACTGCGGAGCTGTCTGATTTGCTCCCTTTCTTCCCTTAAATGTTCCATTTTCCTCCTCATAGTAAACCCAGGATCCACTGCACCATAGTCCTGGCGTGAGGCACGGCTGAAAGCTATCAAACATGAGGGAAGTCAGTCAGCAGAACTCAGATTGAAAACATTCACAAACTAAAGATCTCTAACTGAGGATAAAAACAGAAAGGCATTTTTAAGAACAAATATATTTAAGCATCCTGCTAGAAAAGATGCTGCCTATGAAATATCTTCAAACAAAATGCAGACATCATCTTACTTTATTAAGTGTAAATGGATAATTAGAAAATATGGAGACTGAACTGACTTCAATATTGAAGTATCAGTATGGGACATGGAATTCCATCTGCATTTCTTCAGGAATCTCAATCTAGCTTTCAAAGTATTAGCACTGTGTTTTATTTTTAATATGTCCACTGTGTTTTATTTTTAATGTCCCATTTCCCTGATTATGCTAAATTGGAGGAAATTAAGGAGGAATTGAAGGAAAAAATTACAAAAATGGTACTTAAAAAAAAAAAAAAAATTTCATTGTCTACCAATCAAGCCTTTAAGGCATCAAAACTCAAGAACAATTTTAATCCTCGTTCTTTGACAGTGACTAAGTACACAGAAAATAAAGGAGTGGGGGGGAAAAACTTTAAAAAAAAACAACTCCCCCCAAAAAATCCCCAAACATATCACTTCAAGTTGAGGAGGTTCCAATTATTTGTTTGCCAAAGCAGCTGGCTGTGCCTTTCCCAGTACTATGCAGTGATAAGTAAATTGAGTGAACTGCTGTACTGTGACATCTGCTATGCTTACTGCCTCTTGCAGCCTTGGAAATAAACACAGTGTTAGGGAGCAGCAGCTTACCTGACCTTGGTTTGAGACCAAATGGACCATGAGTGTTACTATCTGTCCTTTCATAATCCTGTTAAAAGAGATGAAGTCAGTTTTCTTCCACTCATTAAAAGAAATAACTTTTGTTCCCATCAAGATACTGTTTAAATTATTCTTGCCTAAAGAGAGTCCTTCTGCTTAACTGTAAAAGTCCTTTGAAGAGGACAATACCACATACAGATAAAACTGTCATAATGAGAAAGAAAAGCAGCACCAGATTATCTAAAATCTATTGCAAAATATTTCCAACTACTGCAAATCATTCTATGAACAGAGTTTAAGCCAACTGTAAGCAGATGCAAATATTCTCATAATGTTTAGAATCAAAATATTTCTTAAGAAATATCTACTTCCAACTATGAAGGTTTTTCTCATTTCTCATCATCTGAAAAAAGGAATACACTCAATATCTTGGTATGTACATGAGATACCCTTGTTTCATTCAGTGCATTCTGGGAGATGTTTTAATTCTGCTCTTTCAGGCTCCTTACTGACATGAGGTGGAAATGTTAACAATATTTGCTTTATTTTGAGCTAAGCAGTGCAGTGCTCTCACAGTGAGATTCCATGCACTGCCACCCCTGAATGAAGGCTGCACCACAAAGGTGGCACCCAGGATTGAAAAGGAGGACACTTCCTTGAGAAGTTTGAGTTCCTTGAGAACCTTTGGGTTCCTGGTGATGTATAAAGTACTAAACCATAAACTTCAAATCCTCACAGTGACAATGTGCCCTGAAGAACAGTCTTCCTTAGGAAGGCCTATCAAATATAGCAAATCTGGCATTTGTTTCATTAGTATTTTCATCAGAAAAGACAATGGAGGCAAAGCAATGCACCTCTTCTCATATCAGCCAAAAAGAAGGGGAGATCAGAGTTGCAAAGGTAAAACAAGTTGCAATATCTCTTTTTGAATTTTTATGATAATTAAATACTTCTAATCGTAATTTCAAAGGAAACTAACAGTTTTGTACCTGCATGAAAACCTGATGACAGCAATGAACACAAAGAAATGTTTGTTGAATGAAAAACAAACCCACAAACTTGTACCTCAGACGACACAGGAGACTGTGGGGACACATTAGTATTATCACTGTCTTGCTAAAAAGAAATCAAAGAGATGAAATTATAAAAATGAAAATGATGATTTAACAAGAACCATGAATTTATGAAGCACATGAGACATGTAACATTTGTTAAGTATGCTACAAACTGTCAGCATCAAAATTTCAAAATATGTAAGGGCAAGGAACCACTCTTCACTGTTTGCATCAAATATTAGTTTTACATCACCTCTGCTTGATAGGTGAATTAATTTTGCTATTACCAAAGCAAGCAAATGTCCTACTGTTCCCCAGCAGGCAATCATGATCATTTTCTTCAAATAAAGGAATATAATAGTTATTTCTGCTATGGCTTTGGAATGCAAAGTTAATTTGTTTAAAAATGACAAGAGAATAAATTTATTTTTTAATATTTTGCACAATTACTGCATCTTACCTCATCATTTTCATTTCCACTTGAACTCTTTCTGGAAGACTTATACTGCAAAACATACACAATTATTATTTTAAAATGAAAGCATGTTTTTTCATTTGAACTAAAAGTTAGCTTGCTTTCACTCAGATGATACTCATTACTGATGAAGTTGCTGAGAAAAAAAGCCATGTTACAAAAACAAAGGAGCAAAAAATAAACAAACCAGAAAAGAACACAACATTTCTAGGTGAGGCAAGACCTTCATAGTTGAAGAGGTAAGTGCATTTTAAAACTAAACACTTTTATAATGTGAACTCTGCATGTGACAGCTGATCCAAGTGAAAAGATCTTAACTGCTAACATGAAACATTACTTCTTAGAAAAAATTATGCAACCTGTGAAAGCTGCTTTTGTAATACATTTTATGTGACTAAGATTGCTTATACTTAAGGAGACTGACTGGACACTGTAAAAAATTAATTAAAAAAGATTAAGGTTGCATTTAAAACTTCAAAGTCTGATTACACCCTTTTATGTATTTAAGACAATGCCTTTCCCACAGGTCTGTCTGATTTGTGAATTGCCTTCACCATTGTCCTAATTCCCTGATTATGCTAAATTGGAGGAAATTAAGGAGTAATTGAAGGAAAAAAATTACAAAAGTGGTATTTAGAAAAAAAAAAAAATATTTCATTGTCTACCAATCAAGTGTACTAGAAAGTAGGAAAAGCCCCATGCAGATAGAATTTAAAAGATCCTCACTACAAAAGTCCAAATTTGTGGGGTGTATGTGGCCAGGGTACTCCTCCTTACTAAGGCAGGCTAAGAAACAACTCTACTGCCACTGGTATCTCACAACAACTGACACCTTTTCTTTTCCCCAGTTTGCCATGGCAGACAGGCTCTGTTCCAGTGGATTATTGCCTTGGTTTTGCAAATGAAACTATGAAACTGTTTTGCTGGTACAGGCTGTTCAATTCACTCAGGAGACCCATCTAGAGCTGTATGTAAGGTGATTTCAGGCATCTGCCTCCATCACAGAGCTCACAACTGACTGGTCCATTTGAGGAGCTACTTCTATATTAGTGGCACAGCTCTTTAACCAGGCAAACACTGAATTCTGTTTTACTTAGAAGTTTCCCCTCTTTCTCCTCCAATGCTACAGCATAAAATTAATTTTAGGATGAAAACTCTGGAAAGAGGATACAACTCCATAATCTCTAATTACAACAATGTATCTGAACTGTATGGCATGCTCTGCTTTGCCAAGAATTCAATTTCTTTGAAGTTCCTTGGCATTTCACAAAGATGTTTGATGGCAAAGACCCAAGAAACTAATTTCATAAGTTAAAAATTCAATTTTAAGTCAGCCTAGCACTGCTCAGAACTCTGCTATTTCTCTACATAGCCCAAAACAAATGTTACCCAATGCTGCTAGAACTCCCCCTCTGTTCTGCAGAAAGCAGACACTGGCACCTGCTGACTGAGGGTGCTCACTACAGCAGCAAGAGAACATGGAAAATTTTCCTTCTGAAAAGCAAACTAATGCCATTAGACCCAAAAGGCAGAAATCATTCCTAGAAACATGCTGCAAAATAAAAGGCAGTATATTTTCTTTGCACTGAAAGTAAGTACATAAATAGCTAAACAAAACTTCCTCTAAATAGATGGTGAAGGACCTATGACAAGAATAGTTTTTTGTTTTGCCAGAAAACAACAATGAATTACTTTATTTTATTTAAAGGATAAACAAAATCTTTGATCAACTTTTTTCCTCTTGATTTTCCTGTATGCTCAAATTATCCTAAATATATATATATATTATATACTACATGCAAATTTAAAAGCATCACAACCTTTGAGGATTTACCTTTACTTAGTTTCACAGTTTCTTCTACTCTTATTTAAAAAAAAAAAAAAATAAAGAAAAAAGTGTCACCCTCCCTCACTCCCTCCATTACCTTGAAATACTCTTTTCTAATTTGTTTACTTCTCCTTCTTTCTTCATTCTGCCAAATTACTGGCTGTGTTTCTGGCCAATGCTGCTCATCCACTGAATCCTTCTGGTTTTCCAGTGGCTGTAACAGTCAGAAATACATTCATGTAAAATATAAAAATACCTCATGTATCAGCACAAAATACTATGAACTACAATTCCTAGGTGTTTGCCTGCCTCAATCTAGCTTTTTGACCACCTGAAAGTTTAACAGTCTTTATGGTGATTCTGACAGAAATCATTATTTCTTTTCAAATTCTAAAATATATTTCACAGAAGAAAAAGAATCTATTAAATAATTCTTCAGAAGATAGCACTTTTCAGCATTGAGACTAATTTTTTAGGTAGGTTAAGAAACCACCAAAGACTGCCAGAAATACTACAGTTTCAAGTGTGGTTAGCCACTAGCAAATCTAATTTCTCACTGTGAATACTCATCACACAGAGAAAGGATGGCTACAACAAGACAGTTTGAGTTTTCATTGGCTGTTCCTATCTGAAAGATTAAACACCCCAACAAGCTGGAAGAGAAATCTCTCTTTCAAACTATTGTTTTAAGCAATACATACTGAGAAGACAGCTAAAGTAGACTGATTCTCAAATAATAATAAATATATATGACTGCCTACTTGATGAAAACTGAAAGTAGACAATCTGAATCACTGTTTCCTGAGGGTACCACAATATTTCTGTTTCTTCTTACAAGAATGAGGGCACTTAAAGCAATTGTAGATAATTAACAGATTGAAGTAATAAGGTACTCTCTACAGTTTAACTGTAATTTTGTCATATCATGCAAGCTTTTCATTGAGGTAAGGGAAATGAAAGGTCTACATACTTCAACCCATCTAGCAGTTGCAGCTTAAAACCAAACTCTACACTATGGTATATCATGATGTACATAATAGAAATTATATATATTATGTAATATGTGGTATTATTATTGTATAATAATATGTTATTGTTCCATACAAATACCTTTATATGGAAAGATATACTAGGAAGTAAATAAGATATACAAGGAAGTAAAATTTATGCCTCATTAGTTTCAAGACTTTAAAGCTGGTACCACTTGCTTTTAAAACAAAAGGCCTCCATTACAAACAAGTCAAATGGAGGCATAAGATCTCCAAAGGGTTTTTATTTTCCACCATAATTAAGACACCTTCAAGAACTATGTGTATAAGCAACCATACAAATGCATACAATTTTCCTGCCACAGAGACAAAATCAAGGAAACAACAATAACAAAATCACTCAAACATAAAGCCACCATATTTACATTTGAATAATTACCTGCCAGCTGTATGGAGACACTGAGGAATTCACTTCATTTGTTGAGACACTAAAAAGTAAGATAAAAGACATCATGAAACACACTACTTCTCTGTGTACTTTAAAGCAAGTTACTTGAAAATATTAAAAAAAAAAAAGTGAACCCTTAAAAAGTGGCTTTTCCACAGCACTACAATATTTTTTGGCCCTCTGTATAAGATGTCACAATGTGGCTTAAAAGAATGACAACTTAACTAAAATCTGAATTCATATTTCACTCTCCTTTAACATAACTTGTCAATGGGTCTTCCACACTAAAGTACTTTATTCGGATAAAGCTTCTTTTTATTTTTTTAGTTTGTTTTGGTTTTAAGTCTCAGAACAGTCTGTTTCATTAACAAAAAAGCAAAAGTCAAATTTAATTCTTCCTGGATCACCCTATAATAAAGAAGCCTAACAGAGGTGCACTTGAATAGGTGGCAGCAACTCATAGAGAACCTGTGGTAAGCAAGCAAGGCCTGGAAGGTTCCAAGTAACAGCTGCAGCATGAGTCACACAACCACAGGACACATGTGCAGCCAGCTCTGCAAAACCACAGGTACCACTAAGAGAGGAGACAGCCAAAATAGGATATGTCACACTGAAGGAGCTGTTCTGGGTTAAGATGCTCCCCTGAGGTATAGCTGAACTGCAGAGAGCCCTTCCCACCCCACTGCTATCCAGCACCACCAGCAGTTATAGTTTTTTTCTCCCCAAACTTGGGTCTAGACATTCCCCATTTCCCTAAAGACAAGGCTTTAGGTAGTTTTGATCATTGATGGTTTCTGGCTTGTTTGGTTTTTGCTTGTTTTCTTCTCCCCCCCCCCACTTTGTTTTGTGTGTGGGTGTTGTGCTTCTTTTTGTTTCTTAATTCAAAGAAAAATCCTAAGTAGAGCTGGTGCAGACAGTGGATTCCTCAGTAACACACCCTCCACAAACAATACAAGGTGCATGCTGTAGGCTGAACTCCCAGCAATGCTTTTCCAACAGCTCTTAAGAGCACAAAAGGAGTGCCAAGGAGGAAGTATCAGATGCCTAAGCACAGCTCCAGTGCCACCTTGTGTAACACAGGATAAAGCATCTCCACAGCACCATCACCTATGGGAGGTACAACCTTCCACACTGGAATTGGAGGTCCAAAACATAAATTAACTGCTGCTATAATCAGACCTACAAATTTGTTTCTGGATGACATCAACTTTTCTAAATGCACAGAAAAACAGATTTTTAGTTTTAATCTGAAGGAAAGCAGCTCAAGAATAGATTACTTTTGTAGCTTGAATTTCATCATGAGCCAAAAGCATTATGACAGAAGATGGCAGTCACAAACAAACAAAAATTAAACTAATAAAAGATTGAAAGCTGTTATACATTTAAGTATATCAATACCATTTTTCAGATTCCATTGGTTGCTTTGGCCTGTTCCTTGTGTTTACTGAAACTGAATGATTAAGAAGCCTAGGAAAAAAAAAAGTATTTAAAACAATTTTCTTAGAATGTTACTTTCACTGCATCACATTTTCTGTAAATAAAGAAAAGTTTTGTTAAGTGGCATTTTCCATAATACTAAAATATATGTGTACACACATGAAATCCAAGCCCATTACTGCTTCTATTTAAATTAAGACTATAATTTCCAGTTCTTGACATATTTCAAGTTCTGTATTTTTAGGAAGCAAAATTGGTGATAATTCAAACCAAAATGAAGTCTCCTCTTATTTTTCTGCCTAAATAGATACAATTTCAACTGATCTCACACTTTTGTAAAAAGTCATGCTGCTCTCAACACAAAAGGCCCCACTGTTCTCTAAAATTAGAACATGAAAGATAGTCAACCAAAAGCAGACCAGAAAGTACAGAGACAGACTGAGCACAAAAAGTCAGTCAGGAGGGGCAGATGAGAAGGTGACTGAGGAAGAAACATTGCAAGTACAAAGGAAATGCAGGCAAAAAGGTAAGATGGAAAATTGAGAAACATAGGCTAAGAATTAAATGGAAAATTTAATGGAAAATGTAACGGAAATTCCATTTTTCTAAAGGGTAAAGAGCCAGGAAAGAGTAAACTTAAAAAGTTTGATGTTTTCATCCGGAGCAAACACATACTGCATGTGTGTGTGTGTGTGTGTGTGTGTGTGCACAGGAAAATGATACAAATTACTATGGATGTTTTAAGTGTTAAAATAACAAAACTATCAGTTACACTTAAAACTGAGTGCTTCCAATAAACACCACCTTGAACTTAAGTGACAAATTCTGAACTCTTGAAAGTAGCAATATTACACTTCAACACTGACTTAATGCATGAAGTACAATGGAAATGTATTTATACAGAATTACATTGAGAGCTAGAATGTACTAAGAATCAAAACACAACCAACTATTCAGTGGAAGAAAGTAAACCAGTAGGCCCCATTTTATATTTTTTTTACCATTATGTAGTGCAGCACAGCCATTAACTTTAAATGATTGATGATTTTTCAATCAAACTTCTCTGATTACTGTGGTAACTTTGAGCTCAGAAATCTCATTTGCAGTATAAACCTCTCATTGTGTGACCCTCAGCTTTATGGGATTATGAGAAGTTAAGCCTGTAAACCTGCAAATGTCTGTAAAAGTTAAAGCCTGTAAAAGTTAAGCTTGTAAATGTCTGCTACACTCAGTCTGCAGCATCTGCTTCATATATTTTGTGTTCAGAAACTAAATTTTGAGGGGGTATTCCAGAATTAACTTATACTACACCTTGAAAAAAGTGTAATAAAAAAAATAATCAGAGCCCGGGTCATCAATCCAGAATATAAGCATGCTATTTTAAAGTTATGCTTTACAGAAAACCCCTATTTAAACCAGCTTTGTCTACAACTGAAAGCAATGAGAAATTCAGTGAGACTTTGTATCAAGCAACAATTACAAGCAAAAAAAAAAAAAAAAAAAAATTAGAATAAGTTTGATGCAACACTTGCACCAAAATGGACACTGTAGTGTAAATGCAATGATTGTATATAACACAAGCTATTCTTTTTTTAAACTTTTTATATGAAATGCAAGGAAAAACTATTCAAGCTAATTCTAACATATATATACATACATTTTTCAGCTACTTTTCACCATTTCTGTGTAACATGTATATAATTAATGACTGAGTTCATAATGAACTGAAATTATTTAAACAAAGTATGTTCTTATACTTTCTACAAAAAAAAAAAAACCAAAACAAAACAACAGTAATTTTTGAAAGTTCCTGTTTAAAAACTGAAGAATATTGATGGGGAAGTAACAGCAAGTTCAGTATCTGACATGTTGCAAGCCCTGTTACAGACATCTTAATTTCCTGTGGAATAATGAATTTGAAAGCTTTTAACTAAAGAAAATAGTGAAGAAAATTAATCCAAATTTACTAAATTGCAGACAATTGGCAAAATAATATATTCAGCTGGAAGGGGGTCAGGGGGAATCACTGCAGGTATGTTAATTACTGTCTTCCAGGAAATACAATGCAAAGCAGCGTATGCAAGATGAAAATAGAAATAATTCAAGTTCAGAAGTTACACTCAAATGTGGTGTTGATAAACCAACAAGTTCAGCAACTGTTGCCATTTATTCTACCACTCATTAAATCCAAACCTTTTATTGCACAGGTCAATTATTGGGCCAAATACTGATAATCTGATATATGAACTAAGAACTTGCATAGGACACCTGTGCTAGAACTGCCATTAATTTCACACTTACAATTCCTACAAATCACACCAATTCTGCTGTTACAGAGGTAGCACACAAACTAATCCTCTGAAAGGGTTCTAAAACTCACACAGGTTTTAAAAATCTACACTACTCAACACCACATATTTATATATTCTACTTCTATATTATGCAAGCACAGCATCTACTCAAGTAGAGGATTTGTTTGCTAATTTGAGTTTTTTTGTTAATGTACTAATTATGTTGTGGATTTGGTGTTAGCTACATTTTTAATTTTTTAATGTGTGTTTCACAAAACCATAAACTTCTTTATTAATATAATAATGTGTCAATATAAAAATCAAACCTTAATTAGTCTTTATTAGGTCCAAAAGAGGATGCCCAGATTTTGATAAAAAACTATTTTAAAAAAATTATAGCAACTACTACAACTCCAGAGTGCTTGAACAGGTGACAGAAAAAGTCAATGGCACGATCAACAATGATACTGGAAAATATTTTCTCAAGTTTCAGGATTTAAAGAGTGGAATCTCTTCTCAGCCACTTATACTTTCAGATTTTGTACAAACATAGCAATGATTAACAGACACAAATGAAGTGAACAATGGCAGTGTTATTTAAGGTTCACTATCTTCAAGTTTAGGCAAGCAAGTACTACACCTTGAATCTCTGAAGTCTAAAAAGATACTAGAAATCCTTTGCAGTGAGACAAAGATTATTTATTTTCAACTCATTCCAGAGCAGCCCCCTGACTTCACATCTGGCTCTGCTTAGTGATTGAAGCTGTGCTCTTCTGGATTTAGACAGTTTTAGGAAATTACTGCTGCCAGGTAAGAACCCAGACTTAATTTTGATGCAGATTCAAACAGGCTCATTAGGAACCAATGAAAATTATTTAATCTAAATTACCCTACTGTCTTTTGAAAAAGACAAGGAGTATATAGACTAAGTTACAGAGCTTCAATTTATAAGGCAACAAGGTCTGAAATCACTTCATTCAATACCTACATGTTTGAGTATAGTCTACATTACACTCCAGTTTTATGTTACTGGTGAGGTTTGCATATTACAAATACTTCCACCATGGGTCAAATGCAAAACAAATTATCTCTAGTCATGTTAACTTGAAAATTATCACTTTAAAACCAAAGTATCAAGCAAACAACACAAAAACACCAAATAAACAAAACCCCAAAAAACTAAAAGCACCACTTTGCCTGAGGTACTCTATCTGAGATTGTATACTTAAAGAAAAATAAAAGCTTCTAGGTTTGGACTCAAAGTATCCTTTAGAGAATTGCCTAATAATATTTTATCCTAAAGAACAAAGAATATATTGCAAACTGTTTGTAATAACAAACCATCTTAGGCTAACTCAGCCAATCCCTTTAAACTCAGTTTTTGTTCAAGAAATGGCCAAGAGCATTTCTTTTGTCCACATTTTAACTCTTTATACCTTGATGCACGTCCTGCTGCCCTGGTCCTCTGGAAGAGTTTTTCACTGAATGAAGTTCTATAGCTTAGTGGCCTTCGTCTGTATTCACATTTCATGCACACCAAAGCCAGAGACGGAAGGAGGAAGCAGGATAGGTTGATGGGAGAGGACAGGGAAGTCATTAGCATAGCAAGCAAAAGGAAAGAAGACTGCATAATATTACAAGAACATACACTGAACAAACAGAAACGTGATTAGTAAGGAATTATTTTGTGATGCTTAACTTTCCTGAGGATTCTGTTCACTGATTGACCATATTTTCCACAAATAAGCATAGAAATATCTTCACTAAATACTAAATAATATTCTTATTGCTTGTTGGAAAACCTCATGGGCTCAAAATCAGGGCTAAATTTTCCATTAGAGGGCATTTTGAGCTCATGTACCTAAAAATACATATGCAAACTTTAAAATATAAATGCTAAACTAAGAAGTAAAACTATTAAGATTGCACATCTGCATAAGTCAAGACAAAGCAGAACAATTAGCAAGACCACCACATTAAGGCACAACAACATATGACAGGTAAAATTCAAGCTGCAGTACTTCAGAAGAGGAGTGGCTTGGCATTGCAAATTATTAGCAACTGGGAAATAAATAATCAAACAACAGCCTCATGCAACACAAATAACCACCATAAAAAATGCAATATAAGAAAAACACCCTCATTCTCTCTTCCTTAATAGGAGAAAATTAGGCATTCTTGGCCTTATTTGCAGGTACTGAGAACACACTAGCACTAAGATTTCATCTTATTTTTCCCCTCCCCGTGAACAACACCCAATTCTTGAAAGCAGGGCTTGGATTTCTAAGCAAAACCTATTTTATCTTTCACATATGCACACTACTGTTACTATATTTACCTAATATAATTTGCTAGTGACTTTTAAGACCCTGCAATTCATAGTATTGGGATCTCAGTTTCTTTGAGGGCTTCATGTGTATTTCAACCATCTTAAAAGCAAAGCAGCAGAGTCTCATAATTACACAGGAACTTGAAAGAAAAGAAAATAGTATTTAAGTTGGTATGAACTTACATCCATTACTGTGGGATACTGAATGTTATGGACTATTTTAGTTAATGAACTACTATTAAATATAACTTTCACCTCTCAGAGGAGCTTACTCTCCAAGGACTTTGCAGCATTTGCCTGCTTGGCAAAGCAACAGTACATAAACTGTTCCTATGCCAGTCTGGCCATTTCCATGTGACTCCAGCTATTCCTTCCTGTTCCTCATTTGACATAGTTGCTAATTTGTTTTATTCCTTTAATCTGCTGCTTGTTTGATGGCTCCTTTTCAAGAATTGCTCTGTTGAGATGCCCACAATGAAGCAGAGAAAGTCAGGTGGTTGAAATTATTTATTTTTATACACAGATATTGTCATTTGACAGGATAATGTTCAAACAAATTTCCCTTTCAGTCCAGAAGATATTGACAGAAGAAGTGTCACCTAAATTGGCTTGTATTGCAATAAAAATAACCAGTCACAAACAAACTGTAGGGAGGTTGTGTAATTCACACAAGAAATACAGTACACATATCTTGACAGAGTCTGTCACTTCACTCTTTGGCAGCTGGACAAAACTGTTCTCAAAATAAGGTGTCAAAAGCTTTTGGATATAAGAGAAGTTAAAGAATAAATTAATTGTAACAGAAGTTATTTTAACTAATATTGTTATACCTGTGTTTTTGTTCTTGCTGCAACAACTGAGCTGCTATTTTTCTCAAGTCAGTCACTTCTTTGAGTTCATCATCATCTTCAGCCAGCAGTTGTTCTTTCTGAAGTCTGAAAAATTAAACATTAGTGATCTGCCTGACTTCAGTGAAGCAAGACACAGAAATGGCTCACTATGGCAGTAACTAAGCAGTGCATCCTATAAGCTTATTCTCTGTCCAAGAGGAACACTCTGATCATTATGAGAATTCTTTCCTCCATATGCAAGGGGCTTAAAAAAACCCCATTATGACCCCTGCCACTATTAGTAAAACCTACTCAAAAATGATGAAGATGATTTTACCTTTTTTCATCTCCCCAGTCCTCATTTTGTTCTATTTTCTGGGATTTTTCAGGATGTTTTCCCCGTTCCTTCAAGAAAATTGAAAAAAAAAAAAAAAAAAAAAGAAAAAAAAGGTTAGAGTTGAATTAAGGGGTGAAAAAAAAAAGGAAAAAAAAAAAAAAAAACCAAAACCACAAGGCCACTGAACAGTTTCTCTTTTGCCAGTCTCTAGTACCTTGACATAGGAGAGCAGGGGTCCAATCTGTGCATCTCCCTGCTCAGGAAGAGCTCCCTCCTCTGTGTGGGGATCAATGTAGTCAAACGCCTCCTGGTCTAGGGAGGATTTATGAAGAACAGGAAAGATATTAAAACAGCTCTCTTGACCAAATGTTATTCCTGAGAGAAAAAAGTACTTATGTAAAATGCCAAATAAAGATAACATAAAATTGTGCCTTCTTAAGAAATAATCTTTTTTTTCCTTTCTCTCAAGCCTTTTCTGCTTGTGATTACAACATTGTTTTCTGAACTGATGAAAATGCAACACCAACACATGATCCTGTAATTTTGTACTATTTTCTTACATTAGATTACCTAAGCAAAGTATCTGAAAATGACAAATGCACAACTGGTACTACCTTTCTGTGGATCGAGTTTATTTCCCATTACGTGATTGTCATTCCTTAATGTCTGTTCCCTTGTTGACTCTGATACCTGGGAGTGAAGGCTGATTGTATCATCATCAGATGGCTGCAAAGAAACTCATATTTACTACAGAACTGATATGGAAATAGTATTTCTATATGATTTCTTATATTCCCATATCATACTAATTAGAATCAACCTTAACCAGAAAAGTTAAAGAAATACAAAAATAATTTGTGTCTGATATGGCAGTCTAAGGGTTTAAACTCAACTGTACACATCCTGAAAGAATATTAAATGCAACTTACTGAGGTATTTCTCAAATTACAAAAAATACAAAGGAAAAAGTTCTAAAAAATCAGAAATTACAAATTCAACAGTGAAAAAATACTCACTTCTGTAGTGGACAACCTTTTATCCCCATTATCACTTCCAATGCCAGAGTCTGGTCCATGGTTTTTATTGGGATAGAAGTCCTCCATGCTATATTAAGAAAAACACAAAAAAAAAACCCGCACAAGAATGAAAGAAACAGTAGTTTCACCTTCCATAAGAAAATGAACATCCTTTGCAGAATCCATTCTCTATCCTCAAAAACCCCACTACTCACCTGTCTGTGAGTGGCTGGGAGGGGATTCGTTTACCTAATGATGGCAGATCTAAAGAATCCGGTTTTTTATCTATTCTGAGACACGCCTGAATACTGAGGAATTTAAATATATGTACTTTGCCCTTTAAGCATATCTGTAGGGAAACACAGGAACAAAAAGAGGTCTTAATTACACAGCAATGTCTGCTGAGAATATACCCCAAGAAATACCTGCTGCACTGAATTTACAGCCAGAACATGCCAAAAAGAGAAATATGCAAACACAGCTAAAAGAAAAGAAAACTTGGTATAACTCAGAACAGCTTCCTGTAAGATCCTAATGCAAATTTCTGACCTTGTGTGCTTTAATACTAACCTGTGCTGGTGGTATCTGCATTGGATTGTTATCCAAAACTATAACTTGTAAGTGACGTAACTTTCTGTAACAAATGGGAATTTCCGTAATTTTATTACAAGAAAAATCCAGCTTTACCAAGGGAAGGTCTCCTAATTCTGCATTCAGGAAAAAAGCAAACAAATAAAGAATCAGTTATCTTCTTAACACTTTACCTAATTTGCCTACATCAATGGAAATAAGATGAGTAGCTCACCATCTGGCAACATATGGAGATTATTTCTTCTTATGTTCAATTCTCTAAGTGACTGCAATTTTCCTATTTGCTGGGGAAGAACTTGAAGTTCATTACAGCTAATATCCTAGGAAAGATATAATTAATAAATCAACTGAACATCTTAAATGAAATTATACAGAGGAACACTGTGATCAAAACTATCATAAAGCATACTATTAAAAGAAAAGAAATTCAACTATTTTGGTTTTTCCATGGAGAAGATATACCATAACATATCTTGCTGGTTTTTCGAGTATTTAGTGATTCCAGAAATTCAATTCAAGAAGTTAAATCAATGAATACTGTAGCCTAGGAATCAGGAGTTCCTGGTGTATCTCCCAGATCTGTCAAAAACTTCTTGTGCTATTGCTAGCAATTGACTGGCATGCTGCTCCTCTTCTAAAAATTCTTTTTCCTTAATAAACCTTGAAGCAACCCATAAAACTAAAAAAGACAGCAATAAACAGTAATGTACAGACAGCAATAGCAAGCTCACCAGCTTTTTGGATACAAGCACTAGAGGGTGACAAAGCTGCATCAAGTGAACAGAGACTACAGCTATTTCTGACACTAATTTAAAATTCATTTATGTAGACTAGAGTGATTGAACAATCACATAGAGTTTTTCTAGCCTACTTATATTCTAAACAGGTATATGACAGGTACTGGAATGAAACTCTCTCTACTATGTCCTTAATCATCATCAAGCATGTGTTGTGGGTTTGACAATCTTGAAAAATAAACCAAAAATATCAATAAAACACAGAAACATAATTTAAATTCCATATTCTATATTTTAAAGAGTACTACTGATTTACTATACTGAATTTATATAGTGCTTGCAAGTGTACTTACTACAAAGATTCATAGTTGAACTTACCAACTCCATTAGATCTCTCAACTTTCCAATTTCTTCTGGAATGGAGACCAGCTTGTTATTACTGACAACCAGAACTTTCAGAGGAAGATCAAACAGGTATTTTGGCAATGTTGACAAAAGATTTCGACTTGAAAGCAAGAAAAAGGGACAAGCATGGCTGGGTTATAATATCTTTTTTATGAATGTTGTACAAATTTTCTCCCATCCCAGATGACTTTCTCCACCTCTGACAATTTTGTCTACCATGTCTGTCACAAATTCCTTGTACATACAGACTGTTTTCGGGTACGTGAATTTAAGATTCCCATTTCACAGGATAGCATCTAATACCAAAATGTACAGAGAAATCTGTTAAAAGAAATAATGTTTATTTTGTTTTCATTTGCTTGATCCTGCTGATAGAAGAACCTCCAGAAGCACCACCTGATCTGAGAGTCTGCCAAGCCAGAACTTTATGTAGGGCCATTGCTTCTCATGCAATGTTTTTGTGTCCCTCCTGAGCCATCACAAAAAGCCCTGAACATTTAACTGTTTTGCTGAGCAATAGGCTAGAAAGTAAGCCTTAATTAAAATGTATTTCTTCTGTGTACATAATTTTCCAGGTGCATCCATGTATACCTGCTTTGTAGACATGAAATACACTGTTACTGGATTTAAATCAATATTGAAAAAATTACCCACGTAATGGACTTTGGATGTTGATGGACTTCCACTGCCAGAACCGCATAAAATGTTTCCAATAAGGTATATTTTAAAAAGTCATTGGAAAACATCTTGTTCAGATGTGATATAAAAGCAATACCTTTCATTTATAAAAGTAAAAAAACAAAAATCAGTAATTGCTATGGATTTAGGCAGAGCTAGCTCCATTTTTGACAAAAAAACATCACTTCTAAGTGCTGACACTTGGGTTCATACTATATTAAGAAAAATACCAGAAGTTTTAGTGCTTAATTGATATGCATTCAGAATATTGTTTTCATAACCTAAAAAATTTGGGTTCTTTTTAATGCTTTCTCCATTATTATAGTTTGTAGCAATGCAACATTACATCATAAAATGAAAATTTCTAACAGTACCTGTAAAAAAAGCTATATATTCTTTCCATTAAATTCTAAACAAATAATACAGATAATGCATGCCTATATAAATAAATTAAGTCTCTTTTTATGCTGCATTTCAGGCAGATAAGCCAGGCTTTTCTGGTTGAAGACATGAGAAGCAAAAATATAATATGCAAATAAACTTATTTTGAACTGACTATAAAAATGTGGCAATAAAGCAGTCGCTCATGTTGCTTACATAGATTTCCTCTGTTTTTTCAGGTTTTGGGTTTAAGGAGCTGCCTGCTCTACTATGATATGCACAATATGTTTCTTCCACCATCTGAAGCCCCAGTTAGAATGTGAGTATGTAGTTTTCTCTTGTAACAAAGCACCTGGGCTAGGAGGGAAGGATTTTAGCCTGTTCTCCAATGCTACAGCCCACACACTCCTGCCCTGCAAGATCAGCCCATGGACAGATGCACAGAAATGAGGACAAAGCAGAGTTTGGAAAAGCATCATCAGGAGAGCTGACTCTTGAAGGAAGAGCTACACCATCAAAAGGGAAATGGGCTGCTGAAGAAAGGCTGTATTTCTTTCAGAAAATACTGCAGTTTTTTATCTCATTAATCCTCTTTAAAATTGTGACAGAGCACAACACTTATGATTTAGCACTATAAGAACTGATATTTGCCAATTTTGAGACACAGTAGGTTTTGGGGATTTAAATAGCTCTCAACTGAGAAAACTGTTTTGGATTTGATGCAGCCAATATCACAAACAAGGAGTATTGTGAAAAACAGGGTCAGGAGAGTTTTCTAGATTCCCTCTCCTTCCACAGCTCATATCCATCTTCTGTTCTAGTGAGAAAATCCAACCATATGTTTTCCAAGTTTAAAAAGAGCAGTAAAGTAGTGATGTAGTAATGTGCAAAATAAGCAGGACTTTCTGGCCACAGTAATTTAGCCTCTTGATAGCAGCAAATTTTTATAGCTGTAGTTTCTGAGCATTGTCTGTCTACATAACAAAGAAAACTCTGCAAACACAATAACCTGATGAAGCCAAACACCAACCCTCTAAGGAGATAAGTTATATAAAGACCAAAAATCAACCACCAGTACTCACCTAATGTTAAGGTAGGTAAGCATTTGTAGGTTTTTAATAGATTCTGGAATGGATTTGATGCAATTGTGATACAAATTTAAAGTTTCCAGAGGTGCAAACAGCCAGACATCAGGAGGAATTTCAGTAAATCTGTTCTTTGAAAGATCTAGAAGCAAATAGAAGAAAAAAAAAATTCCTTTTTTAGGCAAGACTTTTGCTGCAGTAAGAGAAGATAAAAGTACCCACTGTTATTCTTGTCATGCTCCTAAAAATTTAGGTGTTGCAAGAAGTGCAAAATAATTCAGTTTTACCAGATGCTACTGCATATAATTAATACACAAAAATGTCTTAAAATACTAAAGATTATTGTTCAATATGCAATTACAAGAGAAAGTAGAAGAGTGACAGGAATTCAAAAATACATTTCCTACTACATAGTTACAATTACAATGACACTGAATATCAATTATGATTGTCCCTCCTCTATCAAGTCTTTGTTCTGTGCAATTCTTGGGTTTCTTCCCCTCCAACTCTAGGCACAACAGTAAATCAAGGTACAACCCCAAAGCTATTTCTCCTGTTTGATGGCTACAATAGAATCCAATGACACTGTACAATGGATCTGCAATGCTAAATGCTAAAGCCAAATTCCCAAAACACCTTTACACAGTAACTCCATTCTCCAGCTACACATTTGTAACTTAACTAAAAAGAGGATAAAGTTGCAAAAAGCAATGCTGCAGGTATTTATCTATAAAAGTCAAGATGTAATTTAGCCTGGCCTAAAGCAGAAATAGGAAATATCTTTGACCATGGAAACACAAATTTTGAGCTAGAGTTATTGTGACAATGCATGACTGCATTATGCAAATCTGCATGCAGGAGTTATGACAAAATGGAGCATTACCAAAATGCACAGCACCTCTGACTATATGAAACATGGAAAGGAACCAGAAAATACAAATGAAATGTGACCTGAGAATTCTGGAAATTACCAGCTAAACTACCAAAACCTGTGCCATCAAAAGTCCACCAAAATACCTTCAAAGAAAGAGATATTTACTTGAGAACAACTGCATAGTCTTCTGAAAGGAACTCTGGCTGCCAACCCCAAGACATTTGAAAAGGATGTGGTTTCTCAGAAATGCTGAACAAACTCTTTTAACAGAGAAGTAATACAGATCCCTTGCTATTTCAGGCTTTAGTTCTCAGTTTTTAACACTCACATGGAATAACTGTTTCTGCTTAGCTCCCATCATATTATCACTGGAACAAACAGTTCTGCAAAAAGTCTAGAAAAGGGTTGGAAAATTAGTTCCAAGTCATTGTCAGATTCAAAGAGAGCTCAACAACCTGAAGCTTAACTGGCAAACCAGCTACAAGCAGCATTTCTCAGGGCCAACAGTGGAATCAATATTGCTTAGCTTCTTCATCACCATCCTGCAAACAGCACAGAATGTGCCTTCAGGAAGTGCACACCAGCACCCAGCTGCTGGAATGGGATGGAGCCAGGCCCTCACCTGGCAGACACCCAGCTTGAATAAAGGCCCACCTGTGGCAGATCCCTGCTCACACCAGCATGAGCTGCAGGACAGGAGGATGCAGGAAAGCTGGGCAGAGAACACCCTGGATGCTGCCACACAACCACTGAATGCAGGACACCAGGGTGCTGAGCAGAGGGAATGGCCTCCACAGTGCTCTGCAGGTGACCAGCAAACAAAACTGACTGGTACAATGAAACACCATCTTCCTGTGGAGTTATTTTTGGCAGTACCTTTAACTTTACTTCTTGAAGTCTAGAATATGTGAAATTTTGTGTGCTATCTGGCTGCTATTCCATTATTTCTAAAACAAACAAACAAACAAAAAAAATATTCTCAAGTTCAAGTATCACAAACTCTTCCTATTAATCAGGGTATCCACTGCTGATGCAGAATTCTGCAAACTACCTGCAAGAGGCAGAAAAATACATTCCCAGGTTGAAGGAATGGCATTCCTAATGAACTGTGAGAAAAATGGAATAAAGTTAACTAAAAGTGAACATCTCAGCAAAACCTAAAAAGCTTATTAAAAAAATTAGCATGCTTGAGAAAGTTTTCCCAACCAGTAAAGTTAATTTTCTATTTCCCACTACATCAGTTTTCAAAGTATTACAGAAAAATGACAGCTTTCAGATGAAAGTTCTCTGCAAAACCCTTCTTAGACAAATGCTCTCTTGTTCTAATGTTCAGCAGTGCAACACCTGCATGCAAAAGAGATGTCCACAGTTTCATTGCTGGCCCAGTTCTACAACCTCTATCACATGCTTGGACACAACTCCATTCTGAGAAAGACCCCCAGCTTTAAACCTCTTCCTGATCTGGTTTTATCAGCAGCTGAAAAGATGACTGAAGGCTGGTATAAAGATCAAGTCAACAAAACAAATGACAAAATCCCACCCTACAGCCACTGGTCCCAGGAACAGCACTGTAGGTTAGACCTGAAGGAGAAGGCTCAAGGACACCATGAAAATTTTGCTGCTGTATTTGCTTCCAGCCACATCTCAGCCACGCATCTTGGAAAGTTTAAGGTTTAAAAACCAGCTGTGGTATTTTTTCTGCAGAAATAAAATCTAGAGGCAAGCCAGACAACAAGCAGAGGATGCACCAACCCTCTGCCCTGGACGAGTGGACCAAAGGTGTAAAACTCCACAGGGAACATAAAGCAGCTGTGGTTTCCAGCCTGGCCTGGCACAAATCACATCAGCACAGTCTGGCTGGAGCCCTTCAGTGTGCCCTCATACAGAACTCATATAGCTGCACATCAAAATACATACCAAGGTCACTTTATTTGTGTATTACTGTAGAAAACAGTTCTCTGGAGACAATGCCTGTGAAGACACTGCAGGGCAAGGATTACACCTTTTTATTATGAAAGCCAGAAATCCTGTTAGAATAGGAAATGACACCCACTATCTTTCAACAGTAAAATAAAAAAGATATATAAAGAGGTAGGAGATAGCAAAACTTCTATTCCAAGCAATTTTCCATTCCATCATTGCAAAACAGCATTAGAGCAGCTCCAGGGATTGGTTCCGACTTTTATATAGAGAAAGATCAGAGCATCTATAGTTTTCCATAATTTTCTCATACCGAATGTACTTGCAGCTTTTTAAAATCAAGCAAACTATTTTTTATCCAAACTAAAGAATGATTTCTACTCCAAAACATTTTTATAACAAGCAAGAAGTTTATGAGACAGTATTGCCTATTCCGGTAAATAAAATGTAGATGTGAAACTTGCATAATTTAGGTACTTTTTGAAGACCAATGATACAACAGTTGACCAAGAAAATACAGTCTGAAAAAAGGAACACAGTGCTCCTCCATAAACAAGACAGCTTCTATCTCACTTGAAATGAAAGCAGGCTGCTTGCACTTGAGAATGGCTTTGTAATGGTTAATAGACTGGAGAAGCAAGAAAAGCTGCTAAATGCAGAACCACAGATGATTTAGGTTGACAACTCCTCTAGAAGTGAGAATATAGGAATCCTTTCTTTAACCAGTTCAGACTGGAAAACTCTCAGTGGGAGTGTTATGTGAGGACTAAACAGAAGACATTATCCATGCCTGCTCACAAATCACAGGGCTTTTCAATACACCACATCTGCAGGAACAATGAAAGTGAGAAGTATACAATTGCTAAGGTTAAATTTGAGAGAGGAACTAGAAAAATATGAAGAAGTCAGTTGCCTTTTAGTTTTTTTGACAGAAAAAGTAAAGTCTTTATTTCCTTTAAGACCATGATGTAAAAAAATAATATAGAGAAAGATCAAACGGAAAGAATTTTAGGAAAGCAGTCTGGAAAGGAAGCTGTAAGAAGTGAGAAGTTATCTTGTATAAATTTAAACCATGATTAAGAGGAAAAACAAAAAGCTCAAACTGTCAGATTACAGCACTGTGCAGCCAGGTATTTTAGTAGTATTAACATCATGTTTGCCTTGATTTTGCACTTTTCCCTAAGCAACACTGCTTACCATCAGGAACATGATGACACAACAGACTGGCCTTTTATGTAAACCAATACAATAATTTTATATTCACATATTACATACACTACATGTTGAACTTGAAATACAAGGCTCAGCTAAGAAATTTACACTGAACCTCATCTTGGTATTATATTTTTCATAAAAATACATTGCTCATCCAGGATATTGGCGTTAGGCTTTTGTTTGCTCCAAAATGGTATTAAGAAACTAAATCCTAAAAACCCCACATAACCCAGACCTGCTCTCCTAACTCACCACTGATAAATTTTCCTAGCCAGCTTTTCTAGTGATGCTTTAGCCTAAGCCAGCCAGAGAATAAGAACAGTAGTAGTTCTAAAATTAGTCCTACAGAAGACAACAGATGCCTTAAAACAAGTGTTCAGACCTGATCCCAAAGATACTCTTTTAATCGATCTAAACACAAATCTGAGATCACAACGCAGAACATGCGTAAAACTCATTTGTCTGTCAGATGCAAGATGATTCTGGAGAAGAAAAAAGTAGCTCAAACACTACACATGGTATCTCCAGGAGGCACAAGCTGTCAATGTCCATAAACCACCGACTGAAGAAAGTTATGCTACATGAACAATGAAATTGGTTTGTCCATGCTAAGTGCAATTTCTGTGGTTAGTCAGACACATCTCTTCCTGCCCTGATTAGTTTCTCAGCAAATTTGAGGAGCCTCAGGAGGAAGGAACTCAAAAGCTTCCCAAGCTCACCTCAAATGGGATGTCCCTCAAACTCTAAAATCTACTTGCAGTTTTGCAGTTCCAATCTTAAAGCATGAGTTGTGTTGTTAAACAAAAACAAAAAATGTTTAAAAATATTCCCTTCAAAGGAAAAACAAACCTGGATAATTAAATAATAAATATCAGAATTCTTCAGACTTACTTATGTTGCAAAATGAAGTACTGAACAATTAAAATACATCCAGATGTAGAATGATTTCTCATACTGATATAAACAGCAACCATTTCAGTTGCAAAGGAGACAAACAATGTTGAACTTATTGTCAGAGAATGTTCAATAACTACAGCACCATAAATCCACGTAACTGCAAATTTCACATACAAATTAACATTTGCTCTCCAACATGAAGAGCAACAGAGAAGGACAACACAGAAAAAACTGAGCACCCATCAGCTCTCATGCACAGTCAGGAAGCTGAGAATACCTGACAAAACCCTTTAGCTCTCAGGAAACTAAACTGACCACAAATTGTCAATGGAGGCTATGTACATTTGAAGTCTGTTCTTAAAAGCTTATGTAGTAATATTTAACTTGATTTTTATCTATTGTGTATACTCAAGTCAAATAGAAGCAGTCTGCCTTCCGTTTAAAATAAAAAACACTCTCAGGACTAGAGGTGGCTACAAGCAGTTTTTACGTTTTTTCAACTGGGCTTTTAAGAGCATGGAATAGCTTCTGGTTTTGTGAAAAGGTATTACAAACAGATATCAATGTGGTATTTGGATTCTAAATCCAACAACTGAAGATATAGGAAATACCTGCTTTATGGTGATCCCCACTCCTAAGTTTAGTAACAGACTTGATCTGCAATTAAAAGGAGAAACAAAGAAACTACACAACCACATAATTGAGGTTTCTCATCAAGGGTTGCACAGGCAGCCAGAAATTCCATTTGACAGGTTCTGAGTTCTTGGGTTTTCATACTTCTTAGCACTTCTGAAGAAAAATAAAATCCTTTTTAAAAATACACTTATACTACTTTAGCGACTTCAATAAAACATTCTGTCAGACTGAACTATAGCTCTTCCACATGAAATAAATGTTTCTGTAACTGGAATAGACCAATGGTTGTCTCTCACACTTCTGCTACCAGGGAGAAAAAAACTGAGATCCAGCACACTGGCTCTGAAATCAAAGCAGCCTTAAGGAACCCACTATTCCAGCCCACTCTCACTAAGCCTAGTCTCCCAGTCTACACTTGGTGCACCTACACTGAACGTGTCTAGATTGGCAGTTTGATTCAAGCAATTCTTGTTTTTCATGTAAGCTGCCTCTGCTCATCACATGTTGGTTCAAGTATTTGAGGTTTTTCTTGAAATCTCTACTAGTAGAAAACTAGGCCAGAAGCTCTGATCTAAAGGCTGGAACAACAGGGGGTCATGCTGGTGCTGATCTGCTGCACAGCAATACCAGTGTTGTCCATACAAATGAGATTTGTTACTTGAGTTGCAACGAGCCAATAATTACACACTTGAGAGAGGTACTGATTATTTTTTTCAGACTTGTGCAAGCCTGGGTGCTATGGGGTATTCTGAAAGTCAAGCACACCAATTATCAAAACTTCTTACTATTGATACCTTTTACCAAAGAAAGGAATTAGTGTTCATTTGCTACAAGTTACACAGTTCTCTTAATAATCAATATTCCATCTTATATCAGCTAACGACCTCTCCTGCTTCTCCCTCTAATTAATCCATGCGCTCAGTCTCTCTTCCTTGGGTCAGTGGGTTTCCTGGGTTGGTGCTCCACCAGTTGTGATCTCCTCCTGCCAGAATTCTCTTTTATCCTCTCAGAAGTGATTCAGCAGAGATGCTGAGATGGCTTTACAGGCTTCACTCTTATCTCAGGAGTTCTGCCAACTGTCTTTGTGGCCCATAAATTCTGCACTCCCTGTGCCCACTATCAGTGTTAATCCTTCTTCCCAAGCCTTGTTAACCACCCCCCACATCTGAGTTCACTGAAGCCAGACAAGCTCTAAATCTTCACAAGACAATTTTTAAGACAGTAATTTGTTGGGGGTTTTTTTTGTGTTTTGTTTCTTTTTTTTTTTTAACACCTGGACATCACTTAGGGCTTACCTGTTAGTTGCTATTTCACAGATTAAATTTCCCTCCTTGCCAAGCAGGCTTGAAAGTACACAGAGAGTGAAGAACATCCTTTCTCAAGAAAATTTTACATATTCCACATTTTGCAACATGAGGATGAACTCAACAGATTAAGTCAAGGAATCCTTCATCATATTCCAACATTAGAAAGATATAGACATTTCCAACATAACACAGTGCTCCAACTCTGGAGTGTGTTCAGCTATTTCAGCACAGCATGATTTAAATAGAAAATAAAGAACACACCACCAGGATCACTCCTCAGCCTGGCACATGAAGGTGTAAATTCCATACCATGTCAAAAGGACATAATCCATTACTTCATGTCAAGGATTATCTCCTCTTCATTACTGAAGGTGCCTTGGCTCTGCAAATCTTTCAGAGTTTGAACTGGTAAGCAGAAAATCCCACAGGAAGCCTTTTTTGTTTTGGGCACTTCTGTATTTAGTCTGGAGTATAATTATTAAAATGCTTTACTACCAGAAAAATTGAAATGCATTTTCTTGACAAGTCAGCAAGACTTCTTAAGCTGACATATTACAGACAATGCATCTCCCACTTCAACTCTCCATCACTTACTGGTTTAATTCTGAAAATTTCTTTTTTGGCTTCAAAAATTTTTAATTGCAAATTTTTGTTTCACAGACAAGTAATATAAGGGAAAGTAATCCTCATCTGGCAATGAAGCAAAGCCTGGGTTTGTTAAGGAATACCTCAAATATACACAAAATTCCCAAGACTTACACCAGCCTCTGTATGCTCGGTAACACACATCCAAGCCTTTGTCCTGACGAGCTTACAATCTAAATAGACACGAGACAAGCTACAATCAACCTGCAGTAATCAGTGTTTACTACATGACTTATCTTTTGGGCAGATAAAATGGCTTGTCACTGGATAAGCTAAGCAGTAACACTTTTTAAGCAAGCTAAACTGCTGGAAGACAAAGAACACTGGGGAACAAGGCAACTGCATTAAAATGAAAGCAGGAAAAAACCTGAAGAAACTGGGTAAACCAGCAGCCCATGAGCACTGAGTGAACAGGGTCTAGCAACAATTCAGCATGTTCTCCTGAGACCTGAAGGACCCTGCTGTAGCAACTTCAGCATCTTCCTTACTGGCTGGTGCTTCCTGCTGACTCTGTCCTACTCATGCCAGACCTCACAGCAGCATTTAAGAATGGCCACAGCCTCTTCTATTAGCTTAAAAAATGATTCTATAGTATCTCTCATTACTGCATGTACCAGCTTGAAGCACTCTCAGAAACCTTTTAGTTCTAGGTCAGTCTTCAACAGAAGAAATTCTCATGATGACACCCTGCTTTCACCTACGGGGACGGTGCTCAAGTGACAAGTGGCAGCAGTGCTTGGTTTAATACCCAGATGGTCGGGGATTTGCTGCCGCTGCACTTACACCTGCTGCTCAGCTGCCACAGAGCTGGCTCAGGGCTCCTTCAAGCCTTTTAACTACACAACCTCACTTCAGAAGTCATACTTTGACACTTGGAAACACATTTGTGATAATCATGTCTGACAAGCAACAAAAATATTTTAGTTCTATACCAGAGAATAAGAGTTAATTTTTTATTTCCACCTGAAGTGCGTGACCTCCTCTAGACCGGTCAGCACATTCTCCGAGCAAGTGACAAACAATCCCAGACTGGAAGAACGAACAAGATCAGACTGTTGGACAGCCACAGAAAAGCAGAGAACTCAGTAGTCTCCTTCCATTGCCATTCCACTCTTTTAACACAAAATGTATCAAATAAATTCACATTTAGGAATTCCAGCCTTCAGGAACTCCAGCCTTCAGCCCTGATTTAGTTACCTTTTTGCTAAGGACAGATTTCAGCATTAAATGCCAGCCTGGCTGAGAATATGAGTATGTACTTTTGAATCAGCTCCAACCAAGCAGCACAACTTAAATGGGAAAACACACTTTACCCAAAAGAGTATCTCAAAGAGCAAAAGCTACTCCATTTTTCTTTATTGCACAAGGTTTTGCAATACAATTCACAATCTAAATTATTTGCCTCCTCTGCAAATAATCAGTAGCAAGTAGAAACACATATCAAAAGAAGTTCCTGAGTTGAGCAAACACAGAAATACTCTAGATGTTAGATGCTGGATATTGCAAATACAATTACAATGCAATGGTAAACCTAATTTTGATGGATGAAGATGGTAAAAAGTCAAAAAATTTCAAAAAATTACACAATGCATGATTTTTGTAGGTCAGTATTTCAGATAAGGTTGTAACACTAAATTTATTGGATTTTTAAAATACTAAGATATAAGTGGTACCCTTTCAGACAGACAAATAGTATAATAATTTCCTTTAACTTCAAGTCATTGAACTGAACTTGCCCATCACACCAAGTATCCTTAACAAGTTCCTTCACAGAGCCCTTCAGCAAGAAAGCCTCAAGCACACCCAGCTCATTTCTGCTTTGCCCAAATAGCAGACAGACTGTGAGAACACTGCTAAAACTTCCCTAATTGTGTACAAACTGCGTCACTTCCAGATTTTGCATCAGATGTATTTCAGAGCACAAACACTGGCCCCTCTCCCCCAAAAACCATAGAACCTGAGTTCCTCTTTTCCTTCAAATCTGAAGGAAATGCTGCTGAAGAACCACATTTAGCAGTGTGCTTGATTTCCAGAATGTAATTGAGATTTAGGATATATATCATATATGAATGCTAAATTTTTTTAGCTGAATACTGGATTTGTTTTTGCTCTTCAGTTACTGCCATCCTCAATTTACTCAACATTGGCTCCACCAGAAATAATTTTATTCAGAAAGGAAAGTATAATTGGTTTAGAAGTGCATACTGTAGAGGCAGAACTGCATTATAAATTAAAATTCTTATGCATTTCACACTCAATATTAAGCCTTGGGGGCTTAATCTGTAATCACGTGAATGACAATATGCCTTAGAAGGGGCATAAATCGGATGTAAAAAAAGTGACAGACATGCAAGTAACAGTGACAACAATCTCTGTAACAACACCATGCCAAGACTGGTACCGGCCACGACAGGAGGGCTCACTCTCAAGTCATACTGGAATACACTGATATTACTCCTCCATGCTATGAAGAGGAAGCAGGGGTGAGAAAGGAGAAATTTCAACATTCATCTATTTACAGGCAATCATTCACCTACTTAAAACTGCCTGGGAGTTCCCTCAGAATTAAAAAATTTGAAACTGTTGTGACAAAACCATAAACAAATAAGCCTGATGGCACCACTGGAGCTGTTGCTCACACACCTTTCGTATTTATTAAATTCATTTTTAAAACATGCTCACTAAAAAGTGGGCAAATTGCTAAAGGCACAGGTTGGCTTAGGTTCCTGTGCTATACTGTCAGACTGAACTATCCTTAAAAAAATAAAACAGCAAACACACAACTCTTCAGCTAAGCAGACTGTGATTACACTGATGTGATAGACTCAATTACTTAACTGCCAGGGGGCCTAATGCTGCTCATACAGAAGCAAAATCACACATAAAATTACTAGAATATTCAAGGTATCTCTTGATTTCTCAATAACTATGGTTTTATTTTGTCTTCAAAAGTTCTTTAAAAGCAACATAAGATCTGTTTGGGCAGCCATAAATAATAAAATAAGGATATTTTCCAGATAAATAGTAAAATAAGGATTTCCTGGCCAAAGTGCTGCAAGGACAATTCACAGTTAAAAACAAACAAAAAGAGATAAACAGGCAGAAATAGTCACTATGCTTGAGAAATACATACTTTAAAATTAAAAAAAAACTATGCCGTGGTATTTGCAAATTAAGTATTGGCAAGGCATTATGTAAGTTAGATGCAAAATAAAATCCCAAGCTATTTTTGATAAATCAACAGAAGTTGTGCTTCAACATAGCTCTTGCTGAATTCACTGATATAAAGATAGAATATTCTGGGTTTACAGTAACACTGCAGATCTTACTGCCTAAGGGTTGGTGATACAGGAAAGAAATTGTTTATATCCACACTGGCCAGAAGCTGTGGTTTTTTAAATATTTGTTTCAAGTACCACAGAATTGAATTTCAGAGTCACTGATTTAAAACAAAAAGTGAAACTCTGCACAGATTTGTGACCCAAGCCCCCATCTCCTGTGCCTCAGCCTGGAATTGTTCACGGGGATATCTGCATGTGAAACAGGGATAACTGTTACAGAAATACCAATAACTGCGGGACTGTTGCCTCTGAGGCAGCTGCCAATTCCCCACTGAGCTCCAGGCCACACTGACACTGCCAAGGATGTCCATGATTCACCAGCACAACACTGCTTACACACTTGACAGAAATTTCTACAGATCAAGACAAAATACAGACTACAGGTCTTTTGTTCACAAGCATCTTTTGAAAGACATCTAAAATCTGTATTTCATCAGGATTCATTCATAAACCAGGACTACATTACATCAGGATTCTCCCGAGATGGTAGTTGCATAGACTCAGATGAACTATTTCAGTAAAGGATTTGAGAGCAGCAAGGAATAAAGCTTTTTCTGCAAGAGACAGCCCTTACAACATTTTCACACCACCATTCACAATAACAATTCAATTCTGATGGGAATGACTAGGTTTTACTACATCCTAAAACAGAAAAAAAAAACCAAAGATCATTGCAGACAGCTCTGACATGCATAATAAATGGACCAAAAAACCTACCAAAAAGCACAGCAATAATTAGAAGCAAACAAAAAGTACAGATTCTTGATGGACCAGCTTCAAGATACAGAAAGTAATTTTAATAATAGACTGCCTATCTGCCTACAATGCTTCTTTCTGAGTGCTTTGGTTATTGAATATCTACAGAAAGCAGTGACTGACGATTGCTAAATACATTTTGATGCTACTACCAGGAAAACTCCAGCTCCCATTATTTCATGGAATCTCTTTTTATTTCCAGGCACCACCATGGACAGTCTCCTATTCCAAACAATATGCAAACTATTCATAACAGAGAAAGAAAATCCCCAAAACGAAACAAAACAAACCCCCCCCCACAGCATTAATTCACTCAAACAACATTTTCAAAAGCCACTACTATTTGTGAACAAAAGATCCTGGGCCTCTCAGCAATATTTTCGTCGAGCACATTATTTAAAATTATCCATTTTCAGCAACTACCCCAGCAGCAAAAAAAGCCACAGGGAAATGGAGATGAGCCACAATATGAGGGAACCTCCGTAGTAAACGTAGCTTTGTTTTCTAGGAGCCGTACAGAAAAGTGCCTCCATGTTCACTGCACCTAGAAGCCTGGGTAAATCCAGGCCCACACTCACGATACCCAAGCATTAACCAATACACCAAGCTCTCCACTCACTGCTGGATGCTCACACATCCCTCGCACCCGCACTTGGAACCATCTTCCTGCCGAGCCGGGACCGCGATACCCCAGATGATAGAGCTTTTATTGCAAGGGATCCGACACCCTGGAAGGTGCAGCCCAGCCACAACACGGAGCTCTCATTCCCCAGAGTGCGAACTCAAGCGCTCCCATCAGCCTGCACACCCCGCTGCGGGCACACCAGCTGCAATTCCCCATCCTTAAGGCACGTACAGACGGACACAGAGGACAAATGCCCGATTCCCTGAGACCGCCTCTCTTCCCTGCAGGCACACAGAGCGCAGCACCTTTCCCCCGCCGCGCATGGAGCGGTTCTCCCGGCACGGCCCCGGAGCCGGCAGCCCAGGCACACCGAGCGCGCCGGCTCCGCTCCCAGCAGCCCGGGGGAAGCGATTCCACCGCCGGAACACCGAGCACCGCGGAGAGCTCGGACACGCCCGGCCGGGCAGTGAAGGGAGCCCCTCTGCCCTGTGCACCCACAGACACACACACACCCCGAGCCCTGCGCCCTTCCACACTCACACACACCCCGCTGCTTTCGCACACGCTCACACGGAGCCGCTCCCCTCCACCTCCCCGGGCACCTGCGGCTGCCCCGCTCCGCTCGCACACAGCGGGCTCAGCGTGCCCCGCTCACAGCCCGCACCTGCACGACTCGCCCCACACTCACACGGCAGAACCGGCCCCATTGAGCCCAGCGGGGCAGCCCCGACACCGCAGCCCCACAGCCTCCAGACCCCGTCCCGGTGTCCGCACGGACAGACCCAAACGCGGAGCCTCCCCACTGGCCCCCACTGCCCCCACACAGCGGGCTCCCCGCCCCTCACCAACAGCGGCCGCTCCCGTGTCACCCCCTCGGCTGCCCCCTCAGCCCTCCCCTGCCCCCGCGGGGACCCTCCCGCTGCATCCCCGCACCAGGGCCCCGCACCCGCCACCGCCCGGCCCCGGCCGCCACCACGGCGGGTCCGCGCCCCCGCCCTCAGCGCCGGGCCCGCAGCGGCCCCGCAGGACGCCCGCAGCCCCCGCCCGGCACCGCCAGGGCCCCTCACCTGCTTGCGTCGTGTCGCTCAGGTCGCAGCCGCTGCCGGGGAAGTCGCGCAGCTTCCTCCCGCTCAGGCACAGGATGCCCGAGCTGCCCGCCTCCTCCAGGGCCCGTTCCAGGCTGCGCACCGTGTGCGACTGCGGCAGAGCTGCCGCGCCCCAGTGCGGCCCCGACGAGAAGGAGAGAGTGAGGTGCGCGGGGATGCCGAGCCCCGCCGCTCCGCTGCCGGGCGCCGGCCCGCTCCCGCTGCCCGCGCCGTTGTTGCCGCCGCCGCCCCCCTGCCCGGCCGCCATCTTGACCGGCCCCTCCACAACAACGGCCGGGGCCGCTGCGCAGGCGCCGCGGGACCCGCAGGGGGCGCCCCGCGATGGGGCGGGGCTTCGCCTTGTGCCTCGGCCGCGCCAACCAATCAGCGGCGGTGAGGGGGCGGGGCTTCGCGAGGAGGCGCGCGGCTGTGTGCCCGGGGCTCGTGTGCCGCTAGGGGGCGCTGCCGGGGCTGAGGGATCGGGATCGGGATCGGGATCGGGATCGGGATCGGGGTCGGGATCGGGATCCTCTTGGCAACGGGGGCATCCCGGCAGGGATGGTCCCGCAACCGGGACAGCGCGGCCCTGCTGAGAGGCTTCGGAGCCGAAGGAACACGGGGAACATCGACTCCCGCTCAGCTCTGCCCGCTGCCCTCGGGCTCCTCTCGCTCTCCCCGCTGCCCTCGGGCTCCTCTCGCTCTCCCCGCTGCCCTCGGGCTCCTCTCGCTCTCCCCGCTGCCCTCGGGTTCCTCTCGCTCTCCCCGCTGCCCTCGGGCTCCCCTCGCTCTCCCCGCTGCCCTCAGGCTCCTCTCGCTCTCCCGCTGCCCTCGGGCTCCTCTCGCTCTCCCGCTGCCCTCGGGCTCCTCTCGCTCTCCCCGCTGCCCTCGGGCTCCTCTCGCTCTCCCCGTTGCCCTCGGGCTCCTCTCGCTCTCCCCGCTGCCCTCGGGTTCCTCTCGCTCTCCCCGCTGCCCTCGGGCTCCTCTCGCTCTCCCCGCTGCCCTCAGGCTCCTCTCGCTCTCCCGCTGCCCTCGGGCTCCTCTCGCTCTCCCGCTGCCCTCGGGCTCCTCTCGCTCTCCCCGCTGCCCTCGGGCTCCGCTCCCCCTCCGCTCGCCCCTGCCCCGGCCCTGCTCAGCACCGGCCGCTCCTCAGGCCCGGAGCTCTCCTGCCCGGGAGCATCGGAGCCTCCGTGGCCTCTGCTCGCAAACCCGGCCAGCGGCAGAGCCGGACACGGGCTGCAATCCCCGCGGGTGGCAGCGAGAAAAATCACCCGGCAATCGTCCGTGGAACAACAAAGGGAACACGAGCCAGCGGCTCACCCTGAAATGACTGATGGAACACTCGCAAAAACCCCACAGAACCAATGCCCCTGGCTCAGAATGGGACAGGGCACTGAGGACACAGAAATCACAAGCCCCTTGCAAGGTCCAGGGTCCAGTTACCTCAACAAAATGCTACAGAACTGCTGGGATACTGGATGCATGGATGCATGGATGGATGGATAATTGCCTCCCCTGCCATGTAATCAGGCCTTGTTAGGTGATGCATATTTATCTCCCAAAAATTGCTCTGGAGCTGTGATCAGGAAATGCTAAAGAAAGCCCCATGGACCCACAGTTTTATGCAATTGCTGTGTGTTTGATAAGCAGAATCTGCTTTGAAGCCTTAAACCTCCTGAAGACCCTTGTATTGTTGAATTGGTTTGGATTGGTGTTTTGTTTATTTTTGCATGCATATGTCATGCCTAATTTGGGGATCCAAGGGAAATTCCCTCTACAGGGGGTATGGAAGAGCCTGGCCTTCAGCCAGCAAGACATCACTGACACACAGCTGAGCCATTATTGATCACAAAGGGACCAGACCTGAAATATCATGTGGGTGATGTCTGGGTGAAATTCAGTAGAGCCAATGAGCCAGGATCAGAGTGAAGGGTTCAGTCCTGCTCTGCAGCACCGTGTGGATTTGGGAATCCCCCTGTCCTGGCACACAGATTGCCTTTCCAGCAAAGAGCTCTGGGTGCAAAATGCAGCTGTGGGGAGAAAAGGGGTCCCATTGTCACCTGCAAATAGTGTGGCTGTCTGCTTCCTCTGGCCTTAGCTGGGGGTACTTGTGGGGGCTGTGGGATGCAAGCTTGCAGATGAATATCTGTGTCAGTCTGGCTGGGCCTGAGCTTCTGCTCTTGCCCTGAAAAAGCCAATCATTCCCTGGATTCACAACAAGACAATACTTTATAAACACTGCTGGCTGCTGCCCTCGGTTGAGGTTCCAGCCAGAGAGGGTGGAGGGTGAATAAACTCAGACTGGTGTTGGGCCAAGTGTGTAGGATGATTTTGCTGCACGGAGCAGGAGGCACGGTGGCTCTGCAGCTGGCAAGAGTGAAGCAGAGCAGGAGCCAGGACCAGCTCCAGCACACAAATTCTACTAAACGTTAAGAGACAGTTGCTCTGAGTTTCCAAAGTGTGTGGCTCAGCACAGGGCCAGTCCAGAGATGCAGATTGCTTGTCCTCCCTTTCAGCCTCATCACTCAGCCTTTCACTGTTTAGAGCCCAAGTCAGATAAAGAGTTTAAGCTCTCTTTGTATGAAATAGGCTTGACAAATTGCCAAAGGGTTAGAACACTTTTTGCCACCAGAGTTCTCACATATCCGTGGCCCTTTAACCAAATACTCACTGTACCTGCAGGTGCTCCTACAAAAAGCAAGCCAAGCTTGCTCAGTTGGCTCAGACACACTCTCATATCTTCAAAGGAACTGAAGTTTCCCATACAGTAGGCTGCAAGCTATGTCTGGGGCTTTTCCTAACCAAAAATTCCCAATCTGCAAACTGTCTTGAGCAAATTGCTGCTTACTCAGGCAAAAGCTTGAAAGCTGATTGCACTTCCTTTGGTAGAGCAGATTTACCTGTGGGGGTCATTTATCACCTCCAGTAGCTGCAGAACCAGAACAGATGTCTGGAATGCTAAAGTATAATTACTTTTATTTATAAAGGCTTTCACAGCCTTTCAACAATTCTTTTTCTCCATGCCCTCCTATCTTTGTCATCTCACAAGAAAAACCCGGGTTACTAGTCTAGTGGCAGAAGGCTCCCCAAACCAACCTTCCTGGCACAACGAGCAGTAAGCCCTATGGCTTGCTGTGCCATCCCTCAATTTCTCCTATAAAACAGAGATTATTGCATTTTCTCATTTATTATGGAAGTTGAGTACAGGAAGAGGTGGAAATGCTCAGATGTTGTCAGGAGACTGCACAAGAGAAGCATATTTTGCAGCCATGCCAGACAGAATCAAGTTTCAGGAGTTTGAAAATTTCTGAAAATCCCACACTTCCATGAAGAGCTTCCACTTTGAAAGTCTTTGTGGTTACCCACATCTGCTCCAGATGAGATGAAAACTCATAAAAATATAATTTCAACAAATTTCATGTTAATGCCTCAAGCAATGAGATCTAGATCAGGCTTTGATCTAACTTTCAAGTTGGAATGCAAGAAGTGTTTAGTCAGAGCTCTTGCAGTGCTGCAGCCCTTGGCACAGCTGGCCCAAGCTGTGCTCAGAACAGGGGAGTGCGAGCTGTGTGCCCGTGCTGCTGCTCTGCTGCTGCACCTCCTCTCAGCCCTGCTCAGCATCATCGCTCACACCCGGAGCTCCCCAGGGCACTGCTTTCTGCAGAGAGCCAACGGGATTATCTGTAACCTTGGTGTGAAATTGATTATGACAGCAGGGACAGCAAGAGAGGAGTCCTTCGTCACCTTTGTCACTCTGCAGCGTGTGCTGCCGGCTGTGTCCCGGGGCAGAGCAGGTCTGTGGTGAGGACATCAAAGCACAGTGACAAAGGCCAGGTGCTGCCCAGGGCACTGTGCAGTGATGCTCCCTCGACACCTCCACAGTGCTGCCAGGCCTCACAAGCTCTGGGCACCTCTGGCCAAGCAACAGGGATTGTCAACAGGACACCCCTGAAGCTTTCAGTGTTCCTGAGTTAAGTACTTGAGGTGAACGCAGAGCAGGGCTTTGTCATTTGCTTAGAGAAATTAAATCCTCCTGAAATGTCACCACTGACCTTTTTAGCATCCTTTAGAGACATCCTTTTGCTTTAAGCAATTAAACAAGAGCTTTCCTACTGTTCTTAATGTGCTTCTTTGTAAGTACACTCAGTACCCCTCCATAGGTGAGACACTGAGGAAATGCAGTCACTGTTCCTTCAACACTCCCGTGATCCTGGTGCCATCTCCTTGATACCTCTTCAAATCCTTTGTGTTTACTTTGCTTATCAGCACATGCTCTATGTGTCATGGATATTGCTTTTCTTCTTTGAGACCTGCAGATGTGCACAGCTTCCTGCAGACAGTTAAAATAATCTCCAAATACCTGGATTCAAGATTCATACTAAATCTGGCCCGTTTTGAAAGTGAAGCAAGCAAATTATACATGTATTCCTTCTTAGATCAAAAGGCAAATGCCACTTTATCTCTGCTAAAGGGCAGTCATTTATCTGAAACACCATTTTAAAGAGCTAGAAATAGCTCAGAATACTCCAGCATCTGATGCTTGAATAGAAAGGAAGCAAGCAGGATTCTGCCTAGCTGCCTTGGCGAGCAACATCTGTTCTTTACGTCTTTTTGTACAGACCACAATAAGAGAGCAGATCCATTAATGAGAATATTCCCAATACCTTTCCCATTGGGAGCATCTGATTCATTGCACAGCTAGCAATGCTTCATTGAGCATGAGGAAACAGTTCTGAAGGCAGTGGGAGGGAAGCATCTCTCCTTAAAGGTGTCATTTCAATCCTCACCTATTCCAGCTACATGCACTGGAAATACCTTCTCGTGCTGCTGCAGAGGCTTTTGTCCTTTGCTGATCATTCTGGTGTGATTTCAAATAGGATTTGTCCTTTTATTCTATTTTGAATAACTTGTTTGCTGTGCAGTAGCGTACTTGCCTTGCTTGTTTCTTGGAGAGATTAGAAGTGTAGCCCTTTCAATGAAGGTTTACTTTAACATTGAGAGACCCCTAAAAGCAGCATGAAGGGAAACTACTCCTACATGACAACAAGCAGCACAGCCACGGGTGGAGTACCTGTGGATCTCCCTTTACTGGAATGTGGCTTGGCTGGTTGCAGATTGCACTGAAGCTTTCAGCCCCCTGTCACCCTGTACGTTTTTTATGGGATGACAGTGGGACACTGCATATTCCAGAGGTACAGCCTATCGGTGTTGTAGCAGTGTTTTTGCATGTGCCAGGCTGAGATGATAATTTTAATACACAGTAAGAGAGAGAAAGAGGCAGAAAAAGCCAACAGCTCCTCTCTAAAAAACTCAGTTTTGCTCTATGTAGACTGTATCTGCTAAATTTGTAAGAAGCAAAGCAAGGGTTTTGTCATTATCCATGGTTGATTTTGTTTTCCCTGAGCGGAGCTCAGTGATGTGTGTACCTCAGCATACAGTGGCTGAGAAATACACAGCAACCTTCTGCATAAAAACTGAATTATCATCATCAAAGTAATTCATTCTGGAAATGGCTAGAATAAAGAAATATTGGTGCAACTAGAATTTTCTTCAAAGAGCCTAAAGAAGTGGGGGTTTTTTCTTCCATCTTCTAAGACGATGATTTTAAGTGGCAACATATGGTTGAAAGGCCATATTCAGCATCTAACAATAAAATATAAGCTTTTTCTAGTGGTGGTTCACCAATTTTGGAGCAAGCTATTGTAGCTGTGCTGCTACCAGTGTTCCTCATGAAGAGGTGAGAATGATGGTCCTGGGGTTCTCATAAGTTAAAAGGTCTAAACATCCCCCTTGTGGGCAAAATACAGTGTCACAAAAGTGATCAGAGTTTTGGCTCATTGAAATAAGTGATTTTTTATGCTTTGAGCAATTCTGGAAAAGCCTCCATACCCTCAGATAAAAAATGCAGATTCCAAGCTTTTCCTTGACATATATTCCTACAGCTAGATACCCAGGCTTGGTTCCCAAAAAAAAGACTAAAACATTTATTACCAATTGAGTCATGTAGTTTTGGGTCCATTTCACTGAAAGTGAGCAGTCACGTATTTTGCAATTTTGTATTAAATAACTGTGATATGAAGTACCCCAGGGAATAGAAGACAAAGTGACCAGTGTTAATTTTAAGATGACAGTGTAAGATTAGTTACAACAATAAATCATGACAAGTAATTTAACATGCAGAAGATTCATTAAAATCTACTTAGAGACCAAGAAAACATTTCAGATGATACAAGTGTTTGACTGCTGGCATGTGTTCCTTTCTCCCACTGAGTTTATTTTTATTTAAAAGCCTTCTAGGGTTCCTTGGGGTTTCATTATATGACAAGATCATCTGATAAACCGAAAGGTGCAGTGCCCAAGGTAACACTTGCTCTTTTGGAACAAGCTGGTCCTGTTGTGCCTAACAAGGAGGAGGAATGCCTGGTGCCCTTGGCAGAGGTGCTCCAGTGCTCTTTGAGGGCTCAGCTTGGTGCTTTTGTTGCCACAGTATCAGTGAGTCAACACAAAACACTTCTAGAGGAAAGCACAGCATAAATACTTTCCCCCGCTCTGCCCTTTCTTGTTTCTTTTTTCATTGTTCGTTTATTAATCTCACTTTTTAGTTGTGAAAGTCACATTCCTGACATTCCTTTTTTTAGGATGAAGGGTCAAGTCTGTCTGCCAGACACCTGCAGTCCTCTCCAGTGCAGGGACACTGTGCTTTAGAGGAGGTTCTGGCTCTTCAGGCCTTTTCACCAACTCCAGAATGTGTCACCTACACTGTTGATGTGAGAAATTACTCAGGACTGAGATGATGGCAGTGCCTAGACAGACTAAGCAAATGGGACACTTGCCAAGATGTTAAGAGGTCACAGACTGGCAGTTGAGAGATAAGGGCTCATATCAGCTCATACTTCCCAGATGAAGAAATACAGCTTGGAAAGGTTTTATCATTGCCCTTAATGCTATGCACTTGAAGGAAAGCAGCTAATTAAGCCTCTCAGCTGGTGAAGTGGAATTTGCTGCAAAAGCTGTATTGTAGTTCCATGAAAAAAATGTCCTTTGAATATTTTAGAAATTGCCATTTCTAAACTCTGCTTTTGTCTTCTTTGGTCTCAAATGTTTGTTTCACTAAATGTGATCAAACAGAAACACTGCTGGAAATCTCTCAGCTGTTGCTTCCAAGTTTTTGAAGATAAAAGTGTGCAAGATTATACAGAAAGCCAGGAGAGCTTTCACTGACCTCATAGAGTGACCAACTCCAGCTTCTGCCCGGTGTGGAAACCTGGGTCATTCAGCTCACAGCTGGTCTGTACCCAAAGAAACTTCAGGCCCTGCTACAACCTTTTCCTTATGCCACTGGACAGCTGATGCTTTGCAGGACACTGCCCAGAGCCCTGCTCTGGCACCCTCCTTAGGTGCTAGAAAATGATACTGCTGTAAACCTCCTCTCCCAATATGTATTTAGTATGTATTACTAAAATCTGGGCTTATATGGATACTTCCAGCCCTTCCCCAGCAGCCACAACTTCTGTGGATACTCTGGCCAAATTGCTGGGAAATCTCAAGGATTCTCTTTGGAGGAAAGCTCTAGGATTAGGGCAGCATTAGAGCCAGGTCCCAGTGAACAGCAAAGCCCCAGCACACCTCGTGTGCCACAGAACATTGCAAACAAGGTATCATGACCCCAGTTCCTCACATCTCACATCAATCTGCTTCCATGGCCATTCTGCAGCATCACTGCAAAATGCAGCAAAGGTTATTTGTTGCTCACTCAGTACAATTTTATAGGTTTTTTTTTTGTTTGTTTTTTTTTTTTTTTTTTTTTTTTTTTTGTTTTTTTTTGGTGAAAGAACAACTCCCTAAACCAACACTTTCAGAAGCACTTGATCTTTCTAAGAGCTGTACACATACCAGGAGGAAATTCTTGCCCTGGTTGATCTGCGTGTAGAAATTTCTCTCCCATTTGAAGTGCAAGGTGGAAAAAAGAAACTGTTTGAAAACGCAAAACATGCAGACATTGTTCATTATTTATGCAGCCCCTATTATGTAAGTGGTGAGGAAGTTCATTTCACAGCATTTATCATATGGAAACCTCTGAGAAAAGTAAGCTCTTCACTTGATGTATGGCAGCCCTTTGGAAGATGTTGTTTCTCCTACCTCTTTTTTATTTTTTCACCTGTCTTTAAAAGTAGAGGAAGATGGTTTAGCTCACATTTTGTATTCAAACTGTAGGATAGCTTTGCCATAACCAATGTGTCAGAGACTGAAAGATCCCCTGAAGGATCTGAGTTCTGTGAGTGATTTGGGGATGTTGCCCCAAGACCAGTCCCAAATGGGCGCTTCCTCCTCCAAGTGTTCATAAATACGAGAACAGACCTCCGGCACGAACACGAACCACGAGGATCTCTGTTTATAGACTTGCCTTGTTTTTCTGGTCTTCAGAACGAAGAAAGGTCATTCCGTGCTTCACATGCCTCAGAATTGACTGCCGGGTTATTAAGATGCATCTTAACCGCGGAGGAGGAGGATTCGGAGAGAGAAGAGTGTCAACTCAGAGTCTGAGGCACGGTGCTTAAGGCAGAGAGAGACAGAGAGGAGGTGCTGAGGGACAGGAGCGCCGGGCAGGGCTGAGCGCAGGCGGGGGAGCAGCGATGGCTGCAGGCGACGCAGGGACAGCCGGGGCAGGGACAGCCGGGGCAGGGACAGCCGGGGCAGGGACAGCCGGGGCGGGGGCCGGGAGAGCCGGGGCAGGGACAGCCGGGGCGGGGGCCGGGGCAGGGACAGCCGGGGCGGGGACAGCCGGGGCGGGGGCCGGGAGGGCCGGGGCAGGGACAGCCGGGGCGGGGAGGGACGGGGCAGGGACAGCCGGGAGAGCCGGGGCAGGGACAGCCGGGGCGGGGACAGCCGGGGCAGGGAGGGACGGGGCAGGGACAGCCGGGGCGGGGACAGCCGGGGCAGGGAGGGCCGGGGCAGGGACAGCCGGGGCGGGGGCCGGGGCAGGGAGAGCCGGGGCGGGCGGCGGCCGCTGCGGGGCCGGCACATTCCGGGCAGGCGCAGTGAGCGCACAGCGCCGGGCCCATGGCGGCGGCGGAGCCGCAGCCCGCGCCGGGCCCCGCGGCGGGGCCGCAGCCGGGGGCCGAGGAGATCGACATGTCCCTGGGTAGGTGCGGGGCGCTGCCGGGCGGCGGGGCCGGGCCGGGCCGGGCCGGGCCCCGGGGGCTCGGTGCGGGCGGGGAGCCGGGCTGGCTGTGTGCGGGCCGGGCCGGGCCGTGCGCTGCCCCGCCGAGCCGGTGCCCTGTCCGGGTGTGTGCGGGGCCCGGCCCGGCGCTGGGCCGGCAGCAGCGCGGAGCTCAGGGCAGAAGGGCCCGGGGGGCTCACGGAGAGCAGCCCCTGTGACACGGGAAGGGGAGCCATGGCCTCGCCGTGCTGCTATTTATAGCAGCTTGCAGCGATGCTCGCCATTCCTTTGGCACGGGGAACGTGGACTGTGCATAAACAACCAACAACCGCCCTGTCATGAACTCCCCGCGCCTGCATTCTGACGCACGGACAAAACATCTTGGTGGATTATCGTGCTGGCGCCTCTACTGTGAACGTCCACCAGCACCTTTTATTGCTGGTCAGCTTCCTAACTAATACCTTGTGCCATTTCTTCCCAGTGAAGAGCCATTTGTCAGGAACAGCAAATATTTTCCAGTGCAAACTCAAACTGATCCCTCAGTTTATGCACCCTTATTTTATTGTGTCTGTGAGGGGCTATAACAACGGTGGATCCCTCATTTTAGATTTTTTTTTTCCTCCCATTAGTGTTGTACGTCCTTTTAATATTTGCTGATATGTGATGCTCCCTTTGCTTTTGCTCTCCCTTCGTGCTGCTCTGTCAGATCTCCTGTGCTCCAGCTCCATATTCCATCCAGAATACACCTTACTCAGGGTAGAAGAGAGAATGGGAAAACAAGACGCCCCTGGTGAAGAACTTTTTCCATCATGTGTTTTTTCTGTGCTTTCAGATACATTTGTGCCTTACATGAATTAGCAGTCACAAAAAAAAAAACCCAACAAACTGCAGGAGTTGCCTTAAAGCTGCCCTGGTGGATCTAATTCTGCCTCGAGGGCATAGATGTACCATAAATGACCTCTCAGGATCCCCTTGCAGCCTTGTGTAGTAGTCCATTACATTGCTCTGTTAATCTATCATGTTTATGGGCACAAAAGGCAGGGTAACAACTCATACCCAAACAAAAAAGACACTGAAAGGTGACAAATCAGGGACCTGAGCATTCAGCCCCTTTCATTTCCTCATGCTGTGGGCAGCCAACCCTTGGATGAGTGTGGTCACCTCCCTGAAGAGCATGCAGAGATGCTTTCAAAACTCTTCAAAGCATCCTGTGCTCCAAATCACACATGTCCCAAAGGCACATTTAGCAGAGGCTATTAGCAAATTCATCCCAAGTACATGGTCCAGCATCTCCCAGCCTATTATTTTCTTGGCAGACTTGAAAGAGAAATCACAAAAGCAGCCTATTACATCTGCTCTCATTTATTTTCCTTGGGCTTTTTATTCATTTGGACACAGGAGTTTCTTGATAGGAAATGACAAGGAGCCAGTGCTGGAGGTATGGTAATTCCTGGGAAGCACCCACTGAAAGCTGATGGTACTTTTCTCCTTTGACTCCAGTGACACGTTAAGGAGCTAGAGCAGCCACTGCCTGGGAAAGGGCCTGTTTTGGACACTTCATTTCTTACTAATTTGTTCAAGTTAAAACATTCTGCCTGTAGCTTCACAGATGCACCTTTATTATTTGCAAAGGATTTTCTGGAAGATTTGAGGTTAAAGGAAGAAAATTTTGGAAAATAGGAATTAATGAAGAGACATCCCTTTGCCATTCTTTGTCATCAGAACAGCTTGAATTAAGAAGATCCCGTTGATTTCAGACCAGCTGATTGAGAATGGAAGGGCCTGAGCTTGTTTCTTGATAGAGCTCTGTATCTGACAGTACTTTGTGCATGAGCCAAGTAGCTCAACAGCTGTTACATCCTCCCCTCTTTGGCCACCTTTCCTACAGCCACTCAAGTCAGACCTTCTCAAAAACGTTCTCTGCCAGCACTGAGCTGCTGGTGCCCCTGCACAAACATCTTCCCTTAGGCTTGTGGGAATCCTGCAGGATCAGGACGGGGTCTGACATCTCTGTCCTGCCCGTGGGACGTGCTGGATGGTGGCACATTTGCAAATCATTTGCTGCACTCTAATCTCCAGCCCACAGGAGCCTAGTAAATTGATCCTATACTTTCTAAGCTAAGCTTAATCTTTCATTGTCTGTCCAGCATAGCTCACAGAACAGCAAGCTCCGTGTTTACTGCGGACAATTCCGAGCACCCAAAGAGGGAATCGCTGTTGGTGGAAAGTGCAGTTTCCATGGATTTCTCCTCATTTCATTGTAGATGACATCATAAAGCTCCACAGGAAGGAGCAGACAGATGCCAGCGCCGCGGGCGACAGCAGAAGGCAGCAGGTCAAGAGCAGGAGCTCAGCCCCCGGCCATGGGCGGCCCCGGTACGGCGCCTGGAAGCAGAGGAATTTGCAAGGTAGATGGGCACTCGAGGCAGCAGAGGCTGGCCAGGCTGAAAAATGCTTTTTTTTTTTTTTTAGCAAAATCCAGCTCTTAAATCCTTTTCCTATCCAATTTCTGTGTGATGCACTCAGTCTCTGATTAGCTTTTCTCCCTGTAACAATGGAATATCAGGGCCTTTTCAGAGCATAATTCATCCATTTCTCTTCCTTCCACTCTCTCATGAATTACTAATTTAAAGTGACTTAATATCTATTCTCTATTCCCCTTGGCTTTGCATATTTTAATTATCCGTCTTCCTAATCCTCATTTTCCCAGAGCAGACTTAAATTATCCAAATTACCCCTCAGTAACTGTATTTGATAGCTCAGTTATTGAAGCTAAATTGTTACTTTTGCCAAGCATGCTATTTTTATGCTGAGGTTTTTTTATAATACTGAGTGATCACACCTTTGTTTTGTTCCACTGGGTTTTACCTACAAACCAAAGTTATCTGCTGCATGAAATGCCATCTCTATACACTTTTTTTTAAATTACTGCTAAGTCACTCCCTGAAGATTTTAGTGATAAATTGCAGAAATATCTTTGCAGTCTTATATTGGAGTGCCAATCACACATCAGGACTGGGAGCAATCCTGCTTGTCTCTGCTCTGCCTCCCATCTTTATGTTCTTGGTGTCCACCACACACTGCCTTACTGAGGACTGTTCCAGTTCAAAACATAATGATGATAAATTCCCTTAGCAAATTGATTTTTCTGTCAAAACCCACAGGCTTTGATATTCTCCTGCACTCAAGCAATTACTGCAACTAGAGGCAAATCCAATAAAATATTTTTCCCTATTCTTTAGATGGGAGAACTTTTCTATTAATTTATGGAATTATTTCTGCTAGGTTTAGTATTTCAAAGGTTTTCAGTGAGCCTGAATTCAGCCTTGCCAAGTGCAGAGACCTGCCATGCTGTGTGGTGCTGATTTTCAGTAGCAGTTTGGGGAAGCCCAGCATGACTGGGAATTTAGCCCATAATTCATCAGGGGCTCAGTTCACTTTGGTCCCTGCTGAAATGCAGTCCCTTCTGGGCTGAGATGTGATAACTATTATCAAAATGATCTGAGGAGCCCAGCACTGTAATGACAGAGGAGGGGGAAGGGTATTATGCTGATTAAACCAGCAGGCAAAGTGCTGTTAATCCCTCTTGGAATACGGCTTAAACCTTCTCCCTAGTGGGGGAAAGATGATTTTTAATGATGTGAAATTTGAATTTCAAATCTCCTTGGAAAAAAAAGAGTCTGTCAGACATGGGAACTTGTGCCCAGACTGGACTGGCTGAGCAGAAATGCCTTTTGGCCATCCCAGGTGTGCTCAGAACCAGGCTCTGAGCACAACCCCAAATATGGAATGTGTGTGGGGGGGTTCTTCCCCAGCTCCTGACGCTGTGGGGTTTTATTGAAATGTTCTTACATTATTAAATATCTGCCAGGCCTTCTGCAGACATGAAGCCTCCCATGTGTCCCACTTCAGGACACAGATGACAGAGCAAGGCCTTGGTCCCCAGCTGGAGCACTGGGTCCCCCTTGGAGGCTGATGGCTCTGTCATGTGTTATTTGTGTTGGGTGAGCTGTGCCTGAGTGCACTGCTGAGCACAGGCTCTCTAATAGGAACAGACTGACAGGGGCACGATTTTCTAGTCAGGGCTGCCTTTTGCAGCAGTCCTTCCCACTGCTCTGATGGAGTATCCAGGAAAGAGAGCTGAGCTCAGTCTCTTGTCCTCTCCAGGGTGTAGGAGAGCTGTGCAGCAAGGCTTGGTGGCCAGCAGGAGAGCAGCCCAGTAAATAGGCAAGAGATAGGGACAGGCCTAGGGTGGGTGTTAAAGAGAAACAAGACAGAGCAAAACCAGACTGGGGGAATAGAAGTGGGAGAAAAAATCAAAGGGTCATTGACTACAGCAAGTCCATATCTGATCAACAAGAAACAATTTACCAAAATTGAATGTTTGTCATGAGAAGAACATTCACACACCTGCACTTCTGCAATGAGAAGTCATTGTCTGCAAAGGAAATAACAGCTAGCCCCAGAACCTGTGAACTGTGTTGTGGTTTTGTGCACGTTCCCAGCCAGCACCTCTGGCCATGGGGCACTAAGCACTCCAGTTTTTTTTGCCCTATGTTTGGGATCTCCTTCCCAAGGACCTGTCCTGGTGCCCTTTTGTTTTAGAGCCAGAGCAGCTCAAATCATCTTCAAGCATGTTCCAGTGTAAGCAGCTCAGGCTGGTGCTGGCTGGTGTTACACCTGAGGCTGGAGATTTCATTCACTGGCAGTGGTGGCTCTTCACAGCAATTCCACTGCTGCCTCAGAACACTTCATGTGCAGTTGCTCCAAGTCAGTATCAGTTGCTGTCAGGTAGCAGTTGATGGTGTCAGATCAATACACGCACCTCACTGCTCTGTGGTTTGTGTCAGTGAGGTTCTGCTGTGAGATGTAGGGCTGGAATGTGCTCTCACTGCCCTCTGCCATGCACAGCTCTGTGCCTCATTTGTACACCCCCAAGGTGTGGGCACATCTCACTGCTAAAACACAGGGGCTGTGTGCATAAGTGACCTTGCAGCTGCAGATAGCAGAGTCTGAAGTAGCAGTGAAGGAAAACACATGCCTACTCCTGTTTACCTTCTGTGTGCATTGAGAAGTAGATCATCTGGTTATAGATAATGGAGGTGTTTGGTAGACTTGGGGGCACCCTTCTGGACATGCTTGAGGTCCCTGCCTTGGTACAGAGATCAGAACACAGCATGGTGGTGACTCTGCAGGCAGACTCTTGATAAACTGGTGTGAAAGGCAGCACACAATTGGTGTTTTTCAGAATTGGTGATTTTCCAGCACTGGTCCAAACTTAATGGTGCTGGTGACTGTGCCCAAGTGGTTCTGTTTAAGTGTTGCTTCAGGACTCTGCTAGTTTGTGAGGTAACAGAAATAAATTCCGTCTTGGCGTTCCAGCTGTGAGTTTGTGATTGTTGTTGTTGTGCCTGTGTCAGCTCACACAGTGACTCAGAAGCTTGCTGTCTCATTATGGTTACAGAATTTTATTATGTGGAGTAATTAGGTTTGGAAGCACTGTGCCTCAGTCTGACAGGGCTTTCCTCTCACTCAGCACTTCAGCACTTTTCAAAATCATCAGCAGACTTAGGGGAAAAGCTTAAATACAAGATGGACAGAGTGTCTGTGTATCATGGAGATACATACACAGCAGCAGGAGGTGTCCCCTCCAATATGAGAAGTAATGGTGTGTCAAGCTAAAGGAAAAGTATATGTGTATATATATATAAAAAAATTATACTATCATGTGGGCCCTCACAGCTATTTCAGGCTGCTGTGGAGTTGGCTTGGGGATGCTCAAGTCATGTATATTTGTATCTAAAGGCTTTTTCTGTTTCATAGTTAATTCATTTCAAGCAGTGTGAGCTCTGACAATAGATTGACAGGTCTCCTGATGTGGGTGTTCCTGCCTTTATGAGGAATCAGAATTGTGAAAGGCTTTTCTCTTCTGTGTTCTTTCACATCAAATAATGTGTATGGCAGTCCTATATACAATAAGAATGCTACAGAGACATTGGAAAAATTAATTATTTAATGTGAATGAGCTTGACTTTTGCACCACTACTTGTGTGGATATTCCTGTAACACATTAATTTAACCTTGTTAAATTAACCTTATTTACAGAACTGTAGTCATAAATCGAATTTTGAAGCTTGCTAAAGTGAGAGGTCTCTGTTTTTAGGACCTAATCGTTTCAGAAGAGGGTTTGGACAGCAACAATTCAATCGGAGACAGTTCAGGAACACTTTGCCTGGTCGCAAGAGAAGAGCAGCTGCTGCATTCGATGGAGTGAGCCCTTTGAATCGCCAGGCATCGGCTCAGGAGGTAGGGCAGTAAGGGAGCTGTGGCTTTTCCCAAATGCCATGTAGAAATCTGCTTGGTTTTATGATCCTGGGTCACCCCAAAGAACAATCTACATAAAAAACACCATCTTTTAATGCCTGTGCACAGCATTTGTATGCGTAGGTGAGTACAGACATACATGCATATGGAATAGCGATTTTCCACTTGATTTTATAAAGCTTCTGACTTAGCATAATTTTACTGATCCATGGGTTTTGCAAAAAAAGGAATTTTTAAAAATTGGTCTTAAAAGGTTTAAAAATATTTCCATAAAAATTAATTCCATGGCATTTCATCTTACTGTTATCATTTAGAGGAGGTGTGCTGAGATTCTTTGTTATTTGTTCTCCACCCAGAGCATTTTCCCTGTTCCTGTGAATTCAAAGGACAGACTTGGTGACTTGTCAGGTGACTCTGGCTCAGAGACATACTCTCCACCAGAGACACTGATTCCCAGTACTGTGGCAGACAGTGTGAGAGGCAGCTGGGTTTTCCTGCACTGATGAAAATCCACCCAGTTAAGAGGTCATAGATGTTCAGTAAGCTTTTTAAAAAGCAAGTGCTGAACACGATGGCACATTTAGTGTATGTGTTGTAGGGGTGTAAATAAGAAAGCCCTAAACTGAGCATGCATGTGCAAGGACTGAGGTTATTCCTGAAAAGAAACACACTCAGATACTGAGCGTGACTGGTATTTACAGAAAGTAATAAGCAGTTGCTAGGAGGCAGAATTCTACAGTAGCTTCCACTTTGCAGGAATAAACCAAGGGGGAAAATACGGAAATAACACCTCAGTTAGTAGGTACTAACAGTGATGGTAGTTGTCCCACAGAAATAAACAGGCTGGAGCCTGGGGCAGTTTGTGTTGAAACTGCAGGACAGACACTGCTGAGGGGTCTTGTGGTGTGTTTCATGCATCAGGGTGTGGTCCAGGCAATGTTCCTGTCCAGACAAGAAAGGAAACCTTAGCAGGGATATAATGCACAGCTTCTATGAGGTTTGCTCTGTATGGAGTGTTTCTTTTTTAGAAGAACAAAATATTCTCCCTGGCACTTGTAGTTCCATGTCCAGGAAGTGAGGCACAGCCCCTGACTGATTGTTGACAGCAGAGCAGGACCACGTGTGCTGTCCTTTGCCCCCACCCCGTCTCCTTGTACCAAGATTGTGCTGCAGGTGACAACTGCTGAGGTCTCACTGCTCTTTCAGGGCAACAAGAAGAGTAATGCTTTTGCCAAAAGCAGCAGTGGGCAGCAGGAGGAGCAGCCACAGCCATCTCCAGGCCCCAGGAGATTCAGAGCAGATGCTGGCAGCATCCGTACCCCAGGGAGAAGGTAAAATCTATGGTAACTCTGGGTAATTTTGGTTTTCAGTGGTTTTTACCTGTGCAGCTCATGGGATTCTTCTCTCTGCATGTGCCAACTGAGCGTGGCTACAGCCATGTGCTTGTGCAGCACCAGAAAAATATCTCTGGGTATGTTAGGAAGGCACCTGGAAAGCAAACAATCTCATGGTTATATCTAATTATGCTGGTATTAATCTATCATTTTATTTCAGGAAGCACAGAAAATGTGACTTTCATATTTTTATTAAACTTTGTTGCTATGGGAAACACTTTTGAAGGGTGAAATAGCATTTATTTTCATACAGGCAGGAAATAGGGATTCCAGCCATAAGGGATGGGCAGAGACAGGGAGTCTGTCCCAGTGAGGGGCTGCAGGAGCAGACTGTGTCCCAGGAGCTGGGAGGAAGGCAGTGTGCCAGGTGCTGGGCACTGTCTTGGTGACTGTCTCATCGAGGTCATTATGTTCTCTAAGCTCAAAAGGAAGCTCCTTGCAATCCTTTCTCTGCTCTAAGCAGAGCAGGGACTGAATAACATCGAGAGGTCCTTTCTGACCTGATTTTTTTCTACGATCTTCCTCCCATGTTTTTTGTTTTTAATGAGCAAGGCTCAGAACACACAAATTATTGCCTCATTTGAGCAGAAAATGCAGTTCCTCTGAAATTGTTTGCTGGAAGAAAAGCCTGTTGGGCTGAACTCGGTAGCACACAGCCTCATTTGCTTCCTACATCGCTTTTTAAGATCAGCTTGGGTTAGGTATTTTGGCATTAAACATTAGAGAGACCTGGTATCATCCTTAGCTCTTCCTCTCTCCTTTGGCAGCAGGCCTTTCCTGCTGAACAGGGGACCAGCGTTCCAGCAGAAGCGGATGCAGCCGTGGCTCTCCAAAGCCCGCTTCCAGAGAGGGGTCAGTATTTGACACATTTCCTCTGCACTCTGCTGGTAGGGACAAACCTTCTCATTTTACCAGCCTTTGCCCAGTTGTAGCTTTGTTGTAAGTTATAAGCTTTGTGGGAGAGAGGTGGATGACCTGGATGTTGCATGTATTGGTAGGAAAGTATTTGCAGGCAATTTTTAATGCAGCTTGGTATTCTGGCATCTGGAAAGTCAATGCTGGGAGGGTGATAAAAATAAACCATACAGTTTATAGAGTAGCACAAGCAGGGCAAGGTAAAGCCACCCCATACACATCACTATGCCAGTAGGAAACCCCAAATTAGCACGTTCCTTGACAACTCGCAAGGAAGGAGCTCATCAGATGCACCAAACAAAATCCTGGGAAAGGAATCACAGTTTTTGAATGTTAATTCTTTAAAGCAATTGTTTTTAAATATATTTTTCAGCAGATGGAATTTCAAGGAGAAGGGAAACCGCCAAGGATGAGAAGGTAATTGGTGAACAAAGGCACAATGCAAATAGGACGGTGCTGTTTCAGGATTGAAGCTGGATGAATCTCCCTGTCTCGGCAGGTGGCAAGTGAAACCCAGCCCTGGAGCAATCCTGACAGTTTCAGTGCTTAATCCCCAGGCGGGCCAGAGCAGCGTGTAAGTAAATGAGGTGATTTGTTAGGGTGGGAGCCCTACAAAAGCCATTGCAAATCCCTTTAGCAGTATTGCAGCTTCTCTAATGAATGTGCACTGAATGGTTCAGACCCAAAATGGTTAGCAAATGATGTCTGGTTCCTTTCCCAGCATATCAGAAGGAGATAAAAATCTCCTGTATTTATCTGTAATTACATGGTAATCTGTAATTATGGTGCCCTCATTTGTTATGCAGAGTGAGGAGAAATGGAAGCACCATTGTGGGAAGAGGTGGCAGGCTGGTTGTGCTGGTTGTGGGGTGTTGGGGAAACAGTGTGCCCCTAAGGGACACCTTGTGCTCACTGTGTAAGAGGAGCTCAGAGGCTGAAAAGGGGCAGCTGCAGGACCCAGCACCCAGCTGGGGGCAGAGAGAAGGGTGAGTGAGGGCCCTGTGCATGTTCTGGGTGCAGAGAGCACCTCTCAATAGCCTGGATGTGACAGTCCCCAGTGCTGGAACTCTGGCTGCACAGCTGCTCTCCTGGCTGGCTTTCGACTTTGCTGGGAGTCATGGGATGTGTGGAGTGTGTGGGTGTGTCCTTTACTCCCAGCTGGTTTGCAGAGGATGGGAAGTGAGCTGCCTTAGCGTCCTGAGTGACTGCAGCCCTGTGCTTTCCCCAGGCCTGGATCCAAGCGCCCATTCCTGCGAAGCCAGAGACCCCCAGCACGGGTGACCAAGCCCCAGCCCAAGGGGGTGCTGCTGAGATTCAACTTCCGCGCCATGGCCAACCAGGTAGAGGATTGTCGACGGGACAGGAGGCACCTGGCTCCCTGCAGCAGCCCTGCCACTGAGCTCTTAACGTCACACTCAGGTTTCTGGGGCTGCCAGCTGGGTTTGTCTAACACAACCTGTGAGGAAAGTCCCGTAGCTCTGTTGGCCAGGTTGCTCACAATTCGGAAGGCACTTGAGAAGACTGTTCAGCAACTACAGACTCAGCCCTGTTTTCCCCACCCTGATGGCCTGTCTTGGCCTGTCCATGTGCTTGCTTGGAGCAGGGAGATCCTGCTGATGAGTAGTCCTGGCCCGAGGGGACTGTTTCACTGTCAGTGCTTCCCATTCCTCAGAGACACGTGGCACTTCTGGGCTTTGCTCGCTCTTTGCTTTGGTGCCCTTCTTGGTGTCACATTTTACACTGAAGTTTGGTCCAGGAGCCCTGGGGCAGCTGAGAAATCCTGCTCTACTTTCTTCATTGCCGGCGTTTCTTGTCTGGACGGTTTGGTTTTACCTGATGCCTTGTGCTCAAATGCCATCTGCTTGCTCCTGTTCTTGCCGAGGATTCCCTGTGTCTTGGGGCTGGGAGCTGCTTGGAGGTTTTGCAGCTGCACACAGTTTGTCGAGCTCCCTGTCTCTGTGTGCTGAGTGGTTTAATTGACTAACCAGCTGTGAAACATCAGCCTGACTGATGGGCTCTAATAAATACCCCGCTACAAGTTTGGCTGTGCTTTGCCACGAGACAAGGGACTGACTGGCTCTCGCTTTCCCCTGCAGACCAGCCTGACGCTGGATGAGAGGTTCTCTGGTCTGAGGAATAAGAGGCGCTTTACAGCGGCCAGGAGCGCCGGACGGACGGTCACCATGCCCTAGGACCCCGTGCTCGTCACAGGGACTGCCTGTGACAGTCCAGGCTCCATGACAAGGGCTCAATAAAAGTTGCTAGATTCCCTTTGAGATAGCTGATTTGGCAATGTGCTGTCTCCTTCCTTACACACTGAGTGAATGAGTGATTGAGGGCAGGGATGAAGCAGGATGAGAGTTTGGGCCAGAGCACAAGGACAGGTGGGATATGGGCAGGGTGGTGGAGGGGATGGGCAGAGATGGATTTTCTGGGAGAGCTCTGCTGGGAAGCTGTAGGGCTGGCACCAGTCCTGTCCCCCTGCCAGGGCACCCAGTGCAGACCAGGGTGATGGCTGATACTGGGAGGGTATACCACAGAGCCTTCCCTGCATGTCTGGTGGGTGAGGCAGGGTTTGAGGATGCTGTGCCTGCCCACATGGGAGACAGAGGGAAGTGGGGGTGCTCTAGCTACCCACAATCCCCAGCATCCACCTGATTGCCCAGCTTGTGCTTGCAGGCATCCCTGCCCAGAGGTGTGCAGTGTAAGACCCCTCCACCCTGAAAATCTGTTGCTTTGCCCTGACAGTCAGGCCTGAGCACCTTGCATTTCTCTGTGGATTGCTGTGCTGTTCTGACTATTGCTGCAGGGATGGGGTGAGACGTGCCGTGCTGTGCTGCTGGAGTCACTGTCCTCAGCTCGGAGCACAGACAGGCTGCCCCAGCCCAGATCACGTTTTCCAGTGCTGAGTAGTTCTGCATTAGGGTTTTTGTAGTTGCAGTTCCACCCATGCTCAAAGCAGCAGCATAATCAAACCAGCAGCAACACTCTGATAAACATTGGCTGAGATGTTAATGAGCTGGGTTTAGACATTTGTTAATGAAGCCCTGCATCACCTCTGAGTAACTGCTCCATTCTCCATCCACTGCTGGAACCCATCACTGAACATGCTGGACACAGCCTGTTACTGGGCTCTAAGCTGTACTTTTAACAGGAAATATTTGATAGACTGCTTTACATTTTACACCGAGCATCTTCAACAAGAGACTGGACTTGGAATTGGTTTTATAGGAATGTGTGAAATGTTGTTGACGAAGCAGTGATGTATGAGTCCAGTGCACTGAATAAAAAACTTAACTTGTCAAATGTCACCTGTGTTTATTTCCTTTCCTTCAACATCTCTTTAGTGCAAGTTCAGCTTCTCAGTTTGACACTGCATGGGCTGGTGCTTTGGAAAAAAATAGTCCCCATTGGTGCCCACCTGCCGGCAGTTTACTGCTTTAAAAGCTGGCTCCAAAGCAGTGTGTATTCAATAGGTATTTGGTAAAATCTTTGCTGTGATCTCTTACACCTTGAATGTTATTGGGAAAATTATCAGAGTAGTCCTGGCTCTGAGTATGTTCAAAATTAAACAAATGCACCCCAATGCCCAGGTTAGTGAACTCTGGAGGAGACATCACGCCTTCATTCAGATTGTCTGTATGTCATGGGAGTTGAAAAGTTGAACAAGAAACACTGTCACAAATGGCAGTATCCCTGATTTCAATTGCTTCCTGACTATAAATATGGACAGAAGATGACAGACTCACTAGGAAAACCTGAGCACTTCTTCAACCAGGTTGGAAAGGGATGGAGCCATGCAGTCCTGGAAGAACAGCCAAGTGGGAAACATCCTCCTGCTGTTCAGATCACACCCGGATTCTACTCTCCAAAGAAATGGTTTTTAGCAGTCTGTACCTTACAATATTTTTTAATCCTGATCCCTAAATTAATATTGAGGGCTTAGGTGATAAAAACTGGGTTTTTTTCCTAGCTTGATTCCCTTGCAGTAATGGGTGACTTTTTATGTAGCAGGAGATAAAACAGACTTAGCACTGAATTCACAAGTAGCCAAAATACGTAACCATCATGCTAAAAACATACTGGGAGAGGGAACAGTGTGAGCTCAGCCCCACAGGCACAAAGCCCCTTTTGCATCACAGTACTAAGCCACAGAATGATTGTCTCTAACAGAATTATCCCTGCTGTTGTGCACGGGGGGAATTGCTGCATGGGGCTTGCCTGTCCTTTGGGGAGGGTATTGTGTGACACAGTTCAGCTGCTTCCTGAGCCATCGCCAGGGGCACACGTGGCCTGTGCTCACCAAGGGTCTGACAGCTCCTGTGCTCTGTCCTGGGCTGTACAGGTGGCCCAGCAGTTTCCCACCTGCTGCCTGGGGAGTGGCAGCAGCTGGCTTCAGCCAAACTCCCAGCCAGGGTGGCTGCACACAGGCTGGGGCCACTGTGAAGGGGCAGCTCTGTGACCTGGAAAACTTCTACTCTGTTTAAGGCCAGGAAACACCACCTCCAGAGTAACATTTCTGATGGTGTCTGAGAAGTTTGAAACTGTAGAAGCAATTGCACAGGGTTAGAATAGAGTCACCACAGCACATCACAGCACAGGGGGGACACCAGCATAGGTCTGTGGTCCTGCTTGGTCACTGCACTGTAGCACTGACCTGTGTCTTAACAACTTGTATCACTGTATTTCACAGCACTTGGTGGAGACTCTTCCAGTACTGCTTGTTCCTTGCTATTTGTGATTCTAAAGGGGCCCTGCTCTGCTTCACTCTTGCCAGCAGCAGAGCCACCGTGCCTCCTGCTCCGTGCAGCAAAATCATCCTACACACTTGGCCCAACACCAGTCTGAGTTTATTCACCCTCCACCCTCTCTGGCTGGAACCTCAACCGAGGGCAGCAGCCAGCAGTGTTTATAAAGTATTGTCTTGTTGTGAATCCAGGGAATGATTGGCTTTTTCAGGGCAAGAGCAGAAGCTCAGGCCCAGCCAGACTGACACAGATATTCATCTGCAAGCTTGCATCCCACAGCCCCCACAAGTACCCCCATCTAAGGCCAGAGGAAGCAGACAGCCACACTATTTGCAGGTGACAATGGGACCCCTTTTCTCCCCACAGCTGCATTTTGCACCCAGAGCTCTTTGCTGGAAAGGCAATCTGTGTGCCAGGACAGGGGGATTCCCAAATCCACACGGTGCTGCAGAGCAGGACTGAACCCTTCACTCTGATCCTGGCTCATTGGCTCTACTGAATTTCACCCAGACATCACCCACATGATATTTCAGGTCTGGTCCCTTTGTGATCAATAATGGCTCAGCTGTGTGTCAGTGATGTGTTGCTGGCTGAAGGCCAGGCTCTTCCATACCCCCTGTAGAGGGAATTTCCCTTGGATCCCCGAATTAGGCATGACATATGCATGCAAAAATAAACAAAACACCAATCCAAACCAATTCAACAATACAAGGGTCTTCAGGAGGTTTAAGGCTTCAAAGCAGATTCTGCTTATCAAACACACAGCAATTGCATAAAAATGTGGGTCCATGGGGCTTTCTTTAGCATTTTCTGATCACAGCTCCAGAGCAATTTTTGGGAGATAAGTATGCATCACCTAACAAGGCCTGATTACATGGCAGGGGAGGCAATTATCCATCCATCCATCCATCCATCCATCCATCCATCCATCCATCCATCCATCCATCCATCCATCCATCCATCCATCCATCCATCCATGCATCCAGTATCCCAGCAGTTCTGTAGCATTTTGTTGAGGTAACTGGGCCCTGGACCTTGCAATGGGCTTGTGATTTCTGTGTCCTCAGTGCCCTGTCCCATTCTGAGCCAGGGGCATTGGTTTTGTGGGGTTTTTGCGAGTGTTCCATCAGTCATTTCAGGGTGAGCCGCTGGCTCGTGTTCCCGTTGTTGTTCCACGGACGATTGCCGGGTGATTTTTCTCGCTGCCACCCGCGGGGATTGCAGCCCGTGTCCGGCTCTGCCGCTGGCCGGGTTTGCGAGCAGAGGCCACGGAGGCTCCGATGCTCCCGGGCAGGAGAGCTCCGGGCCTGAGGAGCGGCCGGTGCGGAGCAGGGCCGGGGCAGGGGCGAGCGGAGGGGGAGCGGAGCCCGAGGGCAGCGGGGAGAGCGAGAGGAGCCCGAGGGCAACGGGGAGAGCGAGAGGAGCCCGAGGGCAACGGGGAGAGCGAGAGGAGCCCGAGGGCAGCGGGAGAGCGAGAGGAGCCCGAGGGCAGCGGGGAGAGCGAGAGGAGCCTGAGGGCAGCGGGGAGAGAGAGAGGAGCCCGAGGGCAACGGGGAGAGCGAGAGGAGCCCGAGGGCAGCGGGGAGAGCGAGAGGAGCCCGAGGGCAGCGGGAGAGCGAGAGGAGCCCGAGGGCAGCGGGCAGAGCTGAGCGGGAGTCGATGTTCCCCGTGTTCCTTCGGCTCCGAAGCCTCTCAGCAGGGCCGCGCTGTCCCGGTTGCGGGACCATCCCTGCCGGGATGCCCCCGTTGCCAAGAGCATCCCGATCCCGATCCCGATCCCGATCCCGATCCCGATCCCGATCCCGATCCCGATCCCGATCCCGATCCCGCTCCCTCATCCCCGGCAGCGCCCCCTAGCGGCAAACGAGCCCCGGGCACACAGCCGCGCGCCTCCCCGCGAAGCCCCGCCCCCTCTCCGCCGCTGATTGGTTGGCGCGGCCGAGGCACAAGGCGAAGCCCCGCCCCATCGCGGGGCGCCCCCTGCGGGTCCCGCGGCGCCTGCGCAGCGGCCCCGGCCGTTGTTGTGGAGGGGCCGGTCAAGATGGCGGCCGGGCAGGGGGGCGGCGGCGGCAACAACGGCGCGGGCAGCGGGAGCGGGCCGGCGCCCGGCAGCGGAGCGGCGGGGCTCGGCATCCCCGCGCACCTCACTCTCTCCTTCTCGTCGGGGCCGCACTGGGGCGCGGCAGCTCTGCCGCAGTCGCACACGGTGCGCAGCCTGGAACGGGCCCTGGAGGAGGCGGGCAGCTCGGGCATCCTGTGCCTGAGCGGGAGGAAGCTGCGCGACTTCCCCGGCAGCGGCTGCGACCTGAGCGACACGACGCAAGCAGGTGAGGGGCCCTGGCGGTGCCGGGCGGGGGCTGCGGGCGTCCTGCGGGGCCGCTGCGGGCCCGGCGCTGAGGGCGGGGGGCGCGGACCCGCCGTGGTGGCGGCCGGGGCCGGGCGGTGGCGGGTGCGGGGCCCTGGTGCGGGGATGCAGCGGGAGGGTCCCCGCGGGGGCAGGGGAGGGCTGAGGGGGCAGCCGAGGGGGTGACACGGGAGCGGCCGCTGTTGGTGAGGGGCGGGGAGCCCGCTGTGTGGGGGCAGTGGGGGTGCCTGATGCAGCTGAGTACATCTGCTCTCTGTCTTGTCTGGCAGAGCAGGGTGTGGTGTGTGTGTCTGTGCATCAGCTGCACTCAGTGTTCCTCTGCAGCTGAATGTCACAGAGTAGTTAATTGCTCTTGCCCACCTGGGTACAAGGGGCTTAGAGCCCCAGAGAGTGGGGCTGCATTTTGGCTCTGTGGAAGGAGGGATCTCCATCTTGGAGTGACTGCCTTTCCTGTTGTGTCTTTCAGGGAACACTGTGAGCATGCGGTGCCTGCCAAGAAACACCCTGAAGCTGAGCCAGTTGGCGAAGGGTAAGTTCAAGTCAGTGACTTCTACACAAGCCAGGGCCAGGTGTTTTGCTGGAGGGCAGTGATATCTTTCAGATTAGGACATGATGACGTGGTCAAAATCTCTAAAAATGGTAATGCATCAGCTGTTGGAGATTAACGTTATTGAGGCCAAATTTATCTTAGTCCCAGGTTAGGAGAGTAACACTGTTTACCATTTTTTCCATCCTGCATTTCATCTTCAAAAGATACTACAAGACCTAAATAAGGAGAGATCTTGCTTGGGCCAGTTTTGGGTTTTAGTCCTCCTGCTGCAAATTCATAGGGAGAGATAAATGAGAAATCAAGAGCAAAACTCTCTCCTAAACCCTACAGTTGTGTTTAGGTCTGGTGTCAGTGACAGCCCATAGCAGTGATCATATTAGTGATATATGCTGCATGTTTGCTCTGTTATGCAATCCCAAACAACAGCAGTGGCACTTGAAAAAATGACCTAACCCCTTCCCAGCTGTTTTGCTCTACTTTCACAGGACCAGAATTGGTTTCTGCTTGCAAAATGTGTGTGAATATTAGTAATAGTGGTGATAAACTAAGGCCATTTGAGAATGTAGATGCAGAGAATGAACTTTGTGGATGAGAGACCATTTCTCCAGAGTTTCCAAGGCCAAATGTTTCTGGCCGTGTATCCTGTAAGCAGCCCCTGAGGGGGTAGTGTCACTGACTGAGCTCTGGTGTGCCACCCCAAGGCAGTTTGGCACAGCCTGGTTCCATCACTCCAAAAAGACTGGCTGCATGTTTGTTGTGGTCTCATGCCACAGCCTTCTCCAGTTAATAGTCTTCAATGTCCTTTTAGGTGGCCATAAAGAAAATAAATGGTGAACAGCTGTGAGAAGCAAATTCAGTTTTGCTGTGCCTCAACAATGGTTGTCAGAGGCACGTGGGGGGAAGGGTTGCACATGTGGATGTCCAGGAGGGAGCTGGGAGAAGATGGGGAAAGCCTCTCTCTAGGGAGACTGGGCCTGGCAACACCTCACTTGGTCTTCCTTCTCCCTCAGTCCTTTTCCATTTTCCTTCCTTCTTTTCTGTCTCTTCTAGCCCTCTTTCGTCTGGGCACCTCCATTTTCTTCTCATTTTTGTTACCAATAAACAGTTCTCAGATACAATGTTTGTCTCATTTGGCTTAATTCTGTTCCCAACTGTCTATTTTTAAAAGAATTCCTACTGTTCCCCACATTGGCATGTGACAACAGCAGAAGTGGGAATGAGCTCTGAATGAAATCCTGGTCCTCAGGGACAAGGTGCATCCCAACATTGTCAGCTGTTTGGACCTGTGAGTGCTTCAGGTATTGTCCTGTGCTCTGGTCCTGAATTAATCAGATGTAGTTTGTAGATTGTTTAGAAAAAGCCTGACTTGGCCACATCTTCTAAAACAACAACCTCTGAGTTCACTATGTCCCTGTTGTTCTGTTGCTTTGGTTTAGTTTTTTTGTTGAAGTTGACCCTATTTTGCATGCTTTGTGAGAAGTGCTGATAAAGCATGGTAGAAATTATTTCCCTTGGCTGAAGCCCCTAGTATTTTCCCTTGCTGTGGAGATGCCAGGAAGATGTTCTTATTTCCAGAAACACCTATTTTGCCCATTTTTCAATTGCCTTGCCTGTTTCTGAAGGTTCAGTCTAGGTTTCCCAGACAGTTGACCACGTTAGTACTAGGTGGTGCATGGCCTCCTCCCATGGATAACTCTGAGAGTTGTGGAGTTACTGGTGGAATTGCTGAGTTAAGGTGGTGAACCAGCTGGTGGCAAGTGTTGTGGTTCCAGACTGATCTTGGGTGTTCCTAAAGTGCATTTTTCACGTGCTTTCTATGCAAGGCATCTCTTTCTCACAGATGTCTCCTTCTCATTTAGACTCTGTAGATTCCAAGGATAGTGTAGCATACAGGACTGTCTCTTCATATTACTCTCTGTTCACTTACAAGTGATCTGGAAGCAAAACACTCCTGGAGTCTTTTCCATGAGGTAATTTAGCTGTGCACATTCATCTCCATACCACTGTCTTCTTTCAGCTACTTTGTTGCTGAAGATCTCTGGTTGGTGATTGAGTACATGGATGGAAGAACACTGGATGTTGTTAGACACATCTGGCTGAAGGAGGGATGGCAGCCATCATCTGTGAGGTAAGGGCTCATGAAGGGCTGCTTGTGCTGCCTATGGCTTGGACATGATGGTCCTTCCAAAGGAGTGACTTCATATTCAGAGCTTTGTTCTGTGTTGTTTTTATGCCCTGGTGAAGAGAGAGGGCATATGAACATGAATGTTAAAGGAACCATCTGTTAGTATCCCTGCACTTCTGCTCTCTTCTAGTACTCTTCCATAGTGTATTCAGATTGTTAATTTTTACTCTCATGTTTCTTGTTCTCTATCAGTATCTGCAAGCCCTGGATTTCCTTCATTTGAACCAGCTGATTCACAGAGATCTGAAAAGCTCCACCATCCTTCTGGGAATGGACAGCACTATCAAGTGGTCTGACCACTGTCAAGGGCAGGTATCCTTGGTTAGGTTATCCTTGGTGAGTGTTCCTGGGATGTGAGTGTGGGGCTGCTTCCCAGTGACAGCCATTTCCCCAGAACTGGTGGTGGGAGTGCCCAGACCCTGCTGCCAGCTGAGAGCAGCTGCAGTGTGCAGGGAGCTCTGCAGAGGAGCAGAGTGTCAAGAGGGGCTTTGTGTATGTCCCTTCCAGAGGGAAGTACATTAGAATCTAAAGCTTCAGGTGAATAAATAAAAGCCACTGCCTGAAATCTAAGACTATCTTTAAGTGGCCAGTTGCAAATTGCCTCTGTCCTGTAATGTGAAGTCTTGGTGCTTTTCAAATGGAGAGCAAGCAGAATCTTAAGACTGCTTTGGTTTGGCAGGGGCCTTTTGAGGTCATCTGGACCAGGTGCCCCACAATGAGCAGGGCCATGTTCAAGCAGATCAGGTTGCTCACAACCCTGCCTGACCTGACCTTGAATGATTGCAGGAGTGGGGCACCTTCCACATATCTGGGCACTCTCCTTGTAAAAAAATTTTCCTTATGTCTTTCTTTATATCTGAATCTGCTGACCCTCCCCTGAGTTTAAAACCACTCTCCCTTGTCCTATTGCAACAGAGCCTGTAAGGAGCTTGAAAAGTAATGCTTAATTTCTTTAGTTTTTATTCTTAGGGCAGCATCTGTTTTTATCCTTAGCCAAGCCTGTCTCCAGCCTGACACCTCTGATCACTGCAGCAATGCAGTTGAGGGAGTGGCAGATGAAGCACTGGAAGACAGCTTTTTGTTATGCTAGTTAGGATAATTAGTTTGATATGGTAGGACAGCTAGTTTTTTATGCTAGCTAAGAAAGCTAATTAGTTAGGACAACTAGTTTTTATGCCAGCTAGGGCAACTAGTTTGTTATGCTAGCTAAGACAGTTTGTTAACTAACTGTCCTATGACAGCTAGATTTTTATGCTAACTAGGACAACTAGATTGTTATGCTAGTTAGCACAGCCAGTTTGTTATACATCAGTTTTTATGCTAGCTAGGACAATTACATCTTTGCACTTGTTTTTTGAATAAAAACTCTGTTAAACCTCAGCTCCTTTGAAGTATCCCTTCCTTATCTCACCCTGTGATTCAGCTGACCAGAGCAATGTGAGAGGAGAGTGGGCCCAGCCAGGGACAGAGCAGCTTCAGCATGTGCAGAGCCAGGCTGGAAGGAGGCCCTTGTAGCCTTCTCGAGTTCATTTGACTCTTGTTTACAAACTTTTGGTGGTGGAAAATGCCCGTGGTGCTGGAAGAGGGCAGAAAGGGCCCGGGGAAGACCCAGCTGTTCCATCTAAGGGAAAAGCAGCCTGTGGCTGAGAAAACGCATGTCTTTATCCCCTCCCAGTTCGGCCAAAAACTTGAAGCATAAGGCAGGTCAGACAAGGGCAGGGGAGGAGCTCGGGTCGCTTTGTCCCTGCAAACCACAGCGTCCTTTGCGCGGTGCTGAGCCCCGGGCTCTGCTGGCCCCACGTGCTGGCTCCCAGCAGCCCGGACCCATCCCGGCACGGTGGGTGCTGGAAGCTGTTGGCAGGGAGATGCGACCCCAGGACACACATTTGGTGGCCACCTGTGAGCCAAGAGAAGCATCGGTCTGAGCTCACTGCCCGCCTCGTCCTCTGCCCTCCTCGTCCCTGACACTGCGCGGGGAGCAGGTGCTGCCGCAGCCGCTGCTCCCCAGTGGGGAACCCCCCGTTCCGCTGCTGCAGGGCCGCCTTCGCCTTCCCAGCGGGCGAGACGTGTCTGTCAGAGCGGCCAGAGCCCGGCGGAGGCGGGACCGCGGCGGGGGGGGAGCGGCGGTGGCACACGGACCCTGGCACACAGACGGGGGGGCTGCTGCCGTCACCGTGGAGCTGCCAGAGTGCCAGGGCCGTTTGTCTGTTAGTCCGTGTGTCCATTTGTCCATCTGTCCACTGTTTGCCCGTGTGTCTGTTACTGCGTTTGTCCGTTAGTCTATTTGTCTTTTAGTCCATATGTCTGTTAGTGCATTTGTCCATGGGCCTGTTGTTAGTCCGTGTGTCCCTTCTCAGTCTGTGTGTCTGTCAGTCCGTGTGTCCGTTCTCAGTCTGTGTGTCTGTCAGTCCGTGTGTCCGTTCTCAGTCTGTGTGTCTGTCAGTCCGTGTGTCCCTTCTCAGTCTGTGTGTGTGTCAGTCCGTGTGTCCCTTCTCAGTCTGTGTGTGTGTCAGTCCGTGTGTCCCTTCTCAGTCTGTGTGTGTGTCAGTCCGTGTGTCCGTTCTCAGTCTGTGTGTCTGTCAGTCCGTGTGTCCGTTCTCAGTCTGTGTGTGTGTCAGTCCGTGTGTCCGTTCTCAGTCTGTGTGTGTGTCAGTCCGTGTGTCCCTTCTCAGTCTGTGTGTCTGTCAGTCCGTGTGTCCGTTCTCAGTCTGTGTGTCTGTCAGTCCGTGTGTCCGTTCTCAGTCTGTGTGTCTGTCAGTCCGTGTGTCCCTTCTCAGTCTGTGTGTGTGTCAGTCCGTGTGTCCCTTCTCAGTCTGTGTGTGTGTCAGTCCGTGTGTCCCTTCTCAGTCTGTGTGTCTGTCAGTCCGTGTGTCCCTTCTCAGTCTGTGTGTCTGTCAGTCCGTGTGTCCGTTCTCAGTCTGTGTGTCTGTCAGTCCGTGTGTCCCTTCTCAGTCTGTGTGTCTGTCAGTCCGTGTGTCCGTTCTCAGTCTGTGTGTCTGTCAGTCCGTGTGTCCGTTCTCAGTCTGTGTGTCTGTCAGTCCGTGTGTCCGTTCTCAGTCTGTGTGTGTGTCAGTCCGTGTGTCCGTTCTCAGTCTGTGTGTCTGTCAGTCTGTGTGTCCGTTCCCCACGGCTGAGCCCCGGGGGCAGCACCAGCCACGCGGGGCCACTGAACTGGGGGGGACCCACCAGGCTCATCCGTGCCTAATTTATGCATCATTTGAGCCTAATTAAAGATGCCGTGACTGATAAATCAACAATGGATACCTGCCTCCATTAGGTTTTTAACTATCTAATGAGAGGCTACGTTAGTTGCCTTTATGTGAGCCTACACTCGCTGATTTACACTTTCTTGGATGTAAAAATCCTTAACTGATTGGAAGAATTTCAACCGTGGTAATGCACAAACATGCCACGAGATGGCAAGTTACGACTGCATTGGGCACCTCTCAGCTCCAGCGAGGCAGTCACCAGGAAAAACCAAACTACCATCACCAGGATGGGGAAGGAACGTTTACAAGAAGCATTTAATGAAATCTAATGTTCTTTTTCTCAAGATTAAAGATAGTTTTGAATCTATTCCTTCTTTCTGCCTTTTAATTTGCTAGAGTTCACTGACACACAAGGGCTATATTCTACAGTAGCTTCTGGTTTGTTTGTTTTAAAAGATGAAAATAAAAATTGAGACAGTTGTGACAAAAATTGAGATTCTTTTTCTTAAATATATGCTAAGTATTTTGGGAGCTACTTGTTAAAGTAAAAAGTAATGAACCTATGTTTGTTTCTTTTTGTGGGAGACACACAAGTCAAAAGTTGGAAACCAACTTGATTGTATTCAAGAGTAGGAACACAAGAACATTCCTACCTCTCCATTGCTATTCCCTGTCTGATTCTTCCACCATCATTCTTGCCAGTGGAGGAAATCAGTTTTGGCCAATGATTACTCACAGGTAAAATTCTTTTAGAGAGAAATTACCTATCAAAATGTGAGCTAATATAATTACTGAATAAAAGCAATTATTACACATCTTATAGAGCTAACATTTCAACACAAAGGGGGCTACATTCTACACCTTGTTAAGCCAAGTCTTGATCAAAACACTTGAAGTTAGTTTAACAATGTCAAGGCTGTTTATCAAACCAAAACTGCTGAAAGGCAAGGCAGGGGAGAATACATGTAAAAACTTGGAAATAGCAAGTGTCCAGCTTAGGAATCAAGAGCAAAACCCTGGTTATATTAAAGCCTCAGGGAATTCTGCCTTCATTTCCATGGCTTTCCAGATCTCACTTGCATGTAGTGTGAATGACCTCTGTTAACATTTATCCCCTGCCTATATTTGCTATTTCTCCTCAGGTAATATCTTTGCAGTTTGGCTTGTCTGTTAGGATTCATTCCATACAACAGAAATCCCCTCCAAGTGCTGAGACCAAGCTCCTCCAGCAAGGAAAAACATTTTCTACACTGTGTGAATCTGAGTGACAGCCAGTATCACAGTACAGTGCATCCATTCACAAACATTTACATCATTTATATCCAGCCCTTCATCTTTCAGCAACACTTAACTCAGTGACTGAACAGCCCTGCCAGCCCCTGTGACAGTGAGGAGCAGTGATAACCAGGCTGTGGCAGCCCCTCTCACAGGGACTTTGGGCTTGTCTCAAGAGCACCATGAGCAATACTGCACCTGCACTGCAGCTCCATTGCTGCTGGCTCAGCTCAGATAAACCTTGAAGGTCAAAGAAAATGCAGCTCTGTTTTTGGAATAACAGGGGTGTCTGTCAGCCTTTATTCCAGTCCATGATAAGTGTCAAATCAATGTCAACAGAACCAAGGTTTTATTAAGGGCTTAACTTCAAATGTCATCAAGCATCAACTACCCGCAGGGAGTTGAGCTGCTGGTGATCTGTCTTGGTTCCTGTGAAAGGACAGGACAAATTAGGAGAGGCTCTAAATTGCTAGAGAACATAAAATTATTTACTTGTTCATTATTTTTCAACTCCCTGCTTCCTTGTACTCTGTTTTCTCTTTACAGTATGAAAGGCTTCACTTCTGTTTGTGTACACACAATATATTCATAGAAATCAACACACACAGGCCTTTATTCCCCCAGAGATTTGAATAAGGTGCAGTTATATCTACATGTTTTATATTTAACATACTCTGTAATCTGCCCATTTCTAAATTATTCAGTAATAGTTCTCTTTAGTTACAAGAAACAAAACCTTTATGTACAGAAAGCATTCCATTAACTGTAGTTACATTTAAGCCTTTTGCAATCAAAAATATTTAATCCCAATGCTAAGAAGTCTTTGGAGACCATTAATTTGAAAATTTGTTTACAACTTTTGAATAGGATCTGAGTATGCTAACTTTTAACCCTGAGAAAACCACCTCACTTATTTAAATTAAACTTTCATGGACTTAAAATCCAATTTAAATATTCATGACAAATATGCTCCTTATTTAGGGAAAATGTATGTATTAGAAGGCATACTGATTAAACTCAATGTAGTTTTAATGGAAACAGGTAAACACTTGATTAGTGGCCAGTAAAAATCTGTTTTAATTTACATAAAACCTCATCATCTCTTTGAACCCAAGGTCTAGCTCATTTATGTAGCTTGACATAAATAATTTTAGTATTGTTATACCATTGCTAGTGACTTTCAGGAGAATCTCATCACATATTCTGACACAGGGTTTATAACTTTAATGTTGAAAGAGAAGTTAAATACTAAAGGGTGAAGATACATTTTTTGCTACAAATTTAATTTTTAAATTGTTCGTGCTGAACTGTCAGTAATTGTTTTCTTCAAGTTCTTGGTTCTGAAATATCTCTATCAGCAAGCCTGGTTTAACACATGAGATTTGCAGCTAACAGATATCCAGTAATAATGAACTCAATATGCTGCTCTCAGCCACAGCCAGGCAGCAAATGAACAATGTCAGCCACTGAAGAATCCACCTGTGTGTGTGAACACAGACAGTGCCAGTCACAGCTGTCATTAATTCACTGCTCCTAGCAGAAATAACCTGACACCCCAAGAAAAGGATTTGGCAAAAAGGAAACACTTCACACTCATCACTCAAGGTTCCAGCAGAGCTGAGCTGACTGGCAAAACAGTTTGCTGTTGTTGTTTTTGTTTATTTGTTTTTAGACTGAGCATGTGTGCAGTGGCATCTTTCAGTTTAGGACTCTGGATATATTAAACAGAACAATAAGTTTTAGTATCAGCTCTAAAGTTCTTATTTAATATGTAAGGTTCAAAATTCAGCAATGAGACAAATCTTCCATTTTGTCAGAAATCAATATCTAATTTACCTTAGCAGTACTCAAAAGCATTGGAAGTTATCATTAGAGTGGATATTTGTGCTAGCTCGTTCACAACTTGTAACTTAAAAATCTATTTTAAAGACATATTATGCAGTATAAAATACTACACACAAATGAGCTTGAAACAACAGGAATATTTTTCATTTGCAACTCTCATCTCAGAAAGATCATTTTGTCTATGCATTGATTCCACTGCCCTTTGTGCAAATGAATGTAGATCCTGTGTGCTCTGGATCAGTGAGGTACCCAGGCCCAAGCCAAAGCTGACCTCTAGATGAACCTTCCAACTAAATGTTATATAGATACAGTTGCTCATTGACAAAGTACTGTTACATCTGTTCATTTACTGGCAAAATGTGTTCACCTTCCTAGATCTAGAAACAGGATAATGCCACATATGGGGGTGTACGATCAAAAACAACTCCCTTGGATCCTCCTTGAGCCCTGGCCAGGCTTTGGGAGAAAGCTGGCAGGAAAATGAAATTAGAAATTAAGTCAACTTGTTTGTTTAGTCATGTAAAAGCTGGACTACTGTCACAGCAAATTGGAGGAGCCTCGTGGCCTGCAAAAGTGGAGGCACTGCAGGAATTCCTGTTACTGGAGTGGTTCTCCAGTCCTTGGCTGTGACAGCTTCACCCCACAGCTGATGTCTCTTAGACTTGGATGATGTACCTTCATGGGGGTAACTGGTGGTGTGTCTTTCTTAATCCCTGCAGGCATTCTTTCTCAGCAATGATTAGCCTTGCTTAGCTTATCCCTCTGTAATTCTTTGTTCATGGTTAGGTGCATTGCTTAGCTTATCCTTTTGTGATTCTTTGCAGTTTTCCATCATGGCAAAGTTGGTGTCTGTGTCTCTGTCTCTGACCCTACCCACCAGCACAACAGTCAGGGAACACATACATATTCCACTCAAAATAAACATTTCTGTTTGTTTCATTTTAGTGTGAAAATTTGGTTCATTACTCAGCAATCAGCATTTTAAATATCTAATCATTTGTTAAATTTTGGTTTTTTATGCATCCTAAAGTAATTTGAATGCATTTAACCGTAGAAAAATCAATCAGTAGCTTCCAAGTAGATTACAAACTACTTAGTAGATTTTTGCTCTTACCTATCACCAATCATTTCAAAAGTAAACCCCAATAATGCAATCTCAGTTAAAATAAAATAATCTTGACTCCCCAAATTAATTTTATCAATACCTGGAGAGGAACATACAGATTTTCTGTATTTGATGCTTAGGTATGTTTTCTCTGGAAGATATAAAATCATAACCAGTACAAGCCACAAGGTGACACTTTAGGACTACTGAAAAGAGATTATCATCATGGCAAAATAAATAATTTTGACACTGGAATGAACTGGGCCAATTATGAAGTACACAGCAAGTGTGAAATTGGTCTAGGTCTTTTCTGAAGGGGATTGATTGCTTGGCTGCAAAGAGGCTGGCAGCCAAGTGCTGTATTGACCCACAAGAAGAAGAAAGGAACTCAAACATTTTTTATTAAGGGGTCTGCTTTCCTGTTGTCAAAGCCATAAACCAGTTTTATTTATGGAGAGGAAAAGCAAATCAGAGCAGTGTGCATAACTTGAAGTCTTGAATTTTCAAGGAGAGCACCACCAAATTTGGCACTAAGAAATGGCAATGTGAAATAAATGTGTGTGTAGCTGGAAATCAACTGTACATTCAGCAAGTCTATAGATCACTGACACTTGTTTCAGCAGCTGTTCTCTAATATGCCACAAGTGAAAGAATTTAAGTGAGAGGATATAATTTTACACTGTGCCCTGTGGACAGCTCTGCCACAAGCTACACAATCAATATTGGGTTCTAACAGCAAAGTTGTTATTAGAAAATTCTTATTCAATACTAACCAATCTTTCCAGCCACCAATTCTTAGGAAATTTTTGATATAATTTCATTAAAATCCAAACCCTTCTATAACTAATAGTGACATAAATACTAAACACCAAAATATACATATTTCCCTTCAAAACAAGGAAATAAAAACCACCTGAAAACACACTTGTGATTCTTCTTAACATCTTCTCCAGACTTTTATATAATTTCCCAAAATTATGTTCCTCAAAGATGCCAGCATAGGCAAAATTTATACACTTGAAATAAGGTGCTCATGAAATTCTGACAAAGTGCCCCAAGCTCCTCAGCTGAGCAGGAACTAGAGTTCCCTGTCACTGCTCTGACACAACATCCTGGAGCTTGCCTAAGTTCAAAAAGCCAGCTGAGGTATCTTATGTAGCTCCTAGAAAAAAAAGATTATTTTCCTGTTTGTTTATCACTTACTTCCTACCAACTTGATTGTCCTGCTGAGATAGGTAAAGAGATAAAAGAACTTGGGAATTTCTTGGACATTATTCTACTGTGTTAGAAAGCACAATGCAAATCTATCCCAACTATTTTTTCTAAAGTCACAGCACTTGTAAGATAATGGCAAAGGAAAAAGTCAAGATATTGCTTTTTAAAACTCCAAGCATCATAGAAAAGCAAAAGTAAACAAGAGTCACAATAAATTTCTGGGATATGGATAAAAGTTTAAGAACATAGCAATACCATGTATTCTCTGTAAATCTGACAGATTTATAGATTTTAAAACACTGATTTTTTTTTTTAATGTTAATTTTAGTGCATTCTTGTTTACTGGGAAAGTTTCCTTTCCCTACCGATTTTACCATTTTCCATTCAAGAGCTACTGATTTTCTTTTTTTCCCAATTTTCTACAGGGAATAGGCTATCATGGCAGGCTTTTTTTTTTATTTGTTTATGTACCTTTGCATTATTAATAAGCCCTGGGAAGTGGGTTTGTTACTTAAGCTCCCTCTGCTGGCTCTTCAGCAGCAGAAACACAACAAACGAAAGGTTTTCCACTTGCACTCCCTTTTCATTAGTTTCAGAGCTGGTAAAGTGCAGTTGCCAAAGTTAGGACCTCCTTCACAAAGGAAGTGCAGAGGACTTAGAATACTAATGTAATCAAGAGGTTATGGGAACTAGGGATAGCAGTATCATGTATAAAATATTACTGAGGTAAGTCTGTACTTACTGCCTACAACACTCAGCTTCAAGCAAGGCCCCCACAAGCTGAGAAATGCATTTCCTTCCACCTTGCATTCTCACCTGCTAAGGATTTAAATACCAGTTGTGTTATTGACAGCCATAATTTCTCATCCTTTCATATTTGGCAAAGCTTTCTCAATTATGAATATTTCACTCCCCCCATTTCAGAATGATACCTAAGTGCACAGTATATACTTTGAATATTTAGGTCTTCACAAAGACTTTATACAGATTTTGCAGTTTCTCAGATAGAAATGACTGCAGCTGTTCACAATGTGAGAGTGCATCTTTAAAGAATAATCATATTTTCAGTTGCTCATCTGCAGTCTTACTTTTACAGCTTGTGGCAAAATCTAACCTATGACCCCTTTTGGACTCTGCACCCTACAGTTATCAGAAATATGACAGAAACATTTTCAAGCATTTTAATTATTCACAGTCCCAATAAAATATAGGCACTGTCCTGCCTTGAAATCTCCAGGAAATCCTCTGTCTAGGGTCTTTGAGTCAGATTCCCTCTAATTCAATCATGCCTGTTAAATGGTCTCTGGGTGGGTATGAAGTCACATTAGGCTCAGTGACAGAGGAGCTTCTCCAAAGACTGTCAGAATTGGTTTTTTTCTCCCTAATAATTCCAAAGGGAGCCTGACATGATCAGTCTTCCATTTCAGGTATCTCATCATACTGGGCCAATGTTGTTCTATTTGTTTGTTTGGCAATGAGGAAATGAGGAGTAATATCCTCTCTGTTCATTCCCTAGCAGAATGCTTATGCAATTTCAAAAGGATCAGTATTTTACCTTAACATGTGCTTTGAAATTACATTGTTCTTTTTGCTATGCATTTTTTAAATTAGTTGCTGGTTCTTCACTGCAATCTCAAAAGGTATAAAACTCCTTTCTTCCTCCTTGTAAGACACTAATGCATGAAACACTTTCCTTGGTTTAAAAGCAAAGAAAATATAAAGAAAAAAACCCTTATTTTCCTCTGAATTCTGCTCCAGCTGTTCCACCAGGACTTCAAGGATATTCCCCAGTGCAGCCCTCCAGGAAAATCTAAGAGTATTTGAAAAACAAAATAATAATCTAGAATCTCGAAGAAAAAAACAAGAATACCAACTAAAATTCCTCTTGATTCACAGTTTCATCACCTGATTTATATTAGCTCTGCACCTGCACTGAAAGGGTCTGGAATAATTCAAAGCATATTTTTGAAACCTGATAACTAAGCTATGACAGAAAAGCACCTTGAAGGTCCCTGCAAAAGCCAAGAAAGATTAAACAGACATATTGAAATAAATAGGGACATATAAAAAGTTAAAATCCATAGGAAATAAAGAATGTGGTTAATTTGGTATGTGATTTATATTTCAGTTATATTTAAGTTCATCAAAAGGTCTGCCTGAAGACTTATTCTCTTGAGGAAAAGAGAAACATTCCAAGTTTGTTTCTGTCCTCAGTAAATAGTCTTTCAAGTCTTGTCTGAATATTCCTCCTCTCTGGAAATTTTAAGAAATGACAACACCCTTCCCAGTTGCTTTGTTAGAAAGGATAAGGAATAGGCAGAGGGTTCATAGTGCTCTTTCCCTATTCTGGATGAAAATAGTATCTCTCAGCTATTCCCTGAATCTTTTCCCCTTCTCTTCAAGAGCTATATTATATATATATATATATAATATATATTTATGGCTAAACTCATCACTTGACCAAAAGCAATGGAAGTTTTCCCATTTATCCAAAGAATGCCTAGAGGTTTAACTGGGATGGCAAACTGGCTCCTTCAGGTTTGACCATCCTGTAAATGGGCTACTCTTTGTACTACACTAATCTTAATCCTCACCAAGTCTCATGCATCAATTTTTCACTACATGACACTTGGACCTAAGAGGTTCTTATGGATGTGCCTGTATTTTGACACAATCACAATATAAAGATATTTTTTAAATGATAATCATATTGTACAGATCATCACAGAAGGCAGGGATGCATGAGGAAGAGCAAGACATCCTTGGCTTCAGGGCCTTCTGACATCAAAGAGCTCCAATCCCACTGCATTGCTTTTTACAATTCCCACAACCCTGTTTTTAACCACAGTAAACAGTTGCTGAAGCCTTTATGAACCATATGTTCAGGATGGTAAATGCTCCACTCTAAGAAAAGCCATAAATCCATTTGCATTTTTCAAAACTCCACAATCAGTTCATTCTTCACTATAAAATTTCAAATGTAAACGTCTCTTTCAAAGAATACAAATGGAATTTGTGTTTTATTGTACATTTCATGCTGATGCACAGCATTGCATCACTTAAAGCACTGGGGTTATGAGCACCTTGAGATTTATTCTGGGCTAGAATCATGAATGGTGGCTTGAGGCAATTCCAGATCAATGAATATACGATTCTTTGTACTTCCACTAAAGGCTCCCTCTGTCATACATGTGTGAATGTCATATTTTTTTTCCAGATTTTACTGAATTTCTTCTTAAACAAAAAATTAGCCCTGTTTTACTGTTGTATTTAAAAATAATGATGATTGTTTCAAAGTAAGAATTTGGAGTATTTGGCTTATCAGGATACTTACAGCCACGTCCATAAGCATGGTGAATATTCATTAGTATCTTATATTATTTCAAAGGAAGCACATGCATTTTAAGAGCCACTGCCACTGATGACCTCTTTGATTTGATTTTTATTGTCTATTTATGTTGTATGTTCCTTTTCTATTTATCCTCTAAACTCCTCAGACTAGGTGCAATCTCTTAATCCATCTGAACGGTGCCCAGCATGCTGCAGAGTAGTGACTAAAGTAACAGCAATGATGATTTCCAGTGGTTGCCATCTCTCAGAAGTAATTTTAAGGCTTCCAGCAGAGGTCTCAATTGCTCAGTAGTTCCCAGGAATGCTTTTCTGTACAGAAAACTAATTTCTGAAATCAAGGCTAGAAGATTTTACTGCATAGCTGAGACTGCTGCAACCAAACGTGCATTAGATTATTTATTGGTAAGGAAAAAAAAGATGTATCTAATTAATAATTGCCTCATATTTTGGGCAGCTAATTAAGTATCTTTGGTCTCTTAGAAAAATAATTTGCTATAAAAGATGAAGTCTCTGAACTAAAGCAAAACATTTAATAGATTAACTGCATATCAGTAGTAATTTGCTTATGAAAAGGACACTTGCATTAGAGAGGATGGCTTTCATTTATGAAAAGTTAAGGGTTTCACTATTGACCATAAAAAACTACTTACAGTTTAAACTCTGGATTTTCATATTTGCTAACAGCCTTTTCTGGATTACTCTATTATATTATAGGCCTGCTTTGATTTATACAAAGTCAAATTATTCTCACTATTACTGGAAGAAAGATAATTATTTCTGCAATAGAAAGAAAGAAAAGCCCCCTGAAATATCGAAGTGAAATCATTGGGAAAATAGCACCAGGCTTTTTTTAGAGTTAAAAAACCAAACCAAAACAGTACAGACAAGGGGATTCTAGGTGAGTCAGTGAAAGTGTTGGGGTAAAGCAAGATCAGAAAGAAAAGCATCTGGTTAAAGAGAAACTGGGAGTAAAATGGGGAATTATAAAATGAAGGACAAAGAAAAGTGAAGTAACCTGAATTGAACTAATAGTGCAGCAAGTCATAGAGACCACAAGATATTTTCCTGCTAATTTACACCTGATTCTTAACCCTGCTCAAGGCTGCTGCTCACTAAAGATTTACCCATTCATGCAGCAGTTGTGTCAGTAGAGGCTCTGCTGTGATTTTTTCCTCTCCATTATTTGACCACTTCCCCTATCATCATTTCTCCTTTCTGTCCTCCTGCCTTTCTTTTTTGGGTAACTTCCTCACCCAATAATTTCAACTCCAATTTACCCAGTGGCTTTGAAATTCCCATCTCACACTTTCCTGTTTTTAACAATCTGTTCAGTTCTTGAAATACATATTTAAATTTTAGTTATGCACAATTCTAAATAAAACTGTGTTTGACAGTCCCCATTACAGAAACAGAAGTAAGAAAAAGAGTGGGATACAGTTCTTCAGTGAAAGGTCACTAGAAAGTAATGAGAGCTATGGAAGCTTCAAAACAATCCTGCCTCCCTGCATTTTATTTTCAAAACAGTTGAAGAATTCCAGTGAATGAAATGTGTAGAACAGCTAGGCAATGGAATTCATATCACAAAAGTTAATTCCTTTCTTCATGTCACCACCAAAAGGCAAGCTTCAATTTTAATCCTGGCCAGCAACAAAGTGGTTTTGTTTTTGTTTTTGCTTTTTTTGTTCACATTTGCAAGGATGAGGAATAATTATGTGCATACCTGCCACAGAAAAGGTAAAGTATCTGCCAAGCTCTTTTTGATATTACAATACATTGGGGAAAAAATAAAGTCTAGCCACATTTTATTATGCATTTATTTATCAAGAATCTGTCATGCACACCCACCCTACCAGACTCCAGACTTGAAAGGCTGGAACAAAGCTTGTTTGTTTTGGGCAAAGTAATCTGCAGAATAACTCTATTGCTGTACTTAGCAAATGACTTGCATCCTCTGCAAGGGCAAGAAGGAAAAACAAACCATCAACTCTGAGAGAATGAGATTTATTTCATCATTTTAAAGTTTCTTGAATGTAGTTTACAAAGTGATTCAGTCTACTATTAGGTATTCAGTCCCCTCCAAGGACTATCAGATATAATAAGCTGCATAAAACTGTTTGAATTTTCCTTCCATTTCCTTTATGGGTTGCTGCTTGAAGTGTGTACAGGATCTTCACTTTTTTAGGTATTAATTCAATGAAAACAGAGGTAAGCCCAAATCAAACTAACTACTAACAGGTTCCCAAGTCTATAAAATACTATTAAAAAGTTTGAGGGAAAATGCTGAAAACCACCCAGGGATAAGCAGCTCATGGAGCAGTGTTTTCAGGACAGTTCTTATGGAGCTGGATACTGAATATAAGAGAACTGATAAAATTCATCAAGTTTTGAACATTTCTATTCATTTGTACTTACACTTTTATTTTATAGACAGTCCTATATCCATCTTGGAAAACTTCTACTATATTAAGCCCCCTGCTCTGATTACACTAATATATTCTTGATAGATGAACCAGAAAATCAGCCAAAACTTATTTGGAGCTGATGATAAATGTTATTGTACAGATCATGAGTGGCAGTTTTCATACCAGCCCTAAAAGCAACACAGGACTCGGAAGAAAACATTTGTACCACAAAGTCTCTTTGGCTACTTCAAGAGTAACAGTATATCCAACAAAATCCAAATTATTACTTGCTAGAGTTATTTTACATAATGATAGAAAAAATATTGTTTTTCATTGAAAACTATCCTAATGCTAACTTCCAATGTTAATGTCTCAGCGTGTTCATACCTATCACACAGGAGCCTTCACAGGAACATGAGGGTGTGCTCTGATGGTGCAACAATGTTCTGATCAGAGAATGATGTGTAAAAATAGAATTTTTACAAGATGTCACATCTCCCTTGAGTTCTCCCTCTCCTTGTTGCTTCCCCCAGAAGTGCAGCTAAACAGCTCTTCAGGCACTTATTTAGAAGCACGAAGTAGCCTCTGGCATGAAATACCTCAGAATGAGGTTGTTTTGTACAAAACTGATTCTTTGAGGTGTGGGCTGTACATCAGTTACTCTAGAAAAAGATAAATTCCTCTTTTTCTGTAAGTGCAAGGTTCTATCTGTGATGCAAGACCCAGGGAGATGGGTAATGTGTTAGGTTACAATGCAAGATGGAACCAGCAGAATGTATCCTATCATCATCTGTTACAACCAGGCAGAGCACTGTTACTCATCTCCTCCATGACCCATCCCTCATAACTTCAGGGAGGGGTGGGGTGGAGAATATCCTCTGTTAATGGGCCATCTGTTAAAACCAGGTGGGGCACTTCCTCAACCCATCCTCTGTCCAGAGAGATATCTTCTGTTAATGGGTAATTGAGTCCCAGTGCATGACTGATAAAATTACACCATCCCATTGTGAGATGCCCCACCCAGGGGGAGGAGACAAGCATTTCCTACCTAGATAAAAAACAGATTTGCAACACCAAAGCTGCCTTTTTTCCACTGGATTCCACAGGAAAACTGGATTTTTCTACATCATCCCTGGACCTTCACAGGAAAACTGCACCTTCTCCAGGAGCACTGCTTCATCAGAACCACATTTGTTACTGCAGGAGGATGCAGCCACCATTGAATGGAACTGGTCCCAACACACTGATTGACTGACAGGGTGCCAGATTGGATTCTGACTCTGTCAGTGTTTTGGGGTTTTTTGGGTTGGTTTTTTTTAATGCTGTATTTTAATTTTAATTTTTCCTGGTAAAGCACTGTTACACACATTTCCATATCTTTCCCTGAGAGCCCCTTAATATCAAAGTTATAATAATTTGGAGGGAGGGGATTTAGATTTTCCATTTCAGGACAGGCTCCTGCCTTCCTTAGCAGACCCCTGTCTTTTCAAACCAAGACAGGTAATAATAACAAAACCAGACAGGGGAATGAGATTCCTCATGCACTTCCCACTGATGGAATACAGCTGCACTAGGTGAACTGGATGAGGGATTCCAGCCCAGCCTCTGTGAAGCTGTACCTGAGGGAATCCAGTTCTGGTCACGTTGAAAAGGCTGTAATGTGGATTCTAAAATTCAGGCAAAGAAAGAGTGTTCTTTTTAGTAAGAACAGCAGCAAAGTGAAACAACTGCACATTCACACATCAAGTAATTCAGTGACCTTTAGACGCAGAGATTTTGATCTAGAAAACAGTGTAAGAAAGTGAATGGATAGAATACAGGTACTGCTTATTTCTAAAGCTTAGAAGGAAACATCTTGCTCTCAGGTAACTCCAGGCATTGCTGGCCCTGCTATTTTGAGCTGCTAAACAAAACCCAACTGAGAGAATATGTGATCTCAGTAGAAGCAGACTTTAAAACAAAAATCAGATGGAGAAGAAGAAAGAATAAACAAATGCCTGCAGCAGTCTGGGCACAGATTAAAGCAAGTGTTACTAACATGACAGATCATTTTGCAGTGACTTAGCAAGACATACCCCAAGAGGATGCTCAGTCTCAGTTGCTGTGTAGTGCATGGTCCTGTAGGATGCAAGATGGCAGAGGGACTCCTAAAGCTCACTGTGCACTGGCTGTGAACAGCCAGCATGCAAATTCTTGGCACATCTTCTCCACAGAGCATGGTAGTAACACATGATAGGATGAATCATGTAGCTTATAACAGCCTGAGTCCAACCACCAGGGCTGAGATGCCTTAACCTTGGACAGAGCTTAACCTTCTGAGCAGAGAATCTGATGGAAGCCAAGCAGCAGATTGTTCTGCCCAGGGGAAGGTAACACTGCCCAGAGTCAGCTGTGTAGGAGCACCAGTAGTGTGATTTTCCCTGGAGCAGTGGGGCTGTAAAGGGAAATGTCCCCTGGGGAGTGGGGGAGCAGCCACAGGGACTGCCTGGAGCGAGGGCCCTCACCCCCCTCTGTGCCTCTGGTGGGTGATTATTGTTTTTCTGACAGACACCCCTGAGAGATTCTCTGGCCCTTTGGCTGAACAGCCTGATGTGCTGGCTGCTCTCAGTGGGAGGTGTCCATGTGTGTGTGAGAGGAGCTTTGGGCTGTAGATCCTCTCCATGCAGTAACTGTATCCTGGGCACAGCGAACCAGGAACCTGGGAGTTCACTGGAGCATCACTGTGGATGCATCCTTTTTGTCAGTTTTGGCCATAGAATTTGGTTGTGAGTTAGAGTCTGTCCAAGTTTGTTATTTGTGTTAAGCTGTTTTTCTGTATCTCCATGACATCAGTACATAGTTCATGTAGAGGATGACAAAACTGCACTTTGTTTTTATCCTTTTGGCTGAGAAACAGTCTTGACCATGTAGCATTCAGGTGTAGCAAGAAATAGTGATTATTCTCTCTTGTAGACAGACCAGATAGCCATAATTAGCCAAACTGACTTCCCAAGCCTGCTGTCTGAAAACATCTATTATTGGAACTCAGATGGATCTGAGCAGCTTATTTCTCATAAGGGATTAGAACTGCAAGTGCATCTGCAAGTTTGTGAGACAGGCTAAAAAAAGGCTTAACTCATTGTAAACAGAGGAACATGGCTGAGTAGAAGAAAAGGGTCATTTCATCCCAGTGCTAAAACCCACATTCCTATTGGCTTTTTCAAATGGTGACACCTAGTTTGATTTTTTTAATTAAAAAGGAAAAAAGTCAGTTTAAAACAGGAGATAAATCACAGTAATTCAAGACCAAATGTTGAGTATTTGCTTCTAATTTTCACCTTCAGTTTAACATTCATTATCAAATATGGTGAATATGATTGAGTGATTATACTTTGAAGACAAATTGCCAAATTCTACCCATTTCTTATGGTCAGAACTGGAGACATGATGAGGAGCTGAAACATTTAACCCTGAATGTTTATTATGTTTACATACACTCTTGTGCAGTGGTGTTAATACACATAAAATTTGATATGCACCTTCAGTTATGTGTCTGCCAAGGCTGGTTTTGGGGTTTAATTTCTTCTATTTAATCTCCCCTATTAAGGTTCAAATTGAGATCTCCATCCAGATCAAGACAGGTAATGATAAAGGGATAGCTGTAAGCATTACAGGTAAAACTAGTTTTTTAGATGCATGGACAAGTGAGAAAACAAATCACTGCTTGTCTAGGTAATGGTTACTTGTTTTAAGTTCACAGGAGGATTCTGGAACAGCATTTGATTTAGTAGTGTCAAAACTATGGGTGAGCAAATTCTGAAATAAGTACATTCTTAGTAACAAATCTGCAATGAAGAGATATCTCAGTTCTGCAGAATCCAGTAAGGTGGAATGACTTGCTCATAAAATCCCTTTTAAAAGCTGACCCTAGAGAAAAAATATTATTTCAGCTTAAATTAAAAAAGAAAAAAGAAATAAAAAGGAATAAGATAGACTTAAATGGACAGTTATGTATTATTTCCATCCCCAATATTATGCTATAATTCTCTATTGAAGAAAATATCTACCTATCTCAGACTACCTATCCATCAGGCTGGAAAACCCTGATAATCTCTTTATGAGGAAAGCTGAAGACTGCATATGTAGCAAGGTTTAACAAGGCCCTGGGTATCACAGCAGGGTATAAAGGTAGATTGGTCTAGCTGGAGCAAGACACAGAACTAATGGAAACACTGCTGTGCAAAAAATAAGCTTAATTAGACTGAAATTTTAAGAATATGTAAGCAATATAAGGATTTGAGTTGTTCTTCATAAGTCTCCCCTTTGTACTGTGACCAAACAAAAGAAAGCTTTCCGTTTTAGAAGCAGCTTTAACAATTCTTATTTTTAACTGCATCAAAAGATAAAAATATAAGGAAAGAAAAACATTTTATAAACAAACATCGCAAAACATGACATCACATAAGGCAAGATGTTTTATTAATTTGAAGGGTATAAACTTAAAAGCAAGAGGAAGCTTTTAAAAGCTTCATTTAAAATATATATTTAGAATACTTCAGTAATGATCCCACCTGAATGCTAGTACAAGGTGAGGGCTAAAAGCTTGTACAAAGTGGTGTTTACTAAATGGATACATTGATCACTGAACTTTAGCATTAAATTTTAATGACCTGCAGTGATTTGAGAAGCCTTAGTTGTTTATGTAAGAACTGTAAAAAAAGTATGGATTTACATTCACAGACTACTTATCTCTTGGTAAATGACAACATTTTAAAAAGAAATCGAACAAAACCAGAAAAAAGTGCCTCTGATCAACACTAATGGCCATTTGTGTAAGACAGTAAATACATCAAAACCTGAGTGATAAACTTTTCTGTCCTGCTCAGCTCAGAGGGAAGGAAGCAAAATCATACTATTAACAGACTCTGTTGCTCTTACTCTTCATTTACAGAATAGTTTGAAGGGCCCCATGAAGCCTCACTGGCTCAACACTGAGTACTGAGCAAACCAGGAGCACTAAAATGCTCAAACTCTCTGACTAGGACTGAGCAATCAGACAAAGCACATGGACAGAAGAGAAGGTTGAGGGCCAGAACAGTCAAAATTATTCCAATTACCAACTTGAAGCCAACTCAAAGTTTGCTGTGGAAAAAATGTGGGTTCTTGATTTTCAGGGTGAATATTCCAAGACTTTACTAATTCAAAAGGTGGAACTCTCTTTCTGGCATAGTTGGATATGGCCACATTCCCAATTCCAAAGCCTCTCCCACAGCTAAAGAACTTTTAAGCAGCTCACCTAGCCCAGGAAAAAGAAAACTAATTTTTAGTCTGGCTAATATATTGGGGAAAAAAAAAAAAAAGAATTTTACTCTGAATATTTGCAGCATTGCAGAATATTTGTGCCAACCTGCTCCCCAGCTAATTTTGTTGCTTACACTGTTTCCTTATATCAGTTACCCAAGGGGATGTACATGTGTATCCATTAATGTGCAGAGCTCCCAGCTACTTATTTGAGAAAGCCAATTCCATGGCTTTCCAAATCCATTAAAAAAGTTGAGTAACAAATTAAAGGCAATAAAGTATGTGGGTTTTCTGTGTTTTGTTTTTTAGTTGGTTGAGGTTTTTTTGATTATTGTTTTTTTAAATTAGGAGCGGTGGACAGACTAGAACACAAAATCTTTACAATGCTGGTTTTCATTTCAGACAGTCCACACCTGGAGTGATTTTAGTTCTACCCTCTTCTACCAAAATCATCCTTCTTGCTGTTTCTTGGCTGCACTGAACAGAGCAGCCCCTCATACTGGCTTTATTTGGTCCAGACTTGTAGGATGCTCCTTGGCTCTTGGGCTGCCACTGGAAGAATCTGCTGTGTCCAAATTATTTTTTCAATAATATTGTGGCTGTTGAACTGCTTTCATTGTCTTGAAGTCCCTTAGACTTTAAAAGACTGAGATGTGTTTCTTACCTCAGACTGTCTGCAAATTACAATTAAAATTACAGCTGTTAGTGAAATTGCAAGTTCCAACTCCACGGGGTTTTAAAATTACACTTCAGCAGACTGCATTTAAAAGAAAAGTATTTCCAGAACTATAGGGTTTTTTTTTTTGAATGTGCTGCAATGTAATTTCTGTTTTTCAAAAGGTAAACCATCAATATAACTTTGGAAAAAAATCCAGGGATTTTAATCTTTTTAGACTGCATATTCTTAAGAAAAGAATGAGCAGCTAAGTAAACTACCAGCAATGTGCACGAGTTATTCGATGCAGAATTAGTTATTCAAATAAAAAATTCACTGAATTCAAGAGGGTTTTTTTTTTGGGAAAGTAGAACTACTTATATTAACAAGGATCCAGAGATTCCTACAGCTGATACATGGCATTTTGCAAACATTAGCATGCCACTATCACAGACTTTAATGAGGTCTACCCACAACAAAACTGAATTAATGCTTTATAAAAGTGCTGTATTTTTCTTTAATATCCAATTTTATCATATTGGAGTGTTATATATATTGCTAGAATTGGTGATATTATGCAAATAAATATAAAAACTCAATGTGGAAATGAACAAGTCATAATAGATTTTTAAAAAAAATAAATATTTCAGTAAAATGAACTAAGTTCCTAATGAAAGTAACAAAATAAAATGCTGATGTTTGGATTAGTTTTATAATTGGATTTTAAGGCAAATATTACAATTATTGTTCCAACTACATGCTGTGTCTTCTGGTGAAAAACTTCCCATCTTAAATATCCTTATTTAAAATCAATTCTTCTCATTGCCTCAAACAGAGGAGGAAATTGATCTATTTTAAAATCTATGCTCAAATGCCTTCTTGTTAATATTTCTTCTTCTCTACTACAAATATTCTCATTAACCAGTAATGTAAGTTTAGATTTTACTAAAAAAAAAACAACCCAAACTGTCAACTAAAATTCTTCTCAATTGACTTTACCCCAGAAAACACAAATGGAATGTGAAAAGTAGATTTGAAGAATGGGAATTTTGCAAATTTTTGAAAGACGTGAGTTGCAGAAGTGGGAATGATAACTGCTATCACAGTACAGTGAATAAACAAGAGAAATTTGCGATTAATTAATTGGAAATAATCTACAATATTGCTGTTGCCATGACACTTTATTCTTGAATAAATTTTTTCGTAAGCAGAATAATGGAAGGTTGTACAAAGGCTGCACAAGAAATGTGGCTCTAGGCTACAGTCTGAGCTCTCAAGCATAAGCAAATCTTTTAAGCATAAATTCAGAGACTGACTATTTAATGTCAATATACTTCTCAAAATTTCTTCCATTACATGAAACAGTAGGGCAACAAAGCTGAAAATTAGCCGCATATTTCTGGAATTATATTGCTTTTCCCAGCACTGCACAAACCTCTCTTTCCATAAAGCAGAGATTTTAGCTAAAAGGGAAGGGCCGGGCGGGCCCGGAGCGCTGCGGGGAAGGAGCGCGCGGGGCCGAGCGGGGCCTGAGGGGACACGGGAGACGGGAGCGGCGGGCCGCGATTGGCGGGGCCGGCTCGGCCTCGGGCTGCGATTGGCTGAGCCGGCGGGGCGGGGCGTGCCGTGGGCTATAAATGCATGCGCGGGTAGGCACCGCTATTAGTGCGGCTGTGGGGTTGTGCTGGTGTGTGGTGGTGCCGCTCTGGAATCTGCGAGCGCTGGTGAGGCAGAGCCGGAGCCTCGGGCGGGCGCTGTCCCGGAGCGGTGGTGCTGCCTGGCCTGGTCTGGCCCGAGGCGGCCCCCGGAGTGACCGTGACCCGCTTGCTGCGCCTTGCGGCGGCGCCTGAGTCTGGTGCGGGGCATTCGGGGGTGACGGGGGAACCGGCCCCTGCCGTGGGGAGGGGGCTCACTGACTGAGAGGGCCGGGAGGTTAAAGTAGTATCAAAAATAAGGGCAAGAAACCTGTTTCATTTTATTATTACTATTTTCTACTTCTACCATCCTATCATATTATTTTAGTGTTCTAGTTATTATTCTATTAATGTGTTATACTATGGCATTACTGTGTTTTTAGTACTTTTTTTTTCTGTTACTTGATACACAGTGCCTATTAAATAAAGGTGGTAAGGCTGAAACACCAGTTGTGTTTGCCAACATGCAGCCCCTGGGGCTGGGACAGCCCTAAAGTGATGTGGAGCTGAAATGAATCCCACGGGGAAGGAGCTGCAGGAGGTGCTTTGGGGTCTCCAGCCCCCAGAGTGGCACTGAGCACATGCCAGGAGTGCAGATCTGTTCAGAACCAGCCCAGGGTCCCTTCTGGGTTGAGAGCCAGGAGCTGGTGCCGCAGGGACTGTGGCAAGGTGCAAGGATGAAGCCCAGGGTGTGTTGGGGCTTTGTCTCATTTGCCATCAAAGCAGGGGCCCCCTTGGGGATGGTGTAACAGCTTGTAGAGATGTTTAAGTGATGACAGTGGCTGATTTATGGTCTTGTCTACAGCCCTGAGGTGCAGTGAGAGCCAGGAGCAGCTTGTAGCAGGAAGCTGAGGAGCTGGAGCTCAGGTAGCAGAGCTGGCAGAAAAATGAAGATGGTAGGGCTGGGGACAAAACTATTGTAGGACTGGGATAGGGAGCATAGGGCTGGGGTAAAGATGGTGGGGTGGGAACTGCAATGTTGCTGGTCTGGAACCATAAAGAAGATCATTCACTGGCAGCCAGGCACCTTTTCACCTGGTGGTGCTGGTGGGAAGATGTGGAGCTGAAGCTGGAACATCAGAGCTGGCAGTAAAGTAAAGCTGGTGGGGCTGAGGCTGAAATCGCTGTAGAGCTGGGATAAGGACTGCTGCTGAATGTGAAATCACTCAAGGGTTGGGATAGGGTTGTGGGGCTGGAGTTGAAATTCTGTAGAGCTGAGAGGGCAGCTGTGGGGCTGGAGACATAATGAAGATCCTGCCCTGAGAACCAGGCACAGCTTTCCTTCCAGTGGTGGGAATATTCTCAGCTGAAACAGCTGAACTGGCAGTGAAATAAAGCTTGTGGGGCTGGAGCTGAAATCAGTGGGGGGCTGGGACTGTGGGACTGGGATAGTAACTGTGGGGCAGCAATATGGACAGAGGGGCTGGAGCTGGAATCACTGGTGCTGGGATAAAGACTGGAGCTGAGGCTGGGAGAGCAAATGTGGAGCTGGAGCTGTAACAGCAGAGGTGGAGGCATAATGAAAAACCTGCTATGGCAGCCAGGAGTAGCTTACCTGACAGTGTTGGACAATGTGGTGCTGGAGCTAAAACAGCAGAGCTGGCATTGAAATAAAGCTTGTGGGGACTGGGATGGTGACTGGATCTGGCATAGCTGCTGTAGGGATGGAGCTGAAGCATCCCAGTGCTGCTGGAGCCAACATGAGGATCCTGCCCTGAACCTGGTGCAGCTTCAACTGGCAGTGGAGGGATAATGCAGAGCTGGTGCTGAAATGGCAGAGCTGGAATTAAAATAAAACTTGTGGGAGTGAAGCTGGAATTGCTGGGGCTGGGATAGCAACTTTGGAACTTGGATAGTGACTGTGGGGCAGAATTAGGGACAGAAGGGCTGGAGCTGAAATCACTGTGGGATAGTGACTGTGAGACTGGGATAATGACTGTGGTGTGGGAATAGGGGCAGAAGGGCTGAAGCTGAAATCTCCATAGAATTGGGATAGTGTCTGGATCTGGGATGTAGGGATGGAGCTGAAACATCATGGAGCTGGAGCCAAAATGAAGATCTTGCCCTGAGAACCTGGAGCAGCTTGGACTGGCAGTGTTGGGAAGATGCAGATCTGGAGTGGAAACAGCAGAGCTAGTAGTGAAATAAAACTTGGGGGGCTGGAGCTGAGATCACTGTGGCACTGGGATAAGAACTGTGGGACTTGAGTAGTGAGTGTGGGGCAGGAATATGGGCAGAAGGGCTGGAGCTGAAATTGTGCTAGGATAGACTCTGAAACTGGAATTGTAGGGCTGGGTTAACAAATGGGGCTGGACCTGAAATGTCACAGAGTTGATGTTGAAATAAAGCTTGTGGACTGGAGCTGGAATCACTGTGGGACTGGGATAGAGATTGTGGGATTGGGATAGTGAGTCTGGAGCTGAGATTTCAACTGTAGCAATGGAACCAACAGAACTTCTGGAGTCAAACTGAGAATCCTGTCCTGACAACCTGGAATAGCTTCATCTGACAGTGTTGGAAAATGCAGAGCTGGAGCTGAAACAGCGGAGCTGGCAGTGAAATAAAGTTTGTGGAGTGGAGCTGGAATTATTGTGGGGCTGGGATAAATAATAGGTAGACAAGGGAAGCAGAAAACAAAAGAAGGGAGGCGTTGTTGAGAAGGATAGGCTAGGCAAGGCAAGCAGGTGCAGGAAAGCAATGAGAGGGGAATGCAGGGAAGGGACAGGGGAGGAAACCAAGGAAGGGTTAGGCAAGGGAAGGCAGTTCAAGGGAGGAACAAAATTCATTAATGCATTCCTTGCCTCAGTGTTTAATGTTGTCCTGAGGATACCCAGCCCCCAGAGATGGAACGTGGGGATGGGGAGGTGAGTGAAGCCCCTGTCATTGGGTGGTTATTGATGTGCTCTCCCAGTTGGACACTCAGGGGATCCACCCCAGACTAATGAGGCAACTGGTGAGAGAACTCAGCAAACCACAGGTGTCAGATGAATGCAGGAATGTATTCAGGTTACATGTAAAGAAAATCCAAGCTCCCCTTGTTACCTGCTGTATATAGGTTACTGAAAAATATAAGCACATACAGAAATGTAGTTAATGAGATTTTAATCTTACAGCCCACCTTAGAATAATGCATTTATTACAAAGCTAAAGGAATTCACTAAAATAGCAACTAAAATATTACCTTGTGTTCACAGTGATCAGGAGTCTAAGGTACAGTTTTTGAAGTATAATGCAATTGCCTGTTACACCAACTTAACAAGGGGATGTAAATAGTTTTGATTTTAGTATCCATGCCTACTGCTTGAAGTAATAACTCTACTAACTGATCTAGACATTGTTCCATTAGAAGGAGACATGAGAAATTTTGCTGATCTTACAGTTGTACAATCTCTACCAGAACACCCAAAGGCAAGGTATACACTGCTTTAAAACTACTAGTGACAAAAAATCATGTTTCTGCTTAATGAAGAAAATAATATATGACTCATCCAGAATAATGGGAATATATTAGAAATTCCAAAGCAAGACTTAATACATCTCTGATCTCCAGATAATTATTTTTAATTAAAGCAAGTAAAGTGAGAGCAGATAGAGCTATAAGGGATAATTATTGAATGAGAAATATGCCAGTCAGATATTTCTGAGCGCAATTATACGGGGATAAATTTGCCATGTTATGTTGCCTTTTATAAGATGTTAGAAAGAACCTTACCAGCACACATACAGACTCTAAAAAGGCCTTGAGAACTTTTAAGTTCTTCCCAAATTGCATTAATAGTAGGAGTTTCTCAAATATACTGAACAGCAAATGGACTATTAATCTCAGGGGCTGACAGCATACATTTCACCCAAGATTTAACAGCAGGAGAGAAAAGGCCACCTGGACTTGTTCTAAGTGACCTTGCTGCTGCTCTGCACACTGTTCTGTGTGGAAAGGCATTTCTCTTGTAAAGCAGGGCTTTTTAGAAGAAAGTGCCTCCAGTTTTTTTCATAAGCAGCCTCATAATAACCAATTAAATAAAGCAGCACAGCTTTAGGCACATCACATTACTGCTCTTCTCAGAACAACACAAAGCTCATCATAAGGTGGCTAAATTAGAAATGTGGGCAACTCTGTGAGTGGAAAGGGAACTTCCAGGTTCCATAAAGGGACTGTGTTATCGCAGGCAAAGGGATCCAGGAGTTAAATTAACAATGTAACCCTGAGCCATTGCAATCACACTCATCCCAGTTGTGCTGCCCTTTTCCCCAGACAGGAAAAACACCATTTCTGCTGCAGTTCCTGTCAGCACCGAGCAACCTGTGACATTCTGGTCCATGAACAGGACAGATTTCAGCTCATCTGCTGTTACTTTTAATTAGTTTGTTGTACCAGTTGCAGCCTTTCCAACATTTCCCTATTAGAACAAGCAGTATATTAATGGGAGTACAAGAGGGTCAAGTAGTGTTCAGCAATTCATTCAGAGGAGCCAGAACTTGCCTTGGTCTGTTTCAAATACCCTACTCATAAATATTGTGTCAACACTCACTGTGAAACGCTGCTAGGATTTCAAATGTGATTCTGTATTCAGTTGAATGATGTTTTGCTGTGTCATAGACAGTCACAGGCAGCAACACTTTAAGCAAGCCTTCTTTAGAACAGGTGGAACACTGCCCTGCAGTCAATCTCAGTTCTGATGTGCAGACTTCTAATTTCTAGGCAGTTCACACTTATCAAATTTTGGGCCAGCATTTTTCTCTAAATTCTCTTACATTCCCCTCTACCCTTAAAGAATTACTATGTCCTTTGCCAAAACAAACCAAGTTTTTTTCCTCCTTTTTAAGACAGGACAGTTTTGTTACTGCTGAAAATCTCACAAACTCTGTTTCATCCTTTATTCATTATTACTCATCATGAGTGATTGGAATTTACACAGCATCTCAGATTAGATCAGTAATTTTCTGGTAATGTTCAGCTGTAACTCACCTGCTGCTTAAACAGTAGCAATAAATTAATACAGGATATTTCACAGAGTTCATTCCAGCTATAGGCTGGTGTTACAGTTTTGGTTCAACCAGGCAGAAACACCAATTTAGTGTAGTGGTTTTGGTTCAACAATCTGAGATTTCCTGGTCAATACACCAGTTTATGTCGTGGATCTGGCATTGGCCAAATCACCAGTGCACCCACTAGAATTATTTACTCATTTCCTGCTGTGAGATATGATTAGGAGAAAGGCAAAGCATAAATTGCCTTATTGACTGACCTAGCTGATTGTGGTAAGTAATTTATAACACAGGTGTGTTTCAACAAAGATGCATAAACTTTCTCAGTGGTGTAACAATGTGTCAGTATTAAATATGAGACACAGATTGGTCCTTGGCTGCCCAGGTCCTGGCAGAGAGCTAATTCAGGAAATTTGTACAAACCCCTACAACTGGGTAGGAACAAATTAAGACTCACAACTCATATCCTGTATTGTAACTTCTAAAATGTTAATCACTGATATCATAATAGCAGAATACTACACTGTTTCTGTTTGATGTAAAGAAGACACATTTCAGAATTATTCCTATGCATCAATGATATTGCTGTTACAAGAATTCTAACTGATGGGGATATTTGTCCTCAGTAACAGTTGTGGGGATTTACTGAAGAACACAAGAACAGAATCTGTCTTTATAAACCTGTCTTGTGTTTTTGCTGCATGGTGCTGAAAAGGTTTTTTACTAAACAAATTTAAAGCAATCCATTAAATTAGTTGCACAATGAAATAAACCAATCATTTCATAAACACTTAAGACTAGAACTGATTGGGACACATTAAAGAAAAAGGAAAGGCTGTTGGAATATGTGTTTCAGCTGAAGCCAAAATATTTCAGAGGTGGTATCTGTTCTGTTACTGGAAACATTTTTTGACAGGAAAAAAAAAAATTGCAGTGAATGTGCCAGCAGCCTGCCAAACTCAAATTTACCCTGTTTCATGGAGTGACTGTAATGGGACTCTACAAAGGGATCTAATCCATATGCCAAAATGCTGCCCCTTAACTAAAGTTGATATTAGCTGAGTAGGAATTAAAAGAGCAATTCCTCTTTAAATTAAAAGAGCAAATCATTCTCCTACATGTTTGCCCTGGTTTGTAAAGTAAAAGCAGCAGCTGCATGAAGCTGTTTAAGATGGAAAACCTCCTGCCTATGTGATGTATAATGCAATGCACAGAAGGCTTGTCTTGGAATTAAAATGTGGGTGGAGGGTCAAAGTGAATAGAACATAAAATAGAGACACTTTAATGAATTAGTTTAAAAATACAGTTTAACTTTATTCAAGGCACAGTGCGTGAGACTGCTTTCTAAATTTCAATTTTTACTGGCTTCAAAAAGAGAAACTCACAGCAAGTACAAAGGCTGTGGTTCTCATATTAATGTGGAAACTCTGCTGTTTTGGCTCTGTGTAAAATAAGTGTGAATGTGCTCCTGAATATGTTACAGATTCTCTTTAAATGGAAATGTCAGTGAAGAGTTCAGAGATGAAGCAGGAGCAGCAACATTTCCAAGCCCTAACGTGTTTGTAGAGAGCACAGGAATAATTTCCCTAGAACACAATAAAAACCCCTCAAGGTTAAGCTAACAGAGGAATGTGAGTGAATCACACACCAGGAACACTTTGAAATGTGGCTTCTATCTTAATTGTCACAAATGCAGAAGCAGGTTTATTTCTGTCTGTAATAGTTGCATTTCCTGTACAAACATCAGTTTGAAGCTCCATCTGTTGCCAAGGACCTTTTGAAAATGTAGGTTTCTTGCTTCATTTTATGAGTCAGACAATGTACATTGTTGGTTTAAGCCAATTATACACAGAAATGCTTCCAGGATAAATGTTTACATTTATAAATTTAAGTTCTGCTTTTGCAAATGGTTGCTTTTATAAGCTGAAAATTCACTTTCCAAAGCATTTGTACTAATGAAGCTCAATACTTCAAATAGTCACCAAATGCAAACAAATAGAAATTTAGCACAACCAGTCTGTGTCTATGCATTTTATGGGCAATTATTTTATACAGTATTTTCTAAGGTCTAAGTAGGAATGACAAATGAAATAGCCTAAGGTACACTATTTATTGCAATATTAAATGTAGCTGTTTCAAAAGCATACACAGATTCCAGAAAATGTAGAGGTACACATATTCCAAAATCCAAAAATACAATATTTAAAAGCCTTCAGAAGATTACTTAATGATCTGATTTTGGCCTCTAACTTTAAAGTGAGTGAAAGCAACAGGTTATCCAGGGGTAATAGCAATGCTATCAGAGCTGCTTCTGAAAGAGGTGTTCTTAATCTCAGTATTTCAGAAAATCACCTGAGTAGAACACAATTAAACCTTAGAATATTATCCCTCACTCCCCAACCAAGCCACATCTCCGATAATAACAACAACACTACTTTACTATTTATTCTGATAATTGTTGTACTATAATTTTTTATTAGATGTTTTGCTGTCGGTTTTGTGCTCCTGGGCTGGATGAGGTGAGGAGCCTGGGAAGCTGAGGAAGAGTGGAGGCAGCTGGGGGTGTGAGCAGAGGGCTCACAGCTGCCCTGAATGGAGGGAAGGATCAGTCCCAGAAAATGAGCTGAGGGCTGGCTGGGAGCAGCTGTGGCTGAGGGTGATTGTGAGGCTCCTTGGTGAAATGATTAATTATCTGATCACTGCTGGGGAAAAAGCCTGGCTGTTGAAGCACTTTGATGTGGCTGATGGCTGGTTCTGAGGACATGGAGACACTGGGATTTGCTGCTGTTCCGAGCTGTTTCCAGAAATGTCTCATAGGAGTGTATAAGTGATGTAAACCAATTAATCTTATTTACCAGTGAAATGATGTGGATAAATAAATCCAACACCAGCATTAGGCACGTCTGTGTTTATTTTAACATCATCTAAATATTGTTAGTCTAAGAATGGTTGCTGCTAATTATTTTGTAATCATATCTGTGAAAGGAAACAATATGGAGAAATTATTTTCTATAAGGTTTTGACATAACAGGTTATGCAGACTGTAGAGGGATGGCTTCCTTACAGCCAGACTGATTCTGCTGATACACTGTGGTACTTTTGAGTCACAGGCTGGGGGTGGAAGTGCTGTGACTACATCAAATGGCATTGAAAACCTTTTCCCTGCAGAATTCTCCTTGTTTTCTGCCTTTTAATTACAGACAAAGAGCATTCTCTTCCTCGTGGCTGCTTTATTTTGCAGTTTGTTCTGTTTTGTTTGGGTTTTTTGACAAGTCAGGAAGGAACTTTCTAAGTGTTAACTTGTACTAGTATTTGCCATATTATTCTGCAGAAATTGTGCATTTCTTTAATTGTGGCATTCCTTTGCCTGTGACTGAGAAAATAACTATGACTACACACATCTATTAGAAACAAAACTTTTAATTTAAGCAACCAGGCATCAAGCATGAAACCTGTGGCACAAGGAGAACCTGAGTTTTTAGGCAAATATGTTTTCAGGTGCTCTCTGTGGTACAATGTGTGTATGCACCTGCAGGTCATGGTAAGAGTCCTTTGTTGGTAGGGCTAAAGATGAAATTCAGGCTACAGTATTGTTTTGAATAGTAACATGCTCTTTGGACAGGACTTGCTGAAAAATAAATTTAAATATTAAATATACCAAATTTCAGGTTAAAAAAACTGTGTGTGTTATGTGTATGTCTGAACAACAGCATGAACATACCCCTTAAGGATTTCTCTAGAAAAGGAACCACCTGCCTGGGTACTCAGGTGCTCCTCTAGATTTAAATGCACCACACAAAGCAGTTGCCCTGCTTGTCATATGCTGCTTTTTTTTTTTTTTATTTGACTAAAAGTTCTACATGTTGGTATTTTGCTGGAAAGCTAAAAAGTTGGATACAATGATTTAAAAAAAACCAAACTTGGATACAATGATAAAAAAAACCCCAAACTGTGGAACTGTTTCATGAGCTATGAGAATATAGAAAAAATTAAAAGATAGCAGATCAGTTTGTGTTTTAAGCCATGGCTCTTTAGCTTATTTTAGTGTTTCAGGGAGGTGTTTTTAATAAAACCTTGTCTCTGTTGTTTCAAGTAGCCTTCTTGCACTGCTACAGGAAATAGACTTGACTGATACCTGACTTCAGCATCACCTTTTGAATCCCATAATCTTCTTCAATTACTCCTACTGTGTCAGGTTATAAGTGCAGCTTGTCTGGCATTGGTATTGTGAGAAAAATCAAAACAACAACAAATCCCCTCTCTGTTTTTTTTCCAGCAGCATTATTTCTTTTTGTTTTCCTCCTCCATAATGTGCAGCATGAAGTGCAGGAAGTGTGTTGGCAGTCCTTGTGAGAACTCCAGAATGGAGGTTTCATGGAGAGATTTTAAGTGTTTGGATTAAATTTGCTAATATATAGACAAACATTTCAGTGAGTGTTTCTGACTCGGTTGATTTCAAGGCAGGGATTTCACATCTGTCTGGAAAAAGTTTTGTTTCCTGAAGCATCCCTGTCACCTCCTTGTTGTTCCATATGCATTTATGAGATGCTAAACCAGACTTTGGGCAATCTTAGTTGTGCTGCCTCTTGATTTCTGCTTGTGTCAGGACTATTAAGTGTAGTTTTTACTCACCTGATGCCTTCCCAGGCTCCAAGGGGAAACTGCCTCTTTCTATCAGATCCTGCCTCTTTCCCAAGCTTAATAATATTTCAAGGGAGCCCTGAAATTTGCTATTAATGCTGTTAACAGAATGAATATTTCATACCAAGATGAACATGGGTTCTGAGTCTAAAAGACTGTGTAGTACCAAACTTTAAATTAGGAAATGAAATATATTTAAATTATGTTGAAGAAGGCTCTGATTAACAGCCATTAGCATTAAACTTGGCATTTTATTAAAAACACATGACATGCTCATGAAGAAGTCTGTATCTTCCTGGAAGTATTTTTCTGTGTACATTTGTCTTCTCCTTTATGCAATGACAGGCTGAGAAGCTTAAACAGAGAGTTTATAAGTACCTGCACAGCCTTCCCAGTGCCAGGATGACAAACCTGCCACTCCCAGCAGCTGTTTTACCTAATGCAGCCAGAATTGGTTTTAAAATACGTGAATTTTGTGATTCTGTGGTAAGCTGTGCCAAGGTAGTAGGTAATTTATGATGCTCTCTCTGAATCCTAACCCTGTGCAACTCACCTTGTACTTTTCTTGCTTTAAGGAAATATAATGAAGTTTAGAGTGACCCACTGCTTCAGCATGCTCTTGTTTGGTAACTCTGGCCATAGAAATAGTTTGCAGCAGCTTCTACCTTGTTGTCTTGTTCATAGATCCCAGTGAGGTAATGTGGACTGTGATCAACCCTTTAGCTGTGGAATGGCACCTGTTTTGTTCATTCAAGATTTATATTTTATGTTAACAAATATGCCTTTTAAGGCAATGACCTTTATAAGTATATGTGCCTTTGTGAAGGTACAGACAGGAAAATTAGCATTCAAGCAAGAGAAAAAAATCTGCAATCTTTTTTTGCCAAGTTTACCCACGTAGTGATTGTAAAATTTTATTTATGTGTTTTTAAGAAGTTGACAAATGCACTCCTTGGGTGAACAAAAAGTAATGAAACCTATTTCAGAGATATAGGCTGAAATGTTGCCTGGTTTTTCTAGTGGGGAGATAACTAAGCGTTGAAACTAGAGGCAGCAAAGTAAATATTTCATATTCTAAGACATTAGGTGTCAGGGAGATAAATGAAAATTCAAATGAAACCTGTTAGCAGTGTGTCAACTTCAGAAAGTCCACAAACAATAGTAAGGTGGTGTTACTAGTTTGGTTTTCTGCATGTAAAATAACATCCTTTGGAGAACAACTTGATATTCACATGGCTGGCTTGTAGCTGGGACTATTAAATGGGAATTGGCCTACTAAGTGTTGGTGGAATATGGCTGGTGCAAATTATTCTCTAAATACATATTCTTCTCTAAATGCATTTCCTTATGGAATAAAATAAACAGAGCTCTGCATATGAACTGATCAGATTTGTTGGAGATTCTTTAAAAGCAATGCATTTTTAGGAGCCACATCCCCAAACCTTAGGATGCAATGTAGGTCTGAAACTCTTTAAGCTGAAAACTTTATATTCTCACAAAGATCTTTGTATGGTGTAAAAATAAAGCATACAGTATTTGAACAATAGTAATCATAATAGCAAACCAGATTCAGCAGAAAATCCCTCAAAATGAAAGGACCAACAGAAATGTTATTGCACACTTACTTTATTTAAAGATTGCTATCATTATTTGTCTGTTATAAGTTTTAGAGACAGAGCTTATTACAGCACAGTCTCCTGCACTGACAAACAAAGAGATGTGGGTTTAATGCATTCTTTAGGAACAGCAGTTTTGTGCATCTTGATTTAGGAAGAGAAACTCATCTGTTTCCATGAATTATGGGGCTTTGAGTTGCTTCTTTAAAATCTGGCTGCAAATAGAACTGGCAGTTTATTGAGGCCAGAGTGGAGTTTCTGCTGGCTGGTGATAAGAGCAGCCTGGCAGCACGGGCATCTGATAGAGGGAGGACAGACTGAATGTCAACACCTAATGTGAGCAATGGCAGGAAGTCACTGAAAGTAATGGTTTGCAAAAATTTCACTTGGTTGCTTCCAGTGTGGTTCATTTTCTGCCATCTGCTCCAAGACATCAAAACAATAAGATGAAACATGCAATTATCTGCATATGTCATTTGCATAATGAGGATATAGATGTAAGTTGTCCTGCCTAACTGTTCAGCCTGGGCCCAACCAAGCTGTTTAACTTGCCAGTGACCTGTTCACAAAATGTCAACACATGGCTGAAACATAAATCAAACCTAGACACTCAGAGCTAAGAGTAAAGAATTGTGCAGGGGGTAAAGAGGGACAATTTCAAACATGCCATATTTAGTTCATTTTGGGTTGATCGAATAATCCACTGTGTAACAGCTTAATTTCCTATGCTTTAAAAAAGTCCAGAACATCTAAAATATGTGCTGTGAGACTGTGAGAGTGAGTTAAAACCATTTACAGGAGTTCTCATAGAGGTGGAGAATTTGGCAGCAATCCCGTGCAGGAAACAAAGATCTGGGGGTAGCTAAAACTTGTTCATCAGGGTACCTGAGGCTGGGGCTGTCACAGGTAAGGCAGCACAGGAGATCAGCCAGTGTCAGCCAGGAAACACCTTCCGTGTGCCTCGGGCAGGCGGCACTCATGGTCACAAGGTATTTTTATACTGCTTGCTTCTCTTCTTGCTTATTAAAGAGGAAAATCTCCAAGAGAACTTTATCCTTAGTGGTTGTCTAAGAAAATCACTTAAACCCCCACGGTTGCAGCTGTGGATGCAGGGAGTCAGGGAAGTGATGTTTTTAACCCTAACCCTTACACCGCCTATTTCAGGCATCACTGCGCTGTCAGTTCGGTCTCACTGCCCCGGAGTGATGCCGAGTTCGAAATGCCGGCGGTGTAGCCGGTCGATTTAAAAAGAAAGCAGGTGGTTTTAACATATTTTTGCTGGTTGCCAGTCCGTTGCCGCAGGGGGGCACTGGCAGCTCGGCGGAGGCTGGAGATGCCCCGAGGATCCCGCGACGGGCGCGGCCGGGCAGCGGCAGCGATCCCGGCACAGCCTCCGCCAGCTGCAGAGCCGCTCTGCGCTCCGCAGCAATGCCTTCCCTACTCATTTTGGAGGGAAAAAAACTTATATTTCACTATTATTATGTTTTCTTCTCTCTCTCTCTCTCTCTCTTTTTTTTTTTTCCTTTCAATAATGCTTTTCTAAAAATGCTGATCAAAATAAAATGATATTTTGACTCAGTTTTGATTGAGATGCTGATGGGCAAAGTGTTTAGACTTATATTCCCTTTGATCACATCTTGAGTGCAGGACTGAATAAGTAACTATCACATTTTCATAGGGCACAATGTGTTTGAATTACTTCTTCTTGTAATTTTATTTAATTTTACTGACTGTATTTCTCCCTACAAGTTCATATGGGGAACTAGAAAAAAGCTTTGAATTCTTTAATAATCTGATCTTATTTTCATCTCCAGAATGCTTTCTTGTACAAGGATCAGAGAAGAGTTTACAGCATAGCCAAGATGGTCTCTTACTCTGTAATTGAATTGTTTGTACTTGGCCTTTAAAAATGTTTCTTTAAATAGCTGCCAGTATCCTGGGACAGCTTGTTTCCAGTTCTCACTTACTGAGAACTGTCTTCCCAAATTGAAAATTGTTTTTATTGCAGTGTTTTTTTGGTCAATGTTTTAGTGGTGTTTTATTATTACTTTGTACCTGTCATTGAAGTTATTGTCCACTTTGATACCCTCATCCCTTTCCTTTGTGTGACATTCCCTTTTCACCATCATCTGTACCAAAACCCCCAGGAGCCTCTAGGATTCAGCATCTGCAGATTAGTATTGCTGAATTGCTTGTCCAGGATCTACCCCTACAGACCCTGCTAAATCAGGTTTTCTCATTGTAGGATCTGCTGTATATCCTGACCACTGATTGTATCTGGGACCTTTTCCTATTTTATTCCCTAGTTGGTAATTTTCAGCTGGTACCAGTCATTCTTTATAAACTGGATCTCAGAGTAAACATAATCCCCTTGGCCATGCAGTTTTTTCTGTTCAATCTGAAGAAGAGAGGGCTTTGGGGAAACCTTATTGTGGCCTTTTATTTTAGAAAAGGGGCTTGTAAGAAAAAAAAGCATTTTACCAGGGCCTGACAGGAAAATGGGGTGAAAGAGGGTAGATTGATTTGGATGAAATTTATATATGTTGAAGGTGGGAAGACATAGGCACAGGTTGCTCAAAGAAGCTACAGCAGCCCCATCATTGGAAATGTTCAAGACCAGGTTAAAGGGGCTTTGAGCAACCTGAAATAATGAAAGATGTTCCTGTCTGTGGCAAAGAGACTGAACTGAAGAGGTTTTGAACTATAGGCTTTAAAAATTCCTTCCAACCCAAACCACTATGATACTGTTAATATATTATCTTAATATAACAATTGAGAGAATAATTCATGAAAAGTAAATATGTGTTAAATCAGATTTTTTTTTTTAACATAAAAGAGGGTTACCAAAGTGTTTATTTCTTTTCAAATATCAGGTCTCATATATTTACTTGGTATGCAGTAAGTGTAATTTACATTTTATGCAAAATATGCACACACATTTGGAAGATCTGTATATGTCACTGAAAAAAACTCTCAAATTAATTGCTGCAGATCAGAGTTAGTGCTGTAATGTATCTTGTGTTGTAAAGCAACATGAGACTTTTAACTCATAATATACTCATGTTATTCTGAACTTATGTTTTGGAGTTGGAGAAACAGTGAGTTCAGTAAAGGGTTCTGATTTATATGGTGATTTTCCTCCCAGCCTGCTGTGGAGTCTTTAAAAAATGTTAATTATTTTGCTGACATGAAGGAGAGACAGGAGATTATTTCCCATACAGACAGGGAAGAAGTCTGAGGAGAAAGATTTGGATCCTTCTCCATGTTCAGCCCATACATCTGCCCTTGCCTGGGACTACTTGGGAAAAATTCTTCCAAGTGATCTCCTGGCTTGGCTGCTCAGAGGGGAAAAGGGCAATATAATGGTGTTGCTCTGAGCTAGATAAGATGCTGCAATGGTGTGAGAGAATGGCACTGTCCTTGAATGTGGCAGCCTCAAAGGGATCTTGCTGGCATTTTGCCTCTGATTTTTCTTTTCTGAGGTAATTCCTCAGAAGCTTGTAGGTCCATACAGCTCTCGGATTTGCATTATGTTTGCTGTGAACTTGCAAATGTTTAGAAAATACTTTTTCATAAAACACAGAGAATGTTTCTAAACTGAACTGACACTTATCACGCTTATATTGTTTTCATGTCAGAGGAGGGAAATGTTACTTCAGAAAAACATCAATGTTCTGACAACGTTTTTCAACCTCATAATTAAGGAGGAAATTGCTAGATATTCCTGTCCTGGATACATGGTACCTGGGCATCTTACACACAACATCTCAAAGCTGGTTGACCATTATATGCTGTTTTCTTTAGTGACAAGCGTATTTTCAGACTCACACAGGAAAATGTATGAGACCTGTGTGATGAGAATTAATCAGAAAACAGAAGATTTAAGGCTTAATTATAATTCTGTTCCAAAGCAACGGACTGTGTGAACTGCTGGTACTGAACTGTACTGTGCAAATGCTGCATACTGATGGAATTTGCTTGTCAACCCCAGTGGCATTTCTTTGCACTAAGCTTGTTGTTCTGTCACTCAAGTGCATCACGGGAAAAGATGAGTATCTCAAGGGAATGTGATCTGCATTTTTAAGAGGAAAATCAACCTCAAAGATGCCACAGAAGGACTAACAGAGATTACTTTGCTCTAGAGATAGCTGGTTTATTGACTGTGAATTCTGCATGCTTCCTAGGTGATGACACATGTTCAGTTGCTAAAAATTCAGCTGAATGTATCAGTTTTTGTGTTTCATTGCTGATGAAATGATTGGTTAAAGAGTGCAGTTTTATAGCACAGGAAACAATCACTAAATCCAAATGATTCTCAAAGGTTGCATAACTATTCCAATATTTGTTTTCTTTTTATTTTTTTTTTCTTACTGCTCAAACCTTAAATTTGTGTAGTGTTCTCCTCCCACAGAAAGAGAACATGACTCATGGCAGGTGTTTTAGCCTAGTATGTACAACAGCAAACTAGATTAAAAAAGTCAAAGTAAAGGAAGTAAAGCCTGAGCAAACCTTTCTGCTTACAAGTTAGAACAGTAGATTATCCTCAGAATAAAGAAGAAAGGCAAAGTCGAGGTCAGGCTGTGACCAAAAACATTAGTTCAGAGCTAAGAGTTGATGAAGTAAAATGATACAGCAGCTTCTCAATTTGGTGAGATAAATTCTTTTAAACACCATTGGCATTAGAAGGGCAAATGTGTGTCCTTGGGGGTGGGCTGCAGGGCTACTGTAATTTATCTTTTCAATGCACTTGATGATGAATACAAGCTTTTTTCCCTGGTTTTCTGCTAACAACTATTACTTGACTTTTCAAATTTACCTCAAGACTTTCTTCAATTATGTGTTTTCATGTTACACATTAGAGTTTCTAAAGAAGCAGCAGAGATGTTTTGCCTCTCAGCTATTTGTGCTGCACAAGGGCAATTAAATTGGGAATATTTATGGTGAAGTTTTGTACCTTTGCTTTAATAGATACAACAGTGCCTGATTTTGCTTCTCTCCAACTTTATGGGAGACTGTAATTGATTTTGCTATTGGGAAAAAAACTGGGCCAGGCATTTTGAGCTGTAAATATCATTGGCATTTTGAAAATGGAAGTACTGTTAAATTGCAGTGCTGACAATGGATTATCCCACATTAAGCAGGTTTCACTAAGTTTTATGTGTAGCCTAGTGATTATAACTCAAGATTTCTATGTGTGTGGGAAGCCTAATATACTGTTTTTTACATAGTCCTGTATATATGTAAATGGAATTGTGGAACTCCCTTAATGCTTCAATAAATATGCCAAATGTCTGTAGCAACCTGCTGTTCACTGTGCCCAGATTGCTTCTTTGTAAGTAGGTATCAATCTTCAGTACTTGCTGCATTCAGCCTCTCCTGGTCCCTGATCAGGATCCATCTGTTCCACTGTATTTGGTAGTGTGGATTTTTTATTTTATGATAGATATAGGTTTCAAAAATGTTAATCTCCAAGTGGTGCCTGATCCCTACTGGGTTGTATTTGTCAGCATAATAGTTTCAAATTGCAAAGTGATAAAGTCATGCACTTCCAGGTAAGAAAGTGTTCTGTTGCTTGGTACATTTACATAGGCAGGGTAGATTTTTTCTTTTTTTTTTTTTTTTTTTTTTTTTTTGGTGACAATTTTTTTTCTCAGTCATACCTTAATTGAGCTTAAAACCTACCACTTGTTTTAATTTTGATTCACTGGAATAAAGATGAAATGTTTTTTCTATGTGGGTACTGAATATTGGAAGACAAGACCGCATACATCCTGGGAATACAATTAATTTGATTTTTAGACATTGTATATTTTTCTTTGGTCTCTACTTTCTCCCAGAAGTGCTGGATCATATCTGTTAAAATGTGAAGATTGTGGGAAATCTGAAGTGAGCACCTTTGGATTTATTTGCAAATATGACTTTGTACAAATGGATTGTTGAAGCATCATTTCAAATTTAGAAAACATATTATAGGTGTGCAAGTGGGTAAACATACTGGTTCTGCTGAGAATAGTTTTACAAATGTATTTGTGATGCACTGCCTGCACAAAAATGCAGTTTTGCTCCTGATCTGACACGCCTGCAGTAACAGAAGGCAGTGTCATCTGCAAATAGGCAAATGTTATGTGTGATTGTGAGTTTGACACTGTCAGCATCTTGCCTTGAGTCGTGGTTCACAGAAATTAAAGTCCATTAATGTTCTGGTGACACTGGGATGGCAGGGCTGCAGCTGCCTGACTGTGTGTGGAACTGTCCATAAATGTGAGTCTGCCCAAGGGGAGCCCAGAAACAGCCATGGGAAACAGTCCCTGAAAACTTTTTGTTGGGAAAAATGGTATTAAGGATTTCTATGATTTGAAATTGATATGAACTGTTTTTAAAAAAGAAAAGAGGTAAAGAAATTTACATGGGTGCATTTGAATGCCAGGTAAGACACATATCTAAATATTGAAGGATGTCAGAAGGTGACATGTAGTCCTTTAGTTTAAATTAAATAACCTCAAGCATTCACTTCATGCTCTGAATGGTCACATACCTGGTCTGGATATACTTAGCAACCCGTAGGCAAGAAATTTATCCTGAAGCTTTGTAATAAACTAAGCTTTCTCTTTCAATAAATTATGCAAATCAGCATAAAATTGAAATTCTAAATTGAATATATGCTTGCATATTTTAAATGTTTTCAGGTTAAAAATGAATATTTCATACTCACATATCCCTTATAAATAACATCTAAGACTTGGTTAATAGGATACATAAAACATCTGAAAGGCACAGCAGGACTGGCATGTCAATGGGAGGGACTTGCCATGAATTCTGCAATTTTACAGTGCTGCACAACTTCAGAGAGGTGGAATTGTTCCTTTGGCATTCACAAAGGGGAGCTTCCTTTCCTACCAAATAGCAAAGAAGGATCCCTACAGACACAGTGCACAGAGCTGGACTTTTTGTCTGTTTGACTGGGAGCTCATTGCATCACTAATTAACTGTTTACTCAGATGTTCAGCATGGTGGGGCAAAGGAGAAACCATCATTCTGCTGGATCCTTTTGCTGCCTTTGCTGGTGGGGCTGCATGGGTGACACATCCTGGACTGGTTGTGCTGTTCTTCTTGGGGTTCTTGGCTCAGACAAGGCACTGCAACTGCTTTAAGGCTTCTGAACATTTATTCTCACTCTTATTTTTCTTACCAGTCACAAAATAATCCGAGTTTCTTCATCTCCTCCACCATAAACTTCTGTTTCAGGGGCTTAATATTTATTATAAATCTTTGTACAACACTGGCATTTGAAATAGCTGCTTCAGCTGATAGGTTCTGCTCTTGGGAAAATATTTCCATTTTTAAAAGTTTAGTCATAAACTTGGCATCTTTGTGGCTTTTAAAAATTGGCCAGAGTGGTAGCCTTATTTTAAAAAATGTTAAGAATATTTAAATATCAAAATGTTAATTTTTATTTTGTGGAGAATACTAAATCCAGGAAGAATATATTTTGATGTACATTTTTTAGGCCTCTACAAATTATTAAATTATCAAAAATTCAGTAGAGCTAACCAATGTTTAAAGCAGAGAAGGATGTAATTAGAACATGAAGAAAAGGAAAGCAAAACATTAACCCTCCTCCAAACTACTGGAGTGTTCTTTTCATACTTTCATTTTATTATAATTTTCTCTTCTAGTTTATCTGACACTGAAAAATTTTTTAACATAAATTTTCAACCCCCCATCACAACTGCACACTCAGATGTAATAAATGCATATAATGGACATTAAGAACACAGGAAAATGATTTCTTGAGTTCTTTTGCTGTGATTCAGGTCAGTATCCATAGTCCCAGTTCTGCACAAGCAGGAGGTGATTGACTTTCACACCCCAGAGCTGCTCATTCATCTCAGTCCTCACTTGCAGCTTTGACCTGTCTCCCACAGCAGAACTTCTTGCACTTTCCTTTCAACCATCTGGCTCTTGGGAGGAAGAGAGTCCTGCCAAATGTGCCAATCTAATACTGCAATTCTTGCATTCCCTTTTTTCCTGGGAATACAGTCAATCTATAAATAACTTGGAAATTCTTTGTTGGTGTTAATATGTGGTTAATCCTATTACAAAAAAAACCCCATCCAGCTAGAACATGGAAAATAATTTTATTTACTAGACTTCCTATAAAAGTAGAATAGGAAACACTTTTTTTTTCCCTACTTAACAGCAAGCTCTGTACCACAAACTACTAAAATATGATATTGATAAAGAAAATCAAGTGTTTATTTCTGAGTGGCTGTTTTTAAGAATTATTTGCCCAAAGTTCAATTTTGCAGATGCCTTGTATAGTGGTATATAAAAAGCAGCTTTGAACATTTTAATCCTGATATATCCCTAGAGGGAAAATGATAAAGAACCCACTGAAGATGATTCCTGAAGTTCCCATGAGCTTTTATAAAAACCTGTAATAAGGTGAGCTTCTGTGGGCTGAGTGCTTAGGTAAAGCATGCCTGAAATTTGCTTGAAACTGGAATTCTCTTTTGATGTGGGGAATTTTCACTAATAGCACCTGGTAAAGTTACTGCACTTTGTGTTGCTGGCCCTTATTTTCCCCAAGCATAAAAAGAGAGAGAGTCTTTCATTTTCCTGAATTCTTTGTGGGATTACAATTCTCCAAAGCAACAGACCTACTTTGTACTGCATCCACTGCTCACAGGCCACCTATAATGTATGAACAGATTGTTTTTTTTTTCCCTGCCATTTTTACAGAGGCAACTTTCCAAGCGGAAAGTTTGAATCCAAACCATTTTCTGTAGCTGAAACCAATGAGTGTACCACAATTTGACCCTTCAAAAGTTCAGTTTTGCTTTACTTAAAATATGTTTATTTATGGAATGTTATGGATGTTTAGTTCTTAGCTATCACATAGTTACTTTTTAGAGCCCCTGAAGTTTATGTCCAGGTCTGGGACACCTGAATACAGGAAATTAACCTGCTGGAATGAATCCAGAGGAGCCACTCAGATGCTTGGAGGGCTGAAGCCCCTCTGTGGTGAGACAGGATGAGTGTCAGTGTGGAGAAGAGAAGGATCTGGGGAGGTCTTAGAGCACCTTCCAGGACCTGAAGGGGCTACAACAGAGCTGGAGAGGGACTTTTGACAAGGATGGGAGGGAGATGGCCTTAAGCTGATGGAGGAAGGATTTAGATCAGATGTTAGGACAAAATTTTTTCCTCTAAAGGTGGTGAGGCACTGGAAGATATTGCTCATAAAGGTTGTGGACTCCCTATTCCTGGCAGTGTTTAAGACCAGGTTGAATGGGGCTTTGAAGAACCTGGTCTAGTGAATGGTGTCCTTGCCCATGGTGGGGTATTGGAGCCACAAGTGGAGGCTGGTCCCTTCAAACCTTCTGTGATTCTGTATAACTGCTCAAAAGCTGTTTGCCCCCAGCCTGTACTGATGGATTTTTCCATCCCCAGCACAGGACATTGCATTTGTCTTTGTTTCAGCATGAGATTCTTGTCAGCCTCTAGCTGCAGCTTCGCAAGGTCACCAGCTCATCAAGCACTCCTCCCAGATTGTTCCTGTAAACCACATTTCAGGGTCTGGCAGACTTCAACCAACAGGAAAATACTGGTCCAGTGTATTGATGTAGATCCCAGCTGTGACCCTACTCTTTTTCTCTGTTGCAGTGAATACTCATAGTTCAATCCTTTGTGAGTTGCTGTTTCTTTGCAGAAACTCAGAAAATCCTGAGTTGTCTTGTTCAATTTCTTCTTGATTCTGCTGATGCCAGGAGCTGTAGGATGCCTCTCTTTCCCCTGACATCCTGATTCAAAGATGCAGGGATGATTATGAGGTTTTATGCTACTTAGGGCAGGTCAGTTCATACCTACTGAAAACCCTCCAAGCTGCTTCCCTGCCTCTGCTTTTTTTCCTTGGGACTCCCAAAGTGTGAGCAGCTGCTCAGTGTGATGCTGTGTGCTCAGCAGATATCATCCACATTGCTTTGTGTGAGTACACATCATTAGCAGCTGTGTGCCAGGCAATCTACATCAAAGGGAAGAATAAACTATACTGGAGTTTCTGTATCAGTGCATTCCACAGTTTATCCAATCTAATATTTTCTTTTCAAGAAGAGGTGTTAAAGAAAATCAGAACATCTGTGTGATTGAAAAGTCATCATACATTATTCAGATGAGCAATATGGTTACTAAATGTTATGTCTTGGTCTTGTTGACTGAAACCACACAGCTACCCTCACTGGGCTAATTTGTTACACTGTGGCTTTTTCAATAACAACTTTTTTATCTCTTGCATTCAGTGGTTAATGGTATTTGTACAAGAAAAACTGCTCCTTGGTCTTCAAAACAATTTTACAGTAGTGTGCTCATCAACACACACTGAAACTCAAAGTGAGTCAGTGTAGTTAAAAGGTCCTGAAATGGAGAAGTAAAAAGTAACAAATGGAAATTAAAAGTGCTAGAAGTACACAATGTCTTTTTTAACAGCTCTGAGGGGTGATGTGGTTATGTAGCAATGAAAAGTTACAGCTTCTCATTCTTTTTTATTTGAGACAGTGAAATTACATCTGGAATTTCAGAGCAGAGTGGAGCACCCCCACAATTCAGAGACACCATATCAATCAAACTTTCCCCCCATCTCAGTAGCTACTTTTTCTGTTATTTGGTAGTCTATACAACATATTATTAGATTCCTTTGGGAATTCAGGTGTGACTTCTACACTAATTTAAGAATTTAGTACTTATGCTTTGAGCTCCTTTGGAAAGCTTAGGTAACTCAGAGTTCAACATTAAGAACTGGGCCATATGCTTCCCAAAATCTATCCCAGTGCTCCAACATACCTGATGCTAGAGCTTTGTAACCATATCACAATAGTTCAAATTCAAAACTTGAATTCCTTCCAGAACCACATTTTTATATTTTAGGAGGTGAAAGGGAGCTCCAGAGGAGAGGCTGGGAATTGCCTCCCTTAAGATAACAAAGAGCAGCTGTGGCTCAAGGGACTGTGATGCTCCTGGTGCTTGGACTGGGGGCAGATAAAAACCCAGGGGTTCCTATTTAGGATTCCTCCTTGGAACGATCAGCTTGAGCTGTTATTTTATTATTTAGTTGTTGCACCAAGGTTAAATCATTTTAAGGCTCTGGATGACTGAGACTCTGCTGTAACAACCCAGATCTTAAGCTGTAAAGGAAACCTAGTGTGAGTGTAGGGTGGCCTCAGTCCCAGCTCAGCAAGTGCTGCTGTGGATCCTGGATACTTGGACAGAGAAATTTCCTTAACACAGGGGAGGTTTAGATTGGAATTTAAGAAAAATTTCTTCTCTGGAAAGATGGTCAGTCATGGGAACAAGCTGCCCAGGGCAGTGGTAGAATCACTGTGGCTGGAGGTGTTCAAAAGCTGCATGGATGTGGCATTGGGGATATGGTTTAGTGGGGAACACAGTGCTGCTGGGCTAGTGGTTGGACTGGATGATCATAGAGGTCTTTTCCAACCCTAAGAATGCCAAGATTCTATGGCTCTGTAGCAGCTTTCCTTTCAGATTGTGAGTAGTGATAGCCCCACAATAAAATCAGTTTTAAATTGAGGAATTTAAGAGGCAATATAGCACTCCATAGAAAATAATTTAGAGAGTCATCAGGACAATAAGAGAAGAGTTTCTAGAGGTTTCAAATTTCATTGTTCTTTAGTGCCTTTCCATTGGGCCATTTTTCACATCTGTGTGAAATCCAGCCGAAGGCAATTTGAATGATTACATTTGCCATTGTCTGTTATCTCAAAGGCCTCCCCTGCAGTATTCTGTTGTCAGCTTCAGCTGAGGAACTGGTGGGTTAATGAGGGAGACTGAAATACCTTCTGATCCAGACAGGTGGTATTCCCAAATCAGGCATTTGCCACTGCCTGCAGCTGGGATCCTTTGGTGCCCAGAGCTGTCAGTACAGAGCTGCTCGTGGACTCTGAGATTTGGGTATAGAAAGGGAAGCAAGGATTTCAAAGCTGTTCTGTGCTCTGAGTTTTTATATGTAGCTTGAATATCCCAGTATTTCTGAATATGCATGTGTTTAGATTAAACACCATATGCTTTTGCTGACCTATGCAGTGTTGATATTTCTACTCTAATTTGTATGTGTTTCTCTGTGCACTGCCTGGTTTAGTTCTAGGAAAATGGTTAGAGTGCTGCTGAGTCAGTGCAGCTGGGATAATGAGTTGACCTACTTTTCCTGTCTCATTGGGACATCTGTGCATTATTGGAAGAAAAAATTAATTGCTACAGATAATCCTTTCCATGGTAAAGTCAATGTGGAGAATCATTTCACCTATCACTATATTTGTCCCTAAACCCAGCCAAAAAAGCAGCCTACAGCAATAATACTAGGAACAGCACTAGTTGAGAAAAATATTAGAGTAGTATTCATGTATAACAACTGTGCAGGCCAAGGTCATAAAGCAAGTACACAAAGCACCAAAGGGTGGGCTGCAGCAAACTACTTTTATAAACTTTGCAGAGGAATGGTGAAGAAGTGGAAAGTCTTAATTCATTCACTATCTTTTGATGCAAGCTATTCACTTTTAAAATGAGTGAGGATCTATGCAAAAAAATCTTCATTCTTATCTACAAGTCTTTTATGTGCTGGCTTTAAAGCAAAACCCCGTGTTCTGTTTTGCTGTGTGTAGAAGTGTTGCAACAACTAGAATTTATTTCAATAAAATGGGTCTGAAATCAGGGAGACTTCCAGGTTCATGAAGTTTTATACATTTAGTTGCACACTGTACCCACCATACCTGCCTGGCCAGAATTTGTCACTTTATCTGGGAGTTTCTCTGACTTTGAGGAGTTTTTTCAGCCACGTAACTCACCTATGGTAATGCTGGTAGGAGCAAGCATCAAGATTGAGCACAGCTTTTCTGATGGTGATAGACACACCATCAGTTTGGGGATTTCTATACTGTGTGCCTGCTCAGATTCATCCCTAAAATAGCCCTGGGATATTTGCCAGGTCCAGGGAGCAATGTCCAGTTTCCTGCAGAGGCACTGGCTCAGGTCCCAGCAGCAGTGCAGTGTGTCCAGCACACCCCATGTGTGGCAGTTCTGCCTCCAGTTCTGCAATGAGGCTCATGGTAGAGTTGGCTGAGCTGACCCAGCTTGTGTATCCTCACAGTCATGAAATATACCTAGCATGATCTGTGCAGAGAGATCCCTGCATCTTGAGCACCCTGCCAGGCAAGGGAGCAAACCTGAGTTGGTGTGGAATATAGAGCTCTAGAAGAAATGACATCAAAATGATTAAAAAAAAAAAAAAAAAAAAAAAAAAAAAAAAAAAAAAAAAAAAAAAAAAAAAAAGATGTGGCCAAAGCACAAGAGTTTATATGGAAATGTGAGCATGAAAATTGCCTGGATGGCAGCCATTTCACTGCTGAATTCACCCTGGTACCCTGTTTTCCTAGAGCTCATAAAAGGGTATAAATTAACAATGCCAGCTGTCTGCATGGAGCACATTTCTGGTATTAGCTATGTAACAGTGTCTTTCCTACAAAGCTACTCAATTTTCTGTGCTATGGGCAGAGCTTTATGTTCCTGCCAGGCTACCAGAATATCTGCTCCTCTCCTGCCAGCAGAGTCTGGCAGTAAACCCAGTGTGCCTGGCACAGGAAGATCAGTGCAGATTTTCTTCCCTGTGTGGAGCAGGTTTGCCTGCTGCTCTGAATACACCTGGGCCTTGTACCCTCATTCTGGGATCTGCATGAAGAAAAAGGATGTTGCTCATCCATTCTTTTAGCAGAGGCAATTTCATGGGTTTTAGCAACTTAAAGCATCTCTTGGGCAGTTTATGTCCATGTGCAGTGGTCCCAAGGCCAATGGTGTACAGAGTGTTGAGATATTTGTCCTTCCTGGCTCATCCCATGGTCTCTGTGAGGTTGTATGTTTCTCCTGAAAGCCTTTACCTGGGTGAGGAGCCACAGCCTTCTCTGTTCCTATTAGTGATTAAATTTACCTGTTTTATCTGTGTGTTCTGTCCTCTCTCTGGTGGGAAAGGGACAGATATATGTTTCTTTATCTCCAAGGGCCACTTAACTGATGCTGCATTTCAGCAATGAATATTAAAGTCACAGAGGTGGTTTATGTAGCAAAACAATAAAGTGTTCATAATTCTGCCTCACTTGAGAAATAACTCTACCTTTAAATTAAATCTTCAGCTAGATCTAGACATATGTAAAGTTGCTCAATATTAGTTTTGCTCTTCCACTGTCCAGTCATTTTCTTAATTCTCCTGAGATCTGTGCCTGCAATTTCTCTCTAAACTCAGCATTAGATAATCTGTTTCAATGCAATTCTGAAAAATGTGCATTTCTTTATTCTAACCCATGTTTCAGACAGACTGGAAACACGTTATTGGGCACTGCTTCATTTGGAAGATTTAAGGATCTTATAAGTGATAAGATCCTCTTCCCATGCTAGGATTGGACAATCTATGATGGGGAAGAAAACCACTTGTTATTCATGAAACATATTTCCAATTAAAATACCTGCATATAGTGAACAATTTTAGATTTCAGTATTAATTTGCTTTTGATTTCTGCCCCCATCAAAACAGACTTGCTCAGACATCCTGGAGCTGTGAAACTGTAATATTTTTAGTAGTGTTTGGGACATAATGCTAATATTTTTGTTTGAATTCTGTTCAAGATTTCACCTGGGCTGTATGCTGGTGGATTAAAGTCACAATAGGAATGAATATACACACCAATTGCATAGAAGAAATAACAGGTAGATACACAGAAAATACTTTTTCAGTTTTCTGAATATGACTGGTTCACATTGTCTGACCTCTCTGAGAAAAAGGCAGCACTTTAGAAACACAGCCAGAATTCTGTGCAAGGAGAAACTTCTGGAGCTCACCCAGGTTAGGGAAATCACCTGAAGTGACATTTGGTTCTTTAGGCCTGAAGGGTATTTTAATCCTGAGAGGATTTAATCTATATTATGGATGCATATGAGGAAAGAAAAGGTAATTTTGGATTAAGAATATTCATGGTGTGCTCTCCATGACTTTGGCTAAATTCAGTCACCCTCCATGAAGGCTAAATCTAATTAAGGTATGTTTTTCCCCTTATACTTTCACTGGTCTGCTTATATCTTTTAAAGTCAGTCCAAGGTAAAGTTATCCTGTTTGTATGTAAAATACTTCCTGTCTCTTCATGTATTTGCAAGAGAAATTCTTGTTTTCTTTGTGTCTTTATTTTTATCATATTTTTTTCCTATTTGCATGTTTTTCAGTGATAGTTTGTATTTGGAAGCATTTGTATTTTCAAGAGCAACTGCAATGCAGTCTGTTTAAATGCATTGCAAAGCAGGTTTGGCATGATTGCAAAGAAAACAGTCAATTTGTAAGATATTCCACTTATTTTTAATTGGAGTACTGGTGCTACAGCTATGGTGAAATGTGAGGTGCTCTGATGGGTAATGTGCCATTATATATGCAAAGAGTTTTCCTCAGTAAAGCCAGATAGAAAAGTTACCAAACAGCTAGAGATAAATGACACCACTAGTAGTTTCTGGGCACTATAAGAGAGCATTTCCTCCTAAATTTTGTTACTTATGATGCTGATAATTGGAACTTAGGAACTTAGCCTATAATTAGGCTTGGGTCTGATATATGCTTACCAAACATTATTGAAAATAACACAGAAGATTACTGAAATGGAAAGATTTCTTTGCCTTGATTGTTAAGAAGTGCTTTTTATTTTTGTTCTTTCACTTTTCCATGAGCATCCACTTTTCACTTTGCCTTTTTTTCTCAATTATGTAAAATGTTCCTTTAGGCCTTTCAGTGGCAGTTCTGCAAGAGGATAAAACAATGTTTAAAATATCTCTAGCTATGAAATTGTCCATTTGTCAAAACAAAAGGCCAGTGTATTACATTCCCTGGTGGTGCAGCATTTATTTTTGTTTTCACAAAAAGACTTGCTTAGCTAATGAAATCCAAAATTAAGACTATAAGTATTTAAATAACCTGATCTTTAACTTTCCTACTCTAGATGTGTCTTATGCCCACTTCACTAGAAACCCAGTCTCATTAAAAGATGAATTTATAATGAAGCTGAAGAAAACCTGTCATGTTTGCAGGTCTGTTTGCAAAGCTATCAGGAATTTCATAGATTTGTCACAGTAGTTCTTGCAACTCATACTGCTACATGTATAAACCATAGTTCCAGCTATTAGAGCTATTCTTAAAGGAAAACATATTTGTGTTTCCCCTCGTTCTATTTGTATCTTACTAATGAGGAAAAAGTTGTGGCATCTTGTTTTCTTTCTGTCACAGACACCCATGCTCTGTGATCTCCTTCCTGTGCCACTTTAGTCCTGCCTGGCCATAGAAAGGCTGTGGAAAGATTTTTCTCCAGAGCTATAGACATTTTCTTGCTTACAGAAGAATTTATAAGGGAGTACTTCAGAAAAGGCTTCTGGACTCGTGAATCTCTTCCTGGGTGCACACTTATGTTCCTGACTGTTGAGATGCTCAGAACAATATTACTCAAAATCAGCTCCATCTATTATTTAGGTATTGATGAGACCCAAATTCCTCCCCTGTATTTTAGTGGGCTGGGTGAAGAGTTAGTTATGGAGACTGAGAGGCATAAAAAAAATGTGATGCTCTTTTAGTGCATTGTTAGGAATACAGAAATGACTTCCTGGGTAAGGAGAATCAATTGCATTGTCTGAATGACAGTGATTCTTCCAGAGCACACAGAACTGTACAATTATCATTAATAATGTAGGAGATTAAACATTTTGCAATTGATTGTACAGTGCCAGAACTTAAGGCTTTTATTTTATTACTTCAAGAAGTTCCTAGTTTAAATTTGTCTTTAAAAATACTGATATTCTATTGTATGCACAGCTGGTCTGTGTAGCAGCCTGCTCCTTTAACGTGCTTTGCCTCTCACTCCACTTGCTCATCACTCTATCCCTTGAATATCTCACCTTAAATTAACTTCCAAACTCCTGAGGGGTGGTAGTGAAACAGAAATTGTATTTAGATTTTTTAGCATAATTCAGTCAATGTAAAATATGAAAGGGCTGTGTGTGCCCCCTGTGAAATGATGAGGGAGAAATAACCAGAAATTCTTCATTTAAATAGGAAGGAAGGAGCCTGCAGTGAATCCAAATAAATGATACGCTATTCAACAAACTCTGATGTGACTGAAGATGTAAGTTGTGCAAGTTTTCCTGTTCAGCAAAGCAACAGGGCAATTGATATGTTAGCTGCTGCAAGTGCTGGTATAATTTACTGCTTGGAAGGAAAATTTTGAAGCACTAATTAAAGCTCCCTATTTCACAGTCTTTTCAATAGCTTTATTTTTAATATAAATGCGAATGTACTAAAAACTGAAAATGCTTATCTTGACATTGTAGCTTGTGTCTTGGAGAAGAGTTACAGTTTGAGAGTGCCTCTGATAATACCAACAGCTCTGCCAGCTGAAGGGGATGAATGGATGGAGTGGGCAGTGTAATTCAGGTTACACAGCAGCCACTGGAACAGAAGCAAAGCTGCCTCTCCCACCACCCTGGTATGTTGCTGTTGCTTTTTGAAGGTGTTGACTATCACAGCCAAACTCTTCTTTTAGTTGTTTTGGGAAGAGGTGTTGCCTTGGAGTGATGGGTGTTTTCCAAACATGGCATATTTGAACTTGATTACCACGTTTGTGCTCCTCTTGCTAGCGAGGAACTTAATTAAAATCAGCAAGTATTTAGCATTCCACTGTTTCATAAATTGTTGGCAGGGACTCAGAGGTCTTGCAGTGCTGGGAAAATTGAAGGTGTTCAAGGACTAAGAGTGGAGCAAGGATAAGCCAGTTGAGCTGTCTGTTGGAAAATGCAGAGGAAATGTACAGGGAAAAGCAATGGTGCCATATGGGGGCTATACCATGTAAGTGTAACTGTGCTGAATTGCATTCCAGAATAAATAACCCACATCTGCTTCATGATGTTTGTGGTTCAGTGTGGCCACAGCTGCATCTAGATGTTTAGAATCCTGATATTATTTTTAACTGACTAGAGCAATCTTTAAATTGGGTAAGTATATGAGCAGATTGAATGTATCAGTCCTATTTCACAGAGAAAATTGTTCTTCAGCTTAAAATTTTAGGGATATTACTAGGATAACTTTACCAAATTACTATTATGACTTGTAAAGCAACAGTATCCTTTTGCTATAAAGTTTATATTAAAATATTATTTGTATTTTACTTATGGAAACTTAGTATAACTAGACAACACTACAATAATTGGTTTTTGTTCACACTTTCCTTATTTTAATTTTTTTGGGGAAAAATGCTACCTAACCTAGACTACTCTCATTATAATCCAAGTAGATTTTTCATTTTTTTTTCAGAGTATCATGTAAGGCCAATGAAATAATGAAAGAAACACACAATCTGGCTGTTAAGGTCATGGCTTTATACAGTGCTTTCATTTGAACAATCAGAATTTATGCTGTATTTTAAGGAGTTTCTTGAGCGATATGGTTTGCAATTTAGATTAGTTTACCCCTTAATTTTCCTCTAAAGTTATATAATGTCTTCAATTATACAAAAAGCTATTAAGTAATTAATCCATTTTGCACACATAAAACCTCTAGGTGAAATGCAGTAATTTGTAAAGTACTGGTAGTAAACCCTTTATTACACCAATGAAATATTAAATGAAAATATCTTCTTTATGTACTTCATCAGAGATTTTGTAGTGTACTTCTTTTCACTGCATACAGTTACTAATGGGAGAGGGGATTCCATTTTGCCATTTTTCATAGGTAGATTTTTTGTTTTAGATTCTGCAAGCATGTTCTTCTTAGATTTTAATTAACAAAATACTTGAAAACTCTTAAGGATGAGGTGAATAGCTGATTAAACTGTGGAGTGAGGAAGTACAAACTGTTTCTCATGGAAATCAGGAGCAGCTCAGGGTGCCAACTGTCCTGTACATAAAGAAAATACAAATATTCCTATCTCTAATCCAATTATTAGCTTGGAAATTCCAGCACAAAACTTTAAACTCCTGTTCAGGGCTGGTTGTGCTCACAGCTGCCAGAGCTGTGCTGTGTGATTTCACCTCCCCTGCCCTGCTGCATTTCTTGGGTAGTGGGAGATTGTCACAGGGAGGGGCACTCTGGTTAAAATGCCTCTCTTCAGGTTGAGAATGATAAACTATCTCATCAAGTGAGAATGTGGTCTGGAGTAATGAATGCAGAGGCCTTTGAGATGTGTCACAAAATGCATGAGAAAAACAAGAGTCATGGAGAGATTGTCACAGGATGGATTTTATAGCCCTGATGGTTTAAATCTTCTAACTAGGAGACTGAACACTCTGGTCTTTTTTCTTTTGGTTTCTTGATGCACTAAGTAAATATTCTCCCAAATGTGTAAAAATTACTTTTTTGAGTTGGAGCAAAAAAGCAGCTGAACAAAACATTTTGGCCAGTGCTGTCCTTAAAACAGACACAATTCAAGTGCCTTTCAAAGCAGGAGCATCCTAATTACCTGTAGAATCTTTCAGCTGCTTGTAGAATTTCTTCTGCTGGACAGGAGCAGGTACAAAACCATCCCTGTGCCCACTGCTGCAGCTCTGTCTTCATAACAAGGAGGTTATTTTCTGTACCTAATTATTTTAACCCCTGTCCTTTCTGAGTCCTCTGAATGATTGATTTCCAAACTTTAAATCTGTAGAAACATTCTGTGATGCTTTCCAGCTCTGTGATCACCTTGTCCCTCTGTTCCCCACACTGGAAGGTGCAGCTGTGCTGCTTTTGCTCAGCCCTGTGATGTGAGCTCCTGTCACTGGCTTGGGATAATGGAAGGGCAATCACCTCCCATGCTCCCATCCCTCAGTCAATCCACTTTCATTCAGGTGTCTCTTTATTCCTGCTGTGAGCAGATTCCTCCCACACAATACTGAAGCTATCTAGGAGTGCTGTTCATTTCATCAGCATTTCCTTTTTGTTGCCCATTTGGGTCCTGCAACTTCTTGCCTCAAAGTCCTTTCTTTTCTTCTTTTTTCTTTTCAAGTTCTCTTTTATATTGCTTCTTCTGTTTAGAATGGATGCACTTCTCAGTCCTCAGGAACACTTTTCTTTTCTATTCTCCATTATTCCCCCAAGCTCAGAATTTGATGTTGATTGCTTTAGAACTTCATTGTGTTTAAGCAGCTGCTCAGATTTAAGTATAAGAAGTTAAATTATTAACATTTTAACACATGCTTTTCCCAATTCAGAATGGATGGCACTTTTAGCTTTTTCCTGAATGGAAGGCTAAAAGCCTCAATAAAAATATAAGTTGAATTAAAACTTTAGTGAATATTGAGCACATATTTATAATATATATGTATTTAAGTGCTTTCCTAAGTATAGGTATTTTATCCTGATTTGAATTTCTTCCCAACAAGAAACATGTTCTTGTTTCTCTAATTAACTGCAGTTACTGACTAGAAAAACGATACAGTGCTTTTACAGATAATTAGGGGAGGGTGTTTTGCTATTTCACTTCTCCATTTTCTCATTAGACAGGCATCTATTCAACATCCTCTGGTTCTGTGGACAAGATTTTTCTGCTGACTTTGTACAAGTGTAACTTATTCTTATACAAAGCTGGCAGCTAAACCTTAGTTATAGCATTATTTTGATGTTGGATGCTATTCCTGAACTGCTTTTGTTGAAGAAAGGGTGTATATATATTTACTTAACTGTCTCTTTCAGGGATGGAAGAGAGCATTTGAAAAATAAGGACTAGAACTGTAAAACTAGTGTTTAAAATTTGATTTCAAGACAGTTTTATTGCACATTATTTTTATATGCACTGAATATAGACAATTATCACTTCCCTCCTACTCCAAATTTTTTGAATACTTTTTTGAAAATATTTGTTTATGGACAGCAGAAAAATAAAAAGAAATTCATGCTGTGGTGATAGAATGAATAAAAAATCCAAGTTGAAAATTTCTCTGAAAATATTTCAGCTTGATTTGCTTTGAAAAGCTTGCTTGTCTGAGTAGAATGACTGGTAAAGAGTATTGTACAGGAAAAGCCCTGTTATGAATGCCTGAAATTTTTGAAGTTATTTTTGAATAGATTGATTCATATTCAGATTAGCTTCCTGCCAGATGGAGGGAATTTACAGTAAATCAGTTCTTGGCAGGAGAGAAATTAAAAATGAACAACATCTGCTTATTTATAAAAGTTGTCCTATTCTTTTTCTATATTCGTGGGGCACAAATTACCTACCCAAAGAAAGTTTTATGATCAGTAAGCTGTGGAATGTTAAAGCTTACAGGGATGAGAAGTCATTTGTGTTTACAAAAGAGGTTGACACCAGAGCATGTTTACAGATTGCACACAGCACCTTTGCTTATCACAGCCACTGCTGCTCAGTGTCTACTGAGCTCCTGCTCCTGCCCTGAGTCTCAGTGCAAGAAAAGCCTTGCAGCTCCCAGAGGTTATTTTAGGCTGTGATTTTGCAGATGTGTGTCTATAGGCAAACTCAAAGTCAAATATTCCACATCCACAGAGGATGAAGGCTGATGAGTATGCAAAACCTTAATAGCCTCCTTGTGACCCATGCAGATCAAACTGTCCTGTGGTCCCATTAATATTTCTGTCCCCAAGTTCATACTTTATGAGTTGAATATTGGAGAGCTCAGATATCAGGTCAATATATTTGACTGCTGCTTTGTAATGACCTTACTGTGATGGATGTGCCTGGGTTTTTAATAAGCAGTTTGTTTACACTATTGACATTTTAATGTACATGCACATAAAAAGAGAAAGCTCAGGCCTTCTCAGTGTCATTCATGTCCAAGTACTGGCTCAAAGCTGCTGCAGTCAGAGGTTAGATGACTGAAGCAGGAGTTAACAGCATCCTTCTGGTATGAATAGCTCACAGCAATCCTTCAGTAATTGCAGCTCATGATCAACAAATGCTGGAAGCGACAGGCGATGAATGACAGGGCACAGTCATGATACTTCCCATACCTAACTTGGTTTAGCAAAAATACCATGCTGTTCTCTACCCACATATTTCTGAGTAGAAATGTATGTAAAACAGTATTTTGCTGTTTAAGTTTAGAGACAAGACATCCTTGGAATGTTGGTAATTTATTTCCTTTATCCCACTAACCAGCAGATTCCTGAAGGAACACCTGGGCAGAGGAACAGAGTGGAGACAAAGGCACCATTGGAACCGGTCCATGCTTGAGGATCACTGGTGGTTCACACATTTATCCAGGGTGATCTCCAGCTGCAAGGTCACTTGTAAAATCCTCAGCAGCCTCCTGCTTTCAGCCCATTTCTCCCAGCATGGCCCCCTCCCTTCTGTGTGCACTCTTGGCCATGGGCTGAGTGGATCCCTGTGCTCCTCTGTTTCTCTCCAGCTCAGGAAATCCCCTGTGTGCTGCCATCCCCTGTGTGCTGCCATCCTCTGCTTTGCTGTGGGATGCAGCTGCTCAGGATCTGGTCACCTTGGTGAATGAAGTCACAGCTCTCATGTCTTTGTGAGATTTATGTGGAATGTGATCATCTCTGGCAGATTTAAGATTGAAATTTTTTCGTCTCCTCTTATTTGTGAAATTCTATCATCCTGACCTAGAATGCCAGACATTTTGATTCCCCCCAGTTAAAAATGTAATTATGTCAGATATTTTATCAGCAGGTCTACCAGGAGATATTATTGCTTTCTATTTTTCAGACACTGCCTGTCAAATGACATAGAATTAGCACTCTTGTCCTTGGCCAAAAAAAGCCAAGGTAATGATCTCCATGATGATAGCCAGAAATGGCTGATGAATGAAGCCTGAAGTAATACAGTCATTAGATTGCATTTTCTCTTTTCTGAATGTATATGTATAATACTGCTAATCCTTCTTGGGTAGTGCTAATGTAATTTGAAAATTGCACTGGGAAAAATGAATATTTTCAAATAATTCCCACCTTATGTTGTTGGTTGATATGTAGAAATTGTAGGTGTTCAATAAAACGATTATATTTTGGAGACTAAATTTGAACTTTGAAGTGAATTAAAAGATTAGGCCATGATTAATGCTTAACTTATTCTGTAAAATATATGTCTGTTAAGAAAGCAGTATTTTAGAGCACACATTTAGCATGAAATTCAGTGGATTTAAATAGGTATAACACAGCAGAGAATTACAGCAAGAAAAGACAATGACTTTCAAAATTGAAGCAGAAAAATTCTGTAAGGACCAAAGGACAGTGAGAAATGAAAATCAAAATGTTGTTCTTTTAGTTTTAAATTGCTTTTCAGGCTAAAATCCTGTGTCTTTTAAATACCTGGATAACAGGAGAGTTCCATGTGGTGGGTGCTGTAGGGACGTGGAGCTGAGCAGGGTGTCCAGTGTTTGCAGAATAGTGTCATCTGTGACAGAACCTATTCTGCAATTTCTCCTTAGGAATTTAAAGCCTAATCCTGCAAGATCCACACATACAGACCTCACAACAACTTTTCAGGGGAATTTGCTAGCTTTTAGAGAAGTTAACTGAAACTATTTCAAATATGTAGGTGTTATAGGCAAAACCAGAAAGAGGTAGGCAATGCTTCTCCATCATGTATGTTCAGTCATTATTCACATTTTATGGCAGTGAAATGGGAGTCAAAAAACTCCCCTGGAGCACCCACTGCTCCCAGAGCTGCAGGGATGTGTCTGTTCAGCTCCAGGGTGTGGTTTGGTTTGGTTTGGTTTGGTTTTTTTCCCTTTATGTCCTATTCTCTTCCTGTTTCTCAGCCTGTAAACCTCTTTGTTTTCAAGCAATGTGTTGGAACAATACTTGCACTTAAATATTACAGGTGGTTGTGTTTGCCCTCCTTAGGGATAAGAGAGTTCCAAGCAAAAAAAATTGGTAAAATCAGCTCCTTAGCACATTTCCACTTTCACAGTGTGTAGTTATGAACACAAAAGAAAAGGGAAGGAAGCCGGGGAATTTGTGGTTAATAGGAATTATAATTTTGTGTGTGCTTCTGAACATTAGATTTTTGCTGAAGACCAAGACACTGCAGGCTGTGCAGCAATTATTTATTATTCTATGAGAGAACACAAAACACATCACTGACCTTGAGTATCTTAGCAATTGTATTCAGGAAAATGAAAATTCATTTATGCAAATAATAAAGGACAATAATTAGATAATATATAATTTAATGCTTGGAAGATTTCTAAAAATTAATTTGAAGTTACTAATGGTGTAAAATGTCAATTGCTTTTCACAAATGTGTGTTTTCTTACAATTCATGTTTAAGGAGTTTAATCTATACATTTCATATGGTAGCTCAGATCTTCCTTCAGTAAAGTGCTGGAGCACATCAGCACTTCAATTAGAGAACATTCACGGATATCAGGGCAATTATTTACCTGAAAAATCTCTTAGAAGTGTTTTATTATAATTTTTTTGCAGTGGCAAAAGCAAGGGGCAAGGTTCTGCAGCTAAATTCAGTTCTCTGGCATTCTACTACTCTTTCAAACATTGTTTGCTTCTTCAGGCTCTCCCTCCTTATATTTGAAAGAGAAATAATGAGTAAAGCTGAGTAATTTTGGGGCATGATGAAAAATGGAACAAAGCAAGCTGCTTTTGCATGGGCTTTAACAGAAGCTTTTACTTTTAAAAGGCTGCTGGATCATGTTGCTGATCATTGACAGGCAAACACTGAGAAGAATCCTTTGTTGTCCATTATTGACATATGGGTTGGCTGGACATGGTTATGAACTTCTGCAATTTTGTTAATCTGCAATAGTATTTTATTAGACATTTTATATGATAAGTGAAGGAGTACTATTGAATCCTGAGCTTCCACTACATAATCACTTATTCTCTGAAGTGTCCTGGAGAAAATTTGACTGTAGGGGTATTAAGATGGGCAATGAAATTTGAACTAAAGTTAAAATAATTCTCTATTCAAAATACAGTTTTTTTAGTGCCTATTTCAAATGAAAAATTAAACTCTTGAATTTTAAAATGGCCTGACCCAGTGTTCAGCAGGAATGTTCTAACTGAAGGCAAAATAAGTCTGTATTCTCTTTGAGGTTTTGTTTTCTTTTAAACAGTAAGTATCTGCATTTACTGGTGTTACAGAAATCAAATTCTGAGGATAAAAAGATATTTATGCCTTATGTAAATATACTGAAAAACTCTGAGTTCAATAAACTGAACTTTTTTTTCCCTAGTTCTTTGCTCTTATCCCTACATGTTAACTGAGGGAATAAGCATGCTATAAATGGATGTATAAATATATGGGATGCTTTTCAACAAGGTAATTTTTCTATAATCTTACTTTCCTAATTTGACCTAAGAATGGAAAATTTTGCTCCCTGTGTTTGGCCAGAACTTATATTTAAAATAAAAATCAAGTTAGCTACTCTTTGCAGCTGTAGAAAACTATTAATTAACAATAATAACAAAACAATATTTTGACCTTCCACAGTCCACAAAAAGTATACAATTATTAATTAACATAAATTGATTATATTTAGTAACAAGTGCAGTCAATAGTGCAAAACACTTCCATAAATATTCATGTGAATGTTAAGTGTGCCTATTTCAGGCATCTTTGTCACTCTCTGAATTCTCTTGCACTGACTGGCCTTTTGCCAGACTAAATGCTCATAGGAAAAAAGAATCCCAAGACCACATATTTTAACACTTAAGTTTGTTTGCCATCAGAAGTTCCTGCAAGAATCTGTGAATATTCATGTTTATCCAATTATGGAGCCAGTGCCTGCTGAGGAAAGTTGATGCCTATTTTGAAAAAAATCCCACACCACCACCTTTGGTAAAAAACTTCTCAGGATCAGACAGGGTGTGGATGTCAGAAATCTCCCATTTCTGATGCCACCTGTGTCTCTTTAAGCAAGGAGATGCTTTTTTTTCCCTTTTGTCATTGTTCTTTTCTATGTGTCTCACCAGCAGTAACAACAGAGTGAGTTAAGCAAGAGAAAGAAAAGACACTGCTAGAAGCAACAGAATCCTAATATTATAACAGAAAACAATTATTTTTGGTATAATTTGTAACTTAACTCATAGAAACTCTCAACTAGTCAACATTTTCATGAAAGGTTTATGTAGCTGTGCCCAAATTCATTTTTGTTTTCTGCTTGGTTGTGAACTAGACAAGGTTCATACTCATTCTATTTCCATTTTGAAAGGATGTAATAGAAGTGTAAAAATCACAAAATGTCAGAATTATTAATGATTCAAGTGAATTTGCTTAGGAGAAAAAGATATAAATAAAATATTTTGTTTTTCTTTAGCAGAACGACTTGCTTTTTAATGTGAGTTGTTCTGTAGAAACTGAACCACTAGTTTGCTTCCCTGTTCTTTTGCCATGAATACAATATCAAAAGTTTGAATATTTCTTTAATATACTCTATTACAATTATTTCAAACCACTGCCATTCTCTGCACAGTTACAAGCTCCTTACCTTTCTCTGAAAACATTCATTACTGGGATATTTATCAAAAATTTTGTTTGAATTTAAGGTGGATTTTGCAGTGTCTGTCCTTCTCTCTGATATAAGATTGAAGAAAAGTGTAGAAAATGTAGATAAGAGAGCTAAATACCTTTGCTGATCAAAGAGATGTGAACAGTAGGACATGCACCTACCTGACACTGCCCTTTGGCTCCTGCAGTGCCTTCATTCAGAATCCCCTGGGCCTTGCCCCTGGAGAGCAGTGATGAGCCACATGGAGTGATGTTCTGGTTAAAGTCAATCTCTCCATTTAGAATGTTTCAGAGAATTTACTGATGATTAGAAACTTATCATTTGATAATACAGGGGCATGCCATGCCTCAAAAAGTTTAAACACAAGTTAGAAAACTTTAAAATACTGTGTCAGTTTCTGCTAACTTTACATCTTTGTATGGTGAAGCTGTTAATGTCCAGCAGTGCCTTTGCATTCCTGGGGAATATTTTTATTACACATTAATGGTGTAGTAGAAAGAGACTGAACCTTTAGGAATAACTGTAAGTCTGGTCTTTTCAGCAGCTGTCCCTCCTGTCACTGTGCAGTCTTCAGCATCTGAACTCAGGGAGAAATCACCATGAACCTAAAGAAAGGAACTGAAGTAGAGTCCTGAGGACACTGAGGCATTGACATCTGAGTCTCACAGTGCATTTACAGTAGAGCACCAGTCTTTCAACTGGAGTGAGGCTTCAAAGATCTCTGAGAATCTCCTAATTATATGCCATTAGCTTGGAGAACTCATAAGTCCCTTTGGAAGAGAGTCTGGTGTGGCAGTAAAACTTTTTTTTCCTAGTGGAAAAGATCTTTCCCACAGTATATTCAGTTCATTACTTGCTTTTAAGATAAACTTTGTGGAGTGCAAGGGGAAGAGCTTGATTTATGCCCTACCTCTACCAGATATGCAAAGAGCTTGTACATCTGCACTCTGTAAACATTTGGAGCAACAGACAGTTTTGTTTTCTTTGTTATTGCTGTGTTACATGAGTACTGCAAACACATTGCCAGTAATAAAATGTTAAAAGCTTGACAAAATCATTAGGTTCTATACACTTATTATTAAACTGAAGAAGTGCTGCATGTTTATCACCAGCTGCTTTTCCCAATGTAGTAATGCACTAGAGAGGCAGAGTGCTGAATCCAGTAAGTGTTGAAGAGATAATATCACTTGTCTTGTAAAGAATCACAGATTGGTAGAAATGTTTTCAATTCAATTATGGCTTCCAGCCTCAATTACTTTGAGAATTTTTCTTTTTAATTTATGGAGATGCTCAGAGACAAATATTCTTTTATGTAATTATTTTTCATTTGATGAGAAACAGAGGAAGCAAACCCAATATGGTCCAAATTTTGCATGCATAAGCCAGGTGGTAAATACACATTACTCTCAGAATACCTGCTTGTTTAGGAACAGTTTATCTGTAATGACACTTCCAGACTAAGAAATTCTTTCCTCTGGATGAGTAGTTTGCAATATTGCCAGAGTGCACCTTTGGGGACCAGCCCTTTCAGATATGATGGCTCAGTGATGGCAGCACAGTTCCCGTGTCTCTAAGTAGAATAAGGAACAGCAAAATTTCTACCTTACTGCTCATCCATCCAGGCCTTATGCAACCACTGGATGATGAAGTTGCATGGCTCATTTCCTGCCTCACTGGAGAAAAACTATAAAGTGCAAGTTTTTTGCCTTTGCATATGCTGATACAGAAGGTTTTAGTGAGAAAACCAGGGGGGAAATGTTTTGTTTCAGCAATAACAAGAAGGTGCCTTGTGTGGTTACCTTTCGAGAGTCCTTCTCAGCCCATTTCTGAATGGAGGTTTTTCTGTCTGAAACTAAATGGCATCTGGAGCTCCCTAAAGGTGTCTGTGGATTCTTGTGCTTTTTCACTGGACAGCAGCTCCTCTGTCTAAGACTGGCAGTATTGCTGCACTTGCTGGTGAGGGAGGATTCTTGAACATGAAGGCAGATTCTCGTGGAGAGCAAAAGATCTGTAAACCATGATACTGCTAGAGTTGAATATTCAGATTCTGGATAAATTTTTTAATGATGGATTAGGTAAGTTGTAAATATGGATAGTTTTCCATCTTTCTTTTTTATTTTTATACCTTTCAGGATTTTTGCTTTCCTTCTAAAATTTCTCTCCTTTTCATCTCATTCCCTTTACTGTTCTAATAACATCTGCACTTTTCTGTGGAGTTTACCCTTTGGCTGAATTCAATGGTGAAGTAACTAAGGGCAAAGTGTTCTCTAGATTATCTGAGCTAAAAATTGATAAAAAATAAAATATGTGCTGGCAACATCTTTTCTGTTGGTAAAATGTTTTGTTGAGGAAAATCAAAGAAATTTCACTGATAGTCCTTTATGAATGAGTTGCTTTTAAAAAAAAATGCAACCTCCCCCAATAAAACACAAACAACAACAAAAAACACCTCAAACAAAAAAACTCCATAGCCTTATAAAACATTTTATATTCTCCCCCTCATCTAAAGTTAAAAAAAAAAAAAATTAAAAAATGGACAAAAATGCAAGTTAGAGGAACATTTCAAATAAATCATAGAATATCACAGCAATTGTTTGGACAACAGAATAAAAGAGCAGTAAAGCATTCTGTCTTACCAAAAGTCTTTCTAGGTACTTTTCCTATGCTTAATTCCATAGTTTATATGCATATATAGTGATGTTTTAACAGAATGTTAGCTGATGTCAGAAATAATGCAGTTTCAGAGACTGGGATTTCCAACTCTCTTGCCTTCAACTTTGCTATTGTAGTGTTGTCAGTGAGCTTTTGTGTGGCACTTGTCTTTTTCTCTTTAAAGTTGTTAGATTTTTCCATTTAATGCCAGCAGGAATTTAAGGTTATTGTTGAAAAGGTTCTGTATTAGACTGTGTGCTGCTATGCTGCATAGTCAACATCTGCAGAAGTCAGATTGTTTTACTGTGAATCATTAAAAAGCTCCAGACTTTATATTTTTCTCCCAACTTGTTCTATGAATTGCTATAGTATGTCAGTTGAATCCATGTGGAGAGACTGTGTAAAGATTTGATCTCTTCAGAATATTTTTTCCATTAAGTTCATTTATTCATGAAGTATTAAATTTCTGTTAGAATAATAATTCTGGTGTTTTCCTGTGTACATACTCTCCTGCCCTCCCACCAGAAATATTCACAAAAAATACTATTATCAAAGATAAACTACTAAAGGACTGTGACCACATTAGGGATGGTTAAGAAGTAAACAGAGGTGTTTGGAAAGCTCTTAGAGGTGTTTCTGAACAGTGAAATAGAAATGCATATGATAAACCATGTAGTTCCTGGTAGCAAATGAATTGCATGTTGGTACTCAGTGTCCTGCCAGCCTCAGGGAAGGGAAACACATCCAAAGTGGGGCTGATGCATTTCTGGGTTTATGCCAATGTAATTCCACTATGATGTAATCTTTCTGAACTTTAGTCATGATTTAACTTCATCTGGCAACTAAGCCCCACAGGGATGCTCACCATTTTCCCCTCCACCCGACTCTACCTCCTGCCACCCCTGTGGCAAAAGCTGGAAAACTTGAGGGTTGAGATAAATGCAGTTTAACAGGTAAAGCAAAAGCCATTCACACAAGCAATGCAAAACAAGGAATTGATTCACCACTTCCCATGTGCAGGGGGTGCTCAGACATCCCCAGGAAATCTGGGCTCTATTACTTGTAGTGTCACTTGGGAAGACAAATATCATCATTTCAAAGTCACTTTTTCTCCCCAAGCTTTATGTGCTGAGCATGGTGCCATTTGATCTGGGATTCCCTCTGGGTCAGTTGGGGTCACCTGTCCTGGCTGTGTCCCCTCCCAGCTCCTTGGGCACCCCCAGCCTCCTTGCTGGTGTGTTGGGTGAGGAGCAGGAAAGGGCTTGACTCTCTAATCCCTGCTCAGAAACAACAAAATCATCTCTGAATTGTCAACTCTGTTTAACACAATCCAAAACACAGCCCTGTACCAGCTATTATGAAGAAAATTAATTCTGCCCCAGCTAAACCCACCACAATTTGACTTCATAGAAATTTGACTAAAATCAATTAGAGAGTTCTTGTCTCTGCCCATTGCAAAAGAGTAACTTGGGATCTATCCTGATCTATTAAAGGATATTTCAATGGAATGAATAAAATTTCCATTTACAGGCATGAATTGGGTCAAAGCCCTCTCAAATGAGTATCTCATTTTGAAGTCAGTAGGAGTTAAGTGCTGCTTGTCACTGCCCTCAGAAATCATTTCCATGGAATAAATGCATAGCCATAGTGGAGTGTCTGATATGCACCACAGGACCTATGTAATCATTTAATTCTTACGAGATCAAATGATCTTACTCAGAGGGTTTTAATTATGTTCATTGCTGAACCGGAAACAAGAGCACACCAACCTGACAAGTTCCACCTCTGAGTGGGAAATGTGGTTGGAAATTTCCCAGGCACAAATTATTCTAAAAACCCTAAAAATCCTCTTTTGCCTTCTCTGCAAGTCCTAACACTACAAATTACATAATTCTCAAATACATGAAATACCTGTAGCAGATTTGGTACTCAAAACCTTATGGTGTCTGTGTGATTTTTGGGCACTCAAGGCCCCTTCCCTATGCAGAGGAGCCATTGCCCCTCTCAGAAAAGACACAGGGCTGTCTCAGGTTGGGAATTTTCTGCTGCAGTGATCCTGTTCAGCATCCCACTTGCAGGAAATGAGAGTTCTGCTGGAGCTGTTAGTGCTTCTGTGCTTCTCTACCTTTGAAAGTCAACACTGAGGAGCCACAGTGTGGATAAAGCATTATAGGACAAGTGGCTTATCACAGCTATCATGAATAATGCATCTTGCCTTCACTGAATATGTGTAATGGCACTGCTTACATTTTTAAGATATGTTTCAAAAACAGTGTATTAATAAACATAAAAGGTATTTCTCACCTCAGTGATAAAGTCCACTGCTGCAATGCACATTTGTGACATAAACCATATTTCTGCACATAGATTTATTAGTGTGAAGAAAATTGCTCTTCTGAAAAACAAGTAATACAGGCACATTATTACTGTTGCAGAAGGTGTTATTAATCCACACCCTGCCTCTCCAGTTGCACAGACTCTGTTTATTATCTGCAAAAGGATAGTGGCTGTAGCTTTCTCTAGCAAATCCTGGAAGATGTTGTTTTATCATTAAAATTTTCCTGCTTCCTCTTTATTTTTATGGGGTTCTTTAACTTCTTGATGAAATTTTAGGAGGAGTTCACTTGCTGTACATAAGTGGAGGTGTATGTTGATAAAGATTTCAGTATTTTTTCTTCTAAGCTTTCCTTATTGATTTAAAGAAAATAAATCCAAAATGAGAATGTCATTGTGCATGGTGCAGAGTTGGAGAGGAAGAATTAATGAGACATTTGTAAGAGTTGCCAGAGAAATAGCTTTGAAATCTCAAACAGAGGCTTAGTGCAATCAAGAAATGAAAAAAAAAAAAAAAAAAAAACAAAAAAAAAACAAACCCACCAAAAAAACCCCAAAAAAAGTGGGAGCAGGAGCAATACCATGAGAAAATAATCCCATTTACCAGATGGTTAGGAGAAACCATTCTGGGCTGGCCTGTTGGACAGAGATACTCCAAAAAAGGTCTGGTAATCCATGTGTGTGGAACAGGAGATAGTGAAGCACCTCCTGTATTTTCACTGCAGTTCTCTGCAAGTTCATCAGCAAATTCCTGTTCTGACTCTCCTTCTCTGCAGCTGAACTAATTACACTTCCCAGAATGTGCTCAGCATTAGTGAGGTCCTATTTGGGTAGCCTTTGTTTCAAATGCAAAGACCAGCAGAATTTGATGAGGTTCTGACAAAATGCACATTCCTGAGCTGTTAACAAAGTAGTCATGCTTTACTTGGGCATTAATTTCAATCTTGTGCCTCCTGTAATTCAGCATGAGAAATGATTATTACTGTCATGTCCTTTCATGGTGGGAGGCAAATAACACTGCACATCTCTTTCCCTTTTTTTTTTAATTAGTTAACTATTTGGTCCACCTTTTTATTTTTCTTCATTATTTTTATTAGTAATATGAAAGTAAATTTTTAGGGTTCTGTTCTAAAGATACCTCTTGCTGGTTGTGGCTTTCTGTTTTCCACTAGCATGTGAATGGCTCTTGCATTCACAGTCTTCCTTCATGGTTCCCACTGTCCAGACACCAAGCCTTCCAGAGCTTAAATTAAAATGATAGGTGAGGTTGAGCACAGGCTAGTGGGGCTGCAGCTGTTCACATTTATTTACTGCATCTGGGAGAGAATATTTCTCCTCAGCTAATTTTGCTAAGTATAAAACATACAGGATCAAAGTATTCCCAAACAAGACCCTCATGGATTTCTTTGAAGTGAAACTGTCTGAATTATTTATTTTTAGTCTTATGTGGCATAATTGGCTTAGAGAAGTAATGCTGTATCTAGTTGTAATTAAAATAAGGTATTATTTTAAATAATACTAAATAGTTTCTCTATTACTATGACACAGTGATAAAATAGGGTACAAACCTTATTAAGACTTGTTTTTGCTCAATAACAATGCATGGCTGTAATTGACTCTTGTTTGATGCAGCATTTCTCTAAATTACAAAGAACAAAGCTATCAGATAAAAACGAAATAGCATAGAATGTATACTTCACAATCCTTTTTGAAATGCAAATGTTAAAAAACATATCTCTTACATGTTCTCAAGTTATTTTTGATATTTGTGACTATTGCCCATCGTTGCCTTCAATTACAAGTCCACTTATCAAGGATAACCTCTGTGTTATTCATACCATAACTGATAAATCTAATCCTTTCATTAAGATGAAATTAAGCCTTCCCCAATAACAGTAAAAGTGCCACATGATGTCTGGGGGCAAAATAAAGTGCTCTTGACTGCTGTTTTGACTGTTGCAATTTTAACAAAGACACACAAAACAAATTTGTAGCAAAAATACAAGGTCCTTTTCCCTTCCCCAAAATGTTTCGTTTGTTGCATGGATCTGAGGTAAGAGTAAATTAAAATAGTTTCCAGTAAAGTCAGTCAGCTGTTCCAATGGCAATAATTTTGGGTTTAGTTCAGAACATTTTTAAGAAACATTGCTAATTTAATTTTGATATAGTGAAAGGAATATACTTCCTTCTTCCCCACTGCAATATGTGGGAATACTACCACAGCTTGAGAATCATCTGCATTGAGATTTGCAGCTTTACTTCTTTTTTCTGTGAGTCTTAGAAAGAAGGTGTAGTGGACAGCCAGGCTGAGCTGTGGTTGCTGCTTGCCATGTTTGTCACAGCAGGTCTGAACCACACAGGTGTGTTTGTAGTCCTTGCAGGGAGAGGCTGTCTGATCAGGATGTGTTCTGCAGCTGGAAGTGAAAGCCCACAAGAGGTAAGTTTGATTTTTCATTTTTGGCTGCATCTGAAAGTATCAGTCAGGGAATTTATATTGTAGAAAGGAGCCTGTGGGAATGTAAAGTTGGTGGTAGAAAGAAAAATGATCTGAACAGCAGATATTTTGTAGTATGCCACACATCTGCTAACCCAGGTGGACATATTCCCAACTCCAGAATTCCTGTCAAAAGAGAAAGAATGATCACATAGCAAACAGTATGATTGTTGTTTGGTTTGTACCTAACCAATTGTGTCATTTTTGCCAGAATCACATCCAGAAGGCAAATGATAATATTTACATAGCAGAGAAGAACACACAGACTACCTTAGAAAAGTGCACAGTGTAATGGAAGATTAGCTGTTGACCTTAATGAAGTGCTTTATATGTCCTAATGCCTAGTTTCCCTTTATTTTTATTATGTAAATTTTGCCCACTCATTAGTTATTTTGGTTCTTATGCTCTGAAGCTCCCAGCAAGGCTTCTCATTTTGTCCAAACTGTTAATATTAATATGGTTGTACAACTGCCCAGTGACAGCCTAGCTGGGCATCTGCTGGCATCCATCTATGTAAGCAAACTCATTTTGCTGCTTGCATGTGAAAAATGCATATTTTTTGCTACTGAAATGTCTTCTATCTGCATGCCATTCCTCTTTTTACAGATACCATCACATCACTGTGGTTCTCTGAAATTCCAAAATATGTGTTACTCAGCTTTCCCCCTCAAATCATGAGTCTATTTTTCCCTCTGCAGCATCAGTTGTCTGGATGATGCCTTGTTTTCTTAGAAGCTTTGGTATGCAAATAGGGCTTTAATTCTTGCCCATTCCCCAGCACCTTCTGGTGAAAATGTGATCTTTTTGAAGGTCTGGGAAATGGCAAAGCACACATAACGATTTTTTTGCAGCTTAAACCAGCATTTGCTTCTCAGACTGCAGCTTCATAATGATTAGGTGGCAGATTTTCTAGATTAACTCCTGACCACTAGAGCACTTTTGTTCTCTCCCATGCTGTTGGGAGATTTATTGATTTAATTGAAGGTGTTCTCAAGTTTTTCAGCTGTACATACATCTTTTCCCCCTTAAGCTGTTCACTTTAGTCATTTTTATCATCCTGTGGACTATGACTTTTTTTTTCCCTAGAGGTTATGAGCTAAAACAAAGGCTCAACTACTTTTCAAGAATCTACTTGTATTTAACTTGGCTTTAACTCACCTTTAACAATAGATCAATAACACCTATACCTGCCACCTAGGGAACTTCCCTGGGGCTATATACAGATTAGACACCAGAATATGAAAGTAATTTAATTTAAAGAAAACAGATATGGGTCATTTTAACAATGCAGTGGCATTCTTGCATATTTACTTGAAAGCTTTGTATGACTTTGATATTCTTCTGTCCTGCCAGGTTTTTCTGAAAATTAATAAAGCACAAGTTAAGAAACAAATGAATTACAAGGATGGTGTCATACCAGTGCAAGACTTTCTATGCTTGCTCTTTTTTTTCTATGTTTTTTCAATAGTAGTAGAGACATGGTTAAAAAACCCCACTGTTTTTGTTTTAGGCCAGATAGTGAATTTATTCAAAAGTTATTTGCTGTTTCTCAGTGTTACTTCAGGTTATATAAAGGTTTGATAAATGTAATGCAGGATCTGTGGCAGCAGTCAAGAACGTGTAGAAAAATACAGTTTGCTCACTGCTCTGCACAACGTTTGAAATCTTACTGGCTCATTTTGAAACTCCACATTTTTGTTCTTATTATAGAAATCCTTAGCAATTTGTAGTTAGGCAAAATTGCCAACTGTAATGATAAATAATAGCATATGGGTGTATGCAAATACAGCAAACACCCTTTCATTCCATATGCAGTATGATACAATTCCCATCATCTCCATTCCATTAGCATTGCAGATACAAAACTTGCTGTGCTGCCAAGAGAGTTTACACAGTTTTGTTAAAATCAACAGAAACTGTGCAGCTGAAGTTTTAAGAAATCCTGAGTTTTTCTGCTCAAACATGCCTGTTGTTTATTTTTCACATTCCAAATGAGTCAAAGGAGGAAAATTTGGAACCCCATTGCCAGAGCACTTTTTTATCCCCTATAACTATACTTCAGTTGGTGTCCAGATTCTCCCAGTTGAAAGAATAGCAAGGCAGAAACTGTTTTTTCCCCCCCTGTGAAGTATAATTATGAAAAAAAATATAAGAATCTAAGGGAACAGGTTAACTGAAGGCAATAACTGCGAGTGGCAGTTGCAAGCCCACCAAAGAATTCAAAATGGAAACTTCTGGGTAGCACTTCAATTTTTTAAATTCCCATTGTCACAAAAAATTTGAAAAAGTTTTCTATGATGTAAATGTATGTTATTAATATGCTTGTTAAAGAACAAAAGTGATTCAACAGGAAAATATATTTACTTGTTGGAAACTTCTATGAAAGAAAAATTGATGTATAGATAAACATGTCAAAATTGCCAATCAATAATGACAGTGAAATCATCTGCCAGACAGCTTCTGGTGAATCCCTACATGAGGTTTAAAATACTTTCATTACTGTCTCTGCCCCTCCCTCAGCTGCTGCCCTCCTTGCAGAGAGCCCTGGTCTCTTTTGGCCCCTGGTCACAGATTATGGGTTAAATCACCACACAACAGCAGGGGCTGAGACCCTGGGGATGGACTATCTGATGGGAAAAGTACCTTAATCTCCTTTTTCCTGCTCCAGGAAGAGGGTTGGAAGGCAGGTGAAGGCACAACAATCTTGGGCTCACAGTGTTAAACTCTTTAGCCATGACATACAGCACAAATTTCCATAAATTTAGAGTCCTCTGGGCGTGTCTAGATATTTTCTGTGCATGTGTGAAGTGGCTTGGAGGTCTCATTAGCAAATATAGGGAAAATGCTTTTTCTAAAAAAGATTACTATGGATTTTTCAATGCCATATTGTTTCTCTGTTTAGAGAAAAACCTCACTAAAATAAATAAGGGTGATTTTCACAGACCCTGTAGAATGTTCAAATAACCCAGGATTACCCTGGGCACTGTCAGTGCTGTGATACACAGGAAAAGCAGAAGTATAAGTATGTACTGATGCTCTCCCACACCACTTTTCCAGCTGCTGTGTTTGCCTCAGGTCTGACTGACCCAGAAAGAGTGTAGCTAGAAACCATGGATTATTCCTCTATGAATTTTCTCAGTGGGTTCTTGAAGTCAAAAGAGCATTTAACTTCCTCAGCATCGTGCAGCAGAACCTTTCCAGGCTTAAATGTATTTGATTGGAAGATTTTTATTTTTAAGGTTGCCTGTCCCTCTGTGGTGTTTTTTTAATGCTGCACCACATTAGCCATTCTCAAGCCCTCTGCTACAGAGGCAGATTTAAGTGGTAACTACACCCTGTAGTTACAGAATATTTATTTTCTGTTAACTTAGTTTGGATTGCTGGGTAAATACCATCTGGTTGTGGCAATTTGTTACTGTTCACTTGTTCTGAAAACTCTTCACATTAATATTCCTATTTGAGGCAAATCCTCCAGTGTGTTCTGCTGAAATAGCCTCCTCACTATGAGTAACTCCCAGATCTCCATGGTGAACATGGCTGTGGCTTTCATGAACATTTGTCTCATATTGTGATCATCAGATTCTTCTGCACAGCTGCTGACAGGTTACCTAATAATGTACTTTAAAGAAATTTTACATTTAGTTTTCGTGCCATCTCTAGACTGTTGGTTTCTTTTATTGTGATATAACATATAACTTGCTAGAATTTGTTTCAAAACTCCAGATTTTCATGAAGTTTCTATTAATTTGGAAGCATTTAATGTACCATTGTGATTAATGTGTCATGATTTTTCCCCTCAGTTTTTTTCTTAGTAGCTTATATACATACATTTGAACTGTCAAACATGCAGTTTTCAAATGCCTCCTAACATCTGAAAACAAGAAAGTAAAATTGATTCTTAATGTGGACTGGCTTGCCTTGATAGGGACTAGAGCTGTCCATAAACTTCGGATGTTTGCTCTGTGCTTTTCACTCTATTTACTTCTTACATGGATATCTGATGCTCCAGTCCAGCAACATTTGCACTTGCAACTAAAATTACATTCCTGTTGCCTGAGATTGTTACAAATACTGCCTGGGATAGTATGGTGGTTTTGGTTCAACAATCTGAGATTTGCTGGCCAATACACCAATTTATGTCATGGATCTGGCATTGGCCAAATCACCAGTGCACCCACTAGAATTATGTACTCATTTCCTGCTGTGAGATAGGATTAGGAGGAAGGCAAAACAGTTTCAACTTTAAAGGGTACAAAGAAAAAATCTTTATTACTAGAAATTATAAGAAAAAACAATGAGAATCAGAATAAAACTTTCAGAACACTTCTCCCCTCACAACTTCTTTTCTTTCACACTAACAGCGTACAGAAACAACTCAGTATACCATCTCTAAAATAGGTTTTCACCAATTTGCTTGGAAGAGGAGATTTTTCTCTTCAGAAGCAGGTCTCTCATGGCCTGGATGTCACAGTGATCAGCTGCTTGGGAGAATGGAAACCTGATCACTGTGTAGAAATCCCTTCCTCAACTAACAGTCCCCACACAAGAATTATTGAGGACCACATCAACTTATGGGGCACACTTTAAGGATTATAACAGTTCAAACAAAAGCTCTCTTTGTCTTTGAAAACAGAGGTCTTTCTTCTACTCTTCCCTCGGGGGAAGCAGGGATCTTATTCTCTCCTTTTTTGTTCAAATTTCTCATAAGATCGCAGCCACTTTAACATCTGCTTACTTTAGCACAAATGCCTCTGCTCATGTCTACAGTTAGAACATTTCATCCACTCCATAATGCATTTCTAAGAGTTATAGGGAAACAAGAGTCTCTTCTCCACAGCTAAAAAAAAGAGATATTTCTGTCCTAGAGTGAGGCATCTCCATCAATCCCTTCCATCCAGGGCCTGACTTCTTCCTTTTGTTTGACTTTAGTGTTTCCATGCTCTTTCTGTGCGTACCTTGGTCCTTTTTTTTTTTTCACTCAGGAAGGAGAAAAAAGTGTCTGAGAGTCTCTCTCAATCTGGGCTGTGAAAGAGTCAATACATCGTCCGGGCAGTGGCTGGAGCAGTTGGGGTGGAGGGTGCTGGGAGCCGGGCCAGGCCAGCAGGGGCCCAGTGAGGAAGGGGGTGGCTGCTCTGGATGTGTGACTGTTTTCTGGTGTTTGCTGCAGTCAATTCCAGCTGTGGAATTCCCTCCCCAAGGACCGGGGGCTTTGCTGGGCTGGCCAAGCCGTGTTTCCCCAGGCTGTGTGTGCCATGGGGGGCAGGTCTGGCCGTGTTTCCCCAGGCTGTGTGTGCCATGGGGGCAGGTCTGGCCGTGTTTCCCCAGGCTGTGTGTGCCATGGGGGCAGGTCTGGCCGTGTTTCCCCAGGCTGTGTGTGCCATGGGGGCAGGTCTGGCCGTGTTTCCCCAGGCTGTGTGTGCCATAGGGGCAGGTCTGGCCGTGTTTCCCCAGGCTGTGTGTGCCATAGGGGCAGGTCTGGCCGTGTTTCCCCAGGCTGTGTGTGCCATGGGGGGCAGGTCTGGCCGTGTTTCCCCAGGCTGTGTGTGCCATGGGGACAGGCCTGGCCGTGTTTCCCCAGGCTGTGTGTGCCATGGGGGCAGGTCTGGCCGTGTTTCCCCAGGCTGTGTGTGCCATGGGGGGCAGGTCTGGCCGTGTTACCCAGGCTGTGTGTGCCATGGGGGGCAGGTCTGGCTGTGTTTCCCCAGGCTGTGTGCGCCATGGGGGGCAGGTCTGGCCGTGTTTGCCCAGGCTGTGTGTGCCATAGGGGCAGGTCTGGCCGTGTTTCCCCAGGCTGTGTGTGCTCTGGGGGCAGGTCTGGCTGTGTTTCCCCAGGCTGTGTGTGCCATGGGGGCAGGTCTGGCCGTGTTTCCCCAGGCTGTGTGTGCCATGGGGGGCAGGTCTGGCCGTGTTTCCCCAGGCTGTGTGTGCCATGGGGGGCAGGCCTGGCCGTGTTTCCCCAGGCTGTGTGTGCCATAGGGGCAGGTCTGGCCGTGTTTCCCCAGGCTGTGTGTGCCATAGGGACAGGTCTGGCCGTGTTTCCCCAGGCTGTGTGTGCCATGGGGGCAGGTCTGGCCGTGTTTCCCCAGGCTGTGTGTGCCATGGGGGCAGGTCTGGCCGTGTTACCCAGGCTGTGTGTGCCATGGGGGGCAGGTCTGGCGCTGAGGCAATCTCCCCGGAGCCCCTGGCTCGGCCTGGGCCGGTGGCAGGGCAGGGCAGGGTTCTCATGTTGGTTAAATGTTCTATCGAGCTGTGCGCTCCCTGGCCACACCCGGCTGGGGGGACCAGGATCTTAGCAGCCACACGGGCCTCCCCTCCCATTTTCTATGGGAGCCCGGCATCACAGCCCCCCCCTGGCCTGTGGGAGGATCGGTTGATAGTGCAGGATAGCCCAGAAGGCAGATAAATGACACCTGTACCAATTACTGACTGTGCCACTCAGGGGTGGAAGCATCTGTGCCTGCCCCGTGAATTTGGGTGTTATAAAAGGGTGGTTTAACTGGCCACGAGTCACAGTTGGAGTTGGAACTTTAGAGTCTGCTGCAGTTTGGGCTGGAGTCTGCTGGCTGTGCTGTGGGGAGATAAGGGACATGCAATCGTGCAGGGGACAATAAGGTAAGTGGATGTTGTGTGAGGGACAGTCAGGATAAGGCGGCCGGGAAAGGGACAGGTTGGGTTTAGCCAGTTATGCAGAGAGGAGAAGGAGTCAGAGCTGTGTGGAGCTGCCTGTAAGAAAAGGAGTCAGAGTTGTTGGAAAGAAGTACTATGAAAGAAGGTATGCAAAGTTTTCTAATAAAAGAGTGGTGGGTATGGCAGTCGTGTCTGTCTCGACATAATTATGACACTGCCCGGCCAGGCCCAGGCCAGTGTTACCTTCTGAGAGGCTGGAAGCAAAAGAGATTCCCAGGGTTTTTTGTCTTTACATGTGTGTTCACAAAGGTGCATAAACTTTCTCATTGTGACAGTACTAAAAATCAGACACTGACTGGTTCTTGTCAGGTCCAAAGGAAGCAATCCAGGTCCTGACCAGGAACTATTTCAGGAAATTTACACAAACCTCCACAGATGGATCATGGTGCTAAAGAGTGCTGGCTATTGTGCCTCCCATCTTCAGCTCTGAAGGCAGAAATGTATTTATAACTGAGACATGAATCTGATTCTATGAAAATGATCCAGGTTACTTTAAATTGTTTGGTTGCTTTGATTATAATTCAGGTATATTTGGAAGAATAACTTGAGGGATCATTCTTGGCTATGCCAGCAGACTGGGGGACTATTAACCCCTCATGGAGGAAATATTTATAGATAGCTGAAGAATGGGCTGAGCTTGGAATTTTATACTTCCAGAGCAGTGTGTGTGATCATAAACTTGTCATTTAAAGAATTTTCACTGCTACTGGAATTCTTCCATTTGGAAATTTAGATTAGTTTATGCTTGATACTAAAAAAGAAGCCTCTTAAAGACACTTGTGCAATATATTTTATTGGGCTACAAGTTGTCCACAGACTGAAGCCAAGAGACAGAAGAAAATTCCAGTTTCTACACTGTGCTATAAAACTCTCTTTTGAGTGGTGAGTTTATCAACAAGGTTATTGCTGAATACTTTTAACAACTTTTTTTGAGACATCCCTGACAGCTAGAAAATTGTACACCATAGGAAAAAAAAAGCCTTAGATGATTTAATGTCAAGGACAGTATCCCACATATTTTGAAGATGTCAGCAAGTAACTGGCTACAAGTTCCTGTAAGGTTGCTGTGTTCCATATTGAGCATTAAAGTGGCTGCTAACTGACAGCAATAGTTCCCTGTGCTTTTCATCAAAAAGGATTATGCAAGACAGTGACACCTTTAGTGCAGTCAATGAAGTTTGTGAAAACATTACCTTGAAAAAACTGTTTTTCAGTGACCATTAGTGGTGTTCTGAAAGTGGTTCGTGATTTGTTTTTGTTCAGGGAGTAAGGAATCCAGTGTCCAGGTTCACTGACTCTTTGCTAAGAGGCACTTTGTCTCAAAGACAGTAGCAATAATTTGGAGAATGTCCTGGAAACAGTTGCCAAAACTGTAAATTGAACTGTGGTCTGAGTGCTGAGCTGCTGCCAGCTCTGGGCACTCCTTGATGAAGATCAGTCACAGTTCTTAACTTTGCTGTTCTCCAATGTCATGTGGCTTAGCAGGAACAGGGGCCTGATGGGTGTGTAACAATACTTGATAAGATCTTTTATTTTAAATAAAGGTCGGAAATCATTATTAACTGAAGAAATTACAGGTTTTTTGTCAGTCTCTGTTTTGCCATAGGGGTATGATATTGTGTAAAGTTGTCAGAAGTGTGAACTTTAGGAAAATACCCAGGGAGACATTTCAATAATATCATGGATAACGTTCTTTACACCCTTGAGAGCTGATGATTAAACAGTCTCAAACTTTGAGTTTTATGTTGCTAGAATTTTATCAGAAAGAACTTGGAATAGTGAGACCTAGCTAAATATCTCTTATTACAATATTATGCATTTTGTGATTTTCTTTCAAAGACTTAAATTCTATTAGAAAATTTCTATTTTGCTCAAACCAAATTAATTAGTTTTTGAGAAACAGCTAAATTTCTGAAAGGCAGAAAACAATTTTAAATCCCAGATGTGCAACTTGGTACAAATCAGTATAAAAGATGGAACCACAGAACTTCCAGTGAAAGAAAATTGACTTTTCCTTCCTGCTTGTGTGTTGTGAGGTGTTTATGGTTGTCAGGCTGTACTTCTTGGGTTATTCTTTCTCTGTATGTTTCTAAGTTCATTCCTCGGTGTTTGACTTCATCAAACTGAGCTTTCAGAAACATGGCAGAGTACTGGGTGTATCTATCAAAAAAGCAAAGCTGATTTTTATTCAAGTAAAGTCCTCAGTGAAATGTGAGCAGCATGGAGAATAGTGGCTTCTGAATGTGCCAATGCCATTTTAATATTATTATTTCAATGGTTTCTCCAAAATACGAAGTTATTGCTTAGAAAGTTTATGTTCATAGTGCTAAAGGTTATATGTTTCATTTGGAAAGGATCCAAAACCTGTTTCTAAATGGTTGTTTTGTTCTGCACAACCTACTTCCCAGTATTTTAGCTTGAATTGGACTTTAATTCAAATTAATACCATCATATTTACTTTCAAAATAGAAAATATTTTCAGATGTAGCAGATTATGTTGGAGTCATGAAACTCAATACTTCAGAATGGTTGGATATATCAGCATATAGACCATGACATATTTCTTGTGGCTGACTGCATACAACCATTAAAGAAACATACTCCAAAGGTTTATTAACTTGATAATGATCTAATAGCGGTGTTGTGAGAAGTGGCAGTTAGGCTAAAAGTGAATTATGGAGAGGCAGGAGTGTCTAGTAGATTTTTTCTATACTCTGGAACAGATATTTTTATCATACTATTTTTTTTCTGAAGTAGAGATGCTTTACTTAACATGAAAGTTTTGCCAACATTGCTCCCACTTATAAACAGGGAGAGGAAGTGCAATTTAGCAACTATCAAGCTTTTTGTGACCCACTTCTGATGCTTTGTATAAATAATTGAACAGCGGGTAAGTGAATGTATCTATCTTGTCTACTGTGTCTTACAATGTAATACATTCTTATTCTCAGCTTTGTCTAAGCCAAATGGCATTCTGAGATATTTGCAATAATAGTGTTGCTGCTGTATTCAGTCTATAAAGGGGCACTAGAGCTGGACTTAGAAAAACAGGCCTTCCTTTGTCAGCTCTGCCACTGAGTTACTCTGGACAAGTAATTTTACCTCTTCCCTGATCTTCAGTCCTTGTCTATCTTGGCACAACCGCTGTATCATATTATGCTCTTAAATCTGGAATGTATTTTGATGTACATGATAAAGTAGGACAAAGTCTGTCTGAAAAAAGGGCTAATGAGCTAATTTGAATTAAAATAAACACCCCCACCTTGTTACAGGCATGAGTGGTATAAGGGCTGGATCAGGTAGTTGAAGTGGGAACTGGGTTTGTTTAGGGTTGTTTTTTTCCTTTTGCCTGTTTCCCCCCGCCCTCTTCTTTATGAAAATATTTTTCTTTGATTCATAGAAGCTCACCTCTATGGCTTATCACCCTTCTCCAGCTAAAGGTTTTCAGCTCTTTACAGCTTGTTTTTAGGAGTCCTTCCTTTACCAAATGAACCAGTGTCGAGATTTTCATGGGTTTAGGTCTTCAAAGAGCAGTTTTTGGTTGCTGCAAAGTTTATTGCAGAAGCACATCAGTCTCAAAGGCAAGAGTGCAGAATATTAAAGTCCATGCTAAAGCTGTTTGGCATTGAGTCCTGAGTAGAAGCAGGAGCAGCAGCTCCCTGGTGTTTTTTCTTCTATTCTTGTCTTCTTGTTCTTCCCCTTCTTCCATGGTGGTAGTGATGATGATGGAGGATAGAGGATGTTTTTTTCTCACCCTGGTACAGGGTTTTTTATTCATAAATCATCCAATGAGCTAAAAACATGAACCTAAAACATTCCTTCTAAACCTATTAGAATTCTAGCTCTATAATATGAGGGTGGTGTTAATTCTTACCCATAATGTATGCATACAGCTCTATCTGTTCACACAAATGGTTCTATCTGTTCTATCTAAAAAGTGTAAGCAATCTGTTTATTATGTTTTCATTATTCCTGGATCTAACTTTTTGAGCTTTTACTGAAGCCTAAACTATACACTTTTTTCTAGTGCTTTTTACTCTCTTAAGGCACTTTAAAGCATATTCTTACTTAAAACTTAGACTTACGTTTCTATTTCATATCTATTTCTACATATTTAAAACTAAAGCTTACACTTCTTATCTGTATGGCTTAGTATACTTTAATTTTTCTAAAATTTTAAAATTCAATCCCTGCATTCTAATCTCTCTCTGAGGAACTCAGAGAGGTTTCTGTTTTACACACTCCAGCAAACTAGAACGAGCCTGCTCAGCTGGAGGGCTGGGGTGCAGTCCAAGTGAGCTAACCTGCCATCTGCACCTTCCCTGGTGAGGAGCTGTAACTCCAGAATTCCTGGCAGAGCTCACGAGAAGCTCTGGGATCCACTGTCCCATCTTGCTGCCTGCCCGTGCAGGGACTGGAGCTGAGTGCTCAAAATTAGCTTCACTTGGCTTTACTCTCCTCCTGCACAGATGTATCTTTTCATTAAATGTGGCTTTGGTTTTACTTATTGATCCTTTAGCTTAGTATATTAATTTCTTGATCACTGGAATATTTGACATGGTAAAATCATCTTATGTTCTTCCATCCAATATTGTCAGTTGTTACCAAGTCAGTTATTTAAAGAAGTGTTTACACATGGTAATAGCACTAAACAAATTCATGGGTGAATCTTATGGGTAAAATGATAAAATAGTGACAGCATATTTTTAGAACATTTACACTGTTCTAGAAATTATTTCCAGTTGCAGTCTACACAGGGAAGACAGATCATTCCTGAAGTATTACAGTCAGTTGCAGTAAATCATTACAGTAAATATTATGTGCTCTTTACAGCTATTTAATGTAATCTCTGCATGTGTAAATGGATGTTATAGTTCTATAAAATCACTGTTTTTCAGCTCACATCTTCATGTCCAAAAAACCAAACCATTCCCAATTAAATGTTCCAGTAAAAGAATGTATGAAGAATTCAGCTACTTTTTCTTTGGCAAGTAATTTATTACATGAGTAACTCAAATTAGTTTGCTGTTTGATTAACACAAGTATAAGCAATACACCAAGAAGGGAAAGATTTTTGTAATTATTGTCATGGTAAAGTAAATTATGTGAAATTGCAGTCAGCAAACAGGATATTGTTCACACACTGTGCCCTTGAAAACAAGTGCCAGATACATCTGAAACATGTGAACAAATCTGAAAGCTAATATGGACCTGATCCAAAGGGCACTGAAGCAAATGGAAAGATTCCCACTGACTCCAGTGAGCTCTGGCTGAGGGCCAGTGAAAGTAACATTTAAGTTACCAAAGAGCTAAGCTGCCAAAATTCAATTGGAAATTTTTCTTGTCCCTTGCCAGGCTCCATGGGAGAGACATCAGCTGGCTGGATTCTTGCAAGACTAAGCATATTTTGGGATGTCCATCTACTCCTGTACAGGCTATTTATAAGTGCTGAGGAATCACAGGCTGGTTGATGTGGGAAGGGACCACAAGCACCTGGTGCCATCTCCCTGCTCCAGCTGGGTCATCCCAGAGCACAGGGCACAGGATTGTGTGCAGATGGTTCTTGACTATCTCCAGGGAAGGAGAGTCCACACTCTCTCTGCCAGTGCTAGTTCAATCTCTTCCAGTGCTAGTTCACTGTTCAGTAAATAAATTCTTTCTCATATTACATGGAATTTCCTGTGCATAATTTTCTGCCTGTTGTCCTGTTTCTTGGCATCACCTTTTTCACCTTTTTTTCAGTACCATAAAGCATGTCTGCCATTGTGTTAAATGTTGGATGTGTTGAAAAATTTAGTTTTCTTTCCTTGTGTCATTACTGTCTCATTAACTGTATCCTGTGACAATGAAAATACCTGTAGGTGCTCACTGTTAATAGGCCACAGCATGCACACCTTGCTGATGGAAATTCTACCTAGTTGGTGTCTAATCAGCTCTGTTTTGGAAGCCAGGTGGAAAGGTTTCCCATTTCATTGCTAGTTGCACTTCTTACTTGACCATCTGCCAGGTTTGGTGACTGTTTTAGTGATAGCCTGTTTTGAAAAACGTGCTTTCTTGCTATTAGGCAGTATTTTAAGTGGTAATTAGTTTCTGGCACCTTCTGAGCTGAAGACCTTTACTGAACATTCAGAACTGTGGCCTCTAAGTAATGGTTGAATAAAATGAACTCTTAGTGAACCAGTTTTTTTGACTGGAATTGTCCTTTTCAGTGAGTGATACAACACCATGTTAAATATAAACTTTGTTTACCCTGAAGAGCAAATTTTGCTTGTTATGCTAAATTATGATAAACAGAACTGTATGAAGAACCCCTTATTTAAGTTAAACTCAGACAAAATGCCAATCAAGTTTTATTCAGTTTTTGTTCTTTCTTTCTTGTGTTCTTGCAAAATTCTCATTTGTGGCCAGCTATCATAATAAGATACATCACAGTGCAAATGTGTTTATTTCAGAACATGGAAGAAAACTTAGAAAAATGGTTTCTTCAACCACACTAGAAAATATAGTATAGCCATGATAGAAGTATATAACAATGATTTCATTAAAAACCTTTACAATTACATTTTTAAATTATAGACGGATTTTTATAATGGTTCATGATTATCTATTTGTATTTTCTTCTGGCAGGTTTCTTCTCTCTGTATAAAATAGAGGGTTCAGTTCCTGTATTTATCCATCAAGGAAATCCACAGTTTACCTAGTAATATGCAGAAGTTTTCAAATCTGTAGGTGACTCATGAGTCACTCTTCCTTGTGGCCTACAATATCACATTGTTATGTTCTTTCCAGTTAAGTTGGAAAAGAAAATCTTTAAGACTTTATTCCTGAATTCCACCAACAGAGCAATCTCCGACTGCATGGTGTGTTGAAAAATCAAACCTGAATACAATTCCATGAGCAGAAACTTGAGTGGAATATCATTATCTGAAAAATAAATAATACTTTAAGGTTTGCCTAGTGCTATGAAATAAGAAATACCCAGTTCACTTACAAAAAAATCATATAAATTTATATAGTAAATTATAGTATGCCCCCTATAGTATAATGGACATGATAAATGGAGCTGGGGCTTTTTTTGGTGTATGTGTATTAAGATTGATGTATTGACACATCTGCAAAACAGCCATCAGAGAGTTTTCTGCATAGGGTTTGAGAAATCAGTGGCCAGGCTGTTCTAACCAGGAATGGTGCTGCTGATGAATTGGGGTCTCTGTCTGCCTGCAAATGCTGTAAACAAGAACACAGAAGCAATGGTGAGAACAGAGGGAAGCAGTAATCCCAACCCTTGTATATATGAACAACTTGTACACTTGCTAAAACCTTTGCTGTTCCCTAGGGCAGCCAGTTCCTTAGCTGTACAATCATCAGGTGTATGTTGATAAAGCTGTATGGGCCCAGGATTTTATTGCAAATCTTTACTGTCACACTTGAATGCATAGCTTTACACTCCAAACACAAAATTTTCTATGCTCTGCATATTTTGTTTGTGGAAAACATAGCTTTTGGTTTGCTGTAATACTTTAAAGATTGAGCTATGCATCCTGCTGGTTAAACTACACTGCTTATTAGCAACAGTAAATGAGCAAACAGGAACTTCATCAGCAATTGAGGGGTGACATTACTTCCATAGCAATGATAATTTTATTTTGTAAATGCAGTGCTTTTAAAAATTCACTTTTAATCCTGAATATTCTTTCAGAACCTGTCTTTGGTCAGGAAGATTACACTTGAAAATGGGTAATGGAATATAAGAGGATATATTTGTGCTATCCTAAGTTTGAATAAAGCAAATTATTCAGTCATTACTGAACAGCTTGCTACTTTCTTGCATTTTTTTGGTGTAAATTTGTCTTAACTAGATTAAATGCACTACTAAAGATTTGTATGTTATCAATTCATGCAGTTTTTATCTTCTGTTGAAATTAGTTATTCCTGGAACCAAGCTTAGGAATTATTGTTTTACTGAACTTGTAACAACACTGCATTTTGGCTGCTTTCATTGAGTTTAAAGATATGTTTCTAGTCTATATTAAAATTCTAATTTTGTTGTTCTCAGGTTTTAATCTGCCTTTTTAAAAAGTAATTCTGCATAACTTTTTGGTAAATAGCTATATCATTTCTTGTTCCAAAGGTTCCTATTCCATATTGTTTTTTTCTCTTTGATGGCCAGCTAAGATTGAAATGTTAAAAATAAAAAAAAAGTTTGCTAAAAGAAACTGAACATGGGTATAAGAAAGCTTTCCCTTTAAGTTTTCAGTTTTACTGAACTGTTTGCCCAATTAATAGTTTCTGTATCTGAGACATCTCTAGATGAAGAGTGAATTCTAATTCTCTCCTTAATAAAAGTAACATCTTTTGTCTTTACTCAAAGAAAAGGGTTTCATTTTCTCCTTTAATTTTCTCACAGCTGGGTTAAAAGAGATGAGAGTGCATTTGTTTGTGTATTTTAGCAAAGCTGGAAACTCTCAGCTGTTCCTGGGATTGACACAACTGTAATTTAAGGACTTGCAGCACAAGAGTATTGACAGTCTCATTTGTTAAAAATTGCTCATATGAAAGATATGTATTTGTTAACACAGAGGCATCAACAAATCCCCTAAAATGAGATTTTGCCTGTAGAGCATTGTGGTTCTTGGGATAGCTGAAAGACAGTAAATGGCAAGAAATGGAGAACATATTAATAAATTGATAAGAATGTTGATAAGCACTGCTTCTTGCTCTTTCCCTGCTTTTTCTGCAGTCCAGTAATAATCCTGAGCATGCAGTAGAAGGATTTTGACATTTGTATTATGGTCACTGTCAAGTTACTCCTCCTTCTCCTCTGAAAGTGCAGCTTCAAAAAATAATTATGGTGAAATAAAGAGGCCAGATCAGGCAGCTCTTGCTGTGCTTTCAGACAAACTCTTGCCATCTTAAAGCTGATTCATCTGCTCTGAGTTACACACTGTTTAAAAATCTACGCAGGCTCTGGGTGACACAGGGAATACAAAATATGCTAAGGTTGCTTTCCAGCTCCTTAGAGTTACTTTATCTCTCTTGGCCTTGGTAAGGCAAATCTAAAGTAATCTACCTGAGAAAAACAACTGCTTGACATGCCAAGAGCAGAGGGTATTCTAGGGCATTGTAACTCTTGTTATCATATGCATAATTTCCACAGGAAACCTAAAGCTAAGTCTGCCTATATATTCAAGCATAGATTTTAATAAGGCAGGTGCTTTACTGACGTGCACTAGTTTGAAAGTGCACAGGCAGAGAGACATGAGACATTGTTTCCCTCAGATTATTTAGGTACAACATTTACTATTCCTGTATTTGATTTTGCACCACCATCAGATCTGCAATTACCACACTGAAAAACACTTGAAATGTTCTAGTGAATTCTACTGTCGAAAAATATGTCAACTTTTGTGTCAAATGTGAGGACTGAAGTTGTCATTTAAGCAGCAGAAAAATGTCTCTGCTAATTGCACATTTAAAGCAAAAGAAATAACTGAATTAATTTCTCTCATGTTTAAGGAAAAGATGTGATTTGATTCATATGACAACATGAAGAGTTGGTACTGCTACTTAATTTGACTAAGACATGATTAAATAATTGACATAGACTCAAATTTCTCAGATCATTGAATAGATGATTGAGAGGACAAGTAGTTCAGCACAGTTCCTGTCACTTTGTGATCATCAAGAGGTCTTGGTGACCTTATAAAAGGTTGAAAGTCATTCTCATTCCAGGCTTTTTGGTTACTAAAACCACCTGAAAATACTATGCCAGTTCCATTCCAAGAGGTCCAGTGATTTCCAGTGACAATAAATGAGCTATCTTCCTGACCAGAGTAACTGTAAATTTTTGTGATGTTTCTATACCCATCAGAGCACTGCAGTCTTTGCAATCATGCTGAGCTTGGAATGGGCAGTTATTGTGCTATATATTGATCTTGGAGTCATGATTGAATGTTGTATGAAATCAATGCCTTGTGTGCAGCAACAGCAAAACATTCTGGGATATCTGAATTAAAGTAGGATTTGATTTGTAGATGAAGTTTATGTCCTTATTTACTTGTGTTTTCTCTGAAATGAATCTTTTGAAGTAGGATTTCTCTAAGCACCCTGTGGGTGAGCACCTTTCCATCCAAATGGTTCGCTGCAAGAAGAGATCCTCTTAATTAGACCTTAACTTTCAGCTAAGGATTCACAAGATGGAATGCTACAGTGAGATCAATGGAACTGTCCTTGCCTAGGAGAAGGGTAGTTAATTTGCTGTGACTAATTGGAAGACATATTTGCATATTAATATGCAAAATGAGAGTATAAGCTGTGGCTTTGCCAACCAATGAAATAACGTAAAATATTGATGTATGAGATAGCATACTCTACATTACTTTGTATACTTTGCTCTATCAAAATGAGAAAAGTGGTTGAATTAGGGATGAGAGATGCCCACACTTATCACCATAGAAAGTGAAAGGATGAACTGAGAAAGGGCAAGACATGACCAGAAATAGGTAAATCCATTAAACATATCTATTTCTGTATTCAAATGATACAGTGCTAAAGAAAAGAACAATAAAAATGTACCCTTGTATACCAAACAGCACAGTCAAGGCCATTTTCTTTGCACCAAAAAGTGGATTTGAATTGCATCCATTCCTGGATTTCTGCAATGGGACACTAGAAAGAGAATGTTTTAATAAAAAAACCTGACAGGTAGAAAAGATCTTACAGTGTCTAGGCCACATTTCCCTTCCTTTTGCACTGAGGTCTCTAGGGGTAGAAAAGTAGGAGATCATTTGAGAAGCACAATTTTTAATCTGGTAAAGCTGCTAATTTAGGCTTAGCTGAGACTCATCTGAGATGGGCACAGTTAATGAAACAGCTTTATGAAGCTGAAAAATACAATGACTTGCAATTTTCCTAAGCTCTTTTTAAGTAGGGAGAAAAGGAAGTCCTCCTGTACTTCTCATCTGGAACATTGAAATTAGTTGTCCAAAGACTCTTCTTGTTGTGAAAAAGGGGTAGGGATGTGAAACCCTATTTGTTCTTTGAACTACTTTAGCAATATTTCTCTCCCAAATGTTTTTGTTGGAGTAGATTGCACCTTGTCCCCAGGTGCTTTTGCTCCAGTGACAGGTGGGGATCTCTTTAAGCAGATGAAGGTGATGCTGTTCAGAGAGACATCTGCAGGTACAGAGACTGCCCTGACAATGTATCTCTCTTCTTCTTTGACCTGCCTTGCTCCAGTCCCCTGATGTGTCTGTGGTTTCTGTCTTTGCTTTTCTGTACAGGTGCTTATCTCCTTCACCTGCATGCTCAATAGAAAAGGGATTCTTGAGGTGGATGTTTCCTGATGGAAATTTTCTTGTTCTCCCATGATCTCCTGCCTACACCAGGAGCTTTCTGTTTTGAATGAAAGGGTGGAATACACCACTCTGGTTTTCCTTTTCAGTGTCAATGTTACTGTCAGCTCCAGGAACTTCCTTTTGGCTCTTATTCTGCCCACGTCTCTGAGTGCCAGTTTTGCCCCAGCTCTTCAGCTACTTCCATTCTCCACTGAGCTAATAACAATCTTCAACAGAGGAGGAAAGAAAACTCCTCAGACCCCCAGCCATTGGTATAACTGCACATTTTTCTGCAGCTGTGTCCTCAGGACAGCTAATGGCAGCAGACTGACATCAACTGCAGTGCAGGAGCTTGCAGTTTTACTTGGTGCCAAGCCTCTGTCCCCAGCACACATGTCCAGCCTGCCCCCGTGTCTGTGGTACAGTTTCACCTCTGCTATCAGCAGCAATGCTGCTGGTGCTTGTTTGCTCATTCAGATATCCAGAGGGGAAGTGATTCTAATGGAAGAATGGCAATACACTGAAATACTAAATAAGATGCACAAAAACATACATATATAAGAAAATTATGCTCTTCTATCTTCTCTCATTCACAGACCCTCCCTGTTGAATTTGGAGATGTAATGATAGTCGTTGCCTTCTCTGTGTGCTTTGTGCTAAAAGGCTCAGATTTCCCCCTCAAACATACAAGATATCTTGAAAATATTGTGCAATCTAACACGTATCCTTCAACGTTTATATAGTCATTCAGTTCACTCACCTGAAAAGTAACTTAGCTATATTATTTATTATTTTTTTGTCACTAAAAGAGACTTGAAACGAGACTGCTAAGACTAAAGCACTGGGGTTTTTTTCTGTATTACTTAATATATATTTGAGTCTTAAGCTGTTATGCTTTCTTGTCTTTAGACTTTGAGTTGGTATTTATATAGTTAGATATAGATTCATATTTGGTTTAATGAAGGCCAGTGAAAGTGGAATTGTCAAAGGCTGGCTGGACATAATCCAAGGAAACATTTTAAACTCTACCAGGCTTTAATACCTGTTCTTCCTGCAGTCACAAAATTGCTCTCTCTCTTGATCTATTTGCTTCTTTATTAGCAACCTAGAATCAGATCAGCTCAGACAAGATTATTTCTGCTCAGATTCTAATACTTTAGATAAATTTATGTCAGTGAAAACTTGTAATTTTCCATGTTTTGATCAATGTGCACATTCTGAACCCATCCTTGCTAAAACACCCTTTGCTGAAGAGCCTATGAGCTGGAAATTATTTCACTTTGAAAAACATCCAGTATATTATTAAAACCATTTCCTTTGTCATATCCCTACCCTGTTACTCACTGTTCTCTTCATAGGGGCTAATTAAACGTTATGCTGCTAATCAGTGTTGATAGATACAAAGTACTGTAATGTCTTCTGGTTTTATGGATTATGCTAATGGCCATCTGCCTATTATTGATAATTTGTTCTTCAGTTACTGCAGGGGGAGGAAGGACTGTTTGGTTAACTGTAAAAGGGAGCTATTTGGTTTATGGTGCATTCAGCTGTATCACCAGTTGTCTTTAGCCATTAAAGTTGCTATAACTGCAAAAAAATATAGTTTCATCATGGTCTGAATTTTCTCTATTTATTGTATATGAAATTTGTATGTTCAGAAAGCTAGAATACATCATGAGTGGTAAGAGCTTGATGGCAATGAGCTTATTAAGTACTCAATGTGCTAAACCAAAGGTGGATAGATACATGATTAGATTTCATACTGCAGTTGTCTAAAATGCTATTGACTGTGAAGAGTAAAAGGCCATGAAAAAAATCTAACTAAATTCTGTAACACAGAAATCTCTAACAAAATCTGTACGTGTAGAGACTGCCTCAAATAACAGAATCTGAACATACTCCATCAACAGCTGGAAAATATCAATTATAAAAATTTGGAAGCTCTGCTCAGAGGGTAATGTTGTATTCCTGTTTTCATGCAATGTGATAGACAGGATCAGATATTCTGTATGAGACACGTTAGATAACAGTTCTTTAGCAGCCTATTAATATTTACAAAGCCATCTCAGGTTGTGCTGAAGTTTTACTTAGCTGCTTTGACTGTTTTATTTCTCAACCAGAGCAGAGAGCTCTGACACACAGTGAGAACAGAGGAAGCTGTGATGCTGTCAGCAGCTGAAAAATATCCACAGCAATTTCAAAACATGAAAACACAGTTCACTTTTCTGCAAAATTTTTTATTGCCTCTTGATGAGCTACTGCAATATAAGGAAAAACTGAATTCACTGAACTCAACTGAACTTTGGAATATTTTGGTAGGAATTTTAAATACAACACAATAGAGTTTTTCAACAAAATTTTCCCTAAAACTATCTGGGAATCATGTCAACACTTAAAAATAAAGGAAAGGTTCTAAACAGTAATCACATTAAAGGGCTTACACATTTGACTTTTCTTTCTTGAGGAGCTATGTAAGTGTGAAGCTTTTGAGCAGATAAAATTTCATTTTCCAAGACCTTAAGCTAATCTAGAAATACTAATTGCTGAGAAAGGGAAGCCTTCCAAAAAGAACTTGAAAATTCACTGAGGGAGACAGGATTCTTATGTGGAAGAGGATAGTCTGACTGATGGAATAGCAATTTTTGGCAAACACATTCAGTGGTAGCCACAGAATGTTCTGTAGCTACTGCTTTTCATTTGACTTGACAAGCAGCGTGTGTGAATAGTAGATATCAGTAATGACCTCAAGACTTCTTGCAGTAACCAAAACTTCACAAAACCAAGCATTTGTATCAGGATGCCTGTCAATGAAGGGCACCACTGAGACTTCCCCTAGGCAATCTGAAGAAACTCAGCTTGAATTTTGAGAGTGCTTTGAAGAGTCATTGAAATGCTGTATCACTAAACTGAAGCACTGAACAGTGCAGTTTCCTCTGAGTACAGTTCTTATAAGCCAGGAAGGTATGAATGGCCAGATCTAGCAGAAAATAAGGTTATTGCCACATACATAGTCTTTTTAAAATTGGCTAATATTCTCTAATGCAGCAGCAAAGCAGATTTCCTGTGTGTTTCTCACAAACTTGTACTTTCTTTAATGAACCAACCTTACAACTTTGCAGCAATTTTATGTGGATTTCCAACCTCTGATGGCACTAACAAGTTATTGAAGATCTAATGAGCCATGCCTGGAGCCTGATGACCTTCCAGCCCTTCTAACCCTGCCCTCAGTTTTTTCTCAGGGTTCTTATTAAAGCTCACTCTTTTCTGTATTTTATAGATTGTATTTTATGTATTGTATATATGAAGAATAGGCCCAAGAAGCTGCCCCTTCACCCTGTAATTGTTGTTATTTTCCTTCTCTTTTTTTAAAATTAATTTTAAAATTTTTGTTTAGTCCTGTAGGTATCTTAGATTCCCTAGGTACTTGTAGGTGGAATATTGTAATTTTCAGTTATACCTCATATTTGTCTACTATGGCTAAAGACAAAAACACAGTCATTAGGGATTCCCCATGACTGATAACAGGTTTATGTCCTAACACCATGCCCATTTGCTTCCCTCAGGGTCACTCCTGAATCTAGGACATTGCTAGAACTTCCACAGAGGAAAAAATATTCTTTAGGCTAGTATTCTTATATCAAGCTGACCATTTGAAGACTACCTGAAAACATTTGTGTCTGCTTCCAGAAACTGAAAAAAAAAAGTATATAAATCAAGAGGTATTTTTTAATCTTATTATTGAAAGAACTGACATTTGAATTATTATTCTTATTTTGTCTTTTGAGTACTTTCCTACTTGTGGAATCTCATTTTCCTAAGCAGGTGATATTTGTTACGGATAATATTTATTATAGACCTGCTCTAGGAGGTGTTATGTGACAATAGTGTTGCAGAAGAGTCACTGACTCAACAGTAATGGCATTGCTTTGCTATTCTGCTTTGAGGAGGATAAGGTGTACAAGAAGCAGAAACCACAATGCTGAATGCAGAGGCCAAAGGAAATTTGGTATCCCAGTAATGCATATTTGTATATCCATGAGAACTGTGTTTGTGTCTTCAGCTCTTTACAGGAATTCTAGACAGACTATCAGGATGCATATTCCTGAGTAAAATACCCCAGCATGGCACCTGTTAGCCACTGTTGTGAAGAATGGTATCTGCTTCTCAACACAGCTCTAAGAGCAATTTCTAGACAGAACTGCCAGTGGGGAGAAGGGAAATAGCTCCTAATTGGAATTCCACAAGAATAGCTTCAAGGAGGGGAACTCCCTTAATTTGCTTCTTCAAGTGCTTAGATTGCAATCTGGTTCATAGACCACTTGTCTGCTGGGGTGGGGAATAGAGACACTCTTTTGAAAAAATTAATCTGGATAGCACTAAAGAAATCAGCTCTTGGTTGTGGAAAAGACCATTGCCAGATGTGAAAGGAATGAGAAAAAGTCACTTTAGTGGGTTTGTTACAGAAAGTTGTAGCAGATATTATAATAAGAATGATCAGAGCAGCCATGTTCTTGTGTATTGACACCGGTGTTATAAATCTTTGTTATTAAATGCAGTAGTCCTCTGAAGATAAGCCAAGCTGCAAAACATCCTTGTGAAGGTACCACACATATGATGGCACAGCTACAGAACTGTTCACTCAATGTTTTCATGGGGGAAATAAAAGGACACATTATGCCTAGATTAATATTTTTAATTACTTATGACTGAAGTGAGCTACATCTGTTTCCTGTAGCAGTATAAAGAGTGTTAAATAAAAGACTGCAAAGTTTGCAGTCCCCTCTGCAAATGAGCATCTTAGGGGATTGGTTCAGTCAGTCAAGAGAAATTCAGTGCTTAAATTAAAGGAGAGTCACAGGAGAATAGATGTGAAAGCATGTAGATAGCAAATTGATCTTGACATGCAGCATCTTTTGTCCAAACACAATGTATTTCTTTGGATACTCATGAAGGGAAATAAATGCTGAGTAATTGACTTGAAAGCAATTTGTGCTGGTAATGATTTTTGTGAAATGTAGCTTTGAAAGGACTCACAATTTGTCAAGGAACAAATCATGCTTTCTCTTACCAGCTGTCAGTAGAGTCTGAGAGCAGTCAAAGAAAATGAAGTAAAGGGAGTGTTTTTAGCAATTTGTTGATATAGGAACCTCATGAGTTGTGTTTATCAGAGAAAACAAGTTGTTGTCTTTTAAATGAGGCAACACTTCATATGACAGAAGTATGGCTTTAGGGCAGTTAAGCCATAGGTTAAACAGTCATGAGTTGTTTAAGTCTAATGGAAAAAAAAATGCATCCATGCTGTTTTTAAGAGTATGCTCCTGTCATGCCTAATTTCTCTGTCAGGCAGTATTGTTTGTGAGAAACTGAGCAGCTCACTGGAAGCACATCCCTCTGATTCACAGCTCTGTGTTTCATCCTGCAGTTTTTGTTCACAGTCATTTGCAAAAGAACCTGTTTGCCCCCTCTGGGGGTAGCAGCAGGAAACAAATCTTGTCTTGCACATTGCAGATTTGACTGCAGTTCCACAGGGCAGCCTGTGTTAGTGAGGAAGTCTGCTTTCTTACCACTGCTCAGAATATTGTAAACTAGACTGTCAGGATATCATGGATTTTTAAAAAATCTCCCTTGGTGCTCTGGGCTTGTTTTCCCCTGTGGTCAGTGTGGGCTTGTGGCTATTTGGCTTTATGGTGCTGAGCTAGATTCTTGCAAGCACGTTGAATTTTAGTAGGAGTTTCTGGTGTCTATTCTGGCTGAAGAGGAGGAGAAAGGCTGCAGAAGCTGTAAGGAATGTGATGCTGAGGATGCTGAACAGAGGCATGTGGAGATATTTTCTTGTCATGGCCAGAACACGTATCTCAGTGTTGTTCACAAGTTGATTACAGGACCATCAGAAGATAAATTTATTTAACTGCTGTAAACATTACACTACCAGTAAGTAATAAACTTACCAGGGAATGCTGTATTTTGCTATGCCTTGTTTCATACCAACAGTTGAGGAAAATGTGTGCAAACCCAGAGGATGTCAGAGTGAAAAGATGACTCCTTAGACTAAAGTTTGCTGTGAGGGCAAGGTGGAAGTGTCACACCTTTGCACAGTGAAACCTATCGATCCTAAGAGGATACAGGACTTTACCACAGTCAGCATGACAACTCCCAAATTTCTGGATTCTCCTGAAACAGAATGAGGGAGCAAATCACACCTGTGCACATTCACAGTACAGCACTTCAGTAGGAGAGACTCATTTGGTAGTCAAGCAAGATACAGCTGTGTTACAGTGGCTACCAGAAAAAGAAATTATTCAAATACAATTTGATGGAAGTCTGCTGAAGGTGTGAAGATACTTGTCCCTTTTTCCATGTAGTCTCCTTTAGTTTAAGAAAAGTGTTTCAAGTGAACTGTGATCTTTTTTCCTATATCACTTTTTTTTTGTGTTTGTTAACCCAAGCACATTTGTATGTGTTTAACTCTGATTTTGATGGGAATTTGATGCAGCATGAAGTCAAGTTCATGTACTTTACTAAGAGATGACCTTAGGGAAAGTCCTGATCATCTCCCTAATCTGTAATCAGCCTGCTGATCCGAAGAAGGCAAAACTGGTGGACACAATGCAGGAAGCAAAAGAAAACTGCTGGACTAAGCTGACCAAGCCTGAGGAAACATGTAGAGAGCCACCCAAGGAGTTGGAAGCAGCCTGGAGCAGCAAAATCCCCTCCAATGCAGAGCTGGAGTGTGAAAGAATTCATTACCAATTTTATTTTGTATCAGCAGAAACAGTGACTGAAGTTGTGGGAGCAAAGTCAGCTGTTCAACTTCCTGAAGTTCTGGAATCTGTGACTGGCAATGACTGAAGAATTTCCTTCTGAGATGAGTGGCCAAGCTGTGCATAAGCAGCTGGTCACTACGTGTGTGTAGTTTTAGCTTTTGTGTCTGTGTGACAGCAGGGGATGCAGCCATGTCATGACTGACTAGTGGACCTGAACCTTGAAAACACTTTAATAATGTACAGTTTTTCAGGTTTCAGTTAGTGATAACACTGGCTTGGGCTTGCTCTGATAAAATATCTCACAGTTCATCCTCAGGACACTTTTTGAGTGGACCACATTTTGGTCAATACTAATCTAAAATTCAGTAAAACTTTTCTTGCTACTCTTCCTGATCAGAGTTTTTGCTGAGGTGTTGCAGCTGAAGGCTCTAGCAGAAAATTATGTCCCTTTCAGGTCTTGTGTTGGTACTCAATCTTTATTACTTTATCAGGAAATTGCATCACTTACCATGTTGACTTTTAAAAAGATGAGTAGTGTTAAAAGCTTAGAATGCTTTATTTTTTATATTATAAAAAATATAATGATGTCAGTATGGTCTTAATTTCTAAGTAAATCTACAGAAAGGAGAAGCTAATGCAATAAGTCTGTGTCTGACCTGCAATGACTTCCACTTTTAAAAACCTTAAATACTGTTTTGCACAAGACAGCTGCATAAATCTTTGGACAGAAAAGTGAGAAACAACCTGGAAACACAGGGTGCATGTTAGGCAGACTGAATGTAATCACCTAAATGGGACTTGACAAGGAAACTGGAATTAATTAAAAAATATTATGTGGGGGTTGAATGATCAGCAGTGAGGACACTGGTGGATGTCACACTGGGTTGAGGACAGGCACAGCACTGATCTCCTGCACTGGGCAGGAGCACTGGCTCAGAGCTGACTCACAGGAGCAAGGGCAGTGTCTTCTGTGATCTATGTTGAAGTGTGGCAGGTGTGACATGAGAAGTAATTTTTGGACTGTTGTGAGAATGATGCTTTTTTAGTTTGCTTCTTCTGCACCAGTAAAAGAGGGCAGGCAACCCACAATGAAGCAGGGAGATTCCAGTAGACAAGATGTATAACTGGAAATGAGAATACCTTGGTTTTTATTTATTGCTAGGCCTTGGGGGAAAAAGATAAAAGGTACTTAAACCTGGTGATTTACTTTGCCTGCACAGAAAATGGGATAACAGCACTTTCTTATTAAAAACAATCTGAACCCTTAATTCCTTGCAAGGTGATATGATACTTTGGGAGAAATTTTTCTAAGATGTTAAGTAAACCAGTCCTGTTCAAGCTTGAGTGTTTCAGTCACAAGCTGGAAGTAGTAACGTCCACAGGGAATGAGAGCACACACTGGGAAACTGCTGATGTAGTCATTTCAATTTCTGGAAGCATTTAATGAAGGAACTGCTGGTGAAATGAGAAAGAATTAAAGTCCAGACATCTAGAATGTCATTTCTCCTGAACTCATAGTTGGCGATAATATTAATCTGCCCTACATCTCAGATCTGGTGATAACTTCAGAAACAGGAATGTTTTATTTTCTCATTTTCCTTCTCCTTATTGAAACATAACTCGGTGAGAATGCAGGCACCCAAAATTTGTTAAATCACAAAAAAAAAATTCGGAGAAATCCTATATTTTTTTAATTCTAAAATTCCTCTCCAGAGGAGCAAGGCAGAAAACTAAGTACTATAATTCCATTTGTCCAGTGATTCAAATATTTTGTGATTCCTGTATTACATTATAAAACTTAGAATCAGGGCTACCTCTTTCCTCTTTTTTTTTTTTTTTTTTTTTTTTTTCATTCTTTGGCTCTGCTTTATTGTAGGGATTAGGATATGAAATTAGTGCCTTATTTCTCTTTTCTGCATGTGGATTTTAGGTTTTTTCTATTTTCTTCAGAGCAGTACCTCAAAGGGATCTACTCTGCTGCTTTTGCTGAGCACCAGCAGAACTGTTGGAGCATCAGAGCATCTCTGACATTCAGTGCACTTTCTAGGATGTTTTTGTGTGCATGGCTAAAATGAAATAAAAATTCATGCTTTTCTAGGGAGCCTCTTTCATGTTAAAGCCAAAGAAGAGAATTCTTTATTTTTCTTTGATCTGCCTCCTATAGGTAGTGGATCATACATTCAGCAAAATATTTTCATATGTCAAATATATGGTTGTGGTTGTACTATCATTCTGGTGAAGCATAGAGCAAAGTTGATTAATTACACATTAACATTAAAGAAAATTCAAATCTTCTCTGCAATGCAGTTTATCTATTTTCTATGTTTGCCTCAGGACTTTATGAGTGGCAGGTACTTATCTATTGTGGTCTGAACTTGCACCCTAACACTTATTGTAATTTCCAAAATATCTTTTCATCTTATATACTCTTGTAGTTTTCTGTTTTGTAATGAGATTTTGTCAGAATAGCTAAAGAAGTGCTCTTTTTCCTCCCACACCAATTTTTGCCACTGCACAAGCTCATTCTGCTCCATGAGCAATTGCTTCTAAATGCATTGAGGTGCTTTTAGTAGTTTCTTTGCTTATAGCATTGAAATACAGGCGTTTATATTTCCTGTGTCCTCCTTGGAGAAGCATGATAATGTTTGGTTTAGAAAATAAGGCATGCTTGACTCAACTTTTCCTAAACCATTTATTTTTGTCTTGAACTTTTGTTCTTTGATTTTAAGAAAAGAGGACTCTGTTTCATACGGGGATTGTGTAGTTGAGAAGATGAATTTATCAGTAAGAATTTGAACCTAAGTACAATCAGATATCAGCAATTAGTAAAATGATACTTTTTCCTGTAAGATGTATTAACTGCACAGCAAATACGAAGCAAACAGTCACTATGGCAGGTCTTATCAATCAGATAGACATGAAATACAAAAAAGGTCATGCAAGTTGCTCAGCTGAAGCAGTGCTCTCTCCTATTGTAAATCAGTGAGGGTTGTGTCAAGATTTAACATATGAGCATATGTCAGATGGCCTTAAAAAAAAACAAAAAGAGAGGAATCAGGGTCTCCAGAAAGAGCAGAGACAGGGTATTATGTGTGGGGAAATAGAAATCCTGGGGATGGGATTGGTACATTATGTCTCTTCACAGGTTTATTCAAGCAGCTGAGCAGCTTGATGCAATATGGAAGAAATAAAGTCTTGACAAAACATTGCTAAAAATAGGTCTAGAGGAACAGAGAAAATGACAGGTGAATAGAGTAACCAGACTGCCAGGAAATGTTTCAAACCAAGTGTATTTGTTTTTTTTTTTTTGTTTTAAAAACTGAGTATCTTGAAGACACACAATACAGCGCAGGTCATTGTGCAGTTGCTTGGGGTAAAAGAAGGGAGAGATTGACTGAGACTTTTTGTGCATACCTTGTGTGGGAGAAGCCCTCTGCTTGTGTATCAGACTGAAAATTAATTTCTGTTGACAAAGATTTCTCTCAGAGTAGAATCAGAGAAAATAAAATTTCATATCCCTTTTCACTTAAAAGCACTACAGAGGCATTGTGAGCCAGAAAAGGGGTATTCTTAAAGAATGTTAAGAATTCTTAAAAATAGTTGTTGAACTTTCTGCATATCTGGAAGATAGCCTTTTACCTGGTCATTTCCAAGCTTAGTCCAGAATAATGTCTACATCAAAAGAAAACCATGTCAAAACAAATAATTACATTACATTTGCAATCTGTGCCACGTATTCACCTCCCAGCAACAGCTATCCATGGACAGGCTGAGACAAAAGCCATGTAATAGAACACAAAATAATACTCACAAGGGTATATAGTTATTTTCTGTAGGATTGAATGCTATTTGGTTACTGGGCAGTTGAGGTGAGCCTGTGCCTAGAGGATCTCACACATTTCTGTGCCCCCCAGGAGGCATCAGAACCAGAGACTGAATTACCTCTGACAATTTTGAGAGTATTTTGAAATCTGTACAGGATTAAAGAATTTTTCAAATGCAAATGAGACTTTATACTGAAGCTTTATGATCTATATGAAAAGGAAACTATTTCACAAGATTTTTGTAGTCCTGTCCCTAGATGTTTGTGAAGAGCAATATGAAGTATTTCAAGCTGACACCTATCATTTTATTTTGATAAATCCCCTGTGGTAAGTGCTCTGAAGTAGAGAGAAATACAGTAGTGAAGAACTGTTGATGGAAAACACAAACAGCAGTGGGAGGATGGATGGACTGAAGTTGGAAGCTAGGCTAGATAGATCTAAGGGAATTTGAAGGAATTAAGAGCGTAGTGATAGGAAAACCAGATTGGAGTTCAATGCTGGGAGAAGGGATGGCATTGTGGATAACTGATAATATGGAGTGTAATATGCCTGATGAAGCACAGCAGAATTTCTGTGATTTGATCTTGGTGTTTATTTAGGCAGTGTAATTTAACAAACTGAATCTGAGGAAGGACAATAAAAAATAGAGCAGTGTGCAAGGGGCCAGAGAGGAGGGATACACAAAGTTTATGAAAGGCACAAGCAGCCAGGGGTGCTGTAGTTCTCCAAGAAGCAGATCCTGACATCTCAGGACTCCTAAGCTCAGTAGCAGCCCGTGTGCTGCTGAGTCTGTGGTGGAGCCCTCTGGAAGAGCTGGTGAAACCTGCACAGGTCAGAGCACCTGAAGGGAAATCCAAGGCAGGACAGGGTGGCTGAGCCAAGTTTACAGGGGAACTCAGCTGAGAGTTCATTGTGGCAGCCACTGGAGATTAGAGAAGCCTGCAAAACTTTCAGGAATCCCTTTGGAATTGCAGGCTGGCTGATAATATCCCCAGGGTCCCAGGCTGCAGGGAAGAGCTTTCCTCCAGGTAGGAAAGGTAACAATCCCCTAAGGGTGTAGTTGTTTTTCTCAGCCTTTCCAAGGACTCAGACTATTCTGAGGTGATTGGCTTGGAGCTGGGTACTGTATCTTGGCAAAAATATGTGATGTTCCTTATAGTGCTGTCAAGAAAGGCAAGCTTTAAAAATTCAGGAGTCTGGCATGAATAGAAGCAGTACCTGGACTGCTTGATTCCATGATCTATTTCAAACATACTTGACAGAGAGACACACTATGAATGTTTTCAGGCTTTTTCCATAATAATTTTTGATGCTGTGACCTTATTTATATAGCTGAGCTTGGCAGCTTGTATGTTTCCATGAAAGTGCTATAGAAAGTGTCAGGAAAAAAATAGCATAATTCAGTTAAAAAAGGCAGTTAATCAAGAGACTTGAATCTACTGGAAATGATGCTTCTTTAGGTCCAGTGCTCAGGAAATTTGTTCCCTACTAAATAGTAAAATTTAAGGTATTTTATGTTAAAAATGGACGAAAACAAGGAAGACCACACTGAACTGAAATTGGTCACCCTCCTGAAAAACCCTTTTAGGGAAAAACCCTAAAAAGCCTTTTCACATGCCAAATGCAATGCAGCCAGAGCAAAACAACTGCTGTCTGAATGAACTTGAGGTTACCCATGCTGGGTTAACAGAGACAGAGTTATTCCCAATAGGACATGGTTGTTTTCCTCCTCAACCATCTCAGCAAGACATGAAAGAGAACTCCTAGGGAGAGCTCATTTTTCAGGCATTCTGCAATTGTCATTTTTTATATGTGCTGTAGAAGTGTTCTACAGTAGAAAAATATTGAAAAGCAGCTTTTGAAGAGCAAGGACAAATCAATCAATTAAAAGCTGTAATGAAGATAAGAGCAATGCTGCCTGCCTTTCATGGTATCTTTGTTCAGCACCTGAAAGTGAAAGGTTCACATCTAACTAGTCTCAGGCACAGTAATTTCAATTTATAGTTGTTTGTAGCTTAGCAGACGAGGTGGAATCTGGCTATACATGCAATTTGAAAGGAATCCACTGAGGTCTCAGCATAAAAATGTATTTGGAGAAACTGCCTTTGTATTCCATGACAAAAGTGATTGTTTGCAACCAATTCTTAATTCCAATTTTAACAAATTGGCCTGATTTGTCCTTCTAGGGACATTAAAAGGTGACATTAAAGAACTTGGAAACAAAGGATGTGTTGCAATGTAAATAGATACTGAATTATTCTAATAATTATAATTAAAATTATTAGGCTATTAGTTTACTATAATTAATTACTATAGTTATAATTATTAAGTCTCTAAGTTGCTGGAAAATAAAATAAGTACAAATAAGTGAATAGTATACTTTTAGTATCACGATTTACTGCCTTTACTATGATTACCTTTCAACAGTAAATTGGAGAAGAAGAAACAAAAACCATACATGCAGAGTTCTGCTTTCTCTACTGGCCCCCTTGCCAAGCATTTTCTGCACAGATTATAAAAGGAAAAAGTCGTAATTAATTTTTTGTATATTTTAATGCCATAGGACATTTAGTATTTAGTAAAGTTTAAAAATTACTTTGAAGATAAAAACAAAAAAAACCTAAGTGTTCATGGTGATACTTGTGAAAGTTACAAATAGGCACACACCTGTGCCTTTGAAGCTGAGAAATCTGGAATTAATATAAAATAAGGTAGTTTTTATTCAAAAACCTTTAAGTCACTCTTCTAAATAAATTATAAATTTGGAATGCATAATTTTTCAAGGACCTTTCATTTGCAAATGCTCTGTGAGAATTCAGAGTATTCTGTTCTCTTCTGGGAGCACATTTTCAGTGACATGCTTGTATGATACAGATATTTGCACGTGTGTGTTTTGTGGAACCAGCTGATTTGCACCATTTATTCCCCATTTTTGGATCTGCTGGTGCTAATAGGCTTTTTACATCCCCAGCTTGCTGGTGAGCATCTCCATTCCTCTGGGAGTGACCTTCCAGAGCAGGTGTCTGTGACATGAGGTGACCTGAAGCTGCATCACTCAGTGATGGGCAGTGCTGGGGCTCTGAGAGGCAGCACAGTTTGCATGAACCTAAGAATGCAATCCCATCAGCACCAACTGCAGCAGATCCTCCTCATCTGAAAACTCAAATAAATCCCTTTTATGTACTTCAGGTAGATAATGAATGATTGATATAGAGAATTCACAGTATTGGTTTTCTGCAAATTTTTTTCAGCCCATATTTTTCTGAGGGACTTCAGGATTTCTCATGTGGAGCTGGAAATATTCATTCTTCTATAGGTTTTCTGTGGCAAGGTTAGCTGTTTTTATCTTCAAACTAGCTGACAGCAGGACATGCCCTGTGCAGTATCACTAGGTGCCTTTTCAGCTTCTGCCTGTTGTAATTTCAAAAGCAGGGTAGGAGGTGAGTATATTAAATTTGTGTGCCTATCAGATTATCCAGGTTTGCCTCTTGCCCTTAAACAGACAATATTCTGAGTTTGTGATGCCATCAGAGACTTTCAATTCAAGCATCTTGTTCAATTGCCTCAAAGTATTATCATGAAATGAACAGGTTGAGAAAGAAATGGTTTCTTAAATTCAGCTATCTCCAAAAAAATAAACAAATGTAAGGTACTGTAAATGAGGTTCTTCAGTCAGCAGCAAGATGATGCCCATCATTTCTTTGGTCTGGTGTGATTTATCATATCAAGAGGGAATATATCAAATAAGAAAACTCTCAAGGGATTTTACTATTCTGCAGGGAGAGAGGCAGAGTGGAGATGAGTCATGTACATCACGCTTAATTCTGCATTTTGATAGTTCACACTTCACCAAACAGTAACAGAGATTCGAGATAATATAATTGTCACAGCCTTTATTTTGGGAATTGTTAGGTGAATGTGGATGAGTGTACACCATAACCCCTGTTTAGAAGTCACTGGGGTGTGACATTTCCCTGGCATTAGTGAGAAGGGGAATTCAAGCAGATCTTTCCCCTTGTGGAATGCCTTAGGAGTGATGATATCCAGTGCAAACAGCTGCAGCCTTGGCACTGCAGTACTGCAGCAGACAATTATGAGGTTGTGCTTTAAACATATTGAATTTTAGGATGATTTTTTGTTTGTCACTCCATTAAATTTGATCTGCTTGAGGCTGTTTAAGGATTAGATCAAGAAGCAAATAAATATTAGACAATAAAAGTAGGCTAAAAAGACATGAAGTACGTGAAATATATTGAATTTTGAAGTCACTTTTAAGTTTTTATCATACTTTTTCCTACTGAATAGCTAGATGCCTGCATTTGATCTGATCCCTATGTTTTGCTATCATAATTTTCTGCTCACAGAATTGTGGAATTATTTGTTACAGATAGATGTCTGGAGGCCAATCACTTGCTCAAAACTGATCTGACTTAACCGATTTACCAAAAATTTTGACATTCTTGATTCCATTCTGGAGACAAATGTAGAGTATTACCATAATTTTCATTTTCTCTAACAAAACAGTGGCAAACTACCTTATTGATACTGAAAACATTAAAAAAAAACTTAGTGAGAACAGTTCTGTGATTTTTTAAAAATAGTTTTTCTTTATTTGTTTGGTCTTTTCAAACTTGCATAGTTATTATTCCTGATTTTTTTTCCTGTTAAACTTAAGATTCCTTGGCTTATGAACTAGAGCTTATAAGAAGCAAGAAAATAGGAACTTTTTCTTCTGTTAAGAGTTTTTTGAGTCCCCACTTTTGCAATAGTTGTAGAACAAGGGTTCTGCTTTTCCTGGTAGCAAATACTGTTTCAATACTGATATTCTGAAATAAGGTAAATACATGGAAAAAAAAAAAAAAATTCCATATTCCACAGGCCCAAAAAATGGCATATGAATGCGACATCTGAAAATAAAATCAAACTTGATATGCTTCTGAAGAAGTTTTGCTGTTCTTAGAAACTTAGCCCTGAGTTTATAATTGCAGGTTTATGCTGGCTGACATAAAAATATACAGAAAAAGCAATCCAGGACTCAAGGGAGGAGAGAAATAGCTGAAATGGAAGCCTGAAAGAAAAAGAAAACTAGATGTTTTAGTGGCTTTAATTATCTGCTTGTTGCAGAATATTATGAAACTGAGACAAATACTATTTTCTATTGAGGTTTATTTTATTAACCAGTTAAACCAATTAAAACCCCACCAAAATTAGAATGCAGATCCATGGTGTCAGATGGAATTGATGCTGCCCAAATGACTCAAGAATTCCCACATTTTAGAAATGGTGCTCAGCTGATCTGCAGGATATGGTAAAAACAGGTTTTCAGTTGTACTTCCTTATCTTTAGCCATGGAACAATGGATTCCTGTTTCATGGGAGTCTCTAGTCACAGATTTAAATACATTTTCAAATGCTTAGATTAGAGAAACTGCCTAGGGGTGAATACTCCATTCTTTATTTCCATAGCCAGATTGAGTCTTGTCTGTTTCCATGTATGCTTTTTTTACTAAAAAAAAGTGGTTCTCTGGATATTAACACTGTTAGAAATATGACAGAAATATCTGTTGGTTTTTTAAAAAAAATATTCTTCCAATCTGATTTCTCTGCTATATATCTGAGTTATTTCTCTGCTAAACTGCTTCTGCTTTCCTTCACTTAAATATGTTGATTTGGTGGCAACTTGTTAACGAAGCTGAAGTGATTTCAGTGAAATCAAGAGGAGAAAAAATGGCTTTATGAGGATTATGTTTTTCACCTACCAAGGATAGCTGTAGTCCCTAAGTTAGACTTAAGCCATTATTTCAATGATTTTCTACTTCCTAATAAGATAATAGCTAACAGAAAAACCCAACCTGGGTTCAGTCCTGTCTAAAGTAAAATTTTCTGACAGTGCAGCTACTTGGATTGTACCTTAAACTCCATCCAGACAAGTTGAACTGACAATTTAGTATCAAGTCTTTTTTAAGTGTGGGTAATCTTTGTGAACAGCATGGTAATATTCAGTCCTAGTCACTTTTAGTACTTCTCTATCTGTGTAAAGGCAGAAATAAATTATTAGTTGGAACTGCAAAGAGTGAACTAATTTTGGCCATGACTTCATATTCACAAAAGATAAGACAAAAAAAAAAAAAAAAAAACCCCAAAAAACCCAAAACAAAAAAGACCAAAAAAACCCCCAAACCAACCAAAAAAACTAGTGCATTAATTCTAAGATTTTGTTCCTCTTATTTTCTCTATTTTGTCTTTCTGGTTTCAAGTCTATCTGCACATAACAGATACACAGAAGAGGACTTGAATGTGAACTGTATCTTGGAACAAATACCTATTTATGCTGATTCCTAATCCCTATTGTGTGTAATTGAAGAGTAATTCATGTAACAGCTCACACTTTCAGGTGTGGCAGGAGAGGCACTGCAATGTTTGTGATAGTGTGGGGATTGTACCTTTACATTATTCTGTTTTTTTCTTAAAAGAATGCTTTTCAGTTTTATTTCTTTCAGACTTCATTTTATTGAAAAATTGACCACCCACACATCTCCTGCTAATGCATTTCCTTCTGTGAAATACTTGGTTTAGCTGATGTCATATATGGAGAATACTGATGTCTTCTGGTGCTCTTGCACCTGTTTTACAAAGGAGAGAAACGATGATCTCCAGTGGTCTTCCTTTTTCCTTTTTAATATAAATGTCAAGTTTTCCCCTTGGTTTTGTAGTGGTCCATCCATTTCACTCACCCCCTGTAAGGTTCAAAAGCTTTTGCCAGCTTATCACTTGCATCAGAGGGCAGCTGGCATGCTTGAGGTGTTCTCCCAAATGGGCGCAGCAAGGTTGTGGCTAAAATGTGATGGCTCCTTGCTCTGCTTGTTTGTTTCTACAAAAATAACGAAGGCATGCTCAGCCCAGGTGCCTTCAAATCAGTTTTATTTGGTAAAGTGACAGAATAATTAGCATTTCAGTGAGGCACTTGGTGATTCATTTTCTTCTTGAAACTTCCTAATTTGCTTATATCTTATTGTTCTTTTCCACAGAAATTAAAGTTGTGAAGAGACTGGAATTAATATTTCAGTTGATGTGTTTATTCATACTGCATTACATGCTTGGCTCTTTTTCTTCTCTCTTCTTGATATAATAAATGGTTTATTCACATGGTTCTGCTGATTTTTTTAACCTTTCAAACCTTTCAAGGTGTCTGAAAAGTGATTCTGAGTTTTGAGACTGTCCTTTGAGATATCGAATTTATTCCAGACCAGACAGTCTGAATTCTGAAAGTTTGAGTGCATTTCTGCATTCCCAAAACTGAGCTGCAGCACCTGTGCATGGCTTGGGAGGAGAAGTTTAAAGACTTCAGGACAACAGAGTAAAACCTGCTACACACAGATGATAAAAGCTTTTGACATAATTTCTCTTGAGCTGCCAGCTGCATCCACAGGCTTCAAGAGAGTTGCAGTGTTTTAACTAAGGCTGCTGCCTAAATAGCAAAGTAATCTACAGCAGGTACATATTTGTTTTGAGAGAGAGTTTTGTGCCTCTATAACAGATTTAACAAAATTTAGCAAGAATAGCACTTACTGATCCCCTCTCCCAATCCTCCTTCACTTCAGGTTCTTTCCCCTCCTGAGTCCCAAATTTTTTTTGGTTTTGTTTTTATAGGCCCTTCCCACTGGACTAGAACATGGCAATTAACTCTGTGAGCATTCCTGGGGGATTTTTGATTTGTACTTTCCTCCCAGCTATCTTTCTAGACAGTGCTGTGAGCCAGTCTTCAAAGCTGCTGAAAGCTGAGAGTTCCTTGTAGAACAGGGAAACTACTGGGGAGTTTAGCACCCCTTGAAACCACAGCTGAGTGTTTGATCAGTGAGGTCCTTCTGTCAGGATCACACTGCTATTAACTGGTAACATTGGCTTGGCTCTAAACCCAGCATAACTCAATTAGCCAAATTTTACTTCCCTGGGTTTGCCTGCCTGCTTTCTTCTCTGAGCTTTCTCTGCAGATCAAGCGCTTCTGAGCTAAAAAGCTGAGCTAGCTAAATCCTCCTTGTAGTTTCATTCAGGATTTTGTTATGACTTACGGGACTTGACAAAAAGCAAAACAAACAAATAAATGAGCTTCTCCTGAAATGCTGTTCCCTAAGTGTCTTGTTTCACCTCTCACAAAGAAGGTGCAGAGATAAAGGAGAATTTAGGCTGACTACATAAAAATCTAGAATTAAAATATTTTATTCTGCTGACCCTTCTTCTTCAAAGAAGCTGACTGACTTGCTTAAAGAAGAGGATATCCTCATCTATAGAGTAAGGAGACTGAGTAAGAGAATAATTTACTACTAAATAATAAATGGTGTGCTTTCTTTTTCAACCATATTTAGGTGTGTTCTGGTTGGGCTGTTCACTTAGAGAGTTGTCCTTGCTATTCTTAGAAACAGATGCAAAACATTTGCAAAAAGCCTGTTGGAAATCTCTGGTTTAGTGCTGCTACAGCCTCCTGCCTGTAGGATAGAGAGTTCTCCTGGGGCTGACTGGCATCCTGGATTGCTCATTATAGAGGAAGAGAGCCTCCACAACATCAAAATACAATTTTTTTGCCAACTTTGTGAAAAATGTGGATCAAACATATGCCTGCTAAGCCTTCTGAGGATTCCTTCAGTGCAGAGCCCCATTGGGGTAGTCCAGTCTGCTGCTTCAGTGATGCTCAAGGTGACAGAGGCAGCACAGCAGCTCCTCTGCCAGATGGGCTGAGTATGAACAGGCTGCCTGCTGTCCCAGAGATGCCTGTTTCCCCCAGCAGCTCCTTGGACTGTCAGGAGGGACAAATTCTCTTATTTCTCTGACACTGACTGGGTAAACAAACATGCAGCTCTGGGATTACAGCTAAAAGAGGAGGAATCAGAAACCTGACCTGTGCTATATATGCCTTCCTCTTGAGGAAGCACAGCTTGTCCTCAGCTCTCACTGGAAATTCTGTTTTAGTTGCAGGAAATGGGCAGTTTTACCTGCATGAGCCTTCAGCAGGATGGGGGAAGAACTACAGTTGTATTTTGCTCCTTGCTTTTGAAACATCTGGCCACATAATCTAAACATTTCTGCTACAAGAAGATGTATTTTTTCTTTTAAATGGCCAAATTTAGGTTTGGCCCTCTGCAGGAACTGGCAGGCTGCAGGAGCTGAGGTGCTGGGAGGACACAACTATACTCTGGGAGTATCTTGTGTCTCTTGTGAAGGTAGAGAGGCTCTGCCTGGGAAGGGCAGCTGGTCTGCTGCTGTCTGACTTCAGACATCGTAAGCCCAAGGACACTTCATCTAATCCCTTGCTGCTCCTGCAACAGCTGCAGTCCTCTTGTTACAGTGCCCTCTCTTTTCCCCTGCATTTCCTCCTTCTCAGCATTCCAAGTATCCTGCTGAGATCATGAGCGTGCCCATATGTGATTTGCAAAATGAGACTGGGAAAGCATCAGGGTCTCCAGACCCTCTGTAAGGTCTGGGTCTGAACCTGAACAGCCTCCAACACTGCCTTTTGTGGAATTATTCATCAGCAACATATAAAAATATATATAAATAAATTCATAAAAGTTGAAGCTTTCTTCCTTATTTTCCCCACTGCCTCTTCTCCCCAGATTTAAGATGAAGAATTAGCAAAGAGAACGATGGTAGCCTTAGGCAAAGTGCTGTGGAGATGAGACTGGAAAGGAAGAAAAGAGAAAGCTGAAAACTTCCAGCACAGTCTGTCAGCCTTGGGCATGGAATAGAACCTAACAAGTCTGGAAAGACTTCACCAGTGACTAATAATTGTGGTCTTCTCTGAAAACCTTTTGTAATATCTGCTGCAAATTATGTTTTTATAGTTAAATAAGTATGTGGGGCAACTGAATGTGCTTTTTGAAATCTCTTTGTACATGCACTGCCTGTGTTTCTTCACTTGCTTGTGCTGGAGAGGTTCAGCAGAGCTGTTAAACTGTGGCCATGTGGGAGCCACTGTAACCCTTAGATGTATTTTTCTCTTTAAAGAAACCTTATATGCAGGCAAGCCTCAGGGCGAGCTGTGAGAGTATGAGAAGTGGCTAAAGTAAGAAGTATTTCAAACTAAGGCCATAGTAATAAAATAATTATATCTGGTATTGGTTGACTTGAACTGCTGACTAAAACTGTGCTGCATCAAAGTGCTGTGACAGCAGAATATCAAACTCGTGTCTTTAAAATAAGCCCACTTTGGAGCTTCTGGACCATATTCACTGGTGTGTCACTTCTGCTTATACTGGTGTGAAATTAATTACAAGCAGGCATTTATTGCAGTATGGCATATAGGACAAGTGTGTCTTCATTTATTACTGTGCCAGTGAGACTGCAAATAAAACCTAATTCTTCCCTGATGGAGATGTGCTGAAAATGCCCTGAAAGTCTCTGAAGGAGTTCTTACAGGTCTGAATGCATTAAAAAAGTGACTTAGAGAATGCTATTTGTTTTTTTTTCCCTTGGAGATCATGCTGTATAATTGCAATATGGTCCTTTTGGAAAGCTCTAAGGATCTGGTTACAGCACCTCTGTCCTCTGCTAAAACTGTCTGACCCAATGCCGGACTCAGAAGGTGGGGTAAGAAGTGCATGGCTAAGCATAAAAAAAGAAATAGATATTTTTGCTTATCATATGATATTATGTGTTAACTATTTGCCCAGAGGCATAAGAAATAATTTTTTTTAGTATCTAGGTCAGATCTCTAGTGTGAAAATGAGATTTTAAATATTGCATGTTTCCGTTAGTGATAATGGACAATATTAATTCCTTGAACATTAGGTGGGTGTTGTTAAAGGGTAAAAAAGGCAATTAAAGCACCGTAAACTCATTGAAATATGAATATTCAATAGTTTCTTTTCACGTGAATATACTTGAAGAATCATAAATTCCTAAAAACAAGCACTCCCCCAAATTACCCTTGAACTATTGTTACCTCTTCTTTCAAATCTATTCACTGGGTAGCCTAGGAAGTATATAAGTCAGCTGTTCTGTTTCATGGTGCTTACTTTTTGTTTCTGTGGAATTACTAGCAGTTTTACTGGAGTACAGGAGGGAAACCTGTATTTTATACTGTGATAAAATGATCTGGTAGGTTCTCATATGCAATACATATGCAAATCAGAAGGGCTTGAAAGGATTTCAGCCACTTTTAGAATTACATTAGGGAGAACAACATAAAAAAACTCGCCCAGATTCACTGCACTTACTAGGAAATGCCTCAGAATCCTCCCTGGTGAAATGCAAATGAGATTCATAAGTCAATACAGGGGATGCAACAGAACCAGCTGTGTGAAGATCAACTTCTCAGAGACATTCTGACACATCAGTGTCAACGTCCCTCTTTTAACTTCTTGCATTATAAATTCACGAGTCTCAAATCCGTTGTATGTTATGAATTTGTAAATTGAAACTGTGACCTTTTTAACTTAAAGCAGCAAAACCCACACAAGAAAGCAAATCTTTATAGAGCTAGCACCTGGGATGTAGCACAGCTATGAGAATAAAAGTATTACATGTTTTTTCTTCTCCTTCCAAAGGAAGTCCTACTGTATTTTAAACATAACTTCAGAATTTTTAGATTTTTATTATTGTGTTTTCCAACTTGCATGATGGATGGCTGTCAAATGTCACATGAGGCTATGGCCAGTAACTGGCATTATGCTGCAGGCTCAAATCAAATGTTAACAAGGCTCCTACATGGCTCAGTCCTTTTCCTTAGCAAAGAGAGAGCAGCCTTTCTCTGCCTATCAAGATTTAACAGCCAGGTGCCAAGATCAGTCTGACCTGGTTACTAGAAAAACATTTTTGCTTTTGTTCCCAGGAAAACCTGTCTCTGTATAACACACTGAAAGCAGCAGGTAAACAGAAGAGCAGATGTAGGCTTCTCTCTGGAGTTGTATTTGAGATTAGTGCATATCACATGTTTGTAGAATCACTTAGAGCTTTTTACCTAATTATTTATTCTACATGCACAGCTAAAGAAAGAGATATATAATATACTACCAGTTTTTTTTTTTTTTTTTTTTTTTTTTTTCTTACTAGAAGTACATTGCAGAAGTAATGAGGTAAAAGAGTTTTCTTTCTCTCTTTTCCTGGGTGGAAAAGTTGAGGTGGGATGAAAGGTGGTGAAAGATTTCTTTGTGAACCCTGTGTTCACCCTATATGCCTGCACTTAAGCACTGAATCTTGTGTAGTGGGTTGCAGTATTTTCAACATCTTTCATGTAACTAAGAAATAGTAATGGTTATCTCATGTTTTCATCTAAAACCTTGTTGAAGAGAACTCAAGTTGTGGATATATTGTGGCTTGTAGATACTTTACTGTTTTACAGAATGGCTGTTACACATTTTCTTTAAACACATTTTCCTTTCTGTTTCTATCTGCTTACTGCTTTCACTTGACTTTAAACTGCAAATTTTTGGGGTGCAGGTGTGGTCAGTGCACAGAGATCAGTCTGTTGGCTTTGGGGCTCTGAGAAGCTGTCAGCTTTAGCTGATAATTAATAAAGCAAATAACACTAGGAGTGGAGAGATCAAGCTCTAACAAAATTGGGTTAAAGATGTGATGAGGAAAGAAAAGAGAATTAAATAGAGAAATGGAATCCATAGGCTGGGTGGGTGACCTTCTACCATGTGCTGTAGAGTACACAGGTGTGGAAAGAATTGACATAGCTTACAGGAGAGTTAGACTAATGTAATGATTAAACAAATCAGAACTTATGCTTTCCAGAGCCTGGATTCTTTTGTATTATCTCACAGCCTTTCTCTGCTGCTGGGAGGGCTGGAGGATGGATGTGGAGAAAAGGACATGGTCAGACATATTGGTCTAAATAACAGAGCATTTATTCCCTTGAGCTGTCTCAGGTCTGTTAATACTGAGTTAATTTAATGTTGCTGTGGACACTCTGGTGTTCTGATCTTTGTTGTGGTGACAAAAGCAATATCTTTAAACTGTTTGGAAGATTGGATAATTTCTGTGTGCTTTCATGTGGGTAAACTGTTTCAATACAAGTTAGAATCAAATATGGATATTTACCCCTTAAGTTCTCTTGGAATATAAGTTGTTGCTTATTATTATTCCCCTAAAGACATTAGAAAGGACATTTCATTGCTGTTACTGTAGTTACTATGTATAAAATCCCCACATACACTGCATTACTCAAATGTAAGCCTCTGTTTATAGAACCAAATATTTTCTGACTAAAGAAAAGTCTTTTCAATAGATTTTGTGCAAGGGGCTTTGAATATACAAGATTTCCTTTTAAAATACTGTCTCATTGTGAGATTTTTTTGGTTGAATAGTTTGTTGTTTTTTTTTTTTTTTCCTCTCCCAAGAGATTAACTTAACTTGGACTTTAAGATAGACTTTTTCTTGGCAGGGATAGACTTTTTCCTGATTGCTAGTAGCAATTATGTAGTTTTGAGATGTATTCTGGAATTAAAGGGCATTAAGCACATCATATATTTCATGATGTGTGTTGTTCAGTAGAGTGTAGCTTCGGGAACAATGTCACCTTGGTTGCAAGAAATAGTTTGAAAATAAGATTTCTGAATGTGCAGAAATCCATAAGAAAGACTAAGAAATCCTTGTGAAATCTGAGGCAAAATATGTATTTTAACAGCATACAATTACAAATACAATTATTCTCATGGCACATTTAATTTTTAGGGTTTTTTTAAGAGAGACTGGGTAAGTTTGACTGATTTACTTTATGAAAAACAAATAATGACTCCTAAGAGGAAGTGCAGTGTAATGTTGGAGGAGGCTTCAGCTTGAATCTCCTCCCAGCTCTTCACCTTGTCTAACTGCAGACAAGCTGGAAAGCTTTGTGCACATTTAACATAAGTGAATGTACACACTGGAAATTCCTTGTGGCAGAAATCCTGCCTGCTTCTGTAAAATATTCTGTGTAGCAGTGAGTCTGTGCTATCCAATACCAGCAGGGCCAGTAGAAGCAATAAGAAAACCCTCCTTATTTTGGGTGGGAGTCCATCAAGGGAGTCCAATGAAAATGAGAAGAAATGATGTGCCAACAGAGAGCTTTTGATGAGTCACTGTTTTGTGAGGAATCTGCCAGGCCATTTCAAACTGGGGAAGAGAAGAAATAAAGAGCCTTTAGAGAGATGGAGCAGAGCCACAAGAGTCTGGGTCTCCAAATAAACACCATAAAACTGCAAAGATTCCTCCAGGTCAGGCAGGGAAGGGGACTTGTACACCTGGGAGCTGTTGATCTGCTGTGTAGGAGAGAGATACTGGCTGTTCCAGGAAAAGAATGCATCCCAGCTCCTTGGAGAGGTGCTGAGATGGGGTTGTGCTGTCTGGGACTGTAGCATCCAATACAGGAGCAGAAATGGAGCCTGTTACTTGTGTTGGACAGTGCTGTATTTTTTAATTAATTCCAGCTGTGGAAAGAGCCAAAATCCTTTGGTCCTGTGGGAGCCAGAGCTGTGTGTAGCCTGGTTTTCATGAGGTTCCTCTGGTTAGAAAGTTAATCAGAGAAGGCAATGAGAAGCCAAGGCAAGCACTGAAACTCTCCTTGTTTCAGGCCAGGTGTTGTGCTTTGGCAACACTCAAAAATTTCCCCAGGATGCCCAAGGAGGGGGGAACCTTCTCATAGCCAAAAATGGAGGGAATGTGCATCAGAATGACACAAGGACCAACACAGATTTTAATTCTCCCTCTTACCAATAGGCAGAATCTGAAGAAAAACTGAATCTGTAAGGAGTTCCATTCCTTACTGGCCTGGAATTGTCTCTGATTGCAGAACTAGGGACAAAAATTCACTTAACAAATTTAAGAAAAACTGTAATTTCTTTTAACAATTTCTATAGAAGAACCTGATTCTTCTTGATTAATTTGGAATCTTTTGTTTGTTTTTCTTTTGTTTGTTTGTTTGCTTTGGGTTATTGTTTTGTTTTTTAAGGGTGAGGGGTGGCTTTTTCTGGACAGATTCAAACTCCAAATATTAAAAATACAAATTATTTCCTTTCTGATTAAAATTTCAAAGAAATTAGATTCATGCATGCATCAGTTCTTTAAAATATAACCTCAATAATATTAAAGGTACAGCCTACTTTTGAGGAAATAAATTTTTCTCTTCTCTGCATGCATACATGATAATTACAAATGCATGGTTTTTATCCTATAGAAGAAGACTAATTGAAGTAACTACTAATGTACAAATAATGTTTTTTAAGGAGTTTTGTCTAACAATGTGGTGTGGCCAGGGAGGAAAATGGATTGTCAAATGATACTCAGTAAACAAAGTTCTGCAATTCTAAGCACAAGGATGAACTAAAGGAATTTTTTAATAGAGCATGAGTGGGTAAAGGCTTTGATTTTTGGATAGGTTGTGTGTGTTTCAGGGATGTTAGTTATCCCCAAAACACTTGTTCAAACAAAACTTTATAGGACTGTAGCTCCTTGTGGGTCTGATTCAGATTGCAGAGCTGCAGATTTTGACCCTGCATAGACTCAAATGTCTCATGTCCCAGTGATTCTGTGATTCTGAGTCAGTGGAATGGGTATGAACATGCTTTAAGAATTTCCTCTGAGCTCTCAGAATATTAGGAAGTCTCTGTTCATGAGACCCTTATTTCAGATTATTTTTAATGTTATAATAATAATAATATTAATAACAATAACTGTCAGTTCTTTCTGACACTGCCCTAGGGCAGTAGTTGTGTAAGAATCGTGTTGGTAAGAATTACTTGTTGAAATTCACTCCAGCTCACAGGGATCCAGGAGCAGCAACTGAAAAATCAATTGAGTTGTAACAAAACAAAACTTGAAAGAAAAGTATTTGTGTGTTGGAAGCTGGACCTTGTGCAAGCAGTGACTTGATGCAGAGTGAATAACTAATCAACTGAAGATTGAGTCTTTGAGGCTGTTTCCATTAGAGCTTTTCCTGTGTAAGCACTTATTGGCTGACCTCAAATAAAGCAAAGCATCCTTTTGAAATAAAAGCTTACTTGCAGGGCATCTTATCCCCAGGTGACTGGTGCATTCACAAATTAATAAATCGTGTATATGTCATGTAGATTTGCTTGTATTGCAGTATTAAGAGTCTTTAAAAGTATAAGAATGCTCTTATTAGTGTGCAGGGAGGGCTGTGTGGGAGATAACTTGAGGTGGGGAGTAACTAAATAAGATGAGAAAGGACAGAATAATATGTCTGCTGGACACATGGGCACAAAAATTATCATGGTCATAGGATTATCATCAAACCTTGTCAGCAGCAGTGAGAAAATTACTTGTGCCTACAAATGTAAAGATTCTGAATATAGGAAAACAAAAATAAACAACACAAATTTGGATGTGATGTCATCTGGTAGTTTTTAAAGTGTCTTCTGCAACTTTTTCCAGGGAGTTTGATTACATTTATTTCAACTTTGGTGTCACTAAGAGCTAAACCACAGTCTATGGGTTTCAAAGTACCTCCCAGCAGAAATGTGTAATGCTTTGTCAGGCAACACTGCTGTCCCCTCCACCTCTGCTTTGAACTGAAAGTAACAGATAGGAAATAAGAAATGGAGAGAAGGAAACCATAGAATTACTTAATGTAAGAAAGGGCTTTTAACACAGCAAAAGTAAAAAATGTTAAGGGTATGTTCTCTGAAAGCCAACACCCTTAGATCTCTCTTGAGAGCTTGCACACCTATGAGCAGAAAAAAATAAACTATGCTTATGGATAAAAAAATCTGAAGTCAAAAGGAGATCAGAGATGGACAGAAAGGTTTGAGTGCTCATAAGCCAACATAATTTATATATGAGTTGGGAATTTGGACACTTATTTAAACAGCAAAATTATGTAAACCTTATTCTAAGTTCAATGCTGACTTAAATAGTTCCATTACATTTGTTTGGAGGGAAATAGAAGAATGAAACCCTAATCTAAGACCTGATTTTAGCCAAAATCATTGCATAACCAGTGGATTTAACATTTTTGAAGGCAGTTTTAGGCTTTTTTTTTCCCTTTTACATGACCTTTTATTTTTTAGGCAGTATGACTTTTCCTCAGAAAAAAAAAATAAAGCCTGCAGCAATCTAATTTGAGAATAGTTGATCTGAAGAGTTTTCTGAACTCTCTACATTGTAGGTGACAAAACTTGGGTTATTGTTGTGATTACAGCTTACCCTGTCTGTGGAATGGTTTAGTGCTCTTCATACTTGGACACACTGTCTCTACTGCATCCCCAAACCTTAACATACACTTGAACCTCTATAACTATTTAAGAGAAGCTATTAACCATCACTGAAATTTTTCTACCTGTGAGCCTTCTACCTCACTGAGCAGGATGTAATTTTGTTGGTAAAACCAGCAGCACTATGCATCTTTTGCTTTGAAACAATTTACTTTGAACAGATATTTAGTGTTTTAACAGAGATGCAAAACCAGCCAAGTCTATTTGTAAGTTTGTTATCCAGAGCCAGCCTGTCACTATGCTGAGCATTATGTAATGGTAGCAAAATAGAGGCAGTGCCTACACATCTTATGCTAGCTGCTGCACTTTATGGAAAAACAAATATCGGTTTACAAAAGCAAATATCTGCAGAACAAAGAGCAAAAGCAGTAATTCTCACTTTGCAGTGCTGGTAAATAACAGCAAAAGCATTTCAGAGCCATTTCAATGCCAGTGCTGTTGTGCTCCAAACAGGTCTGCAGGTGTGAAAGTGTGAAACTGAGCAGTGAATGCACCCTGCTGAGCACTGTGCTTCTGGGGCACCCCAGATTCCTGCAGCCACTCACTGCACTCCACCTTCCGTGGCTTTGTTACCTATGAAATGATTCTAATCTTACTACAGGAATCACCTTTTTCTCATGGCTCTTTGTGTATTTTGACATTCTGCCAATTTTGGTAGATTTCACTTCATATCCTTTGGATTGCTGATCATTATAATGTAACACATAGAAAACCACAAAATTGCAGAAAAAAAAGGGAAGGACTTTGAAGTTTTTTTCTTACCTTTAATGTGTTCCCACTGCACATAAGATAAAAGCAGTCAAAAGTATTTCTACACCCAGTTGCTTTGTAGAGTTTGCCTGATCCTCAAGAGAAAATAAAGCTTCTGTGCCAGGTCCCCTTCTCCTTTTTAGGAAATGTAACAGGATTTTTCTAGGATAATAAAAAAAATAGACACTTTCTAATAGACTGAACATGATCTTGAGGAGTCCAAGCGTATTTTTTTTTTGGTTAATATAGGGCAGAATGTAAAGTTTCAGTATAAAATTGAGCTACCCTGAATCTAATTTTCTGACTGCCTTACCAGTACTTCTTCCTTTGCACATTATGATGGTTGAACAAGACTGGGATCAGGACCTCCTACATTCCATTCCTTTATCTCTTCTAATGTGTCTATATATGCATGCTTGGTCTTTTTACTGAGCCAATGAGTTCAAAAATTATATTGATTCTGTATTTTTGCAGTGTGCTGGTGAGCAAAAAAGTAAGGGCATTTCTGCTGCTTCCTTCTACTCCCTGCATAAGAAAGATGGGGGATGTCAGAAGGTAAAGAATTGAAGTATGATCTATGAATGTGCTCCTATGAGTGTTTGGGATCTGGGTTTTTAATATAGTTGTATGGCAGACTCTGTTGCAGGTTAGATTTCCTAATTGTTAGATTTCTTAGGACTTCTTATTAAAACTGCAAGTTTAACTGACTTTCATGAACAGATCAACTTACCTGAAGCTAACATAAAACCTTATTGGCACCATAATGCTCTTATTTGTGTTTAGCACATAATTTAAAAAGGAATTTTAATTTAAAAGGAAGTGGCTTGTGCCATGATCTCTTCCCTGGGGAGCTTGTTCTAGTGCCCAACCACCTTGACAAAACTTCAGCCTTTCCCTTGGGTCCTGTCCTTGCCACCACAGAGAAGAGATCAGTGCCTGATTCCCCTTGTGAGGAAGCTGCAGCCTGTGGTGAGGTTTGTCCTCAGTCTCCTCCAGGCTGAATAAGCCAAGTCACCTCACCTTTGCTCATATGGTTTCCTCGAGATCCCTCACTACCTTTGTAACCTCCTTTAGATGCTCTCTAACAGCTTTATATCATTTTATTGTGGCCCCAGGACTCGAGGTGAGGCTGCCCAGTGGGAGCAGAGCTGGACAGTCCCTCCCTTGCTGATGCTGTCCCCCGTGTCCCCCGGGACAGGGATGTCCCTCCTGGCTGCCAGGACACTGCTGTGACTTTCCACTGACCAGGACTCCCAGGCCCCTTTCTGCAGCTGCTCTCCAGCCTCTCATTCCCCTGGGTCCCTGACTCAGTCCTTGGGTGTCACCACTGGGAATGGATCTGCTGTGGAGCTGAAATTACCCTGTCCTGGGAAGAGCTTGAATTGGAAACACAGATACAGATATTTCAAGAGCACTTGCCAGTTTTATAATTGCTGTTATATTCACAACTTAATGGACAGAAGTTCAATTTATATTTCATTATTATGCTGTGATACTCTCTTTTTTTTTTCCTATTGCAAATATGTAACTAAATCTTTCTTAACTGTATTTGTCTTAATTCCATTACTCAATTTCTCACAATAGCTGAATTTTCAGGAAACATTCTCTGATATATTGCTTAATAGTTTAGTTATTTGTAACCTTTTATATTTTTTACATTTTCAGCCACTATTTTATTGTGCCTTAAAATAAAAGCAAAGCTTAAAAACCATGATTTTCAGCCTGAGAGAATATTGAAATGAAAGCACATCTAAGAAGGATCTAATTACAACATGCAAAAATAGAATGCTTTAAACCCTTCATTTTTAAAGAACTTTGTTTTGGATTGAAATTTAATCAAATTGCACTTTGAGTGTTTGAGTTCAAACAGAGGGTAAGGCTCAGAGTATTAACCCACATCCTATAAACCCTTTCTCCTGTGATAAGGCCTTCTTCACCTGAGCAGTCTGACTGATGTCAGTGGCTCCAGTGCTCATCAGCCTCAAGTGATAGAACACAATTCCCAAGGAAATGAGCCTTTTCAGCTTTGGCAGACCATATTATGGCCACATAATGTGCCTGCATTAGTCTTCTGTTCTCTACATGACATAGGGAAAAGTTTCCATGGCCAGTGGAATGGGAGGATTAAAAGCAGTGATTGCTCTGTCTGTGGGGGAGCCCAGGCTGAAAACTGGTGCAGTGAAAGGGTCTGATGAATCTCACCAGGTATTCCACCACAAAATAGAAATAGGGGTGGTTTGGGGAGCATCCACTAAGAAAAGCCCACAGACCCAATAAACTAACACCTGGGTAATATAATTCATCCTTTTCACAGTCATTCCAGAGAGACTGGCAAACAGAAATAGGGAGAAGGAAATGGGGAAAAAGCAGATGTATGACAGAACAAGTCACAAATGCCAGGTATAAATAGGGACAGATTCGTTAAGAAGCAGTTATTGATTCTTCCTCCTTTTCCTTCTGCTTTGACTGATACTTTCTATTCCCTCATACCACACAAAATAATTAATTTCTCATTTTTCTTACAGTAATTTTCTCATTTTCTTTGGTACTTAATGCATGACCCCTCAGGTTTCAGCACAGCTCCCACTTATTCTTCAGAAGTGGCTTCTTCTGCCCTGCCTCCAGGTAATTAGCTGACTAAACCTGATCAAATTGTGTGGAGCAATAAGGAAACATGAGCAGTGTGTTTTATTATTCAGACATTGCCTGCATCCTCTATGCATGTTGCTTGTCAATGTTCTGCACAAGGAATGAAAATAATTCAGATAAATAATCTGGTCAGAGGTTGCTTAACTCTGAGATGGGGATAAAAATGTGGAGCAAGAAAGCAGTGCAGATTAAATGGAAGTGTAGATTAAGGAGGAAATTCTGCAAATATGTTTTATTCTTGTTTTTGCTGTCTGTTCTTTTGTAGAAAAAGGAACATTTAAGCTCACTCTGAAGCTCCTTGTTCTATATGCAGAGGGTTTATCTTGGGGTTGTTTTGCTCTCTTTTATTGTTATTCAATTAAAATAATGTTTTGAAGTGGAGAGTGTAAAGTTCAGTCTGAAATGTCTCAAATTTCCTTCACTCTATGTTCAATGAAATAATTCAGTAAATTTATCGGAATTTAAATTTTTTTCAAGTGTCAAATGCTCTTTATGTTCAAAAATTATGTACAGTGTCAAAATATCCAAGTATAGTAAAATATGTGGTTAGAATACCCAAATAATTTATAGTTAACTACAATCAAAGTGTTCATGCAATATTTCTAGTGTACTAGAACATAGTACAAATGCCTAAATGAGATGAATCACCCTGAAAAAACTGAACTGAAAAATTGCTTTAACCTTTTTGAAACAATGCATTTTGACATTTCCAAATGAAACAAGAGCCAAGATTTCATGTAGACTTTCCCACTGAAACTGTCATAAAAATCAACAAGTTCTCATGACGCATTTTGAAGGGGAATGCATTATACTTTAAAGTTAGAAAATGGTACTGCAGTTAACCAGTATTTTTGTTACTTGATTTTACTGCTGAAGAGATTTGGGGACTGAGACTATGGGCCTTGCTTGTCCTTTATTTGTTTTGTTTTTTTTTTTTGGGGGGGGGGTGTTGGGTTTTTTTGCATGTATTTTTTTTTTTTTTGCATGTATTTTTTTGTAGCACTTTTCACCTGTAGTGTTCCAAGTCTACTTTACATCAAGGACAACTAATCTGAGACAACTTCAGCAGGTCCAAACAACCATTGCCCCTCCAGAATGCAAAGGTATGATGGTTATAAAGAGCAATTATACATCAGTCCTGTAAGTTTTAAATTTTACCCATGATATTCTTCTTCTATGAGAAAGCTTTTGATGAGCAAGGGTTGCATGGACTAGACAGGCATTTTTGAGAGGATGAGTGAAAATCTATCAATCTGAAGTCTGACTGGGTGTGTAGATGCTGGTACTGAACTTCTGCTGTGGTTTCAGGTCCCCATATGACTTGGGGAAGATTGAATCTATTTATTTTCTTTTTTTTTAATAGTAAGGGAACTTGATAAAAAATTTGTTTTTAATAGATTACTCTTTTTCATTTGCAGCCAGGTAGAGATGTTCAAGTTACAATTGATAGGAACTTTCTATCAACTCCTCTGTATAAAATGATGCTGCAGCTGTTTCCTTTTGTCTTCCTTTTTTTTTTTTTTAAATTTTTTTTAATATATTTTTTTTTAAATCACAGTAACTTGCCCTTGCAGTCAGATACCAGTTTGACAGAACATGACTGGAAATTATTCTGTTCTCTGCTTTACTTGTCTAAAGCAGAAGTTCTTCCAGTGCAACAAATGCAGTCACATTATGGCAAAAATGGCTGATCTGCTAAATCCCAGGGTGGTGTTGTACAGAGAGGAGAATGACATGTGGCTTTTCAGGGCTGAACCTGAATAATAAATCTCATTTTGGTTATGGTTAATCTCATATCTTGGCAGAGGAATGAAAGTGGCTACAAAGTGGATGCTAATTGAACAGAGTGGCTGCTTTTCACCTCTGAAGAGATCAACTGCTGTTTCACACACATCCATTTTATTTCTGGTGACTTTGACAAAAATAATTTAAAGAATATTTTTTTAAGACTTCCCACAAGATTTCATTATATGAGGAATACCCAAAACCAAACCAAAGCCCAAACCAGCTGTGTCATGTGTAATAAAGTAGCAAAGCAAGGAAGCCACTCTGGATCAAATCCAAAGCCCATTTTAATGAATTTAGTTTCTCCCCTTGAGTTCTCTTAAGTCTCAGGAGCTCTTACTGAAGAGAGAGCTTGAGAACACTTGCTATTGTATAGGATTTAAAATATGTCTTTTTTTTTTCCCCTCTCTCTCATTTCTTGTTAAGTTTTCTAGTTATTTTAGATGTACTTGTGGCTCTCTTACTGAAGAAGGGGTTGTTGTAGGCTGGCAAAAGTAAAGGTGATAAACTTCCAAAAGACAGATCAATGATGTGAGTGATTTTCATGCAGAAACACACTTTTGGAACTGAAAGATAAATGATTTGGTGTGGGAACTATTCATAATAGCCCTCAAACACTTCAAGATATGCAATTTCTAGATATGGTGTTCCTAAAAAGGAAATTAAAGGTGGAAAGTGATTCAGCTGTGTGACAGTGATGACTTAGGTCAGAGGAAGGTAAATGACACTGTCATGTTGAGCCCTATTTTGTGCAGTAATTACGAGCTGTGATGAGAATGGTGGGGTGGGAGATCACAATTGTACACAGCAGATTGGAACTTTGTATTGACTTGCTGCACTTGCTCCCTGCATGGAGATCTGTGAAAGGGTCATAGGAGATCCAGAAGAGCCTTTAAAATCATATGGTAGAAAATCAAAGAGATCAGTTGTTAATTTATTCAGATTTACCACAGGTGTCTTGTCCCCTAACCTTTCTTGTGCTGGTGGTCATGGGGAGCAGCTGGGGCTGCCTCCTTTCTAAAACTGTGCTGTGAGATGAGAGCACAGTCAGCTGAGCCTTGGCTACAGTGAGTTTCTCTTACACAAGTGCAGGTAGACAAAAATTCTCCCCCTTTCTGCTTAGATCTTTGTAACTGATCCAATAATCCTCCTTCATTTGCTTGTGATGATCATTTGCTGCTGCAGTGTGTCTTTTTAAATTCAGTTTGTGCGATGAAAAATTCCCAGACAGGTGCACAAATGTCATCCAGATACTTCTATAGGAATTACATTTCTGTCTGTTATGTACTGTGGTGGAAAAGTCTGCACTGAGCAGTTTTACACAGGTATTTAACATTTTAAAGGGAACAAGAATTGCGATTGTAACAATGATAATTTTCACTGGCATAGATTTGAAAACATTTCCTAAGGGTGTTTTAAAATGATCACTTCTTTTCTCTCAATAAGGAAAATAAAGCATTGGAGAGACTGTAGGAATAGCCTGAGAGCAAACAGGAATTTGCTATTCCAAAGAACCAAAAGAGTTAACATTCAAGAGCCTGGATGATAGACATTTTTGTAATTCTGATGAAGTCATCTGTGTCCATTTTTGCTGACTGGAAAGATAATATTGAGCTCCAGAGTATTGATGCAAGTTTCAGTTCTCTCTAATATTAACTACAATATTAACTGTAGCACAGCCCTCTCACACCCTGTCTGTAAAACAACTACCTTTAAAACTGCTCTCAAAGTTTTTTCTGAGTTTATTTTTTTATTTTAACAGAAGTAAGGAGGACTTCTGCTATTTTATATTGTCCTTTGGTGGGAAGCTAAGTTATCGTAACCAAAGGCAGAAAAAAGTGATTAGGCCTGAAACTTTTGTTTAAATGATCAACCAAGGAACAAAGTGCAAGATTTCTTATACCCCATTTTCTTCTCCAGGTGTGCTCCAATGTGGAATGCTTATGCTGGACCTGTATTTGATTTTGTTTTGCAGTAGATACCATTGCATAGTCATAATTTCATTCCAGTGTTCCCCTATCAAGAACACTATAGACAATATAAGTGTCTACGTGTAGGTCTGACTCTGAAAGCTGGTTTGTTCAGGGAAAAATAGAAGCTCCACACATTTGGAATTTGTAAATAGGTGTAATGGGCTGAGTTGCAGCTCATCCACTCTCAGCACCTCTTAGAGAGAATGCCTGTTTTACATATTTGCCATATTTATGCCATATATACATACACAGTGCAAAGAAAGAGTCTCCACTTTGTAAAACATCAAGGAAAAAGCATCTTTTAATGCTGTGACTGCGAGATTGATTCAGTATTTTTAGGATCCATATTAATGAATGATTTCTCTCTATGGCTTGCTGTGCTGGGAGATGGGACTGGCATTCACTTCTGCTTGGCTGGTACTGCTCTTTTATTGCTTCTTAGCGTCACACATGGGTGTGGCACCATCTCACTCTGCTTCCTAGAGCTGAGGCTCGCAGGAGGACAGACTGAAAATGTTCAGGACTATGTCGTGGCTGTTCTAATCCTTTTGTTGAGAGTCTCTGCCACAGTCTGCTTCCTGCTTTCACACTTCTTACCCAGCTGGTTGCTCACCACCTACTTTGGAGTATTTTCTTAACAGCAGACAGGTGAGCACACATTTCCTGGGCTGCTCCTGTCTGAGGACCACATACAGAATTTCTCTGAGGAAGAAAAGTATATGGAAAAAAAAAAAGAATATCCTGAGCTTTTTGCCTGCTAGAAAACTTGAATCTGCTCTGTGAAATGAGTTTTTTTACCAGTCTCTCTCAAACAGGTCAGTGCAGCAGGAGGGAACTCTCAGTGGTCAACCTGCCAGTGAAAATTCTCTTTCAGCTGCTGTTCTCAGGTCTTCTTGCTGAAGGTCAAGGTTTATTTAAGGATCTCTGACCCTGCATCTGGGGCCTCTTTGGTCTGTGATAGCATTCAGTTGCCTGGTCTTAACCATAAGGAGCTGTTCAGGCAGTTTCTCTCTTTTTTAATCTTTTATTAACAAGCAGTGAGCCTGACTTCATCTGACCTTTCTGCTTCTCGCCTTTATTTATCTGCCAAACATCAGCCCAACACTCTCAGTCTTGGGTCTGTTTTGAGGAATCCTAGTTGGGATAACTTTCTCTTTCGGATGCCTTCCTTGGAGCTTCTCTTATCTCAAGACTTCAGAGGAATGCCTCAATACAGGCAAACTCCTTGAAGTTACAAGTTATGGTTAGTGCATTTTGCCTTAATAATTCTATTCATTGTCTGTCCCCACTGGCATCCTGCAGTCTACACCTGCTGAAACTTTGAGGTTTCTTAACTCATCCCTCTGAAATGACACTAATGAAGTATTGTTCCTCTGGGACCACTGGGGTACCCTATAGCCCAAGGGACAGATTGTACAAAGCTTTGCAAGAGCATGGAAGGGTTAAGCTGCAGATATGTCTTTGTCTCTCTCAGCCCAGTGCTGATCAGCTGTCTCTGTGGAACTGCAAATTTAATTACTTCACAAAGTCTTTGTTTTGATCAGCTCTTTGCAGGGCCATGCCTGTGCTGCTGGGAGCAGACAGTCCCACTGCTGCAGCTGGGACACTGCCACAGCTCAGGGAGGGAACAGCCCTCTCACCTGCAGCACTGTGCTGACCCGATTGTGGTTCTGGAGGCAGGAGGGGATGGCAGTGATTGTAGCCAGCCTCTCCACACAGCCCTGAGATGCAGCCACCAAACTGTGCTCATTGTCCCAGTAATCGTTGGAGAATAAATCCATTAGAAGACCTTTTGGATATGAGAATTATAATTGTGCAAAACAGCAATCACTACAAGCATTACCCTTTAGCTACTGACAGCAAAGTTCAAAAATCTCATCATGTGCTGGTTTTGCAGCAGCTGATAAAGGTTAATAAAATGGAGGTTTAAAAGGCAGTGTTTCTAAATTTTTTATGTTCAGAAAGGATGATTCTCATTTTATTGGATTGACTTAACCCACACTTCCCATTCACATGGAAACTGCAGGACTCTCAAATTCTTTCTTGCATCACGTGGAACCATAAACTCTGGGCCTTGCTGCTGTCACAGCTGGCAGAGAGGAGATTGCACTGTCTGAAGTGAGCTGATGTCTGTAAATATCATTGCAAGATAAGATTTGTGCAGTGGCCTCTGGAGAATGGCACATCTGCTTCACTGAATTATTGATGTTAATTCAGAATTGGATCCTGTACAACATTTCTAGTGGGAATTCTTAATGCAGTGGAGTATTAAGATTTCATAGTTTACCTTTATTATGCTCCTGTGTCTCTGAACATACTAATCTGTGGTATAAGACAAAGATGTGCTGCAACTGGAAGAATTTTAAAATTCTTTGATTTAAGTTGGTCCTGCTGTTTAGAGTTAGTGCTAATTTCATGTCAGATTGAGAGGTCTGTGCCTCCTGTCCCATTTCTCATTAGTAAGGCATGATGAAACAGGTTGTGTGCATTTTTACAGGTTGCCTTAATTTTGCATGTTCCTCACATGTGTACTTTGAGATTATGCTGTGCCTTTTATGTAAAAAAAGAAATGTAAATATCTTGAGTTTTTGATACTACATTGAGTTTTACTGATTTAAGACAAAAATAAGGATTTCTTTAATTGGGCTGATTATATTTAAAATTAAATCCCTGTTTTGGCTCTGCAGTTTCTAGAGATGAGCCCGACCTGAATCGCTGTGCCAGAGGCAGGTTCATAGCTGGTTTCTTTTGTTTTTATCATGGGCCATACCTAAGCACCAAAGGTATTTAGGATAACAATACTGAGAATCTAGTTTTAGTTGCTTTGTTCATTGAATTCACAAAGGCTTCACATGTGAGACAAGAATGTAAATAAAAGGCTTTAATTTAAATCAATGATATAATTACAGAAGTGGTTGTTAATACTGACTTAATAGTTGATAAAACACATGAGACTATTTAATTTTTTTACATCAAGTTGCACTTAAGATGTCTTGATTAATATTTGTGTCGGAGCAGAATTGGGACAGGAGTTGAATGGCTGTGGTCCCTGTGCAGTTTGTGCACTATAATTATCATGTATTAATTATTCATGTTGTATGGTCCATCCAAATCCATCAACTTCTCCTAAAGCAATGGCTCAGATCAAAAGGGCTGATCTGCCCTTTGAGAACTGACAGATGTTCTGCCTTTTCTTAAAAAATTCCCTCTGGCCATCGTGTTGGAATGAACTGTTTTGACATTGGGTTGCAATGTCAGGGCACTTCCCAAGAAATAGGATTGGGGTGGAGCTGTGGACTGGATGAAGGAACTCAGCTTTCAGAGGTGGCTTGACTGGCAATTTCAGTTCTCACGAGCATTCCTAATATCATAAAACACTTTGTTTTGCAAATTTTATGGCAAAACAACAACAAAGATTTGCATTGAATAGTGACTTCCCTCTGTGCCCTCTCAGTGTGCTGAAAATGAGTTGCTGTGAAGTTATTATCATGCCTCTATACACGATGAGTGCAGAGAGGGACAGAGACATTAAGCAACTTGCTCAGGGCTGTAAAGTGAACAAAAAATTACTAAGAAAGCCTAATGTACTGGTTTTTGACCTGCTGTCTTACCAGTAGACTTTACTGTTCTGATGCAGCTTTGACAAAAATAAATTATTTTATGTATTCTATTTATTGAATTTTTAGATAAACCATGAGGTACTGACTGAGCTTGACCAAATGGAGAAGTTGATAAATACAGAAGAATTTTTTATATACATAAACTTGATATCTGACTTATTAAGATTAAAATAAGCAATAGACCTGTCAAATACTGCCATCAGTAGCACATGGGATTTCAGGTATAATAGCAGCAAAATAATAATAATAATAAATGCAATCAAAGTGTTCTGGAAATGAATAAATGCTCCTGCCTGCAACAATTTTCAAGAAAATTTGCATTTTAAAGGCCTGTTCCTTTATTATTCCGGCCTGTTTGCAGTAGCATAGGAGGAGCTGACATTTCAAGTAATTGTTGCAGTAACAAACAGTGGAAGCATTTATCACAATATGCCAATTAATATTTGGAGGCTATTCAGTACATTTAATGAAGGCAGAAGATAATCACCCTTGTTGTGTATCCCAATGTCCTCCACATCCCTGCCCCAAACACTGTTTTGATCTTCAAGATTCTTTTTCTTTAATGTAATGGGTTTGGTTTTACCAAATTTGGGGACTTTCAATGCATAAATGAGGGATCTAATGGTGCAGATCAGTTCATGCTTGGAGATAAATGTGCATAAAATGAGCAGGTGCCAAAAGAGGGAAACTGTTCCCATATCATTGTGTAATTTGAGTGGTTTATGTGTTGGAATGAAGGCATCTATACATACTGCTCTTCCTGGTGCTGCCCTGTTGAGTGCACAACTTAATGACGTTTGATCTTTTCAATTTATAGTCTCTCATCTCGTTTATGTTTGCTATCAAAAGGATAATTTGTAAAGCAAATGTTCTGTTGACTTGAATTGGCAGAAGGATTTTTCAATATGCCAATTTTTCCATTTAAATGAAAAAGAATTAAATTTATTAGCCTATAACTTTCTCTTTCCTTTAATGATGGGTTTATAATTCTATTTAGCATTTTGTCAGACAGTGGAGTAACTTTTTAAGACCAGAAGAGCAAAGCATTTGCATTTGCTTTTAACCTGATGTCAACAACAACTGTAGATTCTTTTGGTTATGGCTTATCAGAGCAAGAATAAGACAAGGGTGATACCACAGCAGGAATTTGTCTTGTTTTAGGTACATGGCAAAACCCAGCTGTGGCTGATCCAAGTAGGAATGGCCCTAACTGCATGTGTGAACTGAGGAATAAAGGGGAGATAAACACATCTCTCCCCTGGATGCTGCACAAGAGCTGTCAAGCCTTAACTGTGGTTGTTTATTTAAACCTGACTTAAGTTATGGCTGACTGACACAAAGTTCCAGGTGTTCCAGTTTCTTTTCCTGTGGTTTGTTTGTAGCCTCTCTACCTCTGTGGTTCCACTGAAGATCTACTGTTCCCTGGAGTGACACTGTCATAGATTTTCTTGTATCAGTGCATTAGCGTTTGTCATGAGTTGTTTGTAACATAAATGTTTTTCTTTATGACTTTTTTTTCTGGCTCTAGACATCTTAATAGCACTGCTACAGCTGTTAAAAAAAATAAGAAAGAATGGAAAGTTTGTTGGGAATAAGGCAGTTTAATAATATAATTTTGAATTAATTCCTCAGAGAAGAGCGTGTTTTTTAATATTGCAGGACATACAGTGTAATACTAAGTGTAAGTGGTGAAAAGATGTATTTTTCTTGACTTTAATTGCTAATATTATTGAAAGAAAGCCAGCAGATGCATCAAAGACTTTATCCAGAACTAGGACAAGTCCTGCACAAAAGTACTTCTATATATGAAGATACCATATTTTTTCTTTTAAATGAAATATGAGAGATGTTTTGGGTCATGAATAATAATAATTCCAAGGAGCAAAAGCCAATAGCAGAAGTTCTAGCATGTAGAAATGAAAAAGTGTTGAGTGCTCCTGAATGATGATAGATTTTGCTGTCTCTTTCCTGCATCAGTATCTGCCTCCCACTTAAAAAAAAAGCTTATCTGACATTGCTCATGTAGACTCTTACCTGAATTTCTTTATTCCCAGAGGAAGCAATCAGTGAAATTGCACACACATTTCTGCTTCTCTTCCCTTCCATCTCCTGTGATATTTTCATGGCTTTATGCTTCTGTATTTCTGCTTCAGACTGACCTGATATACTGCTTAGGTTATTCCAAATCCATTCAGACATTCCAAGTGATCTTTTTCAGTCATGCTTTGCAAGTTCCCACAGTGGATGAATTCCAGGCAATGTCTGCTTAGCACAGTGTCCAACTGCTGCTGCAAAGTCATCCAACAAGGGTTCGTGTGTCACTGACTTGATAAATGTTTCTGCCACTTCCCTGAAAACTTTCTTCTTCTCCTTTTCAGTATTTTTTCTCCCTTCTGACTTGCTGTAATATACAGATGATAAGCAAATGTTATAATACCAGCTTTTGTTTACATGTACTTAAATTAGAATTAACCTATGGATTCTGAGGTGTTGAAATTAACTCAGCTCTGTTGAAAATGGTTGTTATTCCAATGAAGTAAATTTAAATTGTGTCTGTATTTCATGTGCTCCTGACAGAAGCCTGATTTTGATATGATAGCCAATCCAAACATAAATGACAGAAGCAGGTCTGGTACAGATCCCTCTGGCTCTGACAGGGCTTCATCCACAGTGCTGACTTTTTTCATGTGATTGGAAGATGGATGAGACACTAAGTGTTAATAAAACAATAACAGAACCTCTGTAGACTGCAAAGAAGTGTAAACTTCAATTTTCAAGAGCAATATTTGAAATTGTTTTTTAAAAGGACAAGAAAGTTGTAAATTTCAAAGGGGAATATGAGGTCTTGCTGAAATGTATTTGTGGGTAACTGCAAACACCTATATGTAAACTTGAATAAATTTGCAGTTGAAACAGGTTACACATTTCAGGTTTGTGGTATAGCTTAAATAATTTTTTTTTTTTTTTGGTTTTTTTTTTTTTTTTTTTTTTTTTTTTTTTTAGAAAGGGTAAGAGAGGACAGGTCCCTTTTTGATTTTATTCTGTTGAATCTGAAACTCTCTGGAATATACTGCTTCAGAAAATTTAGCATTTAAATACATAAATCCATGGAGTTCTTTCAGAGAGATTGCCTGACATCCAGAAGGCAGAGGCTGGTGCCCACAGGGGCAGTAAGAGAAGATTCTGTGCTGGCTCAGCTCCCTTTCCAGTGCTAGTGTTTAGATAAATAAAAAACATTTATAGCCAGAAACATTATCACCCTAAAGAGACTCACAGTCAAATGCTGTGACTACAGCAATCACAATAACATGATAAAAAAGTACCAGAAGTTTCATTTTCCTGTAAAATACTGGTTGTAGTCACCTCATGCAGAAGATTCTGTTTTAAAGATTGATATATGAATTTTTAGGAAGTCATACTTAAATCAAACACTCAGAATTTTTTCATGTATTTAGACTAACCCTTCATGAGATCAGAAACAAAATATTAATATCTTCATATTTAACATTCAGTATGGAAATGTCAAACATTTCTGAAATAGGGATACATTCAAGAAACATGATGCTTTTACAGAGCGGCAGGTCAACTCTATTCTCCTGTGTTCTGTTCTTTATGCTCAGGCATGAAGAAATCTTCAGTTCTAATCACTCAAGTCACTAATAAAATAGCATAAATTTAGTATAATTAATTTTAAAAACATGGCTATATGAAGTAAGTAATATTAAACACATATTTCATATTTAGGGTAAATAAAACCTAGTTTTTTTCTTGTTTTGGTTACACATGGAATCCTGTCTCCTCTTGTTCAGGTAGATTGTGATTCTCAAAGTAGTTTCTGGAACTGCTTTTCATGAAGTGTGGGTGTATAAGTCTAGATCTAAAGTCTTAAGGTTGGAGATGAAAGCTGTCCATAATTAAGTCATTATTTATTTAACAATTCTGCTCATTACTCCAAATTTGGGCTGAGCCATTCATTTGAAACTTATTTTAAAACATAAAAATAAAGGCTTCTGTTGAAGCAGAGCAGTATATAGCTGTATATTTTTATACAAAATCTCTTTCAGTGTACTTTTCTCTGTCCCTAGGAAACATTAGAATGTTGTGTTTTTGAAAACCTTTATACATAGGTGCCCAGGGTCCCAATTAATTACCATATCGAGGAACAAATAGGAAAAAATATCCTTAAAAAGTGTCAGTAGAAGGGAACACAGTGAGAAAAATCTCTATTCTAGTGGTTTCTGAATGGGATCCAGATAGCTGCCTCTAAATGCCTGCTTCCCTCCCCTGAGGCACAAAGTATGTTCCTGGCTCGAGGGACGTACTGAGATGCACAGAACCCATAGGGAGAATCTGGGTCTTTGCACTCTTTTCTTCTAGGATGCTGTGGCAAATTGTTGGCTCATTTCTCCTTTCATTAGGTATTCAGGGTTAGTAAAAGTGATACATCTATGCCTTGAAATTTCATTCCATTCCTCTTACTTTCTGCCATCATTGAGAGAACACTCGGATACTGTTCCCTGTTCCCTTAGGCTGCTGCATTCATTCATCCTGGAACACGATTTTTTTCCTGTTCCTGTTTGGTTATCAGCCTAAACTCCCAGCCTGTGGTAATGAAAAGTTATGGGGAGAAAAAGATGTGCATAAAGAAGTGTAGGACTGGAGATTAAACTCCCTATTGTGATTCATGTTATGCTAATGAGGCACATAAGATCATTCAGAGCAGGGTAATGCAGTGATAATACCAAGAAACTGACATAATTTACTATGGGGAGCCTTTACTTAATACATCATATTTCAGTGAGAAACTTAATAAAAGGAAGCTTAACACATAAATACCACCAAGAAGCATAGAAGATAATGCAGCATTTGATCAGACTAATACACAAACACTACTGTGAAACCTAATTTCCAACAAGTTACCCAGGAACCAAAACATACATATTGCTTATTGTTGCTGTTGAAGCACTAGCTTAATAACTAAGGATACCAGAAGAGGCACAATAAGCCTTTCCTATTATTTATATTCCCCAGTTGCCTATAATGACCATATAACTTAATATTTGATTGAATGGTCTGAATATGAAAGCTATTTCCCTTGCAAATTAATCCTAGCTGCAGTACAGCAAGAAGTGTTACCATGGTACTGTCATGAGGCTTATCCCATGACATTTTTCCCCCAGTTTTATTGATGCTTCCCTTTTAAAGCCATTCAGTTTCATTGACTAATAAATATATATTGTACCATAACATGTTTTGACTTCTATTCCATCAAGGGTCAAAAAACCATCATTGTTGGCTTGTTATTGGCTACTAATAGCATTATGAGAGTGTTTAATATCTCTTTAAAAACCTGCAATGTCCATTTGAATGAGATTTCATCATATTGGTATGGTCCCTGTAGAAGTGTCTTTCGAAACTCTGGCAGAGAAAGGGTGGGAAAAGAAAGTGAAAAGACTTAATGAGATGATGGTGACATCATTTAAGAGTTCAAACTTACTGGCTGAGGTCCAGGTTTCTCTTCTGCCTTATGTCTGGAAGCCGTGACCTTGCATGTGGAAATAGAGTTGATCTGGAGGTGTCACATGTGTAAATTGTTGCAGAGAAGTTGCCAGAATTGATCTTTTTTTTTTTTTTTTCTATTTTTCTCCTCTAAATGTTTTTATTCTGGTGAACTTCCAAAACCAAAGTTAAATGAAGATTAAAAGATTGCCAGGTTGTTTTCTGTCTCACAACTGAGAATCCTGACTTCTGAAGCTGGTGGACTTAGTCCTGGTGGGCACAATGTCTCCCAGCTGAACACAGGAGGGCTCTCTAACAAATCCTGGCTTTACAGCAGTTTACCCTAAAAACTCTAAAACCTGACAATAGTTCAGGGATCACAATGATTTAGATTCTGCTGAAGATCTGGAAACTAGTGGGAGTCAGTTTGGGATTTCTTACATTCATACAGAAACTTGATGTGATCAGCTCCTTGTTCTGGGGCTGTTGATTCAGCCATTGCTTCTGAAGCTTGTACATTTTCAAATCCAACCAAAACCAAATCTGGTCTGACAGGGAGCCAGAGCATTCAGCTTCTAGTGCTGTCATGGGCTCAAATGAATCTCATTTTTTGTGTTAAGGCCTTCTAACCATCCTAAGATCATTTATTCCAACAAAATCAGTGTGTCCTTTCAGAAATCCCCTAATTTCAGGAACATTGTCCTGAATAGGTGATCAGGCCTCAAGTGGGCTGAAACCAAGGTGCATCCTGCATGGAAGGAGGTCAGGTGGGAAGGGTGGAAAGGAGATAACACTGAATTCATACTGTGTGTAACATAAAGTATTTCAGAATGAGCCAGAGCTGGTAATTTTTAACTTCTCCATGTGTCTCTAGAGCTGGTGGATTGCTGTCCATCTCACAGCTGCTCTCCTGACACACTGAGATCTCAGCCCAGGCTTCAATCACAGATTTTAAAGGGGAGATCCAGAGGGCTCCTGATGTGACCAGCACTGGACTGGCTACCTGAAGCTCAAGGTGTGCATGTCAGTAATGCAATTTCTGTTGTCTTGTCTTCATTATATGTCATTTCAGATGAAGACAGCCAAATTTATTCATGCATTATCTAGACTTTTAAGAAATCATGTAGGTTTTTTTTTTTTTTTGCCAGATTTTCAGTTGTGGAAAAATAAAAACAGTTGGTCAATATTCAATATTCAAATGTGATTAATTATGTCAATTTATTTCCCAGTGTCCTGATTCACCCAGTATCAGTAAAACACTAATAATGTAATCCTTAGTCTACTTCTAGTTCCCTGTGTGAGAAATGTAATATCCTATGATTTTTTTCAAGCATCCCTGTTTTTCCAATCTGAGGAATTTTTTTTTTTTCTGGGACTGTGTGCATATTTGTTTACTTTCACATTTGTAAGCAAAAATTAATTCAGGGAAAAAAGATCTGTTTTCAAACTTCTGCCAGTTCAAGTCTCTGTGTATACCTTGCAATGGGTAACATGAGATGACACTGAACTAATTTATACTAGGTTAATCCATCTCAGGGAACTGTGGCAGTTCTGATTTTGATCCCTAATTATACTAGATTAAGTAAAAAAAAATACCATGAAGATTATTTTTGTGAGAGAACTATCAGCCACAAGGTAAAGCAGCTGTTATAAAACAGAAGTTAAAATTCAGAGCTGATAATGAGATCTGAAAACTAACCTGCCATTTCAAGGTTCTCTAGATTCATAAGTTTGTAAAAAGAACATGTTCAGTTTTTGAGTACATAGTGTTACACAGTCCTGAAAACTCATTTGTGTTCACTCCATGCTGTTTACTTATATTATATTATATTATTCATTATATGTACTCCATACATATAAGTAAAAAAATATAATTGATATTCCAGATGATATATATTAATTCTTACGGACAACTTAACATTTCACCAAAATGCCATTTTTAAAGAAAAATTGTCAACATTAGTTAAACTAAGAATCTAGGCAAATTTTCCAAGCCTTAAAAAAAAAAAAAAAAAAAGACAAAATATATTTAAATTTATTATTTCTGTGGTGATAGCTATTTCCACGGGACAAGCAAACAGCAGAGAATATTTACAAAATATTCCTCTCAGTGTCCATAAAATCTGAATTTTTAATGGTAAAAAAAATCAACAAGAGCAACAACAAAAAAACCCAAAACCTCCAATGATACCAAACACAAAACGTAACACAAAACCCAACACAAGCACTCCCCCAAAGAAGTTACAGAGCAAGCAGTTTCTCATGAGTATCATTTGTTTTCAAGAATAAATTTGGTCAGGTTCTGGTTCCATAATTATTTCTCACAGACAGAGTTTGTCATTAGAAAAGCCAGTGTTCCAGCTCTGCAGGGGAAAGGTGAAGTTTGGCCATGGGGCTCCCCTCCTCAAAGGTGATGTCCCACGAGTCCCTGCAGGCAGGGCACACGTGCAGGCTGCTCATCCTCTCTGGGGCACTGATGCCCTGCATCCCTCTCAGGCTGTGCTCTGGCTCTCTCCAGCTCCAGCTTTGAGGTTCAGACCTCGCTGCTCTTAGCACCAACTTTGTCGGGTTATTTTCTTAAACGAGCAAAGCAGCTGATAGTTGCTAAAAGGTTATTTATTGCAGAAGCACATCAGTCTCAAAGGGACAGTCACAGACATGAAAGTCTGTGCTAAGTTTTGGTGTCAAGTCCTAAATAGAAGCAGAAGCTGCTCTTGTAAAGGTCCCAGGAAGATGATGTTACTGCACAGCTCCTGTCTTCTTCTTGGGTATTGATGATGGTGGTGAGAGAGCAAAGCAAAGCAATAGCAAAAAGCACCAGCTCTCCCCAGTGCATGCTCTTATATAGAAACTTCCCAACTAGCTAAGACACAAACTTGGACCACCAGTCCTTAACCTATTAGAATTCTAGTGTCCCACCCCATGCCCTGGTCCCTGAGGAGCTGCAGCAGCTGCTCCCACCTCCCTGTGCTCACGAGGATCCTTCTCCTCTCTGTAATCTCTCCAGCATCATTCAGCCCTGCTTTGTGATGGGCTCCTCTGTAGGAAGTCTTGGACCCTGCAAATGAAGGAATTTGATGCAGCCTCCCTGGCAGGTCTTGTGGGGAGAGTCCCAAACCCATTGAAGTGAATGGAGAAATCTCTTGACTCTCTGTGTTTGAATCATGTTGTTATAAATGAGAAACAAAAAGTATCGATATTCAGCAAAATTTAGATTGCTTTATTTTAAATAGATGGAACAAACAGCACTGGGGAATCTGAGGGGTCACTGCTCACTCCACACTCCATCAAACTTTGGTTTGCAACTTCTTCTTAGAGTATGGTCTCTCATTGTCATCAATAATTTTTTTTTTTTTTTGTTGCCATAATTTTGCTAGGTAAGCAGTGGTGGTCAAATAAAGACTCTGGGTGATAGTCTCATAGATAACCATCTGGTCTTGGTAGATAAAAAACGGTGAAAATTGGGAAGTCTGGTCTTTATAGGTAGGCAACATTGATTAAACAAAGGCAGGAAGTCTGATTTTGCAAAATCTATCAGACTATCAGAAAGTCTGATTTTGCAAACTGGTAGTAGATACATCTTATTTAGAAAATATAATATTCATAGCAGGGGGATTTAAAACAGAATGATTTATTAATATATTTTCCTCTATCTAGCATGCATGCTTCACTTCAGACCTTAGTATTCTGGTTTATACAAACTCCAGTGCTTTTATGATTAACTTGAATCTTTTATCAATTATCACAATGTGTATACACTCTTGCTGAAATATTTTAAGATCTGACTGTGAGGACTTAACTATCCAACTGATAGTTTCAAAACTATATTTACATTTACTCTTAGTCAGAGAAGAGTCTTGTCCTCCACAGCTTCATAAGGCTTTGCACTGACAAAAGATCTGACAGATTGGTTTGTGCCCAGGCCCTCACCTTTGCCTGGTTTCCACACTCCCACAAGACTTTACTTGGCAATTAAAGCTCATACCTGATCAAGGTCAGAGGGTCATGCAGGAGAGAAGTGGCAGGAGGCTGGGACGTGGTGATGCCCCAATGTATGGGCCAATGACTGCTATCAATAAAAGGCTTCCTCCTGCCAAAGGACTGGTGTCTTTTCACTCAAGAAGATGGATTTTAATGTGTTGCTATAAGTTGCCTCAGCTAAACAGAATTTGGTCCACTGCAATGTTAAACAATATTTTTTGGCATGTAAGTACCTGGCATTAATATCTCCTTTAATCTGTATATTTGGTTCTGCTGCAGCTTTCTCTTTGCCAGGGGTTTTCTTTCTTCTTCCTGTACGTTTTTACTCAATCTCAACACAAGATTCTTCTTTGCTTTTCATTGTTTCCCCTTGACACACTAATCAGGCTGCCAAGCCACTCTGTCTCAGCAGGGCCAGCATCCTTTTAGCTGCACTCCAATGCTTTACCCTGTGTCTGTCCCTGTGTTCTTTAGATGTTTTGCTTTGACTTTGTGTTGCATCATCTTCAAGAAACCTGTTTGACTATGGAGAAAAAGGCATGCAATGAGGCATCAATAAAGGGACAAAGATCAGGTACCCTGAGGAGGTAGAACATCAATAAAAAAGAAGGAATGAATGCCTCTGAGGAAGATAAAGCGACGTAATTCACAGCTCTGGAGGATGCTAGACAGGCATGAAATGTTTGTGAGGTAAATAATAGCCTAAGATCAAAAAAAGCAAACAAAAGCAGATGAAGCACAGTATCAAACAGAATTTAAATAAATCATTAGAAAAAAAACCTATTTCTTGAACCATAGGACACTAAACAGCATTTAATTAAAAATGTGTGTTTGATCTTCTCATGTGATTAGTTTTGCATTACCCTGCCATTTATTTTGGTGATATTGAGGCCAAAGGGGCTGCTGTCCTGGGCTGAGCAAGATGTAAATAACAGAACTTGTGCTGAGGTTAGTGAAAAAACTTTGATTTACTTCAGTGGAACCATCAACTTGTCTATTCTTAGACCTGGAAAGCAATTTTTACTTGACACCTGCTGTTTTATCTGACTTTCTCTCTCACTTAATGTTGTAGCTGGCAAACACAGGAACTGGAGCTGTGCCTAATGCCCTGCTGGGGGAATCCTTGACCCCTTTTGTAGGCAGGGCTGCCTTTGGATGGATGGATAAAATCTAGTGCAGAGGACTGTGCAAAAAAAGTTTAAGTAAACCTTGGCCATTGGTCATCTCTCCTCAGGCTTCATAAAGAGGAAACTTAAAGTAGTTCATATTAGTTTACAGCTGGAAAAATAACAGCTTTTCATCTTCTTTTCAGTAATATGTGGTGATTTTTTAAAAATAGAAATGTCTAAAGTTTTTTTTTTTTTTTTTGCATTTGCTCTTCAGCTTACATCTGAAATGGGCAGTATTAAGTAGGCCAAAGATCTTTACATAAATCACCATTTGCCCACACTAAAACAGAAGATTGTCCACCTTCTATAACCTACAGGATGCTCCTCAATTTTAGTATCAAAATATACAGATGATTTCTTAGGTAACAACTGCAGGAATTGCTTTTTATGTAGCAAGTGTTTTACAAATATTGATAGTGTTTTAGCCCTAGGGTTTTGCTAGCACATTATAGATGAGAAGAAAAAAGCAAGTAAAGGAAAAGTGTACTAATGTTTATTCTACAAAGTCAAATAAGTGATTTAGTGATTGGTAAGACCCCTATAAATCACATCAGACCGTGTTTTCAGCAAGCTTTTGAAAATGAATCTGCTCTCCTGTTTAACATAGCCAGACCTGCCCAGAGCACTGGCCTGACATAAATCAACTCTGTTCATACCCTGACTGCTGTGAAATGCAAGCCTTGATTCTCAGATTGCAGATCTCTTCCCTTAGGGAAGAGAGCTGAGTGCTGTGGAGAAGATATTCCAAAAAAGCAGCCCAGATCTGGTTTGTAAAACCCTTGCAGGAAAAAACAGATCTATCATCAACCTTTCTTTGTCTTATACAGCATACTTGGTGCTGATGACATCATTAAGAAGATGGTAGGTCCTAAGAGAGTAATGGGCATATTTCTATGAGGATTTTTTATTAATTTAGTACATAATTTTAAAAAATGCAAAAAAAGAAAGCCTATATGTAGATAAACAATAGAAGATAAAAACTGCATTTTTATGACACAGCTCCCATGTTTTCATTTTCTTGTAGATTTTTAAACAACAAGCCTTGTCCTAGCTAGGAGTGTGAAGAAGTAAAGGCCAGAAAGCTCAAGTTACTTTCTAATTATTAAAATCAGTCAGATGCCTCTGGGTATGGTGGCAGTGCAGTGCTATGTCTGCTATGTGACAGACAATATTCTGTTAGATTGAATACCATTTTTGTAACTGTAACCAAGTATCTGTTTCTCAGTTTCTCTAACACTTGCTTGAGGTACATTACCCATATAATTAAGCATGATTAAATGATAATTGCAGTCTTTTTGCAAAGTAATTCCATGGCTGTTTATGCTTTGCAGAAAGTACATGGCATTTATTTTGCACGTGTCAAGAAAAAACTCTAAATGTTAAAGAAGTTGCTAAGGAATAATTGCCATAAATTTACAAAGGAATTACTAGGTAGCATATGCCTGAGATTAAATACAGTACTACACAAATTCCTGTCAAGATACAATTGTATTTTCAAAATGGAATTACTTTTGTATAATTTAAAAAAAAAAAAAAGAAGTCATGGTAAATGGAAACATCTGTATTTGGTTATGGGTGATAAATTATTTAAGTATGCTGCCATGTTCTTTTATTTATAAGAACCATTCTGTCAGTGCTACATAAACCTCTTTTTACACCTAATTCTGGAGACACACAAAGGATACACTGAGGATATTTACTTTGGTATTTCTTTTTTTGAGCAAGGATAGTGCAGTAAGCAAAGGGTAGGAAGGTCTGTACCACACAGTGTCACTTCATATGTTAGAAAAATATCTTCATAAATGCTGGTTCATCTGCTTTAACTTCTTTGTTTGGATGCAGGGTACACCTGTGAAGTAAATTTTCCCAGCAGCTGCTGTGGAACCTCCTGGCCTCTCTTGATGTGAGGTTTGGAGTGAGGCTGTATTCTGGTGCTTCCTAAAATCTCATTCCTTTCTGGAGGGCATTTCAAAGGAAAATGTATTTCTTTTGAATCTGAGGGAAACAATCACAAAGTAATCTTAGAAGCGGAATTTCCTTGAAATAGATTTGGATATTTATCATTTGTCATTGTGATTTATATTTTCTTATGGATAATGGCATTTTTTGGGTAAAGGATTATTTGCTTCCTCTTTGAGAACACCCTGCTCTCTAAAAGCAGTTTGTATTTAAGGAGTCCTTGTGCCTTACTTCACAAGTATTTAAGGATAGGCTTGATTAGGATGATAATTTATTTTAATAATTGTAAATAGTTTTGGTCATAGAGCATCTCAGCATAGGGCTGAGACCTGGGGTTGTTTGGCCTGGAGAAGTCTTAGTGCAGATGTTATCAAAGTTGATATCAGTTTCATGGAGGCTGTAAGGAAGAAAGGCTCAGGTTCCTCTCAGATGTGCCCTGACAGGGCAAGAGGCAATGGGCACAGACTGAAACACATTAAAAATCTTGGTGAATCTGAGAAAATAGTTCTTTTATGGTGAGGGAAGTTGAACACTGGAATGAGCTGGCAAGAGAGGCTTCAGTTTCTCTCCTCTTACCAGATATGCTTTGGGGTGTCTTGTTGCAAAGTCTTATTGGAAAATGGTGCAGAATGCACAGGTTGGTGCCCTCCTTTTCTGCATATTTCTTCTCAGGTTGCTTTTGAAAAGGAGGCTTATGCTCTTTGTTCTCAAGTGCTTCTCTCAAATGACTTTTTCCGGTAAGATTGTTTTGCTTGGAAGTGATGTCAAAATTTACAGAAACCAAGATGAGTATTAAATACAAAAAGTCTCTGGAGGTGAGATATGCTGTGCATATCCTGCCACAGTCAAAGGAAGCACTGCCACTCAGGTGCCTAAATCAACTAATTAATCCATACTACATTAATTATGATGATGATCATAGCTTATTGGCCTAAAACAAATGCAAGTGAATGAAAGAGATTTTCAAGTCTGGCTGGTGACCCCAGTCCAACATACTCCATAAACTGCTGAGATACCAAGCAGGAGTCACCTGAGTAGTGACTGCAGGTAAGAACAAATCCATTAATTTTTGGGGCCATTTTCACAGACAATGAAAAAATTGTCAGCATTCTCTTGGTAACTAAAGATTTTGTTAGTCTTCATGAAACATTTATGCAAGATTTTCAGCATTTTTGTCTTTGTGTGATATCTATGAGTTCCTCAAATGTTCTTATAAACATGTACTTTTATAAATATGTTTCACAGAAGAAAAACCACAGTGTTGGACAATGCACATTTGTCTGGAATGTTTACAGTTTTCAGTCTCTGGTGAACTGCATGTTTATAGCTTTAGATAAGAGTGACAATGTTGTAGTGATTAAGAGAGATTTCATGTTGGTTTTGATTACTGTGGCAGGGAAGCATATCTGCAAGTGACAGAGTCAAATGTATCTCAGCCAGAACAGAAGGGATGTTAAATCTGGGATGCCCCTGTTGGTTTGCCTTTCCTTCTTTCTGTTTATCTCAGCAAGTTATAGTCCTGCAGAGACTAGTTTGGATCTAAAGCTTAACCTACATTCCCTTAACATCTGCTCCTAAGGAGTAAAGACATATGAATTTGTGCTTGCTGGTTCATTTTCAAAGGGAGACACTTCCCATGAAAAGCATTTCCACTGAAACATAATCCAAACACTCCCTAAAAGACGAAAATGAACAATACAAACCAGGCTGAGATAAAAAAAAAAGAAAATAAAGAAAAGAAAAAAAAAAGTGGTGCAGGGATTTTCACAGTAATTTTTCTTTTCAAAGCCAGTGCAGGTAAACAAATATAAAGGTAACTAACATAATGAATAAAACAGGAACAAAGGAAATTCTCAAAAATAAAACTCAAGTGGGAGAAGAAACTGAGTGGAGAAGCATAGGATTTGTCTTGTCACAATAAAAAATAATATACCTGGAAAGAAATAATGGCAAAATAATAATGGCAGATTCTGAAAGTTAAAACAACTCTACAGGAACAGTCATAGTGGAAAGTAATGAGCCTAAGGGCATCAGAAAATCATCTTTGACTTAAATCAGTTTTATAAATAATATTGACACACTTCATATAGGTAGTGACAAGACTAAATAGGTTTACAGAGAAGCAAATTTGTCTAGGATAATAAAAAGAAAAGCATTAGACAAATTTTAATCCTGGGACAATTTCAACTCTTGTGCTGCAGGGCATCAGAGCAATAACTCAGTGTTAGTGAATCCAGCCTAGGAACAAAATAGACAATATAATGTGATAAGATATGACATGATAGGTATAATATAAATTATCTGGGTATTCTGTACCATTATGGGTTATATCTTTGTTACCACTATGTAGAAGCAAATGGCAAATATTTGTACTTTTGTTTGTTTGAATTTTTGTCCAAAATCTTCGTACACAGAGAACATCATCTTACGTCATTGGGGAGTTGGGGACTTGATTTCTCTTTCAGCTGGGGTTATGGCTTCTGTGTTTAAGAACTCCATTTTCTTTCACATCTGCTGTCTTTATGTTTGAGTTTCTGGTAGCTGGGAAGAGCTCTATGCCCATGTCACAGCTGGAGAGAGAGTCAGTGTTCAAAGTTGCTTTCTTCCTTTTGAATGTGAAAAGAAAATTATATCTCTCTGCCAAGTGGGAGGTGGAGCACACTGCAGAAGGGGTTGTGTTACTGCTGCTGCAGGAGCACTTTGTTAAGAGCCTCCAGATGCAGGAGCAGTGTTGGCTATTGTAGAGACCCCTCAAGTGCCACACACTCACAGACATGGGGATAATCTGCTGCTGTTTCCAGAACATCCATTACTGCTTCCTGCTTCTAAGTTTCCTTAGACTTGGCCTGGGGAGAAAGAAGGAATGGAGAGAAGGTGTTTTAACATTTAGTTTTATTTATTGTCCTGCTCTGATTTGATTGGTAATAAACTAATTTTCCCCAAAGAAGCCAGTTTTACTCATGGTGGTGATTGCTGAGTGATCTCTCCCTGTTATCTCAACCCATGAACCTTTAATTGTATTTGCTCCCAATCCAGCTGAGGAAAACTAGAGAGGCTCAGTGGGCAGCCAACTTTTTTTTTGGTGGAAGAAAGACCTCCTAGATTTACTGACCTGTCTTCCAACCAGAATTGTTATGTGTTTCTAAAACTGAAATCACTTTATGGAGAGGAAGTCTAAGTCTGTGAAAAATGCCCTTATCTCTGTTTTTAAGTACTGGGCCACACACATGAGTTCACTGGCTTTGTACCAGTGTAACTGCTTTAAACATCTTACTGCAAAACCAGTGTCACAAGATAGACAACCTGGCATCTTTTCCAAACTTTTGGTTTGTCTCCAGTCACTGAAGATGCATAACTAAAATGCACAATTGTGCACAATTATACCTGTCCAGGCAGCCTGTGTCTATACAGACAGGATGTTCTGTTTTCTAGATTATTTCAGGATAACTGTATTTAAGGATAACTGATGGTTCTGGCAATGTATCTGACCTGCCCTGGATGCTGACACAAACAGAACCAAAACATTTGCTGTTAGCAGCCAGAGACATTATCTTAATTCAAGTGAATTTCTCTTTGGCTTCCCAGTGATTCCCAGTCAATATTTTTATTGGAAATTACTTTATTTACTGTATATATATTTAATATTTCACTTTGCTTATGGAAGTATTTTCCAATGCCTTTTGCTGAAGCTCAATTTTTTCTTAAATATGTGTAATTCCTCTTAAATTCCAACTTCTATGATAAAATGAAAGTTTTATTATGGAGCAGGGTCCTCATTCTTCTTCCTAACCTTGAGCAAATCTCTGGGATAGATCCTTCTCTAGTAAAATGAGAATATAGTCTCTTTTCTCCTGAAAGTAATTCAGGTTTTCAGGTGAACACCCCATGGGAAATAGGCACAGTTTGTTATCAGAGTTCATGTCAGGGAAGGTGCCCCTCTGCAGCACCAGGGCAGTCTGCTGATGCCACTCATTTCTCTAATCTGTAAATGTGTTTCTGTTGGCTGGACTTTTCTCAAATAATAGTTGTGCATACTGTAAATAGATCTGAAAACTCATTGTTGAGCTCTTCCCTCACCATTCTGTTCTCTCTTCACTGATATTGCTTGAGCAAGTGAATACAGCCTTGCATATCTTCTCTTTGCAGAATCTTTTCTTTGCATATCTTTTCTTTGCAGAAACAAAAGATTTTTTTTACTTTTGGAGATAGAAAGCATATCCATGGAATTTGAAATTTTATTTATTTTTCCATTTTCCTTTTCTTGCTTTAAGATGTAACTAGTAATTAATTTTCTGTTCTTTTACTTTTGTCTAAACAACATGAATATGCAGATGTTGCATGTTAATTTATCCTGACATGTGGTTATTGCTGTGATATAATCCACTGGAAGCTCAGATAGTGTATATATTTGTACCTAGTGTGATGCTGCATTGAATGTCCAGTGAATTCATCCTCATAGCTGCAAGCAGTGTAGTTTTTTGTCAAGCCTCTGTCTACTTCAATAAAAAATATAATGAGCTTGAAGATGCCTTCATTGTCTGGGAACTTATTTCTGTTCATAGAAGTGCTTTTTACAGTGAAATTAATGGAATACTAAAGGTTCCTTCAGCTTCATGGCACATCAGTTGAATGAGCTAGTGCATACTTATTAAGACCATCTTGATATTTTACAATCCATTTCATGCCTTAGTTCAAAGAAGTTAAGATGCCTTTTCCTTACAGGAAGTGAGAAAAGTATTACAATTTTACAGTGAGTTATTTTAGGGTCAGCTTGTAAAGAAACTAAATGAACTGGCAGTTGCAGTTCCCAACAGATGGCAGATAAAGTGACTTATATTGGAATATCTGCTTTAGGGATTCTGTTCATGTTTCCACTGTTTTGCAAACGGTTTGTGCAACACCTGACAGCTTCACTTGAAGCAACAGTATTAATGAAAGTTGCAAAGTTTTCTCTCCGAAATTTCTCCTTGTTTGGGTGCTAAATAATAAAAAACCATAAAACATTCTGTACCCTTTCTGCCTTTGCACCAGACTTTGTTATCTCTGCCATGTCTCAGGTTTGCTCTGCCTTATTGAGCTTCCCAGCAGCTCTGCCTTTGGCCACAGCTCCTGTGCTCCTGTGCTTGCTTACTGAGATTAATTGCTCTCTCTTTTAATATCTTGTTTTTCACTCTTATTCTCATTGCTGACTTTCTCACCACATTTTTTAATGGGCTTCTTTTTGCCATGACAAGTCTGACACAGCACATGTGGGGAGACCTGATTTTCTGAGCTCTCATTTTCTCCAGAAGTATTTCCCCCTTCTCTTTTTTCACCACCTGCCCAATATTTCAATGTACCTTTTTGGGAGTAGATAGTGATTCCTTTCTGCTCATTTATGTTATCTGCAATTGTGGTGACCCTCAATTCCTTTACATTTTTCTTCTCTGTGGAAACTCTTCTGTTGGTTAAGCACATCCTTGTTGATTTTAAGGTCTTAGCCTTAAGCATGTCAGAAAAAGTGTTTTATCATGAATAACAGAGAAATAAAAATACCTTACAGATAATTCTGTCTTCCTAGATAGCTAATTACACAGGTTGTCTAAAGTCCAGTCCTTCCACCTCTCCTTCTGCCTTTCTACCAATGCCTCAGTCTTGCCCATGCCTTTCCAACCTTCTCTCTATGCATCTATTTTACAATTTCCCGATTAAAATAATTAAAATTAAATCCTCTTTGTGCATGTGTTACTTTTTATTTGTAGTTAAATTTATTTTTCACCAATTAATTTGATACAAGTAGGCAAAACTTGTCTGGTTTTGGATAGGGATTTTGCCTTAACATGGCAGTTCCTTTTGGTTCTTTCTTTTGAGGCAGAAAGTAGCTGTTTATTAACAAGAGTGATTTCTTGGCTAAAATAAATAGTCTATTACTGTCTGGTCACCTCCCAAACCATAATATTTTCAAAATACATGGGCAGCCTCTGAGTTTTGGCAGCTCCTGCTACTTACCCATAATGGACTATTAGATTGAAAACTAAGCCAAGTAAATTTCCTCCCAGCTTAACTTTTTTTCTGACAAATGCTTAATGTGTATGGTGTTTGCATTATAGCAATAAAGTCACAATATTCACTTAGGTTTAACGATTTATAGAAGGAGCTTGTTTTTTATTTACTCAGAACAAAATTTCTCACTGTAGAGAGAATATAAGTGGAAATTCACTCACCTTCACCACTTTTCAGCTTGATAAAAGTGACATCTGTGAGAACTCCATATGAAGAGTTTTTGAGATCTGAATGAGACTGAGAAATGTAAATGAAGGAGGATGAAAAGAAGCTCAGATGAAATGCAGTGAAAGAAGAGAAAGAAAAGTGAGAAAGTAAAAAAAAAAAAAACAAACCCAAATGTGATTGGGACTGGCAAAGAGGGAGAAGGGAAGCCCATGAGAATTCATTCAAGATTAATTGCAGAAACTGTTAAAATCTGAAGTATGATTTTTTAGCATGTGTTAATCTGTCAGCAAAGTGGAGAGATGACATAGCCAGCAGGAAGGAGGTCCTGGGAAACTCAAGGTAAAGCTTGAGCTGACATTAGAAGAGGAATGACTTGCAGGCTCAATCTGCTCCCTGTTCCAGAATTTCAGGAAGGACAATTTTTTTATTATTTAATTTAGAAGTGGAGGAAGATTGATGTTTCAATATCCTGGGTACTCCAAGGTAGAAATTCAGTTAAAACAACACTCGGAATGGATGAAAAAAAAAAAATCCAAATATGTTTCTTTAACTTAGGAGTCCAACTCATGAAAATGAGATTAAAAAGACACAAGCTAAATGTTCAGTTTTCCTTAATGGTCCTCAGAAGAAAAGGAGCATTTATTAGACTCCTCATCAGCTCTACAGAATGTGAGGTTGAGCAGTTGTAATGTCCACGGAGGAGTAGAGAGTGATAGGAACGTGCCCAGGGGCTTGTTAGGAATGGGTGGCAGTGCTGGTACTTTCCACAGACATATAGAGGAGGAAGGGTTTGGGTCTAAACAAGTTTAACACAATAAACCAAAGTGTAATTGATATTAACAGCTAATATCCTCAGTGAGTGCAGTCAGGGTAAGCTGAGGGTTTACACTGAGACTTCTTAGAAGAGAGTGTGGCTCTTCAGTAAGGATAGACACTTCCTATTCTTTGAAAAATAAACAGTGCAACAACTGGTCAAGGTAGAGCAGACATATATTATATTAGTTTGCTTTATTCTTCTAAACACTGATTTAAACAGTCACTCATAAAAGGGTTGTCAAGGCTAGAAAGAGTCTTCCAAATGGCCAGTGCCAGAGCAAGCACTGGAATGGGAAGACAAAAGTACCAATGGCTGAAGTGCATAAACTCTAAAATATTGTCTGAAGTTTGTGAACTAAAACCTAAGTTTTCACAAATCCAAACAACTTGAAATGCACTTTTTTTGGGACTAAATAAAGTTCATTCTGCTAAAAATCTGAATAGAAAGAACCAAGGAGGAAACCTCCCCTCAGGAATGATGTAGGTGGAAATAAACTGTGTGGCACATAATTGTGTTGTGTGGGTGAATGTCTGAAACTGAGCTTTTGAAATTTCAAGCAGATGCTACTTGCAAGCTGCAGTTGGTGAAAGCCACGTGTAGGTTTGGATAACACCTGGGCTAAACAAAAGTGCCATGTCCTGAAACCTCCAGGTAATGAGGAGCTGACACAAAAGGGGCAGCTGGGGAGCTGATCTCTTGCGCTTCTGCTTTTGAAATGGTTGGAACATTCAGGTGCTTAGAGATTGGGAAAGAAGGTGAAGGTCTGGACTGGAGGAAGGATCTTGGAAGTGGGGGAGGATCCTGGACATCTGAGAGATTTGTGAAGGTGAATTTTGGAGGATATCCAGAGACCCTGGTTAGTAATTCCTTGTCTGGCAGCTTCCCATTGCTAATATATAAAATGTCAGTAACTACATAACTTTTCCTAATAATTAAAAAACAAAAAAGAAAATACTTTCAAAACATGGTTGTCCTAAATATACTAACACCTTGAAGCATATTGCATGGTGAAACCCAATAGTTAATAACAAAAAACCAGGGGCAAAATCTTGATTTAGCTAGATGGAGGATTTTTTACGTGGTTTGGATTTTTTTTTTTTTTATTTAAGTCTGTAGATGTGAGTTTGAAAAAGGTGTGAAATAGTAAAGAATTGCTGGTGAAAAAATATGGAGAATTTAAATAGAGGAACTAGCAATTGAAAATAACTCCTCTGGCAATAGGAGAAAAGTTGCTTGCAGTTCACATCTTTGTGTTTGACAGGTCATCTTACCCAGGAGAAGCTTTTTGCTTTAGAGTATCTGTGGGTGGAATCATGTGTCTTAGAATTTTCTGCTGTAATCTTCTCCTCATCCCTTCCTGTGGTAAGTTTTTGGATTTTCATAGAAATGGAATAAATGAATATTCTTTTATCAAAGTTATTATTTCAGTTTTGGAGGATTCAGGATAGGTTTTTAGAAAATGTAAACAAGGCAACAAAGGTTCAACAGAAGTGTGAGATTTATACTGCAAAAACATTTTTGTGAGAGTAAATGAAGAACAGGAGGGGAAAGGAAGACCTTGTGCTGTTCTTATGAGTCACTACTGGGGGTACTGAATAGTTAATGAAATATTGGTAAAGTTTACTGATGTATTAATAAATATTGTTAGTATATCAACAAAATACATTTTGATTTCCTTTGGGGGATAAGATTTATGTATGAATCTAAAATTTTTCTCACTGCTGTTACTTTCTTAGCTTTGTAGCAGCACAAAAGGAGAAAATGGTTGGACAACATACATGAGATGGTGCATTAATATGTGATTATGGTAGGCATTTGAAATAGATTAATGAGAAATTTACTGTGCACAAATAACATTTCACAAAAGGGTTTATGTTTAGATCTGACCTTGTCTGTCTTTGTTGCTTCTAAGTGTAACACCCAGAAGGGTTTGAGCAATGAGTACAAATGCTGCTGCTGTCGTGTTCTTGCTGCTGAGATTTGTTGCTAATGGCCTGACTCATTAGAACCCACTCCTACAAAGATGGACTCAGAAAGTCTGCAAAATAAAATAGGCTGCCAAAAGCTACCCAGGTGTAAATGCATCAAAATACTAAGTACCAAATTGCAGCTACAGTTTGTTTTACCCACCTGCCTTTATATTTTCCCAAGGTCTCTTAAAGCTGATTTTGGAATGTACTGAAGTAATTTGAGCTAAAATGCTTACATTAAAGGAGCTCTCTTATTTCCCACTAATTGACATTGCTGTGGTAACAGAGTTTTCTATTTAATAAGAAGGGATCTCTGTTTTCCTAGGTCTTCCTTCTCTTTATTTTCTGTTAAACAGAGGATATTTCATGTATCCTTAGGGCAGCCTTTCGCCTTGTCAGAGATCCAGGCTTCAACTCCCACCTTTGTATGGATGTGTGTACACGTGACCCATTCAGGCAACAAAAAGTTTTGTAATTGCAATCACTGTGGCCTGATATATTTACAGAATTGTTAGGAAAATGATATTTTTGGTAACTAAAGGTGCATATTGATTTGAAAACTCCAGACCCTTCCTTTAGGATGATATGCTTGGAAGACTATGCACTTGTTAATTTATAATGCCTCTGACAGTTTTCTCTGTGGATTAGGCTCAGAATTGTCAGTCCGAGTCACAAATAGGTGGAATAAAGCTGATTTGCCCACAGAGGATCTGTATGCATAAAGAGAGATTCCTGTGATCATTCAGGAACTTAAAATTAGGTAAAGCATTAAACTAACTAAAAATTCTCAACACTGTGTGCTAACCATCATGGCATAAGAATCCAGGACCTCTTGCTGTGCAGCCTCTGCAGGAAACTGCTGAAAGGCACAGAGTGCAACAACCACTAAACAATTTTCATTTCTTTTCTTCAGATAAGGAGCTCATCCCCTCAAACTCTTAAAAAAGCACAGGAATTAAATTACTGTTTTGCACCTGACCTGCAGCCCCTCCTGTCTCTCTTGCAGTCAATCTCAGGAAAAATGTCCAGGTTCCTCTCTATAGGTGATGTGTGTTTAAGTGCCAGTCTACCCTAGAACCTTTAGGAAGAGAGAGCTTGGTAATAGGAAAAAATGAAATTTGTTTGCTTGAATTAATTACAGGGAAATTTGATTAATTTTTATGCCTGCAAATATGCTGTTAGAGCATGAGTGGTAGAAGATTCCTTGAAAAGTTCACAGAGCATTGATTGGCCTTTATACATTATGTAAAATTAATCTGAAAATCAGAGGGGAAGGAAGCTTAAAAAAACCCCTCCTCACTAAACAAACTTTATTGAAAGAGGAGTCCAGTTGCTTGAGATATTTATTATAGGGACATTATTATATTCTGAGCTGAATATGACAAGTGAGGATGGCAAAACTGAAAAAACACCAACCTCATAGTCAGTGAAAATTATCCTTTGAAAACAGAAGTTCAAAGAAGAGCTGACATCAAGGGACACTCAGAGAAATTAAAATTGGTAAAAAAACCCCACAACCAACAAACCACATTTTAAGTGACAGCAATTTTGGTAGTCAATGGAATGATTAATCCAATGACATAATAAAATCTCATTAATTTAGAGCCATAAGATGTTAATAAACTCTATAAATTCATATTGGTTAAAATTTATAATTAATGTGCTGAAAAAAAAATCAGAAACATGGTGAGACCAATGTGTAAATATTTACCAAAAATATTTCTATGGGAAAACTTTTCCACTTCAATATTGAAAGTAAAAGCAACTTTTTTTTTTTTTAATGACAGATATCAATTCTGTCTTCTAAGTGGATAACATTTCATGAGCATTTACTGCAAAAATTGTCCCTTCTCAGGAATCAATGAAAATTTGTTCACATAATGCTGTTAAAAAATGGAGATGTTGGGTCATTCTTTCTTCATTTTTTTATGACAGTAAATGAGAGAAGTGCATTATTAGCCACAAGAATAATGTTTAAAGGAGTAAAATATCCATAACATCTCTATTTCTGGTCGTGGTACTAAATGCTAGATAAGGATGGTGCACCATTTGCAAGTGCTTTGCAGTAGAATGAAAGGAATTGATATATGTATAAAAGCTTTTAGTTGATTTAACTGACTGTGTTTCCCAAAGCTTGCAAATTGGGAGATTTTACGTTGCAAACTCAAGAAGGGAGTCAGCAAAGCATTGTTCAGCCTTTGAGGATAATCTGTCACATGAATCAGGAAAGCCCTTGAGCAGATAATATTGCCATTTTTCCTTTTGACAGTGCCAAAGCAGCTTATGAATTTTCCTGACCATTCCCTTAATCCTTCCCTGAAATCATTAACTCTCCATAACATCCCAGTATGGTGCCTTAAAACAGAATATGTAGAAAAATATATAAGCTCACCATCTTATGACACAGGCTCAGGAAGATAATTTTGATCCAGGTTGAGTTTCTTTACTGAGAGTTTTAATTTTTTTTAAAAATTCATTTATTTTTCTTGTGATGGAAATGCTGCAAGTGAATGAAGCAAGAATTCATTTCCAAAGATGCCATTTTGCCCATCTTGCATTCACAATATATAGGTTCACAGAAACTATAGGATATGAGTAAATTTAGCCCCAGATATAAGTTAACCCCTATTGTTGATATAAGGTAATTTTGATGCTATTTAATCCAAATTATTTTCTTTTGGTTGCATACATGGAAATTCTGTTTCTAGAACTTCAGGTACTGGAGGGCAGAGACATCTTGGACTGAAAGCCATTCCAAATCCAAAAGCCACTGGACTACTGCCTCATTTTTAGCCACACAGAGTAAAGGAATTGGAAGTTGTGGATTGTATTGTAATATCAGCAGTCTGGAAGGACAACTTTAGAACTTGATCTCAAATTCATCAGTAGCTTTTTAACTTTCAGTAAGAACCACCAAGTGAAGGCTGTACCACAGAATTTTATTGTGCAGCTGGCAGGTTCACTGAGCACCATGAGCTGCTTCTTATGAGAAGAGAGGTGGGAAATGGGGGTATATTTTGCCATATTATCCCAATGAAGAATTTATAGTTAACTTAGAGCTGAATGAAACATCACAATAGAAATGATGGATATAGTTGTAACCATAGACGACAGAAGTGGGATTATTGGACTGTGTTGAAGTAAGAGCCCCTTTAGGGGTCAGGTTATTAGGCTGTGTCCAGACTCTGTATTGTGCAAATGGTTCTGTAACCCACAGTGCTGCTGTCCTGTCCTCAGCACTCCCTAGAAAAGCTGCCTTTTTCCTTGGATTGTGCCTGGTATTGTTGAAAAATACTTAAATACTTATGTTCTCTGCTTAGTAATTAACAATATTGCCACAATACTTTGCATTGGTTTAAGCACTGAGATTTTTTATTTTTACTTTTTGCCAAATATCTGTGGGATTTAGCTGTATAAAATCCATTAGTATTGATAGTAATTGGAGGCTGTGTAGCTGGATCTCTTAATTATCTTTGACTTAATTTAAGCATAGAATCATGGAATATCCAGAGCTGGATGGGACCTTACTCTTCCCTCTTTTGATGCAAGTAATTACTTGGGGAAAAGGAGTAATAAACAGTAGATAACAGCCTCTCTATACTGATGAGTGCAGCAGGTGGTAGTATATTTTTGTAATGGCCTGTTCAGGTTTCATATCCACAAACAGATCTTTAAATTAGCAAACAAAATTTCATGCCATAGGAAGGCTATCAGCACCCACATTCAAATCATTAATCAGGTAGAGCTTGCTTTTCTTTACCTCACCTCGCAGCATTGTTGCAAAGAATACACACCAAAAAAGAAAAAAAAAAAAAAAGAAAAACAATGTATACGCAAATGACATACAGTTACTATGGTTATCACAGTTTTAATAGAACCATTTGAAGGATATTTATCCTTGACATTTTGAAGTCAATTGTGCAGAAGGGAATACAAATCTATGCATTCCTCCTGACTTAAAAGAATAATCTTCTGCTTTTTTTCTTTTTTTTTTTTTTTTTTTTTTTTAACTCTGCATAGCCATGAATTCAAGTCTTGGAGTTTTTTAAAGAATTTATTCACCCATCCATGCTGCTTTTCAAAATAAACACGAAATTCATCATCAAAAAAAGCTATTTTGTTGCCCAAGTTTGAATTGCTGGTAATGACAAAGAAAGAAAGACAGAATACCCACAGAACTATAGAGAAGACAATTTCTCTAGCTCTGCTTTTCATTTAATGCTTCTTTAATAGGATATAAGTTTTACAAAATGGGTTGTTTTTTACTGGTGATAAATCATCTTGGAAGTTCACAACCACTTATCCAAGCTGCTATTAAGCTTCCTTCAATGCATCTGCAACCAACAGCATCTGTATTTTATAAATGTTGTTTACAAACTTCTATGAGAGCTCCCTGTTGAAAAACACTATATGCTGATCAGGCAGATGTTGCAGTATCAAACACTTCATGTATCAGAAGTCAGACTCAATTTCTGCAGACCTGGAGAACCACTGCAGCAAATATTGCAATTGCTGCATCAGTGTAGCAGTAATTGTAGTAATTTAAAACAGCACTGAAACTTGATGTATGTTACTGGGTTTGTGGGGGCATATTTTGGTAACTTTGGGGAGCTACTTGGGGTGGCTTCTGTGAGAAGGTGCCAGAGATAATCCCTTGTCTGACAGAGCCAGTGGCAGCCAGCTCCAGGATGGACCTGCCCTGGCCAAGGCTGAGCCCAGCAGTGCTCACAGCTCCTCTGGGAAAAAGTGTTTAGGAAGGAGGAACAGCCACTGCACAAAAGCAATTGCAGCACAGCAGAGGGAAGAGAGAATATGTGAGAGGAAGAGCCCTGCAGACAGCCAGGTCAGGCAGAAGGAGGGGCAGAGGTGCTGCAGGTGCTGGAGCAGAGGTTCTGCTCAGCCCCTGGTGCTGCCAGGGAGAGGCAGCTGTGCCCCTGCAGCACATGGGGCCATGGGGAGCAGAGATCCAGCTGCAGCCTGGACAGGAGCAGGGATGTGCCCAAAGGAGGCTGTGCCCCTCTGGGGACCCCACACCGGAGCAGGGTCCTGGCAGGACCATGCAGAGAGGAGCTCAGGCTGGAGCAGGGTCCTGGCAGGACCATGCAGAGAGGAGCCCAGGCTGGAGCAGAGTCCTGGCAGGGCCATGCAGAGAGGAGCCCAGGCTGGAGCAGGTCCTGGCAGGACCTGTGACCTGTGGGACACCCCTGCTGAGGCAGCCTGTGTCCTACAGGCTGCAGCACTTGGTAAGTGAGGTTTGTGAAGAGCTGCAGCCCCTGGAAAGAATTTGGAGAAGCTGTCTCCCTTCAGAGTGATCCCATACTGAGCCACAGGAGGAATGTGAGGAGTGTGAGGAGTCCCTGCTGCAGAGGAAGGAGCAGCAGAAACAGTGTGTGACAAGCTGATCCCAGTCCCCATTCCCTGTCCCCTGTGCCACTAAGGAAGGGGAGTGAGAGAAAACTGGGAATGAAATATAGCCTGGGAAGAAGGGAGGGGTGAGGGGGAGGTGTATTAAGATTTGTTTTCATTTCTTATTATCCTACTGTAATTAGATTGATAATAAATTAAATTAATTTTTTTCCAAGTTGATTCTCATGACAGTAGTTGGTGATTGCTCTCCCTGACCTTATCTCCACCCTTGAGCCTTTCCTCATGCTTTTCTCTCAGCTGTCCAGATGAGGAATGATAGAATGGCTTAGTGGGCACCTGCAGTCCAGCCCCGATCAACTCCCCACAATGTGAGGATAAGAATAACGTGCCCAGCAGGAAGTGCTCCCTGTCTCTACAAGTAGGGTACTTCCAAGTTAATATTTTCTGTGTGTTCTGTGGTCAAGGAAAGAATTTATAGCAATTAAATAAATTGTGGCAAAGGAAGTTCTTATTGGAATGAGAATTGTATCAGTTGGGACAGAGTGAGACAAAATTGGGAGACCTGACAAGTTACAGTAGGAGAATATGAGTTGGCTGGAAAAATGTCTCAAAATCTGTTACAGAAATGAGGATTTAGATGCCCAAAGCATTTGACATTATTTGCATTTCATCTGGTGTTTGTGCAGTGACTTGGTCATACTTTGTGGTATTCATAGGCTATTAATAGATAATAATGTAATGAAGTCTGAAAATCCTAGCTGCTATGTATTGTCTCACAGTGGAAAATAGAGTAATTTGTCATGTGTTCTTTATCACATAACATTGTCTACTAAAATCTAAGAGCAGACTGATAGGGCTGTGTGTTTTGAACTCTCAGCACATTAATGGTACACCATCCCACTCTGAATTAGATCCTCCACAATGTAGTTTTTTTCACAGATGGAAAACTAGTCGAGAGTATTTTGAAGGTGGGACAATGGCAGAGTGGGGAGAAGAAGTTTGTCTTTTCTTGAAAATATGTATCTGCACATTCTGCCTCATGCTCTGGTTTGTATTTTAATTCTTTCTTTCAAAATAACTATTTATTTGTGTAGTTCTGCCCAGGGGAGTTGTAGAAGAATGGAAGCAATATCCAAAAGTTCTGTCTGATAGGCATCTGCTTTATATAAATCTATTCAGAATTTAAAATGAATTAAATTCTTCTCCACTCTCCTGTCTGAAGACACTTCCAGACCTCATTTCTGTTAGAAACTGATTTCCAGCACACAGTTACTCGTGGTGAGCTCATTTGCCTTTTGTTCTGGTGCAAAGATTGCCCTTAAGCTTAAAGAGACCTTTTTCTCCCTTTCCTGTCACTTACACTTCAGTGAGTGATCACAGCTTCTCTCAAGGTTCATCACAAACCAGCAAGTTTCTTGTCATGGCTTCTTACAGAGTGTATATTTTTACTTTCAGTCCATGAAGGATTATTCAATTCCTTCAGTACCAAGCCCTCAAACACATGTGACTTTATTTCCTGCCAGCATTTTGCAGTGGTCAGAGTAGATCTGGAGGAAAAAATAACTTGTGGGCTAATGACTGAACTTGTTGGCTTTTTGGCTTTTTTGGCTTTTTTTTTTCTTTTTTTTCTTTTTTTTTGGGGTTTTTTTTTTTTTTTTTTTTTTTTTTTTTTTTTTTTGTTTTTTTTTTTTTTGGTTTTTTTTTTTTTTTTTTTTTTGGTTTTTTTGTTTTCCCTTTAAATGCTGGAAGTCCCTTCTCAGCCTTAACTAGAACCACCATTAATTTACAAAGATGGCTTTGCTTTGTGTTTGCAACCTGTGGGTCCCTTCTCAAAGGACTGAAAACCAAAGTTCTTGTGGTGCTTGTCACAAATAGGAGTGCAAACACATGAAGGACAGGACTTGGGAAGGAGAAGGGATTCCAGAAGCTCTGCAGAAAACCCTGAAGATCTGCCCATTGTTAATTTAGTCTGTTTTCTCCTATCTTTGTCATGCCTCAGGCACCATGGAGGGAGAAACTGGTGTGTTGCTATAAGAGAAATGAAATCCTGGTTTCTCTTTTTTTCCCCCAGTTACCTTGTATTCCTGTCTGCTGACCACATGCAGGAGTTTCAGTGTCTTGTTTTAGTCAGCATCAGGGAGGTGTCTGGAGTTAGGTCAGCTCTCATGTTTCTCCAAGTAGCTGTACCAGCAGAAGTACTGGGGTTGTGTACAAGTTCTGCTGCTTCAGGGTTGCCGTGAATTTGGCATATACCAAAAGTATTTAAAGTTCTTAGGTATTTGACTGATTTAACCCCTGAAAAGATAATTAATTTATAATTTATATCTTTCATAAAAACCTGTTGGATGGTTAAAAGCCCATCATTAACTTATTAATTATTATATCCAGCAATAGGTTCTGCTGTGTTGAGGGAATGCAGCCGTGTGGTCTTTGTCTGGTTTGCTAAATGCTTCATTATTCCTCCCAGCTGGAGTTTTACTGGGCATGTGTTTGTTTTCTGTACTGCATTATAAAAAGAATATGCTGCTGTGGAGTTGTGGCAGAGTGAGCAGCACACACTCTTTATGTGTGAGTCATTTTTGTCCAGAGATAAAATGTGTGGACAACAGGTTCAGACTGAATATCTAATATTCATTAACTTTTATTTGTAATAGATTATCCTTGTAGTACGTTGCAACAACAGAAGGCACATACATCAGACTGGCATAAACCAGCTCCAAAATGAGTATTGCATTCATCTGTGCTCACCTGTGGCACATAACTCATGCAGTGTCTTGACAGGAGTATAAAAATCCATGATTTCACCACCTGTAAGGACTGCCTGCATGATGAAAGGGGTGGAGAATTAGGCATGAGAGTTGTTTTTCAAAGGCTTTTGGGAAGCAAAGGCTACAAGTAGATACTGAGTTTTTCAAGTAGATCTGAAAAGGCTAGATAAATAGCCTCCTCTGATTTCCCAGAAAACACAATGGGATTACCACTAGTGTTCCTGTGGGACCAGAATTACCTTTGTCCAGGGATGCTTGAGTACTTTATGAAGTGTCTCTCATGATAATTAATGTGTAAATTCAACCCTGTCTCTGAAAGTAAATGCTGATGGCCTTGATCTTCAATTATTGCAGAATTTCTTTGAGTCAGAGAGACCTAGATAATGTTACTCAGTTTGTTTTTTTCCTTGCTTACCTATCGTAGAGCTGTTTTGTTTCTCCTTAGGGCTTCTCTTCATTGCTGAAGCTAAATTAACTGTGCAATATCCTATAGTAAATCTGCAAGGATTTGAGAAGTTCCTAGCTTCCCCACATGGTAGTCCCTCTTTATGATCATCACTCCTGTTTTGGATGGTCTTTGAGTGTGTTGATCTTTCCCCAGATTAAGCTCAGAGCCCAGGTGCCCATGTTGAGCCTGGTCTAGATGAGCTTGGCTCTGCTCAAGTGGAGCTGGTGGAAGTTAGTTGTGGCAGGGCATGTGTTTATAGGAAAAAGACTCTGTAAGGCTTCAGGGCTAGGTCCTGAGAAAAATCCTGTTTCAATTGGGGCTGGTGCAAAATCAGAACAGCACAAAACCACAGACTTGTGTTGCACAGCAGAGAGGCTGCTGAGCATCCTCCCAGCTAGAGCTTCTGTGGGGCTTTATCACTTGTTACATGGTGTAATAATTCTGCCCCAAACCTGCAAATATGTGCAAGCATATCATTCCAATGACATTAATTACACACATTAATTAGGTGTTCCTGGGGGTAGCCAGAAGTACAAAAGGCTGTGATGGTTTTGTCTGGGATGGAGTTAACTTTTGGTATGGGGCTGTTTTGGGTTTATGTTGAAAACAGTGTTGATAATACAGGGATGTTTCATTTACTGCTGAGCAGTGCTTGTGCAGGGAAAAAGCCTTTCTGCCTCTCACAGTGCACAGTCATTGAGGAGGCTGGGGGCATAAAAGTTGAGAGATGACAATAGCCAGGACAGCTGACCCCAAGTGACCAAGGGAATACCCCAGATCTCATGGCATCATGCTCAGCATATAAAGGGTGGGGGAAATAGAAGGAAGGGGGGGGGGGATGTTTGCAGTAATGGTATTTGTCTCCCTAATAAACTCTTACATGTGATGGAGCCCTGCTGAACACCTGCCTGCCCATGGGCAGTAATGAATTAATTGCTTATTTTACTTTGCTTAAGTGAAAGGTGTTTGCTTTACCTATTAAACTGTCTTTATCTCAAGTTTTTCTCCTTTTACCCTTTTTAATTCTGTCCCCCATCTCACTGGTGGTGGAGTGAGAGAATGGCTGTGTAGGGCTAAGCTGCCATGATAAAATCCTACATACCTATGGATTACTGTGTGGATTTACAGATCACTGTGTCTGTTTGAGGACTGACAGTAAATCTCACAGGCAGTTGACCTGACAGCCACAAATATATCAGATGAAAGATTTACTGTAAATCAAAGTAACAGTTTCACATTTTGCAGTTGCTTAAGGCTGGTAACTCAGCTGATAGGCACGGTGGAAATGGAAAAAAGAGAATATCTCTCTGAGTAGCACTGTTGAGGAATACTCACCTGGTGCAGGTGAGCAGCTGAAAGGAGAGTTCTTGATGGAGCTCTGGGGTGAGGGAAAGGACCAGAGCCCCAGGCAGGGCCTGGGAACTGCTGCACTTTGCAGAGCAAAGGATACCTGTGGTGCTGGCCAGGTGAGTGACAGTCACCCAGGGCAGGAGCAGAGGCTCAGTGGGAAGAGCTCAGACTACCTGTGAGGTTGGATTATGAGGGTCTAAAGCCCAGACTATCTGGGAGGTTGGATTATGAGGCTGTAAGAGCCCAAGGATTCAAGGACCCTCCTTGGAGGCATCACCTCGAGACAGTTCTGTGTTACTGCACTGTGAAAAAATTGCTTTAAGGATACTGAGGTTTGGCACTCAGCTGTGGGAAACCGGAGGTTGAGCTGGTATGGAAAACTCACAGCATTCACACTGATCTCAGCTACTTCTGAGACTTTTAGTACTGTGCTGCAGTAGTGGACTGAGTATCCTATACTCCAGGTTTAACTGGATCCAGGTTGGAAAATACACTATTTATTTAACATACACTTTGCAATATATACACGTTCCACCTAATAAATCAGTAAGGGAGTCCAAGCTAAAAATAACACTGTTTACATTATTTATGGTTTCTGTTACTTATCTAGCAGGTGAAGAGCTGTGACTTTAAGGTTAGTAGTCAGTGTTGCTGATGTGAAAGAATCCTTTGTATCAAAGGGCCAACTATTACACTAACAATGATTTGAGTATCATTTGGTACAATTATATGTATCAGAAAATCAGTGTAGCTAATATTTTGCCTTCTATTTAAAAGAAGTATTTTTCATGAGATACAGATTACACTCAGACTATTCTAGATGTAAATTAGTTTTGCTGGAACATGCACAAAGGATGACATTCACTCTCAGATCTGAGGTTCCCTGATGGCTCATGGAATGTAGACATTAATACTAATAAAGGCCACAGTGACTACTTTAGATCAGACACCCTCTGTGGTAGAAATCCCTTCCTACAGAGGCTATGGTCCTGATCTTGGAAACTGCAGCATTTTGGTAACTTTTTATCTGACTCCAGCACAGATGTGGCTAAACAAATTGTCATTTCTCAGAAGCAACAATTTTTATGATGCTCATAATAAACAGGCTGGAAAGATGTGGCTTCTCTTTCAATAGAGTTCTGAGATGAAATGAATCTCAGAAATCGCAGGAAATGGAATACCCACTTAAAAGTTTTTTATATATGTGTAAAACTTCTGAATTGGCATCCACAAGATCTCTATTTTATTTCAGCCTTTTTGTGAAACCACACAAAATTTCTTATTAAAATGGAATCAAAGCTTGATTTTTATTCTAAATTATATCCACATTAGGCAAACTGACACAGCAAGTACTTGTGAATTTAAAAGCTTAACAAAAAATATCATTAGCATGTCATTTGGTTTCTCCCCAGTGTATCTTGCTAGAAGCAGACCGAGAGGAGACAGAAGAGAAAAATTAACTTGAGGCTTCCTGAGAAAAGGTAGCCTTTCCTTTGGTATAGGTTGCTGTAAATATTACATTAGAAATATTAGGGACTCTAAGAATTCTCTAGAATGCTACAATCCCCTTCCTCCTTCAAGCAAGCTGAGGTGTAATAGAGCAGATACACAGTGCAGGATGCATGGATGAGGAGCTCTGCTGCTGCAGAGGATTTTAAATGCCACTGCAATGGATTGGCTGTGCTGCCTGCACTGCAGCATCTCTTTCCATCGGCAGTGCTGGGATCAGACTTCAGAGAAATTGTGCAGAGAGCTGGGTATTTAACTTTCTGCCTCTTAGGAAGGTGGAGGGTGCAGGAAGCCTGTGACCCTTTTATTACAGGAGGAACTCACAGGTAATCATTCCTCAATATAAGAAATTCTCTGTTGGAGGGAGGCTGCATTAAAAAGCACCTACTGTGTCAAGTATTGATTGTGTCACTCCCAGCTCCTGCTGAGGGTGTTTACATAATCTGATGTCTATGAAAGCAGTTTTAAGCAACTTTGCATTCCTCTAATCCCAGGCCAGGAATGGATTTATGCCTTAAAGGCTGCTCCCTCATGGACAGACTGTCAGCATCTTTGAGGGAGCCCTAAAGAAGCAAAGAAATGTGGGCACCCAAACAGTAGTTTGGTCACCCTCCTGACATTCATAATTCTGAAGTTACTAGAAAAGAAACTGCAGTCAAGCACAGAGGCTTCTACAGGGTGATCTAACCCAAACCAGCACCTTGATTATGGAAAATTTTCTCAAAACTGTAAGAATGAGGCAAATTGTACAAGTTTTCTTCCCTTGGAGGAGAATCTCTCCTGATAGTTGATGAAGAGAAATTTCCTTTAAGGTGAAAATGAACTAAGTGGAGGAAAAAAGCTACAGAACTTAAAGGAAAACATATTACTCATTCTTTCTAAATTTCTGCAGTAAGCTGGCTGCTTTTAATAAAAGTTTCTGAAACCATAATTCATCATAAACTGGTTTGTGTTGCTAGCCTTGGTAGAGTGAACCTGATTTTTCTAGGAGTGGGATGAATAATTATACTTTTTATTCCTCTTTATGGTTTACCATGAGGTCAATCAGTTCCTCAGATTTGTCCTCTAAGTTCATACTCTATTGTATTAAATATGTAAATTTGCAATCACTTATAAACCTTATGTTTTAAAACCCTGGTATAATGTGAATTTGGGCTCTTGTTCAAATGAAATCACTTGCAAAACCTGGAAATGTTTTAATAATTTAAAATTAGCTTGTCCTGCAGTTAAAAATTCTGATCACGTGAAATTTGGGAACCTTATGAAAAATTTAACAGCATGGCAATTGTACTTTGTGTCCTGGTGGCTGACCTTCCTTTGCTCGTGCCATTGTCAAACACAAATTAATTTCACCTCTAGGTAGTAAAAGTTCAGAAATGCAACAGGTAGAAATAATCTGTTTTTTCTTATGGGAAGGATTCAAGTGCAGAATGGAGTTCTGTGCATGGCAACAGAATTTGCTGTTCTTTAACATGACTGAGGAATTCCAGCACTGTTCCCAATTTGCCAGTTTCTGTCTTTTCAATTTGTTCTAATCATCTCTTTAACCCCTGATTTGGCAGTTGCATGGCAGTTTTGGATAAATCCAACCAGATTTCACCAGCCTCTCCTAAAATACTGGAAGTCCCTTTGCAGGCAATCTTTCAGCTACAGAGTGGCTTTAATTCAGACAAGTGTTTGTGTGCAGTCATCTTGTGTTTGTAGATAGTACGGCCCCAAAGTATTTAAAGTTGGTACTAAAATATTTAAATAAGTCAGATATGTTAATAAGTATTTGAATAAATGAAATATGGAGCAAAGTGGGAACAGCAAAACAGGCAGACCCTTTATAGGTCATATGTGACAATTGCATTGGTCAGTTTAGAATAACAACTTTATTTGTGCATAAAGGCAAAAAGGAGATAAAATATCAGAGTGCAATTGGTAGTACATCCATGTTTGTAATAAGATGTGTAGTTTGGTGATAAGATTTTCACTCTGCCTTGTTTCAGAATAAGTAAAAGAAAAAACTGCATATATTCATTTTTTTATTATTTATGAAAGATACTCTTGATGTAAATTGCAGTAGCTTTAGCAATCTGTCATCAGCATCACCACAGTGTATAATGTAATGATAATTTTAAGGCTCAATCATTTTTTCTGTTTTTTCTTGCCACAATAAGGTCCATATCAGCTCCTCCTGCCCACAGTCTGAACATCTCAGTGGTTGAATGAATAGGAAAATGGGAGTTATTAGTCATGGAAAAATAAAACCACCTGTAGTCCTTGCTTGAAGAAGCAATTACAATAATCTATTTCTATTGTCATAGTTTTGCTGGAAACATGAAAACAAATGGGGCTACTTGAAATTGAATAATGTTCTTAGTAATTTATGGTGACAGTTATTGTTATTACAAAGCCAATGCAGAGTAAGAAAAAATATATCAGCTGGAGATGGAATGTGTGCTTTGCAAATAATTTATACAATATGAAAGTGACAGTTTTCACTGCTTTTGATCACCAAAAATGTTTCCCTCCATATTCTATTTTGCTCCTAAATACTGTAGAAATCTCAAATTCATCACAACCACGTTGTTTATGCATTGAAGATTTTGTATATGTATATGTGTCTAGTTATTAATGCAGCCATATGTTAAAAGCCCCAGTTATTCAACAGATTATTATCTTTAATCAGTAAATCATCCCAATGTTTTGCAGGGCTGTGCAGCCTGAATATATTTTCAACACAGTGTTTATTTGCATTACACCCTAGAATCTATTTCAGGGTGATTAAAATTGTAAAAGTGAACTATACATTTCTCTGAATGCAGCTTCACTCTAGAATGTACTTTAAAAATAATTTTCCCAACTTGACATGTATTCAAATGCTTTACTTGTTTTACATTGCACTGCTTAGAATAATGGTTTCTAAAAGTAAATTCTTGCTATTTTAAAGAGGACTATACTTCTACAAGGAATCTAAATCTAAGAGGATTTAAGAGCAAGATTTGCTTAAAAACTCCATCAAAACCTTACAGATGCTGCAAGCTGCATCCCTTGGTATTTCTATTAGAAGGGTCATGTTTTCAACATTTTTTTTTTATTTGAAAACAATGTGGAAACATTGATCTTCTGGTTGCATTTGTGTTTCTGACAATATATGATTTGCTGCATTCCCTTCTTGCTCAAATGTTGTTTTTGATGTTATGGTGAGCAATTTACAAATTACATGAAAATCTGATGGCTTGTCCTTGACACTGGATATGGTATTTCAGATATGTTAAAGGCAAGACAAAAATGACTGCACTGTTTTTCATGGCTTCAGCAAAAGTATTTTAGCTGTGCAGATATATTCCAGACTTAAAAACCATTTGCATATTTTTTGACCAGAGGACTGAGGATGTGGAGGAGCTGGATTAGTGTAATAAACCACTGTGCTCCAAGTTCCCAGTCAACAGTAAATTGTTTTATAAAAAATGAAGTGCAGTAAAAGAATGTTCAGGAGAAATGGGTTTCAAGAGATTCTGCTTCAAAGTCTTTAGAAAAGATTAAAGGACTCTGCTCTCTGTGCTTTAAGAGAAGATGTGTGTTTATTAATAGTAAACAGAGCTCCGGGTCTGGGGGTGTACCTGGCTGCTCCTTATGTCCCATGCCTGCTGCTCAGCTGACAGAAATGCAGCCTTTGAACCATTTTGCTTTTTCTAGAGGCTGTAGCAGAGGTGATGGTGCTTGTGAGACCTGCTATTTGCTGAGCCTTGCTGGGGCTGCAGCAGTGCAGAATGACACCTCAGGCATTGGAAGGAGAGAAAAGGGGTCCCTGCAGGTGGCTGAGATGCTTCCAGGGTCCTGTGTGCTGCCTGTCCACACAGCTGAGGAGGCCCACAAGTGTAGGGTGACACTCACCACCTCCAAAACCTTGCCATGGTGTTTCAGCTGCTCCAGACCTGCTCCTGGATGTGTGGAACCAGGAAGATCCAGCTGATGCCTGAATCTGGCCCCAGCATGGTCTCACAGCCATGCCATGGGCAGTACAGATGGTGCTGCTGTACCAATTCCAACATTGTTTTATAAGATTTCTTAAAGAGAGAAGGGAATAGCTGTGGAAGAGTGAAATATTCCTCCTCAAAACTGCACAAAATTACTGAAAGGAAACATGCTGCCCCTGCAGTTTTCTGTTCTGTCATTAAATTCAGCTTATTGCTTCCACATCACAACACTGGGAAATCAGATCCCACATTTGGTAAAGAACAAGCCATGGGCTGTAACAGCCCAGGGAGGAGACACTAAGAACAGTTCTCTCAATAGGCAATTTTCTTTCATATGTGTTGCATCTACAGAGGCTTTCATTAACAAAACCCATTTCCTTATGGTTTCACAGCCATCTCTGATATTTTTAGCACTGAGTGGTTGGTAAAAGGTCCATAAAGGCTATTTTAGACTCCTGAAACTTGCAGCACTGCACATCTGATGTTTGTGAGGTAATGGCTCTAGCAAAGCATTCAAACATATCTGAGGATTTCTCCTTTGGGTTTTAACTGTTTTTACAGTATGATAACTAAGCAATAATGTCTTTAATCCCTGGACTTTGTTCCTTCAGCAGTGTATTATAGCACAGAACATAATTGAGAGGAGTTGTGGGCAAATGCATGAGACAGCATAGAAAATAGTCACATGAAAAAATTTAATGAAAGGCAATTCCAAATGCCCTCTAATATGTGGGCAAAGTACAAAAGTGCCCAAGCTGCATTTGCTCATTTCTGATTTAATAGGTTAATTCCATTTTGTTTTCTAACAAATGGGGTTGGATATTCAAAACACCAGCAGCAATTTCGACAACTATTAATTTTGGGACTCTGAAATAAAATTGCAAAGGATCTAAGAATTGTGACCTAAGGATACATGTATCTTTTTTTATTTGCTTTTACATGAACATTTATTACTAACAACCAAACATTTACTTTTAAATTAGTCTTACAAGAAATTTTACAGGGTATTTGTTGTGGATAGGTGTCATTACTACATTGGCTGCAGAGTCAGTTATTTAATTCTGTGATGGAAGTTGCTAAATTTTGTTTCCATTTGGTTTCTATAGAGTGTTTTGCCTTGAACTAAGTGCACCTTGGTTTGTGTAAACATAAAGTTAGAAAAATGAATTTCAAATTTATTTGGTGTATTAATTCATTCTCTTTAAGTGCCTTTCCATAAGCTCACATCCAAAAAAGGTAATGAAGTTGGTTTAGATGGGCAATAGCATTCCTTTCAAAGCACTGACATTTCAGATTTAAATCTTATTTTTATGAAACTTGCTGCACAGTGATCATTTGAACATGAGTTTGGTGCCTCGTTGAGTTCATTTTATGTTAATGCACAGTATTGTTTCTGATTTTCTAAAATCATGTATTACTGCTTTTTCTCACCTGAAGACAGTGCAACCTGCCTTTCCCCACTACGATGCCTGATGTTGAACACAGCAGGCTCTTGTGCAAACAATTAGAAAATTCTGGGATTTTTGTTGTTGCAGCTGGAGGTTTTTGTTTTCCTGGTCAAATGTTTTTGCAGAGCAGATGTAACAATCAGCCTCTTGCTGTTTGGTTACCAGCACAGCTACCCCTGCAGGTCTCTGGTCAGGCAGGCAAGTTACAATATTAATATGCATTTGTGGATCTTTTTGTCGCCAGGCTTGTTTTATGCTGTAAATGAGAAACTAGTCCTTCTTGGATTTACTGGTGCTGTGGATCCCAAAGCTTTTTCCTTCTAATACATGCAAATTTAACAGATCCAGAGGGATTATAATATAATACTTGTGGTCCTTCCTTCTGCTAGGGAATAAATAAACTGATGAATGTTTCACACTAAATAAACAAAAATGCTACAGATTGCAAATTGCTGAGCTGGCACAAATCCTGTTGGATCAGTATGTTAAACACTGTGTGCCTGAAGATGTGAAATAAATTAATATTGAAGCATTAATGGAATAAATTCACTTGTTCTGATGTCATGAAGTGTTTCATCCCTGAAATCTGAGCAGAAATTGGAAATAACCCATCTTTTGAAAATGCAACTTCATGTATTTAAATATGTAAAAATATGGTATTGGAATAAGCATGAAGCTTTGCAAAAGTGCCTTAGATGCAATTTATAAGGAGGAGGTTGCTCCTGTGTTTGAGTTTCATCACATGAAGAAAGTTGTGCCCCTCTTTTCAGTACTGTAAGGATATAAAATCTGCCAGTTTGAGAGGCACTGCAGCTTACTGTTCCTTGCTCCTCAAAACATTTGCTTGGATATAGAAGCTGTTGTAAGCTACTTCAGTGAGAGCATTGGAAAGCCTCTGAAAAGCAACACTTTTCTTGCTTGACCCTCATGTGGTTAAGTAAGGTCCAGCCAGTCTACTACCAGGAATTACTAGAATTACTCAGATCTTAGAAATTCTGTCTGAAAGCTTGTCTTGGAAAACGAACTCATCTGCTTTTTAAAAATAAATTATGAGCTTATTTGTTTATTTATTCCCAGTGTTACCTCTTTTTAATGGTGTAATAGCTACTAGGAGTAACTTTGATCTTAGCAGTTATCTGATTCCAAGATCTATTTTTTTTTATACTGAGAATTCACCATCATTACATGAAAATTAGATATACAGTGACTCTACTTAGTAAGAAATTATTCAACTTTAATGAAAGTGAAACATTAGGTAGCTTTGATGAACTACTGTTGCATATTGCATGTTGTTTTGCTTCATAAATAAATCCTTTTGCATTCATAGTTGTAAGTGAAAATTTCTGAAATACATATTCAGATAATTAGCAATTAAAGATTTCTTTTTTCCTTTCTTCTCCTTAACAATATTTTAAACAAGAAGCCCTTGGCAAAAAGAGAGAAACATCAGGGCTCTAAGCTTGTAAAAACTCATGGACTTTCACTTTTATCTGCTGTGAAAAAAACAAGTCAAGATAAGGATTAAGTAAAGGACTTGGTCCAAATCCCATTGAGGTCCTTAGAAGCACCTTTACAGAAAGCAGTGGATTTGAATCAAATCTCTGCATGTCTGCATTAAGCTTTAGGCTTCATCCTGTCAGCGTGGTATTCCCATGTATTCCAAACAAAATCTGCACTGGCAGTGAAATGACCTCTAAAGCTATTCTGGTTTCATAAATCTATTTTTTTACTCAAGATAATTCTATGGCCTTCAAAAAGATGAATGTTGGGTGCAGGCACAAATTTTGTTGAAGATCAATCCACTCTTGAATTCCCTTAAACCAAATTTGTTTCATAATCTTCTCATAGTCTCATATTTGAGTTTTACTTTGGGCTTAAAGATCAGTTTTTTGCATGTATTTGCTCCAAGGTCTATATATGACATGTGATTCTACCATAACTTTTCCTTCTTTTGGTTCTTCCTTGAAAAATTGCATGTTGGGTACAAGATTCCTACAGAATTTGTAGGAATTCCTGAATCCCTGTCATGGCACAGGTCACAGCTCCCTCTGAGAACAAGATGGGATGATCAGTGTGTGGTAGTGGGACACTCCTGTATTTGGAAAACAGTGATATGAGATTCCTATGGGCTCTTCCAACAATGCTTGGAAAGATGCTGTAATATTGGTAATTCACCTTATGAAATTAATTTTGTGCCACTTGGTTGGAATTATTTTTATTTAATATGTGTGTTGGTGCAGTGGTCCCTCCATGTGGGTTTGAACTGATGTCCTAAACACAGAAAATGAGAAGCAGAGGGAGAACTTTTGATGTTTTTGCTTTTATATCATTGACATATCTGAAAATCTTTGACCTTCGTGAGGAAAAATTGATTAATTAAGTGGTTGTTTTTACCACACAGAGTGTGATCTTTTGTATTAGGGCATTATTCAAAGTAAAAATAATATAAGGATGTTTTAAGAATCAGAATTTTGAAACTAGATCAGAAGGGTTGGATGATTCTGGATGTTCCACTTGTCATGAACCAGATCTGGTTTTCTTACCTTGTTGTCAGTGTACCTTGAAATGCTTTCATAGAATCCAGGTGTGAAGTTCTGACACAGCAGTAGCTGCTCAACAGCTCTAGGACACCTTGGCATGCCAGTGCCTGCTTCTCCCAGCCTGTAGGAGGGTTAATATATGTGATATGAAGATTAAGGGCCCTGTGTACTATGCCCTTTGTGAAGCTGTATAAAGAAGCCTAACAGAGAGATTAGTTAAACCTCACAGAGATCTGACAAGAACAAACACCATTTCAGAAGTGTCACTGCTATGGCTGGCTGAGAAATCAAAACTCCATGGGTTAAAATCCTGCTGTGCTGTGTAAGAACTGCAGAATTTGCCTGACAAGGTAAACCAGCCAGAAACCCACCTGAGCAGCCTTGCAGTGAAGGGCTTTTGTTCTGTTCAGACCCACAGCTCCTGAACCTCAGTCTAGAGCACAAGTCCTTGCTGTGCACATTGGGATATTTGACTGACAACAAGCACTTTCAGAATGTGCCAGTCTTTCATTTCTAGTGCACATCATTTTTGTATCTCTGTTGTCCTTTGAAAATACCTTTTGCTTTCCTGCAAAGCAGGATGCCTGTTCTCCTGTTGCAAATCATGTTGACTTGACTAAACCAGTATTACTGGCACTTCCTGTAATATTAGCCATTATTTTGTCTCCTCTGCTGCCTCTTCTTCCCTAGAACTGTTTTCTCAGTGCATAATTAGTATTTTTATAGATTAATCAAGCAGTTATACTTTGCTGTGGAGCTTTGTGAGAGCAGGCTTTGATGTGAATTAGCTGTGTATATGAATTATTGAATAGGATTTCACTTGTTTCTTTTACCAGTGATTTGTAATGATGCTGCCTTTAAGAGGGGTTTCACTTTTGCTACCTGAGTTGGTTTTGCTGTGCTTTAATCAATGCAAACTGAGCAATAAAAGCAGAATGTCATATCTTATTTCAAAGTCCTTAATAAAAGCTGTGTGACTCTTCCAGCCATCAGGAGAATCTGAACTCCCAGTGTTGTTTTTTTCTTAAGCAGTCAAAATAAATTTGGCTTCTACTTTTTTTTTCTTTTTCCTGGGAATAATATTTAATAAGTAGTATAAATAGTGCCTATGAGATTCATCTTTTCCTGTGAGAAAAGGAAATTTTCCTTTTTAGAGGGATATTGTCAAGTTGAATTTATCCTCTAAATATATTTTAAATGTGAAAAGCAACAGTTAGGAATGTAACACCACTGTGAATCAAGAATAGGCCTCTCCCTCTTCTTGAGTCACCCTGAAAATGGGTAAGCAATTTGTAAGAGTTTGAGGAGAACTTAAATTGAGTTTCCAGACTCTTTTCCTTTTCAAAATAGTTTTTTAGCTGCATAGGGTGATTAAATACATATTGGAGGTTTTACAAAATGGGTTGTGACTGGAAACCCACTGTCTCAAGATTCTGCTTAGGTTTGAATGTTGAGGGGTTTTAGATGTCTCAGTTAACAAGACAAGAGAAGATCTGAGTAAATTCCTTGTGCTTGAGGAGACAAAAGCAAGAGCTATGCTAAGATGCATTCTGAAAATGTATTGTGATACAGAGCTCCCTCTCTGACCTGTCAGGCAAAGTCTTGAACATAATTTTGCACCATAGTTATTTAAGCATTCTCATAAAAGCAAATCAAAATGCTGAAAGGAGCTGATTGTGGTCAGATTATAATTTTATAATATCCTTGATTTTTCTTCACATCCATGTTTCAATAGTAATTTATCTCTTGTTCTTCTACTTAGTCTCTCAGGATTGTTCTGCTATTGCAAATAATGAAACAGGGACTTACTTTGGACTCTGGACTTTCAACAAATTTAAGAGTGACATTTTACCAAGACTAAAATTGCACCCAGCACTGAAGCCCAACTGAAATGTGACTCAGTTTCTGACTGATTTACACCTGCAACTCAATGCTGTTTAATTAGAGGCATAAGAGTATGGAGCTGCACCTGTGTGAATTACAGATGCAGATACAGATACGTGTTTGCCTGCAGAAGAGGAGGCAAACTGGTGAAATTACAGCATTTGAGCTCTGAGGCATATATACTGATGATATCTGGAGGATGTTTGGATTGCTCTTCCCCGTTCTCAAAGCAAAATATTTTACATTTGTGAGCTTTGTGTGCTTCAAACTGGATTAAGATCCTGAATGGATACTTCTTCCTTAGAAAATCTGAACACCACTTAACTTTTTGTGTAGAGCAGGATATGAAGCAGTGCCTTGTCTCCAGCTGGTGTTATGTCCCCCTTTGCACATGTTCAGCCTGCACAAGCACAGGATCCAGATGATTTACAGAAGATCAGGTCAGCCCATGAATGTTTCTGTGTGGTCTCATAGTCCAAAGCATTCCTTTTTGATGAATATAATGGCTCTGTCCTTTAGCTTTGCTGTCACTGTTTTACGTTTTTTGAAATCCTGGTATATAATTTCCAGCTTATGTTATATGCAGATCCTTCCCCAAGTTTTTTACGCAGAGTATGCTCAAGCTGTGATGTGAAACAGTTTTTCTATGGACACTAGAAGGAAAGTGCTTGACTGCCTGCATGGCTTTGATGGTCACAAATTAAATCCTTATTCAATTATAAATTCTTTCAAAGTTTGTCTTGGAATAGATATGATGACAAAAATCAAGCAAATAGAGCTAATTTGATTGTAAATAAGAACTCAGAGTAAATTAAGATTGAATTTTGTTTGGTCTTTTTTTTTTTATAATTTCAGAGGAAAACTCCAATTTAGCAATCCACTGATACTTGAGGTTCCTTTATCAAATTTGAATTCACTGACCATCTCTGCCTGTTTCTAGCATAGAAACCTGTCCAGATGTGACTGAAGGTTGGCAATAGGATAATTTTGAACAGACTTGGGAAACAAATGGAAAATGTACAAATACTGTGCAGGTTGAAGTGTGTAACTGCTGATGTTTTTTCTGTTGGCTTTTGAGTCAGTATCTCTTAGTAAGTGAATGACATGGCAAATGTTGATTCCATGGTGGCACTGTCTGTACACTTCTTTGTGCACCCAACAGGAATTTTTCATTTCATGCATCATTTATAACTTGCTGCAACGATTGAGAAGTCTCTATGTGTGTGCATATATAAATATAAATCTTTTTTTTTTTTAAGAGGAAAAAAATATGCCTTGTCAGCCTTCTCTAAGCTGTCAGACTTTTCCTGTCTGTAAAATTTGATGGCATAAATTGTATCAATGCAAGATTCTACATGCACTTATCTCTGGAGGAGATGAGAAAGAACAATAAAGTAGTTGATGAAATTTGGACAGTTAATTATGAGATATATTAAAGCATTTCATCTGTTGCTTAACTTCATCCAGAATTAATTTTGGCCTCTAAATAGAGAAGCTTTGAGAAAACTGAGATCATGAGAACTGACCCTGTTAACAAGGGTATCCCTGTCTCTAGGGCTTTTCACGTGGTGTTCCACTGCAGAAGGACCAACTTGACAATTCTTTGCCATTAATATTTCAAAGAAGTTGGATGGTGGGCTCTTTCTGATTGTCTTTTAGTTAGTTTGTTTAATCACTGGTATTTCAAAATCACTTTGCTTGATTTCTGCTCAAATCATATGATAAATTGTCTCATTGATCTATCTTTTATTGTGTCTGTTTCTGTAATTCCTCAGATATGTTGGTGCATTGCAGGGGATTTTATCATTATTTGTACATTTGATAGGTAAATATGATATATTTCTATACTTCTATATAGGCTTCTCCACTGGAATACAAGTAATATGGGAAAAAAAGACCAAATTACAAAAAAATGGTGCTATAAACATATTTAGGCTCTCCAGAATGTTAATTGCAATAGCACAGTTTGTTTGCATTTGTTCTTTCAAAATTTAACAAAGTCCTAAAGTTTTAGTTGCATGCTAAAATCCACTGCAGGTTTTACCATGAATTAAAATGAGCTATTTTATTAGTGAAACAATCCTTCATACTGACAAATGCCAAAATAAGAATGCTTGAGGTGCAAAAGTAGTTCATATTATGAAATGCAGACATTTTTCCAGTTGGCAAGTACAGATAAATCTCAGTAAACAAGAGAAGATGTTGATACAGGCAGGACTGATGGCATGAATGACCAAGTTAAACAGACCCAATGATGTCTTCTGACTTCACATAGCTCTTGAGCTTTGTTATGATCCCCTTGAGCCTATGAGCCATATGGCCCTATGAGCCATAAAGGGGACACAATAAGGACATATTATCTTCTTGGTCCCAATGATTACTAAAGTTGTTTGTTTAAAATAAATTTTTTTTAGAGGAAAACACCCTCAGATGTTTTACTGATTTATACAAGATGAAGGGGCTTCTTAGGACGGTGTGTGGCCAGCTGCTCCTTTCTTTGTATTTCTACTCATCCTCCACAAGAAGATTTTTAATCAAGTATCTCCCTTTTTTCTGTTCTTGTTCACCTGGTTTAAGATGCCTTGACCCTTGTGGCTGCCTGCCTTGGACTGCTCTCTGGAAATGCAGCCTTCTGAGCAAGTTTGCTCTAATTTACTGCATGAGCTGCTCTTTCACACTCAGTATTTCTTATCTGGCTGAGATGTTTCTATCCCATGGATAGAAACTGACCTGGGCAGAGGTGATAGACCTGGGAAGTGGAAGGGACAAATGCCTTGAAGATGTGCCATCCTTATCTGGTCTGTTCTAGGTCAACCCCTCAGACACTGGGAACTGAAATACAGCTCTTCTCCAGTCCCCAAAATTGAAATACAGCCCTTCTCCAGTCCCCAGAACTGAAATACAGCTCTTCTCCAGTCCCCAGAACTGAAATACAGCTCTTCTCCAGTCCCCAAAGGGGTGCAGGAGCCAGGGATTGCTGACATACAGGGGCATTATGTAATTTCTTTTTTTCTTAACTGCTTCTGATGTACTGCCTTAAGAGAATGAAACCAAGATAGTAGCATTTACCTTGCTGCCTGTTTGACTATATATGTCTTTTTTCTCTCTCGTTTTCTTGTGCTAAGAAAAAAAAGAGATCATTGAATATTCCAGTGTGGAAAGGGCTGAAAAGTTCCTTTTAGTCTACATGGAAGAAAAAAAACCCCAAACCTGTTAACTATATGCAAAAAGAAGGGGTCTTTGATCAGACTAAAAGACAAAGAAAAGTCCTCAAGCATCTAGAGAACCCACCTTGAAACTGGGAATTCCACTGCAGCAGACAGAACCATCTTCTCTTCAGCAACACTTCCTACCAGTCACAGATTTCAGGGAGTGTGCAGCCACAGGCACAGCTTTTCTGTAGGCAAACAACTTTCTTTTTGCCAGTAGTAACATATTACCTCCACACTTACTCATCCCAAAATTCTGTTTTACTTCAGTTTTAATAAGACAGAGAAAATGTATAGACAACATGTTCTAATCACTTGTACTTCATTATGGCTTTTGTTGAATGACAAAGATAACTCATTTAATGTGTTTTACTCTCAAAAGAAAGTGTACTGTAATCAATATTTCAGATGTTTCAAACTTAGGAGAGCTGTGGTTCTTGTTTAGAAAACATGAGGCAGTATTGGAGAAATTAAATTAAATTGCTCAGCGATTTAGCTTTTTTATAATGGCAGCAGAACAACTCAGGCTTTAAAAGGTTCCATAAAGAGTGCTATGTTTTTCCAGCACAATTATAATTAAGGTTGATGGATTGCTAGGGAGGAAAAGAATAGTAAATTTTCTGCATAATTTTTAGAGTTTGGGTAGAAACTGGAAAACATTTAAACACCTACGCATGGACGAAGCAGGCCAGGGAACTCTTTTCCACTACATAAATCCTTCTTGACCTTTGAAAACAAATATAAATCATCTTCTGAGAATTTTTTGTGTTAAGTTTTTTCTGAACTTGAGATTGAGCCATCCACTTGCTTTAGCACACCTGTGACCTCTGGTATTGTCACTTGCTAGGGTGGGCTGTGCTTGAGGTTTTGCCTGAATCTTGACTTCTGGCTGGCAAAGGAAACCTCCTGAGCTGTTGTCATGGAGAAATGTGGCTTTGAAAACTGGGAATAAGACTTCATTTACGCTCCCCACATAATTTCATTGGAAATTTTCCTAGTCCAGGGGTAATTTTCAAGTGTGATCTCTCCCCTGTTGTTTCACAGTTATAAAGGAAAATAAAGGAATCAAAACAACATGCTCTAAAATGTTGCCTAAATATAGACCAATTTTTACAGTACCACAAATTTACTCAAAGTTTCTATGGATTTAAGTCAATTCCATGGGATCCTCAAACATTCTTAGAAGATAAATATTTGGTCTTCTCAACCTGCACAGTGCAGAGAGAATTACTGCATACACACATTCAGCAGTGTGTTTTCTGCTTGAGCTTTAGCTTGTTATTGTTTTTGGCTGGATGAAAGCTACTTCTGCTGTGTACTTTGTGTGCATTTTAATGCATTTTGTTCCAGTTCCTGATGGGTCCTCCAGAGCAAATAGTCTGACATCTGTGATATTTAGCACATCTTGGAAGTTCTTTGTTTCCCCAGCTGATTTTTCAGCTGAGGTGTTAGCCACACATTCATGGCCAGGGCTATCCTTGAAGAAGGGGAAACTCCATATTTTGCTAGTTATAAAGTGTATTTTTTCCTCTTCATTTTTCAGTAGTAAAACTGCTATTGTATAAGGATTTAGACCTAGATTTGTAGGAAGAGACATTTATGTGCTCTGATATGTTTGTAGTGCTAGTATAAGGCTCTGAAGAGGGATATAAATAAAATATGTATAAACCTGCACCATTTTAGTTTTTATGAATTATTCTATTCAATTGTGCTTAGTTTTGTTAGGAATATTACAGATGAGAAAACCATAGAAGTGCATGACTAAATGTACCTAAAAATGGTGTATGATTATGTATGGAAATAGAAACATCTCATGGACATTTCCACTTAGCAGGTAGGAGCTTAAGCCAGGTATTGATGACTATGTAGAACTACCAGGAATTTTCCAAGAATGTAGATACATGCATTGATTGTCATATTCCACAACTAATGGAATGGAAAGAGCTATAGTGTGGAAGAATTTATTCACTGCCTATTACCTGTACCAATGCTATGTTTTAGCAATGTGAGTGTTTTAATTCATATGAGATGAGAGTGCTCTTCTATTTTGAAAAAATCATAAATCAAATCATGCGCACATTAAGCAACTTTTAATAGCATTGGCATCAGTGCAATTCATCAGCTCTGAGTTCCATATGTGCCAATTCATCAAAACAACAATCTTGTCAAGTACTGTCCTAATAAATAATTATTTCTGAATCCAGCCCTTCTGAAGGGCCTGTGATGTGCCCTGATGATTCATTAGTACTAATGTTGGGTTAAACCTTTTGTGATCATCAACAGAATTGTACCTCATTGGGTCATTTCTATTTTTTTTAATCTTCATAAGAGCAAAATTTACATATTTAGTTTAATTTATTACTGACAAAATGAAAGGGAATTACTTGTAGGATCATCTTGTGAGCAACTTGTATTGATAAATGTCATGCTATTGATCTGTAAATTCCTTTCTCGATAATAATAGTAAATATTTAATAGTAATTTTTGGAAACATAGTTAAAATTTTTTCTTACGTTCTTAGGTCAGCAGCATAGGATTTAGGAAATGGAGTTTCAAGTCTTACTGGCACTTTGAGACAGATACTTAAAATGCTGGGAAAATAAACCCTTTCAGCCCAAAACATTCTATGATAATAAAGGACCTTAAATATAATCTAATTCTAACCTGTTGGAATGGAGATTTTTAGTATGCTGGCACACCTTTTTCCTGAAATATAATTTTTCCAGTGGAAAAAATACTAAACTACTCTGATCACCTCTGCATAATAAGCTTTATAATGTGGTTTGGGAAAGGCATGTAAATAAATAAAATATGAAAGAGATGCTCAGCTCCTACTGAATTGGAATTAATTGGGCTAGCTGAGTATTTTCTACTAGTTGGTGCTTCAATAAATTGAAGCATGGGGATATGAAATGTGCTTGAGAGTACTCATCAAACTACAAGTGGTACCTTCAAATCTTGAAAAGCTGTGTGAGAGTGAATCATGTCCATCTAACATAAAAAACTACTCCAACAACAGCTTCTTTTTTTGTTATTTTGTATTCTTTAAAAATAGTTGCAATAATCTGAGTATTTAAAAGAAATAGAATATCTAGCTTTGCTCTTTTGAGTAAATTAAAAATGTTTCCTTTCTATTCCAAATATTTTAAGGCTTATCTATTCTACAAGAGCACTAAAAGGAAATTCAGTAGGGAAGTCCTGCTTCATTTCATAAACCAAATATTTTATTTTAGAAGTATGGGAAAATATTTTTGTGGCTCCTTTTGCTTCTAAACTTTGTGAATTTGACTGGAATGCTTGAAAGATGTTAGTGCTACCAAAAATGCATTTATCTGAGTCAAACAGAGGAATCCCTGATCAGCCCTCATGCGCTACTCATGCACCAGATGTTGGATGGGTTTTTCACAAACTCACTTCTTGCATCAGGCCTGGTTCTGCCACTACTGTTACACCTGTAGGTGAACAATTAGCAATTAATTAACTCCTCTGGCATAGGACAGCCATTAGGCAGCTTTTATTTGTTGTGATGGAGTGTGGGTGTGCTCAGGGAGCAGCACAGGGGCTGGGAGGGGGCAGCTCCCTGCTCCTGTTCCTCTCATCCTTCCCCTGCTCATTCCTGCTCATCCCTGATTATCCTTGGTCCCACACTTGGAAGGAAAATCAAATTTCCTGCAGCAATTGAGAAAACTCTGCAGCATTCACAGCAGCACACAGGCAATTAAAACCATCTCCATCCGATTGCAGGTGACATTTTCCTGGGCTCAACAGCTTCTGGGCTTTGATTAGGAAATGACTACTGGAAAAAAAAAAAAAAAAAAAAGGTCATGTCATCTCAAAGTTCTCCTACAGATGTGGCACTTAATATGCTTTTTTTTTCCAGCCTGCCTTAGTCATTGTATGGCAGCTAACAAAGTTTTTTAGTTTAGGATGTTATTTGTTAGGTGGGGTACTTCTAGTGGCATCCAAGGAAGATTTTGTTGTGGGGCTGTCCAGACTAAATAAATTCATGAATATAGATTTCTATGGCACTACATAAAAGTGGACATTATATAAAGTAGTTATATGAAAAGAACCCTAAAATTTTGTATTTGTAATTCCTACCTCTGTTATAAAAGACAGTTTTACTGAACATTGATTTAATTGCATGTAAGGGATAGTAAATCTTGAATATAAGAATAATATAAACATTAATAAGTTGAGACTGGTGCAAATGGATCATTTCTCTGTAGCTTTCTGTGCATTTATTAAAATTAGACTTGGAAATCACCCATCACATTGATCAAAAATGTGGAAGTGTGATGTTTTTCATTAGTTGCAGCTTTATAAAACTGGAAACTTTTTCTGTTTCTTCCTCATCCAAATTCTGATTTAAGATTTGCCATGAGTAGCTCACAGGAGCAGTTGTTACAGAGTTCTGAGCACAAGAGTATTGTTTCATTACTCCTTCCAGCTAAGAAATATTCCATCTCAAAGCCCTCTGCAACTGCTAATTATTCAGCATGTCTCTGGGAAGCAGTTTAGCACTGATCCCAATTTACATCCAAGGCAGCAGACCCTGCTCAGATCTTGACTCTGAGCTGCTCAGCAGGAATTCGAGTCAGATCCTGAGTGATTCTTCCCTCCACAGGGGAGGCAGCTGCTGTCCTGCCTCCCAAAGCCAAAAATTAAATCAGTATAGGGATTTGAACTTTGGGCTCCTGCAAATGCTGATTTTGTTCTGCAGCTCCTTGGCTATTCAGCTCTGCCACACACTCATAGAAGCTGCTCTAATTCAAATAAATAATTAAATATTAATTAGAGCAGAGGCAGACAGCCACAGCCAAGCAGTTTGGGGTGAATAAACCCACATTTTCTTTTCTAGAAAATGTATTCCAAGTAGGAAGCTTTCTGCTGAATTAAAAAGGAGTCTGATTATAAATATAAATAAATATATACCTAAATATAACTTAAAACCTATATGAAATTTCTAAAAGAAGAAAACAATATTTGCAGTTCATTTCTGATCAGCTGTAAAGCACCTGTAACTTTGTTCTCAGGGCTTTGTGTTCCTGATGTAAATGTACAAAATAAAGGAAAAGGCAGTTGAAGGAGCAGCAAAATACATGACAACCCACTGAAAAGGGAAGCAGCTGCAGAGCAATATTAGAGGAATAATTTGTGACTTTTCTGTAGTCCTTGTATGGTTTTAAGCAAATTCTGTTCCCTGCTTTTCGTAGCTGACAGCTTGAAGAAAGGGTAAATGAGAAAGCAGACTTCTACGAAAAAAGGCAGTAGAAAGTATTTCTTTAAAACAAATTACTTCTTTAATCAAACTAATCTGTTTTGATGTCTTTTGCTTGGATTTTTGCTTTATTATTTTCTAGTTGTGTTCCAAAAAATGTGAGCTGTTCTGCAGTGTTAGGCTTTGCAGGGAGCAGGAGGTTTTGTCTAGAGAGGGAAATCTAGAGACACCCCAGTCCCATTTCTGACAGGTGCCTCCTCTGTGAGCACCCCAGAGCATCCTGGCTGGGCAGCAGTAGGGAGATCACCCTTTCATCCTGTTCATGGGGAAAAGTAAGTCTGATTAATTTTTCATGTTGCTAATAGTTTTAGAGCTGCCACCCTCTTCTGTTTTGATACCTTGAAAATGGAAGTTTTAGGATTTTGCTTGAAATTGGTTTTCATCTAGGAAGGCAATGTAATTCTTAAAAAATGCAAAGGAATATAATTAAATTAACACAATATATAGAAACCAAACCATCCACATGAGTCATCATAGATTTTCCCCCCTAATTTCAGCCTATGAAATATTTTTAATATTTAATGTTTTCTTTCCCCTCTTAGATGATGGATGAGGTGGGACAAGAAAGTTAAAATTTTCCAAAGTTTCTGGGAAATTTAAAACTTTGTAATAACTTTCAGCTTATTTCAGAAGAGTTAGAGCTCCTTATTTGCTGATTAATTCAGCAGTGGGAACAGCCCAGGGTTCATCTCCTGTAGCTTTGAACTGAATTGTCCATTTGAAGTACTTAGAGAGAGAGTTTTGGGACACTAAGCACTGATTCTCAGCCTTGCTGGAGTGTTTGAGGTTAGGTGGGGCTGGTGCACACTCTCCTTATCCTCCTGCCTGGGCAGACACAGCAGTGGGATGGAGGCAGCACTTTCAAGTCCACCCTCTGTGGTACCAAACCACAAGGATGAGACATCAAGGCAAAGCTAAACTTGCTGTGGGAATGTGGAGCCTGGCCCATTTCACTGCCTCTAGATTTCTTTCTTAGTTGATCTGCAGCACAACTGAAAGACTGCAGTTATTCTATAGTTGGGTTTTCTGCTTATTAATCCTGGGTATTTATAAGCTTACTTAAACTTCTGTGCATATCATAAAGTGTGCATGAGCTTAAGGCAGATGAAGGCTCAGACCTTTTATATCACGGTGTCAGAGCAGTGCTTCATTTACATGCTAAGCTAACTGAAAATGGAAATAATTCTCCATGTGGCTGGCTCAACAATCCCAAATTGTTTTACACCCCGTTCAAAAATGAAAAATAAGATTATTTACTACTGAAGTTGCAGAAATCTCAGAAAAGATGCCTGTGTGAGAAAGTGTAAGTTATCACAAAGGCTGCATATTTCTCCTCCTTGAATTCAAACACACATTTATGTTCTTATGTGTCTCATTGCTGCATAACTAATAAAATGCCAGATAATGTGGTGTTTATTTTCCAACATAGCATTAAGCATTTCCATTAGAGCTAGGCAAGCAGGAAAAACAGTGGTACTTTGTAGATTAATTTAACACTAAATTTTAAAAGTCCTGAACATTTACCTGGCTGATACCAAGAAGACAAATTTGGAATGGTTTATGGAAACAAACAGTGGTAGCATGGGTTTTTATAAAGTCCTTCCTGGAGATGATGATACTGCTTTTGTTGTAGGCTCATTTTGTGAACTTTGTTTTAATGTTTCTCATACCTGCTGCCCCTTTCACATGGATAGAGTGATTCTTTTTACTCCATTCATCCCATAAAAGAACCGCATTACCCCAATTTCCCCCCAAAACACAACTTCAAAGGTTTTATTTCTGGCCAAATCCATATTTTCCCCAAGATGTGACAAAACTTTTTGTGTCTTTTTACAGCTTCTGTGATTCAGCTCATAGTCCTCTCTAAATAAATTTTGTAGGGGAGTCTGACCACTTCAGTTTTAGAGTAGAGTAGATTTGGGTGTCATACTTTATTCTGGTACCATAAATTAACCTGCAGCCAACAGACCTAACTTGGAAAAAAAGCAGTTTGGAGCTAGTCCAAAGACAAACAGTGAAATCTGGGCCTGTTCTTTCTGAGGACTGCTTTGTTTGTAAGCTCTTTGTTGCAATTTTGATTGCCCATGGAAATGACAACCACTAATTTTTGGGCTTTATCCCAGAAAATAGGTGGTTGGGGCTTTTTTCCCCCTCTATTTGAGCAAGAGGATGTCATAATTTCATTGATTTCATAAACCAAGTGTTCAGCTCACTGCCCTGAGTGTGATATAATAATCCACCAAGACAGGCAGGGATGTTCACCTCTGGGCAAATGCTCCATCATTTATCCTCTGGTGCCAGTCTCTCTGCAGTGATATAATCATTTAATAGCTGCTGTCTTCAAGCAGGTAGGCTTTTAACAGTCCATGGGTTGCTGGCATGAATCTGGCATTTCTACTTCATTTATAGTTTCATCCTCCATGATTGGTCTTATCAACCCCTTGTCCTGTGGAGAAAAGAGAAATCTCTTCAGCTGAAGCTTTGATGGTCTTATTTGTCCAAATTTGCACTTCTGTCAGACTCTTGGCTGCAGCTCTATATTTCATATGTGAGGCTGTTATGATCCATTTAAATGCCTATGGGGATCTCAACAAGCTTTTTGAAAAGATTAATGACTTAGCTGTGGTTTTTATGAGAGTGTTTCCAGAGAAATGCCTGCATACCTAATAAGGTTGTTTCTACAAGCCAAAATTTGCATTGCTCACCATAAAAGACAAATAGACAGAGTTTAACCACAAAACATCTGAAGGTTTACTGCCCATTTTTATCTTTTGGAGATCACTTTTGCAGAAGAAAACGTAGACAAGTAAGGGAAAAGGGAAATAAGAAATGCAACAGCTTCAAAATGACAGCAGGGGAAGGATAGGGATGTGAGGAATTGTGTATTTTTTTAGGAATTCTGTGCCATATGGATATACCTTTGTAAGGCTGTTTTTGCCGACAGTCGTGTTTTTATGTGGACTTGACTCTTAATAGAAGTAATTCAAATTAGTGTTGGAGCTTGCATAACATTTATTCAAGATTGATGTGAATGGTTATAAAAAGATTAACTGAATCATTAGCTAAATTGCATTTCCTAATGAAATCACCAAACAGCAGGCTGGAAGGAGAGGTTATGTTTGTGCTTTTGTTAAACCCTTGACCTAGCAGAGTACAAGTTTTAAAATGCATTTGAAACTTCTGCAATAAAACCATTTAATGAGCATTTGTTAAACATTTATCAACCACCAGGAATCATCCACATACCACAAACTGTTTTTGGTTAAAATTTGACTAATATCTGTTCTGCTTTTCAAAATGTGAAGTGTTTGCCTGGCATGAATCATCTTCATTTATTGTGAAGTCGAGTGACTGAGTGTGACAACACCTTCACTTATGAGTGATACTTTGCCAATAATATCAGACTTCTGGTCTTTACTTTCTCTACATTTGTCTCTTTTGTGTTACCTATTAGGAGAACCAATAATTTAAATGAGACTTTTTTATTTTCAAATTATGGTGAGTAAGCTTAATAGGTAATTTCTATTCTAGCACTTCTTTTAACCCATTCTACAGGTGTATTCCTGTAGGACTAGTAGACAAACCTGAAATTAGAAAATTGAAAATTTAACATAAAAGGAAACTTACAAGGGAAAATAATAATTTTAGACTGTCATCTTGTATACCATCACATTAATTCTATGTAAATATGAGTAAAATCTTTCCTCCTAAATTAATATGTGTTAGAAAAAATGCCTGCATTTGCAAATAAATGGAGAAGCAACAATCCTGGTTGTTCAGATACAAAACAGAGCAGAACAGATGCATATGGCATATATTTTTTTTCTAAACAGACATTTATTTTTATAAAATATGTAGTGCCTTTTCTGTAATTTCCTTGTCGCTTCAGAAGAAAAATTGAGAAATTATAATATTAGCTATTGAGGACATCTTCCAATATTTGTAGAGCAAATCTGTTTGGAACACAGCACGTTGTTTGACTCTAGATGCTATACATCTGTTGTTTGATTTGCTGTTAGGAACATTGGATGGTACAGAGAAGAGAATTATGATAATAGGCTCTCTGGTGGTGTTGCAAGCCACTCTTCCCAAATGCTGACTGTGTCAGGGTTAAGAGTTGGTCAGAGGATGAGCAGACAAACAGGAAGGCAGCTCTGCAGGGAGCTGTGGAGTGCTGCTAACTCTGGAACCTGCTCCAGTGCACAGGCAGAAAACATCTGTGCAGCCATGCAGCTTGCCCAGGACACCCTCTGCCAGGCCAGTGTCACTTGGTGTGGAAATCATGGCAGAGACTCCTCAGAGCCCTGGCTAAATGTCACAGGTGTCACATCTGCTCTGCACAGGGACACTGCAGAGCTGGACACCACCACCAGCTGAGGAAGGGGCTTTAATCCTCTCAAGAATTCTCCAGCTATTTCCCACTGATGGAAGGTGTTGATTGGTGCTGGGAGGCTCCTGGCACTTTCCCCACTGTGAATATGGAATTCTTCTAAGTTCTGTGGAAAGCAGAGTTCCTTTCTTCTGACAGCTGTTGAGTAAAAGACATTCTCTGAAGGCCCCTGACCTGAGAATTTTCATATAATCTGTCTTTGTGTCAAAGGTGATGCTTCCATCAACTGGAAGAGAGATGATTTTTCAAGGCAGATATTTTCTTATTTTAGTCTTATAGGGCTTATTTTAGGATGGCCAGGGTTTCATTTTGTTTTGTATGCAGCAATATGCACTTTTCTAATTGGGGTCCTTAGCACAGTTTTGAATCTGAGAGCTAAACTGCACGCAGTAAAAAACTGTATTGTTCATCAAGATGCTGCCAAAGTAACACAGACTTGATTATACAGCTCCTTATGTGAGTTTTATATTAGACTACATTTCCAGTTATTCTGATTTGAAATTTTGTCAAGAGAATTTCTCTGCTGAAACACAGTGTAAATTTATAAAGCAAAAGGAGTGCATAGATGCATTTCTCAGAGACTGGAGAGTAAATTAAGAGTATTTTGTGTTGAACCTTCTGCATTATTTATGGGGTGTTTTTTTCTGTTTTTAATTTTTTTTTTTTTTTGGGGTGGGGGAGAACAAGGAAAAGACTAAAACTGTTTTCCTTATTCCTAACACTTAGTTGTGTGTTTCTCCTTCAGGGTTTCCATGGTGATAAGAGTAATGTTAAGGACTAGCTAGGCAGGTACTGCATTAGGTTAATATCATTTATCCTTCTTTTCATCTGCAAAATGCATGGCCAGGAGATGAATGGCATCATTTAGAGCACTCACCCCTCTCACAGGCTGCTGAAGGCTCAGCTCCAAGAGTTCACATTTAAGCATGAGCAGAAGTTTTGCAAGCCTGAGTTGTACTGCAAAAGGAGGATGGATTTCAAAAATATATCCAAAATTATAAATATGTAGCAAGAATCAGTAATAAAATTCAGGAGCAGCAACAAAAGTCTCAGCTCTACCCTATCTGCTCAAGAAGAAATAGAGAGTGGAGAATATTCAGGCAGAGGAAGCTGAATGATTTCTTTTTTTAGTGATTTGGACTCTGTTCCTTACTTCAATGCCCCATTAGCTCTGCAAGGCAGGGCTGCCCCAGCTGCCAGGCTGTTTCACAGGCTTCATGCTAACTCTGATGAAGTTGCCCTGTTGGGTTGTTTGGCTCAGGTGTCTCCTCAGCTTCCTCTGATCCACTGGCTGGTCTGGAACCACAAGCCACACACTCCCATGAAGATTAGAGAATAAATTTGGTTATTCCAGCACTCTTGTTCCCATCTCCCCCAAAACCAAATTAATATGTTGTATTTTAATTTTTCTCTCAAGTAAACTGTGAAGCTTGTAGATTTATAGAGTATGGAGATCTTAATTTAATTGTTGAAAAACTAATTGCATTTATCCCTCTTAAGCAAAAGTGGAAAAATATTATCTTTTGGTCTCATTCCTAGGTTTGTTTATTTATGGCAATGCAGTTAATGGATATTTCTAATGCCTTTTATGCAGTAAATAGATTACCTAATGCCAGCTATTTCATTTCCAATATCTCCCATTTTCTTAGTTAGGCTCATCAACATATTTTTACATTAATTATTTAATTGCCATTTTCAATCTTTTCAGTCAGATACACTTGTGCCTACTCAGGGCACAATTAGTCACTGCATTATTATAGAATTAAACCAATTTAAGTGAATAAAAAGAAATTTGCACATTTTGAACACAGCTACATTTTGTTCTGAATATTTTTAGCCTGAAGATTGGCTTTTAAAATTTCACATTTGGACATTTTCATGTTTCAAAATGGAATAGCCAAGGCTTCTGCAGTTGTTTTGTTATTTTAGGTCCTGAACTGTTTTTACATACTACCAATTGACTATTGATCCCCCTTCTCATCCACCAATAGCAAAAAGACAGTAGAGCAAATAAAAAGTTCTGAAGTACTGCTAAGGGTTGGAATAAATCAGTTAATATGCAGAAATGCTGTATGTCTACTGCCCCTGTTGCAAGCACAAAATACATAACTAATGTTTTTTTCTATAAATGCAAATTCATACCTATTCTGAGGCACAGCAGCTGATGGGCTACAACCACCACTGACCCAAATATTTTTTATTTCAGATAGTGTTTATGGATATTTGATTCAATACTTAGCACTGATAATTTTGGAAAGAATTGTGTGCCAGAGGCAGAGAGGGTGAAAGGCTTAAGCTCTGTGTTAAAGTTATGTTCCATGTTCTTGTGTCCTAGGTATTGCTGTAATACTAAGAATAACAGATAGTAAATTTATGAAGAGTAAACTATCTTATTACAGCTTGAAAGTGAAAAATAAAATATGGCCATACTATTTTCTGAGTTTTTTGAGACACACTAAAGAAAATCAACATTCAAGAAAAATATTTTAATCTTGGGGAAGAGCAGTGCATCATCAGGAAACATGTCAACTCTCCTTTTCAACTTTTAATAGGATTGTGAAATTAAAGGGGGCTTATTTCATTACCCTTGTTCATCTTTCTTATCTGCATTTCTTTTTGCTCTTTTGCAAAGCAAGCTTTGACTCTTTTGGGATATTAACCTCGTTTATGCAGCAAGAGATATCTTTTGCATTCTTAATTAACCATTAGGTTTGTACTTGGATCACAAATATTAATAAACAAGTTAGAAATACTACAGGTTTTCTAATGTTAGAAAGGTTTATTTTATTATAAAGCTTTCCCTAAAGGTGAGAATGAAAGGCTTGATAATTGACATGAAAGAAAGCTACCCTAAAACATGTGAAAATTTTCCTTTTAATTCCCAGATGACTGAGTCTTGCTTTGAGTAATGCCACAAAGAAATAATGCCATCATTGGACAAAGTTTATTTCCAAATTGTTATGCTTAAATTATGAATAACCACCATGTGAGACTTTCACAAGTCCATATTTCTCCTAATTTGTTGCTTTGGCTTCGTGCAAAGGGTGAATCTTCCTTGGTGAGGGCATATTCCTTTTATTGCTGCAGTCCTAGAGAGCTGCTCCTTGGCTTTCCGTCCACTTCTTCCACAGGGAAAGCCAGTGAAACTTCTGTCAGTGTACTGCTCTGAAGTTTTCAGAGGGAATCAGTGAAAGAGCAGATAACAAATGCTAATGAAGTGTCTCTTGGGAGGCTGCAAGCCCTTCTTGTCTTTCCCCTGCCTTCAGAGGTCAGTGTGGGGAGCACTGACTTTCCAGGACTCTGAAGCAGGGCTGACATTAAAGCTGCACCATTTGTGCACCAGTGCAGGAAATGTGTGCATCAGTCTCATTCTCAGAATCTCAATTAATTGTGTGACTGCTTTTACACAGAGGATGACTCTGACTTCCCTTCTGGTTGCAGAATCTGCTCGCTTCTTTTGAAATTTAAAATTATTCAGTCTCAGCCAAAAACTTGACCTTGCAAAACTTTATTGACACAAACAGTTTCAATCATTAAAGCAAGGCTTATTGTATGTATAATTATAGCTCCTATGAGAAGAAATATGCAAGACTGACCTTTAAGACAGGTTCTCTTGGCTATCATAACTGAAGAAAAATGTTTTCCCTTTTAATTTAGGTGGTAAATCTAGCAAATAATTTACAGTATGAATGAATTGCTATTCCTTTTCTGAAAAACAAAACTTAATTATCATAATTGGAAAACATTCTGAATATGAAGTGCTTTTTTCATGAAAAGTTTAGTAAGGCTATTTAATGCTGTAATAGCACTCACTGTGTGTCAGCAGCACCCACATTAACCCAGCAGACTGAAACTGCTCCATCCATTGACTCAATGGGCTGTGAAATCCATTCTCTCCATAAGCCTTGACACACTGGACTTCAGTCTAGTGGCTCCTCAGTGGATTGAGGCTCCTATGATGAGTTACCAGGTGAATGATACCCTAATATGAACTCTTTTAGGCCCTGACATGACAGATTTAGAATATCAAAAAAGTTTGAATGAACTCAATTTTCAAGTTTCTTCAGATTAATGTATATTAGATAGTTAAAGTAGTTCTATTTAGGGGTCATTTCAATGCTGTCCAAGCTTCACATGAAATTTTCCAAAGTGCCTTATTTTATTTTTTTTTCCAACTTTTGAAGCTAGATTGAATTTTCAGTAGACATTTGGGGGACAGACGTTCCTATTGCTCATTGCCAATGGGTAGAGCAGATTTTACATCCTCCACCCTTCTGTCAGCAGCTCCTGTCTCTGCAGGACTGGTGTACAACCATGGAATGATTGGATGGGTCCTATCACACTTCAGAGTGTGGTTGTTTAATTAACACTGCTGGGTGAGACAGTTTAAATGGACGACCTAGAACTGTGCAGGATCAGGGAACAATGTGTGTCCCACTCTGATCTATATTTCCTATGGCTCTGGCTTTGTTTTTCCTTGTTGTTTCACTCCCATGTGAAAGGGTACAGAGAATTACCATTAGAAAGCTTTCCATCTCTTTCTGCATTCTTGCTGGGGTGGATGCTATCTACTGTAGTATAAGAGTCATCCAAAGGATTTCATTTGGAAGCCAGGAAGATATCAAATCTTTCAAAAGTCAGATTTTCAAATTTCAGCTTCATAATTCCTGTCAGCTTTAGGTTACAGGCTGGTAGGGTAGAAAAGGTTGTAAGTTTAAGTGGGATGAGGCATTGTCTGCTGCACTCTGACTGGGCATTCAAAATGCATGTAAAACTGCAGCCATAGGGAAGGGCAGATGTTAGTTTGCAGTTGCCTTTTGTCTCCCTCAGTCACTTGTTATCCTCTGGGTTTCATCAGTGTCTATTTAGATCAGGCTGGGAAAGTTCTTGAGATCCCTGAAAGGAGCTGCTGGGGCAGAGAGCTCTTCCCACTATTTGCAAGGTGTGTGTTTCTGCTACTCTGAGTTTTGAACTGGAGCAGTGAAACCAGCCCTGTGTCAGGTCTTTCTGTGCAGCTGAGATGTCTGCAGCATGACCCCAATGGGCTCCATGTGCTGGCCCAGGTCAGAGCTGAGTCTGTTCCCACCCTCTGTGGAGCTCCTCTGACACCTGAGAACAGGCAATAGCCAAATTCCATCTCTACACAGACTTTTAGCTCTTTCTTTATAGAATGCAAAATGATAATATATATTGTCCAACAATTATATGGCTCCCAAAGGCAAAACCTTTTAAATCCAGATATGACCACGATATGACGTGCTGCAGGAAGCTGACCCTCAGAGATAATGAAACTCTGTGTTTTTGTGTTAATTGATGCAGCAGGAAAGTGGCCATTTGTGCATATGCCTGCTGCTAACCTTCTACCCAGGGGGATAATCATTTATAATTAGGCCAACCAGTTCCTTGTCAATAAACAAGTTAGAGAACTTTTCAAAAGGATGCTGTGATTATGATTATTTTGCTGTGAGCCAAGTTTATCTATACATAGCTAAAAAATCATAAAAACTCCATGAGACAGACCAGATAAGTATCTCTAGAGAGAGATGAGCCCTGATTGTTAACTTTTCCACAGCATCTCCATACCCATGGAGACTACAGCTTTATAAAAGGAAAAGCAGCAGATAAAGATGAGGCTTGCAGTGGAGATTGAAGATTATTTTATTAATTTAAAAATTATAATGTCTTAAATTTTATCTGCTTAAAATTGAATGACTCAAACCATGATGCATTGAAGTATTAACAAGATTTCAATTAAACTTTGCCACAGTGTTCTTACTCAGTTCTTCTTTCCACTACCAGGTAGGAAGAACCCTTTTCATAATACACCTGTAAATGTTGGACCCCAATTGCCACATTATAATATGATGATAATATAATGCAAATTCTGCAAAATATCTGTAATTAAGTATTTGTGAGGCTTGATAACAGCTCCTCTAGTATTATGCAACTTTAAATCTATGTGGAAGTTATTTCTTAGCATTCATACTATTCTAACAGTAATTTGTATTTAATATTATACTCTGTCTATTTTGGTTATATTTTATAATAAGGTACAGCAGGATTAGTTATCAGATGATTCTTCATTTGCATAATGAGCTCCTTGATTTTCTGAATTTGGAAGCAATCATCCCAGAACCTTGTGTTTAAAAACACATAGTCCCAAGTACCAGGAAATGTGTAAAGGAAAATATTTCCTGAAATGCAGGGTAATTTGAAGTAGAATTTATGAATCATCTCATTCAGCAGGTTCATGTGTTGGTTGTGAAAGAAATTAAATATTTGATGGATGGCATATAAAAAAAAATGTGGTAAAAAATTCCAGAATGCCCTTTTGAAGTTGATCATCAAAGTGTTCTGAACTCTTGCTTTATCCAGCCAGTGACCCTAATTCTCTCTGTATGTTCCTTCCTTTTTTTGTTTATACATATGTATACATATATATATACACATATATACATATATATATATACACATATATACACATGCACAGGCATATATATGTGTTTTACTTAGTACATATGTTTTTGTATATTAAATTAGGTATTTATGTATATTGCATATATTGTATGTACACATTAAATTTCTCAGTGTATAATTAGCAGCATTGGAAATTTTTATGCAGAGTGATTTATCTGTTGTGTAATAGCCAAATTTTAGACCCTGAGAACTTTCCACCTTTCTCACTGAAGTCTGAGCAACAGTTTCAGATGGCTCACGTGTTAATTAGAGGTGCCATCTACTTTCTGAGGTAATTTATATGGCCTGACAGTCATTCTAATACCCCAGTATATCCCCACAGCTGCTGCATCTAAATCCCCTGCAAACAGCAGTGGTGAAAGTGAATGAACCTGTGTTATGCACTTGTGTCATTTGCTACACAGTATAGTCAGCAGAAGAAAAACATTAATTTAAAATCCATTATACTTGAAGATTTCACTGTTAAATGAAACTCTACTTCAAGGTCAGGTGCTGGAAGAATCTAACTTAATGTGAAATGCTCCCTGTTGTTTATTTGAGTATATTTTTTCTGTTTTCTTTTGGCATTATTATTCTAATTTTAGGAGCAGAAGATACATAATAGAACTATATTTATACACACATATAAAAACATATAAAATACACTGTAAATAAAATATATCTGTTTGTCAACATGTCTGAGGAGTTAGGCTTCTTAGACATCCTTACTGTTGAATGGATGGCACGTCAGCCCCTAAACACTTTGAATTCTGCCCTGTGAGATCAGTATTGATCTTTCATGTGCAGTTTCAGGGTCAATAAACCCCCTAATTTAAGGTCTCCATAAACAAACCTGCCTAAATCCCAATGTTTAAAATGCTTCAGAGAAGTGCTACTTCTACAGTGGCTTTTGTAAACTTGTGTTTTGTCTGGATGACTGAAGTTTACAAAATATTAATAAAATGTGACAATGCAGTCTCACAGTTACTCCTCTTTAAATTCATATGTTGAGGGTCATCTGCCCTGATGTGGACAGACAGCCCCATTCCTGGGAATGCTCCTTTTGCTCATCTCAGGGACCTTGATCAATGATTTCTACAGAAGAAAATCACTAAAGATTTAGGGAGGAATCAGACTTTGTTGCTATTTCCCCTGTATTGCTATCTCAACATCTCCTTGTCAAGCTCTGTGTAATAGAATGGGGAAAGGGTTTATTCTCCTTACTCGTGTCCAGCAGATCCCTTTGAGTTTTCACTGAGATATTGTCTTTCTTGCTCTGTTAAATCTCTAAGTCACTGATCTAACCTGATGGAACCAAATTTCCAGTGGAAAAATACAGCTAGGAAGAGCTCCCTTCTGAAAATCAAATCCTTGACTGTGCAAGGTGAATTCAAAAGTGAATTAGTGCACAACATTAGGATTAGTAAAACTGAGTTTTTCTGGTCAACTCTGGGCTCCTTTCAAAATGTCTTTGAAACCCTTAAATATGGGAAAGTCTACTTTTTGCTAAAACTGGAGTGTATGTATGCAAGATGCAGATTCTTGGAACCACCTGGAGTTGTGTTAATTTTTTGTGTGTTTTGTGTGTGGTTTTTTTGTTGTTGTTGATGTGGTTTTTTTTGTTTGTTTTTTTAAAGATTTTTTGGTCCAGTAAATCAGGATAACAGGAGGCTATCCTAGAAATAGTTCTGCTTCTACCTTGTAGAGGTGTTATGACCACAGGTATGTTGAGATTGTAGAGATCAAAAGAGAAAATCAGAGAGGATGCACATGCAAATACCTGTGTGTAAGTTAGGACAAGCTTCCTCTGCTGAATCTCAGGGAGCAAACCTGTCATTAATTATTTTGAATTGCTAAATTTGTTAACTCTCTTTAATTTAGGAGATGGCATGCAGTTGCTGTGAATGTTTAAAGATTTTCTGGGTAGAAGATGGACTTGGGATTTTTTAAGAGGTCTCAGGGGCAGCAGATATATTTTTGAAACAACACAATGTTAGGAGAGGTTTCTAAAGTTTAAATAAACATCTAACCTCAAGAGTTTATCATCCAAACTGAAGTTACAAACTCCTCTGCATTCATTAGGGTTTTGAGCTGTGTTTAGTCATCCAATGTTCGAATTAGGGATTTCTTGTCACAGCAGAAGCTTGCAGTCTGGGAACACGGTCCAGAGGAAGCAGAGCATGACTGAAACTCTGGCAGACAGATTATTGGCTGCTGTGGCAAGAGGAAGTCTCTAAACTAAGAACCCTCAATAAACAGAGACAGCCTGTACACGGCTGGGAGACTGAAAGCTTCTGAACCCCAGCTGGTGGCAGGAGTTAAAGCCTAAGAGCTACAGCTGAATGTTTCTTTACTCAGACCATGGATTTTTGATCCTGACACACAGCAGCTAAAATAAATCCTGGAATAGGCAATCAGCTCATGATTGCATGCCTGCTGGAGGTCTCAATCACATCTGTAGGAATCAGCCAATGGTGATGGATAGTTATGTGCCCTCTCTGTGGGATCTAAACCACGGTGCCTTCAAACCTGCTTGAATCCCCTCCAAGCCAGGGAACAGAGCATCAGCCATGGCAGCATTTGCCTGCTGATCTGTAGCAGCTTCTGAGCAGCTGCTGAAAGTAGTTCTGCCTCACTGAAAAAAAAAAAAAAAAAAAAAAAAAAAAAAAAAAAAAAAAAGGAAGTAGAGGCCTGGAGAAATCCTTTTGTGCCTGGTGTCTTGATTTACTGAGGAAGCATTTGGGAGAGCAGTGAGTGAAGGGAAGGAAACTGCAGAAATTTTCGGCTGAGCCAGTGCTGTGAAGCCTGAGGTTTTTGATACAGCATGTAAAAGCACATTTTAGCAATTTGTACAGATAAGCTGTTCCATTTGTACTGGAATGGTAGATGGCAGCAAAATGCAACAACTGCTAAATTTCAGGGCCAAACTCTTGGTAGTTTTCTTGTCCTTCTGGAAGTTTTGAAGCACTCCAAAAAGTGTCTTTTATTGTAGCTGCAGCACAGGATGAAAATTCTCCTTAGGCTTTTATATACAACAAGAAAAACCTGTAATGAATCAGTTATCTTAATTCAGCTTGCTATCAGTCTGCAGTAACTATGCTTTAGCCTCACCTTTCTCTAGGAAGATTCAGGCACTTTCCTTGTGTGCCGTGGCTCTGGGATGTTGGACCACAGACTGCTCTGACCCAGGCAACACTGACCTCAGTAAATTGATCCTGTGATCAGCAGCAAGTGCCCACTTATTTGTGAGAAGTTCAGTGTTAGTCCTGACACAAGCCAGAAAGTAAAATATATTTCAGCTTCATTCCCTTGAAACGTTGCTGCTGACCTCCTGGTCTCACATGTAAGGAATCAATGCTGCCTTCATTAATTTGGAAATGGTTGTGTTTTGTCATTTCCTGAAGGCCCTATGGAAGTTTTATGCCAAGAGAAGGTGGTGCTCTGCTTGGTGAATTATTTAAATCAAAATATCTTAGAGTTAAGCAGTCCATAAACCATCTTTTCCAAACTGTTCCTTCCAAACAGAAGAGATCACGTCTGTAGATTGCAGCACTTTCATGGTGCAATACAAATCTGTCTGCAGAACAAGTAATGGCACAACCACTTGGACAAATGCATCTTCCCAGGCATGCTGAAGGGAATTTGCATAGGGAATAGGACAACAAATATAGACAGAAAGCAATCTTTCACATCATTAGTAATAGACACTTTCTGTGTTTTGTGATTTTAGTCAGATTGTGAGTCTGCATAATTAGGAAGAGATTTGCAAAGATATGAAATAACCAAAATAAATTAGGTGAAGAGACAAAAATGGAAAAGTAACAGTCTTGATTTAAATACTATTTTTTTTATAGTTTGGCTAATTTACTGAGGCAATTTACATGATAAACATATTATACTGTTTTCTTATGTACTAGAATTTTTTCTCCTGGGATTTGCTAAATCTTTGTGTATTTCTGTCCTGCAGCATACAGAAATATTTAAGAATATGCTGCAGCACTGACATCTTTCCTGTGGCTGTTATTTATCATTTACATTGCATTACTATCTATTGCCTGTCCTCTGATAGAGATGCAGGGAATGTTTCAAGTCCAGCCTCTAACAAAAATATAGAATCCAAGGAGAATTTTATGAAAATTGAGGTGTTTTGTAACAAATGAGATTTTGCAACCATTTACTTTTGCTTATCACCAGCCCTCTTTCTTTGGAAAACAAACCATATGGTTTTCAGCTTGCAAGAAAGAAGCAGACAGCCTCTGTTGTGGCAGATTGCCTCCAAAAAGTTGTCCTTGGGCTGGCTCAACATCTTTGAAAATCAGTAGCAGTCTTGGTTTAGTCCACAGTGAGACATGTCTGGTTTTAGTTGAGTTTGAACATTTGTTCAATTAATTCTTGTTGTTTTTTTCTGAACTCTGACTCCCCAGATTTCTATGTGTGTCCTTGAGTCAGTCATTCCTGCTGTCCAGGCTATGTAAAAATAGCAGTTAAAGGTTGTTTTGCTACATTAGAAAAAAGATTCTCAGTGGCACAGGAGCCTGTTTGGCTGTGGGTAGTCATGGAGCTGAGCAGACCCAGGGTGAGCCTGAAGAATTAAAATATAAAGGAAACAGGAAAGATCCTCAATTGGTTTTGGCATTTGTACTTCATGTTCTTGGCAGACTTCTTTGGTGGGTTTTTATTCCAGAGTTCTTCCAATTTAGTTGTGCCACTGTTTATTTTTTGGTGAGTTTTGGTGTTATTATTGGCTCCTTTGTGCTATTGTTGCAACATTGAGAGGGATTTTTGCATTTTTTAGTGTTTTTATTGTGTAACATGGCTTTTCTTGCTTGCACTATAGATCGTTTTTTTCATCACAGTGCTTTCTTTGCATTTTGCATTTTTTGTGCATTTTAGGCTTTTTTTTGGTGAAATCAGTTTGTAATTTAAAAAACCCCACTTTTTTAGTTTGGTTTTTTTCTGCAGTTTTGCAGATTATATAGATTTTTTTTCATTTTCACATTTGTTTTCATTTGAGGTTTTTTTTTTTGGTGTGGCTTTTCTGCAGGAATTCAGGAGGGGGTAATTACTATTATTTGTGTTTCATTTTCTGATTTTTGGAACTTATATTTCTCTTTATTGCATTTTCTTTTACTGTTTAAAAATATTATAATTATTTTCTTTTTTGGATCTATATATATTTTGAATATATTTGAGTGGATTTGGCATTTAATAATATTTTTCATTATTTGACAGTTTTGGTGGTTTGGGGCACCTTTGGCTGGCTTTTGGCACTGTGATGCTTTTTAGCTTTGGCTTTTGGTGTCATTTTTTGGTGCATTTACTAGTGGATTTGGAACTTATTTATATTGTTTTGGTGGGTATTTTGTGTTGTTTTTTCACTTTTTATGTGTTGGACACTGTCTCCCAAAGCATTCCCTGTAAAAGCTGCAGCCCATGGCTGGGAGAGGAGCACTCTGTGCTGGGTTAAGAACTGGCTGGATGGCCAGGAGGTGCTGGTGAGTGGTGCTGCATCCAGGGGTCTGTGCTGGGGCCAGTCCTGCTCAGTATCTTCAGTGATGATCTGGACTGGGGGATTGGTCCACCATCAGTAAAATTTGCAGATGACACCAAGCTGGGAGCATGTGTTGATCTGTTGGAAGGTAGAACGGCTCTGCAAAGGGACCTGGACCAGTTGGATGGATGGGCAGAGTCCAATAGGATAAAGTTTAATGAGCCCAAGTGCCAAGTCCTGAATTTTGGCCAAACAACCCCCTACAGTGCTACAGGCTGGGATGGTGTGGCTGGAGAGTGCCCAGGCAGAAAGGGACCTGGGGGTGCTGAACAGGAGCCAGCAGTGCCCTGGTGGCCAAGAGGCCAATGGCCCTGGCCTGGATCAGGAATGGTGTGGCCAGCAGCAGCAGGGAGCTCGTTCTGCCCCTGTACTCAACACTGAGTCTGCACCTTGAGAGCTGTGCCCAGTTCTGGGCCAGTTCAGGAAGGATGAGACATTTGAGCATGTCCAGAGGAGGCAACAAGGCTGGTGAGGAGCTTGGAACACAAACTGTGAGGAATGGCTGAGGGAGCTGGGGTTGTTTAGCCTGGAGAAAAGGAGACTCAGAGGTGACCTTGTCACTCTCTACAATGTCCTGAAGGGTGGCTGTGCTCAGGTGGGGTTGGTCTCTTTCACCAGGCAGCACTGACAGAACCAGAGGACACAACCTTAAGTGCACCAAGGGAAGTTTAGGTTAGATATTAGAAAGAAATTCTTTACTGAGTGATTGTGTGCTAGAATCATCTCCCCAGGGAGGTGGTGGAGTCACCATCACTGGAGGTGTTTTGGAAAAGACTGGATATGGCACTCAGTGCCATGGTTTATGTGATGAGGAGGTGTTAGCTCATAGGCTGGACTAGATGATCTTAAAGGTCTTTTTCAACCTAGTTCATTCTGTGATTCTGTAATTCTGTGATTCATCTCTCATCTGGCTCTCACAAGAGGTCTTTTCTCTCTATTTTTTCTCAGTCACAGTGTCTTGTCTGAGAGGTTACCTAAAAAGCTTGGAAAAATGCTGTGGAGTCTGTGAAACAGTCACAGTTTCAGACACTTCTGGCATGAATTTCTCAAGCCACCATGAGGGACTTTTTTCCTCCATGAGGAATTTTGCCCTTGTAAAATCACTCACTTTAATTCTGTCCTGCTGTCCCACAGACACCAGAGGAGATGTTCTGGTGTGCTCTCATGCATGGCATCCATTTCTGGGAGGCTCCCTGGGACTGTGTGCAGCTCCTGTGGCAACCAGGGGGTTTTACTGGAAATCTTGATATGATAATAGCTTTTATAACCCTGAGGGTCATAATTTGGCAGGGCACACTGTGCCAGGCAGTGCTGGGGCATGGTGGAGCTACATTTGCAATTAAATTAAGCTGGCTAAAATGGGAACCTCTCTTGCATGCGCAGCAGAGAGAAGGGTTCTCCAAAGGCAGCTGGGATTGCCCATCTCTTTACCCATCAGCCCAATTTTCAGTATCAATGTACCACTGGTCACAAGAAAGGGGGACGTGGGACCCCAGGAGGGGATGACATTGTCATTTGAGTGTGAAGTTCAAGCAGCACAGATGTGAAATGCTTTAGGATCCCAAACCAAGGGCCTGATTTTAAATGTAGATCTGGCCAATAGGAGGTGGAAGGTGCACTGCAAGTCCATGGAGTTCAATATTTAAGCCCCCTCAGTGAAGGAATCCATCTGCACCATCTGGGTAGGATCTGTCTGCACCATCCCCTGCCTCAGCCCCCTGGCCAGTGTGAACTTTGATGGCCTAAAGGGACAGCCCTTGATGTCCAAGCTGTGTTTCCAGTGGGATGGCAGAATGCAGCCTGGGTTTCCAAATCTTAATTAAATACCCAATGAACTGGAACGACAAAATAGCAGCTGAGGATGATGCAGATTTATTCTTTCTTTTTTGGCTTAGCTATGTAAATGACAGATAGGAGCCACAATTCTCTAAGGGTATGTGATAACTAAATGACAATGTGAGACTTCCTTCTGTTGCAGAACAGTTGTCTACAAAAATTCACCAATGATTTCACTGATTGTTTTGGAGAGCTAGAAAAACACATTAATAACAAATCATAGTTAGAATCCTTTATGACCCAATGAGTTTAACCACTGGGTATTGCATTCATGCCCTAGCAATTTATTTAATAATGTTTTCTCACCTTGAAACTTACTGTATCATCCCAAATCATCTGTTTGATATGGTTGTTTCAATTGCTCAGCTGGCTCTTGCTAGTGTAATTTAACATTTTCATTAGTTCAGCAGAAGAAAGAATTTAAGGATTTTTATGTTTCAAAGGCGTGATGTGTGTCATGGTGGGAATCAGGTAGGAATTACTATTCTTTAATGAATACTTTATGGATTCTTTAAAGTAATTACGTAGTGTAATTAAATTATTTGAAATTCAGTTTCCAACTTTGTTTCCTGAATAGACTTAATTTGATCTTTGGGTAGGGAATAAGTTTCTTTCAGTTAAGCCCTCTGTAGGTGGAATAGAGAACATGTCATTTGCACATAGGTGGCTTGGGAACTTCATGGGAAAGAAAACCAAAGAGCTTCCTTGTTTTGATCTATTCTCTGTTTGATGGCTTGTGTTCAGCATGAGGAAGCTACATAAATGCCATCAATTACTCACTGAATTAGCTTATTTGAAATATTTGCCAATGATTTATTCTGCAGCTGATAACAGTAGACCTGTAGGTGAAGCAATGCCTGTGCTCAGTTTTTCAACAGGAGTTTCCATTTACCACAGTCATGCTAGGACATGCTCCTACAGACAATTCTGCACATCTGGGAATTCAAACATTTCAGAGGCTGATCAATTAACTCTTACTGAGGCAAACTGACATGGAACTCAGTGACCACTTGGTTATTAATGTAGCACTTGTGCTTTGGCTGTTTTTGACCTTTTTTTCACCCTCCTTTTGGGAGAATTCCCAGGTGATAGTTCAAGAATTCAAAGATTCCCAGTACTTTTTGTTATTTTTCCTTGGTAAAAAGTAAATTATTTCTATTTTGGTTTATATCTGAGTTTTTCCTGCTCTCTAGTAGGCACTCTCAATGACATAAATTTTTTTTTGCAGCAATTTCAGTACAGCTCCTTTGAGGATCCTGTTCTGCCACACACACAGACCTCTGCACTGGTTCTGTGATTGGCTTAAATAGTTATGAAAATTAACCAGCTCTGTATTCATCATCTTTTAGGATAAAAGAGAACTTTACTCAGGAAACCCAAAAAAGAAGCTTAGGAAATTACATAACTGAAAGTCCCTAGTCACTGAATTAAAGAATGTGCACAGGTTTGGAGATGGAATTAAATGTGTTCCGATGTTTTAGCATTTCCTTCTTTTCCTGCATGGAATTATGAGCTCTGAATCCTCACTGTGCAAAGTGTCTGAACCTGAAGTCTTCATTCAGTCCATCCTCTCACTGTGCTTAGAAGTAAATTAAAAAAAGCTTTCATGACTTATTGAAATGGTTAGGAGGCCTGAGCCAATAGTTAAACAGTCAAGGTCTGAGTATATCACAAAATGGCAGAGAATGAACTGCATTTCTGAAGGATGGAACCAGCAGCAGAGTGTGTGTATTCTCTGAGGAGCTGACCAGTTATTTACTGCAAAGCCTGCACCTTCACTTCTAGAAAAAGGAGTGCTTGTAAAACACTTCAGTACAAACAGCCCAGCTTTTTCATGGAAAATTAAATAATCATGCTCTAAGGAAAGATGGCTTCTTTCAATTTTTTTACCTTTCCTTTGTTTTTTTTTTTTTTTCCTCTAAGAATTTTAAGTAGGCAGCCCAAATGAATATGTTCTCTAATTCAAGTCTTAAAAATGAGACTGTGCTCAAGATGGACCATAAGAGAATGCAACCTGCCAGCTTAATTAAGTTTCTGGAAAGCTTCTGGGCAAAATTAATATATGTGGATGAAAGCCAAAATCAGCCTGACTGAACAGATTTTAGCTAGTACACCACAACTCTGAGAAACATAGGGACCTTAAAGTATTCAGCCTAGCAATATTAATTACAGTGGTTAGAGAACTTTCTATCCTTTTTCTGAATGCCAATCTGCATTTATTGTTGTTTATGTCCAAGACAATATGGTTATCAGAACAATCTTAGAGTTAAATTAAAAAATTAGAAAATGATTTGCCATCATTTTCTGCTTCAAACTCTTATTAAATAGCAGTTGATGAAAACAGAAAGCTAGATTTAGTCAAATAACCTGCGTGTGAAACTGAATTAGTTCATAATGCAATAAAGGCCTGTGATATTAATGTGCTTTATGAACATGAACTCCACACTTGGCCTTTATCTGTCACTGGAAGAGGATCTCTGCATTAAACACTTTGTTAGTCTTGTCACCAGACACTGTTCCAGAACATTTGGAGCCTTTAGCAGTGCTTTGCGTGGGCTGCATTCACTTGCCACAAAGAGGAAAAAATGCAAAATTTTCTGCTCCTTGATCCCCTGTTTCTTCATGTCCATGCTTTGCTGTGGTGATATCTCTACTGCAGCCCTGTGTACTCCACTGCTTTAATCTGCAGCAATATAATGGAGGTAACATGGCAAAGACAGGTCACAGAACCACAGAATCAGCTGAGTTGGAAGGGATCCACAAGGATCATCGAGTCCAAGCCTGGCCCTGCACAGGACAGCCCCAGGACTCACACCCAGTGCCTGAGAGCATTGTTCAAATGCTTCTTGAGCTCTGCCAGGCTCAGTGATGTGACTGTGCCCTGGGGAGCCTGTGTTTTAGCTCAGCTGAATCAGAGAGCTCATCCTGACGTCTTTGCTGAAACTCAGCCTCCACTGCCTACAGAGGGAATCTCACCCCAGAAAGAAGGTCAGGATCAGAACACATATGCTTCCTGCATATTTCCAACCTGTCATTGGGCAGCTCTGGTGAGCAACCATGGGAAATGCACACGCTGAAAATAGAGGATTGCACTGCATTATATGCACACGGTGGTAACTGAGGAAAAAACCGATTTAACTGATGTCAATGCAGAACAGAGATATTCTGGTGTTTTAATTGCCCCCCTGGAGGATGCTAAATATTGCCAATCACTCTCCTGTTCTATTAAATGTTTCCTTTTCTGTGAAAAGGGCTTTCATAAAAGCTTTGCTTCTCAGTGTACAGTGACCTAGGAGTGCTCTGAAATGCTGCCTTGCTGGGACTGCTCTCACCAAGCCTCTCCTGGAAAGGTGAAGAGGGCTCTGAGTGACACCCCCATGGCATTTCTCCACAGTATTTTTGATGATGAAGGTCACTTAGAAAATTTCTTTGAAAACATCTTGGTACGAGGAATTATATTTTCTTCTGCTTTTCCTTTGAATTGTGGCTACCAGAAAGAACCTGGCATTCATCAAGTTGAAAACAGTAACAGATTGACCCAATTTTCTCCTGTCATCAGTAGGCTGTAATGCTTAAAAGGTAACCATGTCCTGTTCCTGACAATTCTGCCTTGTCACCCAGCAGTGGCAAAGCCATGTCCAGGTAGTTTCAAAACAGTAGAAAACTGGAACCTGCTTTCCTATCTGATGTAGTGCTTGCTTGGATTTTCTAACATCTTAGTAATGGGCTCTTAAGCACTCACTGTCTGACAAATGAACACAATAGAATCACAAAAATTTCCTTTCCTCACAACATTATGCTGAAAGTATGGGCCCAATTGACCACTCTGACAGTTCAGCAGATTTAGTGGTGCCAAATTGTTCTGCAACTGACACAGAGAAATTTTGCTCAGATTTATAGCTGAACACTAAAAAGACTTCAAATAGGTTTTGAAGCCACAAAGATATATTTTCCTTTCAAAGCCTTGTATCACCTTCTGGAGTACAAAAGTAATACTTGCACATCATGTCAGATCCCTCTCACTTTTTCTGGGCATTAGTGTATCAATTGTTGTGAATAATATAGGAAGGATACCTGTTTCCAAAGAAGTCTATAACAAAACTCCTGCAGATTTGCAAAGGAAAGTCCTCTCCCTAGGCTCAGATCAGCCAGCTATGGTAGTACCCAGCCTATAGAATTTACATTTACAAATGTATGCACACAAATACCAAACCCATGGTATTACATAATAATGTTAAAAAGGACAGTCTGGTATTTTTATCTCATACTTTCTAATTGAATTTCATTAAGATTAATGACACTTTATTTTCCTTGTGTTCATGTCACAGTTGGTTTTAAATCATGTCTGTTATATAGCCTGACAATTTTTCATGCCAGGAATTAGTATAACTAAACAGTAAAGTATTAACAAAACAGGTGCTGATCTATTTAGAATTAAATTTCAAACTATGCACTAAATTTGGGTATTTAGATGCTTTGCTTATGATTTGAGATTATTTTAAAAGCAGAAAAAATTTTGAACTTTTACTCTTCTCAGTATGCTGTATTTTAAGCATTTTTTTGATTAGTGAAGGTTATATGCAGAGTTTCATAAAAGCATACATAAAAACATGTAACCCCAAGACATAAAAGCAAATTAATTTAGACAAAATGGAATAATTTGTCCCTGAGATAAGTTGGTGGCAGTAAGCCAGTCATTGATTTGAACCATCATGTTTTGAATTGTGTACTTGGAAGTGGTTTCCCTTTGGAGATGGCTCACCCCAGGTTGGCTGTGTGGAAGAGCCTTTGGGAGAACTGCACTCTGCAGATTTTGGGGGTTGTGGTCCAGTAATGTTCAGAATTACAGCTTTTGCATGGGAGATTTTACTAACTGGTTGAGACAGCTCCACTGTTCTTAATCCTTGTATATATAAATGGATATAAATATTGGGGAATACATTCTGCAGGGAGAAAATAAGCTTGAGGCACAGCAGTCACAGTTGTAAAGTATTAGCAGTCTTCATAAGAGAAATGTTTCTTATTTTTATGTACACTATTTGTGTGCTCCCTCTTCCTCTGAAGTCAGTTTTGCCTGTGATTTAAATGAGAGCTCTATGGGACATAGACAATTTTTGTCAACACTTTTCTGTCTCTGAGGGGCTAGGAAGTGGCAAAAGACTACAGCAATGTGACTTCTCTTCCAAGCAGCAAGAAGGAGCAATTTATTGAAAAGCCATGGCATTTATATAAGGGAGATCATGAAAAACAATGAAAAGACTCATTGGTCAAAGAAGGCAACACCTCTTTGAAAACATGCTTTGTGCAAAATATCACGAGACACTCACACAGCTCGTGGTCAACACCAGGTGTGTTTTCTTTCTACCTTTCCTTGTTTTGTCTCTGAGAAAGATTCCCAGCCTGGGAAAAAACAGATTAGGTTTCCCCACGAGTCTTCAACAGTGTCTACACTTTTTCACATTTACTTGCTTCATACTAACAACTCTGAGCTTCCAACATTTGGATCAGGGGCTTTGAGCAAGCCCTGTAACTTTCCTGCCTCTCTCCATCTCTTGGAAACATGATCTATGCTCAGTACCTTATATGTAGCTGAACACACACCTTTGATGGTCCATGTCTGAAAGTTCTGAATTTTGGACAAAGTTTAGATTCCTGCCATGTTTTTAGCCTCAGGAAATTGAAATGCTGAAATTCAGAGAAGCCAGACATTATTCTAAATGTACTTCTGAGGTGATGATAGAGCTCATATTGTTTCTCTGGAAAGCACTGATGTTTCCACTCAGTCAGAAAAGATTAAATATTGCCTTATAGTTGTAAAGTTCTTTGAAGGTGAAATGTGCTATACAAATGATACATTATTCATAATACTACTACAATATGCCTCAAGAAATAATCGTGGAACTTAATAAGAAATTAATTTTCTCTAGATTTTGTTTTCAACATCCCATAAAAGTTAATAGAAAATTACAGTCCTGCACTCAGAGTCTAAAATAATGAATCTAAAGACCTATAGGAAGGACATATTGCTCCCTTTAGAGAGTCTTATGAAATTTCCTATAGAGTCTTACAAGTTTCATCTCTATTATAAGGTTTAGTCTGGAGAGCTTTTTCTGGCTCTTGTTTATTTAATTATCATTTTCAATACATAAAATGAGAGTTTATTAATTCAGGAACCTGTTTTTCATATTTTCTGAAATTGCCAAACCAAAATATTAAAGGATTCTTATGTTGTACAGTAGAGCAACATTTGCAATCAGACTTCTACAGAGAGTAGAGAAATTTCATTTTACCTGTCATTTCTGGAACATCAAGAGTTCTTACAATGTGTTTAAAATGCATTTACATGGGGTTAGTTAACATAAATTCTTTCAAGAACCTTTGATGCCAGTGTTGCTACATGGCATTTTGCTAGTCAGCATTAGTCTCACACATTTTCACAAAGCATAAAAGCAAATATATCAATCTTTTTTGTTTGCTATAATCTTAATTCTTCTGTGTCTTCTGTTTTTGTATATGTTTCTATTTTATGATTCCTTGACAGTTTTTCTCCACTTCTCCTGCTTGTTAATATAAAAATATTTTATTAACAAGATGTGATATTACAAAAACCTTTTATTACATTTCTAAAAAAATATCCAAGGCAGTAAAATATCACATTGAAGATACTGTTTTAGCCAAGTTTCATCATCAGGACTGACTGTGTTAATTTGCTCTGACAGAGCTTGCTTCTTTAACCAAAACAATCCCAAATTACATTTGAAATTCAAGGAGTTGGCTGACTAGAATTAGGAAGAACTACTTTACATTTCCTATGAAGTTGAGGGACTATTAGCAGTACTTCATTAATTTCAGTTCTTTATGAAAAGTCATCAGCCTTGAGACTATTGTCACAGCAAAGAATTTGAGAAGTACAAATACTCAGAATACCCTGTGGAGAGTTTCTATACTTGGGTTTTATGATGTGTGGGGATCTATCAACATTTCTTTTGCCCAGCTTCAAATAATTGAACTTCACCCTCAGTAACCACCTCCCCAGAGCTGTGGTGCACTAACCAGCTCCCAAAGGCCTGAGAGGCGAGAAAAGGGAAAACAAAAATAGTCAAAGCAGCTTTCATTTAGATAAGAATGAGCTTTTGGAAATAAGGAATGTGTTGTGGAATTTACAGATTAACTAATCCCATCATTTGCCAGCCAGTACAAAGAACCCTGTTTCCAAAAGGGAAGTGTTAAGAGCCTAAAAGGAGGGATGTGGAACACCAGGGCTCTTTAAAATGCTGTTTATTGTATGCAAATGATGCAGCAATTCACGGGTTGTGGGTGACAAGAGCCCAGCCCACAGCCTGACAGCCACAGATGTGGGTTCCTCTGAAAGCTTCCTCTAGTTCTGGTTACGATGCATTAGATACTTTTCATTACAGAGCATCTTAAAACATGACAGCCAATCAATATCGTTACTATTACCTATGGCATAACTATTAACATTACCATATTTATGTTACTATTTTCCAATCACAAAAGATTGGTATGTTACAGTTTAAGCCAGAAGTTGTTTTTCAGTTTTCTTGCAGTGGGAAATTCTGAGATTTTTTTCTCTTCTTGCAACATGATATTTTTGTTTGTCTGTGAAAATTTGTCTGCTCGGCCGAAAAAAAAAACCAAAAAAACCACAAACAGGCAAAAGTCTTATGTTCCATGATCTTTTCCTACTTCAAGCTCGTGGGCAGCTGAAATTCTTTCACAGATTTTAAACTCAAGGAAATAAAATAATTTTTTCTTTAGAGAAACAGCTCTTCAGCTTGTATTCCCTTTATTTTTTGACTTTAAGTTATGATTTTGCTTATAGTGTATTCCTACAATTCCTTCAGTTTTATTTAATCTCTCATGTGTAATTTAGGAAAATCTCTCACATGCAAATAATGTAACAAGTGCAAGACAAAACTTGACTTCTGCCATTATTGAAAGGCCTTGTCAGTCAAACTTTTTTTTTTTTTTGTTTTTTTTTTTTTGTTTTTTTTTTTTTTTCTGAAAGACCTGCACTACAACAGCAATTTTGCAATTTTCAACAGGGAGAGATTTTTCTTTACAGAAGCAGCTGGGAAACCAGATGGAATACCTGTGTTTTTTTGGTTTGGTTTGGTTTGGTTTGGTTTTTTTCCTTCTTGCTTTAACTAACTTCTCTACAATTAGAGTTGGTTTCTTTCCTTGGGAAAAAGATGTGCCTGTTATATTCTCAGCATGAGATTTGAACACTTCCTCCTCTCTTAGAAATTCCTGCTGTGTTGCAGAGCTTTTGGGTCAATGCTGAGTATTTTCACCTTTTGGAACATGCACACACTGTTCCATGTGATACCAGGTGGTGGCAAAAGACGTGAGTAGGAAACAAATGGGAGTCAAATTGACTGAAGAATGCTCCAAACTGACCTTTTTTTCTTAGAATGGACTCTGAGTAGAGGAGCATGTCCTAAGCCTTTACCTGAAATAAAATGATTTCTCTCACATTTTGTGGCTTAGAAGATGTGAACAGACTTGTTCCACTTGGTTCCTTCAGCACCCTAACAAAACAGAGAATTGCATTTCAAGACTGTGCTCTCATTCAAATAGTTTCCACATTTTCCATCTTCAGAGCTAGCACACCATTCTCAGTCTGAGCCAAAATTTAAAGTTTGTTTTTCTTTTTGATGGTACCACTTGAGTCCCCCCTTTGATATGTCAGTGACAATATGGAAATCAAAAGTGTGTGTATACACTTACCTGTCCTGGTGAAGCTAAATAGTACCACAGTCTGTGTATCTGTGTCTCCTTTAGAGCTTCAGGTGTTTCTGCCTCCAATATTTCTAACTTGGATTTGCTGAATCACTCTTTCAGTCTTAATGAGCCACATATATAAACATGCTGTTTCCTGATAGAAGTGCCTCCACTGTCCTCCAGTCAACTAAGTCAAAATGAGCAAATCTTTCTTCAGAACTTTAAAATTTGATAGAAGGGTAGAAAATGAGAACTTACTGCTTAAATAATTTAAACTCTATTCTTCTATTAATGCAGTTTTGCAAGCAACTGACATTTCTAGTAGCCTTTCATTTAAGATGTTTTCCCTGTGAAAGGCTTTGTGGTACAACCTGTGAGGATATGATTTTGCTTATTTTAGTTCAGCTTATATAATTTGTTCTTCACAGCAGGGGATAGCTATAATTTTGAAGAAGTAGTATGAAAGAGCATCCTCACTTCACATCTTGCAGTGCTATTCAGCAGGGATCCTTTCAGAAGATATTCACTATTCTTTGCTCGAGGCATCAATCTTAAAAATAAATTACTAAACAAATATTTATTGTATCTCAGTAATTATCTTAGCTTTAATTATCATAACCACACAATTCCTCATGTCCCTTTTCAAGCAATACTACCACCTTCTCTGGCCTTTCAATTGCTACCATGTTAAGTCTTGTGTCAACCCTTATAAGTTATTCCAAAACCTCCTCTTTTACTAATGGTTCTTGTCTGACACTGAGCACCAGACACAGACACAAAATAGCTGCTGCTGAATTCAGCTGTGATCATCAGCAGATGGAGCAGGTGTAGTCAGGTTACTGGCTGATTTTTATCTCCATGGGAAGAGCTTTGGAAAATCCCCCTCTCCTTTTTGTTGATCAATTTTTGATTCCATCACAAAGCTGCTATTTCTGGGTGATGAACCCAGGGAAGTGGCACGTGCCAGCATGGCTATGCCAGGTGATTTGTGAATGTGTGGGTACCTGTGGTAAGCACTGCTTGCTGTCTGTGGAAATCTACATTTCTGTAGGACAGTGCCACAGCTAGAACAAAGCTGGAACATTTGGAAGACCTGCAGTGTTCTGCATTTCCACACAGAAATGGATGTGAGGGCAGGGTTCTGCAGCTCCTGAGACACCCCAGGGATGGCTCCTGTTAGACCCTTCCCTCAAGGGAGCCTTGCTTTTGACCATTAACTCCTTAGCAGGAAACAATGCAAAACCTCATTCCATGCCATCAAGGGCACCACCCTATCCAGAATTGGAATTTAACAGAACTGCATCAAAAACTGTTCATTCACTGCTGGTTAATCTCAAAACCTCACCCTCTGAAGTCTGTATCCTCTCCCTTTTCACCAAGGCCATCAATGTTTTAGCTGCCTGGAAATATGCCAGGCTGTGTTGATGCTTTTCTTAATTTTTTTTAAATTTTGCTGTGGAAGGTGCAGATGGCAGGATATTTATTTTCCTCGACTGATTTAAGAGGGTGAAATATAGGACACAGGGCTTTCAGTTTTGCTGTTTCAAAGGCAGAGAGAGAAACAGCAGAGATGCTATTCTGCTAGTCAAGGCAACTTACCAAATACCATCCGAAGATAAAAGGATCACTGACATATTTGAGCAGAACAATATGTCTTGGCATTGCTCCTTGCCCCTTGTTTAAGAGCCAGATGGTAAATGTTCCCTTGCCAGGGTTCTGTGTAGAAAGCAGGCGAGTTGTTTTGCTAAGGAAGTGGCAGGCATGTCAGAATCAATAGCCTTGGAAAGCTCACAGTACGTGCCTCCTCCTGACAGAGCGAGGGAAGCCGAGGAGAGCGGTGAGCTGGAGCAAGGCACTCACAGCAAGAGGTGATTTTGTTCTGCCAGCAGGACAATTTCCTAATGACGTATTGCATGCTTCTGCCTTCTGTTTAGTGCTCAGAAGGAGCTGCTGGGAAGTTGATGGCAGCACTTGAAACGTCTGCGCAGTGTCTGCAGGCTCACATTGCCTGCACCTGCCTTGGGGATGCACTGCAGCCTTTCGTGGGGGCTGCTGCTGCCCAAAAGCTGCTGCTTTGTTCCACTTACTTGTGGAGGTGTAATGCTCAGAGCTATGGAGGAGATTCAGCCTTACCTGTCTGATGAACTTGGTGATCTTGACATGAGGTCAGTGGCTCAACTGCATGTCAAGAAAAAATGTCAAGGGCAGCCCAGGTTATAAGAACTTCCCTCTTGTGTTGTACAAAAGGAAGCACAAGAAAGGGGAATAAACCAAAGTGTAGAGGAAGAGTTGACATTTATTATGGCCAGAGGACAACCACTGCATTGGGAATTTTCTATGCTTTCCCCACTAATATAAACACGTGACAGATTTATGTTGGCTCCAATTTGAAATTCAACCAACTTCTTTAAAAGAAATTACAGAGTCCCATAAAGCAGAAGAATAATGGATGGAAATTGTTTACATGCTTGGAGGGAAACTGGAGAGTACTTAAATGTGATAAAGCATTGTGAAATGATTTACAGGATTGTTTTGGGGTGGGAACATTTTAATCATTTGCATTCTTATAGGATAATTAAACAGCTTACTGGACATGGTCTTTTCAGAGTGACAGGTCTGACTTCAGTCCTGTATTACTGGATTTAGAAATATATTTAAACTCTGTTCTTGTCCATGAAGAACATTTTTAACAGCCTGTTTAAATATGGAAGCAAATGAGGAGAAATACAAGGTGCCAGGCTCTCAGCCATCCTAGCCGGGGTTAGAAGTAAAACAGTCTTGCAAACAGGAGTGTGAAATTAATTTTAATAGATTTACCAACTCAAGAATCTAGAGAGAGGTATTTAATTAAAGTCAGAAGGGATGAGAGGTAGCTAGATTAATCTTAGATTAGTTGATGAATGGAACCCTTTTGTCTGTTCTTAGTTGATACTAATTTCTGGCGCTGTACTCAATTTTTATAGATTTATGACATGCATTTTAAAGAAATCTCACGGCTGGGGATGGTTGAACACCTTTCATTTCACCTACTTTGTTTTTTCATATATTCTGTTAATGGTTTATGATTGTTATCTAAGTTACAAGATAACCTTACCTGTCCTTTACCTCAGATGACTCTTTTTTGCACAAAAAGCCTTCTTAATTCACCAAATGGAGAATATTAAGCATCAAATATAAAAGCATGTCATAAAAAAAACCCAACCCAAACTCCAACCATATTAAAAATTCAAATAAAATGCCTAATAAATCAATCATACCAGTACTTAAAAGAAAATTCAGTCACCTCAATACTAAGTAAATAATAAAAAAACCAAGCTGGATTTAAAAGTTTGTTTGAGATCTAAACAAATCCTCAGGAACCCAGAAACAAATCTCCTTGAAAACAAGTCCTTGATGTATCAAATGTGTTAATATTTCCTGTGGAGTCAGATATGTATTGTATGTGTTGTATATTGTGTGGAGTCATTGTATGCTCTTGACAGTGCAGTTCCATTTTCAGGAAAAACAAATCTATTTCTTTCAGTAGTGGTTGTATCTGTCCTTGATAGGTAACCACAAAGGTGGTATTGGACCACAGATGTAAAAAACATACATAGCTGCAGCATGTTCTTTTATTTTGCAGGCTTCTTATCAATGATGAATATATTTCAGTTCTGGAACAAGATATGAACAGAGATATCAGTAAATGAAAGAGCTCAATTAGTTAATAAATACCTGAAGTCCAGAAGTTGCTAGGAAAAGAGCAAGACACGAACTGGGAAAAAATCAGATCATAAGTTATATGTTTAAAGAAGCAGAAATGCTGTGAGCTGGAACCATGACTATGACACAAAGAGATTACAAACTACTAATTCATATTGATTATTCTGTCCCTGTCAGGGTCCTTCAACAAGTCTTTCTGAATATGCTGTGTTTTCTTATATACAATAATAACTTTATACTTTTTATTAGTATTTTCATTGCTTGCTAAGGACTTAACATCTAAGAATATTTTAATGGGATTTTTCCAGATGGTGGTCTAAATTTGTGCATCTTTATGTTCCATGTTGTCACAGTTAAGCAGAAGGCACATTCAGGTTTCTGAGAATGATATGTTAATTTTTCAGTATTGCTATTTATATTTCAAACACAGACATACAAAGCCTATGCTGACATATGTGTATGCACACTAATTATTATAATTTCTCAAGGTCAATTAGAGCTCATGTCATTTTGGAGAGATATTTCCCATCCTTCTTCCATCTCTGGCTTTACCAGAGGGGTAAAGCTACAAGTGAGAGGGTCAGGTTTCTGTTAAAACTATCCACTCTTCTAGATAATTACATACACTGGAATATATTGCAAATTGACCTTTCCTAATATTTCTAAATGAATTGTTAGTGGCACAGCATGGTCAAGAATGTGATTATTTCTCAGACTCCATTTCCAGAGTTCTCAGTGACTGGCAGCAGTGAAATGCAGTAAGTAGGAATAGGAATATTCTTCCTGCCATTTGTTCCTTTCTCTTGGCAACCTTTGCTTCATTAGCTTTATGCTTATCAATGCTCAATGAAGATTCTGAAGCATAAACATGTTGAATTTAGAGGAATATTGATCAGGTGTTAAGCAATGGATTTCATGTGGTAACTCCCACTCTGGCATTAGTGTGCAGTTGGAATGAGCAGATTTTTCAGCTGGGACAGAGGTTGTAGCCTTAGAGATTCTCTGCTTCAGCAGCCCCCAAAGTTCTGCCATTTCCCCAGACAATCTGATCCCAGTGGGATGTGAAGCACCACTTAGCAGGACAGCCCACAGTGTGTGACTCCCATTTCATGCCTCAGGGTTTTGCCATTAGGTGCACACTCAGAGAGCTCCGAGCGCTGCTTGCTGCTGATGGAGACCAGAGTGTCTGCTAAGGAAGATTTCATTTAAACTCTCTGCTCTTCAGTGAGAGCATCACATGAACTGCTTGATTGCAAGTGATAGGAAATGTGCTATGCCTGCTTTTTATTTTTATTTTGTTTTGTTTTGTGGTGCTAAAAGGGCTTAGCCATTAGGACTGGAGTATTTCAGAGCAGTCTGAGCTACTGCTTTTAGACAGCTGTGAGGGCTGTGCCTTCCTATAGCAGTGTTGGAGTGTTTTTAATGGACAAGAATATATGACAAACAAGATTCAGTAACAGGCAAAAGGATTTTAGAGTAAATGATGAAAAAAGTAACTTTTTTCCCCCCTGCAAGATACCTGTTCTGTTTTACATGTGTTAGATAGAAGCAGCAACCTTCAAAGCAAAGGAGAGGTTAAGGACAGTACTTTGAAATCCTAACTGGATTTGTGTTTCTGGACTCAAATAACTATCCAGGCAAAGAGCTTGTAATTTTAAAAGTAAACTTTTCAAAGCATACTATATCTGCCTAGGATATGAAGCCAGTTCTCTTGTCTGCATTTAAATCTCTTTGCTCCTATTTCTGGCACCAGAAATTATGCTTAATTGCCAGTGATGAAGTATGGCTGGCATGATTTTGCTTTTCATAAATGGATGATTCGGGTTCATTTTGTTCTGAGAATTGCCCTTCCTCAGCCATTGTGTTAAAGCTTGGAGAATGAGGTGATAAAAAGTGATATTAAACATATTTTAAAATCCTTAAGACTGAGGTGAGAGACTGCTGTGGAGACTGTGGTATAAATGGATAGACTTGGACAGACTTTGCCACAGCTTTGTAAATTTGTACTCATAGAAAAGTTATAGCTTTACTAGTAATAAACTACACTAGCAGAAGTCTATATTCAGAAGAGGAAGCAGGAATTTTGCTAATAAAAGTCCTGCCAAAATCTTAAGGCTAAAGCTCAAGAGCTGCTGTCACTGCCCAGAATTATACATTAAACTTGAATATGAGACACAGAAATAAAAAGTATTCTTCTGCCTTCATATTTTCTGGGTCTGAAGCAGTAAATCTCAGCTTGAATATATTTGTTAAAGAGGACCAAGGAAAAGACAGCAGTGTTCCTAGAGAATGCTGGGAATAAAAAAAATATTCTTCTTTAATTGATATATTTAGCTGCAACATTAATTTATCTTACAATGTAAATCTATGTAACAACTTCTATCTCTCTTGTCTTGGAACTTATTCTGAGTTCTGTCTTTTTAGTGGGCTTTAGAGGCTATAAATAATTTTTCAGAGAATTTGAGCCTCTGTGTCCAACAGAAACAGAATCAGCAATCAAAGCTGGGCTCCAATATATTGATGAATACTACAATTAACACTAGCAAGCATTTCCCAGTTTATTAATCCACCATGTAGTCCAGGATGTCCTGGGAAACACGGGCAGGAACTTCACAGGCTGCAAGATGGATAGCAGAATACAGCTGACTAAATATTAATCAGTGTAGTAACAGTGCACTATTCACTTTCCTACTTCAGGGCCTCGTTTGACATGGCCTTACACAGAGACAGGGGTGTGGGCTATGTATGATTCACTGCAGATATTTATTTGCCCTGGCTATTGCCAAGGTGCCATTTGAATGTTGTATGCACACTAATCCCCTTTTAGTGTGTGTATTTTCTCTCTGCATCTCTCTATCCTTAAGGTGTGATTTTTAAACAAATTTTGCCTCTCTGGTGTCTTGAGAAGCACAGAGGAGATGTTGTTGCTGCAATCTCACATGAGGTGATAACTGCTATGAGATAATTTCTTAAATATCTGTGATTCTTCATGTTAAACTGAGGCTCACTCACACCTGACAGAGCAGCCTTTTATAGCATAAAGCTGTTGAAAATTGCACTGTCTAAACCCATGCTAAAAAGAATATCACTGGTCATAATAAAGGCTGTAATTCTAATTCCAGGCAGGTAATTCACAGGATTGTTTAAATATTCATTATGCATAGGCCTAAAATGTCAGTACATATTCTTAAAATTCCACTACTTGGGCTTTCAAGGTCCTAATTAAAACAACCATATGATGATATCTTCTCTTCCTATATTTAGCATATTCCTACACTATATTTGCTGTAACTGTTTCAGGCTATAAGAAAGGTGAAAGGCTCTTGTTGTTTCCTGACAGCATTTTGTAAAACCTGTGTTGTTACTGAATGAAGAATACATAACAGTGACAATTTGCTTTTTTGCTTGGGCATGTTATGCATTTCCTTAAGTAATTAATTATTGTTATTAACTTTTAAAGGCACCTTAACTTGGAATAGAAGCACTGCACTTAACTTTTGTTGAACATATATGAAAGTAGGAAGAGAAAAAAAATATTTTCTTACTGTTAGCTGTGTATTCTCTCTTCATTGATGCAGAATGAGACTGGGATGTCAGAAACAGTACGTACACATATGAAACATCTTACCCCTGCTAGGCAAAGTTTAGGACTTTGTAGCACCACAAAGGGCTGTCACTGTCCTGACAACAATTTGAAGATTTTCCTCTGGGATGCCTGCACATTTGAAAATGAACTCAAAGCACTGTAGACTTCAAAAAGAACTCAGAGACTTAGTCTATGACAGAGCAAGTCCCATTTGGCAGCCACAAACAGTGTTTGTGGGATTTGAGGACCTGCCATGCCATCCTAAGGGAACAGTAAAGCTTCCAGGGAATGGTGCAGGAAAGAAGGCTGAGCTAACATGTGAAGGACAGCACTGCCATGCTAAAAATCTATTTCAGAAAAACAACCAAACAAAATTGCCTGAAAATATTTGTTTTTCACCAACTATTTGAAAAGATTTGTCTTTTAATTACCTCAGACTTCGTTATCTCAGCCAGTCTGTTCTCCAGCAGCTCCCAAGCTGTTTGGAGCACGTTCAATGCTGGCAGTGTGTGCAGTTCTTCTGCCCTTGGCTCTGGGGCTCTGGGCTAGTTCAGGTGGGGCACAGGCTGCTCTCCTCAGGGGCTGCACTCTGCTGCAGAAAAAGCTGCAGCTTGTTTGGGTGTCTCTATCTCAGCATGATTCCCATCTCCTCACACCCTGGATGAGCTTCTGAGCTTCTGTGCTCATAGCCAGAGCTGTAAGTCTGTGTGGGGATGAATTAGTATAATCTATAGCAAACCACTGCCTTTTTCTATGTAGTAAACAAAGGTGCATTTCTGGGCTTGGACCTCCAGATACTTTCAAAGAGTAGTCAGATAGGTTTGGGTCATTTCTTTTTAATACTTAGGATAAGAGCTGAACTAGGATTTTGAACCATCTAAAAGCTGTTTAAGGCCCTCATCTCAAACCACTTCTGCTCCTTGCTGAGCATCTCTGCTGGATTTGCACCCCTCCTGCACATACAAATTTGATCCTGAGAAGAAAGAGAGCAAGTGATATGATTGACTGTAGAATGTCTACAAGCAGTTACTCTGTGGTAGAGTTCTTTGTCTGTGGCTATGCAGGGGATTTTCTGTGCCATGCACGGGTGGAATTCAATTCCCAACCCCTCCTGCTGCATTCCCTCTTTGCTGTATTCATCACCTAATGGGGAGGCTCCCAGGTCTGTGGGCAGAGGTGACACCTAGGCTTCTGTGATTTGTTTTTGTAGAGTGTGACACACACTGGAGCTCCTGTTTAATAGTCTGTCTATGACTTCAGGAAACAGAAAAAAGTAATTTGTAGCTTAAAAAGGGAAATTCTGGTGCAAGCCAAGCATTAGGAATCTAACCCCATTGCTGCAGTACACTGCAAAGTTCCATCAGGCAGCAGTGTTGGTCCCTGGTGCTGGAAGAGTTGTTAATGGAAATGGGCCACTCTGTTAAGAGCTGTTACAATCTGTTAAAAAACGTTCTTGCTATTTGAGAGACTAAATACAAATTTAGACACCATCATGATGCTTCTGGGTTTTTTTCCCTCACATTTATTTTGCTGTGAGTTCTTCGTTGCTATATCCAACAGTGAACTTTGATACTGTTTAAAGTTTCAGTCATAACAGCAATGTAAAGTTGGCTTTTAATGAAAAATAGTCATGAAACCGAGTGACACATAGCTAATAAAGTGATATTTTATACAGCTGATGATTAGCAAAATAAACCAAAACCCAAACAGCTTGGGAGGGAGTAACTTCCCACTCATCTCCATTGGGAAGTCCATTTCTGAACCTGTAAAGCAACACTGATTTAATATTTTTGTGCCCTTCTCCTTCATCACCCTCATTTTATTGTCCAGAGGATGCCTTTGTTTGCTGTGCCTTGGCCTCAGCAATACCAGTGACTACAGGTATGATTATGTCCTCCAAATCTGTCCATTATAAATATTATTAGATAGAAATCCAGACACATGAAAGAACCAGTGCAATGAGTACAGGTCACTGATCAGAGTATTCTCTGATTTCTTACCAAAAACATTTATTTAATTTTAAGAGTCAGCATACACTTCTACCATGATGATGTAGCCATCAGTGGGGTGGTAATCAGCAGCTACACAGTCTGATTCCACTCCCAGTAAATTAGGAGAAAAAGTGTCAGATGTGAATCTTACACGTGAGATCAGCACCACAGAGTTTCCATATTTAACTGTGGAGAAATCCATCATGCCTCACTTCAGTCTAGGAAAACCAAACATGAGTAATGAGGAGGGATAATTAGATAGGTAGAGAAAATGTGCCTTTGAGAGGGTGGATGGGTCTCTGTGTCAGTGCTGCCACTTGTCCATGGGAGATGGCTACTGAACATGAGAGAGATGGGTAATAAATGTATTATTGGGAATATAAAGATTTGTGTAAGTACATGTTTTAAGAAGAAGTACATGTTTTAAGAAGATTCCCCCATGCTGCCCAAGGAGTTTTGCTGCAGAGCTTGACTGGGGTGCCAGTTTTCTGAACAAGTTGACTTTCTCTAAAAATGAATCAATTCTGTTGTGATGTGAGCATGAGCTGGGGCATGAGCTGGAGTGTTTCTTCTGGGTGAGACCAAAAGAGGGAAGGAACTCTATTTTCCCTCTGTGTTCTGAGGATGGCAGGTGCAGATATGTGTCTGAGTGACAGATAAGCACAAGCCTGGTTCTTCACCTGTCTCCTCTCTGAGTAACAGAACTGCTTGACACTTTGTGATGGCTGATTTATTAACTGGGTTTGACCTGCATTTATTGAGTTAGCACAAGCAAAATAACATCTGCCAGCTTCTGCCACTGTCAATGAAAGTTAATGTTTTAATGTGGGCACCTGAACCACAAACATCCTAAATCTTTCAATTTCAAGACTTGCCCATGCCTGAAAATTAAACTATTCCTTATTATACATGGATTGTTTGGCCATTTTTATTTAAATATATTTATTTACAAATGTGGTACCTAGTTCTATTTATAGTGTCTTTAAAAATATATATGTGCAGCCTGGTACAGAATTGCTAAGCTGTTGATAGCAAGCAGTACAAATATTTACAATCTAAATGAACAGGAGAAACATGTGCTGTTATGCTAACTTACCATTGGAAGCGTGTCATGCATGGCTAAACAACTGAGCATTAAAAACTGAGAAAATGCTAAATGGTGCTGATTTAAAAAAAAAAAAAAACCAGAAAGGAAAAGGTCCCTAAAGGCCAAGGACTCAAACAGATTTATTCCCTGAAAAAAGCAATCTGTTTTCAGACCCTTGTACAACAGCAGCCTTAATCTGTTAATCAGTAAGACTTAAATAATTATTTTATTTAGAACAGCACCCTAAATGTCTAAGTTGTGTTCAGCCATATGGAAACATATAAGGGTTTAGAGACATCAGTCATTTCATATATTCCACATAGGAGAAGCACAGATCAGAGACCACCAGCCAAACACAGGATCAGGGGGAAGAGGGTGCATCACATGTGAATCTAAATCTACAGAGTTCTAGAAAAGGCACTGGACTGTGAGACAGCTGTTCTGGATTGCATTCCCCTCTCTCTTAGCAATATGACTGAGTTCTCTGATTTTCTTCAGTTTTCTTTCCTCCTAGTCCCTCTCTATTTTGCAAAGAGGGTTTTATTCTGCAGCAAAGCCTGTTTGACACCAAGCGTGTGTGAGCGTTTCCATGTCAAAGATTCCCAGCAGGACTGCTGCTGCTGCTGCATTTCTGTGTTACAGGAGTTATCTTATGCTGAAACACCACTGTCCTATAGTTCCCAGTCCTAATGAAAACTGCAAATTGGTGTTTAGTGAGGAATATTTGCAATAAATATGAAAAATGAGTTTAGTTAGGAGTACTGCTGGTAAAACTAATTATTAATGGCACACCACAGGGAAGAAAAGTTTTGGTAAATATTCCTAAATTAAGGTTGCATATCTGAAAACCACAGCTAGTAATAGGTAGCTGAGATTTTCATAACTGTCCTGGATAAATAGTACAAGTAGAAGTCTTCTCTATGTGTTTATTCTGCATTCCTAAACTGGTTTGCAAACCCTTACCCACTGTATCAGAAAAGGGTGCATCTTAAAAGACAATTAACTTTCTCTTCATATGTTTAGCAAATGAAGGTGAGAGGCAGCTGGGACCATTGCCTACTTCATGGGTTAAAAACATACAAAAATAGTCAGTAAGAGGTTTTGACCTCTTCAGCCAGAGCTGGGATTTGTTGATCCTTTCCCTCAATAATAAAAATCTGCTTTTCTAGAACCATGAAACAACATTGGAATAAAGGGTGCATTCTATTATAATTTCAAGTATTGTAATGCAGGAACATTTTAAACATTTCTTTTGATTTGGCAGAGTTTACTAGAGATATAAAAAAATGAAAAGCATTTACTTGAAGACCAATCTCCTTTCTGAGCTCCAGATAGGTTGAGGGTTTTTTGTGTTTGATTAAAAAGAGAACTTGTCATATTTAGGTATTGAAAAATCAAATCCAGTTCTCATTCTCTACTCCATAACAGATGAATAATATATTTTTTGCATAGTACTATGGTGCTCAGCTTCCATGTTACAATGCCATTATTTTTCCTCTATTGCCAAATACCAAGCTTTAGTTCTCTGTCTGAATGTAGCAGAGGCTTTCTGGCATCCATTGTCATGTTTTTTGTGTGGTAAATCTACCATTTTTACAGAGAGACTGAGTAAGGTTGCTGTATCTCATTTCAAATGTTTAAATATTTTATTTAAACTCAAACCTACAAGGTAAATAGGAAAACCCCCAGAAATGATGTGAGCTGAAGTGCTGCAGAGTCAGAATGAAAAACTGAGGAAAACAGAGCTTAGAAAGGTTAAAGTAAAGGTCAGTAACACATTACATGTGCTTTTCCTACATGCCATAATGTTTCCTTTTCCTAGAAAAAGCTATGAGTATGCTTAAAGCAAATCCCTTGGGAAAATGCAGAGTTCAAGTCACAAGGAATGGGCATTATAATGAACTGGCATTCCATAATAAAATCTGAGGTGACTTTTATTTCATTATTCTTTTTCAATAAACAAAATGTCAGACCCATGCACATCCCCTGTTCTGACATCAGGAACTGCAGGTGGCCACAGAGAAAAGCCAGAACAGGCCAAGATCTCTAAAACCACCTCTGCTTCTCTGGGTGAGCCACAGTGGCAATTCAGTGCCAAAAAGTTCACACAAAGGCCCTTACTATTCAGAATATCTCCTTACAGAAAAAGATGTATTTTCACTTTTGTTTGAATATTTTTTTTCATGTTGAACATATAGGTGTTTTTTGTTTCTATGGCTAAAAACATTTAATTTGTGATGGGCTCCACATTTGGAAATATGTTGCATATTCCAGCAAGTGTCACTGAACTCCAAATCCATTGCTGTTGTGTTTATGACTGTTAATGGGTTATGGTTTAATTAGCAATGACCTGTCATCAGCACAGTGTATAGGTGTGATGTGTCTGACTTTGCATGAAAAAGCACTGAGGTTACTGCTGCATAAAGTAATTTTGAGTTCCATACCTTGGTCAGGGTGGATGTGTTGTGTTATCAAGTTGTCAGAACTGCTAGATGGTTTCATTTATTTTCTTTGTGGTATCTGAAAGTCATGCCTGCATCTGCTGTTATGGCTTAGTTTCTGCATAGCTCTTTAATTTGTAGAGGTCTCATTGACAGCAAGAAAAATTAATCCTGGAGCCAGTGGAATACATAATGCCTGCCTGCAAAATGGTGTCTCATCACATCTAAACAAAGTTGGGAAGGTGAGGGAGGCATTATAACTCCCCAGGATAACTGGATTGGAGAACACAAATGTTCATGGTTAAAATAAGAGCAGTGTTACCCTCAGTGCTACAATAAGGTTTCACATAAACTTAGTGTTAAAACTGTGCTCATAGGAGGAATTTGGATGTATTTAGGGCATTATGCATCTGATTGTTTGATTAAGATTTAAATGTGTATGTGAGAACCTGAAAAATGTGAGTCCCATGTGACTGGAGGGAATGAAGGACAGTATAAAATTGAGACAGCAAAATAGATAAATACTAAAATGAATAATGTAGTACCTTGAAGAAGCCAAGAAAGTGAGAAAAAAATATTAAATGTCTCTCAAAAGGGAATGGTGGTGTTGTATTTCTTTCAAGGCAGGGAAAAACAGGGTTTGAAATTAAAGCAATTATACTGAGCAAAAGTTTATTGGAATATTAAAATATTTGTATGATACTAGATTTGGTTGATTAAAGAGGTATTTCCAACAAAGTCTTAAATAAAGCTCTCCACGACCTATTTGAATGTGTGGGGAAACAGAGTCACAGAGTAGGAAATTTGCCCAAGACCCCTGGAAAGACAAAGTGCAGAGAGTCCAGGTACCATTGCCTTTGATCTTGAGTGTGCACATCCCTGCTTGCTGGGGATCCTGCACTTCTGCTGCAGTAATTGGATTAAGGTGAACCACTATACTTATTCCCATTTTCCATTCAATAAATATTTCCAAAGCCTGCCCAAGGCATTGCTCCATCTGGTTCCACCTGGCATTTTGAAACACATTTCATTTAATGTGTTTAGTATAGATTTATAAACATAAAGCCAAAAGCAGAAGTGAGACTAAACAGGTACACAATTCATTCCTCTTTCTGCTATGTAGGTTGTACCCTTCAGCTCAGAATTGATTTCAGTGTGGAGAATCTGAACTGTGGCCTGAGTGTGACAACATGTTGGGAAACCCAAAAGTTGCTTGAAAATGTGCACATATCAAAACAATCTGGAAGTTACCTAAGAAGATTGAGTAAACACTGATATCATGGGTGATTTTAAATTTTGTGCTTATTTAGTTATTTTAAAAGCAATGTAACCCACTGTATTCAAGTCAGTTTTCCTCAAAGCTTTCATTCAGGAATAATATATTTCTAAAAAAACCCAGAAAACATAAGAATGATTTAATGATTTCATGGCTCTCCCACTTGGTTTATTTGCTCAAATAAAAAAGATACTAAAAATAATTTGCTTCTGAATTCCAAGACTTTTAACTGGACTCCATGGCCTATCTCCCTCTAGTACTAAATTACAACTGCATACATATAGCAAAATTATTTATCAGTGTTTGCATAGCACTTCTCATTCAGAAGGATCCAGAAGTACTCAATAACCTTGAAAAATTATAATACAGACTGCACCAAGGCATACTTTGCCCATCATTGAAATGCAGTCAGGACACTGCTCTTGACAGAGCAATCTTGTGCTCTGCTATGGTGCATCCTGCATTCCTGTGTTATTGTGGGCTGCTCTGGGGAGGGCATGGACAGAATGGCAAATGAAGTGTTGCACTTTGTATGTTATTTTTTATTTGGGGTTGTTAAATATAAATATTGCAAAGCCATTTCTGTCATAAGCTTTCTATACTGTAATCATTTCCTCTGCTTGACTGGAATATTAAGTGTTTGAAGTATTGTAGGTCATTTGCAGTGGCTGTTTAGTTAGATACAGACCTGACCTTCATCTGGTTAATTCCCTCCTTCAGCCACAAGCAAACACTTGTGGAGATTAATGAGAATTGTCTGTCACCTTTCTCTGAAGTACTAAAGAGTTGGTATATAAAGTGAAATTGTTTATGAGTTGCATTTGGTGGCTTTAGATGAAGCATCTTATTTTAGTGATTCCTATAATTATGAGTACAGTGTGAATTTGAAATGTTGTTATTAATATATGAGACAGTGAATGTCATGTGGTAGTTCCTGAGCAAATTCAGTGTTTGTCCATTGTTCTCAGAAGTCAGCATTTAGCCAGGTGGCATTCAGATAATTTTTTTGTGTTTTTGATGGGTTTATTTTTGTTTATCACTTCCTTCTCCTATGTTTCCATAATCTCTGTGCAACTGTAGAGTTAACTTTTCCTATGCTCACTCCAAGGAAAAGTAATGCAGGAGAAATAAGACAGGCATCAATGACAGACAGTGTCAACTCCTTCTTTCAGACATCAATCATCTCTTCCAAGCACCTCAGAGACAGCAGGCTTTGGGTGAGCAGCAGCTCTTCATTATTTTCTTCACTTTCTGTGGAGTTTCCCCTGGTTAAACAAGTCCAAGCAGAAATAACAGAGTCCAAATGGACATTTGCACCCTTCCTGAGGGCCTGACCTGCCTCCTTGGCAGCAACCTGTCTTTGGTGAGCTGAGCCCTGAGGGTTCATACATGGCAACACACAAATGTGAGAATGAATGCAAACTGTCTGTGCTCTGAGGCACTTTGCAATTACCTGGGGGCTACAAGACCACAGGAACCATATTCTACTGCAATTGCTCCCTGTGGGAGTTTTTCAGAAAGGTGCTGTATCTTTGGAATTCTCAGCATGTCCATGTTTCACCAAACTGTCTGAGGCTTCATTTAGGCAAGGGCATTTCAGAATTCAGTTTTATGTATCTCATTAATGGTGTTAGAAATGCCTTTGGACCATGCCTTGGAAGTGCTATGGGACTCACAGTTTTTGATTCTGTTCCTGGCATTGCTGAATCACCCTGTCTGACCCTGGGCAAGTCTCCAAATCTCTCTGGGTTGGATTTATCCCACCTAACTTCTGATATTTAATGAGACACGAAGTTGTCATGCTGCTGTCTAAGGCTTCCTGAATAGTTAATGGATAAACGTGTGGCATTTCTACATAGCTGTACATAGCTCTTCCCCTTGAATAAAGAAAATGTTTCCAGCTTCTGTTCTCTCAGCTAAGGTGTTTCAGTTAGTTTGTCTATATTTATGTGGGATGAAACCACTGAGTTCTTTGCTTTTTGCTCCTATCTATAAAATAAAGAGTGCTTGCTTTTCCTCCTCTTTTCTCATCCTGGTTATTCTCTCAGACAAGTATTGTCTGCAGCAATACAGGTCTATTCAAATGCACCCTTGATTTCCATTTTCTGAATTCATCAGTTGGGCCCTTTCGTTGCTGTAATAATACAAATAATAACAGAAGCTCTCCCTGTTTCTGCTTTGCATCAGTCAGATTTAATTTCCTCCACCAAACTAAAGGGGCAATCTAATTTACATTAACACAGGGGCAGCTGTTAATGATTTTGGAATTAAATGTAGCACCTTATTTCCAGATTAAAGTTAATGTATACCCCTGGCAGGACTTGGAGTGATAGGAATCTGTCCAGGAGGATGATTGGCATGTGCATTACATGGAAATGGTCCTGTTCTATGGGCACCACTTCCCTCTCTTTTAAGCAGCCTGCAGCCACTGTTCCAACTAAGCCTCTATTGCTGCAGCATTTTAATTCTTGTTACTAAGTGCTGAGTGTTGAGGGCTTTCAAGATTTCCTAAGAGCATATTGCCTGTGTATGCTTTCTTTCATGGAAATGCATCAAATGAGTGAAGCAGGTTGAGCTCAGAAGTACACATAGCCCCCCCATTCTAGATTGAGTTAGTTAGTGTTTTGCTTTTCAGAGTTCTGATTCTGAAATTTCCTGATTTATTTTTTCATTAACTCAGTTTTATTAGATTTTTCTCTATCAATTTAGGTACAAGAGTCTCCACCACTTGCCCACACTCTTATCACGCCTGAAAGTTCAAAAACCCAATAGGAATTTTCTGGTAACACAACAAAAAATTTCCTGTTCAAATGTCACAAATTGATCCAAACTATGTGATTCTAAATGTTTTGTTATTGCCACTTTGTTATGTTTTTTTCTTCCAGTTTTTACAAGGAGACTGTAATGCCATGGCTCTCTGAGGATGCAGAATGCAGAAAATGACCATGGTACCTGCAGTGTTTGTCTTCAGACAAGGCTGACATCTAGACAGTGTTGTCAGGAATAAATACTGGAGTGACATTTTTGTAGACTGAGCCAAAAAGATTCTCTTATTTTAAGACAAAGGAGAATGACAGCTACTGCTCTCAGAAGGAAAGCTTAATCAAAGCTCAATTCCCTCTTATAATTAAGTCTTCAAAATTGATACATGACACATTCAAGCATGGCGTTTTTAATTTAATTAATTTTCTAAGGACTAAATAAACTAGCTCTGATTAAAAAATACAGTGTGCCAAGCAAAACTTCCAGAGCCATACCAAGAATTCTCTGCCTGTGATGCTGCAAGAGCCAAGCAGGCTCTGGGAGTTGCAGCAGCCCTACAGTAGGAACAAAATGCAGCTTTAGGAATGCCAGGCTGGCTCCTCTCCCTGCATTCCTTGAGAGATGGGACACAGGGCTAAAGGTTACACAAAGGAGGACAGGAATGAAACCTTGAATTGTTGCAGTATCTTTAATTGTCCCTATTTAAAAAGAGGTTCCTATTATTATTGTATCATCCTCTGTAAGGCAGAATGGATTTCAGTGAAAATGGTTCCCAAAGAGGAATTTTGTTTATGCCTATGTTTCTGATGCTTGCTGCCTTTGTCCTTACCAAGTAAAAGAAAACCAAAGGTACAAATTGTAGTATACAAATCATATGTTCATGTGCACTGTTCAGAAGGTTGATGTCCAGGTGTTTGTCTCCAGAGGTTCTCCAGCTGCTCTCAAGCACTTTCCATTCTGTCCTGCAGCTTGGTTGGGTATTTTGAAGCTTGTCACCTCATGAAGACAGTAAAAGGAGAAGAGTGATGGAGAGAGTGCATTAAATCAGGCTGTGATTTTGCATTTCTTCTGATGAGATTTATGAAACTCAGTCCTTATAAGACAATCAGTCTTTTGAACTGGACAATGCTGCATGGGGTCACAGTGAAAGTGTATATATCAGAAGGAGTCAATTGGAAGCACCTTTATCTCATTTATCCTCAGTTTAATAATCTTGTGCCTCTTCAGCAAGTGTTCCCATGTGGCAATTCCCAAAACAGGAAAGGAGCAGATGTTGGTGCTGCTGCACTGCATCCAACAGAGCAAATTCAGGCTTATCCTGCATGAAGTGTGGGGACAAACTGTTAGGAATCATATTGTCACCAGTTCCCTTTGTGTCATTGTTATCAAATAAATTATTTCATGAAGAAATTTGAGGGAACAGACAGCAACTGGGTAAGTGAATTCCTTTGCCCTAGATTCTGGAAAATTTCAAATGTAGTTGTCTTCATTTTGAGAATGCTTGCAATACATGGTGTTTCCTGGAATTGTAAGATGGCTTTTCTTATATTTTCTAGGTTTAGAGATTTTGATTCACATACTGATGCAATATTTATATATGTTTTCATAATGCATTCCAGGAAAGGAATGTACTGTGCCTAGAGCTCACTATGAATAATCATTCTTTGATTAACAGATATTAAGTACATATTCTCACTGGAATTGCTTCAGGACTACCTTTGGTGTACCCTCCACACTGATTTGAAAAGTTTCTGCTTAAGAACTAGACTGTGCAGATGGGTGATAGTGCTGAAATAAATTAGAACACTTTCCCAAGGTATTCTCTAAGCTGATCCATACATGTAGAGGTATAGTTTGCTCTTAAATAAAAGGTAAACAAGAGCATTTGGTTCTCAATTTATTGGAAAGAACTGAAGAATTAGAAATCCAGCATGAGGCATGAGTTGTTCTTTACAAGCCCACGTGTTTTTGAACATTTGTCTCACTTTTTGATACTTGTACTTCCATTTCTTGAGTTACAGACAATTGAGCATTTCTGCCAGCTCTCTTCAGAAGAGGTGATTTGTGTTTTGGTGCTACACCCTCTGAACAACAGCAGGCTCTGCTAAATTGCTGGGAAAATGTCTTTTCAGTAAGTTTCCAGTTCTATTTCTCCCTTTTGGTTTAAGCTTTTCTTCATATTTTCAGGGTATCTGTGATGTGATGGCTCCCAAGTAAATCTGTGTATATTTGTGTTCTTGGAAACATCAGAATCAATTTCAGATGATAATCAGAGGAGAAAGCTTTGCAGAAAGGAATAAAACCACTCTGTCTTAATATTTGCATGTGACTGTCTTCAGATTGAGGACAAATGGAGATTTTATGGTTGCAGTGGTACAACCCTGTGTGCACCTGATTCCTTGGAAGTTGGTGTAAACTAATGGGCAGAATGAGGCATTTTGCCATTGCCAGCAGGGATGTTGGGTTGTGCTTGAATGTTCTGCTGCTTCTGGTGAGTGAGAAGAGCTGCATGTACCTGGAATTGGTCCCTCAAAAGAAGTTGGGTTCTGAACTGCTACACTTGAGGTGCTGTTGTTAATTGTTACAGTCCAGCTGATTTTTATGACAGGGTACCTCTCATTTCTGTGCAGGCACCTCTTCCTAATAAGTTAACTTTTTTCACTGTAAATATCTTAGGATATATATATATATATGTATGTATATGTATATATAATTTTGAGTTATCTGAAACCTTTTTTCTAAATATCAGAATAGATGACTTGTTTTAATTATTTGATATTTAAAACTGAATGCTAGCTTGGCATCTTTTACTTGGTTTTGTTCACTTGAATGATGAGTAGCTCATAAGTTCTGTTGATGTTACTGAGAAACACAACTGGAGCAGTGCTTAGATTCTGAATCCCTCCCTGGTGCTAAACTTGGTCTGTATTTTAAGACCTGTGGTGTCACAAAACAAGTGCCAGTAATTTGCTTTCTTTTTTCACACCTGGGCTTTAGATCCTTTACTCACAGGGAGACTGGCAGGTAAATGTGTGTTGTACAATTTATTTTCCTAATTTTCTAAGGGTTATCAATATTGTTGAAAGTTACAATATTGAATGGAGATTACCCCACCCCATCTAACTGACATCTCTGCAAAGGGGTATCTTTTGTTTTTCCATGCTGGAGTAATTGTGATTCTTGCTGACAGGATTCATTCTCTTCCCTCCAGCACAGCAGCTCTGGTCTGATCAGTTCAAGGCTGCATGGACCTTGCAGGCTCTCCTGAATGGCTGGGAATGCTCCACGGAGCAGAAAACAAATCCACTCGGGATCCAGTACCCACACTGCCAGCACAGAGCAGCATTGAAGTGTCTTTTAATAATTCTGAGCTCATAATAAAGATGTGGCATCAGTGCAGAATGCATTTAAATGCCATTATGTCTCAGTAATAGCAGTTTCATTACATGACACGTGTATCCCTCATCATTTGGTTCAGACCTACACAAGAAAGGTCTTTTGTAGAGGTCCAGAGGAATTATCTCCAAAGGGCTTTAATTTGGAAGCAGCTTGAAAGCAATGAAGAAAGAAATTATTTTATAAATATACCTTTGAAATATGGCACCTTTCAATAACTGAAAAAATTACATTAGAACAATTAATACAAGTTAAAATGAGGTATGCTAACATGAAAGTAAAGCTCCATTAAAGAGAACATAAAATATTAGTTATTTGCTGGGATTTGCTATGACAAAATGTGTTTGGACAACAAAGATCATGAATGGCTTCTGGCATTTATAGAAATTACAATGAATGAATCAGCTGCTAATCCAGTGCTTGAGGCACTCTAGTTGTACAGATGACATTTGGAATAACTGACAGTCATGTTTAAACCACATGGACTGCAGTGAATGTCCTATGGAACCTTTTTCCAAATATTTTGCTCACCTTGCAGTAATCCACTGTCATTTCAAATATATCTCCCTTTCACTGGGTCCCAGACAACCAACACATTGATAAAACACCTCTAAATTATTATTTCTAAGCATTTCTGACGACTGTGAGAGTGTGAAATAAAAGCTCCTGAAACTGTATTTATGTGCTCCACTGATTTCTAAAAATGCTGGGCAGCTCTGCCTTTTTAAATGTGTCACTACAGCTATTTGAAAGACTATTGCACTTGAACATGTAGGAGGTCAAGAGAGGAGAAGATGAAATCATTCCATAACAGAAATATCAATTGAAATAATAGACATTTTTTGGAAGTTTATATAAGTACCAGTTTAATAGTAGCTGCCCTTTCAGTTCATCTCAGTTATGACCTGCTAAATAAAAATGCTGTCTGTATAGTGTAGAGATGATTTAATTTCTTCTAGTGGGAGTTGGGAATATTTTTTTTTTTTTGTTAAAGAGGAACCTACATAGATCGAGTTCACATCTCATGGGCAAAAAATTTCATTTCAAATTTCCAAGTTTCTGGCAAATAAATTGAAATAATTATTTATGATTTATTTAGGAAAAAATAAAGACACAAATAATACCTTTACTATTCAGAAAGAATTTTTGTGTAGGAATTACTTCTTTCTGCCACAGAGAGAACAAATTGAGAGCCAACCAATTTGTGCCATTTTAATTCTGATATTTACTGCATATCTTAGAAAGTGGATCATGAGATTTCATAATGAGATGAGTTATTAATTCATGGGTTTGCCTTTGTGCATGTCAACTGAAATGATGAACACAGTGAATTGGGTGGAAAAACTACCAAGGAAAGGAAGACCTTACCCTGCATTTTGTCCAGGGAGTGAAGGGAGCCTCTGCTGGGAGTGAGCAGGTTGGATCTTATGGTGATTTTGGTCATTGCTACAATGTCCCTGTGGAAGTTTTCTTACTGTCTGATGAGCTCAGATAATTATATTTTCTGTGAAAATAATATTGTGGTTAATTATTAATAATGTTGCACAGTGGTAATATCTCTTTCATACATCTTTTATTAGCAGTTTTGGAATTGTTCTTCACTAAACCCATTTTTTAAAACTTTTTGAATCACAGTTAGAAAATTAAAAGAATAAAAGATTTGCTTGAAATTGTTAGGGTTATAAAACAGGTTTCTGATCCTTAGAACTCCTGAAGCAGTTCAATGAGAGAACTTTGAAGTATGCTTGAAATATGTTTTAAATTGGAAGTCTCTAAGTCAAAATGAGGTCAGTTGTGCATTTATTGGACAGCACTTGTATGGATAAAAGACTAAGGAATCAAGGAAAATGCACTCTCTCTCTTTTGTAAATAATGAATTCTTTCATACTCATAAATTAGCATGTCTCCATTTTTTATATCTGAAAGACTGCATTTGTTTACATTGGCAAAGTAAATGTAATACAATCTGACTAAAAATTACATTAAATGTGGGCTATTTATTAATTCTTAGTGTTACTTGAATTATATTAATATTTTGTCTAGTTTAGCTTAAACATGTTTTGCTTGCTTATCAGTTTTGTTTTGTACAAATGCAGATTAAATTTTGAAGTTCTGCACTCCCTGCATAGACTGCAGAACAGCCTTTGCTTTTACACTTGGAGTGCTCAGAAAGGCTCATTCCCCATCCATAAAAAAGCTGCCAGGCTCTTGTGGGTCTGACTTGGCTAAGCACTACATCAAACAGCAGAGCACATAAACAATGGCAAAGCACTGTCTGTGGATCTCTCCCAGCTGGCTGGGCAGGAACTTTTCATTTCATCCATCATTCAAAACTTGCTGTGGTGATTCCACCCAGGAGGCTTGAAATAGTTAATGGGAAAGAAAAACTTCCTATGGGGTTGGGATGGTTTTTCCCATTTTTTGTTGTGCAGAGTAACAGAGCTCAGTTGTTTGTTGTGTGCCTCCTTCTAGAAAACACTGAATTTGGAAATCAGAGACATTTTTGGGGTGCAATATTGAACCCACTGATTCTTCTCTGCATTCTGCTGTTTCCTGCAACTTGCTGAACCACAGCACTTCATATCTCAGCTTCACTGAAAATTTCATTTGGAAGTTTATGGACTGTATTTGAATTTTGATAATGTAAATAAGTTATGAACGAGCAGCTGGATATCTGTCTTACTACAGAAAAGATATACAGCATTAAGAATGCCAGGGAACATAACAGAGTTCTTAAAACCCAGATCTGTGAAAATACTGGATATAGTAGGGAGTAAAGCAGGATTTTGCTGGATGTAGAGAAATATTAAGTTCCTTAAAGCTGGAATTTTAAAGTCAGTGATTCAGAATTTAACCTAAATCATGCCAGCATAAAATTATAGTTACTTCATTGAAGCTAATGGGATTTTCTGGAATTAAGGTACTGTAAATAAATCCAGTATTTTGAGGTAAGCTGTTAACTTGGAGCCATCTTCTTCTTAAAAAAGGAAAAAAAAAAAAGAAATCTGAATCTCAGTTTTGTACAGCAGTGCTGCCTTCTTTCCAAAGCCTAGTGTAAGGTGGCACTGACTTTATACCTCAGGACTGGAGAGTGAAGCAGGCACATGTGCCTCACTATCAAACTAACTATTCTGCAGGACAACAATCATCTTTGTGGCTCTATTGTTCTGTGATTTTTTTAATGTCTGTATCTGCTCATCTCTTAAAAAAAAAAAATTAGGAGTAATTTGCACTTTTTAATATGCATTTTGTTAAATTCAGTCTTTGTGTACAGATTTGTGAGGATTGTTTGTATGGAACACAAGAAAAGCCAGACATAAGGTACTCAGTTTTTGTATGCTGCAGAAATTCACCAGAATTAAAAAAAAAAAAAAGAAAAAAAGAAAAAAAAGAAAAAAATTTGTCATAGAATTTATGAATTTATTTTGGCAACTTATTTTACAGCAGTTAATTATTTATATAAATGAGGCAGGATTATTGTGAAAACTGCAATAAAAAAGTTCAATTAAAACCTAAATTATAAGTTTAATCAGAATCTTCAGCAACATAAAACCTGATTTGCATATAGTCTCACTGAAAAATGCTTTCTGTAAGATGAATATTGCACTTTTGTGCAGTCTCAGCTCTATTAGTTATTTCTGCTGCATAAATGATCATATATCATTTTATCGATGGCAATTTTCTCTGCAGCTGCAGTTCCTGTAAAAAAGAAATCAGTGGCTCTCCACCTTTATATTGAGAATTCAGAAGGTTCCTCTTTTTTGTGTATGAGCAGTATGTGAATCAACACAAATTAGAAAATCCAGAGTGTTCCAAGGGAAAGCTGTCCCTATCCATCCATTTCCTGTTTAGTTATACCGAATTGTTTGCCTGCCATCATAAAAATCACATTACTGCAGTAATAGCAAGTTTCAGAAAAGCTTTCTCATTATGAGTAAAAGCACATAAATTTCAGATTATCAGCCATAACAGAGACTGAGTGGGGAGGTTGGTGTGCTCAGGGTCACAAGGAGACCTCAGGAGAGCTGGTGCCATTGACTGTAGAGGGAAACTGCCCTGGAAAACTCCACCCCACTTGATGCCACTTTGTTTAGAAAGAGAAACAAGGTCAGGCAAGAGAGAATTCATCCCCCAAATGGTGGAATGGCACTGGCTAAACTCTACAAGAAAACTGCTTTTAGCACCACAGAATAGTCAGAACAGGAGGTGAATACAACCTGCTCCTCTGGCAGTGTGTATTCTGCAGAGTTAGGTCTTCAGATCTTAATGTGGTTTTATTTTTTTGTTCTTTTTCATCTTCCTTCTCATGCAGTATCCTCATGGTTAATATTTAAATCTCATTTATGTAAATTTATATTTATTGAGACTGAGAATAATGAGTCAATGGAGACCTTTTTCCACAGATTCCTGTTCATGACTCTGGTTATACTGGTATAGGAAAGTGATCTATTTAAAAAAAGTATTTGACTAACAATGATTTGTGAACAAAATAAGCATAATGCAGTAAGTGAAAAGCACATCTGTATACTCACACTTATTTGAGAGGTTTCTTACTTCAGGATGAAAAATGGCTCTACAGTGGTTGTGGTTTTCCATAGCAGAGCTGCCTGCATTCATTCTCCGAGGACGAATCACCAAGAAACAGTGATCACTACCACCTCCATTTTTTTGTACAGCCCCATGTTCCATCACTCAAATAATTCCTCAGCTCCCATAGATAAGCTGCTGAGGAGGCAGGAGAGCATCTCTCTCATCTCTTTTCATCTGGCAGCAATGCAGCAGCCTTGGTTGATCAACGTCTGTAATGAGGGCTATAAGGGAGCACAGATATTTGGATCAAAGGGTAATCTCTCTCTTTTATGTAACTGCAGAGCCTCACATATCACTAGATTATTCTCTGCATTTGCTGTAAATAATTCTCCCCATCAGAGCTAAGCACTTTGCAACCATTGCCTCTAAATTATAAGATGATCTACACCACCTCCACCCCTGTGTAGCTCTCTGACCTAAGGTTGCTTATTTTCACTCAGCTCCAGCTGCAGATTTATGATCACAGGATTACATTTTCTCTCAAGGGGACATTTTTCTTATCAAACAGAATTTGTTTTTTATTCAACATTTCATCATCACCTATTTTTATTACTATACTTTGGAAAGTGTGGTGAAAATATGAACTTCTCTGTTTATTCAATGAATACCTTAGAGCTGTAGCATGGGTGGGAGCAGGTGTAGCTTCCTCTGGAGGGGTTTCAAAGAGAATCATCCTGTGCAGGTTGTCTGTGTGCTCAGTTGCCTCTTTAGGTGGCCTCTGACATAAGGAGGAGAATGGACACTCAGCCCCAAAATCTTTCTTTATGGCTGTGTCTCTAAAGACACCTGAATACTGTGACAGGGAATGTGTAGACATCCAACACCTTGGTAACTAAAGAAGTGCTCAAGGTTGTGCATTACCCTGTGATCCTGACTTAGAGCCCAGCCCTGGGGCTGTGCAGCTGTGGGAGCTGAAATTAGCACAGTGCTGTGGCTTTCCACCATTCTGATGTTACCCTACAATGATTAGAGAAATCCATATGGCAAAGGAGACTGGAAAAGGAGGATCTGTGAGGGCCCATGGAGTGGCTGCAGAAAATCTGGAACTCTATTTTAGCCTACTCATATGGCAGGATTACAATCCTTTAGAAAAATAATGAACTCCATTAGGAAAAATCAAGCACAAGCCAACTGTTGTTGTATGGCCATTGCCATGGAACAGAAATAACCTAATCTGTCTGAAAACTGAGACAAAGCAAGCCTCCTGGACTGCTGTGCCTGTTCCAGGTTCAGCATACCTCAGGGGTGAATAAGGTACTTTTCATAGCTGAGCTTTCACTTTGCTCATTCCACAGGAGCAGATACCCAGGAGAAGACAGTTAACAAAATGCCTTTCTATGGGGAGTGTTGGAGGGGGAATGACCACTGCAGCAGCCAGTCCTGTGCCTGCTTTTCCTCTGGTTCTATTCTGTTTGGTTCTTTTCTGTTTAGTTCTTTTCTGTTTGGTTCTATTCTGTTTGTTTTTTTTTCTGTTTGATTCTATTCTGTTTGGTTCTATTCTGTTTGGTTCTATTCTTTTTCACATTTCACACACGTGGTATCACTTACCCCAAACCTTGGCCTCTGCCATGCCCCTGGACAGGAGGCCAATTTTCAGCCAGGTTCACTGTAATAGTCATCTGCCACAGTGAATGTTCTCCAAATACACCTTTGTGTCAGGTTTTGCTGCTCAGTTTCAGGTGTCAGCACCCTCTTGTGATAGACACTGTAATAATGAGATAGGTAAAGGGCAGAGCAGAAATTCAGAGGGTAATGAAAGGAGTGAAATATGGAGCATACACCTCACAAAAGTAAGGCAGTCACTGTTGTTGTAGAAGGAATAGACTGACAGGCCAATTAGAGATTAAACTCAATGCTTCAGCTCTAGTGGAGCTGAGTGATCATGATTGCTAGTGGTCTCACCTCTTACTGAAAACAGATGCACTCCATGCTCCTGCTTGTGTCTATTCACACAGAGTCAGTGTGCATGGAGAGGAGAATTCTGCAAAATTCATACCCAGAAAGGGTGCAAAGTCATTTTTACAATAATCTGGGAGACAGAATACAGCAGCAAAAAATTTGTCACAAAGATACTGAGGCAAAAATATTTATGACCAAATTTCAAAAGAGGAGTAATTCAGGAGAAGCATAAAGAATTGCAAACTAAATTGAAACCAAGGAAACATTTGATGAGTTGCAGAGAAAAAACAGAATTTGTTCAGTGAGCAGAGGTTTAGCTGAGGTGAAACTAGAGATGCTCTTATAGAATTGCTTAGGGTATGTAAAAAATAAACCTTAGACCTTACTCCACAATGTGCTACTTATTACAGATGACAAAGGGAGGGACAAAAAAATCTATGAAGAAAAACATAATGCTCATTTTTGGGCATCTCACTGAGTGTTTTAAATCACACTCCATGGATGAGATTTTAACTAAGTTTAATGGAATTCTAAATTATTTTATCTCAAGTAGACTAACAAATACCAGGCAGAGAAATTAAAAAATTTATCTGGTTAAAACCCAAAAGGTCTGGAAAGACAGATCAAAAGTAGCTTTTGATGTTAAGTAAAGATGACAATATGCATTTACAGAGTTCAAATGGCAAATGAAAAACATCTACAGTGAAGCAAAAGGAAGAGACCCATCTTTCATATATAATTGAAATACCTGAAGGTGCAATGCTCAGACAAGAGGAAATAAAACAAAATGCCAAATGTAAGGGATATTACTTGTGGCTTTACACCACTAGATAAAGAACTAATATGAACAGGAGGGAAAACTAAGTAATGAACATTTTTTTTAAAATATTTCCACATGTGTAAATGATGCTGAATTTTGCTGATTGAGGTGTTGATGCCATAATATTTTTTTCTTTCTTTTTTTTGACATATTGTTGATTGTGACTGTGCCACAATGTCTGTTTAGCTTTGAGCTGGGAGAACACTCTAAGCCAATGCAGTGGCAGACAGGCTTCACATCTTACTGAGGAATCACAAACCATAACTGAGTGCAGAGCAATACCTTCATTTCTGAGTTTGGGTTTATTCCAGCACCTTTACCATTTCTGTGCCTGTCCAAACTTTGTAACACAGGAATAACACAGGCTGTGAGATTTCCTCTCTTCAAATAACCACCAGCCAACAAGGTCTATTCTTTCAAAAGAATGCTCTGTAGTTTTCATCTCCCCATCTTCAAGCAGTTGTTTTGGAACCTGCCCACTCAGGTGGCACAACAGCACAGATTTGTCCTTCTGGGGGGAGCTTAGACAACCTGCACAATTCAGAGCAGTGGAGGAGAGCAGGAGGTGCCAGTGAGCCTTTCCAAGGGCTGTGCTGGTGCTGCTGGCTGGATCCCCCTGCTGAGTACTGGGGACAATGGGATTTGAACCACCAAGGGCTCTCCATGAGCTGAGCAGCACTGCACGAGCTGTTTGGTAAGGGTCTCTCCACACAGTTGTAATTGGGCACTTAGACACAAAACTCAGCTCCTGTTTCACTGCACATTTCATATCCTGTCAGTTTTTCATGGAAGCATAAAGGAAACTGTTCAGTGTCTGCCTAACAAGTGCATTTCTGGGACTGCTTGTGCTGTTATTGGTGCCCAGTGGATGATGCCACCTGTTTCAAACCTGAAAGGTTTAAATGGTACAGCAACTGCAAGAGCAAAATATTGGACAAGACAGGCTCTCTAATTACATTGATAAATATAATATTTTAAATATTAACAAAGAGTGAAAAAGGAATGGATAAGAGCTAAAAGGAAATGTTTAGTCTGGGTTAAACTCACCCCAGAACAGTTGAAAAACACTGTGCCCATGAGTTTATGAGCTATAAAAACAGAAGGCCAGCTGCCTCTTGAGATGAGAGTCTTGTCAATTGAAAGGAAAGGAGACTGTTTTGTTCCACATTCAGCATACATCCACACATGATGATCTAGCTGGTGGAGGGGACAGGTGTGTGCAAGTTCTGCCTCAATTTCATCATTCTTTTCAGCACAGAATCAGGTTGGACAATTTTAAAAGTTTATCTTCATTTAGCTAATACAATGAAATTTAATGTCATACAAGTTATTCCTTGAGCTTAGACATGCTTAAATTACTTACGAGCAGACTGATTTTATCTGTCAGTCAGGAATCCATTATAATTGGTAGTTTGTTCATATTTTTTAGCAAATATCAAGTAGAATCAGAAGTTCTTCCCTTCAGAGATTAGTTTAATATGTCTTTGATATTTCTGAGTTAGTATTCAAATTCACATTTCAGCCCTCTGTAGCCTGCCACTGAATTTTAATGGAGTCCAACTAAAGTACTGGAGTAATGGAGTTATGGTAAAGTGCTAAAAGAATAAAGGTAGGGAGAAAACAATTCATAAACTTTTGCCTGGATATTCCTTAGCCTGTGTTTTGGTGTGAATTGCACAGGGTGTTGTGGTTGTTTTTGCTGTCCCTTGTGCCACAGAGTGAGAGGAGGAGATTGCTGTGATTTCATAGTTCAGCAGTCAGGGAATACCAGGGCAGCTGCAGATTTCTCCCAGAAAAACTCTGTGCCCATCAGCCTGGATGCTGATCTTGCAACCAGCATGACCAGACAATGCTGACCTGCTTGTTCAAGATTGGGTTATTACAAATGCTTAAGGAGCAGGATGACTCACATCTATGTTGTCTGTCAGAAATATTCAGTAATTTCCATCCTGATGAGAAGGGCAGAGGTTGCTCCTTACAGAGGAGATTGAGTAATGTATAAATCTGTCAGGAGAACACATAGAAATATATTTTTTGTGTTTTGGTTTAATTTTCATGATCTCAAAACAGATTTCAGACAGCACAGAATGCAGGTGTCCATTTCACAAGCCAAAAGTGATACATACTCATATAAACTCATATACATGAATACATTAATTTCTGGAGATTTGGTGGGTAGGGACTGCAAAAGCTGCACACTAAACTATAGGCAAGATAACACTAAACTCGATTGAAAAACTGCTGAAAGATCTTCAGAGTGATTTCTAATGGTAAGGGAGAGACTGTGTAAGGAAAATTTCAGTTGCTTGTAAAGAGATGGAAATAATTCAAGGGCTGAAGTTGACCCTAGCATTAGAAAATTGACAATAAATGAGGCCCAACCTGATTTGTGGTGTCTTATGAAGATATATTTTGCTACAATTGTCAGTAATGAGAAGCTAAATGAAGTTTATCTTACTAAGTGTTTTCTTAAGATCTGTGCAAAAACCTTAACAACTCTTCTTAATTCAGAGGATGCTGAGAATGTTCAGACATTTTCTCTCAGTCTGAGAAGAACAAATCTTCAGGCTTCTTCCTCTGGGTGCTCTACATTTGACAATAAATTGAACTCAGATTCTTAAGGGTAAAATTATTGTGAATTTATTATTCTACTGCTAACTCTGTCTCTCACAATTTATGACAGTTTCAAATGTTCTGTTTTGAGCTTGAGTGGATTAGAGGATAGGTGTTTGAACAGTCAGGATTTAAGTTTTCAAACACTGTTTGTAAGAATTTAACATTTTTCTCTTAAAAGAAATAAAAAGTTTTTTGCACAGTTCTTATGAGCCTCAAAAAGAAATTCTTCAAGAGGAAAAACCAGCTGTTTTGAAGATTTACAATAAAACTGTTGGCTGTGTATTTGCAGTGTTCCATACAATGTGCTTAGGACTGGAACCACTCCATCCTTTTCTCCCTAAAGATATAAAGACAGAATGTTCATATTTTTCTAGACACTGTTTCCTCTTTTCCTACCTGCCTGCCTCTTTCTATATATGTGTATTTTAAGAACTGACTTTCAAGGGGGAAAGAGTGGGGAAGGGCAAGGCAGAATTATCTGTAAGATATTATCTCCTGTGTAGAATTAAGAGTTATGACCACAGCAATGAAAATAAGGAGGAAACAACTACTGGTGTTTGCTTGTCTTCTGCATTAAACCAGAGGTGTTTAAACAAACCTATTGCTTGTGTTTATTGAAACAGAGGGGGATAATCTGTCTTGATCAGCAAAAGATCCACCAGCCCCAGCTCTGGGAGGCTGTGGAGCCATTTTAGCATCCCCTGCCTGAGGTGATTTCCAGCTCTGTCCCCAGAGCTCCTGAGCTGGGAATGGTGCTGGGCTGACAGGGAGGCAGCACCTCCAACATCCATGCAAATTGATTTAACAGCATCTCTACATATCCCCTCTATAAGCATTGATGCAAGCACCTCTGTGATAGCAGCACTGTGCTGCACAGCATAGAGCCCAGCAGGTGACATCAGCTTTTAATGAGCCAGCAGAGATGGGAAGGGGAGAAAATCCCTTCTGTCTGCACCAGCTCTAGAAATTCTGCTCTGCGCTTTTTAAAATACCAAATGGCTCTCTGAGAGATCAGGAATTGCTTTACAAAATTGTTTTTTTTTTGATGTGAAAAATAAACTAGCAGATAAAAAACTTTGTTGTTGTTGTTGTTAACAAAATCTGTTATAAATCTGTGGTATATAGTGAGAGAAAACGAAAAAAGGGCTCACTGATTTGTTTAGGTCAGAAGCCTATGTCATTAATCTGCTCTCAGGGTCAGTTGGAGGTGTGAGTAGAAATAAACTCCTGTAACATAATAAAAATTCTGATACTACTTTTCCCTGTAGCATTTACTGTCTCTCCTAATGGGAAGTCACAGTTTACATTTATATTAAAAAAATGTAATTTATCTCAACTTACCTCAGAAGTTTCTGTGCAACTAGGAACTAATCTGGAAAGCAGTCTTTAAAAACCCTTACCTCTGGAACTTTCCAGGAAGCTTACAGTATTATAGAATATGCTTTATCAATTGGAAGAGTTTTTTTCTTTTATATTTTTTGTCAGGAACAAGCAGATAAATTGGATTACTTTTGCAGAAATAACCAGCTAAATTGGATTAACCAGATGTACTGATAAAATCCCTTCACATTTCCACAATACCCAGGGATTTCTTCCTGACACTGCTATTTCTATTAACATCTTCCTTCTCATTGTTTGAGATGCTGAAATGTTTTTCAAATTGTGTAGTAAAATGACAGCATACAGCAATTTGGGTGGTATATGATTAAAAAGCTTGATGACTCTTGCTCTAGGATATGGGAAAAGCTAAGGGTCTGTTTCCCTTGAAACTCAATATTTCCCACCTACCACAGACTTCCTTAAATAAATCCATCCTTAAGGAATGCCAGTCAGCTCTTCCCTGTTTACCCTGTGCTGTCCATCCTCCCTTCACTACACAACAGGATTTGTTTTCCACCTCTGACAGGTCCTTGAACCCTACAATTCCTCTGCTTAAGATCTGGCAGAATGTCCTTTTATTATTCTCACTCCTGTTTAAGTAAACTCGTTACAATTAGCGAGACTCCAGTTTCTCTTGGAGTTTTACATTCCTGGCCAGTGTGAGAAAGTTTCAAACCACTTGATGGTAAAATTTAGAGTGTGCCAGGTGCCTGGGAGCATGCACAGGTGACAAACCACAGCTGCACTCTGCTCCCAGTGAGAAGCACCATTAAGTCAGTGGGCTGCTCTATCAGGCACTGAAGTTTTAACTGCTTGTGTTAAAAGGCCACCAATGACACCCCGAGGTGCACAGCTCTGAGGTGGCTTTAGGAGTTGTTTCTGAGAAAGGACAGTCCTGTCCTGAGTTCATTTGATTTTACCTGCAGTGATGTGACTTGAGAGGTAGGGAATGGTATGACTACACAGAAGTATAGTTTTTTCCTGCTTCCTTTTGAAATGCTGTGCAAAACACAAAGACAATATTTACAGAATATTAGCTCCTTTTGTTCATTCTTTGCTGTCTCAAAGGCATTTCTATTATCCATTCACCTTTGTGTTCACCCTCTATTTCACAGTTTTTCTGCAAGGATGGGGCTTTTCACAAAAAGGCCTTTTTCACAATTCACTCCTATAATACAAGGTGAAAACTGATTTTCACAAATTCATATTCAAGTCTTGCCTGAATTGAATTAAAATTACAGAAGGACAGTGAATACATTTAAATGTTTGTCTCCATTCATAGTAGTCTAATGGGATCCATGAAAGTGTTTCAGGTGTGAAACCCATAACAGTTTATTGTGCTCTGTATGCATTGCTCCTGTGACTATCTCAGCCTCATGTTCAGGCTGTTGGTTGTTTGGGGACTACAGTTTTTACCTCAGCTCTGGGATGGACTCATTATGTTGTTTTTTGTCTTTAAATAATGTGGAGAATTTAAATACAATTAAAACTTGGTTCACATAGTGAGCTATTTAACATCTTTGTTACTGAGTTCTGGGCTTAGAGTATGGGATGTTGAATGTTGCCTGCAGCGTACAGATAATCTCTTTTTTATAAGTCAAACCCTTAAGAAGCACAAAGAATTGTTAGCAAAGTTTCAATGAAAGCTGTTTGGCCAGAGGGATTTTTTCACTGCCACGTTACATCCTTCCATAGAAGTAGAGTGCTGCCATTTCAATTTCTCTCATGTACACCTCTGTGTCTCCTGTAACCATGCAGATTTGTCTCTTAAATCTGTTGTCACTAAGTGCTAGTCTGCAACAAAACCTGGTTCCATAAACATGCTGTACAAACAAAGACTAGGTAATAAATAGTAGGAAATGGCACAGATCTTCAAGTTAATTTTCACCAGACTAATCTACCTCCCAGTCTACATGGCCCAGTTTTTATCCAGTTGTTGAAGATTTCTATTGCTTCTCCCTTCCACATTCTATTTCCTTTATTCTTTACATTTTTTTTTAAATCCTCTTGTTTCTTGTCCTTTGGCATCACCTCTCACTCTGAGATGCCTACAGATCCCCTGCTTCTCTTTGCCTCACTGTGCCTTGAAGCCAGCAATCATTTCTTTAATGACATTAACACAGGACTCGAAGAAACACTAATTTTGTGACAAGACTAATTCAGGAGGAGCTGTTGACTCCCTCGAGGGCAGAGGGGTCCTGCAGAGAGGCCTGGAGATCACCAGCTGGGTGAATCTAACAAGGACCAGTCCAGATTCTGCACCTGTGTGTCTTGGGTTGCAATACAGGATATGACCTGAAATGTGTATTCTGTCCCCATCTGTTGGAGCTGGGTGGGGCAGTGTGCCTGATCTCCTGGCACATATTATCTGCTAATGGGCAATCTTTAAACCAGCTGGGGCAATCATCTTTATATTTCCACAGCCCATCCTCCCTCCAGGCAGATATCATCTGCTGCTGGCCCATTGAGTCCCAGAGCATGACTGATAAAATTCCATCATCCCACTGGGAGATGCTCCAGCCAGGGGAGGAGCCAAGCCTTTCCTACCCAGATAAAAACTGAGATTTTGGACACCAAGGGACCTTCTTTGCACTGGATTCCAGAGGAAAACCAGACCTTTCCACATCATCCCTGGACCTTCAGAGGAAACTGCACCTTCTCCAGGAGCACTGCTCCAGCTGAACCACATCTGCCACTGCAGGAGGATGCAGCCACCATGGAATGGGACTGCTGCCACCACCCTGACTGACTGATGGGTGTCAGCTTGGATTCTGACTCTGGCAGGGATTGGGATTGTTCTTTGTAATACTGCATTTCTATTTTAATTTTCCCAGTAAAGAACTGTTATTCCTAATTCCCATCTCTTTGTCTGAGAGCCCCTTAATTTCAAATTTATAATAATTTGGAGGGAGGGGGTTTACATTCTCCATTTCAAAGAGAAGTCTCTGCCTTTATTGGCAGACACCTGTCCTTCAAACCAGGACAAACTGGGACAGGGCAGCCCTGTTTGTGTTTGTAACTGGGGAATGCTCTCAGCACAGGGTGGGATTGCTGGGTCTCTCCTGTTCAGGGCCAGCAGCTGGACCCCATGATCCTGATGGGTTCCTTCCAACTCAGCATATTCTGTGGTTCTGTGATTTCCTCCCAAGACAGGGCTGGGGGAAGGGGAAATTTTGGAGAACGGGATATTTGGCTTTGAAATTGCAAAATGGGTTGAGAAGCCAAATCTAGACAGATTTGGACAAAACTGGAAAGCTACTGTCTGCTTTCCTTCCGCACTGATCCAGTTGAGTAGGTGTTAGTGCTTTAAAGGCGCTTTACCCTTTTAAGCTGCCTTTCTTTAAAATTCTGAATTTTAAAGTATTTGTTGAAAATCAAGCTACAAAATTAGAAATTGGAGGATTCATGTAATTATGCTTAAGTTGCCTTAAGTCTGAGTGTTTAGTCTCTGCCAGCTGTCTTCAGCACCTGTTTTTCTTTGAATATCCTATCCTTAGATTGGTTCCCAGGGAAATGAAATGAGATGTCCCTGCAACCAGGCTTTGATGTGAACAAAATAAGACTTAAACATACCTGGTAGGATTATATTTACCATACTCTGAGACATAAGTTAGTGTTTTCCTCCCTAGCTTACTGACTCAAATCCAGTTTGCTATCTGTTCCATGCATTGCATTGTTTACACTATTTGCTGGCAGGTAATGGGATTATTTAGCTAAAATAGGCAAATGTGTTTTATGCAAGTTTCCTGCTAGTATGGCCATGTACATATGACAGGTACTAGACACATGATTTTCTTTGGTTGAGATGAAAGGAAAAGCTGTACAAATAGTTTCTCTCACCAAGCAAAAGTGCAAAGAAAAATATTACATTGAAGTGTTTTAGAAACATGTAGGAAATGTACTCCTAGAATGTTGTGGATTTGTCAATTTTTGCCAGAGGTAACTGACTTCACTTTTGCTGAAGCACCACAGGAGCCCAAGATGAAAATCCAGGTTATTTTCCATTTTGCTCCTGCATGTTTTCACAGATCAAATGCTAGATGGAAAGTCAAGTCTGGGAGGAAACACGTAGATATCCAGAATTTAAAAAGAGAGATAGCCAGCTGGCAATTTAAGGGGCGTGACAAGGCTATCAGAGGCTGTGAATACATTGTTGTCTTTATTTGCTAGTAACTTTGTTTCATCCATTACTTTATTAAGATGGAAATATGGAAGAAAGAGATGAGATAGGGAGTATTATGGGGGTTGTATGACAAGATTTTTGAGAAGAAGAAGATAGAAACATAATGATGATTTGGTTTACATAAGCTGCTTAGGAAAAAAAAACCCAATGGCTCCAAAAAAACCCAATGATTGGTGAAATTAGGAAGGAGGGTTGGAAGATTAATTAGGCAGGGTTTTTAATGTTCATTTATTAATACTGAAAAAGTAATCTTAGGAAAATTAATGATTTCATTAAAAAGGGACAAAATAAGGGAAAAGAAATGTGGTGGCAAAGCAACATGGTTTTGCAGTGTGTACTGAATTTCTGCTCAGGGATTGCTGCTCAGGCACTCAGCAGGTCCTGAGGGCACTGGCAGAGCACCAGCAGCAGAGATGCAGGAGAGGGGCAGGTATGAGTGCTCAGAGAGGTGGTGTCTAATTCTGATATCATTCACACCAGTTAATGGCAGAAGCTGCTCCACAGAAGTCAGAGGGATTTCACAGCTTAAAACTGGTGGGGGGTTTAGGACTTTTGACTCCTGGTTGAAAAGAAATGTCCTGACTGAAATCTGAACCCCTGGGTTTGAATTTAAAGAGGAATGATGAGTCACACTTGGAAATAGTACTGTGGATGTCTCAGGACTGGCTATACAATATTCTTTTCCTGACTATGATAATGATGACCTGAAACCTTCATAAAGCCATTCTGCAGCATTGGTAATTAATGAGGTTATGCTTTATGAGTTGAGCTGGTTTAACTGATATTAGTTTGTGATATGTGACAAAGAAGCAGCTGGGTCAGGGAGCCTCAGCCTAGAGCTGGAGCTGCTGTTTTCTGATATTCTTGGGGCTGAAAGGATAGCTGCTAGGGCACTGGGATACAGCAAAAGGGGGAAATATCCCAGAAAAATCTATGGGTTACCGGACAACAGTCCATCTGGGAATTGAAGACATTTGTATTCTCTAATGCCATAATTATTGCAGTGCTATCCTAGGTAATTTTTGTTGCAAGAAGTAGTAGCAATTCTTATTCTTAGGCTGCCTGCCACTTCATATAATAGAGGGTTCTTGTAACCTTTATCTGAATGTTTTCAGCACCTCATCTGCTTGCAAAAGACTTTTGAAATTCAGTGAAGTGGAAGCCTTCAGGGTAATAAATGTTCACAAGTAGAATCACCTGGGAATGTTCTGTAAAAGATTTAGAGGTTTTCTGTTTGAAAATTGCTGAATCCCCTAAACTTAATCTTTTCTGATTCCAAACTTGGGACAGATGCAGAATAGAAGACCTGGTCAAAATGAGAGATAGGAAAAGACATTCACAAAATGGCCATTATCAACAAAGAAAAGGAGACAGAAAATTGTCTAACCTGAGAACAGCCAGGTACTCAGCACTTAAAATACTTAGAATTCCTCATACAGGAGGCTCACATTTTAATTGCTGCTCCAGATTAATAGCCTGAACCTGTATTTTTAATGTGCAAGATGAATGCCATGGTGTCTGAGCTCTGGGCTTTGTAGTTATTCCTTCCCTCCTTCATTGGAAATGAGAATTTTATCTTTGACACACATGATTTTGTTAACAGCATGGAAACTCCTAGGCAGCTGCAGGTCTCTGCAGGTACAAAAACACTGGCAGAGCTGAAAGAGGAAGTTGGACTTCACCTGCAGAAAAGTGGCCTCACCAAAAATGCACTGAATTGCATAGACCTGAGTCATGTCATCTCAGCCAAAACAATTTAAAATCAGTGTGATTCTAGAGCTGGAGATACTACAGGACTAAATGAGCCACAATTTGTAATGCATGTGGCATACTTAGCCCAGACTGGGTGGTCTGTTTTCAGCACAGATAGAATAGTTCTTTCTGTGACAAGATGTTTTCAAAACAACTCATCTCAAAGATGAAGCTATTCTCTAACTCAGATTACCAGTAGGGAGAAGTCTGTCGGTTCATAAAAGGTGTAACTTCTAAACTCCAAATTATATGGCTCCTAAGGTGACTGAGTCTATTCCTCATTGATTCCAAAGTGTCCTCCTCTACAAACACTTGGATATTTACACTTTAGTGGTGTATCTGATAAAAAAAAATGGGAATGGACATTTCTGCCATTGCTCTTTTGCAGCAGGTAAAATCATTAATCACCTGCAGTACTTTCCACTGCAGCATGCCTGGAGATAATAAACACCCATTAGAAGCCAACAGCAACAGACTGCTCTCTTCTGAGCTCCATGGCTCCCTGTAATGAAAATGTTAGTCAAGAGAGGGCATTTTACCCCATTGAAATTCTTGTCTGTTGGAGACGTGAATTTAATGGTAATGGAAAGTGTTCAGGTGATGGTTCTATAAACTCTCATGCTCTGTTATTTCACTGTAAGCACACAAAAGTATTTTTGCTACTTCTGGCCTGTTGGACTAGCTTCCTAAGTAAATTTTTCATGCAGCTCCCACATCTCGTCTGTCCTCAGAAAAAGACAAAGAAATATTACTATGAGGAGAGGGGACTCTTGTGCATGGGGCAGAAAATTCAATCTTTCAAATTATTCAACAGCCAGAAATGAAGCTTAAAGGAAACTAACTATGATATTATTTTTATAATTTAGTTTAATGTGGGAGTCACAGGTTCGAGTAAATACTCCAGGGTGATGTTGATGCATCCAGGTAATCTTCCCATGTAGTGTTTTCTTTTTTCCTCTTGTCCTGGTTTGAAGGACAGTTATCTGCCAATAAAGGCAGGAGCTTTTTGAAATGGAGAATGTAAACCCCCTCCCTCCAAATTATTATAAATTTGAAATTAAGGGGCTCTCAGGCAAAGATATGGGAATTAGAAATAACAGTTCTTTACTGGGAAAATTAAAATAGAAATGCAATATTACAAAGAACAATCCCAACCCTGCCAGAGTCAGAATCCAAGCTGACACCCATCAGTCAGTCAGGGTGTTGGCACAGTCCCATTCCATGGTGGCTGCATCCTCCTGCAGTGGCAGATGTGGTTCAGCTGGAGCAGTGCTCCTGGAGAAGGTGCAGTTTCTCTGAAGGTCCAGGGATGATGTGGAAGGGTCTGGCTTTCCTCTGGAATCCAGTGGAAAGAAGGTACCTTGGTGTTCCAAATCTCAGTTTTTCTCTGGGTAGGAAAGGCTTGGCTCCTGCCCTGGCTGGAGCATCTCCCAGTGGGATGATGGAATTTTATCAGTCATGCTCTGGGACTCAATGGGCCAGCAGCAGATGATATCTGCCTGGAGTGGGGATGGGCTGTGGAAAGATAAAGATGATTGACCCCGGCTGATTAGCAGATAATATGTGCTGCAGAGATAAGGAATCACTGCCTGACCTGGCTCCAAGGGATGGTGACAGAATACACATTTCTGGCCACATCAGCCCAACATACCTCTATAAAATGGAGAAAATGGCATTTCTTTACTTTAAAAAGACTGAAAAAGTAATTATAGGAACTTGAGGAACTTCAGGAACTTGAGGATGAATAGCAGCATATTTCTTCAATTATGAAATCTATTTTCCCCAAGTTTATTTCATTTAATCCCACCCTTTCTTTATTAGATTTCATTATTATCAATACAGTTTGCACAAAATTACATGGAAGGCCCCCTTAAATCCATTCCAAATCAGATCATGCATCTTCTGAACAGTACTCAGTGAAACAAAGTCCAAGAGCAAACTAAATGAAGAAAACCTTGGCAAAATGTGACTAGAAACATTTTCAAACCAACTCATATCTACAGTGTGATGCTGATGGTTGCAGGGTAAGTGAAACAGATTTTTACAGCAGCTAAAAGATGCTGGTTATCAACAGAGGATTTGCACATTACCATTGTATGTGCCTGTATTTAGCACAAGTTCTGTGGGAAAGAAAACTCTTTAGACAAATGTTAGCACATTTTGCTTTACAGCAGGACATGTGCAGGCATGGCCAATTACACCAGGATCACCTTAACCTGTAAAGAGCTCCTTGATAGAGCTGCTTTCCCTTGTCTATATCCCCCAAGTGTTGCTGGTTTTCTGGAAACCACAAAGCTAAGAGAGAAAGTCTTTACATATAAACACTCTTTGTATCAACTGCTAAGTGATTTTCTCATTATCCTTTCAGTAAAGTTCCCTCTTGCTATTGTCATTTAAATGGTTTGCTGCAGACACATTTTCATGTGTCAAGTAATTTTCTCTCCTTCTTTGTTTCTATTAGAGGGAAAGGTTTTCCCTCTTTTTAGAAAATAAAAACAATATAGCTTTGTTGACATATCAAGTTGCCTTTAAATACCAGAATTTTGATGAAAATTGGTGAATTCTTTTTGCAGTGGGAGGAAGTGTAGCTAAAGGAATTAATAACGAAAAAAAATTCATAAAGACAAAATATTAAAACACAGAAATGAAATTATGCACTTTTCATGCTGTAATAATGGAGTAATAAAAGCTAATTCCCAAAGTGAGCCTAGCTAAGAAAAAACTGGATCTGAACATCAGGTGCCAAAGGAATCTTAGATGATTCAGTTTTGGAATTTCCCACTTAAACTTGGAGTCACTGGAAATTCCCAGCTGTGTTTGCTGTGCGTCTGTGGATTCACTTTGGGACATCAGTGTTGATCAGTGACTGCACAACACTGGAAACTTTCTGGCCTTTTTAGGTCAGGAAAAGGTCTCAGAAATATGCTAAATATCTTTAATTTTCTTCCCCCCAAAAAATTTAAGAACGTGAATTTGCTCATTAAACCTTCTGTGTCTATAATTTTGTAGCAATAAATGTTGAGGCCTTTAAGCTGTATATGAAAAGTTTATTTAGAGGAATTTATCTTTGCAAATTGTTCACCTTTTTGTAGATTCACTGGCATAAATCAAGTGAACTATTTATTTGTGATTGCTGATTGATTTTAAAAAATCATAATAATGGTACTGTTAGGAAATTCTAAAGGCCTAGAACTAAATCAAAGTTTTCAATGCTCTTTACTTTGAAAAACTGATTGAAAGAATACTTTACAATGGTCCAGGATTTGCTTTTCCATTAATCTAATAACTTTTAACATGCTCAGAAAATGGAAAACATTAAACATGCATTTAAACAAACTCCAAGATTGCATCTCAGGCAGAACTAATAACCTCTAAAAACTTTCATTTTACTATAGATATATTTCTGATTAAAATTATTATATTTCTCTATCAAAATTATATGTCGAAGTTCCTCGCTTCTATTTTCTTTCAGCCTTTTTTTTTTTTTTACCCAGGAACAAAATGAGATTCAGAATAAACCTACAGTGGAAAATAATCTTTTACTCCAAGTTCACTTAGCTATGGTGAAGAACATTAGTAAATTTCTTTCTTTGCCTATATTTATCAGGCCAGATTGTATTGGTTAGAGCCTTTATTTTTGTCAGATTTTATTTTCTCTTAAAGATATTCTGTCTCTAGACAAAAAACCTCCGGTATAGCAAAGTATTTAAATTGTTTTGGGAGCTAAAATGTGGTCTAGAGGCAGATTTCAGCTGCTATAAATCTTTTTTAGCTTCACAAAAGTGAAAGGTTAGGTTATTTCAATGAGGTAGCAGGCAAAGAATGTTTTATATCAGCAAAAGAAAGATGGATTGTTGCCAGTACATAATTCTGTATGTGTAAGTTATTTGTCTAGGAATTGTTCATCCTAACCCATTAGTTCAATAGAAGGTTACTCTGCTAAAGGATCAATAAGGTCTGATAACAGTGTAAAGCTGTGCAGGGAGTGTTCAGACAGGATCAACAGTGCCACTTTTTCAGCCCCTTTCTGAACCCAAGAACCTTTGGGAAGGTGCTGGCAGCTCCCTGTGCTCTGGCACACTTTTGGGAAGGTGCTGGCAGCTCCTGGTGCTCTGACACACCTTTGGGAAGGTGCTGGCAGCTCCCTGTGCTCTGGCACACCTTTGGGAAGGTGCTGGCAGCTCCTGGTGCTCTGGCACACCTTTGGGAAGGTGCTGGCAGCTCCTGGTGCTCTGACACACCTTTGGGAAGGTGCTGGCAGCTCCCTGTGCTCTGGCACACCTTTGGGAAGGTGCTGGCAGCTCCCTGTGCTCTGGCACACCTTTGGGAAGGTGCTGGCAGCTCCCTGTGCTCTGGCACACCTTTGGGAAGGTGCTGGCAGCTCCTGGTGCTCTGACACACCTTTGGGAAGGTGCTGGCAGCTCCCTGTGCTCTGGCACACCTTTGGGAAGGTGCTGGCAGCTCCTGGTGCTCTGACACACCTTTGGGAAGGTGCTGGCAGCTCCCTGTGCTCTGGCACACCTTTGGGAAGGTGCTGGCAGCTCCTGGTGCTCTGGCACACCTTTGGGAAGGTGCTGGCAGCTCCTGGTGCTCTGACACACCTTTGGGAAGGTTCTGGCAGCTCCCTGTGCTCTGGCACACCTTTGGGAAGGTGCTGGCAGCTCCCTGTGCTCTGGCACACCTTTGGGAAGGTGCTGGCAGCTCCTTGTGCTCTGGCACACCTTTGGGAAGGTGCTGGCAGCTCCTGGTGCTCTGGCACATCTTTGGGAAGGTTCTGGCAGCTCCTTTTGCTCCTGGCACACCTTTGGGAAGGTGCTGGCAGCTCCCTGTGCTCCTGGGTGCAGGAGCAGCTCTTGTTTCTCATGGGGTACCAGCACCCTGATGTGAGTGTCACAGAACCAGGATGTGTGTGCATGGAACAGGCACATCTCCCAAGGCAGAAATCACCCTCATCCCCTCCTAAGGGTTCCTGCTAGGAAGGAGCTGACACCATTTGCTGGTGCAGGACACTGCTCTCTGCAGGAGAGTGTTTTCCCAGGGCCCTGAGTACAATAACAAGCCTTGACTGTCTGGAGCAGCCTCACCTGGGGTCACCACCCACACCCCCTCAACTTTTCTCCTATTCAGGAGATGTAGCCAAGGTCCCTACTCCTTCTCTGTGGGTAGCTAGCCCTGTTTCCTTCTGTCCCAACTCTCCAAATGGGGTTTCAGAATTTATCTTGGGCTTGTTTTGTTATTGCATCTTGCCAGAGCATCACTGGATGTCACCAGAGCATCCTCAACCCAGCTCTGCCTGGATGCTGTTGCACCTGCAGGTAAGATTGCTGCTTGGTCAGCCTCAGCTCCTGCTCTGTCTGCCCTTCTGGAACAACTATTTCTGCTGCTCCCTGATATGTCCATTAGCTTTTCCCAATTGTATTTACAGTGGGAAGAAGATAATGTCTCACAATCCTTGCTGAACATAAAGTGTTATCTTTGAACTGCAAAGTGCATACCAGGTGCAAGTGGGTCTGTCACACTTGTACCAGGGTATTGGTTGAGTCTCTTTGCTGATTTTCCACTTAAAATGAGCTTTCCATTTGCTAGAGGATGTTTTGCTACTATGCTTTAGGTTATTGAGCAGTTGGATTACCTCTGGAAGGTATAGGCTGGTCTATTGACTCTGTTTCTGTTTATTTGTTTGTCTGGAGTAAAACTGCACAGATGTAAAAACTGCCCCATCTGAGTGGGAAGAATGGATCTTTGAGGAGTCCAACAGAGAGCAGTGCTGGGGAATCCATTCCCTGCAGGTGACAATTCACAATTGGCCTGAGGCAAGGGGTTGTGAATTGCTGACCCTTTGGAGAAGAAAGGACACCTGTGGCTCAGCCAGGCAAATGCACTCAGAGACAGAAAGGAGCTGAAACCTCAGACTTGCTCCTGCTTGAACTGTGAGGGGATAAAAACCCAGGGTTTGCTTTGTTCAGGTTTCCTCCCTGGGGAGAGCAGCATGGGCTGTTTCTGTGTTCCTGTACCAGGAATAAATTGTTTCATGCAATGAGACATCTGAGACTATGGGAAACCTGGGATGGGTGTGGGGGAGACACCCAGGGACCTGTCAGGGCCCTACAGAGGGGCTTCAGTCCCAGCAGTGACAGCCTGGAGTGCTGGGAGTGTAGCTGACAGTCCTGGGGATGGGCAGACTGGGAAGTTTCCTTAACAGGAAATTCCAAAATCTAATTACCAGAAGAGAGGGGGGAAAAAAGGGTTGTTGTGTAATATATTGAAGTCAGGAGGGACTAAATGAGGGATGGAGATGGAAAACAAATCCTACAACTACAGTCCAGAAATCTCTACAAAGAGAAGACTGAACAGCAGGAGGAAAGAGTTGCTGAAAGGTTAGTGAAATGTGATAATTCTTTAAGGTGGAAACAGACTCAAGAAGTGCCCTGTTCTAGAAGCTGTTGTACATTTAACCTTAGTTTCACTAACTCAGAATCTTACACTAAATTCATATTTGCTCTGCTGCAACAGAAATGGTGTAGAGTAAATTCATCTAACTTAGATTTTGACTGTAGGATATCTAGGAGAGTGGGAAATATGGACTTGAAGAAGCATAAGAAAACATCAAATATCTTTAAAAGGAACCACAGGCAGAAGTGAAAAGCTTACTAAGTTAAGAGTCCTGGGTTCTCATGGAACTCTCAAGGAACTTCAGCACTGTGTTCTGCACACAGATGTTAAACCTCCTGTGCCACTTTGAGAAATTGGACTGATAATCATTTACCTTTGTCATTAATCTGGCATTTAAAAGCTCTTAGACTTTCTATACAGGCTTAAATATTAAAATGTCTTAATTTACACATTTCATTTCTATGTCTTGGTTTTGAAGCTGTTACATTTAATGAGCTATTGACAACTAGAGGAAAATTCAAATGCATCCAAATCTGGCCTCAATTGTCAGTGAACCCATGGTTGTTTATTTTCTTCTTGGAAGATGATATAAACAGTAGGCAAAATTATTATTGATAACAGATGTTGAAAGACTGCAGGATAGGAGTTGGTTGCCTTGTTAGGTCCTAGCTAAGGAAATATTGCTATTCATAAAATTGCTGGCTTTTAGTAGGAGCTAGAATTGTCAGTGATTGATCTTCAGATTGCTTTCATTCTGGGGCTTCCACATAGAAAGAACATTGTGTTTGATTTCATTTTTTTTGCCAAGGAAGGTAATTTATAATATTGGTTCATGAATAATGGCCAAAATAGATTGTGAAGCTCAGAGAGCTTCATCCTCAGAGTGGTTTAAGCTCAGGGCACACTGAAGATTGACATTAGTTAAACCTCTCAATGCAGTTTCTCTAGACTATTTAATGTCTCTCTTAATTTTTTTTTTTCCCAGGATTAAACCCCTCTATCAGGACCTCTCCCATAAAACAGTAATACTGAAGATGAGTTAGCTCTAGAAGAAACCACATTTATTATCTGGATAAATATTTAGCATATTTCAAAGGAGGGATAATCTTTGCTCTGTCTGCTGGGAAAATGACTGTTCCCCTCTCTTTGATCTCTTTTAACTCAACAATTGCTACATTCCTTCACAATTTCTTAACTATTAATAGTTTTTTGACTAGGTTTCATTGAATTTTTAATGGTTAGCTGAAATACAGCTTTGTGAATTCTTCCTAGTCCATATATTTTATCACAGTAAATTTATCTGTAGAAGATAAGGGAGAGTTTAATACAAATAATTGTGGAAGTATCCAGCTGAGTTAATTTCCCAGTGGATTTATCAAGAGGAGTAGATCACATCAAAATTAATTACAAAGACTTCTATAACTTATTTAGCAAAGCCTCTGCTTTTTTGCAAATAACATTTGAGGTACTATCAATAATAGGACAACCTGCAGTCATTGAAAAAACTAATTAAAAATTTGTTTACATTTAGTAACAGCACTTCAAATCAGAATTGCCTTCCCAAGTGGTAATTCATTGTCAGTTTTTTTTTTTTTTTTTCTTTCATATGTTAGCTAAGGCATGCAATGAATGATTCAGGCTAATTCAAACTGCTTTTGAAACTCACCAGCAGCTGTAACCAGGGTAACCTGTAACTCTAATCTTAGTTCATTTGAAAGTCTTAAGCTGTTTTTATTAGATCTTGTGGTGAACTTTTCCTTTCTATATTAGACATTCATTCAGTGAATCTTCTGTCCAAGGAACTGTTAGGTTACTGCAACACACAGTGGGTCTCTAGCTTGTAATTGTTCAGGCTTTTGAAATGTGAGTGTTGTTTCTAGTTAGTTTTTCATTGCGTGCAAGCAAAGCATTTCAATATATTAGTTTGGTAATTGGCTGAAAAAATAGATTTTCTATTGTCCAAGTATGGGAAGGTGAATGCCAGAAGCTGGAATATTAGATTGGAAACTGAAACACAATGCAAATGTTTCTCCCACCCGTTCACCCTGGCAGTGTGCTGAGCCATAAGGGCAAATCCCTGTGGCAGGCCAGCTGTGGGGTGGATGTGGCACACCAGGAGCACTCCTCTGTGTGGGTCAGTGCTGCAGCTGCTGGGGCTGAGCAGGAGTAAATGTTTCCCCAGGGAGCTGTGCTGCCCCTGCTCCTGGAGGCAGAAGTGTTGGTGTGCTGCAGCTGATATGGCTGATGGGTTAAGATTGGAACAGACTGAAATGGTTTGCTTACCTCCATCAGGAAAGCTTTCACAGACACAGAGAATCTCTCAAAAAGAGCCCTTCCCATAATGACTTGGTCATTTGGAGTAGCCAGCAGTCTTCTACTTCTGTCCTTGGTGGGGAGACTTGCCCATGAGCACATTGATAGTTAGATGGATGTCAGTATGATTTAAGATGGAAAGAATATATTTTTTTCCACAGTATGGTTGATTAACTTCTGTTTTCAATATTTATTTTTAGCTAAATGAAAAAAGCTGTAGTGATTACCCCAAGCTGTTACACTGCTCATGCATGATGGATCTGCTATCTAGAACACAGTTAATTTTCCTTCTAACTGCATATTGCACTTCCTGCAGTGTCAGTTATATTGAATGCTAAAGTTAAACCCACTCTGGGATTTAATCTTTTTTATTAAAATTGTCAGCCATATGAAAAGGGAACCATCAGCATCAATGGAACTTGTACTGGTCCCAGCTGGTTGTTATTTCTGTGCTCCTCTAGTGTACGACACATATTGCTGAGCAGACTCTGCATAAAGTCACTCATTCCTGAAATACAAAGTGATACTCAGGGCTATTAATTGGGTTTTACATAGTTGTCATCTGAACAGAACAGGAAGAGACAAACAGTTATTCTAACATTTACATAGAGTACATATTATGTTGTTATTGCTCTTCATTATTTCTAATCAGCTGTTTTGGTTTGTTTTAACTCATGGTAAATTAATTTTTATTTTTTTCTTTTGGTAAAATAGAGCAACTACTTTCTCTTCAGATGTAGCCTGCAGTATAGGTAAGATTTGGTAAATTAGTTTTAAGTCTGCATTTGAAAGCTTTCATTGTTGATAGTGCTGGAAAGGTGGAGAATGCTCTGTGGGTTGATGTGTAAGGCTGGGATAACTCGTTTGTTTTTGTAAGTTCAAGGTCTAGAACATTCAGTCATGATTCTCTAGGAAGGCTGAAATGCTGATTCAAAATCAGTTTTTTTATTCTGGAGCATAATGGAAACTGTGAAGACCAACACAGCCAACAGGGACTCCTCTGCAGGGACAATTCAATGTATGCACAGAGCCAAATGATGTGGGTCTCACTTCTTAGGTGGTGATTGCTTAGTCTCTTTCTTAGGTGAGCAACTTTCCTGCTGTTCACAAATGTCTGAATCCCTTCCTGCAGTAGAATCCATTTGCCATTTGCAAATACTCTGTATTAATTCCAGACCACACACAGATGTGAGTGACATCAGAGTAAGACTGCAGTAACCTCAATTAATTTTAGGAGGCTTATTCCAGGTTTATCCTACTCAGAGATAAAAATGTGTGTATTTATCTTTGAATTGCATGGCACAGACTATTATAATGAGGTGCATTGAGCTCCATTCTCAGCATAAATTAATTTGGGGTAGTCAGTTGAAAAATATTGTTACACACCAGATTGACAAGCTAGATGGCCCATTATCACTTCAGTTAAGGAAAATATGAATGTTAATGAGTCTATTTTGTTCTATCACAACTTCTGAAAATAAAAGGAAATTCTAACATCTATGAGTTTTTTGTGGGTTTTTGGTGTTTTTTAATTGATTAATGACCACTAATGAGGATTCTGGCATTAGTAGGAAGAAAAATTAAATTCTAACTGATTGGGTAGCTTTGTTACTATAGAACTAGGAGCAGTGAAAGGATATATAGCAACACAAACTTCCTTCAGAGGCAGAGGAAAGCAATTTATTAAAGGAGCAATTACACTTTTATAGACTAGATCATAGAACTGAGGATATAATTAAACTGATTGGTCCAAGGAGGGGAACACCCCTTGCAATCATGCTCTGACCAAAACATAACATCTCTCACACATCCTCCTGTGCCAACAGCAGGTGCTGATCTCTGTTATTAATTCTTTCCCTTCTGTTTTCCTTAGGGTATCTTGAGAAAGACTCAAGCTACTTTTATCCCTAGCTCTCAGTATCCACATAGATTTTTCAACAGATAACTTTGATATTCCTTAAAAAAATAAAAATCGAGCCCTTTAAAATTCTAAATTTAAAATTCTAAAAAATTTCTTTTTATTGGTCTTCATCTGTACATTTTTGGCAAGTAAAGGTCAGTGGCAAAGTATGGTTCATCCATCCTGCATCCAGATCTGAGGCAGATCCTTCACCTGTGTTCTGTAAGGCTTTACCACTGCAGAGGCAATGACATCCAGCTGATGTGGAAGAACATGCTACTCTTCTTCCTTGTTGTGATTCACGTTGACACAACTTGTGAATTAAAAGTACATTTTTATGGAGGAAATTGTCAAAGTTTAGGGGAAAACTCAAATTTCCTTTTCCTCGTGCCTCTGTGTTCACATGGCAGTTGAAAGGGACCTGGGTGATTTCTTTGTCCATGGTGTTCTCCTTGCAGTCTCACTTGGGTGAAAAGTCTCATTGCATTGAAGGATTCACTGTGCACATAATGCAGAGGATAACCAAGATACTCTGCAGTGCACAGTCTTTTCTGTTCAGTCAGGAAAACATATTCTAAAATAAAGCAAACAACAGAAAAACCTCCTTGCAGTTTATGAAGGTGAATATGACAGCCTCATTTACTCTGCTGGGAGGCTTTTATATGAATGTTGATAGAATTGTGATTTCACTCATTCTCTTTATTTTTTTTTCTGGATTTTTATATTTTCACTTGTCTTTTCTGTTGAATTTCATCATGTTTCATTACTTGAATTTAGGTTGTGGAAAGGGTGCCTGTTCTGTTTTAGGCTTGGCAAAGTACTGCACAAAATTATGAGTCTATTAGTACTGTGTATTGTCTAATTTTAATAACAATGTAGCCTTTGGTTCAGATAATTTTATTATTTCAATAAATGCATTATATGGAATTGGTGCCTTTTTGTCTGTGGATGCTATTTTATGACCACTGAACAACCATCAGTTTTAGAAAAGGGAAAGAAAACTGCAATGCAGTACAGTATTCTTCTTCAGCTCTCTTTTTCATCAATTTGCTTATTTAATGATTGAAATCCATTTGATGTCAGGTATTTCTTCTAAAACCTTCTTTGTTGTTCAGAGAAATTTAGGAAAGAATAGCATTTCCCATTTTAATAAAGAAATTTGGTTTTATGCTGCAGTCAATATGTTTGCCTAGAAAACCACCAGCCATAAAGGGAAAATAATAAAAATTATTCTTTCAATGTTCTTTACCTTGAATCCAGCAATCAGAAGAATGATGTAGTTCAAAAGACCTAATTTGAATACAAATTTGTAATTATGTTACTAAAAGCCTTAGTAGTTTTCTATTTAAATCCCTAGGGTCCAGTCTGCTCTCAAAATGATGTCATTGCTCTACTGTGCCTGAGTATTTCCAGTGCTGGAACAAATCTCGACTTACAGCCATTGAAGGAGGAAAATACAAAACCCAAAACACCACCTTGTTGCATTTATTGTAGTCTGAGCATGATCATTACTCCAGATATTTTAATTTTTCAGTTACAGAAGGAGATGGGCTTTAAAACCTGGGACACATTCAACAAACAGGTTTTGCTCAGGGAACAGACTCTGGATCACAATAAGAAAACTCAGTTTTACAACAAATTCGGTGACATTTAGTAAAGTTGACAAATTATGAAACAAAGCTCTTAACATCTGTTCTGCCAAAAAGCATATTCCCATATATCAGAACGTCAATTAGTTCTTTCAGTTGTGTAGATAATTTGCATAGGCTTAGAAAGCTTCATGGGAGCATAGAAAATTTGCAGTAAGAGAGTCCTTTTAATGCTTTTTCACTCTGGATTATTATATTTTTTTTTAAGAGTAGCTATTTAGAGAGTTTTCATTCAATGTCTTTGTGGTTCACACTGGTAATATTTCAGGTGTTTAAGTTCAACACATGTAGGTCCTAAAACTTGGATGGTGTAATCTCAAGGGAGGTCAGAGGGAGCCTGCTGCACTCAACATTTGCAGGTGTTTTGTGAATCATCACTTTAAAATGTGAGGTTGTGTTCAGCAAGCTCAAGATTTCATGTGCTGTGTCTGGTTCTGCAGAAAGAAAAAAGAGAAAGTGGCTGCTTTGTGTCTGAACTAATTGGCTTGATTTTAATAATTACTTGACTGAACTTAAGTATAGATCTTATCTTTTGGCCTCAATGAGTTCAATATTTTCATAAGTTTTATGAATTTTCAGCTGGGATTTTTGATTTTGCTTGTTTATTACAAAGAAACTCAACATTTTATTTGCTACAGATTGGTTTTAATGCCTTTTCTTTGCAGGCAGGGGGAATTGCTGTAATTTTCACTGCCAGTCCTTAAATGCCCTACTGATGCTTGGTGTGTGATGACAATCAGCTCCAGCTCTGTGCTAGCAGGAGCCCTTAGCTAGATTAGAGTTCAGGGAGTTGGAAAAAAAATTCTTGAACTTCTGATTAAAAATGAAACAAAGGCTATGCATTCCATGAGTGTCAGACTAAGCCACTTCACAATGCAGTTTTTTTATGCACAGTGTGGTAACCCTGAGGTTATTCTGCACTTGCACATTTGCAGACGTTGTCAGTGAGCTTATGCTTGTGTCAGACTCGTGAGAAAGCCAGCAAAACATATTGAATTAAATTTGGCAAGCAATTCTTAACTTTGAGTGCTCTTCAGGTTGCAGTTTTACTGTATTTTTGTTGATTTGATGGAGTATTACAAAAATACAGCTCTTGAGAGGTATTTTTTGTCTGTTTTTGCTTGTTTTCCTTTTTTTAAATTTTCTTCTATATGAGCAGATCTTGTGAGCTCGATATGATACTTTATTTGAAACAGGGGTATTTTAACACAGTCTTTTTTGGAAGAACAGAAGGTGATGTTTGAGTTAAGTCTCTTTCAATCATCTTTCAAATTAATGAGAAAATGTTTCCAATTAAAATCAGCATTTGATTAATTAGTAATTGACTTATTAGGAAGAAGGCAAGAAAGTCAAGAGTGTTAGGATGCATTCAATGCAAATCAGGCGAGGAGAGTGTTACAGGAAAGAAACTATCAGTGCCTCAAAGGACGCTGGTTGCTGCTGATGTTTCTGTAGATCATCCTTCAGCAGCCTTTTCAAATGGATTTGAACAAACTAATAAAAAAAAAAACCAGCTGCAATTTGTAAGCACTTTGAGGTTAATAAGAGCACCCATCCTTCATCATGAGCATTATGTGTGACTGGGTATAATAGTGTGCAAATGGCAGATTATCATGCCAAAATAAATGTCAAGGATGTGCACATTCTCATACAACATTTGAATAAAAAATAGATTTGTTCAATTTTATTATTTTAAGAGGTATATTTTCATTTTATGTTTTGGTACAGCAGGGATAACAAACATATCAGCTTTGAAAGTGGCACAGAGAAAGAAGTAGCACTTAGTTTTAGAAATTCTGTGTTCTGGAGACACTCATAAATGGGTACAGTATTGCTTTTGTCTTTTAGGTCTTCTTGTGGGAGTTGTAGGATTCAAACAAGGGTAAAATACTCATCAGAGTGAAATTCATCTTTCACAGCATTTATGTGATATTGGCCCCACAGTATATTCATCCTTGCAGATGAACTGCATTTTATGGTACCTGGTTTCTTGATCTAGAATCATAGAATATCCTGAATTGGAAAGGATGCACAGGGATCATTGGAGTTAAACTTCTACCCCTGCACTAGACCCCAAAATCACAGCATGTGCCTGAGAGCATTGTCCAGACTCCTGAGCTGTGTCAGGCTGTGCCACTGCCCTGGGGATGCTGCTCCAGTGCCCCACCATCCTCTGGGGGAAGAATTGTTCCTCATATCCACGCAAACCTCTCCTGACTCACTTCAGGCCATTCCCTGGGTCCTGGCATGGATCAGTGTCTGTCCCTCCTGCTCCTTGTGAGGAAGATGCAGTCCCCAAGGACTCCTCTCTGTCTCTTCTTCAGCTGAAGAAGCCAAGAGACCCCAACTGCTCCTCACCTGGAGGAGCACAATGAAGGTTTCAAACACCTTTATATCCTTCTGATATTGTGGTACCCAAAAGCTGTCTGGCAGCAGAAGAACCATTCAAAAATCTTCCATTATCATTGCTTACATTTGCTATATCATCACAATCTAAATGTTATTATAGCATGCATAACACAGTGCAGCTTTTTGGTTTCTATTCCATCTGAAATATCAATGCAAAATGGCCTCAGGTCCAAGGGAAGCCAGTGATTGACCGGTTGGTTCCGGTTGTTTAAATTAAAAATTTCAAGTAGAAGTAGCAAAGATTGTTGATATATTATCCAGAATTCAGAGGAAATCAATACAAGCCTTAATGGCCTTTCCCCACTGCTCTGTAACTACATTAGTCACATCTTGGGAGAGCACTTTGGCCATCAATCAAAGGAAAAAAAAACACTTTATTTTCATATTCTGAACTTCATGGCAGCTTGTGTGTAATTTTGGCAAGCTATTTCTGAAATTCTCCAAGAAAAATGCAATGGGAAAAAGTTTTTGAAAGGATGGTAGGCTTTAAAGCATATACAAGCAGTAATTCAGACAGATACACTTTACATAGCCACCTTTTATTCTTTTTGATAGTGGATGATCTGGATAAGTAACCATTCATGTTTTTGTGTTGAATCAGGGCACCAGAGAAAAGCTGTGAAATAACAGCCATACAAGAGTAAACCAAGCAGAGCAGCTGCCCAATCTCAGAGATCCCTGTAGGATGCCATACAAATAAAATACTTTTAATAATAATGAGGGTTTGTTTTAAATCAAACCCCTGCTCTAATTCATGGTTTACCAATCTTTATGGGGTGAAGACTTGGTTGATTCTTATGACACTGATGTATCCATCTAGGGATTGGACCAGAAATATCTACTAAGACCTTGTTTAATTTCTGAAAGTGAGAGGAACCTGTGCCAGGGAATGAGGTGGGACAGGAAATTCCTGGAGCAGCAGTATCTGGCACATGAACTCTTGAGCTGTGCTCTCGAGTGGACAGTATTTTCCCTAGTCCTGCAGAGATGGAAAAACAAATAGGCTGCAACCCAGTGAGGTGATCTGACTTTCACATCAGCTTCTTTACAAATTTATCCAGGAAAGCTTGGCAGCATGTGATGACTTTTATTCTAAAGATTTGTAAGAAAATCACACTTAAAAGCTCTTCTGACCTGTGCCTCTTCGTGAGCTAATTGTGGACTTACATTTTCACAGAGAAAAAAAGTGAAGTCGTTATATCCATTTGCCAAGAATGAAGTTTTTTCAGAAGGCTGAGGGATTAGGCTTAGGTACAGAATGCTCAGTGATTTAAATACATCTTGAAAGCAGTTCAGGAGAATTAAGCTTCTGTGATGTACAAAAATATTTCAGTCTCATGTCCATCAAACAAAAGAGGAAATTACTTGGCCCAAGTGACTCTTTCAAATATAGAACAAGGAGGAAAGTCCTTTTAAATGCCCTCTTAGCAATCCCACCATGTCCAGACAGGTCTAGCAAAGATAACAATTGCTTCAAGAGGTGCTTAACAGATTAATGTGGGTCTTGCAGATTGTTCCTAATGCCTGCAATGTGATAGAGATACTGCAAAGGTTAAGAGGATACAAAGTGTATTTAGACTGTAAATTCCACTTTGAGGATGGATTTCTTTCTGTGCAGCTTCACTGTAATCTATGGTACAGTGCAAAAATCTTAATATTTTTCTTGGATATTAATGTAAGACAAATAAGAATGAATAATAGAAGCCAAGGCTGTGTCTCCCATTATGTCTGAGTTCCTCACAGTAGGAAAATGATTGTAAATACTTATGGCTGACTGAAAATGAGTCTGACCCTCAGAAATTGAGCCATGTCCTTATAAAAACTTGAAAAGAAGTGAAGTAAGACAAATGCCTTCTAAACAGCACCTGAAATAAAAATAATCAGGAGTTCATGTGTTTATAATTTGTCCTGCAGTTTAACACAGTACTATTTAGTACTTTTTGCATTAAAAAAACACCTAAATGTGCAGAAAACAGACCTCTTAATAAATTAAAGTCAGCCTAATTTAATTATAATAATACCACAACCCAAAACACATCAAGGCAGGGATTTTTGCAAACTAAGTATCTTCTCAGCATTGCATTATGGCAGAATGATACTAATCTGGCCTACAATTGGAGAGAAATGAACTTAATGTAATTACCTCTCTAAATACAGTATTTGGTTTGACCGTCAGTAGGAAGCTGAGGTTAGTGTCAAAATAACAATGTTGCATTTATTTAGTTTGCTGCCCAACCAAATAAACACTGCAGAGTTAAGTTCCTCTAACCCTTTCACTGCAGTGATCAAGTAAATCTTTTTTCCTCTCTGATGGAAGAGTGACAAACCAGCAGGTTACTCTGGGATCAATTTAGAGATCTTATCTTTGTTCCTGAGGGACAGATGACCTAAATTTGACTGTGCAAAATCTTCAGTTTCTAATAAGAGCAATCCTTTACAGTCATATTCCAGACTCTGGATTTGACTGGGTGACTCTTTTTACCTTTTTACCAGTGCAAGTCTCTTCTGCAACTGCAGTGATACTTTTCATAGCTGTTTTATTATTAGAAGAATAGATATGTTAGAGTAGTATTTTTTCCCTCTGAAATTTCTCCTGTGTTCTAGTCTGTCTTTGGTATTCAATTTTTTCATCCTGCTTTGTTGTCAAAGCTGCTAGGAATCTGATGGACAAAGCATCATTCATGGTCAAATCCCAAAAAGTTCTGAGGGACAAATGTCTCCCTCTGGCCATCAGTTTTCCAGATCACATAATAATGAGCATCCCCATCCTTCCCTGCATCTTTACTATACTGGTACTAAATGCTTTAGCCTGATATAGGCAACCTTCCCAACTGAACTCATGAATTGTCATAATGTACCACAGTAGTTGCATTTCATAGCATTTAGTGCACTCAGCATAAATTCTTTGGATTCTTTTTTGTGGTGTCTGAAGAGTATTTCATGCTGTGTTCTGCTGATACTGCTGCAAAAGAAATAATGGTACTATTTTTTTTCTGGCATAATCAAAACTTCATTGGACTCAGTTTATTATGTCCCACAGTGCAGTTAAAGATCTATATAATTCATTTTCTCTTCAACTTCATTCCAGCACAGGATTTCAATATGGTGTAGGAAAGGAAGGTTTCCCTATCTTATCCAGAGATACAGGTGAAATTCATAGGTTACAAAGAAATTTTGCACTAGTACAATGATTAATGGCTGCACATTTGCAGTTCCTATTTGCTCCAATGACCTTCATCCATGATCTCTTTAACCTGAAATGTGTAATACCACCATCTCACTTCTCCATTTATAAAACGTGTCAAAATACTTCAATTTTTGAAGTGTATATTTCAATTCAACAGATGACAAAAAATTAAAAAGCTGTGCCTCTGCTATCATTCCAATGGGGATGGGTGCCACACCCACAAACTACATTCTCTTTTGAAAAATATTGTCTATTTTCACTGTAGGCTTTATTTGGATTATTTTGTGGTTGTGGATTTTAATTCTGAAAGAGCTGCAACTTGGTTATTTAGAAGCTTTCCTTTTTTTTTTTTTTTCCCCTACATTCTTTACCTTGTCATTTCACCTGCAAGAAGACTGCTTTGGAAAGGCAATTATTCCTGTTATAATTTCCCAAACTCATGATCTAGGGTAGCAGGTAACACAGTGAGACCAAGTCCATCAGTTATGTACTGCAAACTGTGTGCCTGGATTGACTTAAAAAGCACAAAGCAGTTCAATTATAATCAGTTATGCATGCCTTTCATGACTGAGAGTTATATCCCCTGTACATGGTAGCTTGGAAAAAACAGTCCTAAGAAAACAATTTCATGAGATCTTACCTTCAGAAATAATCCCACTTCTCTGTGTTCCTTTTGCCACATGTTATAGTTAAGCTATGTACTTCTGAGTGCTGCAAGTAAAAGGTTTATTGATTAGTACCAGTAAAGTTTATGTATAGGCAATAAAAACAACCATATTTCATTTCCTTCCCCCTCACCCAGCAGATGCCAGTGAAAGTTTATTTGTTCCATGTTGAGATATAAGTAAAATCCCAATGAACTTCTCTAAGTAAGTCAAAAGATCTAATAAATGAGCAGTCAGTAGAGCTGTGAATAATTGGGGGAGGCATGAAGAACATACACTGCCAAATTTAGTTTGTTATGTCGTGAGACAGATCTCCCTGGGGTTATGATAGACCCAAAAGATGGGTGAGCAAGAGAGATTCTCTCACCAGGGAGCTCAGAGCAGGGGCTGAACGAAAGATGATAACAAATGATGACAAAAACCTTCATGCATTTTTGTCTTAGTGATCTGGCCTGTATGATTTCCTCCTTACACACTCTTCTGGCTTGCCAGGAGACCTGACAGCTTGTACACCTGAAAATGCCTGGGGTTCTGACAAGCTGGACTCCAGAACACGTTGTTATGCAGGGTGGATTTCACTTATTTCAGAGAAGTCACGATCAAGTTGATATTTGTAATAGACATGGAGGGGAAAAGTGTGATCACTGTTTTCTCATCCTTGGTATGACACTTCAAGGAGATGAATATTTCACAAGAATCTGAGTAAAACATTACTCATTTTTCTCATTTGCATGGTGGTCTATAATTTGGAAGTGGAGGCTTTCCAAGCTACATGCTGTATAGGGTTCTGTGAACTAGGTAGAATTTTTCCAACCAAATTAACTCAGTAAGTTTGAAGTTATTTGGAAGTTAGAGCATAAAAGCTCTGTTGACAGAAAGCAGAGTGAGGCTTTTCAGTGTTTGGCCTTGTAAAGAAGAGATGACAGAGGATCCATTTGTGCTCAGTCTGTATGTCATATTTCAGAATTAAGCAAATAATAATGAGAAGCCAAACTTTATTGATTATGATTTAATGTCCTTGGTGTGATGTGATATTTCTGGGTTTAATTCACTGCCATCAGACTCCAGTCAAATTTAACAGTGTTCTTGTGGAAGCACTTGCAGTCCTCAGTATCAGCCAGAATGATGGCTCCTAACAGGGGAAGGGTGAGGTTCTTGGGGCCAGAGGAGTATTGCTGTGTACTACAGAGAGTGTTTGGGGCTGATTTCCTCCTCAGGATCTTAATGTCCTACTGGTGAGCTGAAGCATTTCTGATAGAGAGCTTTCAGCAAGCCCCAGTTTGTATTTCTGGCCATCTCTTCTGCCTGCTGTGAACAATACTTTTTGTCCTTTTGCATGTTATTAAAAAACTGACCTCTTCATGACTCTCAGTAATGGGGGAAAACCAAAACAATTCAGAAAATGGATTCAGTCAATTTCTGAACATCCCTGCATCCTGGAGGCTGAAAGAACATTTCTTCCTGTTTCCAACTCTACAGCACAGAATTATTTGGCCTGAGTTTAGTGCTTTGACCTGACAGATAACAATATATAAATATATTACAAATGAAAAATGTTTGCACTCTCTCTTTTTAAGCATCATTGGCTTTACCAGTATGAGAAACACGAGAAATGAGAAACACCTAGAGAAACAGATCATTAAGCTCAGTTTCCTGTGTCCAGGCATTGAGATAACCAAGTGAGGGCCAAAGTAGCATGTGAACTTCTCAAATGACCTTAATTTGAACTCTAAATGCATGGCAGGTTCAGAACATTTCAGGATAAGCCAGTCGACCAAGACTGTTCCTCTCCAGTGCAAGTGAATAGTCTGCAGATATTAAAAGCATATCAAGCAGTCCACTAGTAATTCAGGAAATCAGGTCAAGTTGAGAGCAATTCCACTTTTGAACTGGCTGAGGCTGGAGATTAGCATTTTATACAGCTGTAATTGAAATACCAAACTTTAAGGAGTCAGTCATTGAGAGGTTCTACCGTGAATCAAGATTGTTTCATGGATTTAAATCCTCTTTGAGCTTTTACCATAAGTGACTCTTGTGAGTTCATCTTCTCATCAAGGTGTTCCACCCTTGCTCTGAAGGCTCCTTGTTGCTGTAAATTACAGAACAAATTCAGGGACCTAAGCAAAGTCTGGTCAGAAATCCCTCAGCTGCACTGGAAGTGTGAGTTTGATTGTTGGTTTCTCTGTGAAGGGGCTCAGGCTCTGTCATGTGCTGATATAACTTTAGCTGTCAGCTTTGACAGGTGTTCTACACAACATATGCACACCTCCCATGAACCTGTCATTGAAAAAGTGCAAACACTGGCACTGTGGCTCCTTCCAGAATCACAGCTCTCTCTGAATGCTGGAAAGTTTGTCAAGACTTTGACCTCAAATGACTGAATTAAATGCAGTCATTATGCCACACATAAAGCCATGCACTGGTCTGTGTTATACCTGATAGTGATTCTCTTTGATTCAGTATTTGTAGCCTTTCCTTCCCACCTAGCTTAATCATTCTAGAAGAAAAGAATTTTCTCCTGGACTCTGTAACCTTCTTTCTCCTCTCTCATTGCTCTTTTCTGGGGTGACAAACAGCAAAAATGTAAGTCACCTTTACTATCAAAGAAATAAGTGTCTTTTTGTGGTTACCTGGGCCATGTATTTTTGTAGTGTGAGTGCAGGAATTTGATATTCACACAAAAAAAGCACATTGATGTACTTAGGGTTGGATCAAGTGTTGTCTCATTAGCATTAAACAGCTATAATGGGAGAAAGATGAAAATAACTGCAGAAACATGAGTAACAACAAAGATGAAAAGGAAGATGTGAAAATGGTACAAAAACCTGGTTGCTTATTTGTAGGGTAAACTTGAAAGGTACCCTTCTCAACCTGCCTGCCTTATAATGTATTCAGAAATGGAAATTAATCAGCAGTTGTTTATAGCTGTGCAAATCTGGCACAGGGGTTGGATATGATAGTTAGCAAGCAACCTGCAGATTTTAAAACTAAGCTGCTGCTCTTCCACAGAGCTGCCTTTTCCCATTAATTCTTCTTTATAGTCTCAGTATCTGAGCTTTTTTCCCCTTAACTTTGATGTATGAACATATTCTTCACTCTGGCTGCTCAGGGTCCAAGATATTATTCCTTTATATTTTGATCTGTTAAAAATTTTTACACTTTATGTGAATTTCTCTATTGCAAAATTGATAATTTCAGATATTTTCTGAAAAATAGTAAGTTTAAAAACCAAAGTATTCAAAGGAAAAATGGTCTAATAAAAGCTTGGTTTGGTCAATTAGATGTGTTTTATTGCAACTATTTTTCAGTCAGTTTGTGTGGATCTTTAATTTGTTTCAGCTTCAGTTTGGTTTGTTTTGAATCAGAAACTTAATGTTGATACCAGTCAATGTGATCCCGTTCTTTCAAACATCCCAAAAACTAGATTAAATAGACAGGTTTGTTACCACTTCCAAGGTTTTGTAGCTAGAAACGAGTTATAATATCTCTTCAAATTGGAGTTAGTCTAAAAGATGTGAAAACTGAAGGATTGGTTAATGTTGCCCCACCCATTTATATCAATACAATTTGAGTTCTTTTCAGTGGAGGCATTTGTCTCTTCAGATTATATTAGATTAGATTAGATTTTTTAAAATCCTTAATTCTGAAGAGTCAGTGCAAACAGATCTTCTGTTGATTTTCAGTGGCGAGTAATTTGCAGAATGGTGTCATAGATATAATCCAGTGGGATTATTTAGAAATTTCATCTGGAGCTGTTGCCATTTTGCTTTGACTCAGCCTGGTCTCAGCCAAATTCTGAGGTGCAGCCTCATCAAAATGAGAGCAAAGACAAGGAACATAAATCAAGAGGATTGTACCATTAGGATGCTACCAAACAAAATATGTGGTCTCTCTCTGAAACCAAGCATGTATGGCAGGGTATTTTCTTTATTACCCTCTGCCAGGCTGATCCAGCTGTCACTAATAACAGTGGCAATCCTTCCTGTGACATTCAGAAGTTTTGGGCCAGAACTTAGAGTATCTTCATAATTTCTCTGCATTTGAGCACATAACTTTTATGACAACTAATAATTTAAATTGCTAGTTTACACTGGTGCATATGTTATCTTAGGTAAAGATTGTTGTGTACAATATAAATAGCTCTGTTCCTTCAGTTTAATTAATTGGAGGGGTTTACCAGAATGGTAGAAAATGCCTTTCTCATTGCTGTATTGAATGGTTCAGTAAATTACATTCTTGGTAGAAGTTTTTAAGCTCTCAACATTTTCATAACTATTGATCTATTTTTGAAGCATGGAAATTCTGCTCTGGGGTTGTTATGAACACAAAAACTTGATCTCTAAGCCATTACTTTTTTGACTTAGTTTGTATAAATGTCATTTTCAGCTGTTCATGAAATTTTCCTCAGATAATATTGAGTGATTAAACAAATCTCAGGATTGTGGATAAACATTGTCTAAGAAAAGTATTTCACAGATAAATTTATTTGTACTGTATCACATCTGACTTTTATGCTCATTTTCTTTAACCAATTTACTGTGATTCTGGTGGGGGTTTTAGTCATGTTTCACATATGACTTTCCTCCTAATAAAAGAACATTACTGATTTACAAGCATGTTTGGTATGCACAGCTGAATGAAGCAGCATGGTTATTTACCTGGAGGACACACATCAACCATAGCTCTTGATCAGTGTCATTCTCTCCTAAGAACACAGAACAGACCTTAGCAAAGGATTTATTTTCTTCCCTATTGTTCTGTTTCGTTACTCTCTCCTTCATTCAGCTAAAAAAATACTTCAAACACGTGTCTAGGTGTGTATGGTAGCTTATGCTGGTCTCACAGACTGTTCAGCTGTAATATTATGCAGCTGAAGGGTAATTGCAATGCCAGGAATTGGGGGTTATATAAAATAAGAATGGGTGATGATGAAATGGCTTAGGAAAGCATCTCAAATTCGTAATGGTCATTCAGATTAATAACACTTTGCCATTTCCTATCTGTCATCCACTGGGAAGATTTGTGGCACCCTTTGATCAGATGACTTGTCCTTGAAGCACAGTCAGAATTCCAGTGTGAAATCCCAGCTGCTCTGCTGGCAGAATGAGTTCAGGCAGCAAGCATCAAACACTCAGCATGACACTCATCTGGGAGCCCAGGACAAAAGAGTCTCAGCCCTTGGGCAGAGCAACCTGCAGCCTGGTTTGTGGGAGGTCATTAGTTAGGCACTAATATCACTTAATTTGTTTCATGAAGCAATACAATGAGCTGTACTCACCTGCTAGTCTTGCCAAAGTTATCATCTTGTTCTTCAGGAAGTTCCTTTAAACCCCCAGCACTTAATTTTTATTAAAATATTTTTTGTGAATAATTTCTGATGGTAGTTCTAAATGTATTGTTCTTCCCAAGTTTACATTTTTGTATAGATAGACTTGTATTATAAAAGGAAGAGTTGATGAATAATACTGCTTGTTAGTGTGGGAAAGGAATTGAAATGAAAAAATAATAGCATAACAATTATATTCCTATTGATAGAATATATAAATTAGCCAGGTGATATGTGTTCAGCCTTTAGAATTATGATTTTTGATGACCTAATAATTGAAGGAAATTAATATCTATCCTGCAGTCATCAGTCAGGGAATATGTCCATAGAAATTATTTAGCCCTACTAAGTGGGTTTAACTTTTTTTGAATTTACTGGTTTCATGTTGAATAGTTGTCATCCATATTCATGTAGGCCCTGATTATGCTATGGAGCAGCTGAATGCTGCAAATTACTTCATAGCTTTCATCATCCTCATGTTCCCTCTGGCTCAAATATCTGACTTGCCTTTGTATAAAAAAAAAAGTTTGATAAAATACAACAAAATAAACTAGACAGGGTACTCCTGATTTTTGCTTCCCACATGGAAACATTTGGATCCAGGAACCACTTCCTTTACCTACAGTGCAGCCTTACCCTTAAATTTTGGTCTGTCACTTGAATTTTTCTGAAACAGATTTTAGACATGACAAAGGTGACCAAGGGGCTGACTTGAAGGAGCTCATGCTGCTGCTTGTATGGAACAGGGAAGACTTGAAAACAAAGAATTTGAAGGCAAAGTTAGGATGACTGTAGTTTAAGTAGAGAATGCTACTCCCATAATGGAGTCAGAACACTTTCATATATATCTTTTCACATCATTTAAACATGGACATTTCTTGACACACGACATAATTTGTGTGGCTGAAGATCTTATGTCAAAGCACAAACACTTCAGCCAGGTCTATGCTGTGTTTTAGACTGAATGCAAGCTTCAGATTTTATTCTTCCATCATTGTTCAATCAAACATGAAATAAGAAACAACCATCATGATATACTAGTACTGAAATAATTATTCTGTTACAGGCAGTGCACTTTTATTCTGATACTAACTACTGTTTTGCTTTTGTGTGATGAAGAAATAAAAATTGACTAATGACTTTGTGAATAAGAAAAAACAATTGTATGTAGATCAAATATACCCTTCATGTAATATATATATACCCTTTATTCATTCAATAAATCTTGTTATGCTAATACAGGTATATACTCTGCAGGGCAAAGTATCTGAGGATATACTTCTTTTCTGTCAAGTATGACATAGATTTAGGTATTATAAATATGTTAAATCCCTCAACCTTATGTTCAGGTAGTGAATAGATCATGGATGAGCTTCATGATTGCCATGAGCAAGCAGATCCCTTTCTTAGCAGAAAAGGTTTTTTCTAAGTAATCAGTTTTTATGACAGGCTCATAAACTTCCTTCAATAAAAGAAAATAGTAATATATTGATTTTATGCAGTGTAAATCTAGTCTTTGTATAGGCTGAGGAAGGTGCTTCTGCTGAGAGGGCTGGAGCACCTCTCCTACAAAGATATCTGAGAGAGTTGTTCAGCCTGGAGAAGAGAAAGCTCTGGGGGGACCTTGGAGGACCTTTCAGCCCATAAAGGGGTCATGAAAAATACAGAGAATGACCTTTTACACAGGCAGGTAGTGATAGGGCAAGGGGGAATGGTTTTAAACTAAAACCAAGGGATTTATATGCCTTCTTTCATAACAGGTCCTTCCCCAAAAGTCTCCAGAGCAGAAAAGGGATCACCCCCTGTGATGCTAATCACAATTATTATCACCTTTTTCAAAGGAGGGGAACAGGGCTGAAAGCAAGTCAATCCCCACTCAGGTACAATAGTTCTGAAATTAACAATAGATAGAAATTATTTTCTTAAATCATAACATTTATTATTCATGTTAGTCTTCAGAGTGACTTGGACTCAAGTGACAATCTATCAGACTAATTTTCTGTAAAGATAAGATGTAATTTTGGCCACTTTTACATGACAATTTCTTTCTTTAGTAATCATTGACAGTTGAATTGATGAAACTTCAATCCTTAACAGTCTGAAATAGTTTACAACCTGGAAAACTTTCAGGATAAAAGCAAGACTTCTGCTTTATAGGTAATTTTCCACATTACTAAGGGACAACAAAAGGTTGTTTTGCCCCTCTTTTGGGAGGCCAGCTTCATCACATTAATTTGGTTATCCTAATACTGTTAATAACTGTTAAGTGTTCTAGGAATTTAGAATATATCTTCTTTTTAGCTAGATTTCATAGACACAGGGCAGTCTATGTCTGTCTGTGTGTGTGTGTAAGGTGAATACCTGCCTAGCTTTTCAGTCAAAAGCTACATTAAATTCTCCTGGTGCGACTCAGGCTCGCACAGGGATGGAAATTCTCAGCATTAAGCTTCTAAGACTTCTCTGCAAAAGCATGACTTGAAGTTAGGTTACAGTGGTTCCCTGTTGTGCCTTGATCCTGCTCACAAATGTCTGTTTTTCTGTTGGTGCAGACAAAAGTTAAAGTGAAGTCTTTTTTAAAAGTTAGGAGGGATAAAAGAATCCCCAAGCTCCACTAGCAATATGAAAGCATAAAGGTCTGCAGTGACTGAGGTTTTGAGAATCAGAAAAATTCCTTTGTGTCTCAGTCTGGAAGTGGTAAATGGAGCTGGACAAGGGTTGCTGTGTCTTGAGGACACAAGAGCATTATGAAATATATTGTTGTCACCCCATGAAGAGCCACATAACCTGAGTGTCTGTGTTGTAACAGCCCAGGGAGCCTCCACAGTGAAATGACTGTCATTTGGTCATTCATCACTATCTTATTATTTCCCTGGGCCTAATAATTGACAAAATTCAGTTTGACTCTATAGATGGTTTTCCATTACCTTAGAACTATGCCTTTTCAAACACACTTTTCTTAGGGAGAGGTGGAGAGAGAAGTATTTATCCTGTAAGGTAATGAGCCAGGGCACTGTGTCAGTCTGCTGTGCAAATTAGGAGGCAGATGGATCAAGGCAAGGGAAAATGTAAGAATTCTTGTTGCACAGGCTTGGTAGCTACAATATGGTGTGATGGAAGGAGGAAGTGCCTCATTTGGTAACTTTGCATAAAACACAACAGTTCTTGTGTGTATGTGAACTTTGCAATGTTTTCTTGGAGGCCTCAGTGTAATCCTGAGTAGAAGATCAAGCAGGTGATGCAGATAAATTGCAGGACTCTTCCCCTCAGGGATGGAATAAGTTCAGTAGTTTCTTAAGCACTCAGGTAACAGTACCTTGTTCCTAGGGTCATCCTATAAATATTTATTATTTCATAATTAGTTCAGAGGCAGTTGCTGTGGAGCTAATCAGTAGAAACTGATAAAGAGAAGAATTTTTAATAGGACCCTTTTAAGTGCAGCTCCTCCACCCCTATAACACTTAGGAGAAAGAATTGCTAATTCAGACATATTTTACCAGTTTGAAATAGTTATGATGCTAAGGCCACATTAGGAGTTCAGTGTGGCATCTAACCTAACAGAAAGTGATTCTATACATGTAGAATATATTAGATACTAGAATACTGGGGAAAACAATATAATAGGTAAGATACCTCACAATTTCAAAGACATTTTAACATTCAAACAAAATTAGAATTTATTTTTACCTTTTCTTTCCATTTTTCTTTTGAGAACATATACTCTGAGCTTGCAATCATGTAAATGAAATGCACATTGACAACTCATGAGTCAAACTAAAGGGATGCTTATTACATTGCACATGAAAAAACATTCTTAATAGAGTGTTCATCAGGAAAGCAAAGTGACAACTGTGACTCAATCTTAAAAGCAGAAACAGGTAATAAAGGGGAAAAACAATGACAGGTGCAAGATGCTCTTTCATCCTGCTGGAAATTCCACTTACTCCTTTTTAAACTGACCTATCTGTTGGAAAAGGAATTTTGAATATTCAACTTTCAAGCTAATGCTTCTTTTCACATAAAAATCAAGCCATTGACTGGACTAATTTAATTTAAGTTAGATTAATTGATTGTTTTGCTATAGATTATCTTCACATTATAAAAGAGATTTCCATTGGCTTCTTTACCTTGAAGAATTTGTTTTAGTGTTATTTCATCCAGTTTACTTAAGTTGCCTAAGGTGACTTAATGGATGACCTCCTAAAATTATTTTAGTTATCTGCTGAAATTATTTTCTAATTTATTCTTGGGAAAAAAAATAGAGAATAGATTCTGATATCTGGGAAATGCTTTGGAGTCCCAGTGTGCTCAACATATTGCATGGAAATTACAGGCAATTACAAGTGACCTTGGCTATGTCTTGCAAACTTCAAAACGTGACTAATAAGGTGCCCTTTATTTTATTTTCTTTTTCAACAAAATCCAAGGAATGAAAGAGCAAATTTGTTGTTCATTAGCTTATTGAATATGACACTAAAATCACTGTTTATATGCAAAGACAACCACAGTGAACCTTCTATTCTCTTCAGTAAATCAGTGTAAATTCAGTAAATCAGCCTGGATTCAGATCTGTTGCATCAGTAACCTCAACCATCATCAGATTTTTCCATGCTCAATGGCACAGAAATGTTTCCAGCTGAGCTGAAAAACAGCAGTGCAGTGCTCATTGTTGCTGCTATTCAAAACTGGTTGAATCTTCCAAATCCCAGGAGTGTAAACCACGTGTATTACTGGAGTTGGGGAATCCACCATTTTTCTGTGGTTACACTCCTGTGTTGAACTACAGCCAAAGTATATACTGAGTTAATACAGAGTGATAAGTGATGCTGTCTTATATTTTAAACTATATAAATACATCTAACCCAAAGTTAAGATCATGATACCATGCCTCTATTTACCACCATGATTGTTGCAAAATAAATACAAGTTTTGGAGCTGAAAATGCAATATCCTAAAAGGTTTAATTGGCCAATATTTGTCAAATCTCAGGATAAGTCATTGGTTTTGATGAATCTTTAAAAAATATTTTTTCTTTTGCATATTTTTCCTTTGATGGAAACTAAATCTTCTTGAAGTACATAATGAATTTACTTCAATATGTTTGAATAGAAATACAGTTTTTTGAGGCTCTGCCCAAGGTGTTTTCCTAATCCACAAGTTTCACTTGAAAAATCCTGAGGATTTAGACATATTAATTGAAGTTCTTCAGAATGAAACAGCGTGTTTGAATACTTTAATAAAAAGATCACAAAGTTATAAGAAAAATACCTGTCAGTATGTCCTTTTTATAAAAGGACATTTTAGAGACAAAGCTCACCTGCTGGAAGTTTTGCACAGAATCAGAAAAGAAGAAATAAATGTGACTTTTCTATTCATTTTTCCACCTTCTTGTGGCAGGTTCTTATACACATGTCTTGCACATCTTTATGTAAGTAGCTTTCATTCATAGAAGAATTCCTTTATGAGCCACTGGAGTTACTAATTTTAAGAGAGGCTATTTTGTCTTTAATATGAAAAGTTTTTTCATAGCTGAAATATATTTGGAAGCAGAACAGGCTGAAAAATACTTTCACCTTATGGTAAAAATGGAGTGACAAAATGTAAGGTACAGGAATAATGGCATTTATAGTGCCTGGCATAAAGGCTCTTACCTGGACATATTCCTTGGAATGATGAAATTGAAAGTCAGAGTCTGCACAGATTAATGTGCATAACCTATCATTTGGCTACAGAGAACTGGATAAACAAAGTTTTTAAAATTATTTAGTTAATTTATAAATTGCTAAGTTAAAAAAGTAAAAGCCTTGATAACTTTGTAAGCCTTCTGTTTGTTGCATATTAAGGGTAATTGAATAATATTGGCATCAAGAATGAAAAAGATGATTGGCAAACATGAATATTACATGCCTAATGAGAACCTCAAAAATCTTTCATGGTCTGATAACCAGCCCTGAGAGAGATTTTTAGGTAGGGGTCACAGAAAAATTCTGGCCAGTTCTCTTACTTGTTCATTGACAATTCTGTGTTAGAAAATAATTGCATTATGTGAGCATGGAATACAATACAAACACAGCTCAGTGTATTTGTAGTTGTATCTTTATCCTTAACATAAGAGCAGGAACAGAAATTAACAGGTCCCATCTCCCAAAGCTCCTGATAAATATCTACAGAATCTGAAATTAAAATAATTTTAGAGAAATGCATGTAGTAGGGGAAGATGGAGGCAAGAGAAGACAGAAATGAAAAAAAAAAAAGAAATTTGTATGGATGCAAACTTTGTTGTCATAAAGTTCTGTATCATGATATATTGGATTGCCTTTGGTTTATATTTCCGTGGACACTGCAAAAGTCAAGTTCCAACACCCCCATTTCAAACAGCCTGGATTAAAGACCTGGATTAGAGAAATTATTTTGAGATGCAATTCTGATCAAATGATATCATCCTAAATCAGAAAAGACAAATTTGGTCTCTTCCCATAATTGTAGTTTTTAGCTCTGATACTTTTCTTGGTCTCCTCAGATAAAATAGGGAACTTTTTTTTTTTTTTTTTTTTTTTTTTTTTTTTTAAACAAAGCTTGAAAATTGTCTGCCAATGTCCTTCTCTGTCTGGCAAAATGAGGTGTCCTTGAATGTACTTTCATTGGTGCTTTAACTTCTTTCTCCTTCATGCATTTGAACCAGTTAACACCTTACCAAGTTCTGCTCCCAGCAGGGATTAGAATGGCTCCCAGATCCCAAATCTTCACTGCAATCCTCCTGCAACTGTAATATTTGCTGCACATTTCCCAGACATCAGGGGAGAAGCACAGTCCATAATCAGCCATCAGTGACACAGGAAAGCGAGGAGTGAGCCTGATTCAGATCATTTTACTACACTCATCTTCTACCAGATGCTTTTGGAGAAGGGTTTGTGACGTGGTCAGATGCTGTCATTCCTCTTCCCAACTCCTTTAGTCTTTTTGAGCAGCAGTGAGCAACTGCTCATGGAGAAATGACATCTTGAAATTTTATTTGTCTTGGCTTTTTAAAAGCCATCCTCCTCATGTCCCTCATTGACTTGATTCATCCACTATTGTTATTTCTTAAACTGCACAGTTTAGCATCTAAATAAAAAAAAAAAAACTTTTTCAATATTCCTTTGTTCATTAACGAGCCAATTAAACAATTTCCCTCTCCTCAGTAAAATCCAGGAGCACTTGTGCTATCTACCTCAGTCTTCGTTGGGAACTGCCCCAGATATGTTCATAAAGTTTTATTTGTAACAATTTTACAACTGATAATGCACTAAGATGTTACATTTGGCTTCATTAGTACACTTGTCTGGCAGTTCCCAAGCAAGATTCACACCATTTTCCTGTGGCTGGTCAGTAGATGTGTGCAGTAGCAACATTTGCTTTTCTCAAATCTGCCACATCACATATATACCATGGAGCCAACTATCCAACTCACCCAGGTTTTGTGCCTTATCCCTCTGAATTTTTATTAAACAGTGGAGTTTCCCTCTAGGCTTCCCTGGGTTTAATTTTGTGTTTTGTGATCTCTCCAGTAAACAGGATTCCTGAGTGTCCTCAGGGCAGAAGAGTGATCCCAGTGAAGATGGACTGGTTCTGGCAACCTGCAGCTGGCCCAGCCACACAAAAACTTATTATATTTGTTCAATTTTGTTAACAAGGATTCTGACTCCAACTCTTTATTGCTCTTGGGATATACAATCTCTTTCTAACTCACTTAATTGAAGACAAGGAGGAATTAGGATGAAAACTCATGGTGGCCAAGGGGTACTGGGTGTCTGGTGATCCTGTCACAAAGAGATGGTCACAAAATAAATATTCTTTTGTACTTCTCTGTAATAATGATGATAATGGAGCTGCTTTCTTCTATGATTTTAGGTCTCTTATCTAAGAAATCTATCTGTGAAATAGTCTGTCCTTTACCAGACAGAAATCTCTTTTGATCAATTCATATTTTTATCAAAGATAGTTATTCTGGGGCAGGCTGTCTGTCTTTTAATTAGCTGAAAAAACATCAAAGGTTTTGGATTCCATCCAGCACAGAACAAGGACATTCTGAAATCTCAGGGATTTTAGCAAGAAAGCTGCCTCAGTCTGAAGGGAAATTCATGGCCAAGTGGACGTGCTGGGTGAGAGCTGCACGAGCTCCCCAGGAGGCTTGGAGAGGAGAGGAAGACTTCTGAGGAGGAAGGATGATGTGAGCCAGAGCTCAAATCCTTCCCAAAGCAGAAGTCTTGCCTGAGGAGCTCAGCTTCAAAGACTCTCCTGCAGATAACCTTCTACTTCAGGCAGTGGCTGTGGAAAAATCCTGGGAGGAAGTTGAAAGAAAATAATATTTTTCAGGGGTAAGAGAGTCAATGGCAGCTCTGACTCAAGTGAGTCTGTATTTTTATTTGTTTGTCAAAAATAGGCTCACATAGTGATGACATCGATTTTTGTGCCACTTTATTTTTTTTTTTTTTGTCTCCTGGCACTTTGAGCAACAGGTCTCCAGACTTCAACAAAAATCCCATATATTTTTCCAGGAATTACTAACTAGAGCTGTCTAAATGATGGTGAAGATGGATACTGGTTTGGAACATCTTAATTATTCTGAGAAAAATGTCATGGTCATAATTTAAATTATGTGCAAATAAAAAATCCTGTTAAAGGTGCAGGGAATATTGAATTAGTATCTCAGTTTAATAATGGGCAGAGAGATTTAGATAAAAGTTTGAAAGTTGAGCAGGCACAGCTAATGGAATCAGTAAGCTGTGAGAAGGAAACAAGGATCTTGTGGGAAATGTATGCAAATTTAATTCCATTTGCTTTAGATAGTGATTGGCCTAGAAATATGATACCTATTGATTTAGCACTAATGATGATCAGAGACTGATGGAAGCAACAAAAAGCAAACACAAATCCCAGAAAACATTTATGAAGTTACTTAGGAATGAAAGTGCATCTATAAGAATTACTGAACAAGAACAGTTTTTCTGAGATTCATCAGAACAGTTAGAACTGATGAGCTCAGACTGAGGCTTGAGGACATGCCTGTGGGGACATTTACAAGTCAATTGATAAGGATGGGGTTTTTTATTGTTTTAATGATCTTGTTCCACAAAGGGAACCATGAAAGTGTTATAAGAGAAAAGGGCTTGTTTTACTAGGGAATAAAAAGACTTCCACATGTTTCTCTGGTTTAGTCCCTCTGTTTTAGTCTGATTTGATGTCCCTGTCCTGGCTGACATAAGGATTGAAGAGAGATCCAGTCTGATCTGCAATGATTCATGCCTGGAAACGGTGGAATATGAGGCTACAAAGGCTGATCCAAAAGTCACCAGAATAAACAGAGCTAATGAGGAGTTTCAGTACATACCTACCCTTCTGCACTCACAGGCACTGCAGAATAAAGCACAGGATTACTCAGTGATTTTACTGTTTAGCATCTATTACTCTAAACAGTCATGAAAGGATATCAATACCATTATCCTAAGGAGGGGAATTCAGAAGCCTTTTATTTGTGCATGGAAGATCTGGCATGTAATGACCTGGAACGTTCTTGCTTGAATCAGAACATATTTTCTAGCACACCAGCACCCCCCAAGCACTGCAGAGCTGTGGGGAGTGCTGATGCACAGGAGCTCACTGGGACCTGCAGTCCACTCTGGCTATTGTGCTTATTATTTAATAAGCACTTACAGCTGCTTATTAAATGTTTGAGAATGGCAGTTTTGGTGTAGCTTCTGTGGATTCAAAAAATTATAATCAACTATGGCACTGCACAGAGTTATGCTGATAAATGACAAAACAGACTGTCATGTTAAGGATTTAAAAGGGACTCACTCTATCCTCCATTATTCCACTCTGTTGAATACATGTACTGCATTTTAAAGACATCTTTGATCACTTGTGTTGTTAAATTGTACAGGAGTGTGCAGTACCATGTTAGGATTGCAAACTGCAACCACAATCAAACATGTATGTGGAATATTTGTTGCAGGCCAAATACCTTTTCTATGCCTCAGTCCATTGCTGTGTGTGTTTTTCATTTGTCTCTCATTATACCTTATTTCTGTCTTCATGAAGAAATGATTGTTTGCTTTGAGAAGCCAAAATGAAGATAAAAGTCTGATTCAAGTGGGTTTGTTTCTATCAGCTGTTAGCCAGGAGGAAAGGAAGAAGGTATGAAGCAGCCCTTGATACTTGGACACTCATGTATCACTGAGTATTAAAAAAATCTTTCAGGAGAGAACAAGAATAAAATTTCAATTTTTTTTGCTATTTCTCTCTGCTGTATCAGGAGTTGCAAGAACCTATGTTTTGTTTGGGCTTTTAGGAAGAAAAGTCCCTCTTTGCTGGTACAGTTTTTTTTCCACAATCTTGCTAGGTTTCTGTTCTTGTCCCACCATTCTCTTTGAGTACCATTAAATACACCCCCAGGCCTCCAGTTTTATAAAGACATGACTCACATGTTCTTTGAGATTGGCCTTTGCTATTTAGGAGCACAGGGGTGGTGGTGCTAAGGAAACAGGGAGGTTTGCCTCTGAGGGAAGCTTCTCTTAAGCCAAGCAATCCAAAACAGCTTTTGAAATAAATTTGTCATTTATTAGATAATTAAAATGTCCTGTGTAGAGCTGCCACTGAGCTTTGTGAAACCCAGTGCAAGGCTGCTGGTGGTGGGGTGGGTTTTGAGCAGCTGAGGATGGCCAGAATGCACTGAAAGCTGCCTGTGGGCACTCAGTTGAGCAGAGGAGCAGGGGGTTCTGCCATGCAGAACACCTCTGAAGGTGCACACTGGACAAGGGTTACTGACTCAGGCTGTGTCCCTGTGCTGGCTGTGAAGTCTGAATTCCTAGATTGTGGGAGTCCAGGGTTTTTCCCTGGCTCCTTTGGGGGTGCAAAAACCCCCCTGGCAGACCCCTCAGAGACCCCTGAGTGCTGCCCAGGAGCTGCAGGGGCTGGATTTGGCTCCTTGGGAGAATCTGCACACATTGAGAGAAGAGACACAGAAAATAATGATGAGTAGAGTGTAAATTAGAATGTTAGGACGTAGATAAATAGGTTTTCTTGAATGTTTATGATAAGGGACACGTGGCCAAGATGGAGAATTTGGGGGGTGGACACCTTTTCCTCCTTCTTCTCCATGTCATCCATGTTGGGTGACACGTTGGCCTCTTGGATTGGTTGGGGTCAGGGCTGGACCATTTAATAAAATTGTATTGTATTGGTAAAATTTTGTAAACATGTAATACGTAGTACTAACTATATAAGATAAGCCCTGCCTTGACCAGGCAGATTCCACCATGGATGCCAGGCTGAGCAGACCCTGCTGGCCAGGCAAAGTGTCCCAGAGATAAGAAACAATAAACTGTCCTTGGAAAAAGAGAAAACTGTCTCCGGCAGTCTCTCTTCGGCGGCTTCGGGGAAAACCAGGTTTTGAACCACCTTCGTGTCCCTCTGGGGTGATCTCGGGGCAGAGGAGGAACCCCAGACTGGGACACTAGATCAGATGTAAATATTTGCACCACAGATGTTCAAAACCTTTCCTGTCCACGTCTGAAGGAGTAACAGGATAAGCAGATCAGGCTTGCCCAGATACCATTTTAATTCTGTGCTTATGGAAATGTTTTAGCTGGTAATTAGAGCTGACCCAGTTCACCTGGGAATGCTGTGAACAAAAAAGCTGCTCATGTACATTACTGTGCTCAATTAGCCAAGCAAAGCCCTGTTGAGAATTGGGCTATTGTTTAAATATTTTTAGAGCCAAAAAGTACAGAAAGGGAGACTTGACAGCTGAAGAACAGCAGGGGAATTGTGGCCCTCAGAGTTCTTATTTGAGAGACACTTGTATAGAAAAACACACTCAAAACTCTGCTAGGAGAGTAGGTAAGGAATTTACATTGTAGTTGATTAAGGATGTAAGGGGAGCCCAAAGATCTTTCCCAATCAATAGAATCAGTAGAATTATCAGTAGAATTCTGGCTTCTGCTTCTCTTCTGTCTCCCTGCTCTAAGTTGTAAAGCAATAGTTATAGAAACTACCCTTGCTTTTTTATTTACAGACTACAGATGCAAACTATTAACACCTCTTATTTATTTTTTTTATTTTTTATTTTTTTTATTTGGTTGCCTTAAGTCTGCTGTTGTTTTCTTAGGAGATTCTTCTAGCTAAAGACATTCTCATTTTATGGGAGAACACACAGGCATGACTGGATCAGGACTACTCTACCCAAGCTAAGACTCCTCTTCCTGGTAGTGACTTCTTTTGTTGAATATATAAAACTTGAGAACTGAGGCCTTTATTTATGCAACAATGACTCTGTCCATGTTCCAAGAAAGAAAACACCAATAAAGAAAGGCATGGGTACCTTCCAGAACTCAAAAACATAGAACTGTAGAAAAATTTGGGTTGGAAGGGACCTCTAAACCTCCTTTAGTTCCACCCCCCTGCAATGGACAGGGCACCTTCCACTAGACCAGATTGCTCAAAGATGGTACAAATCAGCTTGTTAGACTATACTTGTGTATTTAAATGAGAAATTTGAATCAATTACTGCAATCAACTGCACAGGGCATAGAGCTTTTACAGGCAGTAAAATAATTCAAACCTGAAAGCTGGACACAGCAAATGTTTTCTGTCTTGATATCAAGAGATTAACAGTCTGTAGCTGCAGAATAGGCTGTAGGGTAAAGTGGATAATGCTGGCAGATTTAGGAGCTCACAGTGTGAAGAGATGTGATTCACAGCTGGTCAGGACTGAGGGGAGTCAGGGGTGGATCTTGTGGCCAGCTGTGGGTCCCTGAGGGCACACGTGAAACAGTGAGAGCCATGTAAAAATTATGGACTGACAGTGGAAAGAGATTGTCTGATCCCATAAAATTCCTTCCTAAATCTGAGTGCAATCTTTTTCCTCTTTGTTCTCATGTAAGGAAGTCTGTGTTTTGGAATGTTATTTTTTCTGTTTCTGTTGACTTGTCATTCACACAAGTGCTGTGGTTAAAGAACTGCAGGTGTGTGTTGCAGAGTAGAAGGTAACTCATGTCTTGCAGACAATCAGCTGCAGTTTGCTGAAGCAGAATTCAAGAATTCAGCACCAGTGAGAAAGTGAGATGATCTCCTGTGTGTACCCACAGAGTGGTGGGAAGGGTGATTGTCAGCAAAAAGATCAGACAGCTGGTGGAAATGGCCAAACAGAAAACAAGCTCTCCCGCTCTGTTCGTTTTCCTTGGGTTTTAAAATTAATTGTATTTTTGCCACATTTGTGCGTTTTTGCTGTGTTTTTATAGAGGTAAAATGTCTCTGATAGTACTCTGAAGTATTAATTTGTACTTTGTACACTGCTTTCTGCATTTTTAAATGTGCACATGATATAATTTATAAATTCTAATCAAGAATGTAAATCCTAGGGAAGTGTTCAAGTCAGATGTCATCTGAATGTTTAGTGTGATTTCTACTTATGACATTGAACTTAATACCACTGAAGAGAGCAATTTTTGTTCTTGTAAAGAGTAAAAAATTTGCAAACAGTCATGGAAACACAGAGAAGACTTCACAGTATTTTGTGTAAGCAGTTGTTTGTGTATAGATGTCATTTACATTGAATTGCTCTGGAGATATTGCCCCAGAATTAAAAGGTTAAGGTCAGGTCTTCTGATGCCAACACTTCTCAGATAGCAACACTGATGGATTGGTATATTGGAAACCTAGTAGTGGATAGCAGTGGATAATGATTGTTTTTCTTTCTGAATTTTTCCCCTCTCTCTTATTTTTGCAGTAATTGTAGCACAAATCCAGGGGAGAAGAAGTCTGGCAAGGTGATGATTGTTTCTTCTTTCAGTGTTTCACATGTATGCCAGTGCTGTGTCCACTTATATAAAAATGGTGTTAGAAATTGATTTCTGAATTCATGACAGTAAAAACCCAGTGAAGACAATCTGTGTAGTGTAAATGAGAATACAGTGTTACACAGATGACTGTTAGTTCATTTTTCTTTTTAATGTAATGCTGAATCTGGTTTTGAAAAAAAACCAGAATCCCTTAATAAAGAGTGTTCTTTCTACTCATCTGGTAATATAGCTTACATACTGGTAATGTAATCAATTTAGCACTAAATTATCCCTTCAGTGTTCAGTCTAGAATAGAAATGATTGCTGCAATAAGCAAAGTTGTTGTTGTTGAGTTCTCCCTTTCCAGGCCTGGTGAAATGTTGTTTCCATATTTGAAACAAAGGCATGTTTATGTTCTGTATTACTGTTGGAATAATTTAATGAACAGATAGATTTCAATGTGATTTACAATTGTCATAAGGCTCATCAATGCTACAAACATTTTAGTTTTGATAGAGGAGAAATATATATTTGAAAAAGGGCAATACAAGAGTGTCTAGCTATTTCTTACCAAACTATTTGGAAAAAGTGAAAACTGTTTTGAAGTTGTCATGCTGATGGAAACTTCAAAAAATAAAATGCACTTTTATATTTTGGAGATACATTTAAAGGAGAGTCACCAACTATATTTTGTTTATTTAAATTTGATCTTTTATAACTGTAATGTGAGTTGAGAAGTCATGTTTTGCAACACCTTTCAGATATTTCTGTGTAAAAGACTGGGTTTGTGTTTATGTAAATTATGAGGTATTTTTACAAACTGAAAGTGAACACCATCTTATTCTTTAAATGGTGACATCATCAGAACTATTTTTGGAAGACAATCCCAATTTGGCTGATTTGGTGGTACTTAAGCCCAATATCAGATTTAATTTTTAACTGTGTTCTATTAAGAGACAAAAATAATAAAATTCTAACTTTTTTTGGATATATGTCAAAGCCAAATCTGGTCATCTCTTATCGTGGAGAGTCTGAACACCCCTTGCACAAGGATTTAAGCAAGCACAATAAAATAAATCCTTGGAGGCAAAGCCCTGGTCTTGCTCCAAGTAAGGGCTTTCAACTCTCTTGGAAATCACAGCTGTGTCCTGTAACAGCCCTGCATCCCTTACTGCAGCAGGAGACTTTTGGTGCTGCAGAAAGGATCTGTGCCTGATGATTCATTTTAAAGCTTTAAACAAATCAATGAAATGTAAAATTCTTAAGACCTGTTCGGTCCCATGGAGAGAAGGAAATGATGTTTCTGCCCTGACTGCATGACTGTATTATCTTCTGATAACTGGCTTTTGGGCTCAGTAATAAAATAAAATTTTTTTCTGCTCTGTGCACAATCTGACTCTTTATAAGGAAGTGACAGCAGTGCAGAACATAAAATGCAGTAAAAAAAGAGCTGTGGAAGGCAGTGCATTAACTATGGTGTGCTAGCAAAGGTAGCTTGGAAGAAGTAACATGAAAAATAAAGGCAAAGCAAGAAGCCACATGCTTGGGTTTGGTGCTTGTCACATCACTCCCGTGGGGAGCTTCACTTGGTTTCAAAGCTGGGGAGATATTTGGTATCATCTTCATATCACTGCATAGTCTGAGACTTCTGCAGATGAGTTCTTTTGGACACATTTAATGAAAAGTGTTTTCTTACTTCTGTAAGACCACAGCAGTATTGCAACAGCTAAGCAAGAAGTGGCTGCTGATATTTATCCAGTGAAAAGTTACATTTTGCACATTAACCCCTTTTTAGGAGATACAGCCAGCCAAAGATACCTTCTCTTGCATTTTAGTAACATATTAAGCACTCTGCCATGGGGTTCTTTGCTCATTGTTTTATACCAATGAAACCATTTAAGATTTTCCTGATTTACATTTGACTCTGAGGGAAAACTGAAGGAAAAAAGAAATAGGACCTAGTTCTTTATATATTGGTGTTTGAAAGTAAAAATGTTCACATACAACTCTGTAGATCCAGTCATCTGCAGTAACTGTTTTTGTCTTTTTTCTGTTTGGAAATGGGTGAGTTACTGCAGATTTTTCCTACCTTAGCTGCTTATGGAATTCCCTATGAAAAATGGTATGTTCTGTTATGCATTTACTATGGTTTTTGATGGATTTTTTCAGATACATTAAATGCCTCTATATCACACAGATGGCATAAATATTTTGCTTTGTAATTTGTCATACCAGAAAATAAGAGATTATTTATCAGTTGAAGAATCAGCTGTGTTCTGTATTAATAGAAGATCTTTCATAGGTTCTAAAGGTAACTAACAACAGTTAGAAACATTTCTGGCAATTTGACAAGAATTTAATAAATTTTCCTCTTTGTCATTCCATATCCATTGCATTGCACATATAGAATCCATGTTAATCTAGTGATTCTTTCAATATAACATTATAAATAAAGTTATATATACAGAAAAATGCATTTCAAGTAGTAAAGCCACCACCTAATGTTTATTTTATTTCTCTCTAGAGTTATTACTGAAAATTATTTCACACAACTTTTATTGCTAGTGGCCCTCCACCCTGGTGTATTACCTGTCAGGGAGATGCTGAGCATCAGATTTTGGATCTTTTTGCTATGCTTCAGTGCTCTCCTTAGCAGGAAGATTTATGTTAGCATGAATGGGTGAAACCCAGGTATTTAGATGCTTTGAGAATAATCTTTAAACATATTATAGTATTTAATTATCTAGTCTTGAGAGTTTGAAGGAGTATTTCCAAAGTATGCAGATACATTTTATTCTTTTTTTCCTATTATAAGAACATTATTTGACAAAAAAATATTCTGGAAGCAATATAGAATGCATCTGGTATATGTGTTTTTATATGGCATTTAGAAATGTAAAGAGAACCTGAAATCCAGGGGCTTATTTTTCAGTTGTCACATCATTCTTAAAATCACCTGTTTGAGAGGGAAGTCAGTGCTGATTCTGTGATTGTCTCTGTCTCGTGTGATTTGTAGTAAAAGGACATAATGAATCTGAAGTGAAGTCACTGGCAACCTCTTCCATCTCTCATGCAGGTAAAGCCTTAGATCAGCATGGTTCCATTTTTAAAGCATTATTGATTTCAGAATATGTGTTTGTTCCTGTGTCCTACAGTTGCATAAGAATGGTTATATTTCAGTGCCACTTACTAAGATCAAAATACTCTGTTCTTATTTCTAAAATATGGTAACAGTGCTTACAGCTGTTGCTGAAATGGGCAGATGAGGAATATTTTAACTTTAATAATGTCCTATATTGAAGTCTTGTTTTTCATCATAAAGGCATTGTGTCTTTTCTGTGGGCTTATTGCTCCCATGGTCTGTGGGGATTCTTCCTTTTTCCAAATGAGGCAGAGAGATGGGACTTCTAATTGCTCTAGAAAGTGAGGTTTATTTTTCTTATCATCTGCAGAAAGTGTGAGTTCTTGTTACAGGTGTTGAGACCATGGCTAGAAGTCAAAAGACTTAAGGTAACAAGGTATTTTAAGGATTTATTACCAATAAAACACTGCCAACAAAGATATTTATGTTTCTAATGCAATATTAAGGAATTATGTCTAATTACAGTGTGACCTTTCTCAGCCAATCCTATTCTGACACACAGACCTATTCCAAGACTTTTGTCGCCTTTACAACTACTTTATTCTTCCTATATCTTAAATTTTATAGCTAAGCTTTTCTCTACTTAACATGTCTCTGCTTTAAGCTCTAAATCTAAATTCTGCCTTCTAGCACCTAAGCTTGGAAGCTTTTCCCAGGGCTTCAGGTCAAATCCTGTGTTCTTTTCCAGACTTTGATTTACAGGCTCAATGTTTTGAGAATTCCTTACATTTTGAATTCCAAAAGATTTACTTCAGTGCCACTTACTAAGATCAAAATACTCTGTTCATTCTTATTTCTAAAATTTAGTAACAGTGCTTACTGTTGTTGCTGAAATGGGCAGGTGAGGAATGTTTTAACTTAAATAATGTCCTATATTGAAATCTTGTTATTTCATCATAAAAGCTTTGTATCTTTTCTGTCCTTGTCTTACACATTGATAGGTGACCTTGTTCTCCTGAAAGAATAACAGATTTCTTTAGAGTGAGTTAACCTAGCCTCAAGTATATAATGCTTAAATCCTTCAGGTGATGGACTCAGGTGAACACACACACACACAGAGATGCATTTCCAGGACAAAAGTATTTGCTGCTGAAGTGTACCAGAAATTAGAAGGAAAAAAAAAAGAGCTGAAAAGCTGCCAGGCTTTGTCATGGTTCTGTGATACTTCTCTTCACACTTTGTTTTCTGTGGTCGACAGAGTTTGTGAAAATCTCTGCTTTCAGTTTCAGTGGAATTGTTTCTGACCATTGTTCGGAGAAAGCCTTGAAAACCTGAAGCAAGGACACCTAAGAGCATCAGAAAAATAGGAAGCAGGGAAGAAACTTTCTTCAAACAAAATTTCATGGCTTTTAAGGCAGTTACTATGATCTTTGAAGGGCACAGAATTAGACTTTTAAAAAAAATCTTTGTGCTTGGCAGTGCTAAAAATATTATGTTGGGACATGTTTAAGCACATTCTGAGAATAAATCAGGAGGGGATTAGAAGCTGCAACAATCAGTGGGCAACTCTATTTGGGCTTTCTTGGTTTTGTGTGAGAACCTCACCTTATAAAAAGCAACTGTAATTTTGTATATCATGCAAAAACCTGCCATGATTTTAACAGTAATTGAGTGTGTATGCAGAATTCTGAATATTGAGCTACTGCTCATTTGCAGTGTGTCTATGACAGAGGTCCAGGCTATATCAGAGTTAATATTTTCCTATAAAAATGGTGTGACCTTGATCAAATGACCTGCATGTTGAGATTTAAGTGCCCTGAAGTAATCAAGTTCCTGCAGCCAAACTTTGGCCTTAGGTAGATTGTGTTGTTTTATAGTTTATAGTCCTAGAAGGAACTATTGGGATCCTTGTGATGTGCTTGTTTAGGAAACTGTTATAGGGAGTTGTTCTTTCCCTTGTTGAGGCTCTCATGATTTATCCCACTAGAAACTAGCAAACTTGTACTAGCTGCAGTACAAATAAATGGAAAACCCACTATGTTCTTCTCTGTAATCCATTATAATTTAGGTTTGTGTGGAATTTTAGTAAATTCACATTGGAACTACCATTAATAAAACACGAATTCCCAGCTGTATGTGAGCCAAGTGGTTGTTGCAAGGTAAACACACAGCACAAAGAATATTGGAATAGCTGGAGAAGCCCTTTGAGCTGAGGGATGGTTAACTGTAAGCACACAATTTTCTGCAGATTTCAAGCATTCCATTCACAGGTGTTAAGAGTTATTTGGTGTCAAATAATATTTTTAAGCATGAGATTGTGAGGGGAAGAGAACAGAGAGGAAAAGGAATTGTGTGCTCTTGCAGTTTTACAGTTATGTGCTTGCAGCATCTCTGTACCTGGGATCAAGTGAATCTCAGCTGTACTTCTAAACAATTCTTCAATAACAGAGGGAATAGGCTTGGAATTTTTGAGATCAGCATGGAATTATTAAGGGGTTGTTATAATGCCTGTCTAGTGAAGGCTTTATCCCAAGGCATAAAATAAAATCTTCAGCAGTGTTTTTGAGCTGAGAAATCACATTGAAACAGCTTAGAAAATGTATTTTTTAATGACTGAGGAAAGTTATTCATTGTGGATAAGAGCTGGAAAGCTGCACATTTTAATTCTAAAAGAAGCCAGATTTGTAGCAGGATAGAGATACTTGAGTTTGATTCTAGCTATGTTTTTTTTCCAAGTAGACTATGGCTTTACTAAATGGAAAGTCATCTGCTGGCAGGAGGTGTCAGAACAGAATGGAATAATACATGTTCATTATGGATTCATAATGGAGTTCAATGCACTCCAGTAATTTGAGATAAATTAATTTAGAGAAAATGAGTTCTCTTAAACAACTCCAGTGTCTCTTAAGACCTATATAAATTTGCAAGTTTTTTTGCTTTTTTTGATGGTACCTGCTGATAAAGCAGAGGTCCTTTATATAAAACTTTTTAAATGCAAAAATTCCAGCTCTCTGTTTTGTCCTGTAGTTCATTTTGGATGCCTTGCTCATAATCAGCACATAACTTCTCCACAGATTATTTTACTATAATATATGGAGATTACCAGTACAAATGCATTTAATAGGATTTTGTTTGTTTCACAGAATGAATATTCCAAAGGCCTGAGGCTGTTTAGCATAATGCATTAGCCACTCTTCACTGTATTAAACACCAGGGGAACACACACAGCACCACTGTGCAGGGTATTAATGGGATACCTTGCCTTCCTTTGCTTGTCTTGGATCACCTAACCCATTATATGGATGTGTTTCACCACATTTCCTTAGAAGTTCAGAACCTCTCTGAGTTGGCAGTTTGCATTATGAGGTGAGTGAGTGTTGCAGGGAGCTGAGGGGACACAGAGCAGTGTCACAGAACCCAGGGCTCTGTCCCTTGTGGTTTCCATGAGCTGCACTGCACTATAAGCACAGGGCAGAGTGTGGGTGTAGGAAAATCAAGCAGCCCTGGAGATTTTTACACCTGATTGTAAAACCCATGCTTATCTACACCTGGCACCAAAGGCATGTTATCTATGAAATCCCTGCTTTGCTCAGTAATTCTGGAATTGACATGGTCTTCATGCTGCTGAGCTGCTGAATGCTCTGCTGTGCACAGATCACACTGAGATAAACAATGTGAGTGGGTCTGCAACAAGAGCTGGTCTGAAGTTTTGGGGATGCCATTACTGTCTGGAGCTCAAAGGTTTAGGGCACAGGAGTTAAATCAGCCAGTCTCAGTCTGGCTGAAATGAACTGGTCAAATCATGAAGAGGGATGATGGAGTTTGTTGGAAATACAGCTTTTTAAGGGGAAAAGCTGTGATTTTTTTCACATGGAAATTTTGCAGGTGTTTCCAGAGAAAAGGTTTTGAGTCTATGTACAGTTGGCATTGGGAGATGAGGATAGACTTGAGAATGGGAGTTAGGAACAAAAATGTCAGAAAAAGTGTCCAGAGGAACTGTGGATCCAGTCCCAAGGAAAAGTCAAAAGCAAGGACCCATCTGGCTCTGGAGAATGCAATAATGTTTATTTATTGTCTGATTAGATACAGTAAAGGAAAGGAGTGAAAGGGTGGAATTGAGGTCTTCCTGAATTGATGTGTTTCAGTTGCTGACAATAAAAATGTTTATTAAATTTACTGCCAGTGGGAAAGACTAAAGGAGCAGACCATCTAAATACATTTGTGTATTATTGTGTTTCTAGTTTTCTCCCTAGAAGCTGTTTTGCTTTCAGGAACCTTAGGAAGACAAAACTCACTGTTTACTACTCCAACTCATAAGGTTGGCTTAAAGCATAATGAAATTAAAAAAAAAAAAAAAAAAAAAAAAAACCAAAGAATTTTTACTGCTTTTTATTTGCCTTCTTATTTTTGAGCCTTTAGGTCTAACTATATGTTAGGTCTAACTCTATGAGGAACATTCATTAAATAAAAGCTGTGAAAACATCTTGGGCTTATGATTTCAAGAATCAGAGAAGCAGCTGCATGGCTTGGAATGTGACTTTATTTAGCATAATGATTTCCTGAAGTTGATTACTTGTATATACTTATGGGAGTCCCAATGCACTTTGAAGTGCAGTGTTTCTTAGTTTTGATTTATATTATATGTGTCTTCAGTTCATACAGAACATTAAACAGTTTATTGAAATGGTACTGCTCTAAGAAGCCTCAAAGGTCATGCACAGCTAGCTAAGACCACCAGTTCTCCTAAAAAATAGGCCATTTTACTTCAGGAAATGAGGCATTTTTTAAAATCTGCTCTTTATCTGAAACCTTGGTGATGAGAAGTGCTATGATGAGCTCTCATATTATCCTCTACTTGCAAGGAGCCTGCACTATTAATTTAGTGAATGATTCTATTTATAGTTCCTATGCCTCTGAAATTAAGAAGCAAAGAGTTCCTTTCAAAGTTTAATGGAGTCTTTTGAATATAATTAGATGTGTTCCCTCAGATAAGGACCGGTTGACCAGTTGGTTCACTCCTTTAATCTTATCCTGTACCCTTATTTTAACTCCAGTGTGTGACTTATTTTTGCTGAAAGGCTGGATGATCATTGTAAAAATTGCCACCACCTCCTTCTCACAGGGGAAAAGGTCAAGCAGGAATACAGCACCACAAAGACCTTATTGCAGTAACTCTGACAAAATCTTCAGTCTCTCCAACCTCAGTTTAGTCACCATTATATCACAACTGCCTTGTGAGTCAGGGCAAGAAGCAAAGAGCTCTGTGCCACTTCCTGTGCTTTAATTCTGTTTTGGAGAAATCTGGAATGTGGTTGGTGATGCCAAAACTTTGGGTGGAAGAGATCCAATGCCATTGGAGCACTTCAGAAAACATTTACAAAGATTTAACACAAAGCTGTCAAATATGTCAATGTATAGAAGTGACCTGATTTTGGATGTTATGCCATGGTGTCCTTTATGTGCTTGGTAGTGCTTAGGCTGTGCTGTCACTAATTATGGGATTAGCAAGTGGGGGCAGACAGCTGGAGAAGCCACGGTGCTTGTCACAGGTTAAATCCTGCCTCAAGGTGTGGCACATCAGCATAGCACTCATTTATTCTTTTGGCTATCTAATCTTCTGTAAACGTTCTGCCTCTTCAGGGAGGGTGCTTTTGGGTTACTAAATATTTATCAATGCTAAAGTTTTTTTAAAACTGTATCCTTATCTTTATTGTACAAAGATAACATTAACTAGCCTGGGGGAGAGGGACATGAGGGAACTGATTGTGTGCTTTTATTTCTCCTAAGACTCAAGCAGAAATTGTATAAAATGTATTCCTAGCTCTTGATGTTGCAGAGAGAACTTTTGGCCTCTTAAAAATGATATTTGGATGTGTAATTAAATTTAGTATAGCTACAATGTTTTCCTGAAGTTTGCAAATTGTTCTTCCAGAACCTTGATGCAGAATATATGACATAGCTATTAAACATGGCTTATCTTTTGAATGGAAAGCAAAGATTAATGACTCAAACTAAAATGATGCATTAGATGTGTGTGATGAGATGCAGTCTTGCAGTGATGTAGGAATTGGAACCACAGAAGATGAAAATGTTAAAATGAGATTAATAGAGCCACATGCTGAAGTAAAAAGGAAAAAAACCTAAAAAACCTACCCATTCTGTACAAGGGAAAGAAAAAAAAAGATTGGAATAAATGTTTGGCTTGTACATATTAAATACACATATAATAATTCAGAACTGTCTGCTTCTGAATTGTAGTCTTCCTTTGTTAGTAAGCCTGCCTGTGATTTTGACAAAACAAAAACTTCCTGGGAAGAGAAGAAACTCTGCAGAGTACATTCGGTTCTAGAAAAATTTTAGAAGTGAGTGCATATACAAATAAATTTCAGTGGTAAATTTTAGCAGATCTTAATCAGTTGCCAGGTGTGGCATGTAGAAGGAATTTCTCTCCAGCCAGCTTGCTAATGCTGTGTTGGCTTTTGTTTTGCTTTGCTCTACAGAATATGTTTCAGTCCCCCTGCTGGGATCACCTGGGCATTTTGATCAGCAGATTTCTGTCCCTGTGGAGGATGGAGGCAGGAGGATCCCACCTGAGGGCTCTGCCTTGTGCTGGGACTGGGAGCTGGTTCAGGAGACAGGCTCAGCATGTGCATGAACAGAGCCCTGTCCTGGGGCCCAAATATCACTTGAGAGGTGCTGGGGGAGATTTTCTGTACTGACTCCACCATCTGAGCAGCTCTTGCTCTTATGAAAGTTTAATTCTTTTAAAGATATGTGATTACTTCCTCTCCATGAGCAATATATTGGTATAAATGTTTGCATAACCCACCAATAGAGAAGATACTCTGTCTTACACATGAAGAATTTGGTTATCTAGCTGTGTGCTCTGCTCAGCTGAAAGGGTTAGTTTGGTTTTATTTAAGGAAAATTTACAGGAAAATAAGCAGTTCTTTTATCTTTGTTTTCATGTATAACTGACTTTTATGGCAGACCTCTTTTGAATGGAACAGATGGATTAATTTCTGAGTTGGTTGAAAATTACATACATTGAATTGGTCTAATGAGGTAAATTCATACTATAGATACAAATTAAGATAGTTAATGTCTAGGTAAATCAGGTCATAGACAGGACTTCTGTTTCTCAGGAAGAAGTCACCATGATCTGTCCTCACCTCTCTGAGGGTGTTTGCTGAAGGAGCTGTTCACATGCATAATCTCTAAAACTCCTTAAATATGTAGGTTTAAGCTGTTGAAATTGGTGGGCTGATTTAGCTCACTAGTTTCTTGACTGCATTTGGTGAATCTGAAAGCACTTTCACAGCTAAATCTACCAGAAGGTCATGACTGTCCTCTCCACTGGAAAATATTGTCAAGTAGATGGTTATTATAACTTCCACCCAATTGCCTAGATCTGGAAGAGGGTATCTCTCTCCAACTTTTCTTTTAGTTCCCACTTCTGTTGGTAATTTTGGTGTTTCATATATTTGTAGTACAGTTTTCTTCAAAATCAGAAGCTTTTTAATGAGCATTTCCTTAAGTTGTCTTGAACATGGTTACCTATGGAGGGCCTAATTCATACAATGGGATGTGCTATAAGTGGTATGACTAAGGAAAAACACACACACACACAAAAAGCTACAATGGTAGTAAAAGTGGTAAGTTTTGAAGTATTTTTAAGTTGCTGGCACAGAAGTAAGTGGTGTGGGATAGTAGTGGTGTATTAGGACTCTGCATGGTTCAATATTTTCTTTTTCATCTGAGTATTTAGACCCATTTTGGGGCTGTGGAGAGATAAGCAATTTGGTTCCATTAAGATGTGGGAGTGGGTAGATACTTGCAGACAGTAATTACAGTCTGGTTTTGTTCCCCTATGGAGGAGAAATGGAAGTGGTGATGCCAGGGGAGGAGGAGAGCTGGAGGGAATGGAAGAGTGGCAGGAAGACAGATGAGGCAAAAGGGGCTGCATTTCAAAAATGTTTGAAAAACTGTCTTAAGTGGTTAGACAAAGTTTAATGTTAGATTACAGTAGAGGAAAACCAGCACAGAATAGCTCAGTGATTGATGACTCTCTCAAGATTCAATTAGGAAAAAGGAAATCTTTAAATAAACTGTATAGCACTTGAGATCCTGTGATACTGTTCTGCTTCAGGTACAGAGGAAACACTGTGCAGGGCTCCAGGTTGGGATGAGACTGCTCTGAAAACTTGGTCACTGCTGGCAGCTCATTTCTGGTCAAACCCTAATGGCCCAAATCATCATGATGTTCATGTATTCCTCTTCCAGAAAGCTGGATGTGGCCAGAAGGGTGCATTGGCCATCTGCACAATCTGCTCTGAATGCAGCTTTTGCCTGATGGTTTCTTCTCAAGAACTTAATAAATAGATGCAATAGATGAACCAGTGACTCACAGGCACAGCTCAGTACACACTGTGCCTATCTCCCAAACAATAGGATTCCTTGGTCTGGGTTAGGTTTTAGGTCAATATCATTTGCTGCTCTTAATAAAGAGCCTGCAGTGAGATTTCTCCTGAAAGGGTGATAGAGCATGTGTAATACTCTGAAACATTCTTAAAAATTCCTGCATACCAAGTGTGACAAAGGATTGGACAAAGAATAAGAAAAAGTACCTGTTGAAAAGGATTACAAGCAAAGCAGAAAGGATGGATAAGATGTGGAGGGTGTCTCCATTTTACAGGTGAAGTTATGAAGCTTGCAGAGCTTGTTTAGAAGTAAACAGAATGCTGAGAGTCCTGTTGAGAACCAAATCAAGCTTGAGATCCAGCTTCTTGATCCCAGGCATTGTGGAACCAGGCCATTATATACTTCCAAATTCCTTCAGAAAGCCACACCAAAGCTTTTCTCTACAGGATACAACCTGTTTCCTGTCAGGTGTAGTGGTGGTATTAAAGCTCATTAAAATTAACCATAAGTTCAAATGCTTCACCACTTCATCCCAGCAAGTGTCACCTCCAGGATGTGGGTTTTTGAATCTCACCTTTTCTTGCAGTGACTTTCAGAGAGCTGCCCTCAAGGTTTGTTGTCAGAAGGGCTGAAGGATTCCTGTGGTTCATCATGGCATCAAATGTGCAGACTGCTAAACTTTGTGTGGATGCTTTTTTCAGAAATTCCTCACAAAACCTCACTGAGCTTCAGGAATGTGCAGCAGGGAAGGCACAGGTGACAGTTTGCCATGGCAGTTTTGTGACAGGAGAGATGGAGGACTCCAGTGAGGAGGAGGAGGCTGACTCACGAGCAGTTGGCATCACTGAAACCTGTGAAATTCTGCTGCTGCACAGTTTTAGAGTTTGGGGTGTCTCTGCTGAATCCCAACAGAGATTGCTGGTGATTCATGCCTTTTAATGGAGCTGGCTTTTATCTGCTTTGGGAGAGCAGGATTTTTTTTTTCCTGCATAATTTTCTTTTTTTTTTTTTTTTTTTTTTTTTTTTTTTTTTTTTTTCCAGTGGAAAGATTTCCTATTTGGTTATTTTTAAAACTTAAAAAAAAAATTAAAATCAAAGAGTCTGTTTGCACCATGTGCAGGTAATGCAGGTATTTTACAGAAGACAAGCAGGCTGACTTGTAAGTGAACATTGTCATTTGGATTAGTTCAAATCTAACTTAAGCATCCAGGGTCTACAAGTGTCACTGTCTCTTGAGATTAAATGCTCTAGGACTTTAACTGATTTGTCCAAGATCAAGTCTGTTGGTTCAGACTTGCATCTCAGGTATATTTCTCATTTCAGCCTCAATAAAGAGTTTCTTTAAATGCAGTTTAAAAATGGTGGGATAATTTCACTGTGTAACATTTATAATTTGAAGTCAGGTAATGTTAAATCCTGGGTCTGTTTCTTCCACAGGTTACATAGAATTCTAATACATGAATTTGAGTGAAGGAGTAAAGGAGTTTGTGTGAACCAAATCTAAAAAGACCAGCCAAACACAAGAAAACCCAACAAGAGATATTTGTTTACAAAGCTGCAGGAAATAGAGATGGAAACAATATCTTGCTGCTTGTACTCTCCTCCAGTGACTTTTTAAAATTATTAATGAATTATAGAAGTAAAAGACATAATTTTACTGCACAATAAATAACCCAATTATGCTTCTTCATATAAACATCCTGAGAGATTTTTTACACTGGCTAAATTTATCAAGAATAACAATAGATATAGTCAAACATATTTCTTTAACAAAATGATTGTTCTAGTTTGTGTTTCAAGACCATTTTTATTATGGCCACACCCCCATCTTTGAAATCCTCAAATTGTTACAATTATGGGAGGTGTTGCCAGTATTCTGCAGCCTCCTTACACCTTTAATTCAGATACAGAATTTATGGATGCTCTTAAGACCACACTGAATTTAATGAAAATTTAAGTGTTGGCCCATGCTGGATTTTTGGTTCAGAGTAACAATAGTCTTTAAAGAAGCTATGGGACAGTACTTAGATCTTGTTAACTTCTTAATGGCTGAATAATTTCCCATATCTTCTTGTATGCACCTGTCCAGAGAAGCACTTAAACTGTTTATAACATCAAGCAATCAAGTGATCTTGAGAGGTTTTTCATGCTCCTAATTTCATGTGTAATTAAGATGAAATTAGCCTCAGGTTTGGTTCTTTAAAAATGTCCTTTAAGAACAATAACCTGAGTCAGCAGCAAAATAATCAATGTTGTTATCACAATAAGTCAGCATCTACCTGCTGTGAAACATTGTGGAGTTCTTGCCTTGCATCTAATGCTTTAAAAGCAAGAAAAAATATACTTAAAATCTCTCACTATGCATAGAATGGAAGTGAAAGAAAAATCCTTCAGACTTTTTCCAGTTATTTTACAATGTTGGAGAGAAGGAGAAAATGGGGGACAAGGTGGAAGGGAAGTATGATTTGAAGGCACTTGGCTTTGGTTTGTCATTTTTCTGCATGGTCTGCACGAGACACCTGAGACAGTTCCTCTGCATTCCACCTGCAATCTCAAATGCCCAAAAGGCTTTTTGTTCTCACCTTTAAAAACAAACTGTCTTGATGTCTCTCATTCAGAAAGACAGATGAAAATAGCTGAAGGACAGTGAGCTTGCTTTGGGTGATGTACAGGGGAAGCTGCTGTCAGTAATTATTACCTCAAATAATAATAGAAAAGGTAAACCAGTCAACTTTGGATGTGAACAAGTGCTGCATATTTATATCTGCTGGCTAAAGCTAATTGGAACTGTGGGTCTCTGTCCATGAATTGGGACAATTTGTACCTGGAATAAATTTAGTACCAAATCTCATTGACTTCAGTTATGTAGTGGCAAGTCGCCATGAACTTAGGCTTGAAAAAGTGGAGATTATAATAAATGGTTAAATGGATTGGTTAAATGGAAATAAAGAAATTGAGATGGTATTCTACATTCTTCCTGAATGTATTTAGATATTTGTGCAAAAACTACAAAAATGATAGTAGAGATTGAGTCCTTTGGGGGTTTCTTAGCCCTTTCCTCTGGTTTTGTAATGAATGGGTGAAAAACTGTTTGACTATGAAGTGTTTAATAAACTGGTCCTGGTTCATCTGGTACTGAACTCCTTTGAAGTGATAGGGCCCCCTGCACATGATAAACAGCAATTGAATTATCCTGCTCTGTGTTTTTAAAATGTTTTACTGCCTATAAAGGGACCCTACCCTGCTTCTGACATCTTGAATTTGGTCAATATATTGTTCTGTTACAAAACCTGAAAGGCACTTCCTGCCCCTCCAAATATGAGTTTTATCTTCAATTTTTGAATACAGATTTCTCTTTTTTTCAGAGCTAATGGTTACTATCCAACAAATTTTGGATGGTTTTATAAATAAAAATTGAACACGTTATTTTAAATAGTGAAGGCATATATTTTTGCTTACATTATCATATGGGTTGGAGTAAGGAATAATTTCAGTCTGAAGGTTAAACTCAATATCAGGATTTCAAAAACTATGAAAATCTAGTGAAAGAAAAATAAATTGGTGAGTATTGCAGGAAACCAGTAGTTGCTCTAGATCTGAACACAGACCAATTAAGGTGATATTATGCATGTTGACTCAATTTTGATCATGTCCTGTCACTAAAATTATCTGGGATGTTAGCACTTAGAATTTCTCCACCTATATTTCTGATGTATCTAAAGGCTGTGAATTTCAAAACTCTGCAGTGGGGCCAGAAATGAATGTTCTTTGACTTGAGTTCTTTTTTCCCCCTACCATTAATTTCCAGCACCATCCAACAGTAACAACCTTACTCTTAAGAAAAATGTTAATTAAAATCAATGATGTCCTCAATTAAGTTGTGAGATTACTTGAAGCAAGTATCTCAGTATAGAAGATGCTAATTAATACAATAAATTGCTTTAATTTCTGTCTCTTAATCAGATCACCACACTGTTACTATTGTCACTGAAATGGGAATTACTGGCAAGCCATTGTCTGAGCCCTATAAAACTTGCTAAATGAGCTCACTAAGAGACCTTATACTGAACCCAAAACTAAAGATTCATATTGTACATTACAGCTTTTCCCTGGGAGTGTAAAAACCCAGCCTCTTGTGCAGTGTTTCTTATTGGAAAATTTCAGTGTTTTCAGTCTGGCATCCCCTGTGCACATGCAGAAGCTGCATTTACATGAATTTAGTTATAGAATTAGCAGAGAAAATGTGCCTTTAGTCCTAAGAGCTGTTTGCACTAGAAGAAGTCCTGGTGTGCAAATGTTTTTACCCACACTGAGATAGAAATCACCCTTTATTATTCCACTTTTGATTTTCTGCCTGTCTTGACAAACTTCCCTCAGCCAGTTAAAATTTCCATGGTAGGTGAGAACATCCTGGATAGTGCATGTACTGGATTTTTGACTTTAGGGGGGTAAATGACCCTTTCTCTGCCCTTCAGATGAGTTAGGACAGTGCCCTGCTGTGTGTGGGCCTGATGCTTCTACTTAGAGATTCAGCCTAAACAGGATTTAGATGCAATGCAATCCTAGGTTCTGTTCTTGTATAATACCAGAATTGTCAGGTAAGAAAATGCTGCTCTTCAACCATGGCATGCCAAGTGAAAGCAGGAATTTGTGACTTTTGATCTTGGGGATTGCCCTTGAGGGAGAGGGGCTGGGAGGTTGTTTATTTTAAGCAAGAGGAATGCCATGGCAATGGGGAAAGAGCTTGATTTTGGACATCTGCTGGATATACAGCTCAGGATATTACACAATTAAAGAAAGTAATATCAGCATCAAAATATAGTGCTGGGGTATTTTGGTCCAACTATTACTTTGAAATGATTTGTCTACTTCAGACCTTGTAAATCAGGAAAAGGACATTTATATTAATCATGTGCAATTGAAGAACATCAATAAATTTATGTGCAGCTTCTGTTTATTTTAGTAGGATAACATTTTTTTTTGTTAAATTAAATGAAAGATTTTTTTTTCCCTTGAATAAGGCCTCTTCTCTGGCCAGGTAATATATATGGGCAACACTTAATTCAGGTTCTACTAATGTATGTTGGTCTTAGATGCTGAAAGAGCTTCATCACCCAGGCTTGATGCAAGAAATATTCACCCATAAGTGAATATTCTCTAGAAGCTGAGGACAACACAATGATTAAATTTCTCACACTCTCTTGATGGTTTAGTGTTCTGGCTTAAGGTTTGTTTTGTTTGCTTGTTTTCATGATATATATTTACACAGAAATTTGAAAAAGTGTGGATGATTTTTGTTATTTATTTTTGCAATTCTCTAAAGAAAAGGTAATAATATTTATATGTTTATCTAGTCATTGAATAACTATAGGTAGCATAAATGGAACCCCACAGATGCCTGGGACTTAAAAAAAAATCAGTGAAAGAACACTCAGCCCAGGTAGAGATGTAGATTTTTTTAAGTGAAAGGAAATTTTGTAGAATTTCTCTGCATTAAGAAAGGTGCTGTGGATAGCTTCCCCATCAATACTGCATTTACATTCTGCTCTGAGACTCCCTCACTGCCTTTCCCTTATGGGTTTTAGTTATGATAATTTAAATTAAAAATGCAATCTGCTAACCCCATCCAAAATGCTGCCTTTGCTTTGGCTGCCAGGAGGAAAGAGAATAGAGCATATTCCTATTTTATTTCCTGATGGGTTAGTTTTTCCTTTTCTATAGTGATTATGAAGCTGGAGCTAGACAAACTGATTGGGGAATTTTTGGGGATATCTAAAGCAACCAATAAGGGGAGAAATAATGCAGCAACTACATTGACCATTGTGTCTGAGTTTCCCCCAAGGCTGGAACACTCTGACCTGTGGCCATTCTGTTCTGTGCAGTCTAAGATGGAGAAAAAAAAATCTACCTTCAAAATCTAGAAATGCCAGTGTGAGAGGTGTGCACAGCCCGTTTCTTATATAAAATTAAAATATTATACTTGCATCATTCAAAGTTGTTTAAATTCCATATGACTATATCCTATCTTCCAAAGTAAGCAGTTAGTGTGTGTTAATTCCTGGGGGAATTTAGGGGCCAGCACACCCCAGCTGTGTCAGTGGCAGTGCCAGCTCATCACCTGCTGCAGTTTGGTTTTGCCTGGCTGATGGAATTGTGGACATGATTCAAAGGCAGCTATTATGGAGAATTTTATCATTGGTTTATTTTAGCAGCTTCTCTTTCAAAATTTGTGTTGCAGCACAACAGTAAACTTTCAGTCATCCTGATTTCATTGCAATTGAAATATCAATTATGTCATTACTGTGCTGACTAAGCACAGGTATGTGCTTGATGATTCACAGCACTCTCTGGGCTGGATCTCACACATTTGGCATCCCTGAAGAGCTTGGGGGTGGGCACTGATTCCACCAAACCACTCAGTGGGTTTCAAACTTAGGGTTTCTGATTTTCTTAGGCTGGTTTAGTGGACAAAACTGCACAACTAAATGCAGAGGCAGAATTATTCTTTGGCATTTCTGGCCACTGATTGAGAAAGGAGATGAGCAGATGGAGTTTTGTGCAGCTGCCATGAGCCAGAACCTCTGTTATAAATGCTTTCACTGCTGGGATACAGAAGCTCTATCTTCATTACTGATTTAATTGGAATACTTAAAGACTTTACCTTTAACTTCTGGCTGCATGAAATGGAATATTAGAAAGTAAAGTAAATACAGAGAAAGGGAAATTCTGAAAACAACTTTAGAAATTAAAAGGAACTCGGGGTGCCTAATGTGTTGACTGCCTTAGCTTTCTGCAAAATGTCATCAGGACTGTGAGGTAACTCAGAGGGAAACACAATCTTATTTGGACAAATCTACTGCTTCATAATTTTTTGAAAGTTTGTGTAAAGTTCAACTAGCAGTTTAAATTTTGATAATATTTCATGCTGAACTTGTACTGACTTAAGAAAAAAGAGTAAAGTGAAAGATGAGAAAATGAGTCTCCATTAGAGGTTTTCTCTTTGTGTTTTCATACTGCTAAGCCTAAAAGATGGAGTTTTTCTGTCCTGTGTACTAAACATAATACTTTCATAAGATAGGTTTCAATGAAAATAATTGCAGCATTTTAAATAAGAATCGCTTTTAAGAAAACAAATTTATAGATTCAAGTGTAAAATAAAGGCTTTGGATGCTTTGACCTTCTAAACTGCTAATGTTGCTCAGCTTCTAGCTTTAGATGTAAATGTAATCCAAAGCACACATTTGGGCTTATTCAGTATTTCCATTTTGGGCTTCATTTTGTGGATTTTGATCACAGTAGTTTTACACACCTAGACAACCCATTTTTGTGAGATGACCTCACAACATTGCATTGTTTTGGGCAGTCCTTTCTGATACCACGAATGTTCTTCCTGATCTTAAAAAAAATAAAGTTTTCAGTTCATTTTTGTGTGCTAAGTGAAAATTTAAGCATTCAGGTTGATAATTCAGTATGGAATCAAAGTATCCAAGAGTGCCTGCTCCTGCAATAGCAATGCTCAGTTTCTAAGACCTTACTTTCCAAATAGCTTATTTTTACTCTCTTTTGATTTTCTGAACTTTCATCTGCTTGGTCTAAACTTGCCTTTGTTTTGGAAAGTTCCATAAGAAGCATCAACTAACTCCATGACTTACTGCATAAGAATGTGAGGAAAAATGTATTTTCTGCTTTTCAGAATATGTTGGCACTTTTTCTTCTGTTACATAAAACTAAAAACCTCTCTTAAAGCATCAGGCTCAGCAGGAGGCAGGAGTATGAGTAATCCTCACTTTGCCTTGTTTGAGGCAATTGGTTTTGAAATAACAAAGCCAAGCAAACCTGACAATACCTGTTTGTGGGAGCCTGGCAATATGTTCATTTATTTGACATCAGAGAGAGAAGCACAAAAATGCAGTGAATTTTTCTTAAGTGCTAGAGAGAAACTGAAATATTCTTCTTCATGGCATTATTGACCATTTTAACTTATATAAACTCCTCTTCCATACTGTCTGCTTAAAATTATGTACGGAAATTTTAATAATCTAATGTTTAATAATTTAATTTAGTCTCACTCAGAGACAGGGAATGGTGGGATGATGTACAAATCCTACAGGCAGCACATTTCTCAGTGTAAGTCTGGGGTGGTTTCACAAGTGGGAGTGCTGAAATTTTGTCAATGTTGATAGAAGTTATGGATGTTAAGCACCCGCATTCATGTAATAATTCTTTCATGGAAAGCTGCTGTGAATTCAGTGAAATGACACCTGGTAAGGAGAGGTAATATCTTTCTTGTTCAGTAGGAGGGGAAAATAATCCCTCTAAATATTTCTGAATGTTGCTGGAAAAAAGTAGGTCAGTGGGAGCTCTGTAGCATCTCATCCCAAATAATTGCCTTTTACACATTTTGAAACTCAGCTGAGCCCTTGTATGAACTGCAGGATAAACCCAAAAAACTGGCTCACTGTTGTGGACATGAGATATTTCTTCTTTTCTGAGTTACATTCAGTCATGGAATAACTAGAACATTTTTCTGGACATAAATCAGCCATCATTAGGGAAGGTTCTTAGCATCCATTACTAAATCTTTAATTATAAAGTAGTTATTGAACAACACTCACCTCTAATATTGTATAAAAGTAGAGAGTTTTTCCCATTTACTTTCACTTAAAAATTGGATCTCTCAGGTATGGTGAACTCATGTATTTTGGAATTCTGATGAAGCACTTGCTGAGGATCTTTATATTATTGGCAATATACCTGAATATACAGCACAAGACATCTGCTTGCTGAGCTAAAATTGTATCTGCCAGACTTGAAGACAAGAAACAAAACCATTAATGCTGGGAGATAACTGCAGAATTTTGCCTGACCAGTCTCAGGCTTGCTGTGTATCTTTAGCATGATAAGAATTGTGGATCTATTCAGTTTTTGTTGCATTATTCCTAAAAGTGTTTGTTCTACTAAAGATTTGCTTCCTAAGACAGATCTCTGGTGCTCTTACTACTGTCATGTTATATTTCAGTGCCTGGATATTGCTCTTTCTAGTGCCTTCTAAGGCTTGTATTTCTAGAAGTTCAAACCTGTGGAGCTGGACCAGCAGAAGCAAGAGCAAAATGCCAAAAAAAAAAAAAAAAAAAAAAAAAAAAAAAAAAAAAAAAAAAAAAAAAAGGGAACTTCAGGGTCATAAATAGAAAATAATAAAGACCTGTTGCAAATTATTCTGTTTCTCCAGTGAAAAGTGAAATAAGAGCAGAAGCTCCTTCTAATTTCCATAAACCTTGGTTTCCCAGCTTTAATTTTTTTCCCTCTTCCCTCTCCCTCTGAATACAGAGAAATCTGGGTTCTTACTACAAAGACATAAAAATGCCTGCTAGGTTAAATTTAGTGCCACATGCAGCTTTTTTTTCCTTTTCAAGCAATGTGCAGAACCACATTGAAAGTGGGTAGAGGAATTTGTGCCAAGAGACTGGCCCCACTCTCTGCTTGCTGTAATCTCTTCTTTTGCTTCACAGCAAGATTTTGAACAACATTTTTTTTTTAAATGGAAATTGGAAGAAAGGCATAAAAAGAGCTACTGAGAAAGAGTGGAATTTGCAACATAGTTTTACAGCATTACTACAAAAAAGTGTAAAGCAACTACATATAATTTCTGTTTCCTGTGCTATGCTTCTATCATGATGCACAGAAATTGAATTGGGATGCAAGAACTCAACTAACAGCATGTCTGGACTGTGAACAATTGCCTATCTAGGCAAATCTGACTGAAAAGAAAGATGAATGATACCTGGTAAAATGGGAAACAGAAATTCACAGAATAACCAAGTCAGAATAACTAAGAAGCTGAAAACCCTAAGGCAAAGCAAAAACCCAAAAGATGAACAACGAAGAAGTTCAGAGTAGGAAACATGAAAAGAATGGTTTTAATTTTGATTATTCATCATCAGGCTTCAGTACCAGATATGATTTATTAATGAATGCTGCACTAGGTGAGAATAAACCCAGTAGGGATGAAAATACCACATGAGGATCAGTCTCAATCATGTTTTCAAGATTCATGCTTCAATAATCTGAATCCAGCAGGTCCTTCAGCTGGAGCATGAAGTGCAACTAGCTCAAAAGATAAAATATGAGACCCAAGCAAAAGATACTCTAACTATTTTTGAGCATATAATTCCTCATTATAATATTGCATTATATGGTCATTAATTCAAAGACATCTGATGTTTGTGGTTATGTGTGTGCTGTCTGCACTGGTCCCAACAAATGGAATTATCTTTATCTACTAGTGTTTACCTAACCAGACTTTTGCAGTTGTTTGTGCAGTGGCTGTGCTGGAAGGATGAAATAGCCTTCAGTTATTTTTACAGAATCATAGAACCATACCACCTTTTTTTTGCTGTCTGCAAATTGCAAGGAAGTTCTGTAAATAAAATAATCATAGCTTAATTTTTGGAAGTTATATTTAAGTGCTATCCTATAGATGGTAATATAGTGTAAAAGTAAATAAAAATCTTACTGCAAGAGATTCAGTGGCTGTTAAAAAGAAGAAATATTTTTTCTCTTTTACATGATCTTCTTGTTTATTCCAGTTGATCATAGCTGACTATTTGAAATAGGATAGTCTTTATACGTTAAAATGAGAGATTTTTGAGATAAAACATTTTTTTAAAAAATAGTGTAATAAATAGATTTATTTCCATGATCTAAAAAAAAAAAAAAAAATCCCTTTTTTCCCACTATACCCATATGCCCTCTAACAATACACATTCAGGACAAAAATCAGACCAAAGCTGGACATATCTGCTATTTAGTTCTGGTAAAAGTGGAGGGCCCAATGACTTCTGAAGTAGGTTTCTGATAGAAATAGTGTGGAAGTGATAATTGTTGTGAGCAAAGACAAACCATTCCTGAGCACTCTGAAAGTTCAATTTTGGTGTTGAGGGGGTAGGCCAGAGGCTCTGGGAATCCATGTGATCCATGACAGAAGCTTTATATACACTGCTAGAAGTCTGAATGGCTAAAGAATTTAAAATGGAATATTTTTTGAGGCATTTCTTGCTACCTGTTGATTGCAGAAAGCTCAAAGGTTGGATAAAAGCTTTCTGTAATACAAATAAAACTCGCTGAAACATGAATATTTGAGACTTTTAACTCTGAATTCTCATCTTACAGCATCTGCTCTTTAAGGCACAATGTGTCTGGAGCAAATGTTCATGCTGTGGTACCTGTGCTACCTCTGTTTCCTTCCCTAATTATTTAAAAAACATTTGTCTCTCCTTTGCATGTTACTTCCAACTGTTTAGTGAAATAGTAGACATTTAGGTTTCATTCTTAACACATCTTAAATAGAATTTAAGTACCTTTCTCTAACATTCACCATGAAAAACACCAAAATGTTTGTCTTGGTATTTGTTAATCCCAGTTTAAAAGAACAAAATCAAACCAAGCCAACACAACAAAAACCTCATCAAAACCAGAACCAACAGCCAAAATTATACAAAATACAAAGACAAAAAATATTTTGTCTTCTACTTACATTGTTTTCTTAAAAGGCATATATCAGGATAGAATATGTCATTTAAGAAACAGTGAAACCAAATTTCTAAATGGTTCTCTAATTTTATGTGATGTTTACATAGTTGAAAATAATTTTATCAACTACTAAAACAATTCATGATTCACTAATATGCTCAGTGTAACTCATTCTGTCCTGTCACTCTGTTCTTCTACAGACAGGAAAAACTGATTTAAACAGGTGATCTTGAACACCAAATGTCTGAAGAGTTAAATGTATTCATTTCCTGTTGTCAAATCACCTGAGGTATAATTGAATTTCAAGTATAAGTTGAGACTTCATTAGGAAAGCTTCCTGAAAAGCTGCTTATATAGGCAATGTAAAATTAATTATTTTTGTGACACAGTCATCTTTCCCCCCCAAGTTTCTGTTGTATATTTAGATGTTCCTTGGCTGTGAGCATTGGCAGCTGGCAGGGTTTAACCCAGGTGACCACTCAGGGACACACAGCAGCTCCTGTAACCCCAGGGGGACGTGGAGGAGAATTGGGAAAATTGGCAAACTCCTTGGGCTGAGGTGAGAACAGCTTAATAGCTGAAACAAAACAAAAAATATAATAATATTATATGATGAAAAGGGAGGCAACAGAGAAAGTAAAGCCTAAGAAAGTTGAGTGATGCACAATTGCTCAGCTTGCACTGACCAAAGCCCAGTCCCTGAGCAGTTTACAGACTGGACATTTGTGTGCCATGGGGTGCAACATCCCTTGGGCCAGTGCAGGTCAGCTGTCCTGTCCATGCCTCCTCCTGCTTTCTGGTGCACCTGCTCCCTGCCAGAGCAGGGGAACTCAAAAGTCCTTGATTGAGAGCAAGAACCGATCAGCAACAATTAAACATCAGTGTGTTTTCAGCATTATTTCATCCTGAATCTATGACACAGCACTGTACCAATTACTAGGAAGAAAATTAGTTCTATCCCAGTTGAATCCAGGACAAACACTAAAAATTACCTCATTTTTCTGGCATGAGATACCAGATATTAGTTATCTAACACTGTTTGTCATGATGAACCAGTAGAATTGAACTGGCCAGGCTGCATTTAAAAGCAATTTTCCTTCAGAAGTTCAAAAGTATCTGATTTTAATGTACTCTTTTAGGGAGAAATAAGATTTCTGTGTGAAAGTAGACAATCATAAAGAATGTGAATCTTTTGCAGAGACTTGAATGAGTAGAAGTTAACAATGCAGACTGGAATTTTTTGGGAAAGAAAGGGTAAAATGGGTGAGTTTTGTGCCCTGACTGAGATATTTGAGAGAGGAAAGGGTTTATGTTAGGGTTGATGTTAGGGTTAGGATTTCCCTCCCCATTGAGCTAGATGAACAACAAAAAGATCCTTGACTTTTCCTTTTCCCTCATCCTCAGCACATATCAGTCTATTTTCTTAAGTGATCTTTTTGTTTTCTAGTATCTGTATGTTTGTTTTCTTTCTCCTTTTCTCATAGGTGTCATTCTCTATTAGACAACAAATTCTGAGTAGCTCCCTTTCCCATTTCTTATTTGATTAGCATAGCTGTCTTCTGTAGTGAAATACTATGGAAATATCTATATCTGGAAATGTGAAAAAAGTACCCAACCAAACAACCCCAAAAATAATTTGTAAAGATGCATTAATACTGCCTTAAAATGTTAACCTTGCTAATTAAATAAAAATAATGAGAAAAGGAAGATGTGATGGGAATTGTTCCATTTATTTTTATTTATTTTCAGTCAGGAATTGTTTACACATATAATTGCATTGAAATATGCTGAATATTTCATTTAAAGGTAAGCCAATTATGCAGATGTTTATCATGGTACCAAAAGGCAGCATATGGTTGCACACTGAGATGAAAGTACCAAAAGACACTAAACACATGTTAAAATCTTCTGAAAACAACTATTTTCTCTCTGAGTGCAGGAATGCTGGAAGGTTTTTATTACTGAGAATATTAATGACAGCAGAATCAGGACTAAATATGTTCCTTGATATTTCAAGCAACAATTATTCTAGGAATAGACACAAAAGGTCTGGTTCTAACATTAAACTTTATCCATCTTATTTGATCATCTTTGTTTTTTTCATTTTTCCCCTGATATTTTTCAAATTACTCTTCCTTTATCCTCTGATCCCCTCCATGCTTTCATTCTGGCCCCAGCTCTTTTATCACTTTGTTACACTTCTATGTCTATGAGTCCTGTTTTACTTCTTGTTCAAAGGACCCTCATTTTGATCCAGAAGGGAGGGAGGAGAATAAAGAGAGGCTTCCTTTTAGTTTTAAAAACTTACTGATAGGAGATCTGAGAGCTTCAAACAAGCCTCTTTTACTGTTCTTTGCAGTTAGTTTTCTTCTGATCTCACATAGCAGTGATCTTTATTTCCCTCCTCCTTTTTTCCTCTCTGTATATCTGTCAAATGGATGAAGAATCTCTTACCCCTTATCTGTTGTTCCTCCATTTCCCAAAAGGTTCCTCATTTATTGTTCTGAGGATGTGGTGTGGTTAAATTCAACAACCAAGAGCAAGCACTTTGTCTATAACAGCCCTTTTCAGTTTCCCAAGGACTGGAGGAAGAAATAAGAATCATCTCTGTACCCTTTTTACTGTGGAATCCCAGTTTTTCTTCCTCCATCCCAATGATGTATTTGGTACTTCTCTTTCTGAAGAAACTCTTCTTATTCCACAGAGAATATTTCAACCTGGGGGAGAGAGCCTCACACAATACCTGGAAACTTAACAGAGAGATGTGAGATATGGCAATGCTGCATTATTTTTTTTACTCCTTCCTTTCCCCCCCCTCTTACTCCAAAGTCCTGTTTGCATTTAGTTCAAGGTAAAGTAGAAGAAATTTTGAGGGTATGTGTGTATACAAACATATATCTGTGGATATAAGTTTTTGTGCACACTGATATATCTATCAAATAGATTTGGTGGACAGAGCAGCAATCAAATTTAAATGAGAAAATTTAAATGCAGTTTCATAATTTCAGGAATTCAGATGTCACAAGTGATAAAATGTTCAATATTTTAAGTCTCAAATTGACAACAAATCACCTGTGATTTAACGAATGAGCCAGCAATGTTTGGAGTTAGTGCAGTATATATTTAAGAGACAAATACTGAGGAGGGGAAAAGAACAACCTTTTTTTCCCTTTTTTCCCTTGCACTTGTTGTTTCTTTTCCCTTTAGAAGTCATTACGACTAATTATCAACAAGGATTAGTTTTTTCAGTAGGTTATTCTTACAATGTGTCATTTTGAGCTAAACTGAACAAATGCAATCATCTAAAAGAGAAAACAGAGATTAATCAGCTAATAGTGAAAGAAATTTGATTACACTAAAGTGGCAAAGCATAAAAATCCCTTGCATTTGCAACCCATAAAATATTAATTAAAATAATTAAGATTAGGGTGAAATGCCTGTAAAGATCTTTGTTTCCTATTCCACTTTTATTTTAGAAGTCTTTTGATTTGCTTTACTTGAAGAGACACTTGAACTGTGTCAATCACACACTGAGCCAGTGTGAGATAATCTGAGCTCTGTTGTTCTCAGCTCCTGTGACTAATGCCTTGGAAGATAAGATCTGGGACTTTCATTTTTGATTGTGCAGGGATTTTAGTGTTAATACCATGAGATGAGAACAGCACCGGGTGAGAAAAGAGATTTCCTGTGGATGAGGGCAGTGAGACAATTAAATCCAATTATCTTTTAAAAAGAACCCTTCAAAAAGTCCCCTCCAAACCAACCAAAACCCCCCATCTATCATCCCCATTAAACTCCCCCAAAACCCTCATCACTCCCATTGTTACTCTCATTTCCCATGTCATGGAAGAAACAAAAGGCAGATTTCCTGTGGAACAGAAAGAAATCCCAATCTTGTCCTGCTGAGGAAAGAAATAATTATTTAAAAAATCATACCTGAGAAGCAAAGGGAGGGGAGGAGAGGAGAGGAGAGGAGAGGAGAGAAGAGGAGAGGAGAGGAGAGGAGAGGAGAGGAGAGGAGAGGAGAGGAGAGGAGAGGAGAGGAGAGGAGAGGAGAGGAGAGGAGAGGAGAGGAGAGGAGAGGAGAGGAGAGGAGAGGAGAGGAGAGGAGAGGAGAGGAGAGGAGAGGAGAGGAGAGGAGAGGAGAGGAGAGGAGAGGAGAGGAGAGGAGAGGAGAGGAGAGGAGAGGAGAGGAGAGGAGAGGAGAGGAGAGGAGAGGAGAGGAGAGGAGAGGAGAGGAGAGGAGAGGAGAGGAGAGGAGAGGAGAGGAGAGGAGAGGACCAGGGCAGTGGAACAGAGACAGGTCTTTGGAAGGTTTCCTGAGTTGTCTGTGATGGTGTTTTAGTGCCTGGGAGTGGAGAGCAAACCCCACCTCAGGCAGGTGCCATCAGCTCAGGAGCTCTGGGCAGCAGAGCAGGACAAATGAGTGCAGAATATACCCATGGCAAAGTCAAAGTGGTCAAAAGGAAATTTGAATTCTTTCTTTACACGGAAGATTTCTGAATTAATGTCTTTTTTTCCTCAGGAAGACTTCTCCTTAGGAGTTTTAAGGATCATTATGGAGTGATTAACACTGTTCACAGCAACGAAAAATAAAATTCTATACTCAAGAAACCAACAAAGTTCTATGCATGATCCTCTAATACCTTACTGTAAGTGCATATTTTCTTTCCTGGTAATTATATAATTTAGTTTTTGTTATTTCAGAAGGAGACAAAAAACTGTACCATATCCTATAAGTTCTGGAAGAACAAAAATTGAAGGAAAGGACAGTAAATATTTTACAAGTATAGAACAGAGGGGAAGGAAGAGATGAGAAAGCTATTGTGTGATAGCTGTGCAGGAGTGATGACACAGAAGTTCCTAGTAGATAACATAAATTGATGGAGACGTTTTCTTCAGATATTTTCTGTCCATTGCTTCTTCTAATCCAATTTACACAAAAAAATCTCTTGAAGGCAAATGTTCTATGTCTATAAATTATGTTTAGTTCTCTATAGCTAAAAAAAAAAACAAAAGAAAACCAAGACAAAAATTTATCCAAATCCCTATTCTTCTATATTTATTACCAAGACAGCCCTAAAATATGGGAAAGTCTCTCCGTTCAACTCCATTGGTGCATATTGAGACCCTCCCAATCAATTTTCATCACTTAACTGTTCATGCTCAAGAACAAAAAATGATTAATTCCAAAACTATTGATATGTCATTTAATCTTTTTAATTTATAGAGAAAAATGTTGCACTGTTTCGGTATTAAAATATTTATTTGTTAGAAACATTGGTGTGTTGATGAACTTTGCAGTGAATTTGTTCTCATACCCCAGCTAGCCATTACACCTGAAGGTTGATTAAGAGCTGGTACTTTGTTAAATAGCAGCAGGTTTTCACAGACAGAAAATTAACTCTTAGGGGAGCAGAGCTCTGCTGCATATTTAAGCAACACTTAGATGTGTGCAATTCATTACCAAACAACAGCAAGAACAACAAGGCACCAAATGTTTAATTTTCCTGGAAAGCAAACACAGAGATAATTGGAGCTTGATATATTGTTGGTGTAAGTGGAGGAGCTTGCACTTAAACACCTTTTTTCTTCCTAAACTCAAAAATAGCTTTTTAAAAATCTTACTTGCCTTATAATTTTGTACTTCATTGATACAACATGATCTCCCATAGATGAACTGAACTAGAAATGCAACAGAGCTGGTAGAATTAAGCTTCTCCCCCACTTTTTTATGTTGTTTTTATTTTTTTTTTGGGTTTTTTTTTGTTTGTTTGGTTTTTTTTTTAAATATGATGGAAATTCATTAAATCTGCATTTTTTAATAAGTAATATTTTTGATATAGATTACCATGCCCAGAATTTTGATCCCCCTTTCTCTTCTAACAATATTATTGATATCTAGTGGAAATTTATAGACCCAAATTTGTAGCCCCAAGCATTTTAGGTCCAGCTACACAAGCAGGCACAAGGTGAGATTCTTGGGGGTGTTCTGTGCAGGGCTGATAGTCCTTGTAGTCCCTTTCCAGCTCAGGATATTCTATGAGTCAACCTCATGAAAAAAAAGCATTGCAGGGATAAGCATGTTTGGTTTTGATTCTTGCACCTATTTTCTTAAATATTTATACCTTTTCTTATTTCTCAATTTATTAGGCAGTTTATATTCTTATTTTTAACAGTATACTATTGCTTAAGAGTAACTTTTATACTGGAGATTAACATCTGATTCTGATATCATCTGCATAGAATCAGTGTAAACCAGCTTGGAATTCAGCTGTAGGGACAGATCACTCAATCCTGTGGATTTAAACAGCTGCATTTTAGCTAATTAGTGTGAGTCCCTAAATGGGTTTAGGAACAAATTTGTGGCTGTCCCAGATGAGAAGCTCTCATGCTGTATTGCTTGGTATCACACATTTTATTATAGAAACCTGTTCTATGTAGATGAAATGTGCATTGGTATTTATCAGAAAATTTAAGAGAAAACCCACATGTCTGATCTGAAAAGTTCTTCTTTAACTTAGGATTTTTTAACATCAATCATTGAGCAAAGTGAAAGTTTTTCCACCTCTTTCCTGTCTTTTCTGCTGTGCACAGAGAGTGATTCTGGCACACAATCACTGGTCCCTTTCTGGCTACTCAGTCAGTGATGCTCTGCATGTCAGCCCATCCTATTAACCCCTGGAGTGCCTTCCCAGACAGGCTGTGCCCAGGGAAACAAAACCTCACAGGTGTTTTCATGCAGGAAAGGATTAGAGTTCTGTTCATGAAGGCTTTACTTTGTGAAGTCTGGTTGTTTAGGCCACGAATTAGTTAGAAATGAGATTTAATTGGTTTTGAAGATGATTACAGTCATGATAACCACAGCTAAAAAACCACTTCAGGTTAGCACAAGGGAGTGGGTCAAAGTGCTTTCAGTGACTAACTAGGTAGCAAAAAACCCCCCAACATTTGCTTTTGTATACAGATTTTCCTCTTCATGGAGACTGGTTATTCACTTGAGTGCAATGATAAAAATGATAAAGAGCTTAGGTTACTGTTCTGTTCAAGCCCTCCCAATGGGATGGACAGGTGGAAATGGCAAAGGCACCAGAGGCAGGAGAAGCAGGAATGCAGAAATAAGCCCTAATAGACTCTCCATGGATGTTCAAAACCTAAATCTATTTAAACTCTCATTATCTTGGCCTGCTGAGGTCTTTTGGAGCCCTGGCCTGGGGTGAATACAGAGCCCATATAGCTGGATGAGCTAACTGATGGTTGATCTATTTTTGGGTCACCCACAGGCCCCTTGCAGTTGATTTTTTCTAAATCTCTGCTGCTGTCAGTCTTGCATGCCCTCAGAGAACAGGATTATTTAACTTTCCCCCCAATTTCTCCCTACTGATTCTCCCTACAAGACAACTCTTCACAAGTTGTCAAAGAGATGAATCAAGAAGTAAAATCTACAAAATCTCTAAAGAAACTCTAATTGTTTATTATTAACAAATACCTTAGAACAAGCTTACTTAAGGTGCCAAAAAAAGACAACTAGCATTTTATTGATTGCAAAATGAAAAAAAAAACCCAAACCACCTTTGGCAATGTTAAACAGGAAGTTTTCACTAATGGTTAAAATCTAATTTGCTGTAGTGCAGTGCAATCTCCAAATCCCTATCCTCCTGTGGTGATTGATCATTCTCCATCCATAGCTGGCTGAACAATTACTGGTATTTTTCATTTGGTCAGCAGGATGCTTTCCTTGCTGTATCTGGGGCTGTTGGACTTTGTAGCAGAACACATTACCATGCCTTTATAAATCAAAAAATATGTTACCTAGCTCCCTGAACACAGGTTTCTAAATGTCATTACAGAAAATGATAATCCAAAACAACAAACATGGGGAGTGCATATGTAATTTACCTGTCACCATTCACCTTCCAATGCACCCCAGTAACAGATATGTGGCACGGCCTTTAAATGGAAAGGGACTTTAAAGTTGTGTCCAAATCTGTAGCATTTTCTGTATTTAGAAATATTTGATGTTTAATTTGCTTTTATCTCTCTCCAAGTCTTTCTGTTCATCTTTGGCAGTGAAAAGTAAAGAATGGCCAAGGCAGTGACCTGAGAGCCTCATAAAAACAATGTTAGATACAGAAATATGATTTATTCTATAAGGTTTATTTTACCCTTACACTGTGGTGCATGGGATTTTGCTTTAATACTTCAAACACTGTGCACTCACTCTGCAGCAGCTCTAAAACAATCTCAGCAAATTCCAGTTTTTTAAGAGTTTCCTATTTGGTACAAACTTGTGAATTTAAGGATTTCCAATTTCAATGAGTGACTGAGATCACCCTAAACACTTGTTCTAAGTTTGGATGTTTCCAGATGAGCTGCCTTTGGCTTGGAGGTGTGGTTCTCTTGCTCCCTGGGTCATGCCAACTTTTCCCCTCTGCCCTCACCATCTGTCACTTCTGTGCTGATATTTCTATTTCTCTATTTAGACCCTCTCTTGTTTCCTTTTTGAACTTAATTCAGTTTCTCCTTTCCCAGGTCAACTGTTATTTTGTTTACTGCAAGGCCTAACAACTCAATGTGATAGAATATACACAGTGGTATTTTTTCTGTGTCTTACCCAGCTTAGGTTATGCTAATAAAAATATTTATACAATTTGAAATAATTACACAGATATTAACTAATTTTTCAGCACAGGGGGTAAATTAAGGAAGAATTATCATTTGTTTTTTTTTTTTAATAGAGTGAAAAATGAAGTGACTTGCTCTACAATGAGTTGGTGTAGCAGTAGGTCTTACAACTTTTTGTATTTTTTGAGAAATCAGCTTACAATGCTTTTGGAGACTGTGTAGTTTAGTAGTTTACAATATCAAGGCAATATTGATAAATGTGTTTCTCATTACAATATCAGTGCTGTTTTAGCTGAGCACCTCTGAAGCATGAATGTTTTCTATAATTAAACTGTGAACACCTAATGCAGAAATTACTGGATAGACTGGATTCACTTTGGTATGAAGGAGGTTTAGGCTGTGCCAGCACAATCTGATTATATGAATAATAACATATTAATTGATTGATTCTAGTTTTTCTTTGGTTGTGTTGAAAACTAGCATTTTTATCATTCAGTATGACACAACCACTACTTAAAAAAAAAAATAGAGTTCAGAAAAATCTTCCTGCATTTCAGTCTAGTGGCATTTCTGAAAGAAACATTGAAGGAAAATAAACTTATTAGACAGAGTTTTAAAATAAAACAAATTGTTCTCCCTTTCTGTTTCCTGTGCTACTATTTTAGGACAGTAAAGCATTTAATTAACTTTAAACAAAATTGGTTAATTTTAGATGAACATGTAAGAAAGAGTACAAGGTTTTAAGCAGACTTCTGCCTGAAGGCATAAAGCAGTACCTGGGATCCCCAGAGCAGCCCTGCATTCTTCAAAGCTTGTGGGAAATTATTCTACACTACTATTTTGCTGCAAAAAAAACAACAACAAAAAAAGTTCTGGGCATCTTCCTAAATATAGTAGTTTGTGAAATTAGTAAAACTGATTTTTAATTTTTTTTTTTTTAATCCACTTTGGCTTCTATCCACTTAATCCATTTTATGTAGTCTCTTGGTTTGTGAGTGAACATTGCATTTGCTCCAGCCTGCCACTGAAGCATTAATTGAAAATATGTGTAGAAGTGGGCCCAGGACCAACTCATGTAGAACTCTGCTTAAAATACTTTCCTGGTTGGCAGCAATCTGTTGGTTACTGCACATACATGAAGTTTTGTGCTCATTTTTTGTCTTCATCGCCCCAAACTTCCCAATTTACTCATGAGGGATGGCATCAAGTGCAGAGCTGAAGTCAGGACAGGTTGTCTCCAAAGCCTCCCCCTTATCTGCCAGCCCATTATCCTGTCATGAAAGGAAATTGGATCGTTCTGATGAGATTTGTTCTTGACAGATCCATGTTAGCTGCTTTTTATCATGTTTACTGTCCTTTAGGTGCTTTCAAATTGACTCTTAAGTGATTTGTTCTGGTATCTCTCTGAACATTGAAGCTATACTGGCTGATATATAATTTTCAAGGCCCTTTCCTTCATTTTGGAAATACCCATGAAGTTTGCCCTTCACCAGTCCTTTAGAAACTTCCCTTTATATCTTCAACAAATTCTTGAAAATGAGCATTAATGACTCACAGATTGCATTGGCTGGTTTCCTGTGTACCCCTGGGTGAACTGAATCAGGTCCTGTCAACTTGGATGCATTTAATTCATCCAAATATTTTCCACAGTTTTTTTCAGTGTTTGTTTTTTTTTTTTTTGGGGGCGGGGGGGGTGGTTCTTTTAAGCACAGCCCTCTGACCTATTCATCATCAGTTCTGCTCTAATGCACAGATTTTTTTAAACTAATGACTGACATTCTCTTTTAGAAGTTTGCATGCATGTATTATAAACATGCCATTGTACATGTGCAACCCCTTTTATTAATTTTATTAATGTTCATCCCATTTAAAACCTCAAGATGAGCTTTACAAGGCTCATTACTAAATTAAATTACTTTCAAGTCATACAGTTACATGCAGAAACAAGGAAATTCCATTACTGGGGAAATCACAGTTACCAAAATCTGTCTGTGATCTAATAGCAGATGACAATACATTTTAAGCAGAGATGCAAGTGAAGAGAGGATAAAACTGCCATCCCCAAAGCCTTTCCAGGAGTAACTGAAAAGTAAGTTTAATTCTGAGCATGTGTTTTTTCTAATCAAAACCTAATTTGTTTTCAAAGTCCGATTCTGTCAATTTTAAAGATGGATTCTTCTTGAAGTTAAGTAAAATTTTGACTGAATTTCAACTTTTGCTGTGTCTTTACTGTGTATATTTTTGAAAAAAAAAATGATATCCAAGCAGTATGTACAGTGATTTTAAAATTTTGGGACAGCTTTTGCTTTTGAAGAGCAAATATTGGAAAAAACTTTGTAATATGCTGTCTTGTGGGGGTTTTTTTGTTTTGTTTTCTATATGCAGAAGGGATTTTTATCTCTGTGTGGGCCTCCAATTCAGATGCATTCTCTATTGCTCAATTTAGACAAAATGTTTGTTACTATAGATTTTCAAAATTGCTCAGTTTTCCAGGCTTGGGCAAGAATCTCCCCCTCCAACCCAACCCAGTTTTTCAGCATTTCTCATCCAGTTTGCAATGCATTATTTCTCTTATTGGTAGCAAGGAGAATGTGCAGTGCTCCTGAGTCCCAGAGATGCTTTATGGAACAATCAAAATCCTCAAGGACAATTTGTGTGCAGCCAATACTGACTCAGCAGAGTTCAAGACATCTTTTAAAACTACATGTAATCACTGTTTATTTTGAGCACAGTGGCTTTCAAAGGCAACATGATTTGGAGAGATTGTCTATGGCTTTGTGGTGTTTCTCTAAAATTTTCTACATGGGTATGTAGTGTGGAAAGCAGAATCCATGTGTGAGTTTAAACCTCATTACTCTGGGAGCAGATCTAAAAATTATGCTTGTGTGTTCATAGGTGAAAGGTTCTTGCTCTGAATTTACTCTGGAGTACCTGTGCAGTGTATTAAAAAAAAAAAAAATCTGTTTATTGTAGCCCAGAAAGGCCCCTGCAAAGAGAAAGAGGTGGAAACTTCTTTTCCCTCACTGCACTTTGCCTTTCACTGGTAAAAAACCCAAGAGCAGCACATTGCATAGGCTGCAGAAACAATAATGATAATATTGCCTGATTTAGCAGTAACATTTTAGGAGGAAAATTCTCCCAAGTGTTTTGAAGGACTCTTTAGTGATTAGCAACTATTTAGATTAGGACAGAGAGATCAGCCATCACACTTCAGTATCTATAACACATTTCTGTATTAAAGTTCTGTATATTTTTCTGGAATGATACCTGACTGTGAATACTCATCTTGCCCCTTTCCCCACACACTCTGTGCTGTAAACTGACCCAGCTTAGCCTGAGCTCTCTGTGCCAGGAAACAACTCTGTTCATCTGGTACATCTATTCAGCTTTTGCATTTCTAGCTGATCATAGCAGGATGGGGTCTTCCTGAGAAAGATGGGTCATTCTGCTTTGCACCATATTCTGGAATTTTGTTTTCTCTAGATAAAACTAGGAAAAAACTGAGCATTTTGGTCTTCAAGTGGTGACTGGCTGGAGAAACCTGTGGGTCCTGACTGCTTGTGATGTGAGAGATGCAGAATTATCTTTACTCAGAAAGATCTGGAGTATGATATTGTGGCTGAGATACAGCAGATATTTAAATCCATGTGATTCTAAATCATTCCAAGTGAGGAACCTGAGCTTGGCTTTCACCCAGTCTAGGATAAGTTTAATCTTTTATAGAGTCTTTCACACTTTTTTGCCTGGTAATCAGTATGTGCTATTGAAACAGAAATATTACAGCTCTGGTGAAATATCCCCATGGTAGAAATAGTTCTGTCAGTATTTTCTTCTCATTTGTCCTCAGTCCTCCATTCTGTTGGAGATTCCAGCTGTGGAAGCACTGAACAGCTGATGAGGTACTGCAGCCTGTTTTACAAATTCACAAGTCTCACAGGCAGTTTTGAATGCTTAAGGAGTGAGATAGAGGCCTATAAAATACTGAGAATCCCCAAAGTTTAGGGATGTGTTTGTGAAGAGAGGGAGAGAATGAATATCTGAATTCTTGTGGAAATAATAGTAGATGGTAGGCTAAAACATTTTTCATGTAAATTCTGATATTTAAATTTTTTATTTAATGTTCTACTTAAAAGGTGAGTTGTACTTGCAAGCTAATAGATGGCACAGTTGCCTTAAGTGACATATCACTAAGGGCATTTTAAATTTCATATGAAGTGGTTTGCTTCTCTTTTCTAGATGGGGAAAGTGTCTGCCCATGGAAACATATTTCTTACACTCCTTTTAGTGTCTGTGTACTTCTAAAGATCAAATTCACTTATGTTCTGCATAGTGGGAATGCAGATCCAACCTACAGCATGGCAGATCTAAATATAGGATATTTTCACCTTGCTTTTGGTTCAATGTACTTCTGAAAATTGGAGCCTTGGCTCTCATTGTGTCATTATCTGCTTGCAGTTTGTTGAACTTAGTCTTCCTGGAGGTAAAGCCCTTCATATTCACCTATTTATTCTCTGAAAACTGAGCAGAAGGTTTTTTGAATAACCAGTTATCACTCTGGAGTCCATTAGAAAATCCACTTTTCCCCACAGCTGCCATGCTGTTCATTTCCAGTGTAGCAGTAGTAAAAATTACAGGTTTACCTTGCCTTTTATATGCAAAATATAAGCTGTGTATCAAATCCACGTGAAATAGTCGTGGATGTCAAGAGGAGTACTGAGGAGCCAGAAAATGTGAGGGGATTTGTTATCAAGATGTAAAGCATACAAGTCTTAGAATTAAGATAGAGCTAGAGTTGTCTAAAACTCTGATATTTTTGATGGATCTCCTTTGCTTTTATAATTTTTTTTTATCCTCAAACTTGGAGGAGCCATTTTGTTTTATCATTGGTTCACGTGCAATGCTGAAACTTTTAACATTGTATAGTTAGAAAAACAATTAGGTTAAATTCTTGTTTACATAATCTCCTTGTCAGTTCTGCCTTCACCTTTATCTTCTGAAAATCAGATGGAGTGAAATAAATATTAATACATGAGACCAATGGCAGGTACTTGGTGTTTGTACATACAACACCAAGTTGAACTTGGAATATTTAGGAATATTTAGGAATTATTTAGGAATATTTAGGAATATTTTCCCTGAAAAACATAATGCTGCTATAAACATAGTGTTTAGGGACACATAGGAAGAAAAAATAGAATCCTTCTCCTAAGTCCATCCATCTAGATTGACCCTTTCCTTTTTTTTTTTTTTTTTTTTTTAATGCTATATTCTTTTTTTATAAGTAGACACCAGCTTTTACTGAAATATTAGAATCTGTGCTATTAGATCAAATAATATATTTCTCTATCTTTCCCCTATTGTTGTCTTTAATAAAATTAGATTACTTTATTAAAAAAAAGATCAATGGAAGAGTGAATAAATTTCAGTTTATGAAAATTTTGTTTTACACCAACAGAAAGAGAATGTTCAGCCTTCTCAACTAATTAAAAGTTTGTTCTTGAATATGGAACATGAGTGACTGTAAGTGTTGAACTCATTCTGCCACACTGATTATGTGGAATATTGTTGGATGAGGTGTCAGGAATAGGGCTGCTGTGCCTTTTTGTAAGAGATGATGTAGAGTAAACAACTATAATAAGATAACTATACAGAATATAATTTCAAGTTTAGATATTGTGGCTATGTTACATTTAATTTTTTCAAATTATTTTTTATTTTACAATTTTATTTTTTTAAATTGAAATCCTACATTTAACACTTTTTTTTTATTCACAAAGTATCCATAAAGGATTTGAGTGTGATCATCTGGAGGAACTCTCTTTTGGGTTCACTGCATTGCACAGTTGTGCTGTTGGGACAGACAGGTCTTGGAACAATCCAAGGGTGTCACAAAAATGGAGAAATGGCTTTGGATTTAATTTATATACAATTGTGATAGACGTGAGCCTGGGGAGGGGAGAAGGCGTTTTCTTATCCATAAGCAAAACCCACATTTAATATTTTAATATATCTAATATATCAATTATATGCCGCATAATGGATATTTAACAGTTTTAAATTTCCCTTAGAACAAAGTTTGAAGGACATGTAACTCTGGAAAGCTCCCAGTCCTTCGTGAAAATTAGAAAATTATTTCCACCTGGGCAGAAAGCAAAAGGGAGCAGCTTTTGAGGATCCATAGCAATTCTAGCACATCTCTCCTGTATAAAAATCTTTAAGAGTTATATATGTGAAGAGCAAATATAGGAATTATTGCCTGAACTCCACTGTGAAAGTTCAAGCATTATCTAAATGATCCAACAGTGTCTTTCTGAGTGAGAGGCTCATGTACATGAAATTGTGTTTCATATGAAGTGTGTTCCTATCTCCTCCATCCATTTACTTGAGTGCTTTTAAAAAATATCCTTAACCAAGAAATGTTATGTTTGCCAAGCAACAAATTAATAAATAATAGTAGTTTCATTAACCTCTTTGTCTTTAATTCCAACTCTATATCCATCAACAGCTTCAAGCTCTTTAAGAAACAGTTTGTATTCTTTTCAACACTGTCACATTTTCAAAAGTAACTTAGGAGCCCCAGGGCAAGATTTTCCCTGATTTGATTTCAAAGAGAGACAAGTCTCTGAGCTTTTTGAAATTCTTGCTATATCTTCAGGTGAAAAAGAACTTGGGAAACATTAATTTAAGTCTCTTTTTAAAAGTTAATGCAGAGATCTGAAATAACTTGTTACTTTACTAAAATTAAGCACAACTATATTCTAATTAGCTCATTTTGCTTATTAGGTATTTTCTCTTTTTGTATAGAAAGTATTTCAACAGAGTGGTAATTGAAATTCTTTAAAAAATAGAATTTAAATTATGAATGATACTGTTAAGGAAGACAGCTATTTAAAGTAGGAGACAGCTACTGAAATGTTGTTGAAAGTGCACTATAAACTGTGAAGGACTTCACAGAAATAATAATAGGACAAGTTTGTGTCAGGTAACAGAAGCCCAGAGGCAGAAACTGATATATTATAAAAGACAGAATTTATGGCTCATTAGATAAAGTCACAATTCAGTGTTCAAAAACATGATGCTGGTGGGGGAAAAGGCCTGCAATTAATCAGGCAGACAATTAAGAGAAAACCAGACCTAAATTTGACTGTGGGAATATTTGTCACTGCAGCAGTGGCTCCTTCCCATTGCAGCTGGGGAGGAGAGGGGTGTGTGGGATGCACCAGCACTGACTGCAGAACAATTCCACACAGCAGGGCCAAGGGAACTCTCACTAAGATTGGTGCTCTGTCCCTGCATCTGTTCCAGAATTTTCTGCCTCGAGTCCCACAGGCCCTGTTGGGCTGGGTACTTTTATTGCTGCAGGTTTGCAAAATGCCTACAAAGGAAGTTTTTGTCTAAGCAGGCAGAGGTGCTGAAGGGACACAAGGGGATGCAGCAGAGCAGGGACAGAGGCTGCAGAGAATCTCCTGTTGTTGTGTCCCCAAGGAGATGCACTGCCCTGTCTGCCCTGTTCCCCCCTCCAGCACTGCCCTGGCTGCCCCCAGAACTTTGAGCCTTTGCCTGGGATCTTCAGTGTCTGCTCAGGAAAAGTGAGCAAAATGCATTGTTCCAGGAAATCCTGGGGAAAAAAGCTCCTTCTGGCTGCTGCACTTGAAATTAAGTATTCCTTAACACTGCAGCCTTACTCTTTCTCAGGCCTGTCATGTTTGTGCTTATTGATGAGGTTATTTTTGAACATTAATTGGCAGTTTAAGTAACCTTGTCCGATGCTCTTTTGCTGCTTCTTTTCCCTCAGTTGCTTTTCTCTTCTCGTTCTTGACACTTCTAATAAATATTTCAAATTCAGTTGTTGCTTTTTATTGCACTTTGGTCACACAAGACCGAGAGCTGGCTTAATCTGCACTCTGGAATGTAGATAAGGCAAAAAAAAAAAAGAGGGAGCAGAGAATTCCTGGGTCAATGATTTTTGGAATAATGACATAAATACAATACTGCAAAAAGTCTTCTATAACTTCAATCAGTCTGCAGTGGTGCATCTTGATTTCTTTGGCAACGTATTATTTTTTAAAAAAGCAATGGAATTATCAGAGGAAGAGGGAATCGTGATGTGCTGGAAAAAGAACAAAATGAGGATTACTTCTCTTCTTGAAATACTTTTTAAGATTTGTTTAATATCTTTAAGTACATTTTGATCTTTTAGTTATTGTTACATTGGGAGAAAATTAAGAAGCAAAACTCAAAAATGCATTTGGTGCTTTACAAAAGGACAAGAATGTCTGCATGGAGGATGAGTGAATTTGGTGTGTATTGCTCCAGGATTCAAAGCAGGTGGTGCAGGGACACAGCACTGACTGCACCAGAGCTGCTGGATGGTGAGCAGCACTGAAATACCCTTATCCCATACCCTGATTAACTAACTTCCTTTTCATCCTACTGAATAAATATCTCCACATTCTCCAACACAACTTTTGGGGTGGGAGTGGTCCCCAACAATACTTTTTAGGGTTCTCTGATATAAGGACAATTGTGGCAAAAATAAAATAAGAGCAGTGTGATGACCACAGCATAGCAACATAAAATACTTTAATAACAGTGAAAGTAAAGGTGGGACGAGGCCCAAAAATCCCAACACACTAACCAAGGGGACAAGGTCTCTTTAGGAGTTGGTGATGTAGGGAGGTCCAAGGTATAAATGTGGGGCAGGAGAGGGATGGAGTGGAGGTTGGGATCCAGTGGGTACAGGGGAAAGTGGTGCAGGGTGGGGTAAGGGAAGGCAGGGCCCATGGGGCAGGCTGGGTGGGACACTGCATCAGCTGAGGCAATGGGGATACAAGGAAGGGAGAACATTCTGGGGACTGGGAGTGGTGATATCAACTGCAAAATGAGGGTTGGGAATAGGTATGAGGCATCAACATGGGCAGCCCCATAACTCCTTGGAACTTTCCCTTCTGGGATCACCACAACTGAAACAAATGCCTCCCAAGGCCTGGGGTTGGGGTACAATTCTTCTTTAGTAATGGTTGCCTGACCTGGAATACTGAGCTGACTCCCACACACAACCACTCTTTTCAATACAATTACACTAATACAATTCAGCAGTCTTTTCCTTTACCCCTCAACTCATAATTCTGTTTCCTCAGATACATTTTTACCTGAGGATCATCAAACAAACATTAATCTTCACACTATACATCAATGGTCCATCCTCATTTTTATTTGTTATTGGCTTCCTATTTGTCAGATTGGTATTTTCTCACATATTTTTGGATTAGTGAATGTACTTGAAATTTAATATCTGCATAAATTAGGAGATTTTTAAATTGCAGTCTTTATATCTGATAACTTGGAAAAGCAAAAAGAACTTGGATGTAACTCCTGTAATTGCCAAATTATGTGCTATTTGGAAAGCACAAGACACTGAGAAGCAGAATGATACAGTAAATCACCAAACAGTAATTATGGATGTATTTAGTGAGATAATATTCTGATTATTGTCTCATTTGTTGCATCAATGTAAAACATACACCAAAGATTCCTGTCCCAGGCAGAAATGGTGACTGGATTTGTTATTGTGTAAGGACAGTTCCTTGCATTTGAAAAATTCTGTAATATGTTAGCAAGCTAATTCATTAAGTAGTCAGAAATGGTAATGAGACATGTAAAATAATAATAATAACAACAATAATAGTAATAATAATAATAATATATAATTCCTGGTTCAATGTTCAGGAGGTACACAGAATTTCAATAGGCTTACAGTGACACAGTAGATTTTTTTAACTTTTTTTTTTTGTATCTTGTTCACTTCTCTACTGGCATTTTAAGGCTTCAAAGGACCAGGTAATTTTAAAAAGCCATTGAGACTTAGATACTACTGATGCTAGTGCATGTGATGCTCTCTTGCATGGGTAATTGGACTGTGTTTGCTTTAATGAGATTGCTTTGGTGAGGCTGGTGCTGGGGAGGTTAGTGTTCATTCATGATACAATCCTTCAAGCTCCCTTAAACTTACAAAATTAAAAAAATTATCTGTGCCCCTGAATCCAGACAGTCCAGAGGGAGTAGATGTAGTGGTAGAGATCAACCCTGGGAAGATCTATAAACCAATTGAGTTGAACTCAAATTTTTACATGTTTTCTACCCTACAGTGTGCTGTGCCACAATGACCTTGATCTGCAGACTCAGGAGCTGGGATTCTCCTCTTGCCTGCTCCATTTCAAAACCTTTGCTGCCTGCATTTTTCTACATAACCAGCACAGCCCCCTACAGCCAGCATAGCACTTGATCTCTTCTGATGTGGAAGTGCTGCTCAATTCAGCCTTCCAATTTTCCCAAAAGTAGTTTTGTGAGTCAGTTCTCATCACACTGTTAGGTGAATTGAATGAATCGAGCGAGAAGAGAAAAGCAGCCCTCAGTGAAGTCAGTGGTCTGGCTGCAGATGTAGGACTCTGATATCCCTGTGCTATAATGAAGGTCATTTCCTGGGAACTGTCTGATATTTGTCATATTCACATTCCAGCAGGATCACTTATGAGTCAGCTGCAAGCACCTTGGGGGTGACAGGTTGCACAGACAGAATTTTCTGTCATGCTTTTATGAGAAAAGGAATCAAGACACTACTTATGTGCGAGGCAGAAACCTTGATATTGCCATGAATGGTCACAGTAAGCTGACAAAATGAAGTTTGTTCTGTGAAATAGAGGGGAAACTCTCTGGATATCATCATTATCAACTGCTGTGATTGTGTTGAGATCGGTGTTGTACGAAAATGGAAAGCTTGACGTGGTACAATTATGAGTAAATAAACTCAATATGCTGTGACATGAATGATTGCTCTGTGTCAGAGCTGTAACGGGGGAAATGATGAGCCTGCTTTGCCTGTGTGAACAAAAACTGGAAAAGGCTATGAAAATGAAGGCAAAACTGCAACTGTGAAAATAGAAAACAGTTTAAGCATACGAGAAAAAAATAGCAAGATAGAGTGAAAAACAGTTTTACTGCACAGGAGACATTTCAAAAATAATTGCTGCACTTCAGCACGATTAATAAAACCGCAGCATTCTGCAGACTAAGAAGTGATGCTGCAATAATAGGAGTGTATTTGACATATCATCATCTGAGACATGAAACAATTCCATGAGTCTAGTTGCATTAATTATAGGACTGCATAGCTCCTCTATGGTTATTTCCCACCTCAATCTTTTAACCTAGCTTGAAAGACAATTTTAACTAAAAAGTATTTATTAAATTCTCAGAGAAAAAAAAAAGCATAATTGTTTTAAGAGAAAGCCTTTTGTGTTCTCTAGGATACAAAATTTGGGGAGTTATTTTTGATTTGTTGTTGTTTGATTTTTGTGGGTGGTGTTCCATTTGGGGTTGTTTTGGAGAGGGAAGATTTCCTCTACTTAAGTGCTACTTGGAAAAAAATTTAAAAATTGGTTTATATTTTTCTATGATTTCTGTTCGATAACGTATCAATGCTGTAAGGAATAAAGATGAACATCTGTAGAGGTGTAACCAAACTGGTAAAACGTTTGGAATAAAATATGATGTACCTGGGAATTTGTTAGGATGAGTTTGTGATCAGACACACACAGAAGGATGGTTCTACTCCTTTTATCTGTACAGTGTGCTGCTTCTGATATTTGTTTAATTGTCATTAAATTCCAATTTTCTAGTAAATAACTTATTATTCAGACTTGAAATTCTCCTTTGCCACTGAAGCAACACAACATGTTTTATACAGGATCACTTTATTTTGCTTAGGGTTTATTCCAGTTCAGCTTTGGAGAAGGGTGTTCATTAATCCAAACCCTCTGAATGTAAAGGATGTGCCTTGTTGTACAGAGTCTAAACCTGAGTGTGCAGCTGTATTGCCAGATCATGTTAATGTGGTTGGAGAGCATGAAGACTCTGTCAAACACTGGACAAATTATTTCTGTTTGCTTGCAATTGCTGCTCTGCCATGTCTTCATTTTCATTCTGATCTTAGCAAATGCTCAGGTTTAATGTGTCACTGTCACCTGCAACAGCGAGATTTCCTAGGCAAAGGTGCAAAATATGGTACAAATACTGCTGCAAACTGTCTTTTGAAAACATTGTGTGCAGGACATTTAAGCTATTTTTATTTCACAGTTTCTTTGCTGATAGCGGCAATAATTTGATAACATAATTGAGGAAGAAAGAGTCAGACAGCTTGAAATAATGTTAAACTATTTTAGCTCCTGCTGAAAGAGAAAAGAACAGTGGCATGCTATGAAAAACAAAAAAAAATCCATAAGCAGCATTATGTCTTCCAGGAGGAATAATTCACTGAAGTGTAGAAGTTTGAAGGCAATCTGCTGGTCTCTTGTGCTGAATTCCTGAAGTGAGAGGCCAGGAAGAGCAGAACATTCTGTTCATCCATGTCAGGAAAAGATCCTCTCTATTCTGTGCTCCTTAGCTAAAGAGTTTTTGAATACTGAACAGGTACTGGCAGAAAGCTGGTTTCACATTACCCTCACACTCTGAGCTCCAGAGCATCACTCTTGTAGGCACATCCTTTAAAAATGGGTTCAGGTTTAATTTCTATTTCCTTGTCTATGTGTACAGGTGTAAGCTCTTTCTGCTAATATTTAATCATTCCACATTTGCTGTGGAACCTTGATTCTAGAGTAGAAATTCTCCCTATGGCAGATATGGCCCACTAGGACAGCCTGTCCTACAGGTATAAAGCAATGCTGATAATGATTTTAAATAGTTTACTCAAACTAAGCAACCCAAGTTACTTTACAAGGCTGCTCTAATGTAAATGTTTTCACAGAAAGTTTGATTTTTTGTTTTCTTTCTTGATATGGTCAGACATATTGTGAAGTTAACAGCTTTCTGACAGACTTCATTTCTCAAGCAGCAGGAAAGTCTTTCTATAGAAAGCTGTAACAGACTGTTAAATATCATCTTTTAGCTGATGTTTATTCAGTGCTAAAAATGCCTATTATAGGCAGCAAATTTTTTTTTCCTGTAGAACTGCCATAAATCCTGTCTCATATTTCTCTCTATTTTATGGTTCTCTGGTCTCTTAAGAAGACAGTGGTAGTGAATATCCTAAATTCTCAAGTACATATTATCTCCTTACTTCATTTTTTGATCCAAGCATTAATTGAAAGGGTGCTGAAAATACTTAGCTGAGTGAATAAAACCAGTAGTTAATACAATTTTACAGTTATTATGCTCTAATAATTTCTTTCTTAAGCAACAAGGCATAGAATTATAAAATAGTAATTTATAGCTAACATGATTTAAGCATGAGGCCAAAAGCCAAGTGTCATTTTCAGTGCCATGGATGAATTATTACATTGTCATTCAAACTCTGAAGCTGCTTGTGTGATCATAATCTGATTATTAAAAAGAATGAAAAGCATATTCATCAATGTACTTAGTTTCTTTTTAAAGCATAATGCTCATGGAAATATGCATTCCATTACTCCATCTTGCAATATGGAAATAAAAGTAATTTTTATTCTGGAGATTAAATTACACAGTGCTTGAGGAATTTCTGTATTTCTGGAAATCATCATCTCACATGGTTATTTTCCATTTAGACAAAGTTTGTCCAGCTGTTTCTAATAGAATGGATGAGATAGAGAAATAGTCAGAATTTGTACAAAAATTAGAATTTGTGAGATATATTTTTAAAATTTTAGTAGCGTTTCATTAGTAGGAATAAATAAATAGGCCCAAGGACAATAAACCAAGTTATTCCTTTTTGCTTCTTTGTTCATCTCGATACTTTTACCTGAGAGATGAATGAAAATTCAATCATCCTCCCTCTGGTTTAAGGAGTAGTCTGTCTACTGTGCATTTGCTATGTTGAAAAATATTTTCCAAATGATTCCAAGGAAGCTAAGATCCCTCCTGTTTGAACCAGGTGTTAACTCAGTGCTACATCAGGAAGAACCTGAATAATAAATGAGGAAAATATCAGTGACTTCTTTATTTCTGCTTGGTAGACACAAGTAGTCAGGAGAGACCTGCAGTTACATATATTATCTTGGAGGGAAAGCTCTACTCCAATCTTTTTCATACAGGTATTCTGACTCCAGGTGCTGTGGTCAATGTGCAGAATTTGTAGTCAAACTTTGAAGAATCAGAAGAAAATCCCTGTCACAGTGGTTTCACTGAAGCAGATATCACTTTAAAGAATTTAGTTGCCAATAAAGGTGAAACAAGTAGCATTCTAATTTTGGTGTTCAAGGAGGGGGGAGAGAAGGAAGGCATTAAGAATTTCTTATTAATGCTTAAAAACTGCATATTTAGAAAGGGGTAAGGATCTTTATTCAAATAGGAAGAAAAAGCCTCATCTTTTTGACTTACCTGCTTGGGATAAAAAAAAAACCAACATGTAAACTGACTATATGCACTCTAAATTTGATCTGTGGTAACTGTTTAACCATAATAAGCAATCTCCCTATTTCCTTTAATCAATGTATTGCATAAAATGCCTCTTTTTTTTTCCCCCCCCCCCCCACAATAAAGTGGTGAAACAGCCCCTCCATATAAGAAATATAGATGTGTTAAGAGTTAAAAACATGTGCAGGCTTGCTTTAGGCTCATATTTCTTCTTGTCTTGCTAGCAGTACCATCCTGATCTTTCCTAATAATAACAGTGTGATCCCTATTGAATTGCATACCCTTGCTTGCTCTCATGACTTTAGAGTGTGTGAGGAAGAAAAAAATCTCAGGTTCAGTGCAAGTTTTGCTGGCATCAAATGTCTCCTCCACAGATCAGGTACTTGTTCTTAGAGCACAGAGGTTTCTGAATGTGCACACAAAATGCATTTAGCACTGGAAGAAGTTTGTGGAATATGATAATTAATAGAATGTGGTTTAGCCAAATGCCACAACAGCTACTCACTATTGATGTTCTCACAGAGAAGGTATAAGAGGGCAAGCCATAAATGTTCACAGGAGGCATAGCAGATATCCTCTAACAGGAAGGAGCCTTCCCATCATGTAAATAAATAAAAGGTTTTAAGAGAAAAAGGTAGTGTCAGAATGAAGGGGACGTAAGATGAAGCTGTCAGCTGATGTGAAAAAAAATTAATAATGCTTTATGGGTTTTTTCCTTTATAGCTCTATGGATTTGGCTTTTGGAGATTCATGTCTTAGCTGCCCATGTCTTTAAATATATACTTGCTTAAAAAACCCCACAGAATTGAAGTAAAGTGATATTTCTCTTCAGGGGTAAAACAGCCATAAAGGTTGAGAGGATTAGAAATGCAGGGGTTTATTTGGACTATTGCACTTTGGTGCTAAAGTCCCTTTCCCTGCTCCCCACCACCTGCCCAGCATTTGCACATGCTGAATTCCACATGGATTACAAAGGATCTGTATTAGTACAAAGTTGCTCAGAATGCATTGGAAGTAGTGATAGCTTGAGACAAACCCCCTCCAAAAAAACAAACAAAAAAGCCCACATAACCAAAAACAAAGGCACAAAGAAAAAAAGAAAGAAGAAATTTAACTAAAAGGTGTGAGGTAAAGCAAGTAAAACCCACTAAGAGCAGCATTTCATATACTGCTGTCTCATTAGACTATCTTTTTATTCCTTATTTTTGACACTGCAGGTGTCAGTAGTTGGTGGTACAGCTAAACATCCAACACTTTATTTTCTACTTTGTTTTATATGTGGCAATTGGACAGACAGTCCCAAAGGGATTTTTATTATGGATTATTCCCAGTGAACACCCTGGCTGTAAGCACTGTGTGACAGCAAGGTTATTGTAAAATGGCTTTTTTTCCTGTTTGAAGTAGAACTGTAATACCGAGAATAACTTTTATGAGGCCTTGTGGGAATCATGTTCTTTATGAAACTCAGTGATTATGTTCAGAGGCTGGAATAAATGTTCCTGTGAACTTTTTAAAAATAAAAGAAAGAGGGGAAAGGAGGAGATAATTTGCAGCTGTAAGGGTCACGTACCCTATTAGATGTAGTTTATTGGATTCCCTGGCCCAACTCTTACCCTACAGTAAGGTTAGACAGGCCCAGGCACTGCTCTGAAGGGCTCAGAATCTGGAGAGCAGGCAGTATTTCCATCAGTCCTCCCAGGCAAAGTGAATGGGTTTGAAAGGGGCTGTCCAGCCTAGTGAATGTTTGCAGAGCTGGTGCCACCACCAGGGGTTCAGTCCTTGGACCATGGGACCAGGTTCTTGTGCTTGTAAAGGCACAGAAACAGAAATCCTAAAGAGCTCTGTTTCTTCTGAATCTGGGATGAACTAGCTTCAGGAAGGTCTGTAGTCCCAAGTATTTTGAATGCATGAGGATATCCAAACTCTCAGTTGGGCCCTGGCACAGCCATGAGCTGGAGTTAAACATGGTCCTTCCATATATCATCCAACCTTTCCCTCAAATCCATCCAGTTCCTCCCAGAACTGAATACTCATTCACAGTGGCATGCACTGAAGCTCTGTTCCCCTCTTGTCTTTCACCCCTGAGATCTGGACAAAGCCTTTTTGCCAATAATGGAGAATTGTCTCCTGTGGTAGGTGAAACAAATCTGAATCTGAGTCCTTGCTTCCCTCCCATGCCTGTGGTTCACCAGATACATAATCTAAGTCAAATATTTCAGAAAATAAAGACATGGCTTATGTAAGAGCAATGCAAGGAAAGCCTTTGAGAGGTGTGCAGGGAGGGTACAGCAATTTCATTGTCATCAGCATCTGCCTGAATGAAACTTTATCCTTGTAGCTCCTCTCCATTCTGTGTGAATATATGAAAGCCTGCAGGAAGTGAAGGACAGGGATGAAAAGAAACCAAACACCTCAAACCCAAGTTCCATTTTCCCTAGTGTTCACAAAGATTAATTGGAATAGCACTCCAGAAAAACAAATGTGAGACCCTGAAATGTACCTTTAGAAAAATAAATGCAGAAATGTTTATTTGCAGGAGAAGAGGCTTTGTCTCCTGATTATGTAAACACATCTGAAAGAATACAAGAAAAGAGGTGAGAGATAAAAGGCCACTTGTACTGAAAATATTTTAAACTTATTTTTATTTTCTTGCACTGCAGAAAAATAAAATATTTGCTGAACTGAAGAACATCACTGAGTTCAATGCTGAAAGAATATGCTGACAAGTCACACAATTTCAGGGCTGCAAAGGCAGGATGGTTAAACACCCAGTGGAGCATATTTTCAGTATACACAGTTGTACATGGACTTGCATTTTCATAGGACATCTTAAAGAGGAGGGAAGGCAGACAGAGAAGAGTGTTAACACTCTATCAACTAGAAAATTTAATAAATTTTTTGTTTAATTTTTAAGTGAAGCATTTATTCATTTATTTTACAAAATAATGAAAAGAGAAGAAATATCTATCTGTGAAGGGCACTGACAGTGGTTAGAGTTGGACCAGGCCACGAGTAACTCATTTAGCTGCTGAGAATAAATCATGAAGCCTCTCAAACCTGTTTTTCTCCATGCAGAAATTCTGATTTACAAATTTTTTCACGAGCAAAGCTACTTCTCCCTCATCTTACTTTAACAAATCAGATAGCAAAGGAGTCAGACTATCTGACTATTTCTATCCAGGCAGATAGAAACGCACTTTGTGTTGTGCCCACACTTGTGAATGCTTTTGCAGTCACTTTTTCCAGGACTGAGTCTCCCTGCTCTCTCAGAGCACTTTTCCTGGCTGCAGCCTCAGTTATGTCCCGTTGAAGTCGATGTATTTTAGTGCAACACTGAAATTTAAGCATCTGCTTAAACGTCTGAGGATCAATGTGTTTCAAGCCATCAATTCAGAGAGAATGAAACCCTTAAATCAAAGAAAATTTCTTTGTCAGCTTGTTCACTGGATGTAAGACTAAGAATATGGATTTCATGAGTTATTTGCAGCATGTACTGCTAAACAGCTGCTGTCTGTGCCATGCCTTTCACTAGCTGTGAAAGGGCAGTGCTCATCTGGAAGTTGCTGTAATATGAGCTTTTGGAAGGGAAAATGTGCTTTACATTGTATTCATTAACATAAGAGAGAGAACTTTGGCTATGAGGCTTTGCAAACAAGACACACACAAATCTAAACCTGTAGATTTCATTACTTCAGGAATTAAGCAAAACTGTTCTCCACATGAGCTGCTAATAAATGCTGCTGCAGGCCTTGGGTGATGCATTCTTGGTCACCCTCTGCATCCTCATATTTATGAGCTGATGAGACCCTAATTCATTGAGTCCTCAAGAGAGGGAGCCAGTGGTGCAGAAAGTGACTAAATTCTGCTGCTTTCTGACAGCACCAATCTCATTAGTCTCTTCTGTTGTTGGAGGAAGCAAAAAGAAGCAGAGAAACAGTGAAGGAAGATCATAAACTATAAATTATTCTTATGCTAGAAATAAAATGCTGTGCGTTCTAAAACATGTGGCATGTTTTTTGCACTTTTTCTATCAAATGTGGAAGTTTGCAGTGATGTACTTGCTTTCTTAATAGGCCTTGCACTTGGCAAGAATGAATCAGTCAGGTGCATGTGTTTCCTCAACAGCTAAGTCAGTGTCAGAGACAGATTTTAGGTTCATGCTGTTTTAAAGGTAGCCCATGAGACAGGTGAGTTTCTGTGGATTTCTATAGAGCCTCTGAAGACAGTCTTCCGATATTTTTGTTCATTGCTCATATTTTTTTCTCTATTATGCCTATTTCTTTGTACATTTTTATATAGATTATTTTTTAATGTAAATGCTCTTGATATTTTTTGTAATAGGGAAGTACCCATATAGAATTCTACACAATGATGTATTTTTGCCATATATGTCTCCCAGTATATCTGGAAATGCATGTGAGCTTGGTATTCAAGGAGTGAACATGGGCTTGGTCTCAGTAGTAACAACCACGTTGCTCTGTTCTACAATGAATAAACCTTTCCTGAAAACTCTCTGTTTCTATTCTCTTTGTTCCTTTCAGCCTCTTTAGGGCAGCAAACATTTGTAAAAGCTGCCCTTCCAATTGAAGCTAATATATAGTGAAATTACTCCCCTTGCTTGGAGTGGATATGAGATGTACAGCTATAGGTTACATTGAAATCATATGAAGAGAAATTTTTGGTACTAGTGGGAATGTTGTTGGCCTTTGACCTCAATTTTGGATTTGGAAATCACTTCCCTGTGAAGCATTGCAATTATTGCTGTACTTTGGGATTTCATTGAAACCCTTTAAAGAGCAATAACATTATCAGAAGGCAAAAATGTGCGTTTCGTTAGAAATTCCATCCAGAGATCAGGGCAGTTTGTGTTAAAAATGTGTTTTAATAATCACTTCACCACAACAAGGAGTCTCTTTCATATGCTGTCACTAGCTAAAACAGCCTTTTTTCCACTCAGCTTTTAGCTGCTGTGTGATATAAATTTGTTGCTCATTTCCATTAGGAGCAAACGTAATATTTTGGCAAACTATTCTTACAATTGAAACTTTTTTTTTTTTTTTTTTTTTTAATCAGTTGGCACATTTGATTTGCCAAAGGTTGTGTGCTTAGAATGACTTTACATTTTAATTAGAGCTGCAGCAATCTGTTAGCTAACTCTGAACTCTGAATGAACACGAGTCTCCAGGCATGTTTGGGAAAGCTCATGAATTCTCCTAATGAGCTGTCGGAAAGGTTCCATCAATAGTGTCAAAAAACTTGTTTAAGGACCCTCCAGATGTATTCAAGAAGCTTGAATGAGCAAGGGCTAATACAAAATGAGTGCCATTGGGCTAAATATTTCTGGAAAGGTCTTTTGCTCCTGAGTATTAAAGGTCATGCTTGAACCTTTGCTTTGGAGAGGGTGTTTTTAGAATATGGGATGTCAAGCATAGCTGTTAATAGCTTCACTGTTGTCTCTGGGAAGGACAATGTGATTATCTCCTTCTTTGCCTCAGTACAAGGGTAGAAAGTTCTATTCTCCAGTAAGCATAGCACAGGGATTTGAAAAACCCAAGCTTCTTTGGGGGGTTCCTTGAAACAGAAAAAATGCAAGAAATGGAATTGTGATAGATGATAATTTTTTAATGGATCAGCAAGTCAATGCCCTCAGCATTTCCTTAGTGTCACACGTAGCATTCTGTATGAGGAAGAGTCTTTTTGACAGTTTCTGCTCTAAAGGAGCTGAGAGGCACAGGGTGATGATCTCCTCACAGGTCACTGGCCTACAATTCACCTGGGGATTCACAGAGAGCCAGTAAATCCTCTGCATTATTCACAGCACCAAGGTTATGGCACAGCATCCTTTTGGAGCTTACAAGGTATGTGCATGTCACTGTACAGGGTATTCCCAGGAAGAGTAACCTGCTGATGGTAACATCCCTGTTACCATTTATAACTGAAACCATTTGACCAGATAATACCTTGAGTTAAAAAAGTAAGCTTCTGTTCTGTAACCATATGTTGGTAGTCTCACTGCTGACTCTGACAGAAATATTCCAAGTTTGTAAGAAGAAACATATGTATAAATATTTAAAAGTGAAAGAGCAAGCACAGGAATATTTACTTCTGATGAGACAGTGAATAAAATATCAGCTCCTTACAAGGCAAGATACAGAGCCCAATGAGATTCCAGGAAGCCCCAAGTCACATTAAAGCTATGAGATTCTAAGAAAATTCTAATTTTTTTGTGTTTTATTATTGATGATTGAATCTTGGTCTGCCAGAGAGTGAACAGTTAATTAGATATTTTTAATTGAAGGAATAAAAGATGTTTTGTATAACTACCTCATTTAGTTCTTGACTTACTAGTTAGAGATGCAAATTTTATAAGGGAAAAACTTTGTTTTACTTCTCAGTTGCAATGTAGGACGCTGCCAAAATTCATTTAAAAATAGCCTGCCAGTGTTACAGGCAGTTCTGAAACAATTACATTTTTATGTAATTTGATAATGTTTTATCAAATGTCATCTACATATAAAGTTACCTTTCCCAATCTGTAATGAATAATTGCTTTCCTTTGTATTGAAAATGGGGAAATTTCAGTGGGCTGCAGAATGGGATTTGATGAAAATCTGTTGTCATGTGCTGATTGTGCCTGTCTGTGTCATAACTGCATCCATACAGCACTGAGATATTTCATTCTGCCACATTAATCAATTGTCTGTTCTGTGGACTAACAGCACTATGGATGCTCAGACATCCAGGCTGCCCAAAGAAGTCTCCACACATATTTTGTATGCAAATATGTATAAAAAAGAAGAGATTTGTTATCCAAATTTTTATCACTAAAAGAAATACAATTTACCACAAAGAAATGCATGGGGCATTGATGGAACTTGTATGTCTTAGATCAAAATATTTTATGTCAGTTTCTGTGTCTGCTGTGTGAGAATGAGGGTGAGAAGGTTCCCATAAAGCAGGTTTCAGAAGAGTCAAGAATATCATCTAAATATAAAGGATAAACAATATTTATTGGCTGTTATCAGACTGGATCCATGACCTGCCCTTTTTTGAAGAGGTGATTAGCACTCTTCCCTGGGAGTATATTGTTTAAATTGTTTTTTCATTTCTTTTAAGGTACCTGAATGCTAACATTCTTTACTCTAAAAAGTATGCTGACAACCTCTGGCCTATAATTGCACTTTGTGTATGTGCAGGCCAGAAAAGTTTCCTCTTTAATACAAATGGAAATCTAGACTAGGCAGTCAGGTATATTAGTCTCCCACAAATCATATTGATCAATGCTTTATATATAGAAGTGGTTTCTGTTTTGTTTTGTTGCTATTTCCAGGAAGATGTAAGGATTTCTTTTTTCTTTGATTCATCACTGTCATTTCGATCAATGTGATGAATTACTTTAATTTCAATAAGTGTGTGTATTTGGTCCTGATGCAGAACACCAGAATACATAACTGTATTATTTTTGAAAAATATAATCTCTACCACTGGGAAATTTTGCTACCCTGCCTTTCCAATCAGGGAAGCCAATCTCAGAGTTCTCTCTGATTCTCTGTTTACAACAGCCACACGTGCCTGTAGACAAAATGGTAGGATGGAAATACTGAATTCCAATAAAGAGTTGGGGATTTTGAGGGCAATTTTTACTAGTAAGTGCAGAATATTGCATGCAGAACAATTGAGTGACAGCCCCTTGGCCTCTTGGTATCCTTTGGATACTCTGCTATGCTGCATTTAGAATATAGAATGTGTTTGCTGACTTTATTAATGAAAGCTTGTCAGCACTTGTGACATGGCACTGATTAATCTTCATCTACTTTCATATTTTACACAGGGAAAAAGTATCATCCACTGAGTTTAACAGCCTGGCCACCCTGCCCCTGTCAGATCTGAAACTCAGCCTTGCATGGGGCACCTGGTACAGCTTCAGTGCCCACAGCAGGTACAGAAACCCTGCTCTCAGAGCACTAGGATATCCAAAAACCAGGATTTTAAAGAAGATTTAAAGACAAAGAAGCAAGAAAGAGGGAAGATAATGTTAATAGTTAAAGAAATTAAAGGCTTACTTGGCAATGTTTCAGCTATGATGTGGTTTTAAGGAAAATAAAGCCTGTATTCCTCTCTTCTCCATTTTCTTTATCCTAAGTGGTGAAATTTTCTCCTTGAAAAGTGTCTTGGTTTGAAAGACAGGCATCTGCTAAGAAAGGCAGGAGCCTCTCTTGAAATGGAAAATGTAAACTCCCTCACTCCAAATTATTGAAATTTTGAAATTAATGAGCTCTCAGGCAAAGATATGAGAATAGAAATAACAGTTCTTTACTAGGAAAATTAAAATTAAAACAAAGTAGTTAAAAACCCAAAAAACATACTTTTGGTTGCATCCTGCGTTGCAAGCCAAGACACAAAGTGATATCATTAACAATGTGGGAGTGGGGGGTGGTTTTTTGCTTGTTAACATAAGGACTGTGCAATAAGACAATATAAAACTGAAAATTGACTGTGCAGTATGAGATGCACCTGTGCTGTATCACACAAAAGATCAGTCTAATTTAGTGTCCTGTCCCTGAGACAGGGGCTCATAGAAGGAATGCCAAATAAAGAAATGAAAATACTAAGCCAAAATTATTTAGGTAGCAGCTCTCCATGCCCTAAATCCTACCTATGGCTTTAACAGGCTGAGGATTGGGGTTTAGGAAGGTGATGTTTAGTTTTCATTGACTGTTTCAAGTGCTCATCTGAGAGGGTGTTCTGATAACCTTCATGGACTGATGAACACATCTGGGAGCTATTCCTAAGGATCCTAATGGCTTAAAAGAATGGGAAATGATAAAACAATCCGTACTTCAAACAGCTTTCTGTAAAATTCCTGACATTCAGCTGTAACCATTGTTTACCCATTTCAGGAAATTAGAGGGTATCATCTATGCTTCATTACGTTGTTGCTGCAGTTACAATTTTAAAAGCAGAGCAAATTAAGGTAATGAAGATCTTATCTCACTAACTGAATTCTACTGAAAGCTTTTTTGAGAAAGAAAACTTTCTTCACAGAGCTGATCATCTTGAAAACAGAGACAGAGTTTGACTTTGCCTCTCAGTTATAATGTCTTCAATATATTTTAATGTTTTGTAGACATACATTATATCACATCATCTTTTGGTGTTCCCATGTCCATTTTTTGAATGTAAATTTCTTAGCACCTTATTCCCATTAAGTTGGTAGTTATTATATTATTTTGCATGATTTTTTCCACTTTTTCCCCCAGGTACCATTAAATACTGTGGCTTACCTCAGGCTAACGAGAGTCTCAGCCAGAACTGTCACATTTGAGTTTAATAAGCTCAAGGGGATGTTCTTCTTCTGTGAGTTTGTCTATCCACTTTTTGAAATTACATAAAATATTGCTATCTGCACCAATCCTGAGGCAATTAATAATAACATTTAACTACAGTAGGTGTGATTAAGGTCTGTCATTTATTTACTTTAAACCTTCCATCTAGGATTAGCTATTTCACATTATAACTTATGAAGACATCATACCTCTGCAGACATTCCTTTTAGATGCTAGAAAGTCCTAATCTGTTTTTGCTTTCCAGCACTTTGATTGCTGGTCCATACACAACAATAACAAGGATATTTTTTTTTGTTTGCTTTTTAAAATCCTTTCCTTAAACTGAGGCTTTGAGCACTACTGGGTAATTTTGGAGTTTCAGCTATTTCCTCTTTCATGAGTCTTTCATTGCCTTTGTGCATTTCAGTGCATTGCTTTTCATTGCTTTTAATATTTATCACCATGGATGTTTTCCTGCTGTTTTGTTACCTGATTGCTCAGTATTTTGAGGTTCTCTTGCAGCATTTTTTCAGTCAGGCCTCCTTATTTAGCACTTGAAAATACTTCAATATCATCAGTGAAAACTCCTACACCTTTATTTACCTGTTTTCCTGCATTCTGTGATGCTTTCTCCTCATCAAATACATCTTTGTTTAAACAGTTGTCATTTTTAAACCAGAGAAAACAAATATCAGCACTCAGGTTTCTTCAACAAAACCAGTTCCTGTCAAGGCCAAATGCCTCTCTTGCTCAAGTATATACATTGTGGTTATATAATGTTGGACAGCCTTTTTTGAAGATTCTAGCAAGTCTTTAGCCTCTTGTTTTAAAGACTTCCAGCTCCCACTCATTTCAGTAACTACAATGAAAGAATGTCAATCATTTATAACTGTGGTGCTAGTTGTTGCCAATTCTTAACTGCTGCTGGGCTTGGAGAATAATTAGTGATTGGTGAGAATGGGAACACTGCAGCCTGAGTGCTGGAAGAGGATGAGCTGTTTACTCCAACAGGGCTCTGCTGATTGCACCTCCTAGATGATCTTTGTGTCTGTTACTGTGAAGTTAACCAATAACTTCAAAGTTTCTTCATTTCTGCTTGATACTGCAAGCAAATGTGGTTAAACAGCTCCCAGAAAAGTGGTGCTTACTACTTAAGTGGAACATCTGAACTGCCATCACTGAGGAATTTTATTTCATTCTTCGCTGACAAGTCCAGCAAATTTTATTTGGCACTTTTTACAGTACATAATATGTGAACAATGTGTGCTGTGCTTATAAGAGATGCACCACATGATATGAAGTATTACCCACCATTAGAACCTCCATCAGTCACATCTGACATGGCATAAATCAAATAGAACAAATTCCCATTTTTTAGAATAAGAATTGTTTTGGCAAGTGAACCATCACACAAACATTGTGTTGGAAAATAATTAGAAATAGAGCAAGTATCTGAAATGACACACATAAAACTGCAAATAAAATTGACAATAAATGTTAATATAACAGTGTGCAGCCTATGTTTCTGCAGAAACCCTGATGTGACTTACAGTGAACAAAATATAACTTAATAAATATATATAGAGGAGTACAAACAAACCCACCAAAATTTAGAGCCAATTTGGCAGAGGGCTCTAAGTTAATGTTTCTTATGTATTAGAGTGTGATGCACAAGTATGAATCTTCTCTTGGTAGTGTGGGGATTCTCATGAATAAGTTAAACAACTTTCTGTTTTCTAGATTTATCAGATGGCATCCTGTAGGTTTTAGCTGTACTTCACCTATCAGACTGTGATATTTTTGGGAATGACTTTTTCAGTAGCATCTCCAGCTAAGAAGGGATAACTATTGTGTATGCAATTCAGAGTAAAATGTGTTCTCAGAGAACTATAAATGTTGCATCTTGGAGACCATGTTATTTGACCAATAAAACCTTTCCAGTATCTATGAGATAAAGCTGTAACTACATATAACTACAAAATTTAGCTACCTAGCTGACTTTCTTTTGCCTTTCATTAATAAAAAGTGATGGCTTTTTTTTCAGATAGAGGAAAATGTTACATTTCTTTTGCCAGTGCAGGTGGACATTCTTTATCTCTAGACAAGAAGTCAAAATATTTCAGAATGAAGTTGTCAGTTTTCCTCACCTCTATTTTTTATGGACCTAGCGGATATTTTTTATATTCATGAATCTTCCTCCATCATGACTATCTGGATCATGTGAATGCACTTCCATATGAGTTACTGGCATTCCTGTATTTTTCCAAAGGCAGAGTCTCACTGCAATATTTGATCAAAGTATGAATTACACAGTTGTGGAACAGTTTTCAGCTATTTAAGAACTGAAAACTGAAGTTCAGTCAACTACAGATGGAGAACACAAAACTTCATGAACCAGCTTAGTTTTGGCCAGAGTGGCTTTGTATAAAAGGGTTTTGGAGAAGGATTTTTTACAAATGTAAATGGGTACAGCCACCACTGTAATCAGCCTAGATAAAGACTTCTTCTATACAGATGAATAATTTTTGGGTATAAGACTAGGCTTCAAATAAGATTGGTATGTTTACTGTGAATTTAAATAATATGGAAGCCATTTACATAGTTATTGTGCTATTCATTAAAAAATTGAAAGTGTGGAAGCACTGACAGCTGGCTTTTATTATTGCAATACATATGGAAGTCAAAATCAAGAGAAAATTTTTGTAATGGAAATGAGATTTAATGCCATGCAAACAGATTTGTAGGTATAATTTAAAAAGAGGAAAATATGAACTGAAAATGTGCCTTGATGATATCATTAAAATAAATTAAAAGCATTTAAAAATCAGTGTTATTTTTATTACACTGAAGTATTTTTATTACCAATTACAAAGGTCAACTATTTGATATCAAAATAGTAGTGGTAGCTAGTACACTCATTCATGAAAGGGTGTTTTAAAAAACTTATGAAATACCAGTACATCAAAACACAATGGATGCTTAATTAAAGGAAAACACCCTCCCTCAAATAAATAAATAAAAAAAAAAGAGCAACAAAAATCCCACAACAAATAAAAGCAAAAACAAAACAAACCAAACAAAAAGAAAACAAACAAACAAACAAACAAAACCACCAAAAAAATACCCCAAAAAAAACAAAACTAAAAAAAACCAAAAAAACCCCACAAACAGCCAGTGCAAGGCATATCAGGCAATTAAGCTCCTCATTTCAGGATTGCAAGGAAAGATTCAATGCATGGCAGCATGTATTAAAGTACATTATTAACGACAATATTTTATAGTATCTGCCATGTAGAAAATAAAATATTAGTGCATATATAAACACCTTAACATGTAGGTTTAGGATACAGATTGGGTGCAAGCAAATCTTTGGAGAGGCCTATATTGGTGTGAAAATTTGATTCTGGATTTTGAAAAGATCACTCACTAACAGAAAACATGGAAATATTGAAGGTTTTTTAGAAAAGAAAAAAGCAGTCTAATTTTTGGGTTTAGATTTTCAAATGCTTTTTGAATTCCCATCTTTTTTAATGTAAGTAGACAGGGAAATAAACATGCAGGTCCACAATAACAATATTTGTGTTGGATCTCATCTTGGTTTTTACTTGACTTTTCAAGCAAAATTTTTCCAGCATTCTTCTGAAATTGATGCAGTCCCAAGGTTAATAACTGAAAACCATTAAGAATAATAGTTGTAGGAGTGGAAGAAAAAATCATTTGTGATCACAGCATGCCCCTACATAGGCTGACAGTCCAAAGAAGAAAAGAGATATTCAGATGCAAAATAAACGTGTAGTACCTTGGGTCTGTTACAAAATCAATTTAGTAATCAGATAATTGAGCCAAAAGAAAGGTACAAGGAAGGAATAAACGTTTTAAAAGCTTGGCTTTCTTGTCTAAGTAGTGAAAGCACTTGGGATATGCCCTTTCTGGGAGATAAATTTAGTTTGGTGGCAGGTAGATCTGTGGCTTCCTAAAATTATATAGTTCTCTTCCAGTAACTGCATGAGAGGTCTCTATTTTTGGTTTTAGAGAAAAGCAGGAGACTAGTTAGAATCAAAGAGACAAATGCTTTAAAATGGACTCTAATTTCTTGCCTTACATAAAGAGAGTCACAGGTGCACAAAATAGAGCAACTTTCAGAGAAAAGTTTAAAGTAGCTGCATCATTAAAACGTCAGATTTTTATATGCTGTGAGTCAGAATTTGAAAGTGATATCAAAGCTAGCAGGATAAATCACTGGTTCCACAGGTTCTCTCATGCAATTACTAGAAGGACAAGATGTGAAAGTGAAGGAAGATGTGAAGGAATAAATATAGATCACATTGCAGAAGGCAATAGCAGCTGCAACTGGGGGCAGAAGCAGAGAGTAATGATCCAGAATCTTTTGAAGAAATGTTTGCTTGCTATAGGTATTCACTTTAGGTGATTAACTAAGCAAATTTTTAGCAAGCATTATGACAAACTGAGCTACATCAATATTCCCAATTCTTTGTATAAGCTGTGATATGTTTCTTGTAGTGCTCTGTAATTATTAAATTACCTAGGTGTTACCCTCTGAAGAAGCAACACAAGAAGCAACTCTGAAGATATTTCTTGCTGTCCTCAGGTGAACTGCAGAGTCTGCAGGGAGCCTAAGCCTAGGAAGTTCAGGTAAGCCACATAAAAGGAGATTGCTGTCACTTGCAAAATCTGCAGGAGGAAACCTCTTAAAATCAGAAAGCTGCAAAAAGTGGCACCTGGATGTACCTGTTATTCCCTTTCATAGATCTTCCCATCTCCCTTCCCCTGCCACTGCTCTGGATACCTCAGAGGTCTAATAAGAGCTCTAAGAAGAAAAGTTTTCTGGCCCACAAAGATCTCTGTAGTGCATGCTGTTGACATAACTGGGATTGAAGTGGTAAAGTCATTGAGATTCCTCTGCAAACCCAGGCTCCTGCTCTGGGTCAGAATAAGTGCACTCCTGTTTCAGCTCCTGGCCATGGACTATCCATGTGAAGCCCCAAAATAAACACTACACCACCAGAGTGAGATTTGGTGATATTTGTAAAGAAATAGTTATCCAAGTTATCTTTTTATAATCCTCATTGAAATCTTCCATAAAAAAGAGAAGAAAAAGAGTTTTCTTAGGTTGAAAAAACAAGGTTGAAAAGATCCTATCTGATAAATATTTAATGAAACCACCCAGAATCATGTATCCATGAGATAAAGAACAAGCATCAACAGCATGTTGAGCACATCTGTGCCCTGTTTGAACCATACAAACACACAGAAGTTAAAATTCCATAGGAAATTTTACAGAGGGAAGCATTTGGCTGAAAGCCTGAATCTAGATTGTGCCACGAGTTCCATTCAATATAATGAGCATTTTAATTTATTGAGTCCACCTGCACAATAAAGTAAAAGCACTGTGTAATAAATTGCATCTAAGTTCCCCTTTCACAGGGTTTAAATCCCACATGACAACACATTTTCTACTGTTTCCTTTATGGTCAAAAGAAAAAATCAAAGATTCAGCTATTGAAAATAGATAACATAAGAAATTTCCCCTATTTTTCTGTTGGTAAATTTTGTTTCCTTATTTTTTTTTGAATCTGTAAACTAAATGAGCTGAATGATTACTTCATGTGTAGCAGGTAGGTAAAGACTTGACTCCATAATAAAATCCTCGCTAAAATATTTCATGCCTATGCAATATCAATGGCAGTTAAAAAAACAAAACAAAACAAAACTAATTTTAATAAATTGAAATATATTCCTATAAAATCTAATGAAGTTTGTGATTTTTTTTCCCACCTGTTGATCTTACTTTTGCTTTCTCATCTACCATTAATTGGTGAATATGTTGGGGATTTAGTGGGATTTGGCTTCATAGAACAGTTAAGATTGTGTTAAGATTTTAGATTTTCTTCTCTACATAAAGACATTGCTTTAATGGACTTTTATGTCTTCAAGCAGCATAGAGAGTATTCCCTTATAACGACAGTTTAAAATATTGCTGAAATGGCTGCTTTTGATCTCAGACCTGATCAGAGTAACTGATGTTGTTGCTTCATTTATAGATTATTTCAAGCTAAAAGCATTTGCCATAAGCCCAGTATGCCTTCACCCTGTAAAATCCATACACAGAGCAGCCCTTCCCATCTGAATCACGCCTCTGGCCACATCTGGTGCTTTGGTTGCTTTTAAAAACAACCTTATCTATGTCTGATAGCATCCCAGTGTGGAACTCAAAAGCACCTGGAAACCTGGTGGTTGATTTGGCTGCTCAGTGATGGGACAGCAAGTGGATTGTCCACAGGGTTCAGTCATTTCATGGCAGGTTAAAGCAGCAAAGTAGTTCAGAGGAAATGAAAGATATCTGCACACTGCAGAGTTCAGGAAAGCTTGTGCCCATGAGATGGAGATGGAAGAGTTCATAGAGCTCACAGCAGATCCATGTAATGCAGCATGGGCAGGCAGGGAGTAGATTGAGTTGATAATAGTGTGACAAACGTGGTCAGAGTGAGCTGCACATCAGTGCCTGGAGGGCTCCAGGACTGTCCCTCCCCCTGGGACACTCCACTCCTGCCTGGCAGCAGCAAGGAAAGGCTGCTGCCCAAACCTGCTAGTTTTAGGTCTCAGGTAGCTCTTGCCTGCTTGCCAAGCTCGTTGTTAGACCTTACCAAATGTTTCTGCTCAGGAAAAACCAAAGAATGGTGCATGTGGTGAGACAGCACATTTTCTTTGCTTGCAGGGACTGCAAAATGGAAAATGGCTGAAAATCATTTTGAGTTGTTTCACAGGAAGGTATGATTATAAAGAGATGTGACAGTAATTCCTTTTTGCCTAAAACTCTTGCTCTTGATGAAGACTGTGCTCACCAATTCTCTCTCAAATGGGGTTTGCTGGGCAGATTTTAAATTTTCTATATTACTTTGGCTGATGCTGACTGGCTGTCTTTTCTTTTTAGCAATTCTTGATGTTTTACTTGTGTCTTTAGGAAATTCTCATTTCCCTAATAGATGTTGGTCCTCAGCTGAGACACCTTCACACTTCTTTGCTCAGTTGTAAATTTTGGTATTTTGTTAATTCTTTTTCTAGGAGGTCAGTCTTGGTGCTGTATCTGAGAAGTTCAGTGCAAAAAAATTTATTTTTCCAGGCACTTTAATTTTATTGATTTTTCAAAAAAGATTAAGTAAACATATGATTCTTCCACTCTTCCACTGGTGCTTAACTTTAGGCTGATGAATAATCCTGTTTGTCAATATAGGTAAAATATAGATTAAATGTTGTCCATAGAATGTTTTCTTGAAATGGTTGTCAATGTGAGAGGTCAATCAAAAGCGTGGACTAACAGGTCCACAAATGTATTCCTTAAACATCTACTTTATCTGGAAAATGAAAGGAAATTCTGTATATCTCAATATCTTAATAGGGTATACTGTGAGATGAAAATGGAAATATATACTTTTAATACTGGAACTGTGATATCTGTATAATTTATCTATATAGATTTTGAATAATCTTTGGTATTATGAAAATTGCTGTCTATATATCTGACTCTAACAGTTCATAAAAGACTGTCAGATTAAGCTTTTGCCATGTTAAACCCTAAATAATTTGCACCATTAAAATACATTCATGCCCTTCTCTCTTTTAACCTCAGGACAGTTGATTATTGACTGAACTGAGAGAAGAGGAGAAGAAACAATATGTATGGGGTTTTTTTTTTTCCAAAGAGAGGAAAAATGGAGTAGGCAAGGTGAACAAAAAGTGCTTCTAGAATCATGTACAAAACCACACAGAAATTATGAAACAGGTGATATGAAGTTGCAACATTCTGCATGAAGAGGTGTTCTTAAGGATTTTGTCTTGTAGGAAAAATTAATTATTTACTCATAAACCCTGTGTGATGAGTTGATCTTACTTTCATTTCGTGCTGCATGAGGACAAATCAATGTTCCTTGTAGCACTGTATCCATCCTGCCAAAATGTCTATCACTGCTTCACACAGCACTCACCAAAAGCATCTCCAGGAGTTGTGGTGGGCTGGGGGACAGTGTTTCCTCTGATCTCTGTTCTTACAGTAAAGATAAGAGCTGCAGGAAATTGTGTTAGTCAGCTCTGTCAATGGCTCTGAGTAAATAGATGATCATTCTGTCAGTTCTTAGCAGCAGCTCTGTTGCTCTCTCATTTTCTAGTCTTTTGTGCTCTTGTAAAAGAGAGCTGAAATGTTCTTTGGTTGGGTCACAACTATGGCAGAAGTTTTTTCTCCTTCATAATTTTTTTACTCAGTTTAAGCCAAGGGTACAGAACTTCCTGTAAAGCACTGAAGAGCTCTGAGAATGGTGGGTGTAGAAAATGTGTACATTGTAGAATATGTTATGTAAACCAAGGCAAGTATCTCATTTCCTTTCTCAGTGTCATCACATTTTTTACAAATGTGCTGTGAGGTTAGAACAGAATAGAATAGAATAGAATAGAATAGAATAGAATAGAATAGAATAGAATAGAATAGAATAGAATAGAAAGGAAATAAAATTATATTCATATAATATATGAATTGTTTGAAGAAAATGAAAAGAATAAAAAGCAAATATCTGTAATACTATGAGCGTGACTAATGTGTGCTAGTGAATGGAGCAGTGGGTAGGGATTCAGGTGGCCCCAATGACATTTTGAGATTTTTGCATTTAGTCTACCTTGTAAACTCAAAAAATTCTCTCCTTTGTCTCTCTCTGTTACTCTCCCAGCCATTTATCTTCTCCAGTTTAAGACATCTTTGTCAAAGGGAGTAGTTTTATATTGTGCAGTCAGGAAGAATAATTATATTCATGTCTCTAGTTATTATTGTAAACTAAATAACATCTAGTGGAATTTTTTAGCCTTTAAATCCTGATGTAAGAGTCCTTCAAGTTAAAATAATAACTTAATTCAGTGCAGAGTCCCTTGCTGCACAGTGAGTTCTGCTGTGCAGAGCAATCTGTCCATCAGGTTTCTGTATGTTCACATCTTATGGGTCATTCCAAGGAATCAGGGATAGCATGAATGTACTTTTTCAGTAGCCTGTCTAAAAAGAAAATAATCCAAGTGATTTGAAATATGAAACAAAAATGATTTTTTTCCCCTTTTGCTTATGCTCCTCTGCCAACTGCCACACTGCAGAGATTCCACTGAAGAGCAGCACTGGGATGTGGTGTTTCACACAGCACAGCAGGGTGCACTCTGCTTCCCATGCCAAATACATCCTGCAGCAGACAGGAGTTTTAAAGGATGTACCCATGAGGGATTGTTAAATGAATGCAGCTGAAGAGCCAAGCCCAGGAAGGAGCCTTATGCTGGAGGTGCAGGGGAGGCTTGAACAGCTGCTGACATTAGGACAAGCAAGGCATAGCCTGGTTTTGTACAGAATACAGTGGAAAGGTGTAAGGGATGGTGTCCATCAGCAACAGTGCTCAGCAAATAAGCTATTTCTTCAGCTGCAGATATTCTCTGACTTTGAAAAGGCTTCCAGAAGACTGGGAATGAAAAAGAAATAAAAATAGTTGAAAAGTTGTGTTTGTCCCAAGGATTTTCAATGAGATATTTCAGTGTAACATTGCAAAGAGAAGACCCAAAATGGACCTAAATGTAGTGGCTGGCTGCACAGAGAATCCCAGATGTTTGCTCTATGTAACACCTGATTCAGTTTTAAGATTTGGCACACATTGAATTTGGTGAATACATGTTCACTGCTGCTGTTCTGCCTTTCCTTGCTGGATCTGACAAGTAAATTTATGTGAGAATTCTTGTCCCTGACTTTACATTACATGAGAGGAAGCAAAGTCGTGTGCATTTATATGAAATTGAATAAAGGAGCTAATAGCTGAGAGGAATATCAGAGGGGAAAAGCTTGAGAAATTTTGGTGAAGATCAATTAGATCTTCAGCAGTTGCTAGAATAAAACACTCCATGTGGCTGTCTGTGATGAAGAAAACCACTCTTCATAGGCAGGCAAAGTAGGCAGTCAATTAGCACTCAATTAAGATGGTCTAAAAGCACTGCTGCACATGCAGTAAATAAGATAGAGGAGGCTCTTAGGCTTTTACAGTGTAACAGTGCAAAGTGCATTCCTTTCCATAATGCAGTGCTCTCCTCTCACACTAGGGATTGCCATATTCTAAATTTGAAAAGAATCTAGTTACATTTTGATTAGAAATCATCATAGTAGCTTAAGTATAATTATTTCAAATTTGCCTTGCATTTGTCTAAATTATAAGAAAACTAAATTATGTTGTCCCTGTTTATTTTATTCAAATGAAATATTGCACGTTGTCAAATTTATCACACCTCTTATCTTACTACAGCACTGTCCTTAATTGCTATCAGAGGTTCACAAAGAATTTGGAGTAATTAAATTTAAATACCTTTCTGAAACTAAGGCAAGGTGATTGCCTTCATCCATCTTTTCAGCAATGACTCTTACCCCACAGAATAAATATGTGTATATATATATAAATTTGTAACATTTCTTTTTTTTTTTTCCTTTTTTTTTCTTCTCTTTCAATGGCAAAATGAGTTGTGTGCAGTCATTGGATCCAAATAGAGATAGCCTTTTTTAATAGATATTTGTGCTTTCTAGATCAAAATGGTGAGATATTCACTCCAAAACAATATTAACTGCTAACAGTCCATACTCTTGTCTATACTAATGATTTATGCCAGTATTTCATACAGAATATTCAGAAAATAAGTAAAAAGTTGAAAATTTCCAAGCTATTGAGATCATGCTCTCAGGTAAACTTATTGAGAGTAAATAAAGAGAACTACAGCAGAACTGAACCCTGTGAACTTCATGGCCAAAAAATTAAGAATTTTCTTCAAGGATAACAGCCACTTCCAATTTATGACTCAATTCCTTAGGATACTAAAGATATATCTCCCTCTGCTGATCTGGGTCCAACTTTGCTTGGAATCAAAAAATAGAAAAACAAATATGGTTCATGGACAGAGACCAAGAAATCAAATTAATTGCAGCAAATATTTTTGTTAGGTATTTGGGAAATTTTTTTTTTATTCAAGTGTAGAACAGATCATTAGGGTTTTTGTAAAAAATTATGCACATTTCAATTGATGGTGTGCATTTCCTCAGATAATAGACATTTTATTCTGAATAACATAGAATTTCCTTGCATTATAATATAGATAACACATTTGCTGTTAGTTTCTCTGGGACCTCCAGTTACCTCTCTAATTCAGTTACTTCTTTGCATCCTATTTCAGCTTATAAACAAAGGATATTATTTCTATATACTAAGCATTCTGACCAGAGAGTGAAGACAGACCAGAGCAGGAATCCTCCCTGTTCTGTTTCTGAAATAATTACTGAATTATTGTCCTCCTATTCCTGCATTCCTGGCTGCCAACTTTAGGAGTTTCCTCTTCTGTGAAGTATGAGAGAGCAAAACATGCAAAACTGCAAGCCCAGGAGAACCTGCCAATTCCTGAAATGACATTTTTGCATATCAGATTCTCCAGCAGACAGATGACTACCTAATTTAAATATCCATTTAAGACCCTGCAGAGCTGAAGTTGGACTGGACCATTGGAGTCGCTGCATCTCCACTGCAGACTCTGATTCCTTTAAAATGCTGGCAGCAGCAATAGCAGCTTGGTTTATAAAATATTCTGTTGCACTGGTAAAGAAGTTGTGTGCAACATACTTGCTGGTTTTTGGCCTCTGTAAGGAAAATTCTATAAGAACAGCAGCAATCCTACCACCACCTACTTTCCAGACCAGATTCCCTCAGCAGAGCAAACACCCATTTGGCCAACTCTTCTTACATATGAAGGATGGTGACTAAGATGCTAGAGATGAAAAGTATTTAAACTTTTCATCTTGTTTGCCTCATAACCCAGATAAGGAGTCAGTTTGCAAGACTTTGAGTCAACTCACAACATTTTCCACCCTTATCAGGAGACATCTTTGGCAGGCTCTCCTGCCATGCAGTCGTCAGCTCCAGCTGAATATTTTCAGTGTTAGCATTACTCCAGCAGAATATTCAGTTTCCAAAGTTGCTGAAGCAAATGGGAACGTTCACAGAGATTTCAGTAGGAGCTGGATCGTGTCCTTGCCCATCATCATGCACAGGACTGATCTTTTCTCACTGCTGCTGAACATTCTTTCTTGTGAGAGAACCCCCACAGGGGTGTGATGTCACTTGGGCTCATGAATCATGTGTTTAGCTGTTATCACTCTCCTCAGTGTGAAGAAGGCTGGTAATTATGTAGCTGAGTGCATAGCTAAATATTTTTAAAGCAATATTTAATCCTAGTCTCTTGAAGTAAATAGGTAATGCAATGGAATGGGATTGTGTGGCTTGAGAGAAAGGTCTTTGCATATCCTTCTAAAGAAATTAGTTACTGCTTCTGGCACATCTGCAGCACCTCTGAGCTTTCTAGATGTTTAATTTCAGATTTGACAATATGTTCTAAAAGGGGAGAGATTATTAATGGCCATCTAAAATTTCTTAGGAAGTATATTACAAGAGGCTTTCAGTCATTTCCATCTCTGTGAGACTGAGGTGTGTTTATGCAAAGTGTTTATAATGTCAGGCAAAAAGTACTGACACAGAAACAAAGCAGAAAGGACACTTCAGAAAGTGACTGAATAAGAAAACTTGAATTGCTTTTCATAAATGGTTGTTTCTCTCCCCTGACTAATAAACAAGGACCAAAGGAAAACTGTACTTTATTTTAGGCATTCTAGAAGATGCAACAAATTCAGTGGCATTAAAGTGTGTGCAGCTCTTTTGGACTGAAATGTTGGAGCAACTCATGATGACCTTGTGCCTCAGGCATCACAGGACACCTGCAGAGGAGATTTCCCTGAAAGCCTTAACTGAAGTCCAAACTTCTTAAAAACTATCCACCATCCTTCTCACCCAAAGTTTATTAGGATGATTTGTTTGCTGTTGCTCTTTTTCATGCATTCCACTGGGAGTAGATCTAGATGGGAAAGTTCTAAATTTTATTGACTTTTTTTCCTCACTGGGTACTACTTTCAAATACTGAATTGTATTCAGTACAAAGTATTGTTTATCCTTCTGCCAGGCCAAACCACACCTTTAAGAAACCCAAAAAACAAAACAACAAAATTTACGAAAACTAACTACTTAAAAAAAAGTAGTGCAACTTGAATTGTAGTAAGTTTTAAGAATGTATCCTATTTTTTGCATGAAATGTGATGGTTTTTTCTATGTGAACTTTGATGTTTCAGTCATTCATGATTCCTATGGTTCACTACTCTTTAAGTTTTTTTGAACATGAGAATTCAAGCAATTAATCAAAAGAATCCACCATTCTCTTGAGTACTTTATTTTGTATTTTAGTTTTCTTTCTTTTCTGCAATCTGCGCTTCCATAAATTCGCTGGAACAATGTTTATTTGTGTTGGGAGTGTTATTAAATCTCATTTTATGTCCTAAAATTTTCCTGCATTTTAGAGGATCAGGTTTATTGCTGGGACTGTAAGTGTGGTTCATGAGATCACCCAGCCAACCATTAAACAAGACATTATGAAGTTAGTGTTTTCCATCTTCGTTACGATAAGTTAAAATCAATAGGAGTGATGTGTTTACTCTGGTGGAATGGAAATGTTCACATAAATCTCTAAGGCACTGATGTATATCTGTGTAAATGTCAAAGGTTCAGTTCATCTTTCATTGCACAGGGTAGGTTTCTGCAGAGCCTGGATAGATGACCTAAATAAAGATGTCTGGAGTTAGATTTGCTTTTGGTCAAAGCTTCAGGAAACACTGACCTGTGTTATAAGTTGGAAGATCAGGAAACTTTTACCTCTTTTGAGGAGCTGCAATGTAAACATTTTTTATAACAGGAGAGGGAATAATAAAGGATGACACTTGCTATTTTGTATTTCCATGGCATACCATAATGTGCATTTAAAGAGAGCTTTTATTTAAAGCAAATCTTTATACAAAAATTTCTACATAAAAACTTGTCAGTTCTGAGGTAAATATGTAGCATATTTACCACAAATGTTTTCAGTCAGTCTTTGATAAACAATGTGTCTCCTGAAATTGTAGGACAGTTTTATAAACCTTTTGGAAATACAGAAAGGTACCTAGGAATAAAAATTGAAAACAAACCGATGCCACAAACAAACAAGTAAGCAAAAGCCTGGCAATTTTTAGGTCTCTCACTTACAAGATATGGAGTGTGTGCAGAGAAGGTCTGGAGGGCAGGACTGATAAGGAACAGCTGAGGGAACTTGGATTTTTCAGCCTGGAGAAAAAGAGGCTCAGGGGGGATATTCTTGCTCTCTACAGCTGCCTGAAATGAGGTTGTAGCCAGGTGGGGTTCAGTCTTGTCTCCCTAGGAAAAGCTGTAAGACAAGAGGCAGTGGCTTCAAGTAGCATCAGGGGAGATTTAGATTTGATATCAGAAAAACTTCTTCTCTAGAGGGTGGCCAGGCACTGGAACAGGCTGCCCAGTGCTGGAGTCACCATCCCCAGAGGTATTTTACAGATGTGTGGATGTGTCCCTTCATTGCATGGTTTGGCAGAGCTGGCTCAGTTGGACTCCATCTCAGAGGTCTTTTCCAACCTAACTGATTCTATCATTCCATTTCTGAGTGAGAGATAAAAAACCACACTCTTTTCTCCTTGACCCTTTCCTGCTTTTCTTGTACTAATGTATTAGTGCTCTTCCTGAACTGTAAGTATTGATACCACACCTGTACTGGTTTGATGCTCTGGTGTCCAATACAGACCAAAGGATGCTGCACCATTTTCCTGGCAGGGACATTAAGTCAAAGCTCACTGTTATACTGAGCTATTCCAGGCATTTTTTGGGAGGATGAGGGGGGAATTTCCTGGGGTATAACATGTCTGAAACATTTACCTTTTCTTTATTTGATCTAAATTGGTGGATGGAATTGAAAGTCATTATGGGTGTTGCCAGGCAAAGGGGGAGAAGATGCACTGAGAACAGAATAGATATTTCCTTCGTTGAGGAGGACTCTCTGAAAAGTAATTTGGAGTTACAGGCAAAATTCAGAAGCAGCAGGACTTATCTCAAATGTCTGTAAAAGAGTCAGTGAAGGAAGCCCACAAATATGTTTGGTTCCTTTTTAATACCATTTTCCTAAAATTAGAGTGTAAACTAGCCAGTTAGAGAAGGCTTTGCCTTCAAAGGATTTGGTTACTGTGACCCAAATTCAGTGTTTTCCCAATGAAAGGAAGTCTACATATTCTCAGGCAATATTTCAAGATCTTTATCCAGAAAAATAATGTCTTCATTTCCTGTGGAATGCTTCTTTCCTTTTGGGATGCCGTGTTGCAGGGCAGATCACTAAAGACCTACATGTTGGTTGATTTTTATGCAAAATATTTAAAATATTCATCAGCCTTTAGTTTGAGAAGAGAGGGAAGAAAATTCTTGAGGGGAATTCTGTTTTTTAAGTTTTCATTTCCTGTGCATTAGAGATACACTGACCCATTGCATACTACCTTGAAAAAGCTATGCCAGTGTAAGAATATTGCTCACCAAAAGCAAAAATTGAAGCAAATACATTTTTGTTCCATAAATTTCAGACCTTCCTTCTATCCTGAAAGTTCTGTATTTGTTTTCTGTATACTTCTTGTTACCCCAAAAATGCAATACTGGATTCCAGCTTTCATTCATTCATTTAATCAATATTAAGGCTGGTTCAAATATTTTCCTTACATTTTGGTTGCAGAAAAACACTGAGTTGTGCTGGTTCTCAGAACAGGATAACTGTGCTGCAGGTGCTGGAGGGCAGGACTGAGCTTGCTTTAATTTGTAGGTGTTTTGCAGCTAGTAAGAAATCACAGCAAAATCAGATTACATGGTAATCTAAATCATATTTCAGAGTAGTATCTCACTAGTTCTATTGCACTCTAAAGGACTTTTTATAAAAGCAAAGGAGTGCACCTTTGTTGGCACTTTTTAATTTGTATGAGTTTTTAATAATTTTTCTATGTTATAAAAATAAAAATATAGTAATAGTGTTACCTCAATTAAATATTATTAATCTCTACTGAAAGGTCAGATGACAAGGCAATTGCAGAATAATATAGGAAATTAAGAGGGGAGAGTAGCTTAACTGTGTCTCTTGGTAAAATAATGACAAAGATAAATTGTTTTGTTAGTTGATAGTAATATCAGGCTCTTGAGGGCCACTTAGGTCCACAAGCACTGATTTAGGTTTTGCTTAGGGGTTGTGCTGTTTTCCATTCCATCTCTATCTATGGACATTGCTGAGTTAAATGTGGCCTCTTGTCACTGCTCACATAGAACCCTTGCAAGTAGCTGGCTGTAAAACTAGGGAAGGTTTATCATACTGTCCTGGTGAGATACCAGGGTCCCCTGAGCTTTTTTGTCATTTCCTTATTGATTCTAAACTGTCATATTTCTTAGGTAGCATTAAAAATAACCTTTCTCTCCTCTCCCTTCTGGCTTCTAAAACTAGATAAATCATCAGTCACTTTCTCACTTACTACAGAATAAGTTAATTGCTTAATGATCAAGAAATTTTAATTTAATAAAACCCATAAATCAGAGAAACACAGCAATTTTCAGATTCCCTTTAATTGTCACATTTTTTCTGTTAAACCTTTAGAAACTTGCAAATATCACACTGTACTGATGTCTAGTTTCCATGGCACTTCATAGGAAATCTAAGTAAGAGAAGAAAAAATATATTTAAGGAAGGAATTGCCTTTTACTAGCTGATGAGAAACAGATTTTACTGTCTGAATAAACAATCCTCACTTATGTTAAACTATATAAAACAATAGTGTTTAAGAATTGTAAGCAGGATAAGACCTGCCCTTCTACTCAGTATTGCTAATATTGCAAAAAACTTTGGGACCAACCTAGGGAGCAGTTTTCCTGTCAAGCTATCAAAACATATTTCAGAGAAGTGAGGGAGAGGGAGTGGAAGCAAACTCTACCTGAATAATGGCCATGATTGATGAAATGGCCAGCAACTGACTTAAGGTCAGACTCAGCCCTCAAGACATCACTTTAAGCTTCTGTCAAAATTCTTGTTGTATCTCTGGTTTTGTCATGCTTCTACTCTGTGATTATGTGAAAACATCAGGTATCCTTTAAAGATCCTAGCCCATATACTTGGGGAAAAACCTAAAGGAATTAATCTTTGAAAGGTAAATAAAAGAAATAAACCTATATGAATAAAGAAATAAACCTATATAATAACCCATTTGATAGTGCTTATTAAAAATATGATCTCTCATATTTTCACACAGTGATAATATTGGTGTTTACAACATCACACAAGAATCAAAGGTTACTCTTCCTCAGCAGTGCAACACCATTTCTTTTTCTTTTTTTTTTTTTTTTTTTTCCCACCGGAGCAGGAACAAAATGGGCAGAGAAACTATAAAATCATTTCAAATTCATTTGAGAATGTTTATGTTGTTGTAGAGGTAGACCAAGTTGTGGTAATTGCCAAGAAAGATCAATTTCCCAATTAATCTGGAAATGATCCATTGCTAGGAAAGAAAACTCATCTTTAGCTATAAATGCAGGTCTACTCACAACAAAATAGGAATTCATTTTGCAGCAACATGCTAGAATATATTTACTCCAAGTTAGAATTTCCAGATAGGATAACATACCAGTGTCCCTGAAATACCTGTAATCACCAAAACTGCCTTCTACAGAAGGGAACTGTTAAATCTGGATATGTGGATCAGAGAACTAAATTCTTCTTAGTGACAACTGTGTAAATTTGAACAGTTCTGTAGATACCATTGGAGTAACTCTGGATGTAAATTGTTATAGCTGCAAACAAACTTTGTCCAAAAATCTTTTTGAAAGTGTATACTCATAACTCTCACTGGCAAGAATAGGCAGTATTGTTTCTGTAAGAGATTTCTGTAAGCAATTTCTTTACTGGGTTTAAGAGGAAAGGAAAATGAATTGAGGTAATTTCCTTGCAGTATTCAGATATCCTTCACTGGTGTGTTTCAGATAGATGCTCTGTATATACTTTTAAATATATCTGGCTGGAAGTCAGAAACACCATGTTTCTTTACTATTTTATACTTTGGAGACCATATATTGTTGAGTTTGCCTCTAGGGTAATGTGTTAGGGTATTTTTTTTCCTGCATCCTTGAAGTTAGAAGAGTTCCCTGGCAGAACATCCACGTGCATAAATTTTCTTTGCGATGCCATTTCTCTTAAAATGGATTTAGCTGCCAGAGGCTGGAGGACAGTATAGGAAATGTTGTTAACCAGGTGTCAAGTCAGCACCAGAGCTGGAGTAACACATGATCTTGACTCCCATTTACCTTTTGTCCTCTCATTAACACTTATACAATTGTGATAGTAAGATAATGGAGTTGTGCCTCTCTCACTATATATGAATACCTGGTACAAAAAAGGCTGATTTCAGCTGAGCTCTCCAGGTGTTAATATAATTCAGAATTTCCAAAACATGTTCACTGTCTTGCTGTAAAGGTTTTGCTTCAGTTTATAGCAGAAGGTTCATTGATCCCAAAAGTTCCACAAATGTCATTAAAAATTATTTTAAAAATCCCTATTTGGGCTAAATCTAAAATTTTTCCTTTTAATAAGGCGGTGGTGTAAAGAATCTAATCAGCCCTGACTGACATGCTGCTGTTGACTTAGAATAATTTATATATCCCTTGCAAGAATATTTATTTACACTTTCACTTACTGTGAGAATTATGTTCTCCAGAAGTTTTTAATAAAACATAGTGTGCTTCCTTTAGAGGGAGATTGATCATATCTGGAATGAAAGTATACAGTTGCACACCTATAAATAAAAATAACATCTTGTGTTCCTGATGCACTGAACGTTGAGCTATTCCTTGGTAATGGTGTAGAATGTGAAAAAAAAAAAAGTGGAAATACACCTGAAAAGCAAATGTGCTATCACCAGATGCCCTTGTAGACAAATAGTTTTCTCACAGCAAGCAGGAGATACTAATACATACATATATCTATCTATTTATATATATACAGACACACACAAACACACACTCCTTTAGGAGGCTTTTGAAATGTGTGTTGTTATAAGGAAAAATTCAGACATCTACTATGATAATTTGATCAAGTCCAGAAACCACTACAGTCTTTTTCAGTCTTTATTTTGCTGTTAATGTAAGTCAAAGGTGTCATGAGGAAAGACTTTTGCAAGGCATGTGCAATAAAATGGAAATATGAATTTTCAGCTGAGCAGGGTGGTCTATGACAACTGCCATAGGAGTGAGTGATGGGGAAATACAGAGCAAAGGGAGATGAATGGTCTTTTATAAGGGCTGACACTCTCAGAAAAGCTTTGCATTTGCCTAATGGTTGTTATTGCTTCCTGGCAGGTGTTGAAGATATCCTATACCACACGAGAACCTGCCCCAGAGGGAGGAAATTAAGCCAGAGGTGTCACTGCTGAAAAGCCAACCATATTGTTGATTGAACTTTTTCAGGTAATTTTTTTAATACATTGTTGTACTGCTGATATTTTATTGGAGCTATGTATTTGCTTTTAATCAAGATTCTCTTTAAATAGCTCAGATAAAGTGTTTTTTTTCATAAAAACTACTTTTTGTTTTGCCCATAATTATTAATATAGAACGTCAGTTCATCCACAGTGAATTGAGATTTTGTTTTTCAGGTAATGAATGTTAGCATTTATCATAATTAGCTTGGTTTAAATAGGCCTTTACCTGTACATCTCTTTATATAGCGTGGCTTTTGACCCAGGTCTGACAAGAGGCTGCCTACCAGGAAAGAAACATTTATGGAAGCAAAAGGCACTGATGATGAGCCATTTGTTGTTTTCTGGCAAAAGTCAAGATACTAATTTGCAGGCTACATGCCAGCTTATAAAAAATTGAAATTATAATATTTTTTTTTTAAATGAAGCAGCAACTGAAACTGACATCTTTCTGCACGATAGTTTTAATCCTAAGGTATTATTACTTGAAAATGCAAAAGGGGATAATAAACTGGTGAAAAATATCCAATTCAGATAGCTTTTTAATTCCCCAAAATGTTCAGTGTTATGTGCCAATTGATATCTGCCTGTTCTCTAGGAACTCCCCTTTGTTGAAGCACAAGATTCCCATTTGGTTTGATTTTCCCTTTCAGGAAGGAGCAATAAGATTCCTCAACACCTCAGGTGGTTCTCACAGCCTCACCTGGGAGGTTTGGTTACCTGTGGTGATCTGCACACCTGGCAGGGCTCCAGGCACCAGCCAGGGCTCCTCAGCAGGGACTGGGATGCACTGGGAGCTGCTCTTGGGTTCTGGGCTGGCCAGAACTGAAAGCAAACAACTTCACAAACCTCCTGTTTACATCACAAAATCTGCCCAGTTTTTGCTGGAATGTGTGGAAGGGTGCGTGGTGACTGTGCCTGCTGCTTTCTCTTCCCATCAATGTCTGTATTGTTAGAGACCCCAAAAATGTCTTCACAAAGATAGATACCTTTGCTAAGCTTTTTAAACCCATAGTTTATCCCTGCTCATCTGAATTTACAGTCAAAGTTTGTACTCTGCACCATTGCATTGGGCACAAAGTGCTTTGTAATTCTGACCCTTCTATTGTATCGATCCTTCCCTCCAAAACTAATATTTTTTTTTCTCAGTGTATTTCTTTTTTAATTTTTCTTGCTTTCTGGTAGATAATGTGAATGAACATCAGCATCCATCACCATTAGCAGTTCTTTCTTCAATTGAATTTAAACATCATCTACAAAATGCCTCAGCTCTTGGGATAGGAGCAGAGATTATTTTTCCCAAAGTATAATTTTCACATCCATCTGTTCTTCCACTTTACTATTTTTTCCACTTTGCCAATGACCTTTTACACAGTTTCATATTGGTGGCAGCCTTTCCACTTACCTTAAGTAGCTTTTGTTCTGGATCCCAAAACAAGAAAATGTTTTATCTTGAGAGGAATATTTAAGGTGAAATTCATAATTTTGGGTAGAAATTCTGTTGCAACCTTCTTAGCACTGTGAGTTCTGAAATACAAAACAGGAATGTCTTTTAAGTTCTGAGACTGTGTATATATAGTCTTATGCTAAATTAATTCTATCCAGCATTCCTGTGTATGCAGTATAAGCTCATAATGAACTCTGAAAAGAATTTAAGGAACTGTGTTTCAGAACAGAAATCACATTAATAGGATGAGTGTTGTTTCTGAGTTACAGTTTACCTTTGCATTTGCTGTCCCACTGCCTCATTTTTCTCTGGAATAAGCCTTCCTGCTCCAAAATTAGACAGATTTAGAGATTGTTCTTCATTAGCAGGTAGGCTCAGTGTCTGTGTGTTACATCCACCTGGATCTGCAGCAGTTACAGTGACTCCAGTAAATACTGGGAGCTCTTTGTTGTCATTCTAGGAAATTCCTAATGGTGAAGACTTGTTTTAATACTGAAAATTTTATTATTAGATAGCCTGAGGCTTAGTCTAGGAAGTCAGTGTCTTGGATATAGCTTTGAAATTCAAGAGAATTACATGCAGGAAATTAGAGAAATATATGAAAATCAGCCTTCTCCTATAACTTTTCAAGCAGTAGCTGAATATGAATTAAGATATGGATGCCCTTATTCTGAGCTTCTCTCTTTCAATAACTTCTAATTTTTTCTGCCTCAAACTTTAGATCTGTTATTTTTAAACACTGTTTTTCTGTAATGTTTTCAAGTTTAGTGAAAACAACCTGATTTCTTTGGCTTCTGTGGTACACCCAGGAATGTTCCATCTAAGTAAATTTTTGACTGGCCAGTGTTGGGAAAAAAAAGTCTCTTATTTGGTGGAAAAGGTCAACAGATATGTTTCACAATGCTTCATTTGTTTCAGTGTTTCAGGGTTATAGTTTGCAGAATTATGTTATAAATGTAGACAGCAGTAAATACATTTTCTTGACTTGGAGCTCCAATCTCAGGGAAAGGAAACAGATTTTTTTTCTTGCTCAGCAAGAGCAACACAAATGAACTTCTGTCATAGTATATGAGCAAGGTGTAAGAAAGACAGGTTGGAGAAGAAAAGGAATATTTACCCCCAAATGCAAAGAGGGGGTCTGGGTCAAATTTTCACAGAATGTGCCTTCAGAAGCTGTTGTGTGTTAGTTATGTCACATCTCAGTGCTTGGAGAACTGTGCAGGTGGAGGAGAGACCTTTGTGGTGCCCTACAGGGACACTGCAATCTTGTAAAATGTGATGTTTAAGCAAGAGAGGAACGATAATTAATGGAAATAGGTCCATTTGTGACATGAACAGCATAGATTGGCTGGCTTCCTTCTGAAAGGATTAACCTGACTTTCCCTGTACACTGCATTTTTACTTAGAAATGAAAGTGACAATTCTGCAGTGATTGGTCATGCAGATTTTTTTAACTGAACTTTAGCAAGAAGAGAAAATGTATGAGGAGATTGTATTTTCTATCTCATAAGTAATGTTAAGAAGAAATGTATTTTAAAGTTGGTTACTTTGATATTTGTAAAATGGAAATGTTTAAAAACTACTGTGCATTATTTTAAAGAAATATTTTTAAACATTTATAGAAGGAACAGTTTTCCTCAGATTTTGAACTACGGTCCTTTAGGGAAAGAAAGGAAAGAGTAGAAAAAAAGATTAAAAACTTGGTTACAAACTATTTCTAGTGGAGTAATTTCTGATAATAAGGGAAAGCAATTTAGTTTCAAACTCAAGTTGCATCAATCAGAAAATCTAAGACTCCCATTATTCAAGATGATTTTTCCAGCAGCAAAACCATTGATTAAGTCCCTAAGCAGATACAGGACTGTTAAAGCACAATGTGCTTTATCCTAAAGTTTGTTAGAAAGTATCAGAGAAAATACCATTCTTGTCCCACTGAAAATCAAAGATGCTCAGCACCCTCGGGAGTGACTCATCCTAACAGTGACAGTGGTGCTGTGAACATTTGGGAAGTAAAAACTGGGGGAAGTTAACTGAATTTAATGCTCTTGTATCTTGCAATACAACTGAATCTTCTCTGGAGAATATCATCATTTCCTGGTAGGGAAGAATGTTGATATACTTCTAATTTTCCCCTTTTTTCCTGTACTCTGCAGTCTAAAAAGCTGCACAACTTGTCTGATTTATGTCAGACTGCATGTTTTGATAAACACAGTGAAATGTGATAAAAAATTCCATATATCAGGTGACATGACGAGTTGGGGGTTTTATGGCTAAACACAAACAAAACAAAAATATTTTTCAGACTTTAACCTTGTTTCCCACTTAGATCCTGCAGAATGTGGCATAACTTGCTCTTGACTTCACTATAGAGTTATTTGGGTATTAAAGGAAATAAATGTCCTATTAAATGAATCTTGCTACTAACTTCACTGAAATGAGCTGAGTTTGGGCACTGATCAGAAGACACAGTCCACCACTTGTCATGGTGAGTGTGTGAATTCAGAGAAAATGGGCACAGAGGGAAATAATAAAAGTGCCATCTGACCATATGTAGAAGAAACCATTGCTGTTTAAGAAATATTCTAAAATGTAAGGATTTTATTTTTATGAATGACTTTTAAAAAATTGTTTTGGAGGTCATACCACCTTGTTCTTGTTTCCCTGCTGATGAATAATAAGTAGAACCATTTCCTGGAATTTGTCCTGGCAATCCTAGAACTATTCTTACAGAGCAATTTAAAACAAAGATGGCAATGCACAGAGCCAGACTCTAACTTGTTAAATTATCTGTTCTTGAAGCAGTGCAGCCATGGAAACCAGAAGCAGAGTGGACAGCAGCCCCTGAACTGGGCAGGGTCTGTGACCTGCATTGACTCTGGAGCTGCCATAGCAACACTCCCATCTGCAGCAAAGACACAGGGTTTAAAACCAGCAAACCTCCATAAATTATAACTCTGGATTTCATAAAAGGCACACTCTCAAAGATAGTGGGTGTCCGACAGCCGGGGAAGGAGGCAGATCTTTCCACCATCCAGTAGATGTTTATTGTAATAAAAAAAAGGGAACTTAGCTGGTGTAGGTGTGCTTGGAGGTGGTTTTATCCAGACTAAATACACATTCTATTTCTGATGATGAATACTGGTTTTTGCTGGATGAAAAACTCTGCTCAGATTGGTTGTTCTCCTTGAATAGATTGTATTGAATATACTGACTTTATTTGGCAGTACTGTTTTTTGATGAGGTAAATATAAGAGAAACCCTCAGGCTACAGTTCTGCACTTGTAAACATAGGTGTTCATATATAGTTTGAAGAAAGAGAGGTTAAAATACATTTTAAGGAAAGTAAGAAAGTTTGTTCTGTAAATAAAAATCCCAAGGCATAAGACTGGCTGGAGTTCATGAAGCAACACAGTTTTATCTGAACCAGACCTGGATTTCTCAGTAACCTGCTCAAAAATCTCCTAACCATTTCAAGAGAAAATGATGTGATTGATGCAGAAAATAGCCTCAAATTAAAAGATTTAATCATGCTTTTGAGTTCACAGGTTATAGAAATTGAAACCTGAGGTGTTGTTAATCTCACCAGGTGTATTGATTCCATCACAAGGAGGTGGGGATGCACCAACAGCAGCCACCCCTTTTCCCCTCTGTAGCCCTCTGGTCCAGCTGGGGTGGTTCTTGTGGCCTCTCAGCACTGACAGCTTGTTGGAGGTCCATTTGGCAGGATTTTCTGTTGGTGAAGGAATAGCAAAGACTTATGAATGCCTAGCAAGCAGTTCTGAAACAATAGATGAAATAGAGGTGTTAGCAGTATTTGACATAGATGCTGAAAATAGTTATGTTCAGGTTTGAGGCCTCTTCCTTTGTTTAGATGATACCAAATACCACACATGCCCAAGAACCAACAGACATTCTGTCCCAAGCCTGGCAGGAAAGGTCTGAAGATAAGGGTTAAAGCCATAAAACATGGTAATTTAGTTGTTCCTATAGGTTGAAAGAAAATATTAGGAAATTAGTATATTGTATTAGATTGGTTATTGGGAATTAGAATATTCATTATGGAAAAATACTTATTGTATTGCAAATGGAAAATCCTCTTCTCTTCTCTTCTCTTCTCTTCTCTTCTCTTCTCTTCTCTTCTCTTCTCTTCTCTTCTCTTCTCTTCTCTTCTCTTCTCTTCTCTTCTCTTCTCTTCTCTTCTCTTCTTCTCTTCATTCTCTTCCTCTTCTCTTCTCTTCTCTTCTCTTCTCTTCTCTTCTCTTCTCTTCTCTTCTCTTCTCTTCCTCTTCTTCTTGCTTCTTGTCTCTTGCCTCTCTTACTTCTTACCTCTGATCTCTAACCTCTCTCTAAGCTCTCTCTCTTATACTCATGCCTTATAATAAAATACAAACCTGAAGAACAGAAAATAATCAGCTCCTGAGTCTGCCCAGCGACTGTTCAGAAACCCACCCCCCACAATTTTCTTTTCCAGCCCCACTCCTACCTCACAGGATATCTCACCTTCTTTCCTGGGGACATTGCAAAGTATTTAACAAGCTGAATACAATACAACATTGAGTACCTTATGCTAATTTTTTTTACACCATGCCCACTAAACTGCAAGTTGAAAGTTGGCCTTTATCATGAGGGGTCTAGGACAAAAAAGTGTTTCATGATTAACATGTTTTGATTTTTAGCTATTGAAGGAAAGACTAAAATAATAGAACTTAACAAAAGTATATCACACCTGACAGTTGTTCATTATTAATGTATGAATGACCAGCTAGGAAAGTAAGTATGTTATGTTCTGAGAAGTTAATTAAAATGCTGTTGAATTTAATTGAAGGAAAAAAGTAATATGAAACTGTTAAGAACTATTATTAAGTTTAGAGTAAAGAGTGATCCTGGAGGCCTGAGGGGCAAATTGACAATTAAAAACTAAAATAGAATAATTAAGTTTTTATTATGGCAAATAATATGACAGGTTTTCAAATTATCATCTGCTACTCCATGCCAAGGATAGAAATGGTTAAGAAGAGTACCAGGGAATATTAAAGGACTTTTTTTCTGTCAGATTTCCTTTCTGTCCTATGAAAACATTTTATTTCCATGATGGCTCTACTACTGTACATCTTATTGTTACTTATTGCTCCAGCAAAGTCCTTGTGCTGCTTTTAACCTTGCTCCTCTGTACTGTGCAGTCTTGTCATTTGTACAGAACACAAGATGTGGAATCTTTTCATTTGTGCTCTTTTAGAAATGTCAAACGTGTTGAGTCTGCACATCACATATTTAAGTGGTGGCAAGAATACTGTTTTGTAGGGACTAAGGGATAAAAATTTAACCTGCATGTTGTAAATGATTTCTGTTGTTTTGTACAAGTATAGTTTTAAAAATGTTTCCACTTCTAGTCTTTATTTAGTCCCATTGCCATGTAAATATATCTGAATTTTCTCAATATATGGAGAATATATTTATGCATTTTTATCACATTTATTTATTTCTAAAATACTGCTGATCTCTCTATCTCACATCAATTTGTGTCAAACCACTACAAAATGGATCCCAGTAACACAGCACCTTTTCTTCCTGCACAGATCTAGAATTATGAACTCTGAAATATATGTTTATTTAAATTTGAAAAGATGACTCTCCCCAAATACATAGATTTTTAAAAATGGATTAATGTATAAAATCTCTTTTTACCTCAAGCATACCACTGGGTGATATTCCTAGGATCTTCAGTCCAGGTGAAACAGTTCACTTTCAATATGCTCTCCTTAAAATAAGTTGCTGTCAATTGAAAAGAGACATTTGTTTGCCTGTGATTCAGTTCAATATTTTCACACTTAATTTTCAGCATAATTAGACAGAATTATGGATCTGTGAATCTTTTATAGCTGAAGATAGTACAAGTTATCCAAACTAATTAATCTAAGCAGTAGGGTTTGATATGCTTATTTCAAATAGAAATCGTGACCACTCCAGTGACCTGTGGTACTTACAAGATGTATGTTGTAATCTATATAAAAAAATCCAGCAGTGGAATGTTTAAATTGCACACTGAATTTGCCTTAAGGACTGTCCAAGGAACTTTTAAAAATAGGTACTTTGAAACAAGAAATTTCTCTACTGACTTCTGCATATTGTTTTCCTTGTTAATTGTCTTCCTTATTATTTGGTGAAATTCTTGAATGGATCAGTGCTCCAACAGAAACTGAATTCTGCCCTGAACAAGGCAATGAGTTGAGCTATGGCTGTGGGGATAGTTTTTTGCCAGACTTTGCTGCTATTACAATAAAATATATTTATCTCTGAAGCATCACCAGAAGTAATAAAAATGAAACCAGAATTTATGCAAACTTACAAGGCATGGAGTTTTTCCAGACAACACTATGATTTGTTTCCAGCCTGCACTGAGATGAAACATGTAGTTAGCACTTGAGGTTCAAAATTTAGAGTCTTCATTTTAATACAAGATCAAATATTTATTTTTGTAACTGTTTGTAATCTTTCTGTGTTTGGTGCCTTTCCAGATTTAATCAGATAAATCATAAGACAGATGTACAAAATCCGTGTTACTTTGTCATGCCTTTGCTGCAAACAATTGCAAGATAATTGTTACAAACAAAAATAAGGTTAGGTTTTTCCTAATGAGATTGCAACCAGTCTTGTGAGTAACATCAAAGATTAATATTAGGGCCAGGCTGTATCTGTGGTAATCATCACATCATTTTTTCCTACTTTCCTGTAATCTTCTCATGTTATTTCTTAATATGGTTCTGCTCAAGTCAATTCAATTTCTCAGCAGACAAAATGCATGAAACAATGCTGAGTTACTTTGGTTCAACTGGAACATAAAATGGAAAACTCAATTTCAAGTCAGATTTTTCAATCAGAAACACATGAAAAGAACAATAATTAATTTTAAAACATCTTTACTTACATAAATGTAATAACATATACATTAAAAAATAAAGTACCAAGTGGCTTTTACTTTTTCTTTTTTTTTTTTTTTTGGCCAAGCACATATAAGCAAGTGTGCTGTATCTGTGGCTAGAGAAAAGAATTGAAATACAGATTGAAAAGACAAAAAATTTAAGGGTCAGATACAGGAAAGCCCCACATGGGGCTCTCCTTATCTTCTTTTGTACATTCTTTATGACTGTCTTTGAATGCATTCTCTCAATGATATCCTCTTTTAGTGCAGTGTTGCCTGAAAAAATTATCTCTACCCTGATTGTAAAATTATGAAAAGGTTTGAGAGAAGAAGTTGATTGTAGAGATAGGGTAAGCATCTTCCTGCAGGCACTTTAAGTTATACTCAGCCACACCTGCAAACTCTTTTTCCCTTGCTAGAATGTGCCTTTTTTCACTCACTGGGAAATGGAGCATGGCTGAAAACAAGTAGCAGCCTCTAAAAAGGGCCTTGCCCTGTCAGTAAGGAACAGGTTACTTTCCAACCCAGGGCCTTCATGGATTTCACTGGGCAATCTTAAGTTGTAGGAGGGGCAATTCAGGAATTTTCTTTGTACTGGATGTACATTGTGATCCTGCTCATCTGCAGAAAAACAAGTTCTGAAGATTCACCCTAATTTTTTTGTTTCTTTCTGAAATGTTGGGCCATTAGCTCAGCTTCTCAGGAAGGAATAAAAGTATTTCTTTTTTCCTTTATCCTTTTTTGTGGAGGCTTGTTTCTAACTAGAAGTTCTTGTGACTCATCCAGATGTGCTGTAATGAAAAAAAATCATATCTGCTCAATGCAAGACATATAAACACCCTGTGCTTAGCAAATATTGTCTTTTGCCAGGTCTGCCAGCAAATTGACTTCAATTGCTACAGTGGGCTTACTGCTGAAGTCAAGCAGCTTTTAAGAAATAATTTCTACTCCTCCCTTTTACCAGGAAGAGTGGCAGCACACTCTTAATCCTTTCTTAGCTTTTACAGGTTTTGTGCAGTCTATGAGTTAATTCAATCTCAAGTTTCAAACTCCCAGAGTAAGTCATGAGCCTTCACCATGAAGATGATAGTTCTTCTGAGGAAATAGAGGCAGAATTAGTTACTGTGCATGTGTGCATTGATCTGTTTGGTTTATGCAAATTGCCAACTCAATAATTGATGTAGACAGTCATGCAATTGGATTCATTTACACCGATTTAATACTGTACTTTGTCTAAAATATTTTGTTTCTCAGAGGCTTCCTGGGAGGTTAAAAGCTAAAAGTGGCTGCAAAAATACCACACTAAGGCTTAGTGGTTTCCCCATCATATTTCTCTATGAAAAATGTAAGTGGCAAACTAGAAAAGGCTATTGCAAAGGAAAGTGTTTAAGAGATTGTGGCCAGCCACAAAGGTTAATGTCCAAGTTAAATAGCTGCTGAAAAGAGGAAAGTAGAGCAGCTTAATGGATTGGAAATTGGTTGTAGGGGGGAAAATAGTAATCTTGAATGCAACCATGGAGAGAACTCGATATTATGTGTTCAGTGAAAATCTTGTTTCAGTAAAGTAGGTATGTGCTTGGAAAGTATGGTTTGGAACAGATAAAGGTATACCAGAAGACATTGGAGAACATTTATATGGCTGAACTTATATTTTTATTCCGAAAAGTTGCAAAGCTCAGATAAATATATTCAGAGGGGAGCTTCCAGAGAAAGTGCTTCACAGTTATGAGACTGGGAGCTGTTGTGATTCACAGAGTTCTTGGGGGAGGCAGACACATGCAGTTTCATAACATTTAAGCTTGGAATTGATAAGGAAAAATCCTATTAATGTGCAGAGTGAGAGTAATCCTATTAATTAAATAAGCACTAATCCAATTAGTTTCAAAGTCCTCAAGACATTCCACCAACATTTTCACCAATCTCCATAGCACTGACATGAGAGACCACTGATGCTCCATTTTTGTTTCCCAAGGGTGAGAAAATTAGTTTAGTTAAAACAGTAGTCTAATGTTCTAACCTACAAAACTTAAAATCTTTCTTTTAGTGTGGTCCATTAGCATTATTTTATTCTCCATGCTGACCTTTTTATCTTGTTAGTGTACATGCTACAGTGTTAATAAGTCAGCAGATGCCAAAACAACCCGCGGGTTCTTTTGATTATTCACCAGCTTTGTTCCAAACTTAAACACCTTCAGACTTAACAAGAATTAGGTAGGACAATAATTAGTAGGACTGCATGGCACTATTTCTAATTGAGGCTGTCAATCAAAGGCACAGTATTGGAGAAGGGGGGAAAAGTAGGATTGAGCCTCTGAGCTGACTCTTATTACCAGATCTTCCAGACACATATTGAGGAGAAACAAACCTCATACACATGACTTTTTGATAATGAGACTTTTGGAGGTTTAGAGGCCAAATGGATATAATGCTGCTGGGGTGCATCAGTGATCTTTTACGGAGTCATGTTTTCAGGTGAGTCAGAACAGGCTTGTTCATCTGCCAGCAACTGAATTTTCAACTGGTTTCTTTGGCAGACTACACCATGTAGGGGAAACACTTCTTGCTTTCCAGCATGCCAGAGACTTGTGGGTGACTCTTCTTTTGATGTGACTAATGGTATTTTTATCTTCCCTCTATGACAAGTCCATATGAATATTTTTCTGCTTTCTGAAGCCCTGTTTAATTTTGAGATGGTTTGTCTGAAATCAAGCTTTGAAATTACATTAAGAGAAAGGTGATAGTTGCTTTGTTGCATGATAGAGACAGAGGACATTTTCTCTAATGATTCCAAGCTTTTCTTAGATTCAAGGATGTGTTAAAGTTCACTTTCCAAGATGCTGTTGCTTGTTTGGCCATCTCTGTTTCTTCTTATATGAGCTGTAACAGTTGAAACTATTATTTATGTGCCTTTGTCAGGAACTGCTTCCTCAGGCTGACTCTTTTATGAGTGACCTGCAATTGTCTCAGAATTGTGTCATTTTTTGACAAGTTGAACATGTCCAGTGAGTGTAGCTATTCCTGCCTGAACAAGTGGCTTCACTCTGTTGTTTCCAAACACTGTTGTCTCCCACTATTTGAAGTTATTATTTATGCCTTTATAGTCACTGGTACCCCTGAGCCCTGTGAGAAATGTTTTAACTGCTGTTAACTGCTTTAATCTCAGTTGTTTTTATACAGTTATCTTTTATAGTGTCAATGACTTAGAGGAGTTTGTAGCCGCCCAGTGTCAATTTAACAGGTTCTTTTCCCTTGTGTCTTTCTCCTTGGACGGGCACATCATGTAAAAGCAACTCACAGGGTAAAAATTTTAGTTCTTGGCCTGATATATCAGTATACAGATGAAGTCAAGCAGATGTTTACATTAACATTTAATTGAATTTATAACAGGCTACCACATGTTACATACATTAATAATAAGCATTACCAAAATAAAAGAAAGCATTATGGATGTGCTCTAAGGAGCAGCATGACAAGAGGAAAAGATCCCTCAGCTCTTGAAATTGTGGCTGTTGATGGGATGAAAGGTGCAAACCAGCTGTACCTGATAATGTTTTTTTTCCCTACTGTTCTCAATGGAAAGAGGATCTGGCCTGTCAAAGTTAACTTCAAGGCCTTCTTGAGCCCATTGGAGGGAAACTGAAGTCTTGATAAAATGAAGAATAATCCCATTGAGTCTCAGTGTGTTTTAGAGAACTCTACAGACAAGCCTGGATCTGAAGCTTTCTGAAGTTAACAGGAAATTTTCTGTTGGCATCACATGGCTGTGGCTGTCAAAAAATATTTTCTGTCATTTAAGACACACACAGACTACCTGGACTGAGAGTCCCATGATGAAAAGAGCAATCAATAGGAAGAGTGATTTTACTGTTGTCTTTCAGTAAAGAAAAGGGGTGCTTTTCTTTATGTACTTGCTCTCTGCATATTGGGGATGGTTTCCAGCCCCTGATTTCCACCTTAGCTGTGTTTCCTATATACCCCATCTAAAATTCCTGCCTGTATGAAACAACTCCTCATCTAATGACTTGTTTCTGTTTACCACTATATTCAAAAATTGCCAGCACTTCTCTATAAGGTGGTGCTAAGCTTTTCTTGTTTTCTTTTTCTGTGTTGGAATTCTGTCTGTATACTCATTGACTATATATTTTTGGCTTAAATAAACTTTAGTATTTTCCACTTCTGCTGTGTAGGTTCTCAAGAGAAGGACTGTTTACAAATAAGAATATGAATGACTGTAACCAAACCCTAATGTCAGTCCATGAAATAAAGTTATAAATTAAAATATCAGAACTCTACAACTTTCTGTCTGTACTTCTTAATGTCCTGGATACTCACAGTGCTCTCAGGATATGTGTCTTTAAAGTCACAAAGTCACATATCAATAAGAGCAGTACTCTTATTTTAGATAATGCATTAATCTGCCTTTATTATCATGTCCATTTCTATGAATTGCCAGTAGAAACTTTCCTCTCTGTCACTTCTGAAGACTGAAAATGAATTTTAGTGATCAGGTAGTGTGAAGGCAAAGAGCACCTGGCAATAATAAAATAATTGGAATTGCTGAGCTGTCCACAACAGCCATAAGAGCCATTTACCAGAATCATAACTGTTTATGGGGAAACTCTCAGCAGCACTCCACACTTTTGTCAGCTGAGCATTATTTGTCTTCAGGAAGACATAAATATCTCTCATGTTGGTAGCAAACCTTAACAAGAGATTGTGTTTAGAAATAAGTGGAGTGGTGGTGTTTTATATGGAGGCAGCTCTAGGAACTGTGAATTGCTCTTTTATCTCTGTGAATTGTTAAATTTCATATTCCAATATCAAATGCTGAGTACCAAATCTGTAACTTGAGCATGCTGGAAACGGGTGAAATTTTTTCCCAATCATAATTATTTATGTGATCCAGTTTGTTTTTCTTCCTGTATTTTGAGTTATGTTTATGCCAGAGCGGCCAAATTCACAAATTTACTAAAGAAATCTTTGCCACAACTATGAATTAATGAAATATATTAGCTAGGATAAATGTAAATAATTCACTACCAGCAAATATAAACACATAACCTTTAAAATCAGATACCCTCACCAGTATCTCATGGATACCATGATTATTGATGTGAAACTGTTCAGTTTCACAACACATTTTTTGGTACTGAGAAGCTTAAGCACTCCATGAATATTTTACAGTCTGTCATATATTTTTGCCATTATGAAGAATTCTATAAAGTAGAACCACAAAATCAAATATGTTGTTCCATTTCTGATATTTGATAATAATTTTAAAAATATACTTTTCTGTTTGTTGTTTGCCATGGTATTCGCTGTTTCCCAAATCAAAGTATATAATGTCCACATAAGACCTCTTAATTTCAATTTATAATTTATATTTTACAAGATAAGATTTTGTTTTTCTTTTTTTTTTTTCCAGTACACCTTTTACTTACCATAAAACAATTTTTTTTCCTTAAATAATTGAATATGGGTTTTTTATTATTTTATGTATATTTAATAAACATAAAACTCACTATAACTGGAGAGGTCTGTGCAACTCAAAGTATTTATTTCTCTGTTTCCCTTTTAAGCTATGTTGAATATATTTTAATTTATTTGTTTGCAATCAATATGATAATTCCTCATATTTCCTATTACTTGTGCCATCCATATATAAAATTTTGGTTTTGTACAGAAGTATTTAAGATCTCTTAGAAATCTTCATGAAGTTCTGTTGAAGAGCAAATATGATATTTGGGTGTTGTCCAAATTTTTAAAAAAGCAGGAGAGTTACAGGTTAATTGCAATCCTCTGACATATTGCAAAAAAGCAAGATGTAAGGAAGATCTGCAAAGTGAGTTTTCATTCTAAAATGCACAAATATTAGATGTGAAAGGGAGGATATTAATAAGTCTGCAGATAAAATTGTAAAGACACTGAAGATGCAACACAGCTAATCTTGTTTATTCAATTAATAGAAATCTAAATATGAAACATATTCTAAGACTTAGATAATGAACATTTTATGGTCTTTGAATTGGGCATCTGGAGAAATTATACTGTATAATGAGATACTTTGGATAATTTTCTGGTTCTTGGTCTTACACCATACAATTTGCTTAATAATCATACATAGATACAATGCAATCATATTTCTTATCTTTTCCTAGAGAGATGAAGTAATTCTGCTGCATTTCTGTGTCTTCAAATTATGGCACTGATTTTGAAATTTAGATAGGAGAGCTGATGGCTGTAAAAAGTACCTCTGCAACAGCAGTAGAAAAAACAGCAGGAAAAATTAAATTACTTACATTTTTCAGTCCTGCAGTGCTTATCAAGCTTCTTATTTTTAATTAAAAAAGATAAATCAACATCATTATATTCCAGTATTTGTCTTTTCAAGCAAAACAAATAAAATAGTTGCAGCTACTATTTATATAATTAATTGAAGGCTGAAAATATCTAGTAGTTTCAAAGAATGAACTAAGTTGCTAAGCATTGGAGAGAATGATAGGAGCAAGGAAAAAAGTCTGATGTTTGTCTTAGAAAGAAGAGTTCCAGGATGTAAAAGGGAACTGAAGTGAAAGGTGATCACCACATCCAGCAACTTCCATGAATTCAGGAGAGTTTAGAAAATAGAACTGCTGAATCAGTAAAAGCAATTTGTTACAGTTCATTTTATTGATTCCTCCTGAAGTTTTTTCTTTCTGCTGATAATTTGATTTGAGGTAATTCCTCCTTGCTCCCCATCAGGAAAGGCATTTTGAGGTTCTGGAACTCCCTCTCTGTGGTGATGCAGATGCCTTGACTCACCAAGAGCACAGCAGCTGCCAGCTCTTGTCATCCTGCCAAATGTGGATTCCTGGGTGAGAAGGAAAAGGGAGCACTGTTCCTAGAATTCCCATTTTTTTCCCCTTTTGTGCAGTGAAAAAAGTAATAAAATCTTGATGGATCTGAAAGAAGAGGTTTGGTTTTCATTCCCAGGTGAGCAATGAGCTGAGAGACTGCACACAGTGCAGCATCTGCCAAAGTAGCTGGGCAAATTTACCTGGGCTGGAACAACTCAGAGCTCTCCCCTGGGAGCTGTCTGAGATGTACAAAGGAGATGGTTGTGTTATACTGTGTGTTATATTATGTAGGGGACTGAGAAAGCAAAACTTCCTTTAGAAATACAATAATAGGATGATTCTAGGGCATGTTGCAGAGAGAAACAGGTGTGCACCCAGTGAAAAGAAAAAGAGAAGTGTTTTATTGCAGTGGTTGATTGGATTTTCTAGTAAATTGAAATTACCAAAAGAAACCTCAAACCAACGAGAATAAGCAACCCAAAACTGAAATAAAATCAACCACCAGGCTACAAGGAAGAAAATTATAGGCTCTCTCAAGACCTAGAAACTGTCACATCAGTCACTGATGTGAAAGGGACAGGTTTGCTTGGAAGATTGATGCCATGTTCCCATTCCACCTGAATTCTTCTTGCACAAAGCAGCTGTGCTGCTTCACCAGTCTGAGGAAACTTCCCTGAATTGGTCTATCCTCCAAAAAAAGCTGCCAAAGACAATCTCGTCAAGGAAATTACATAAATATTTTTAATATAATTTAGAAACAAATTTGTCCTGCATAATAAACACATATTTCCTTCAAACTCTTAGCAGGGTTACTTAAACTAATAGATGAAATAAAAGAATCAAAACCAATCTGAATTTTGCAAGTGTGAATGTTGGAGTTGGGTTTGTCCAGATCAATTGCTTGGGTTAAAATTAGTGTGAAATACTCCATTTCTGTGCCACGTACTCATCTGTGTTGCTTTCAAGGCAAATTTAAATGTTTTATACTTTTTATAAAATGCTGAGCTTCTATTTCATTATAGATCCATTTAGCCACCATGTTCAATGATTTAACAATAGAGAGATAATCTATTGCTTTCAGTGCTGAGCCAGTGATTTTTGAAGTCTTGAAGGCTTTGCTAAATGACCAGAGTCTATATGTTGTTCACATCTGCATTTGCTGTGCAATTTCACAGTACATTAGCTGCATTCCTCAGGTATGCTGTGCACCCATCCACACTTCTGTTCAATCTGCATTGGCACTGAGGGCTAAATTCAAGACTTGTGGAACTTATCACAACGTATAGAATCATTTTAGTAAAAAGGTTTAAAATTTGATTTCTGATCATAGGGTTCAATACTAAAAGTAAAAGCTGATCCTGAGGAGGCTCACGTGAGTCTGAATTGTGTGTTGTCTGAGAACAGTGCTGTGCTGGTTTCCTGTGCTGAGGGTGGGGTGGATTCCCCTCAGGGAAAGCTCCACGAGGCCCGTGAAGGGAGGGGCTGTCCCGTCTCTGGGGCTTCCCCTGTGAGCTGCTGCACCAATCAGAGAGCTGATTTGGTGATGGACAGCTCGGGAAACCAATGAAAAGTTATTTCGCTTTCACAAATCACAGTGGATCAAGTTAACTCTCTCTCTTTCGGCTTCCGGCTCCCGGGAGGTGCGGGGGCTCTGGCTGGGCCCCGGCCCCCCGGTCTGGCTCAGCGGGGGGCCCGGCCTGGCCCAGTTTGGCTCAGTGGGGCTGTGGCTCAGCCGCATGGCTCCCAGCCACATGGTCCTGGCCCCCGGCCCCCCCTGACTACATGGCTCCGGGCGGCCCCCGTGTGGCTCGGCCTGTGGGGCTCAGCTCAACTCGGCTCGGCTCAGCTCGACTCTCCACGGTAGCATGGTGAAGCCACATCATTCTGAGAGAAAAGGCCTCCAGCTCCCCACGTGCTTCTTCACAATCTGGATACAGTTTTAACTCTTTTAATGCCTGAATAAGATTCTCAATCTCCTGAGCTCCCCTGAATGAGAAGAAATAAAACATGGAGACTACAGACGTCAGCGGAATGAAGATAAAGTTCCTGATGGGAAGAGATTGAAAAGATGCAACTGATGAGTAGCTGAAAACCTTTTTTGTGGGCTCTGAGGGGATTGTGGCTTCACTAAAATTCCTTTAAACTGTGAAATATACTTGGGGAGGATGGGTGCTTGAGAAGAAGACTTTTTGCCTCGGGGAAATTGGAGCTCTCTGCTTTGGGACTGGAATATGAACAGATGCATTTGATAGAGAAGGAGATGAAGAGAATTTTGTTTTTCAGCAGCCTGCCTTTAAAAGTGGTACCCCAAGTGTGTAACATAACCCATAGCACAGGTCTGGAAGGACTGTGGAGATGGGAGGAGAGTCATAATCTGCAATATTTTCCTGGACGGATGTAGATTGTGAAGGTGAAGACACCCCCTAAGCTTAAACAAAAGAAGGAACTTTTCTCTTTAAAGTGAACTGAAATGGTTATTTGGGTGGATAACTGACTGAAGTGTTCTCTGTATGTTGTTGGTAAGAAATGTGGAATGAAGGGAGGAGGGAATAATCTAGGAATCTTATTCTGAAGTCTTTGTGTTATTAATAAATTTCTTCTTGAACCTTTTTAAGTTTTGAGCCTACCTTGTCTCTATTCTTGGGTCCTGTTTCTAAAAGAAAAATATGTTAAGGTTGACAAACCCAAGTCATACCGTGACAAGTGGGCGGACAGGAACATAAAAAATCCCTTGTTTTAAATTGGATAGTTTAGGGCTTGTGCTGTCAATGGCAGCATTGGACAGCAATAACCTAATTCCCATGGTATTATGTCCAGTAAAGGATTTTATAGATTTTTCTTGGCAGTGCATTGTTCAGTTCAGTCCATTGCACCAGTACCATGGATTAAACCTGCCATGACAATAGCAAATAGCTCTGGTGTTGTTGAAATACCACAAATTTTAATTATCAGGGGATGTCCAACAACAATTTTTCTTGCATTAGTGAAATCTGACTTGGTGGAGTTTTCTGGTGTGAACAGCTTCAGTGATGGAGAGAAATTTTGCATTATCAGTGCATTTGCATCTCAGAAGAGATTAATATTCCAGCCCTGCTTTATTACACTTTCATGTTTGTAACACCTGTGACTTAGTTTCTCTTTGTATTATTATGTAGATGTGGTTCTCAGAATGATGCAAACTATTTTCTTGAGCCTGAAACTACAGCTTGTAAACAAGCTAGATATTTTAATATCTGTTACTAATAAATGCATAATGAAGCTACACCAATATACAATAAAAATAATATTTCTTTTAAAAATTACATAGTAATGTTTCATGATGTATGGCACAGGCATTTCTTTATTCTAATTTAGTTCTGATAGCTGCTTTGTTCCCAATACTTTTCTCCTAGTAATGGAATGACTATTTATTTAGAAATTTACTTCCTGTAGCTGGAGTGAAGAATTGGTAGAATTTACTATGCAGTCAGGCCAATATTTTTTTTTTTATTCTTAAAATTATTATCTAGATATGCCCATTATTTTCTGTCTTGAGAATTATCAACCTTTGTGCAGCTATACTGATGGTCCATAACAACAATTTTTTGCTTTAGAAAAATCTGTACAGCTCATCAGTAGTTTTGATGGGTTTCTTGCACTTGTGTAAAAACAAAGCCAAAAAAAGCCTGGGATGATGGGTTAGGTTATAGTATCCTTATCTGCAAGGGAAGGATTTTCTCACTCCCTCACAGAGGGGGTTTTATGAGATCTGCTGTCCCAAGCCCAGTGCTGGGCTTTGGGTACCAGAGTTAGTACCAGTATCAGTACCAGAGCCAGTGGATTTGGAGTTGTGTGGCTGCAGATCACTGATGCCCAAGCCCTGAGCACCTGGGGAGCCCAGCTCTGAGAGTTCCTGCTGGGGCTGGGGCTGGGGCACTGAGCCCCCACCCCACGGCTCTCCATCCCTGCTTCACCAGCAGCACTTGGGGCTGCTTGGGAAATGGCTTTGCTGGCTCTGGGACAGGGATGGATGGAACTCCAGGAGTTCTGTTGCCAGGATGAATAATCCCAAGTGTGCCTGACACTGCTACAGCACATTCCCAACAGCATCCCAGGGAGGAGTTATGAATGGATGTGGGGGTTTAGATAAGCCCTTGCCTTTTGCCCAGCAGGCAGTCACTTTATTGAGACAGCCAGCACCTCACACCCTCTCATTCACAAATTCTTTAATAATGGCTGATTTGGTCTATTATAGAATAAATTATTTATTTAATCAACACAAACCTAACAGGCATAAGATTTAACACAGACTATATATATACCACACAGGAATAAAGACATAAATAAAGAAAAAAGGACTACTAGTAGATTAATATACAATGCATGATAAGGTACCTTTTTCAGTTACCGCTAGTGAAGAAATAGTATAAGCTTAGGATTCAGTGTATCTTACCATCTAATTACTGATGAAACACACACCAAAATCTTTTCCCCAAATTCCTAGGGAAGTAACCACAGGTTTGTGTGGAGAAGTTCCTCACATTTCAAGGAGTGCATGCAGAGGCTTCTTTCTGCCTTTGTGATAACTGTGTGTGCCTTTTGTAAAACAGTATCTCTTAGTCAAGAATATTTCCTTTGTCTCTTCCCACATCTGCTCTCCAGAGTAAGATGTTGATCCCTTTTGGGATCCCTTTCTGGGGTTTCAGCCTGGGTTCTCTCTCTCTCTGCACATTCTGTCTGTGGAAAAGGGGAGGCAGGGGTGCATGTCCTGCCACAGAAGCTGAAAGGCAGCGTTGGGGTTGCTCTGACAGGGCCAAATGCAGAAGGTGAGGCAGCCACAGATGCCTTCCCCAGGAGATTTGGGAGATATGGACACAGAAGTCCAAAAAGCAAGACAAGATTATTTCACTGTCACCCTGCTGAGGGCATGAGGCTGGGCAAGGCTGGGACTAACTTAAAACACATTTCCCTGAAGGGTAACACCTTAAGAAGGTCTTGTTACCCACCACCTCACTGCAAGATCCATCTTCCCCCTGAGGTCAGCCAGCTTCCCCAAACCCTGCTCACTTTCAGACAGACTTTCTGGAGGTCACAGCTGTAACAAGTTCAATTTATGTTAAAAAGTTCAATTTCATGTTAAATTTGCCAGTTTTCCTTCTGCTCTCCCTTCTTTTGACCAAAACAACACTACATCCTGGCACCATTATCTCCCATAAACTGGGTTTATTTCACTGCTTCTACTTGGTCTGATTTTGGCTGAAACCGTAGTTCAGTTCACCATGTTTATTGAGTATTCTGATAACTACTCTGCAAGGGTTTACTCCAAAGAGAAAAGCTGTTCATTTGATCAAGACACTCAAACTAGTGAAAATTGCTGGATTCACTGCTGTTTGTATCAGCTGAAGCTATGACTCAGTACTTGTACTTTTAAATGCTACTTAGAAATACAATTTATTTATAGTATAGACACAGAATGTCCATAAAGGACAATTTTCAAAATGTAGTCTTTTATCCTTCAGCTATATTACTGATATGAAATGTGTGGAAAATATTATCATTTTAAATCATATTTTACATAGAGAGTTATCTGATTGTCACCAAAAGGCTTTGCAGCAGTTTTTAATTTAGCCTTATGTATTTTTAACATGGCAGCTGGAGCACAGCATGCATATGGCATATTAATAGAGGAGACTTCTAGTCAGTGCTGTCTGTTCTTGTAAAGAAAAAAGCAAGAAATAAGCAAAAATGTTTAAATTGCATGTTCTGGATAAAAGCAACAGACACTGCCTGGCAAACTGGGGCAGTGTGAGGGTATTATTTCATTATTCCATCTCTGATTTGTTTTTCAGGGGCTAGCTGGCTTTTTGTTTGTTTTCAATTAAACTGCTGTAGTGTATATTGAGAGATCTATCATCTATCTATCAAACAGAAAGTTGGGCTTGAAATGCAGCCTCTCTGTAAACTCAATTTTCAGTTGCTCCTCACTTTGCAAACAAGAAGGACTTTTGACTTGAAATGCCCTGCATTTGATCATAACATTTTGGTGCTTGTTTGTTTCTGCAAATCTGGGTCTTATTCAGCCTTTTTGAAGGTAGTGTTTAAAAACAAGCATGCACTAACTGATTAAGAACATGAAAATAAATGTTTTATTTATTTGTTCTTTTATTCTGGAAAAAGAAGAAAAGAAACAATGTTGAGATACTGCTATTTTTAGAGAAAATAAGTTCACAAGCTTTAAAATAATATGTATTCAGTTTTCCCACTCTCTCATGATACTCTCAGTGGGATTTTTCTGGTACTTTTCAAACTGAATTTTAAAATATATGTGGTTTATAGGTGATCTGGTACATAGAATATGTTTTCTGCAGCTATTTTGATGAATAGAGTGGATCCAAATGAGCTCTTAAAACTCAACTTCATTGAAGATTATTGAACTTCAAAGAAGTGTTAAAGACAATATTAAAACCATTATAAAACTATGGGGAAAAGAACCAGAATTGCTTCTTATCATTCTTCTCTTTTTAAGAAAAATGTTATCCTAATGGAAAATGCAAACAGAACTCTTGGTCAACAAAGAATTTCAATTTGGGGAATGCAGCGTATAGTTTAATAGATAATATTTCAGTTCTGGTCTAAATTTGACATCAATTTTCCTCTTAATTTTTAGCATATCAAATAATGAAAAGAGTGATTTGCAGAAGTCTTTTATTTAAAAAATGGTTATGGCCTTGAGAATCACCAATACTTCCTTGTCTTGTGATTTCTTCACAAATTCACTTTCCTACCATGTTGTAATTGCATGTTCCTCAGTTGTTTGGCCTGTATTAGCCTGGTCTTGGCAAGTTGAGTCTGTTTAAATCCCTGCAGGGGACTTGCATTATATTCCTGGCTTGACACTAACAAACTGGCCAGTTTGATAAGTTTTTCTTTTTACTAGAAATAATGAACCTAAACAGTTTTTGTTAAGTGTCTTTGAAAGTTCACATATGAAAAAAAATGTTATATAGCATTAGGTACGATTTATTTTGGCTTGTAATAGTGTTCCTTTGGAGGACTGTGGTAAATCAGGGAAAGTCTGATTAAATGGATCTGTAGCACGACATCCTCTTTTCTTAAGCAAGCCAAGCTCCCAAAATGTAAATGCATTAAATGTCACTCTCATTAAATACACATCTTGGAACTGCTAAGGAGGATTAAGGAAGTGCAATAATCTTCATCTTACTCTGAATAACTGCTAATGGTCAATGTGACCTGGGCTCAAATTTTTATTGAAGAAGGTAAGTAAAGAGAAAATTTTCCCTTTATGAGCTCAAGTTGCCCACCTTAAAGTTAATGACCTCTGAATCAACACTTGATGGTTTAGCACATAAGCAATTTGGGCTGAGATGGAATACTTTAAACACCTATTGACATTCTGAAGCTGTTTACATTCTGACCTTTCATGACAGAATGAGTTCAGCCAGCACACAAGAGAATGTCAGAATGTGCTGCAGAAACTGACTGCAATTATGAGACTAGGAAAGGAAACAAAGGCCTTAGGCAATATTTTTAGATTGCAGAGTGGTGGGCAGATTATGGATACAGTACATAATGGTGAGGTGACATGCAGGTACCCTTTCAAAAGGTCACACCTGCTGAGCTGGGCGTGGTTTGGTTTGCAGTGATGGCAGAGTCTCTTACTGAAGCTGTTTCCAGTTCTGATGGCAGGCACTGCCTGTGTGATATTCCTGAATACAGAGGTATGAAAAATAATATTTCTGGAAGTTGTATTGCTGCTTGGCAGACTTGATGAGGTATTAAATAGAGTTTGTAAAATTATTGTAATTTCTGGTCTGATTTCTTTACCAACTCTGTGTTCAGGTTTTGAACTTGATCATCAGCTGGTGCCAGTTGTTTGTTAATGTTAACCCTTGTATATACTTTGCAACATGTCATTTTATACAATCTTCTGATGTACTCCTAGTAATGACAAGAGTTTCTTCAAAAACTGCAACGAGGGTATGAGAATTGCTCAAATATACAGATTCTCTGTTTGCTTTCTCTTCTCCATACTGGGCCACCTGTAAGTTTTGAAGAAACTCATGAATGTGAATCAGTTTTTCATTGCCCTGTTTCAAAGAGGATGATGCAACCACTTTGCTTGTCAGTTTTGTTTTTAGGAAATCAGAAAATTAAGCGAATGTTCTCAAAATTCAGTGCCCCTTTTATTAGATTTGTTATCTGAGGGGAAAAAAAAAATCCTTATATAAGAACTGTAAGAAATGTATCAGATGAATGTTGCATCCTTCACAATTTTTCAAGTGTTTTTGATCTTGGTGTGGGTTTAGCAATGTAATAGAAAATGATGGGGCTCTGACAGCAATTATGTTGGAATTTTTGTACCAGACTTGAGAAATGCATCCTCTTTGATTCACCTGTTACTTGCATAGAGGTTCTGATTGGAAGCTAAATTGTTTATCTGCCAAGTCTGGGTATTCTAGGACAGCTGAGGTTACTCCTGGCTGGCAGCTCCCCTGAAGGACCATTCCACTGAGTGTGCAGCTGCAGTGCCACAGATGTGCAGTTAAGAAGGATTTTTAACTTGGAAATACAGAAGGGATCTTGCAAGAGTGAGATTCACATACACAAAATGATCCCTGATTTCCTTAATTTGCATGGAGAGTATTTTGCACAGCATCCCTCAAGGGTGTGAAAGGCAGGTCGTGGCACAGCATTTTCAGTTTCCAGACAGAGCTGTCAACTTCAGCACTCATTCCACTCTTGTGACTGCAAACTTCTTCAAACAGGCTGTAGGCACATGCAGGCTTTTATAGTCTTTTGAATTTTTAAACAACATCAGTTTAATATAATCAGCTAAAACAAATCCAAAGGGCTACCCTAGTGATATGAATAATACCTGAATTTCAAAAATAGAATATATTCAGAATAGCTGAAATATTTTATGTTTCTAATGGGCTTTGAATTATGTTATATTTATAGAACTAATCTCTGAAAAAGTTGGGATTCTTAATTTTTTTTTCCTCTTTTCCCCTTAATAATTTCTACATCAGAATAATAAGAAGTCTCTGCAGACAAGGTACTTCTGGAGGATTATTTTGCTGATCAGGTGGGTGTATGCACTTGACCTTCAGTCCCATGTGACACATACTTGAAGAATAGACTTAATCCTCTAAAAATGCACTATTTGTTGTGTCTAATGCTTTGAATATCTCCTACCTTCCTGCTTTTCACATCTTAAGAACTGCATTTAACTCTTATTTTGCAGAAAGACAATATAGTCACAATGCCTACTGGAATTACTGTTTGATTCAGCAAATAGTGAGGATGGTCATTTTATGGCAAACAGAATGAAGGTGGGATAAGGGCAGGGACAAAGTTCTCAAGGTCAGAAGGAAAATCTCCTCTTCTGCTGCTTTATGGTGCCAGAGGAACCAAAAGCATGTGAAGGCAGCTCCCTTCCCTGCCCCTCTGACTCTGTGCAGACCAGTCTGCCTCCTGGGAAAGAACTGGGAGTGCATGTTCAGCCACAATGGGAAATTATGGAGTAATGTTTGGGTTGGGAGGCAAATGGCAGTGGAGATTTTCTAACTAGAAAGTTTGCATAGCAGATTTTTATTCACAAAGTCATTCTGTCTTCCTCTGTGTGACCCAAGTGCTGTATCAAGCCAGCTCAGGGGAGAGTAGATGTCACAGTTAAAGCTGAATTTTGGAGCCTGGAACACTCAGGCAGGGTGTAATATTTGCTGAGGGACACTGGTGCTTTGATTACACGTCACAGGAGGGTTATGCACACTGGCAGCCTGGAGGGTTGTGCCACACATCTTCTCCAAATGGGATCTATGTGCAAAGGCTCTGTAAAGGGAGGGATGGCTCCCCAGCTGCCTCTGGACATTGGCTGATAGTTTTAAAGCATTCCTCCCCATCCTGAGAGCAGCAGTGCAGAACCACCTACCAAATCCTCTAGCACAGAAGTATCTCTTTCTCTTTGGAGGCAAATGAGTGTGAAACCAAGTGAGCAATGAGAAAAGCTGAATTCTCTACTCCTGCTTCGTATCAGTGTGCAGGGTTTTTTCCCCTGTGTGCTTCTCCTGAGAAGAGTATCTCATGCAGAGCGAGATTTTTTTTTTTTAAATCAAATCCTGAATTACTGCAGTGAACATCGAGCTTGCATCACTTGTTAATGCCTTGAACAAGCCCCAAAGAACTCTTTGGGATATTCATCATGCCTGTGCTGCTGTCATCCACCTGCTGGTATTGTAACCCACAGGTTCCCTATGTCCCATTAGCCTCTGTAAGACCAAACCAATTGCACTGAGGTGTGACAATGCTAGATTATAACAGAGCAGCCAGAGTTTGTGTGTTTTTAAGTTTGAAAATACAGCTTTTCTCACATACTGGATGGCTGCAGTAAACCACTTAGAAACAAAGTAAAAAAAGGATTTTTTGTTTTTTTGTCTTTGGGATTAAATGTTTAGAAGCACAACTGCCTTTGGAGCCAGCTACAAGGAGTTACCAGACAAAATACTTCTGGAGATGTTGGCTGTACATCTTTGCAGTTAAATTACTGGGCCCCAATTTGTCTCACTGTGGTCCAGGATTCTGTTGTTGGTGGCAGTGATCTCTCACCTAAGTCCACTGGTTAAACATTCTTGCTCACGTGTCAACAGCATCTAATTAAGAGTCAAAATAAAATCCGTGAAGGGTTATAAAAGGGAAGTTTTACCAAAAGTCTAACTGTAAAAGATTGCCTGCATATCCATAACTTCACAGATAATTGAGTTCAGATTCCTGCCCTTTGGTGCAGGGGAATCCTACAAGATGATGAATTTGCTACTAGTTGCTCTAAATTCTCCCAGATTTTGTCTAGCATTATTTGCTGTCTGTACAACTAAAAAATATTGTATGCAATACATGATATTACAAAAAGAAATCTAAAATAAAAATAGCAGAGAGGTACGGCATTGCAACATTCCTGCACCTATTACTGCTACTATATTAATGAATTTATAAGGAAAATTAAAAATTTATAAGGTTTATTCTGACTTGGTATGCTGATATTAATCACACTGTCATGTGATAGGGTTGGAGCAGAAAACACATGTATCCTAATACATGCTGGTCTTTGAAATTCTTTTACTCTACCTAATAACTTGATAAGTATAATACATAGCATGTGAAAAGCTGAAGTAGGAAAATATGGTGGTTGGAAAAACAAAATATGGTGATTGAAAAACAAAAAGCAGCAGTTTTACCACCAAAGCTGTGGGGATGATATTGGGGTAGTTCTATGGAGGTTGTTACTCACATTTACACCTTCATGCCATCACCTCTGTGTTTCTACAATGTAAGTGATTTTACATATGATCTCTTTTTTTTTCTCTTTGCTATGCCCTAATGCCAGTTCTAGCAAACTCTCAAGGTAACATTCCTGTAGTAATTGACTTTGTATTGAGGCCTTTGTCTTCATCCCATGCCTTGTATTTCCAGGTTCTCTGTAACCATCGTGTGCTTACACTCTGGGGATCACCCTTTGAGGTGTGGTGAGCATCTCTGCAGTCTTGCTGAAATGCTGTGGCTCTCTGCAAAGGTTCAAGGTGCTGCTTTAGAGAAGATGTGAGACTGATGCTGAGCTGGTGCAGCTGCACTGACTCTGTCAGGGCTCTGCTAACCTGAACCAGCTGAGTATGTGGTCTCTCTTCAGATATTACTCTCTCCCAGCACTTCAGGAATTTGTTTTCTTTTTTTTTCTCTAAGAAAGTGATAAGGTTTTGCACACTGGTACTCACTGAATTCAGCACTCTTGTTAGAATGAGCAACCCCAACTCTTTCATAATGAATATCAACACAGAATTCGTGTTGATTATCTCCTATTTCTTCTGGGTTCCTTACTTCACACAAAATGAAAGATTCACAGTGTTGTGTCTTGCCAGAGCCTTCATCAAAGCTCTATGGTAATTTTTCATTTTCTGGAAATGATTTCAAATTCTATTTTGGTGGGTGTGAATAGTGAAAACTGAAAGTGGTGATTTAAAGAGCACTTCTTTGTTTGAACAAATAGTTGGTGCCAGATTGTTTTATGCTATAGAGTACCCAGACAAAATTGTGTTCTTACTCAAAATAGAAAAATGTAGAGGACATTAGTGATAACCTCTTATCAGTGTGACTTTGGAATTGTCAGTTTGCATCTCACTTTGCTCAGAGATGTTAAATTATACTAGAAATTCAATTCTACAGTTAGTTGATGCCAAAATGCTGACTTTTTCTAAAATCTGCACATTAATTCTTAAATCACCCTGTAAATTACTATGCCATACAAAGGAGCAGAGTTAAAGTTGGAGGTTATTAGAACAAGGGGCTCTTTAAACATATTCTCTCTAAATCAATATTTTTTTAACATTCTTTCAAACTTATTTGTATATCTCTATGGGTCAAATAATTTTGTCCTCCCATCTTCCACCCAATTCAGTTCTATCACTTGATTTCAGTGCCAACTTTCCTGATATATTGGGCTGTTGTCATGGCTGAAGCCAGGCAAGATGGAGCTTTTTGCATATTGAGTTAGAAGGAGTTAACCTCAATTAGCTTAACAAGCATTTGTGCTTGAGCATGGTCTGGTGCAGCTGTCCCTGTTGCTGGTTGCTGCTCAGCCAGAGCTGTCCCCAGTTCTGCTCAGTGCCCCAGGGCTCCTGCCAGTGAAATACAGACAGTGGCAGGCAGTGTACCCAATAAAGTAATCCCTTCCCATGTGCATTTGAAAGGAAATTATGCCCATCATTCATTTGGAAAGCAAGGCAAGTCTTAAAGTGTGTTTTTCATCTCTGTTGCGATGTGGTTTAGAAAATATTCTACCTCAAACTAATGCTGTTGTGTAAGTAGTCTTTTGAGATTTTTCTGCTCAGATTTTAACCTTCCCCTCTCTAATGTGCTTGTCAGAGATTCAGTGTAGTTTATTACACAGGCCCCCAGTGTCTGTCCCAAGTCTGCAGGGTCACCTGTGCTCCAGCAACCTGCCTGTGCCTTCTGTTAATGAGAGTACCAAAGCTGACACTGCCATGAGATCTCCTGGAGAAAACTGGGGTTTTACTCAACAATTGAATGCTTCACATCTCCTCCAATCCATCTACACCCTGCCTTTGTTTTTCTGTATGCATGACCCTGAATTTGAGAGGATGGCAAGGAACTCTGAGCAGCTCCTGACAGGCAGCCATCAGTGCTGATATGGAGTCCTGGCATGACACAAGGCAATGGATTTAACCAGCCCCCTCCAAACCAGAGGAACATGTACCAAAGGTGTATTTATTATTACCTGAGAGCTTCTTACACTGTTTATCAAGGTGACACCTTCATATAACTTATCTCCAGGAGAATTTACAGTTTGTATAATGCCTGACTGACAAAACTCAGGGCTAAGGATGTGCTCAAATGCTGTGTTGGCTTAATTTTCAAGTCCTCTTGTTAGTCTTGAACTAAAGTAAAGCTCAGTTCAGAGAGTTAATATTTGTCTCTCAATCTCTTGTTTATCTGTTTGTTCTTGTATTTCATTAGAGTAAATATTCCTAGCAATTCTGTCTTCTGATGAAATAATATTTGCTTTATGATTGTCTGAGAATAGCAAATGTGTTATGTATAATCACATTTGGGAGAATATAATTTGAGTTTAAGCAAGTTATTTTTCTCCCACAGCAGATGTATAATTCAATTAACATTAATGTTAAATCTAGATATCACTTTACCTCTGCTGCACCACACAGGTAATTACTTTCTGGTTAACTTAAATTTCTTTGTAGCTGCAGTGATAAAATTATTTTTAATTCACCTAGAGTACTAAGTTTTGTTTGTAGCACTAGTGACTCCTGTGTCTGATTCTGTACATTCCACTGCTTATGAAAACGGTTTGAGTCCCTCTACTATAAATGCTCTGTTTGAAAGTGGTGTCAAAATGCATGGATTAAAACACTCAGAGTTACAGAATTATGACTCAAGATTGGAATCTCTGAACATTTTTGCCTGTTCCTAAAAGAAGATGTCTATCTCTCCAAACACAAGGAGTTTTTGTCACAGCAGTTTTGGGATGTTGTTGACATTGGCTAAGAATGAATGTAGGTGTCTGTATGTCCAGGATGTTGAGCACTGTAACCCCCAGACACCAATTAAAATCCAGAACTTGATCTTTATGGTATGTGTTGATTTTGACTGGGATACAGTTCATTTTCTTCAAAGCAGCTAATATGGGGATGTGGTTTGTATTTTTGTTGAAAATAGTGTTGCTATTACAGAGATATTTGTGACTTCTGAGCAGCACTTACCCAGAGCCAAAACCTTTCCTGCTGCTCACCCACCCCACCAGCAAGAGCTCCACCAGGAGCTGGGAGGGGACAGCCAGGACAGCTGACCCCAGGTGACCCAGGGGATATCCCAGAGCATATGGCACCATGCCCAGCATAGAAATCTGGGGAGAAGGAGGAACGGGGGACGTTTAGAGTGACAGTGTTCTGTCTTCCCAAGTCACTGTTACAATGATGGAGCTCTGCTGTCCTGGGGATAGCTGAGCACCTGCCATGGGAAATGGGTATTTGTGGGTTGTTTGTGTTGCACCCTCCCTAACAGAGGTGGAAGAGGTTTTGTACCTTTGTTTTTGATACCAAAACTTTACATTAATTGGTATGTCCTTGTATGTTCGTTAAAGCAAGCTTTTCTTGGGGCTCTTTTTGCTGAAACAAGTTGCTAGTCACATCTAATTCTGTTTGTTATTTCAGGATAGCTCTTCTCAAAAGTTAGTCTTTTAACTGACAAGATTTACTGGAGTGATACATTGATAAAAAAGTCAGGGGCTCTGCCTGAGTTTATTTTTTTTACCTGGTATTCTCAAAAGTGCTTTCAAAATGGAGAGCTTCTTTTAAAATACCAATTGATATGTAAAAGACACAAAATATACACTTCAAGGTACAAACCCAGTTTATTCTCTGATAAATGGCCCTTCGGGGTAAATCAATTGCACTGCCAGGAGATAGTTTAATCATGTCTTTTGAAAGGTCAGATGAAAATGAAAGGCCATACTCAAATTTATTCCTTCTCAGAGGATGAATATTTTGTATCTAAAACTGTCTTTGACCATACCTCTTTATATATGTGTGTGCCTATTCCTATGTATATATTTATGTGTATATGTACACACTACCACCCCCAACAAATACCCTCTTCAGTGCTTTCTGTCAAAGCAATCTCATCTTCAGCTACTCAGATTTATGATTAGTGACAAATTGAAGGATATATAGATGTGTTCTTGTGGGGGCATAATAGGATGACAGATCTGGAGGGAGCTCCTCTTTTTGCCTTAAAACTACCTAAAATTCTCTTTGAGGAAGAGAAATAAGGATGAAGAAAGAAACCTTGGGGCTGCTTTTTCATAGGAATTACAAATAATGCAAAATAAGTCTGTTACCTAAGCCTAAAAGGCCTAGATTCATCTAAAATTGATTCTGAGAATCCTTATTTGCAACAACCCCACACTGTATTTTGCTGTGGAATGAAATTTTGATATCTCTGTCCTTTACCATGTAATAGAACATAAGGTTGTTCTTAATTGTTGCTCTAGGGGTAGGTTTGCAGACTTCCCTCTCAAATTTAATCTATTCTTGCATGGAAAATGAAGCCAAATGCTCAAAAATGAGGAATGTTCACATTTGGTGGTGTAAAAATCTCAACATCAGAGGTTTGGGTTTAGCTTTTAAGGTCTCCAGCTTCATATTGCAGAGAATTTTCTTCAGTGCAGGCATGGCTAGGTGCTATTAAATGGTCTATTAAGTAAGAAGTCAAATACTAACAACAGTAGTCGCCTGTGGCCTTGAATTTATGGTTTCCTTAAAATCTATAGCTCTGTGTAGGCTCTGATGAATATTTACCATGCTCACTGCCCCTGGAATTGAATCCATTGACAAATTTTTGCAGAATGGAGGGGAAGCTGCCCAACTGATGGCATTCCAGCTCTTGCAGATCTTCAGTCAAAACCCATTTGTTTCCCTCTAAATTGCTAATTTCTTAAATGAGACCAGCTCTAAGAGCTTATACACTTCATGCCTAAAACTTGCTCTTATTATAATTCAGATAGGAGTTACCTCTTGGTCATTGGCTTATGTTTGATAGTGGCTATCTCATCTGCTATGGACCTGTGCTAATTAAATTTATGCAAACTTTGCACTCAGTGCCAGCAGGGCTGAGACTGGAAGTGTTTGTGCATGAGTTTCTTCACAGAATTACTGTTTTTATTTGTGAAGAGAGCAGGCATAATTTTGAAAATGGTGTAGGGTCCATAAGCAAGGTGTACCACTTGTGCATGTTGGGCTTACAAGCTCAGCTCTTCTTGTGTGCATCCTACAATGGTTCTTAGACAGGAATGCAGATTTATTTAGATCCTGTTTTCTGGCTGTTTTCTTCCCCTCCTGTGTCATTGTGCACCAAAATAGGCTGAAGTAGGAAAGACCCTGCAGAACTGCCTGTCAAATTCCATCCCCCTGAGACAAGATGTCCTGGTTTGAAGAACAGATATCTGCCAATAAAGGCAGAAGCTTCTCTTTGAAATGGAGAATATAAACCCCCTCCCTCCAAATTATTATAATGTTGAAATTAAGGGGCTCTCAGGCAAAGAGATGGGAAATAGGAATAACAGTTCTTTACTAGGAAAATTAAAATAGAAATGCAGTATTACAAAGAACAATCCCAACCCTGCCAGAGTCAGAATCCAAGCTGACACCCATCAGTCAGTCAGGGTGTTGGCAGCAGTCCCATTCAATGGTGGCTGCATCCTCCTGCAGTGGCAGATGTGGTTCAGCTGGAGCAGTGCTCCTGGAGAAGGTGCAGTTTCCTCTGAAGGTGCAGTGATGATGTGGAAAGGTCTGGCTTTCCTCTGGAATCCAGTGGAAAGAAGGTTCCTTGGTGTCCAAAATCTCAGTTTTTATCTGGGTAGGAAAGGCTTGGCTCCTGCCCTGGCTGGAGCATCTCCCAGTGGGATGATGGAATTTTATCAGTCATGCTCTGGGACTCACTGGCCATGAACAGGAGATATCTGCTGGAGGGAGGATGGGCTGTGGAAAGATAAAGATGATTGCCCAGCTGGTTTAAAGATGGCCCATTAGCAGATAATATGTGCCAGGAGATCAGGGGCACTGCCACACCCACCTCCAAGGGATGGTGACAGAATACACATTTCTGGCCACATCAACCCAACACATGAGGGTACAATGCTGTGATGCACTGGGGTTGTGAGAGATTCTGTCCAGTGAAATCTCTGAGCAGAATGCTAAATCTCAGTTCAAATGTTTAAATGTAGTAATTTCTCGACTCCTCAAACTTTGGAACAGGAAAGTCCTTCAGCTTTTAGAGGAACCAGCAGACCTTGTCTCTCTCTCCTGACTCTGCAAATGGAAGCAAAGTTGGTGTGGTGGTATGTAGAGATTTTGAGGGGAATGGAAGGCTGTTCTTTTATTGCTGAAGATGATTTTATTTAATATAAATATTCCCTGACTAATCTGGAAATGATTAAGGCATCCCAAATCACTGAAAACTTTTGTCATCATTATCATTTGTAGAATCTAACTGGATATAATTTCACAGAGAATTTTTTCCTTCACATAAAAAAGAAGCAATAAAGAACTCATCAACTAATCCAGCTAACACTTTATATTTCACTCCTAGACTGTTCTAGTAATCACTTATCATGCCATGCTTCATCCTCATGTAACCTAACCCCTGGGCAAAATGAAATAATCCATTTCAGTTTCAAAATCCTCCTGAAAGTAAGTGAATTAGATCCAAAGAATAGTGAAATAATTAAAAAGGCTTCTCTTAGCCTTGACATGGGTTTTGGATTAGACCCTTTTTGGAAAAGTAAAGTATTAATCTGATGAATAGACTATGTTTTTTTATAGCATTGAACATAAGAACTGAAATAGTTTAATAGTATTCCTACAGATCACCAAGGGTCAAAGTATTCAGAGATTTAGCTGGGCCAGATTTTCCCTAAACAATTTTTAACATATTTGCAAATATCCATAAAGGGACTAGGCAGGGTCTTTTTTTTTGAAATTGTTCTTCCAGGTGGAGTTGCTTACTACCTTTTCTCTCTTGCAGCAGCATTTGGAAAAGCTGAATGAAAGGTAAGAGTGGTATTAAAAGGTTGGCTGGAGGCCAAGCTGAAATAATATAGCACTTTGGGAAAAGAGTGCATGTTGGACACTTTAGATGTGCATTAACCACACAGGAAGAAACAGCTACAGATGTTGAGAGGTTAATTACTGTGAGTGAAACAAAACAGCAAAGGTGGTGCCAAATTAGCCTATGTGGCTGTCTTATGAGCAACTGAAATACTGATATGAAGTGTGGAAAGTAGTTAAGTTTATAATGTCTTGATAAATTATATGCTAATTATCTTAATAGTTACATTTAACCCAATGAGATTAATTAGATACATTTTAAAATTAATTTTTATCATTCATTATCATCAGAAGTCAGTTTTCTTTATAAAAATGTTTGCTAAAACACAAGTTCCACTTTGGTTCTTTGACTAGTATGGGAACACATATCCTACTCCATGGCTGAGGCACTCAGACAGAGTACTTAATGTCAGAGACATGATCCTGCACTCTCTGACATGACTGACCCTGCAGACATCTTCCCATTAGGTTCTTCTCACATCTACAGTCACATCAAGAAATACCTCACATTTCTTGGGGATGATTAGATGCAAATCCTGCCAGTGCCCCGTTTAAATCCCTACGGAGATTTCCTGGTGGAGAGTCTCAGGGTGCACCTAGTAGAGGGTCACAGACAAGCTGCAGCTGCTCACTCTTTAATTTGCACCCTAAGGAAGACCTCCAACTCTCCTTCCATATACTAATGTAGTGGCCAGAGGATTTGTGCAGGAAATGGGAGATCTAAATTGGTTTTCCTTGTCTGCCAGAAGGATTTAAAGCCATAGCTTCTCAGGACAGAGCTACATTAAATTCAGTTGGTGTGGTATTTTGAAAGAAAAGTGTGTGCTTCTGTCCATAGGGCAGAAAAGGAACAGCTTCCAAGGAGAAGATGTAATTTCTCACAGCACTGAGTAAAGGCTTCCCTCTCCTGTCTCTTACTCTCTATGCAATCACTTCTGTCAAAAGCTTTTCTTGATTTGCTAGAATGCACCAGTATCCAACTCTTGGATTTTGGATGTTGCTCAAGGAGTTAAACTTTCACCTCAGTGCCTAACAGGTTTTACTACACCTTAGTCTAAGCTCCTACAGCAGAAATAAAACTGCAACTAGCTCAGGTGACTTGAATCCATTACTAGATCTGCAATAAGTAGATTTGCAGCAATTAGTAAAGGAGGAAGTTTCTCAGCAAATGTGTCAGATTGCTCTGTACACAGAGCATATCCTGATGATTACAAGGAGCTGAGATGACCTGTGCATTCCAGACCACTGTTGATTCCAGCCCCAGCTCCCCCCAGTTTCTGGAAATTGTAGAACAAAGCTCTGCTCCTGCTCTGTGTCTGTCCCTTCTGCAAGCCCTCAGAGCTAGCTGACCTTTCCCATGCATGGGTGGCAGGCATCCAACTGTCCATCTCAGAGGCATGGTTTGTTTTATGTGACAAGGGTGAATGCACACCAAGAGAATCTTAATCCCAGAGGATGAATCTTTACTAACTGTTGTCTCAACAGAAGCTTAGCGAGGGCTACAGATTTATAACTGCACTGCTGACTTCATCAGGGAAGATGCATGAAGCTCTTGCAAGCTGTAATCTATGTGCAGTAAACCAGGCACCAGGAGATACTTTACTTTTTTTCAGAGTACCATGAGCATGGGAGCCTCTTTGATTGAAAGATTCAGTGTGCCTGAGATGTTCATGAAAAATAAAGCAGATTGGGAAACCACTTTTGAGATTTCAATAGCAAAATGGATGGGTAACTAGAAGTCAGATTTTTATTTACCTAAATTTAAATTCCCATTAGAAATTCTTGGATTTTTACATGCAGTTCCTTAACCTCAGGTCCTTGCATTCTTGCTGAGAGGAAACACATACTATCTCAGTGTTAGGCTAATGGAACCGTGAGCTTTTTGAAGCATGAATAGCATTTGCTGTTATCTGCCTGAAGTGTACTGTCCAGAGAGATTTTTCTTGTGGTTAACCATCCTCCACTGAATAAAACACATTTTGACATTTCTATATACTGTTTTATGTTAATAATCCTTCAATCACTTTGTTGAAAATAACTCTCTAAAACACTCCTCACAGTTCTGTTTCCTGTCAACCAGTGAAATAATCTAATTTTCTGATAATTTAAGATATTCCGCCACACATATTTCCCCTTCATCAAGGTTTAATTCTGTTAGGCTCCATTTACATGTACCTAATCGGACTAATTAGACAGGATGTCCTAATAGTCAAACTTCTGCAGAACTCAGGGGATAATTTACGTCTGCAAAAAAGCTGTTGTATCTCAATTTGTGATTCATTAAAACACAGGAATTTTGAAATCTTGCTTAATATCCCCTTTTTATCTTTGCATCACATATAATCAAAGAGGATTTCTTTTCAATGTCGCTAATAAATATATTTTCTGTATTTCCTCTTCTGTGTCTTCTTCAAGTCTGGCATCTTGTACATCCAATGGCACTGCCAAGATTCTGACACAGAGGTACCTTGGGGTTTTCATAATGAAGTGGAAAGAAGTTAAGGGGAATCTGCAAAAGAAAATGCAACACAACTGGAAAGCATTGCAAGGCCAGGTTGCAGAAGTGTGATCCCACACGTGGGTGGAGGCAAGGGAAGAAGCTGTTCAATTTACTATTGTATTTTTGCCTGAAGCAATAAAAGCAGTCTGTCTGTTCAAAGCAAGGTAGCCAGCACTGCCAAACCTGGTGAAACATTTTCCCCAAGTGAGGCACTGCAGGGTGAAGTCACCACTGTTTGTGGAGGAAGGAATGGAAAGGTTGAAAGTAATTTCAAAAATACAGTGGTGGCTGCTCCTGCTCACTTCACTTGTGCTCAGTGCCCTTCGTGTGCTGTCAATCCCACACTGCCAGCAGGACTTTTGGGAAACCCAGTTGTGTGAGCTGGCCTGATCAGCCACACAGCTCATATGTTTGTGACAATGTGAAAACAGGAGCTGGCAGAATAAAAGAACCATGCAGGAAAGATATTTCACTTGAGCAGATAAGGATATAGCATTGCTGTGCTTCACTGCCCAGCATGTAAAACATCTGTTAAATTCCTTTGTTTTCTGTGTTCCTGTTGACATTCAAAAAATTCTGTTAGACAAGTGTATGCTAGTAAAATATTGCTTTTTGGTACAGTATACTGTAATTCAGTTCTTCCACTTGTTTTAGCAGCAGACATAATAGAATAATTATGTACTGTGATGTCCTCCAGTTGTCCTCTGCTGAAATGTAAGCTATTGTGCTGAGGGGCTGAATACAAAAGGTAATTTTCAGATAAATACATCCCAGTAAACCTTAGACAAAACTTCTTTGCATGTACAATAGATGCTTTCCAGACTTGTAACCAGAGAACTTAGTTGAATTTCAAAATCGATAAATCTGTTATTTCTACTTTTCTATGTATTGCTGCATGTGAATATCTCTAATGGAGAGATCACTTTAACCTTCAGTATGCTGTGCATGTATATCTGCCTTGTATGTACATAAATGCACTCTTCCTGTCTCGATCCACCCCCATGAACACACACAGTGTGCATGTTCAACCTGTAAAAAAAAGAAAGAAAGAAAAAGAGAAAATAACAAAGCAGATCTGCCATTTTGATGTGTGTGTTGATTTAATTTAGTTGTAACTGTGCACTGGGATAATTTTGAAAATTAAAGTGAAAAGTTCATGACATTTTATAATAGAATAAGGGAATTTTTAATTATTATTATTGTAGGAACAGGGAAGGATTGCTAAGTTTGCTACTATTCTTATTACGAAATAAAGGCCAAGTCATATATAGGTTTTGAATAGATTGCTTAGGAAATAGGGAGCTTTTTCTTTTCTAAAAGTGAGATTATAGTGCCATTTGACAGCCATTTCACATTGCTGAACTCTGTTCCCTCACCACAAATCACATCAATAAAACAACTTCCATTTAACTGGATTCCTGAAAGCAAGAAAGTGATTATTTGAGAAAACTACGTTTGTTTTCTAATTATTTGCACAGCACATATATGTTTGTGTTTGATTTGGTGTTTTTCCCTTTTTGAAGGACCCATATTGATAGAGGCATTGCTCTTTGCAATGAGCATAATCTGAGCAGATATCTTCATGTCTTTGACAAACTGAAATAACTTTTAAATCTCAGAATTTAAGCATCACTGTGACACTGCAAAATCATGTGTAGCTTCTGAAGGTACTGAGATAAAAGATAGCTCTGTGTTGCTTCCTATGGTGAAAAGGAAGGGAACTTCTGTGTCTGATGTGCAGAATGTATCTCAAGTACCCAGACTCAGTCTGGCCTCCTTGAGCAAAATCTCAGCCAAAAGTGTAGTTTATAAAGTACTTTGAATATTCTAGTGGATTTCATGGATATACAGTGGGTGAAAAAGAGGTGAAGAAAGAATGAAAATACTTTCTTTTATTTGTTTCTTGTGTAGCAGCTTCCTGCTTTGACTTTTCACCAGGATTAATGCAACTAAACATGATGATTTTACCACTTGGTTCTCCTTGTGATTTTGTGTATGATCAGCCAAAGTTTTTTCTTTCTTTTTATTCTTTAGCTTTGATCTTTTATGATCAAAACCAGAATAGATAAGTGCATAGAAGATGCATTGCTCACAGGATCAGAAGAGTATGAAATTGGGAATAATCCTTTAGCCAAGAGTTACTTCAAACAAATTGTGCGTGGCAGGTAAAGCTGAGTCAAAAGAGGTTGCTTGTAAAGGAGAATTCATGTGACCCCATTTTGGGTCCAAACCTTCACAAAGGCATGCTGGCAGAAATGCTGCCAGCCATGGAAATTGATACTCACAGAAAGGACAAATGCCACATGGTTGGAGGAAAAATGTTTCCTGGACACAAACAGAAACAGAAAATATAAACTGTAAGAGATGTATTGAAGGAAGCATTCACTGTGGAGTAATTGTCCAGTGCTACTGTGACTGCTGGTTGTCTTTGTAACTTCAGACTATTTCTGTTAAGCCTGTAGATAGATATAGACAATATCTACAGGGCTGGTAAACTTGCTATCACATAAGATTTTCCCTTATGCGGACTAAATGCCAAACAGATAAGTATATTCCGTTTATTTTCAATTTCAAAGTTTGATAAAGACAACCAAATCAAGAAAGCAACCAAGAGAGATGCAGAGCTCAAAAACCATACAAAGTACAAAATTCAAAAGGGGAAGATATTTATATGTGTTTATGAAATGTTGAAGTCATGCTTTTATTTCCTTGCTTCCACAGTAAGTACTTTGCATGTCTCCATAAATTTGAGAATGTCCTTATAGAACAGATGACTAAAAGAGATTTGCACCAAAAGCTCTAATTCATGCTTACCAATTGCTGAACCCAGCAGCACCGAGAGATTTGCTGTTGTAGTTTGACTTGAATGGTTATGTCAGTTCCCATCAATACAACTGATGTTTGTGCGGCGTGAACTTCAACATGAATGAGAACAAACATTGTTTATTGGGGTTATCTGAAAGCCATTCTTGTGGAGGAGGCAAGAAAGAACAGCTGTTACTTTTCATAGAGAACTTCTGTTGCCCTGCATCAATGTGATGGAACAAGGAATTCCTCTGAATTTGCTTCCTGGAGCATAAGCAGTGGCAGAGAGGCAGAGGGGAATAGGGCAGGAATGGGGGAAGGAATGGGCAGACACCTTGACTCTATTTCTGCCAGACCTTAGACAATGAGAGTTGAATAAAATCACCACTTTCTTAGTTGTTTTCCCAGGAAAAAGCAGAGGCATTCATCAAGTGTGTGTCAGCTCCATACTTTGGAAAAGTACACCTGAAAATGTTGGATGTTTATGTTATCTGCTGATGTGTACATCTGCATAGAAGCCTTGTTTCCATCCTAGTGCACACAGATCAGATTAAAGCTGAAACCTAACCAGTGTCAAATGAGTATGAAACAGAGTGGCTTGGGTTGGTAGGGACCTCAAAGATGATCCAATCTCCCTGCTATGTACAGGGACACCTTCCATCAGACTAGGTTGCTCCAAGCCTCAGCCTGTCCTTGAACACTTCAGGGATGGAGCAGCCACAACTTCTCAGGGAAACCTGTGCAAGATCCTAACCACACTCACACTAAAGAATTTCTTCCTAATATCTAATCTGAACCTTCCCTCTTGAGGGTTTTTAACCATCCCACCTTGTCCTGGCACTTCATGTTCCTCTAAATAGTCTCTGTCCATCTTTCCTGCAGGTGGTGAAGGCTGCAATTAGGACAGCCCTGATCACCTTGGTGTTCTCCTCTGGACTTGCTCCAGCAGGTCCATGTCCTTCCTGTGCTGGGGACCCCAGAGCTGGAGGCAGCACTGCAGCTGGGCTCTGACCAGAGTGGAGCAGAGGGGCAGAATCCCCTCCCTCCCCTGCTGCCCTCAGGGCTTTTGCTGCAGCCCAGGACACACTTGGCTTTCTGGGCTGTGAGTGCACATGGCTGGTCATGTCCAGCTTTCCTCCCCCACATCCCCAGGTCCTTCTCTGCAGGGCTGCTCTTGATCTGTTCCTCTCCCAGCCTGGTTTTACTCTGCTAATCTGAGTTTAGGCTAATGCTCTGTTGTATTTCCCCAATCTCTGACAGTTAACATGGTTTACTTTAGATTTTGGATAATCATTATTCTTAAAAACCACACAGTAATTTTCTCTTGTTATGAGCTCTACAACCAGGATGAAACAGTGGCTCCAGCAAGCTGCTCTGGGACAGCAGCTGGGACTGATGGATGTCTGTATGTCTGTGTGTCTGTATGTCTATGTCTGTATGTCTATGTCTGTATGTCTGTCTGTATGCCTGATCACCAGGGCCTATACCCTGTAAAAGGCTCCTCAATTGCAGTGGGAACAAAGAGTATTTCAGAGCATGAAGAGTTCTGTGAATTCATATTAAGATATCATTTACCACTTTGCTATTCACTGCTGAGCAAAATGAAAAGCCTAGCAACAAATTTTAAGTGATTTCAAAAAGGCACAGATCCAGTTTTCCTCTGAAGTATTTTACTGACTCTTTACCAGAGTAGGCCTACTGATTCTTCACTGGCATTCACCCAATTAGTATGCAAAAATTAACACTAATTAGAGAGCTACAGGAGCCTGATGTTGCTGTTGCTCACAGAGCAGTCTCTATTCCATTTAAACAATGCTACAAGGGGTTTGTGTGGAGCTGAAAGTGTCTCCCAGCTGCAGCAGTGTGCAAGTCAAAGGTAGCTGCTCTGTGTACAGCACCTGGTTTTGTGGAATGTGCATTTTATTGGATTGATGAATTTCCAGGAATTGATGCAATATTTGTAATGGGCAGTGAATAATGTAACTTTGTGGAAAAAACACTGAATTGGATGATGGGACAAATCTGGATGCAGTCCAGAGTTCTGTCTCCAATATGTGTGGTGAACCCTAGGCAAGAGATCATGTCCCCCATATGTCTCAGTTTGCATGTGCCAACTTTTGCTTTTGAAGAGCTTAGAGAAGCATTTAGCTGCATAAGGAGTAGATATTTTTTAATACTGGAATATGGCAAACACATTTATGCAATTTGAGGTAGGGACTTTTTCTCTCCATTTCCAGGAACTGTGAGTTTGGTTGTGGGGGGATTTTTTTGTTTGTTTGTAGTTTTGTATAGGTTTGGGTTTGCTTGGGGGTTTGGGGCATTTTTGTTTTGTTTTGGGGTTTTTGTTTGTTTTGTTTTGTTTTGTTTTTCTTGTAATTTGTATTATTTTGGGTTTTTAAAATCTCATTAATTTAAATAGCATCTAAAAATACAAATTTTTAAAACTTCACCTTAGTATCATCTTAACAATGGTATTTTCATTATGTATAGCTCCTATCTCATAGATTTTTAAATTTTTCTTTCTGTAAGTTGAAATGACCTAGTTTAATTAGAGACAGAACTTAGAGAGAAAGCCTTTCTCAGAGCAAAGTGATTAAATTATTTGGATTCCTCACATGTGTTCTGCCCTTTAGAAGGAGTGTGTACTGTATTAATAAAGACCAGGATGCCAGAACATGTTTTTTCTTCCCCACAGGCAAAGTCCTGCATAAAAAAGTCTGAACCCACTATACAGCCAGGAAGGTTTAGGTGTAAGTATTTTAAGGTTAGTTGTTTTTTCAGAAAATAAAACATGATGTCCCCTGTCATTAGTACATGTAGTGCCTTAATGCATTTACAAGTGCTGAAGAGCACTCTGTGTTCCTCAGTGGTGCCAGTTTGTACCTGCTGCTTCTGAGCAACAATAAATCAGTCATCTGAAATGTCACCAGTGGGTGGATTAGTAGAAGAGTTCATGTCCTTGCAGGTGTAAGAGCTGCAAAGAAAAGCTCTTCACTGGAGAAGTGGTTCAGCATTGCAGCAACCTGCTCAGGGACAGGGCACTTCAAATTCTGGCTTAGTGGGTGTGGCTCTGCACATAGAGGATGGATTTGAAGATCTTGAAAATCTTTTCCAGCCTTAAAGATTCCATGGCTTTTATTCCATATGCTTGCCCCAGTCTTGTCCTCTTTTCTGTTGGAGGGGGGAACTGAGCTGAATTCTGCAGTTGTGCTCGGGGTGTGAGTGCAGGGGTGGTAAAAGAGCCCTGTGCTCGTGCTGCTCCTTCCCTCTGCCCCGTGTGGAGCTGTGGCTGTGCTGAATTCAGCAGGCAGAGAGTCACTCTGGCATGGCTCTGCAGTTCCCAGGCTGAAGCTGGGTTGTGATCCACCAGGCTGTGCTGAATTCAGCAGGCAGAGAGTCACTCTGGCATGGCTCTGCAGATCCACCAGGCTGAGCACTGGCAGAGCTAACCTTGGATTGCTGCACCCTTTCATCTGCATTGCTTGTCTTTTGACAGACTGAGGAAGACAGTAATGGATCAACAATGCTTGGTGCACATTTGGAAGGTGCCTTTTCCGAGCATGATGCATGGGAAATGCTATTTTCCTCCTTCTCCTCCCTTTCAAAATAAATAAAAAAAATAAAGAACGAAGTTTTGCATAATCCTGAAAACTCATGTGAATCCATGAAGTAGTTTGCTGTTTATACATGAGACATCTGATATGCCAGATCTATATAAAGAGAAATTGTTGTAACAGAAGAGTTGTTTATTTTGTTCTAAGGGAATAAATGGGGTTAAAATAAAGATACAAATTAAAATGCAATATGGTTGAAAAACGATGGGCATGTTTTGGCACATTAACCCTTCATCAGTTTGGATAGCTGCTTCTTTTTCAGATTTTGTGATAACTTTTGTGCCTGAAAATGTCTGTGTTTCTGTAGTAATATCAGCTGGTCCAAGATGAAATCACAGTACAGGAATATTCAAAACTTTTAGTATAAGCCTGTCTTCACAGACATAATGACAGCTTGTTTCAACTTGGATACAGTTGGCTGGGGTATTAGACTTCAAGACTAAGCCAAACAAGTATATTTTGAAAACTGGGATGGAATTTGTTGGTTTGGACTGCAGAATGAGTTAAGCATAACTCAGAGAAATTTTCTTCTTTTTCATACTGTCTGTTGAAAAATAAACCAGTTTCATTCTGATCTGAAGATGATGTTGATCTGCACATGTTGGTTGTGCAGATTTAGGTGAACACTTCTGTCTTGGGTATGGTGATATTCCAATTTGCCTCTGTTGGGTTCAACTGTGTTCTTATAAATTTTTTTATGTTCAACTTTTCTATTCACTGGATTCCTCACAGAAATGTTGTGTTTTATAGAAGTTTCCAAGAAAAAAAAAAAAAAAGAAACACAAGCACCTGCATTTTCACCCACCCTTGATAGAGTCATATAATTTATCTGAACTGGACCTGTGCACTTCCCTTATTCTGCACCCACTTGTGATGTGATCTTACAGCAAGGCTGAAACCTGCTCATGACAGAACTGCCTGACATTACTGTGTGTGGGTGAAAAAATGGAAGGGTGCAATGGAATAGAACTGATAGGTCAGTATCCCTCAAATTTCTTCATATCCATTAGGTTGGTGTGAATTAATGTGATATCACAGAACAACACCCTGTAGATTGATCCAGGAGACATCTCTGGGGGAGGTTCAGCCCTGTTTAACTAAAGCAATTCCTGTGATATCTGCAACAAATATGAATGTGAAAGATCCAAGCCACACTTGCTAGTTTTTGGGATTTAGATCACTGATTGCACTAATCATGGGGTTTTTTTTCCCTTAACTCAAGTCTATTAGAAATGTTTCTTAGTTTTCAAAGTTGTCCTTGTTAAACAGAGAATATATGTGCATTAAATAGTTCATGAAAACAGATAGTTATCTGTCTATATGCAACAACCATCCAATAAAAGTATGGAAAAAGTGACTGCTTGTTTCTCTATAAGAAATTACTGTGGACAATTTTTCTCATGAAAATTCACCTTTCACATGAAGAATGAATTATTGTAGTTACTCTGGCAGGAGTTTGACTATTGCAAAGTTTTCATGAGGATAGTGAAACTGTCAAATAAAGGCACAAAAGGCCTATAATTTTAGTCTTACATGGAATATCTGATGACTTCCATGGTGAAGCAGAATGATTGGATTCATAGTATGGCTATACTGTGGAGAGCCCTTTATTGAATCAAAGACATGGTGACATTTACAAATCTACCAGTAAGGGCTACTATGCAGCTCGTGGAATAAACAAATCAAAGAAGAATTAATAAACTCTCTCACAGAAGAGAGCATGTGGTGGAATTACCCCAAGGGACCTAAAAAGAGTGTTCCACCAGATGGACCACAAAAGAAATATCATCTGATCAGAAAAATGTAGGCTTTTCTGTACAACTATAAATGTGCATGAAGTTGTCTCTCCTGGATTTTTTTAACATATCTCCCAATATCTTGTTTAGGAAAATCCTTCCTGATACATTGCTGTTTCTGCACTTTCTTTTTTCAAAGCTCACTGCTTTGGAAAGTTTAGGCAGAACTTCATTAGTAGAGCACATGCAGCAGAGGGGAAAAGAAAATTAGCCAGTGAAGTAGGCTGGCCTGGTTTTTTGTTTTGTTTTGTTCTTTCTCTGTGACTTACGTCACTGTCAATTAAAATTCAATTTCTCAGATATAAATGTTGACATCCTTCAAACTTTATTTTCTCTTCCAAAGCTCTCTGGACAAAGAGTAGAGACTGTCTGTAGTCTTCTTCAGGGCAGTCTAAGAGCTTTCCTCATGAGTCAAATCTCTGTTGAAAAGCACACTGTAAAAACTACACTCATTTCTTGAGGTGGATTTATAACAAATTTGTTTTAATTGAAGTGTTTAAACTTGCAACCCACTAATCTTTAAATGTATTCAACACAAAACAAGTGCAGAAAATTGCATACCTATTCTTATGATTAAACTTGACTATGCTTAAATTATTTGACTAAATGAGCTGAATTTAATCTAATCTTTTTTAAGTCCCTGGAACTTGTTCTCAAAACATGAGAGTGTTTATCATGCATGATTGTTTTTCCTTTGTAGTGCTCTTCATTACCTCTTGTAGCATTCTTCTTTTACATGGTCTAAATTCCCTTATAAGTAACAAAATGTATTTCAACACACCACCAGAGAAGCAGCAGTAAGAAATATTGCTTTGTGATATAAAAAGGCTTGTACATGTCTAACTTCTTTATAAAATATCAATAAATTAAATAGAAGACCTTGGCGTGTGTCCCGACCCTGAGGGTCTCTTCAGGCATGAGACCTCCCCAGAGAGGGTTTGCAGGTGGTAAGAAGTCTGGTTCTCTCGGAGGCACCGGCAAGAAAGCAGCTTGAGACGACCTTGTGTTGTTTTGGGGCTGTTTATTTATCTTATTTTTAAAAATGTTTCTGCCAGCCCGACACAGGTCTGATCTGCAGGTTGACCATTGCAGAAAAGTCTCCTGGGAGGGCTGTGCCAAGGCCTTTATACTCTAAACTACGTATACAATATTTACAAATTTTCCCCAATGCCATGCAACCTCTTTACAATGTCCAGTTCTTTCCCCATCCAATCTGTGGTTCCCAGGGTGCAACTTCAACATGATGACATGAAGAAGAAGGAGGAAGAAGCCCACCACACCCAGGATCCTCCATCTTAGCCACATGGCCCTTAATATAAACAATCTAAAAACCTACTTATACTACATTCTAACATTCTAATTTACACTCTTCTCATCATTATTTTCTGTGTCTCTTCTCTCAATGTGGGCAGATTCTCCCAAGGAGCCAAATCCAACCCCTGCAGCTCCTGGGCAGCACTCGGGGGTCTCTGAGGGGTCTGCCAGGGGGGGTTTTTGCATCTCCAAAGGAGCCAGGGAAAAACCCTGGACTCCCACAGGCGTGCAGAAAATAAGACAGCCCAAACCCTTGTTGCTTTGACACCTTTTGGGTATGAAGGATTAAACTGTTGTTGTTCTACTCATGGGCACTGAAAGCTCTTCTGTGCTGTCTGGGGCAGCAATCACCCCTCTCTCAGCCCCCAGCTGACTGCATTTGGCTTCAAGCAAACTGAACTTTGTAGTCCCTGAGGGTCTCCCCACGAAGCAGGAGGTTGTTGCAGGATCCTGCCCCAGGACAGCCCAGCCAGGCTCGTGGGGCTGGGGAGGCACCAGGGGCTGCAGCCCCCTGCCCACCTGCCACTGGGGATCCCTGCTCTGCTTTGATGCTTTGGCTTCAGTTTGGTTTTAAATGCTTTAATGTTCAAGGAGACATTGAACTTAATTTAACCAGATGCCAGTCAGTGATTTATTTCTTCTAGAACATGAGATTATTGCTTGAAATTTGAAATGTTTGTGTGGATTTTCATTTCTTCTTGACCTATGTAAAATCCCAATCACCCAGAGGGTGACTGTCTAACCTTTCTGAGTTAGAACTGCGTGTTGACATAATTAAGCAGGATGAGGACCTTTAATCAGACCACTGTGAAGATGAATATAATGAATATTCAGTCTAACCTTGAAAGATGTGAGTGGGAAGACCCTTAAAGAAGTTGCAGTCAGCTGTGTCATCCATAATTTTTCAGATCAACATTGCATGGATCACAGTTAAATCCATTGTTATTCTCTGTCCTGTCTCTCAAAGTCTCCAGTTACAGATACCTACAGTTAGATTGCACTCCTCCTGCAATAATTAGTTTTTCTTTTAAGGGCCTTCAAGTTTAAATTGCATGAGGATGGCTGCAATCCCTCTAATGATTGATGTCAAGTTCCTCACAGTTGCAGTGGCTTAATAAATAGTAACATGAACAAATATAAGCCATGGTTATAAACAGTGAGTGTATTACAAGCTCATCTTCAAGCAATCAACAGGGCACTAAGCAGAAAATATTCACTAGGCTGTGCACTAAGCTGATCTAGGCAGACTTTTCCTTATTTTACAGCTGTAATTTATTCTGCAAATTATGTCCTTTGGCTAACAAAAAACAGTGTGAGAGAGGAGGGGAAGCATCTGCCACGATTCCCTTGTGATCCCTTCTTGGATCTGTTTGTCAGAATGGCAGAGTGCAGGCAGAGCACTGGCTCTTCTGCAAAGGGGAGATAAACTGAGCATCTGCAGGATTTACCCTGAGATAGATGTCACAAGTTGCCTGACAGAATTTAATCTGCTTTATAACACATAATTGTAACTGCGAGGCAATTTATAAGCTTCTGTGATTGCAGATAAGGAAGAGTTAATGGAATGACCACTTTTTACATGGAATGACCATTTTTCCCCTTCACCTTCATTGCTTCTCTCACTGTGATTACAAAGCTAATTAGTGGCAGCTTTCCTAAAAGGCAACATCCCAGCCACAAAGGGACAGCCTGGCACTTGGCCAGAGAAATATTTCAGGCAGGAGGAGAATTGAGCCACAAATTGTCATATTTTCCTGCGAGAGATGATGGGAGGCAAAGAAATTAAGAGCAGCATTTGACTGCCTGTGCCAGACCCCTTAGACTTGCCCCTGCCCAGGTTTGGATTCTCTCCTTCTCTCCCAAGGGGTGGAAGCAGCAATCCCAACACGAAAAAAAAATCAAACATCACATGGGAAAAAGCCTGAAAGTGTTCATGGAATTAGAGGCTTCCGTAATTAATTTGTTAGTTTTTTAACCCGGAATTAGGATGATGTTTTGGGACGTGCGGGCGCTGCTGCGGACAGCAAGGGGCGGAGCGGCTGCGGGATCCGGGATGGGATTCCTGCTTTTCCATGGAATTCTGACACAGCAAAAGCATCCTGCTGTGGGATCCGGGATGGGATTCCTGCTTTTCCATGGAATTCCGACACAGCAAAGGCATCCCGCTGTGGGATCCAGGATGCGATTCCTGCTTTTCCATGGAATTCCGACACAGCCATCCCGCTGTGGGATCCAGGATGTGATTTCTACTTTTCCATGGAATTCCGACACAGCCATCCTGCTGTGGGATCCAGGATGTGATTTCTACTTTTCCATGGAATTCCGACACAGCCATCCCGCGAGGCGCCTCTCAATGAAAAGCTCTGTAATGACTGTGGTGCCGCAACGCACTTAAAAAATTTAATTTTTTTATAATACAGCTTGAAGCGTCCTCTGGTATCTCACCATCTGTGTAGGACTAAAAGCCTTGAGAGCTCCTCTGAACATCAGAGTTTCACTTTACAGTTTTCACTTCACACCTAAAGTTGTTTTGCAGCGTGGCCTCCCTCGCTCTTCATGGCAGAATGGAGCTGTGCAGTGCAACTGTTGGCAAGGCTTATGATGATAGAATGAACTGATTTGAAAAGTTTCTGAAATAGATGCTAATAATAAGTATCACGGGGTTATTCTCCAGTCTTGTGGTATATTTGCTGAAGTGAGAAATCCTTTCACATTATTGTCAGGATGCAGCTTTCCATGCAAAATCAATTCTGATGCTAACACTAGCATTTAGCTGATCTCAAAAGGCTGTTCCATTGTGTTTGTGAAGTCAAACCCTTATTGCTTGTCTGTAGAAATTCATACACAATATGCTGAAACGTTTGCAGATAAATATCTCAGTGTACATCATTGCATCTCTTATTATGGAAATTGCTGTGATCATTTAGATGCAATAGATTTGGGAGTCTCTAGTTAGCAACACAGTTTCTGCAGAATAAATGAAAGAAAAATATTGATAGGTAAATTTAGTTCAGCAAAATGGGAATAAGAGCATAAAACCTAATAAAGTAAGGCTGTTCAATTATAAAGCTAATAGTAAAGGACACAGCTATTTATGGGGGAAAGCCCCCACAAAATAAAATGAAGAACATTTCAACAGTAGATGTTGACATACAAATTAAATAATAAATGGGTTGAAAGGGTTTTTGTTACTTATCTTGGTCAAAAGAAGCAAGTATATAATTGTAATAGACCACAATTTAACCCATTTTCAGGTCACTCTTTAGTGAGTATTTTTGACATAAGCAACTGGAGTTGTAAAAGCAAAATGAGATAAATGTGACACTGCTTGCCTTAGTGATATCTGAAGCATAAAATGCCTATCTTCAACCTATGACCTCTTAAAATAGAGCTAATGTATGTGAACATGGTGCCATTCATTAGCATGTCAGTGGTGATTCTCCTACATGGTGCCATTAAATTACTGTGGTGATAATTGAGACATTAAAAAAAGACAGATGCTGGGTCTGTTTCTAGGCTCTTATAACCCTTTAGCAATTAAATTTCAGTAAGCTAACATAACACAACCACAGCAAAAATTAACAATTGGGAATATTTTTCTATAATATTGCCTATCTCTAATCGAATTATTATTTTTAAAGGGCCAAATTTTCACAGCTTGCTTGATATGATTTCAGGATTGTGAAATGGGCCGAAGGCTGGCCTGAAAGTGCTGCTCAGGATTCTCATAATGGGGATCAATGGGACATGGATGGGAGCTGTTAGAAGATGTAGATTCAGGGTTTTTTTCTGCCTGCAATGCATGGGAAGCTGGAGCATGTGCCAGGGCCAAGCCTGCAGTGTAGAGAGAAGGTTGAAAGCAAACAGCAGCAGTGAGAAATAGAGGCAGAGGCATGGGAGAGAGATCAGAGGCTCTCAGTTTGTGGAGCAAACTGAGCTTGCTGTGGTCCTGCTCCTGTCAGTGCTGCTGGCTGGCAGCAGGGACAGCCTGGCCTCCCCAGGGCTGCCAGAATGAAGGGACCCTGCCTGGGAAAAGCTGCTCCATCACATCCTGCACTTGTGGTGGGGGGACAGGACTGATGAGCTCCCACAACAAAAGCAAAGCAAGCAGATGTGAATCTCACTGGCCCTCTGGAATCTGAATATTTTGTTTGAGTAATTTCATAAATTCTTGCTTTCATAATTCATTTGCAGGGTTGATTTTCTTTGCTACCTCTGGCCTTCCACATTGTGACATCATAATAACATTTTTCTGTATTTATTAACGTCAAGGACAGGGCTACGAAGTACTGACTGAAACACCTTGTTTTCTCAGCCAGTAATTGCCTTGTAATGAAGCAGTTTGATGCATTGACACAGGGCCATTGAATGCTGTAGAGCAAATATGGAATTGTTAGGAGCCCTGGCTGCAGCTAAAACCGCCTGCTGTAGATGCTGCTGGCCCCAGGCATCGCTGCTGGCTTTCAAATTCTCTCCCAAATGGAAATCTAAATGCTGGGTGTTTTGTTCAGAGCACTGGAAACCAAGCAACACAGTGTGCAGTGCAGCACATCACTGTGTTCCTGAGACAGCTTCTCATGTAAATCCTCCTGTCAAACCTTGCAACTGTCAAATCTTGGGGCAGAAAGTGCAGTTTGTAGCAAACTTCCCTGTGTCTGAATGGCAAAGGAAATTATAGTGAATAACCTCTTTGCCCCTCAGCCCCGTTGGATTCTGGAGCATCAGCTGCGCTTGCTGAGGTCTAAACTAAACATGGATAAACTTTTTGCTCCCCTATGACCTTACAGAATTTTGGGGATGGTAAATTCCAGGAACTTTCCAAGGAAATGGACAGAGAAGGACTGAAGGAAAAGGCACCAAGTTATCTTTTTCAATCCCCTTTCATCCCAACAAATCTAAATGCTGAAGTTAGCTTATTAGAGGCTCCTAATGCCACTGTATGTGAGTTACTTCCCATTCATTCACTGGGAAAAGCTGTGTTGCTTTCCCTGCACTGCAGTGATTATATTATCACACAAGGCACACTGAATAAAGCTGGTATTTGTTGCAGTAGTATGTTGGATGCCTGTGAAATGTGTTGTGACACCTCCCAGTGTATCCAGTACTACAAACTGCTCATACCAGATTTTATGAAGAGCTATCTGACAGCTGGAGGGTCTTTCTTGCAGTCAAATGAAATCTTAGGACATAAAATCAGTCATGTCCACAGGTTAGAGATTTTCAATTCATCACCAATAAATTTCAGTGTTAAAGATGTACCTTCAGACCATGCTTCATACTAATGCAAATAATCTTTTTCTGTGGCTTTCCTTTGAGGTTATGCCTATTTAGAACCAACCAATTTGAATAGTTGGCCTTATCTACAGAACAGTGACAGCATATGGTTTTTTAAAAAATTCATGTTGCTGTACTTTAAATCAGAGCAAGCATTAGCATCTCAAAAAGCATCATGGCATGGATTGAATTATCTGTAATAGCTTCAATATGGCAACACCTGGCTCTACAAGTGTCTGAAGTCAGAGCAGGCCATCTGTTAGTGGTCCAGTTGGATGCTTTCTAAGTAAGAAAGCAAGAAAACAAGGACACTGGGGAATAAATTTGGAGAGAGTCTGAGCAACCTGGACTCAGAATGCCCTGTAGGGAAACAAAGAAAGAATGCATATTGTAAATAAGGGATCTCATTCTGTTTTTCAGTCTGCTGGGAAGGTTGGAGGGACTGTGAAGTTTTTAAATAAAAGCTTGATATAAACTTGGAGATAATCACCAGCTGTTCATTTCTCTTCTGGAACATGTGGAGGAACAAAGGCACATTATAGACCAACAAAAGGATTGAAACAGCATGGAGCAGCATCTGTGTGGCATGATTCCACAACCACAGGGGCCTTTGTCTTCAGAGATGAATTCCATAACAGTGATAAGAGACAACTGGGTAATGTTACTGCCCAGTGTTGAAGATCTGTTCTTGAGCACCAAGTCATGCTCTGCTCTGAGCATATGTGGCTGTGTTCAGAGGATGTCTGCAGCAGAACTGTTAGGAATGAGTCTTTGCTCAGGCAATGCTGGCTGTAGATCCTCTAATGTTTAAAGCTGCTGCTTGTGGTGTTAAAGCTGAACTCTAATGCCTTTGCCACGTTCTTGGGGATTGGCAGCATGGCTCCTGGCATGCAATTGTGTGCAATTAAACTCACTGTGCTGTCAGGAGAAGAGCCCAGACAAGAATACAGAGCACCAAAAACCTCGAGGTCCTGCTGGCATTAGTATTGATGTGAGGGGCTCTGGCAGACACCACCTGTTCTCTTTGTCTCTGGCATGAGGGTTCCTTGTGTTTGTTCATGAGTTTGTTGGCTTGCTTTTAAGGCAGAAGTGAGCAGGGGAAGGGTTGTCTGTGTGCCCCACCTGGGATGACCAGCACAATTCTTCAGGCTGTGCCCCCCAGGTGATCTCTTTCCAAACCATGCGTTCCACAAGAAAAAATATTCTGGTGCTTTAGCACAACTCATGGGAGACAGATTCACTCAGCACAGACCCTGAGCAGAAGGGCAAGCCAGAATACTGCTGAGAGAGTCAGAAGCAGACATGCTGTCAGACCCCTGAGTGCAGGAAGGAAAGAGACTTTTACAGAGAAGCTGTGATGTCAAACAAAGCTGTTGTCTCCAGAGGGGGCACTGAAAGCTGCTTGGTCTAAGAGCAGGCCTGGAGGAGGTTTACACAGTGAGGATATGAATAGAGGGTCTGGTTTCACTGTTTTCTGTTTGAGCTGGCAGGTCAGAGCTTTTGCTCTATTGGAAGTTTGATCAATTTATGCTCTAACAAAATATTAGAGCAGAGATTCAGACCTTTCTTTGACAGCTTCTACCCACCCAGCATCAGCCAGTGATTCAGCTCCTGTGTGTAAGTTAGTGAGTAGCTTTCCCTTTTCTAGCGATCTCAGCTCTGGAGTGCACTAATTTCTTTCCACAGAGAGCAGAACAAAACTGAAATCTATCTCCCTGTCTGTAAGAGAGCAGGCTTGGAGGGATGAGGCTGCAGTTCTTCCTGTCCTTGAGCATTCCTGCTGGTTCCAGTTCCTCAGGCAGTGGCACTGTGGCACATTGCTGGAAAGTGATCCTCTCTTTGTCACTTTTGGATCCACCACGATTTAAGGAAATCAATCACAGCCAGTAATTTTTAATTTGTTTCTCTGCCATGTAGTGCCAGAGGGAGTGGATATTGATAACTTGGAAAACAGTTTCTTATTGATATTTTCAAATGCCCTTAATAGGCAAAGGAAAGCCACCTGCACACTCTGTTTTCATGTGTCCTCGTCACATAAAATTAATCCACACATTAATGTCTGTGTTCTGCATTGGAAAACTCAGCCCTACCAGTGCTTGAAAGGGGTTTTAATCCTGCTTCCCCATGTGTGAACACATGTCAAATTTTGTCATGTGTACAGCATAACACAGTGAAACAGGAACATAAATATTCTCAGTATGTGAATCTGGTTCTTTTTGCCCAGCTATTATCTGGATAAAAACCAGTAGAAATACTACCTAGTGTATCAAATAATGGAAATAACATTCTCATGCATGAACTTTTCAATTGCCTTGTTGAGGAGCACGTGTCCTCATCACTAGCACAGCATGAACAGCACGACCTGCTCAGGCTGTCAAAAGTGCAACCAACCTGACTTAGTGGAACTGAGAGCCTTTACATTGACAAATTTGCTCAGTGTGTGCAATGTTAATGATGGATAATGATGGTTAGCTTAGTGCTTAGCTGAGACATGAAGAGAAAAAGGGGAGAGATAAACATGTACCTTGTAATCAAAGAAGAAAAAAGGCCTTTTTTCCCTTGCATTTTTATTGGCATTCATGCTGGTGTAATCTAAGCTTCTGAGCTGTACATTTGCATTTAGTGAAAGCTTCCAGACCACCTTCTCCAGTCTGAAATTTATCAATGAGGAGGTATGTGCTGATGGCATCCTCTCCTCTGGAACATGGGAAGGGCTGAATGGCAGCTGTCTCTGCAAACAGAGCTCATCCTTGCACTGTGGAAGGTGCCAAACACTGATTACAGAGGTTTGGATTTGGCAGTGCCCCTTCCTGCAATAGGTGTCTCTGAACAGGATGTGTTCATGAGTAGATACCTGTCATTCATTCCAATATTTTCCCTTATTTGCTACAGAGATCCTAACATTCACATATGTTGACCAAATGTATGAAATTACACTGTTGTGATTCTGCATTGGAAACCATTTGCTCCTGTGAGGAAGAAAATGGAAACTACACAAGAAAGAAATGGCAGGACAGCTTAGAATTTATCTGTCCTATATTAACAGGGGATTGATCAGCATTTTAATTTTTGCTCTAAGATATTTCTTGTGTCAGTCTTGTGATTTGAATGCTAATCTTGCACACTAGAAGACCATGTTATGTTTTCTTGGAGTGGGGTATAGCAGGCAAGTGCCTATATTGATTTTAATGAAGATGAAAAATGCCAGGGCTTCAAAGCTTTCATTTTCATAGCTTTCATTATCTGCTCTCTATGGAACATGCAGATCTTTTTTGCGGTCTTTCGGTGTCTTATATGAGAATTTACTGACTTTCAGAATCTAATCAAAATATTTAGGTCATAGTTGATAGATTAATGATTTTCTTCATGGTAAAGAATTAACAAGAAGGAAATATTCAGTATGGGGAATTTTGAATGTAAATTAAGCTTGTGGATTCAATTTTGATCAAGAGTTTGCAACAAATATTTCCATGCAGGCTATGGTGGATCTGCAAGTCTCCACTAGACACATGAAAGCCATTTTTCTATTTGAAAGTGCCTGGGGCTTCACATCAAGTGTGTATCAGACCTGAAAGTGCTTTCTTTATTCCTTGTGCAAGAAAGCCCAGAATCTGATGACAGGTTCAAGCTGCCCATCTATCAGAAATCTGTGTATTCTGTCTTACCCAACAATGGCATCTTCTATATTCGAAGCAGCCACCTTGCCATGAAAAACTATAAATGTTTAGTGGGCTTTGAACAAATGGCACACAAGTCTTTCCAGGTGACAAATGTGAAGGAGAACAGTTCCATGGAGAAGGTCTCCTGGGCTGGTACAGCCCAATCATGTCTTTACTCAAGCTTCATTTTTATGGAAAGCAGTCATGGATCCATGATAACCAAGTCATTTTCTGTAAAAACTCTGCTGCTGTTTGTCAAAGACCTGTTACAGGTAAAAATGAAAAGCACTGGCAGCATGTCAAATGTGTGTGTAGTCATCCTGCCAGATCCTGTGTGTGAAAATCACAAGGAAGAACTGTTTTTCACACATCTCTCTCTATTTGACCTGCCTCACTCTGTAAGGTTTGAGGAAAGAAACTCCTCTCCATTCAAGGCTATAAGTTATTTTAATGAAGAAAATATGAGTTTGCCCTTCCTGGTATTTATATTTTGAAATCAAAGTAAAAATTTTAGATTATGTTAAGGGTGATTATCCTTTAAAGCAGTATTTTGTATTGTCCTGCACTTTATATTCCCATTTATGGTCTATTGAATATGTGGATGCTGCTATCATTCCAGAGTAAGTGCAGTTCCAGATCCTTAATGAAGCATTAATGTAGGAGGCAGTGAACGATGCCTCCACTACTTGCTTAATTAGCTCTTTCTCTTCCACCACTTCCCTGCTACTTCAGGCAGCTGTAACTTAGAAAATAGACCTATTGGCATTTTCATTACAATATTGCTGATAACTGGGGAAGAGCATTCCAATCTGCTGCAAAGATGGACCCATGCTCCACAGTGTGGGAGGATTGCACTCCTAGCACAGGCAGGGACTGTGGTAACTTCATTTCATTCCCCAGGAGTGCCAAGATTGTTGATTTGGGAGCTGAGCTTGCTGCAATGAATGCCTAAGTGGGAATGAAGTTGAATATCCAAGCTTGTCCTCTTTGATTTCAGTAATTCATGTGAAAATGAACCCAGCTCCAAAGCACCCTGCTTTCTGGGGGGGAGGGGGTGAAATCCCACCCTGACTGACACGGGTTTGCAGAGACTACAGATTTACTTATTTCATAGTAAATGAAATTTACTCTGAAATTTCAGCTGCAGCCAGAGGCTGAAAGGGGAGGAGGAGCAGGTTAATCTGCTGTGCTGAGGAGCAGTGCTGCTGGCTTTGCAGGGGTCGGGGGGCAGCAGGGCTGCTCTGCTCCTCCAATGGCTGCAGGGACAGCAGTCCTGAGCCACAGAGGGCAGCTGCCTGAGTGACAGCCAGAGATTGGGCATCTGATTCTGGCTGGGAGGAAAAGACTCTTCATAAAACAAGCATGGCATGCCTGCAGTGGGAGAAGTTTGAAAATACTGAAATACAAGGACTTAGATGCTTTGGAATCAGATTAAACACACATTCCTACAAAAGGGCAATATAGAGCAAAGGATCATTTCAATATTTGGGGTTTCATAATGTTTGAGGAGTGTTCATATTTTGGTAGTTCATGGGTGGTCTCTTGTCAAAATGAATGGGAAAGGAACAGACTAGAATGAAAATTAGGGAGTGAAATGTAGAGTAAGACATTTCAAGGTCTCAAATTTTTGTAGGTATTTTGACACAACAGTTTCTTTTTCCCCTGTTTTGGTAAGATTGAAGAAGTTCATCATGAGTCTGCTAAAATTTATGCGCTCTTACAGGCCTTTTCCTGCAGAATGTTTTTACAAATGAAAGGGCAGAAGGAAGAGAGCTGTAAGTAAATTATAATTTCTTGTGTCCTCGTTCGAAGGACAGATATCTGCCAATAAAGGCAGAGGCTTCTCATTGAAATGGAGAATGTAAACCCCCTCCCTCCAAATTATTACTATAATTTTGAAATTAAGGGGCTCTCAGACAAAGATATGGGCTTAAGGAATAACAGTTCTTTACTGGGAAAATTAAAATAGAAATACAGTATTACAAAGAACAATCCCAAAACACTGCCAGAATCAGAATCCAAGCTGACACCCGTCAGTCAGAAAGGGTGGTGGCAGCAGTCCCATTCCATGGTGGCTGCATCCTCCTGCAGGGGCAGATGTGGTTCAGCTGGAGCAGTGCTCCTGGAGAAGGTGCAGTTTCCTCTGAAGGTCCAGGGATGATGTGGAAAGGTCTGGCTTTCCTCTGGAATCCAGTGGAAAGAAGGTACCTTGGTGTTCAAAATCTCAGTTTTTCTCTGGGTAGGAAAGGCTTGGCTCCTCCCCTGGCTGGAGCATCTCCCAGTGGGATGATGAAATTTTATCAGTCATGCACTGGGACTCAATGGCCATGAACAGGAGATATCTGCTGGAGGGAGGATGGGCTGTCGAAAGATAGAGATGATTACTCAGCTGGTGTAAAGATGGCCCATTAGCAGATAATGTGTGCCAGGAGATCAGGATCACTGCCACACCCAGTTTTTAACAATGGCCCATTAACAGGAGATATCTCCTACAGGGAGGATGGGCTGTGTAAAGATAAAGATGATTGCCCTAGCTGGTTTAAAGATTGCCCATTAGCAGATAATATGTGCCAGGAGATCAGGGTCACTGCCCCATCCAGTCCCAACAGATGGGGACAGAATCCACATTTCTGGCCACATCAACCCAACACATTTGCTCTATCTTTCTCTCTAGTCTGTTAAAATCTATTGTGCTCTCTGCAAAGAGAAATGCACTGAGTGCATTGGGATGATGCACTGGGAAGAACATTGTCATAAATATGAGCTGTAATTAATAGCTGTTCATTCAGTATCTGCTGGACAGAGCAAACACCAGGGCCTCAACCCCACCATTGCTGGCTCTGAGTGGGCAGCTGCTTTTCTGTCAGCCCTGGCACAGATTGTACCTCCTTGGGGTCTTCTTAATCACTGTCAATATCTTACAATATCCTGAGAGAAAAATGTTATCTGCTGTTGGAATAGGGTGCTGCATTTTAATAACACGAAAGAGACCCCCAAACAGGAAATGTGAATTTTGCTGCATCTGCTCTAGGTAAGGTAGAAATTGCAAGGTAACTCTTTAATGTTTATTTGTTTTGTGGTTTGTGTTGACTTTTGTTGTTGTGCTTGTGGTTTTGTTTTTTTTGTTTGGGTTTTTTTTTATTTTGTTTTTTGGTTGTTGTTTTTTTTTCTTTTTTTCTTTGCTTATGGTCCCTGTAGTATTGCTAAGATGTAAAGAAAGGTTCTTCTGTAGGTGCACAGTCAAAAATAACAATGTAGGTATGGATTTTTTAATAAGAAGCAGGGGATTTATGCATATCCCTTTGTGTGTACTCACCTTGAAGGTTTAGTATTAAATATTTTGTGTTTTCTATTCTTGTCTCTAGTGTATTTGAGTGCTGACTAGAGGCATGGTAATTATAGAAAACAGAACAAGGAACATATGCCAACACGGAAGAGAACTTCAATAGGCTTCCGTAGCTGGTCTGCAGCACATAAAGGATAATTCTTAAACTTTCTGCAGAGCAAAGTCAAGGACATTACCAATATTTCATTCTATAGGACCTGCCACTGGCTACAGTGACAACTACAGAATATTCTTTATTACAGAATTTCATCAAGGCTGTACATGCACAAGTTCAATTAATAGAAGTACTTTTCTAAAATTTAAGTAGGTGCATTTTATTGATCCAGTCTAAGCAATTACAAAGTCTCACTCATGCAGACAGTTATTTCATAATGTATACTAATTAGCAGTGTATTCAAATAACTGTAAGTCACTGGTATAAATGAAAATGTGACTTGATAAACAGGATTGTCCTTACGTATTATCTAGTGCTGTCAAGGAATCAGGATTTTTCCCTTCTCTCTAAAACCAAACGGGGATAAACATGCTGCAGCCCTATGCTACTGTCATTCCTTCACTTGAATTTTTTAAGTACAAAATTTGTGGAACATGGGTACTTATTAACCTTTTTGGTGAAAGAAGGCTGCTTTTGAGATTCTTAAAATATAGGTAAAAATAATCCCCGCTCTGAGGGGATGATGACAGTGTTCATATCCACATGTTTCTATGTAAATCTAATACTGAAACAAGGTGAAAACTTCAGGAATCCTGAACTACTGGATAATCCACTCTACTCTCAACAGGAAATCAGGCTGGAGCCAATGCTATCCTTTACCAAAGCCTATTGAAGCCAGTGGGAGATTTTTCCTGTTTCTGTGGGTTTTGGATTAGACCCAAGCAGCTTTAGAAACCAATGCATGGTGTATGTTCCCTGTAAAATCAAACTGGTCCCTGGCAGTCTCATTTTGGCTCTTTTTTGCTCCCAGGCACATTTAGAGCCCACATCTCCCTGACAGGGGTGCAGTCACCTGAGTGTTCTGTGCTTCTGGGGCACACATCTCAGGATTTTACCTTGCCTTTCCCTCCTCAGTACAGCAGGACAACAGAACAGATAAAGCCAAGATAACCAGCGTGCTTTGGGGCTGCATGATTCATTCCACATACTCATTCTTGCCACAATAAAAAAAATACTTGGCTCAAGGGCCTGAGTGCTCACATCACCTAATTTGATACTATTACATTTTGACACTAATAGGCTGCTCTCACAAAGAGCATGTGAAGCACAACTTAGAAAAAACCCACTTTGTTAATAATTGCAGCATATAAATGAATGAATAGGCTGGGTGAAATTTAGGTTCCACTCTTTCCCCTTGTCTTCAAAAAAAGGAATTATTCCACTGCCTTTTTCTTGTAGTTTCCCATCGAGCTTATCAAAGGCAAGAAATTCGTAATGTGATTAAAGTACCCTTCCATTTTCCACAATCCAGAGAGAGATCTGAGATCAAGAAAACAATAACAAACTCTTAAGGGCAAACAATATATCTCATTTTTTAATGCAGGTTTCTCAGGCTTTGGTGGCAGAGGAGGAAGTGTCTGTGCTTTTGCTGTCATTTGTTTTATTCTCACTCTGAGGAAAAATAGGGAAAATCTGGAAACCTGGGGAACTGCAGAGGGATGAAAAATCATGTTTGGGGCAATATTTTGAATAAGTAATGACAGAATCCTCGGTGTTGAAAATTATATTACTGCTACCTTTCATTTCTTTCAGATGCTGTCTAAAATTAATTAGGATTTCAAATTATGTTATTTTTATTTCAAATTTGTATCAGTATAGAGGTTCAATACCTATATTCTATGTATTTCTGTATCCCCTGGAGAAATGTTTCAATTAATATGTAGAATGTTGCATTCATTTTTCACTTTTTACCTCTACAAAACATATTTTCCCTTTGAATCTGCATTAAAGAGATGTGGTTTTTATAGGTGGTACACCTCAGAAGATATATGTAAATATCTTTCTGGTAAAAAGTCAATAATATTGATGCTTTGTACTTCTGCTGTGTTTGTTTTTCTTACTTTAGAAATATTTACAGGCAAACAGTAAATGTAAATACCTTAATATGCAGGACAGCTCTGTCTCAAATATTGCTTATATTTGTCATTATTCTAATATAAACAACGTACAGGTATTTATTACAAAGACCTGCCCAGTAGTATTTTCTGTTTCATAAATAAATTATGTATAATACATTTTTCACTCTTGAAAAGGTAACTAAATACTACTTTCAAATAAGAAAATAACTTATGAAGATATGATTCAGTGTCCTTTCTCTTAATGAAATAAGATTGGAGATTTTGCATTTTCCTTTGTGGTTTTTTTTTTTCCTAGACTTCCAAATTTCCATTAACTTTACATCATTGCACCTTATTGCATCTATGTAAGGAATACCACACCTACATATAATTAGCAGTAATACAAGAATTTCTTAAAACATTTGTTTGAATGACCTTCATTTGCTTTGTGGGAACATCTTTCTGTGAGGCTGAGGATTTTGCTATAGGTTTCAAGACCAAGTTTGCTGTCTTTTCACCTTTACTTTTCTTAACAGATCATTCTTGGCAAAGCAGCTATTATGGAACTTATTTTTTCACTGCTCCATATTTTATATTCCAGTATTCCATATTGGCTGGAGTGAAATAACTGTGTGCCTAATTTTGCTCTCTCTCTACCTCCCACCTTTGTTGCCTTATTGTGCCTCTCTTATTGATGCCTTTTATTTTTCCATGGAGTCTCCAAACTTACGAATAAGTCTCTAGAATGTCTCTTTTCAGTCTTCTCCAAGCACAAGAAAAAAATCAAAGGGGTCTAAATTTTGTGTTTGCACTCACCCAATGCTTTTACTTACCAGGGACTCAAATTGATGACAGAACTTGTAACTCCCCCAATGCTCATCTCAAACATTCAGACTGAAAATTAGCATTTCTCTTCTTGCTTTTCAATAACCTCACTTGCCTGAACACAAATCTGCATCTGGATTTGTCCCCCTTTCTTTGTATCAAATAATTTGTTGCCACTAGAATAAATTATGGGCTGATCTAGACACCAGCAAAGAGTACCAGCATTTAACCAGGAGATTTCTGAATGTGCTTCTGTCTCATGTCTCAACAGTGAGAGTTGACAAAGTCAGTTTTGTGTTGACCTAATCCACATCAAGACTAGTGGAAACAAAAGTGATCAAAAGGCAAGAAGTGAGAATTATTGGAATACATGAGAGAAGACTCCAGATTTTATTGATTTCACCCCTTGTATGATTCTGGAGCCCAATGGCAGGTTTAGGTTGGCCTTAGCCTCCTAAGCAGTATCTGACCATTCAAAGCTTGCCACCAAACTGCCCCTTTGTGGAGGGGCTGGAGATGAAGAAAGGTTGTTGGTTTGCAGGTGTCTCTACTCCAGGTGGTTTTTGATAAATGAAGTTAATCTCTTCTGCAAAGTGGTCCTAGAGCTCTGGAGCTCTGATTTTGGCAATGTTGGTGGAGCCAACTCCAAGCATTGCTATCCTTGCCATTGCCATTGGAGTGGGATGGTGGGATGGGTGCTTTATCTCCTCTCATCTTCCAGTATGTTATGGAAGCAACTTTCAGCCCCAGTTTAGCTAAATATTTTGGAAATGCAGCACTGGCAAACAAGGCATCATTTCCACAACAGAAACTTTCCCCCATGTCTTGGGGCAGTTACCTGGGGTTGTTCAGATTTTGCCTAATCTTAGTGCTTAGTTATCTTGCACTTTGTGTAGTCCTATAGAAAATACTGAAACTAATTTCAGATTAAAGAAATGTTCAGTAGGAAATTTTGTGAGAGAACTGAGGCATTTTAAGAGTTCATTCACATTTCAAAAACCTTATTGAAAAGAAAAATTATTCAGCTGAGATCAATGATGGGCACACGCCCTTTCTCACCAACCAATGTAGAATTAAAAAAACAGCATTCTTCACTCAACTGGAGGTTCATTCTTGTTCCAAGTGTGTTTCACCTCTGTTGCTAGGGTAGTGGATTGGTACTGAATGAAGTTTAGCTCACCAATAGCAATGTGGGAAGTAGTAAAAGCATATATTTTTTTTAAGGCTACATATACAGTACTTAAACCATGGGCCTGGTTTAATTTTCAGCCCCATGTTTGTTCTGGAAGAATAAGGGAGAAGTAGAGGAGAGAAATATTTTTGTGTCAGAGGTAATTGCCAGAGGAGCAGACAGTGCTTGTTTCACAATCTGACCTTTTGTACATTACTCAAAACCTGCAACACTCATTGGAAATATTCCCATAACCTTCCCTGAGCTGCAGCCTGGATCAGGTCTGAGCTGGCAAGGAGATGCTCAGAGCTCTGGACTAACCTGGCTTTTCACAGCCCCCAGTCCTGCACCTGTAAAGAAGTAGAAGGGAGTCCAAGAGAGTCACAGGAGGCAGCCTGGGGAGCCAGTGCTTGGCTGGTTTGTACAAGCATTTGCTTTCTAAGGGCTTGCACTCTGGAACCTGGGGAAAGGAAACTGGAAATTTTATTTGTTTGACAGCATTTCCAGTGCGTCCATCTCTATAATTCAACCTGATGTCTCAATCTGAACACATTTTTTATTCTTGGTGATTGGGAGTAAGCTGTCACCCAAAATACCTGCTAGGAATTTCCTAATTAACATGCTAATCAAGATTTGCCTCAAGGTGTTGCTTAGAATCATTAGTAATACAAAGAAGTAGCTACCAGACATGCGTGGCAGGACTTGAAGAAAAGAATTTGTCAGGAGAATACTGTCTGCTTGTACTAAAACCATCAAGGAAGTGCAAGTAACTAATTAATTAAACTGGGTTATAGTGAGTCACGAGGCCACATGAAGTGTCCAGTCTTAATTAGTTAATATTGGATTGTGCTTTGAGGCAGGAGAGTGGTAAGGCTCTGGCAAGAGCCCTGGGAGGATGCCTGTAATAGGGGAGAAGTTTTGGAAACTGTCTGGTGTCAAAGGAAAACAGCTTTTAGTAGTTTTAGGGTAGTGGGACTCTGTGGGGCTGTGGTTTGTGCTGCCTGCAGAGAGTGGCTCTTGCAGGGGCTCCAGCTGAGCTGCTCCCTGCTGGCACTCAAAGCCAGATCCTCCAAGGTCGATGTCCTCATCAGCACCCGTGCAGCATAACGTGGATAAATAAATGAGCATTTTCCACTCAGCTAGAGACTAGTCCTTATTGCAACTGTGTTTTATTATTGCTGCTACCAGGTGCCTGCAGGCAGGGCTCCACACCAGAGCTTTTCACACTGGGTGCAAGATCTGTGTTTAAACAGTGCTGTCACCTTAGTGTCACCTTAGGGGAAAGAGGATTTCCCCTCTGGAGGAGACCATAGAGCCCACAGCTCATAATCCAGGATCCTCTACTGTGTCATGAGATATTACCTAAACAACAGGGCTCTGGCATGAGCCAGCTGCACAGATGAGAACAGGCAGGCAACCAGAAGAACTGGCACTTCCTTCCATGGAGGTACAAATTGTTTGTAATGTCTTCCACATGTTAGCATAAAAGGCAGCTTAGAAACGTGAGTGATAAATGGCAGCACCACAAATTATTTATATTATAAGGAAAAGCTTTGCAGGCAATAATTCTGGCACCTGTATCTATTAGCAACAGATTAATGAGAAGGTTGAAAACAAGTCAGGGTGGCATAATAAAGTTAATGATCTCACCATGCACCTAAATACATTTATCTGGGTGGAATTCATATTGCTGATTGACTGGGTGAGAAATCCATTGGTTGGGCACTGGGGCTTTATGGGGAGCATAGCTTTCTTCTTTTTTTAACTGGAAAAGAATCTGGGATGAATCTTGAGTTCAGCTTGGTCTGAGTTATGACAACAGAATTTGGTAGGTGTGGAGAGTCTCTTAGGGGAGCCAGTCAGCTGCCACTTAGGGTTTAAGGCTAAAATTACTCTCAGTTTTGTATTGCAAATCTGACAGCACTGTAAAATATCAAAGTCTTTCTTGTGGTAATATGCTGGACTACAAGAGTTTGTGTTTCAAAAACATGCTTCGGAATGAAAAGGCTTTGTTAAATATGAAGAAGTCTCTTAAAATTAAGCTGTTTGACTTGTACTATTTAAGTTATAAAATCTGCCTTGCTAGTCAACTATTATAAGTGTGTAGTTTTCTGAGATTTTGATGCATGTTCAGTGACCAGTGACACGTGTGGCATTAACAGCCACAGTTTAAATGTTCCCATTGTTAGGGCTATTGCAGTTTAAGTCAAATACCACAATCTTTTAGATAAAACCCTGTGCATTTAAGCTGTATTTGTGTGGTTTTCTTTGCTGTGCAGAGTTTCTCATATCACCAGGAGGTGACAGGCTGCAGCAATCAGTGCACACAAGGGGACTGTGCACAGCCTTGGAAACACAATTGCTTTGTTCTTGGCCTGTACTTAACTGTTCTTCAGTGTAACAGCAGGGGTTTGTATTTTGATGATTTGCCTAAGAAATGTAAAAAGGAAGTTACAGATTCAATTCCTGTGGAACTGTGTGGCTGTTAAAGGTTTCTGGCAAATTATAACTATTTCTTGGGAAAGAAATGGTACTGACACAAACTGTATTAGCCTGTGTTTGAGTAACAGTAGGTCAGCAAGGTAATGGACATTTTGCCTCATCAGATAATTTCTTAGGGAAATAAACAATAATGGCTGTAAACTGCATGTGTGTAGATTGAGGGATGAGAAGGTGGGCAGCTGTAGATGAAATTATTTTTGTATCCAGTGGCCTTTGTCAGCATTGGCAATCCTGTAGTCAAAGCTTCATGATGTGTAGAAAAACTGTTTTAGTACTTTTGATTCAGTTGTCCTTGTTTCATGTGGGAACAAGTCTCAAACAAAGGCTGGCAGAAATCTGGATCAACTACAGATCTATGGTTGCACAGAATAGTGAAAGGAATTTGATGTGATCAAAGTGGGATTGCAGAATATGGAATCTCATTTGATTAAAAGCATGAATAAGTAGTGTAGAATTGTTTTTATTTTTAATAAATACATACAGAAAAATTACTTGCAGCCAGCTATGTTGTAAATTAAATAAATTATCTTCTGGCAGACTACTGGCCTCACAAGCTTGCTGACCTAGGTTCATCATTGGGTATTTTTTTGTATATTTTGCTAGAAATCCCATTATATATGCCAAAACATGACAACTGCTTTTTACTAAATTTAAAATGACTTTTAGAATTATTTGGATATTTTGAAGGTCTTTGTTTCTACTTGTTATATTTGGGATACTTTACAAACCCCAAATATTTTGGATAAATGAGTATTTTACTTTTAATTTTGCTTTCTGTATATGTTTTTAAAGCTTTAGGAGACTTTAATAGAGAAACTAATATTTTAATATATTCTCTGATTGGAAAAATATAATTCTCAGTTTTAATATAGAATATTTGAATATGGTTTGTCTTTTATTTGAATGTTACTATTTGAGTGATCTCATTTTTTTCAAGATCTTTGAAATTTTCCAGACATGATTCAACCAAATATATTTTGTCATATTCTTCCAGTGTCTGCCTAGTTTCATTACTTTTCAAAGTAGCTATTGCAGAATAGCTCTTCTTTTCAGCAGAAGGAATCTGTGAATTATTTGTGAACAGGAAAGAACTTTCTCAAAACTACTCCAGTATTTAAGATGATATCTCCTGCTGTTCACACAGAAAGAAATATAGTTCCATAAAATCAAGACTATTCCATACTAAGCAGGAAAAAGGAAAGTATAGATTATTTGTAGGTGTTATTTCAACTTTAGTGCATCTAACCAAATGGTAATCTTCCCTAAATTATAGTCAGGCAATTTGTCCAGCACCACTGGGTGAAATTACTTATGTCTTCCAAGGTCATTACCTTTCCTTGTTATCTTAGGTGGTGTTGAGAACCATGTGTTAGCTCCTTTCCCTATTTATTGAGTTTTCACCTTGTAAAAAAATGTAATGCCAGCATGCTTACCCTGACAGGATACATTTATATGTATGTATTTTTATGCTCCACGTGACTAGGACTGCTAAAACATTATTTCTCCAGTAAATCTTGACAACTCTAATTGAAAAGAGTGCATTACTACTCTGAGACCTCTGTGGCTGTTAAGCTCACCTTGTTGACTGAAACTGCTCAGACTTGCATTATTTTGTGTCTCTGTTTTAACACCACTTGGATTAGCAGAGGATTGGAAGATCACCAGCAGCATTTTTGTTATTTGCTTTCCAAAGGATTGCTGGCCCAGTTGTTTTTGCTTGTGTGCTTGGTTGCAGTATGTGAAATGCAAGACTGCCCAAGATCTCAAATGCATAAATTGAAGCCCCAACATGTTATACACACAAACCTTTTCCATCACTGTTGTATTGTGTGGGCTGTGACATTTTAAGCTCAGTTGCTGCCACTTTATCTCCCAGATGTGATGCATTGGATATTATACTTTCTGCAGTTAAGTAAATGATCCAAAATCACATGCACAGGGTGGGGAGAGAGGACCAATATTTCTCATTTTTCACTCTTGATTGATACCAAAGATTCATTGCACTTTATAAAAATTTTAAAAGTCCATTATACTTTACCTATTTACATTGCTCAGTGTCTTGCTTCTTTTTCAATTTGCAGTTCTAGCAAGTGCCAAATAAGGATATTGCATCTCTAGTTAATATGAATAATTACTGAACTGCCAAGACTGATCTTGGAATCTCTATGAATGAGCTACAAGAGTTGATAATCCTCTTCTTTTTTAATTAATCACAGGAAAATAATCTGCTAGTCTCATCAATTGTTTTTAAAGCTAAAAAAAAAAAAAAAAAAGGAAGGCAATGGTATCTAATTTCAGTTAAATCTAAAAATGTCAAACCCCCCTACCAAGCCAAAAAAGAGCCTGGAAAGAGAACTCTTGATACAAGATTTAGTATTTGGCTATAAACCAGAAATTGAATTTAAATAAAATATGCAGCCTTAAAACATAATTTGCAGCTTTCTTGCTTAGTGCCTGAGCTGCTTTGGGGAATCAAAATTTTGTTTTAGGGTGACTGTTGAGACACTTGTGTTGCAAGGTGTTCTTCTCTCCCTCAATCCCCCAGGGTCATCAGCCCTTTTTGTTGTTGTTTCCTGTTCATCTTGGAAATGCTCTGTTGAAGCTGCTGCATTGTTAATGAAAACTCGCTGTCTAGTGCCCAAGATACTCTCCTTTGAATAAGGAAATTAAATTTTAAAAGCTTAATTAAGATAATGCTGAAGATCTGGTTTACCTACAAACAAATGGCATCAGAGTTGAGGGAATGAACATTGCCATGCCAAAGAGATTCCAAGGCAGACATCTCTCAGCTGATTGGGTGCTGGTTTATTTGTAAGCAATTGTGCAGCTTTCTTAATTATTCCTCATCACTAGTGAGGTAGCAGATAATTTAATTTGTGATATTGCTGACAGAGAGGCTTCCTCATTACCATCAAGTTAATTTGTGCTAGTGAATGTGCCTGTTACCTTCCCACTCAAATGATGAGCCATTGTGGGATGTGTCCTGCTGCAGAGCAGCTCATTCCAGGAACACTTGCTAATTAGAGAACTACAGTGCAACTTGTGATTAAAGCATTTAAATTTTGGAGTGTTCTGAGGACCTGGTATGAATTAAGAAACTGAGTGAATTTCATTTATGGGACTTTTGATTCGTAGCTACAGTTGCACTGGGACTTTTGTTGGGATGTGGTCTGGCATGTACATGCTGGTATGATTTTTGTTTATGAAGTGAATCCTACCTGGTGTCATAGCAGGAGACATTAATTTTAGACTTATGAGAAGAAATTCAGGCCTTGCTCCAGGCATTCATCTTTAACTTCCCAACAGATTAATGTCTCAGTCCAGGAAGTCAATTAAGCTTTGTGATAGTTCCACTGGTTCTTCACCTGTTGATTACAAAAACTGTCTGACAGCTACCTGTATTCTGAGGGACTCAAGAGCTCAAACTTATTTTATTCATTAAAATGATATAGAAAAAAATACAGATTTTTTTTAACATGGTGTTCAAATACAAGTTCTATATTTTACCTTTAAAATATTGGTTATCAATAAATGTATTATTTGTCCTGTTTTTACAGAAAATCTGAGTGCTTGTAAAAGGTGCATTAAAAGGTAGGTCAGAAGAAATTTATGGTATTTGATACCACTGACCAAGAACCAAAAATAAAAGTAAGAAGCACATCCATGTAATGAAGGGCATAGCATTTATATGAATGGATGTTCAGGTTTTGTTAACTGCCAGATTGGAACAGGATTCATAATTATGACTTCTTCTTTTTCTATCCAGAAGATTTCCAAGTGTAATTTTATAGAACAGAAGAAAACACGAGTGGATTGGGGGGAAAGGAGAATAGCAAGAAGAAGCATTTTTTGCCTTTCATCACTGTACTCTATGTTGAATTTAAGCCCAGAGATGTTTAGGGGTTCATTCTCTGCTTGCCAAGGCTTGTGTCTTTAAGTCTTACCATCTGATCTCTGTTTCAACATCCCCTTCAAGAGGAGTTAGTCATAAAACAGCTCCCTGAAATAGCAGTAGTGGTGGGTGGGGATAGCTGAGCCTACTACAGACAGAAAGGAAAAAACTTAAATTCAAAATATGGAAGATGCAAGCCACTTTTGTGCCACCTCTGAGACCTGTGGGCAGACCTGTCTTTGTGGAAGCAGATGCAGGAGTGGGAAAGCTCCTGAGCACATTGTTACACATTACACATCTCATCTGTGCTGGTGTCAGTCAGCCAGGGAGATTTCTTGAGGGAATATGTCAGAGTGACATTCACTGACAACACCTGGAAATACAGAGTGTTATTAATGCAGGCAAATCTCACAGGGCTGCCTTCTTGCCCTGCCTCTTCTCAGCCAGATGATGCAGGAATCCTCTCTGAAAGTGGCCACAAATAGGACTCTAAGTCTCCTTATATTGAGAAATGCTCCATGTCAATGTGTCTTAGGCAGATAAACAGTATCAAGCAGAATTAACTTTAACATGAGGGAATACTGCAGTCCCTTGTAAGAAATCAATGCAGGCTCTGGAGTTTCTACTCACAAAGGCCCCATGTTCATTGAACACAACTCTGCTCTATTGGACATATTCCTTTCTGTGGGGAAATCCAGGGCTCCAGACCCTATTAAACCTTAAGTCTCTAGTGAAATTAGATTTCCCAAAAAAAAAATCAACATTTTCCCTTGCTTGCTTTTTTTTCTTCAGGCTAAATTTAAAGTCACAATTCATTTTTCCGTCTCTCAATCACTCTTCTGAAGTCAAAACAATCTCTCTGTTGTAAATGTTTGGCTCTAACAGACTACAGCAGATGTGTTTCCTGATTAAAATATCCCCAAATTTGTCCCTTTAGGTGCAAGAATGCATAGAGCAACATGAAGCTGGTGCTCAAGGGCAGGAAAAGCGAGATGTGAGGCATCATCCCTGATTGTCTGAGCTGTGCATGGCTGGAGTCAGTGATGTATGCAGACAGCATCTCCCAGCAGTGGCTCAAGCAGGAAGCTTTGTCTCCACGTGCATGCACATACAGAATTTCCTGCAGGTTCTGTACAGCAGCCTGGCTTCCAGTGGTGCTCACTTCCAGCACAGCCTTTAGCCAAGGGTGTTGATCTATGATCAGATCTCTAATGCAGTCTGTGATTCTCCTTCCAGCTGCTGTGAATTCAGATGTGCCCCTGTCCCTGGACACTGTGGGTCCCACCCAGGCATTGCTCAGCTCCCACTCTCACTCCTCTCTCCCTGTAGCTTTGGCCTGGAGATGCTTTCAGTGATAGTCACCTTCCTTCTTGGGGGATTTAAGCACAAAGGAGTCAGATTCTGCTTTGTGAGTGATGAATCTTGATAACTCCCTGCATCCCCTGTAGGCAAATCCCTAATGGCAAAGAGGAATTATTTTTTTATAGTAATGAAAGAGCATGCTCTCTTGAACTTGTGCTTCCAAAATGCTATTGGCATTTTTTTGTTGTTTACAAGTTTTGGAGGCTAGGGAAGAATTTCTCATGCAAGTTAGACTGACAATAAGCTCTGTGGACTCTTTCACTTTAGGTTAATTAATTGGGGACTCTGGGTAGTGTTAAAGCATGGTATGTCTGCATGTGATTTATTTCTTGATCTTGGCTGGTATGATAGCAAGCTGAGGGTCAAAAAATGACCATTGCCACAAGTGTAAGTCCTTTATCTTATTTAGCATGCTAAAATAAGAAAAAGAAACCTGAGGTTTTCCCACCCACACCTTTCAGGACACACATATGCTCCTTTCCAAGAAAGGTTTCACTGGGTAGGGGCAGCCAGCCTAGACAGTTTGGTATTTGGTAAACATCATGCAAGCCAAAGGAAGTAGGGCTTTAGCCTCTCACTCAAAAAGTTGTACTTTTCATTCTGGATACATTTATCCATTTGTCTAATCCTCTTCAATCCACTCTTCTCTGCTTTATGCATTGCTCAATTATTTGTATGCATTCCAATTTACCTCTAAAAGTCAGTATTTTTCTGCCATTCAAAAAAGCTCAATTAAGAATTTTCATTTGAAGAATGCATGTGGCAACTTTCCTGCCCTCTCTTCAAATGGCTTATAACCAAAAGCTAAGTGAACCCCATATCTGAGTGTACCATTCCTCATTTTCAATTTGAGCAGACCATATTAAATTTTTGCAAAGAACTTGTGCTGGAAAAGCTTTTTCACTGGAGTATTTGGGAAATGCAAACAAAAAGGAATATGAACAAAGCAAATTGATATTCACATGACATTTTTAAATGTATTCTGCAGGGTCTCTGCAGAGATTCATTTTTTCCTGTTCATCAGTTGTATACAGAAGAAACGAAAGTAATGCCTGCCACTAGAGCAGAGTTTTTTATGCCTTGCTACTTTTGCAGGTCTTGTGGGCAGATTCTTTCACTTTTGCTGGTTTCAACTAAGTATTCTCTTAGAGTGGAGAAATCCCAGGTGAGCAGAAACAGGAGAGATGGTTCTTTATATCTTTTCCCCAGGCAAAGGAGATGGCAGCTGATACGATTTAGAACACCCTAATGCACTTCCAGCTTGGCCTGGAATTGAAGGCAAGGAGACAGGGGCTTTTCATTTGTGGGGAGCCTGACTGATCATGGGCAGAAGGGGAACCAGTAATTAAAATATTAAAGTCCTTTCTCTCCCTTTGGTTGAGCAGTAGGAGATTCAAGTTTAAATTAAGTTTGGCTCATTTACATCTTGATTCTGCCTTGTACTTAAGCACTTTGAGCTGAACATTGAGGGAGACAGTGAGAAGACATGGCTCAGCAGATGACTGATGTATATATAGACACAGTCAGGGACCATTATGACAGAACTGAACTATTTAACTCTCTTCTCTTTCACACTGTCTGCAGTCCTGGCATCTGATGACAGATGTCTCACAGGTGAAAATTAATTCCCTTGAACCAAGGAGATGTAGAAACATTTTTGATCTCTGGGATTATCAGTCGTACAATTATCAGTATGTTTTACATAAATAAATCCGTTCCATGAGAAGAAGTTGCTCATGCATGTTCATAGTTGGCTGATGGGGAAAACGTGTAAGTTTGCTGACCATTTGATGAGTGTCATCTGCGATACCTGGGAATGGGTTTAATTTCCTCAATTTTTATCCCTTTCCTAAGTTTTAGATCAAATGTGAAATATCTGTTGATGTTTGCTCTCTGAGCTTGACTTTCCCTGTCTGTAGCTCTGCAAGTGTCCCCTTCAATCAGGCAGAAACACCACTATGGGCAATCCAAGATACCACTCATGACAGCAGCATCGATGTGCTTTTAGTTCCTGCTGTCAAGAGAAAACAAATTACCTTGGTTCTTTTTTTTTTTCTTTTTTTAATGGCAATTCCACTTACCCAGAGGTAGGTGAGAGGAGAAATGACATGTTATTTTCACTTGCAAGTTGTTGTTTGTCATTTAAAAATCCATAGTCAGATGGCAGCTGAGACCCCATGAGGCAAGCATTTGTACCAATTTTGTAATGTTCTTCCACTGCTTTTTTCTCGTAGGTTTTTAATAAAAGATAGATTTAAGGCAAAAAGAAAAGCCACATGTAAACCTTTAATGTCCTTACCTGAAAAGAAAATATTTCTTTAGAGCCTTAGTAAACCCAGGCTTAACAGAAGACTCTGAAGGATGATCTCTAGCTCTGCCTCAATGAAAACAATCTAAAATAAGAATATAAATATATCTCTGATGATGATAATGATTGTTATAGTTGCTCTAATAAGTAGTAAGATGTAGCTGGGTAGCTTGAGGAGTCTTGGCAGAACTATGTGACTGACATCACTCACATTTAATTTGAGATCTGTTGCCTTGTGTTTCACTGGGAGAGTATGAGGCACCAGGAGAACAATATTTGTGCCATTTGATGATCCCAACAGTCCTGTGGAGTAATTCAACCACTGCTGGGAATGAGCAAAATAGATTCATAAAGGAATTTTTACTTTTCATCACCCAGTTTGCAGGACCGTGATGGAGTTAATGGCAGAGTTCAGAGTCCATTGATCTCTGTGCAAGGAGAGTTAAAGGCTATGAACACAAGTAAGGAAGGCACCATGGAAAGCCTATTTAGCCAGGAGGATGTGGAAAGAAGATGAAGAAAGACCAGGATCATTCAAGGCACTTCAGGAATCCCTTGTGAATTCCTTTTTCTGAAGGCAAGCCATTCTTGTCAAGACAAAAAATTAGCAAGCATGACAACATGATAAGACTTTAGGAGAGCCTGGTTAATTTTAAACTGGACCAGCTCTACCCTGTACCCAGAATGTTCAAAGAAAAGGCAGTCTGAGTGGTTGGAATACCCACATATCTGTGTTGAGTCCAATTTGAAGAGGTTTAAAACAAGTAGGGATTTGGCGGCAGGATTTTCTAGTATCAGTGTGCTCTGTGACAGCTAAAAGAGACATGAAAATCCAGATTTTCCTCAGGAATTCTTAAAAGGAAGCTCTGCTGCAAAGAAGGGTGTGGAGAGGCTCACACCTGGCCTGTGAGCCAGAGAGGGTTAATGCATAAGGGTTTTTTCTGAAAGGTATTCTATCGAGGTCGTTGGCCTGGAGACTGAGAAGAGAAGAAGAAGGAGATAAGCAGAAGAAAACCTGCACTGGGAAAAGTATTTTGAGAAAAGTTTTGTGGAAAACAGAGGCCTTACACCAATCAACATTATGTTGAGCTATTGTAACCAATGAACAAAGTGTAAACTTTGTAGAGTATATAAAAGGCAGGTGACTGTTGTAATAAACAGGTATTAGCCTTCTGGAAGGGAGCGTGTCTATTTGTGTGTCACACTTGCCTCAACAGCGACAGAAGGGAGTGACAGAACAGCTTCAGGAGATGGATTACTCTTGTAGGAATATGAAGTTGGCAAGGTCAGGGGGTGGTTTTGGTGGTATCAGCCTTGGCCTCATTACCACTGTTGGTTCTTTGAGTATTGTGGAGTTTGAGGATTCGCAATCTCTGAGAGGTCCTTTACTCAGAGGGAGGTGCTGGAGAAGCCACTGAGGTCCAGAAGAGCTCAAAGGGCTTCACTCAGGACCACTGTTCACAGGGTCACAAGATGATTGACTTTGGTCATCAGCAAGTTTCCATCCTGGCCATAACCTCTGTCAGAAACTGGGCTGTAACAGCAGCACTGCTCCACTTGGGCTGTGATTCAGGTAAATGGCTCACCAGGACTGCAGAGGGTAATTGCTTAAGGCTGGCCTTGTTTGGGCAGCTGCTCTTCCTGGTTGTTTCCATCTGCACCATTCAAGAGATGCTGCTAAGATCCAGAAGTGCCTCACAGCTTGACTGGTGTGGTCAAGGGACACTTCACCTCCCAGATGGTTCAGTCAAGGTTTATCAGGAGCTTCTGAGGTTGCAGCCAGGTCAAAGGATGGGGTGGGGTGAAGGACCACTCACACAATGTTTGAGTAAAATTACAATTTCCCTGTTATTGTATGACAATTAAGAGAAGCTACTCTGCTCTGTTGCCTGGAAAACCCAGCAAATTACAGGAGTGCAGCATTATTTATGTAGAAGTGGACTGCCAGTGTTGAAGGCCCTAATCCTAAGAATTAAAATGACAGCTAATGACCTGTGAGTGAAAAGAATGTGGCATTATCCCCCAAGATATAAGCTGCATTTATGCATTGGTTTATTATTTATGATGTGGCTGTCATGTGCACTTGAGAAATTGCACATCAGGATCCATAGCAGTCTTACAGAATATTTCATAACCTGTGGCTGCTAAATTGATAACCTTGGGCTCTTTACTGACTCAGCTTTTCTTGCGCACCCCATCCCATCATTTTGCTCACCAGTTCTTTGGAAATAAAGATAAGTTTGTCTCCTAAAATTACTTTTTTGAAAGACAGTGTACTCTCTGTTTCATCTAATCAAAGCAAGGCACTTATTTTTCCTCCTGTGCCTCATTTAGGCATTCCTTGTCAAACACCAAATCCAAGCCTAAGTGACTGCTGGCCTGGGAGCTCTGTTTCTTTTATGGATTCTGCCAAACTCTGGCAAACAGCCCAGAAGGAGCTTAAAGCAAACTTATCTCATTTCCACTGAGGTCTAATAGGTGTGGGAATTCCCCTGAGGTAGTACAGAAGTAATTTTCTCATCAGCTGTCAATGGTCCCAATCCACATGGCACAGATAATTTAAGCATCTCAAAAGGGTAGCCTTAATTTAACAGCAGCTCAGGCTGGGTCCATGACCTTGAACAGAAAATTCAGGGGTTTTCCCTGGTTTGTGAACTCTGATGTATTTTATTGACTTCCCGTTCATCAAATATTTTCTAATGAAAGCAGTCATTCTCACAGGATATATGCGTGAGGTATTCTGTGAATCCTTGCAATAATATTGGGGCCAGTTTTGCATGTTTAGAATAACTGTCATTGCACTGAATTTGGCTGAGAGAATTTGTACCATAATTTAATAATAAAAAAAATTGTCCTATCTTCAGCTTTTCCTGTCAAATGACAAATCCAGACATTACAAACTATTGAGAGAAGAGCTTTCACAGAAAAGGATGTGTATCATATCTTTGCAGGTGATATCCCTGGGATAATATTTATGATCAGGTGATATTTTTACAAAGTACTTTGTGCTTTGCCTCTGCAGTATTCCATTTTGTAAATGAAAAAAGGAACAAGGAAAGGAAAACCAAGAGCAACCAAGTTGACTAGAAACAAATCATTATTCATTTGTTGGCTTTTGCTTTTTTTTGGGAAAATTGTTTTGTGGGAAGGTAGGGGGAGAATATGGTCTTAAAATGGCTTTTTGCTTTGAAGCACTTTAAACTATTTTGTAAATGATCCATAGGAAGCAAAATACTTTGAACAGGGATTTTTTTTAACAAAACTGGGAAAGTGTGAAAGTAATTTGATAATTTGGGCTAGGGAGAAATGTCCCAAGCATCACTGAAAATTACAACAAAAGAATAACTGGGGAGCACTAAGCAAATTCACTTATTGAGAACTGGAATAGCAGCATATTCTTACTGAACCAGGTCCTGTGTAAGACCAGGTAGGGCTAGGTATGTGAAAGGAATATTTTATAGTTGGATCAAGACCACCTTTTTTATCCTAAGGAATCACTGGGGAGCTGGCACTTACACACAAAACACTGACAGAGCAGCCTAATGTTTTCATTAAATCTCTTCTCATTCTACGAGAATGCCCTAAATATAGACCTTATATTTTTTGCCTCCTGTGTTTGGCTTGTTAGAGATTTTGTTTTATAAGAGAAAGGCAAAAAATAGTAGGTCTTTTAAAAACACTCTTAGGTGTCATTTGCTGTGAGAGAAAGCATATACAGAACACACAGCAATGTGGAAGGGTGTGAAGGATTTTATTGGAATTTAGTTCTCCTTCCCTGAGTAATGCCACAATCCCAAACCTGTAAAAGCCTTTCTGCCTCTCAGCACTGCCATGAATCTTCAGCTTCTGAAATCATAAACACTGACTTTCACACCTTTATATTCTGGCAAGTGTGCATCATTTAACTCATGTGTTTTTCTGGTCTAATTCTTGTATTTTAAGGTTCACAGGCAAATATTTTCAAATGGGAGCACTTGACCATCTTGAGGGATTAAGGAGGAAAACAATAAATCAAATTGATTTGAGATCTTGTCTGGTATCCAACATGTGTCACAAGTTCTACCTGTGAGACCAAACATACAAAGTCTGGACAGGTGGTTGTAGGAACTGGACTGGGTTTGTAAAAGCATGGAATCACCACAGAAAAGCCTGGTTCTGCTGGAAGATGTAAACATCCATGCTTCAATTTGGGCTGGAAGCTCAGGTCCAATAAATATCAAATGTTTCTCATGTTCAGGATGTTATGGTTTTGATTGGTAAATTCAAATTTTGGAGAAATAAATGCTTTTTATTAAAAGATTAGGGAAATAAAATTTGCTTTTCTTTACCTAATTCCTACCCCAACGATGTGCATAAATCAAACTCAGCAGAGTGAACAGCCTGCTTTATCTACATGATCTTCCAAGAAAGAAAAAACACTGCCTAGAAAATGAGTTTTGCATTTGTTTCAGGACTTTCATTAGAATTTTCTCAAAATTTTAAAATATGCTGCTTTTGGTTTGAAAACATTCTGGTGAGCTTGGAGTTTCTAAAAGATTTCTCATCTTCCTCAATAATTTTTCTGCTGCTTATTTCAGAGTGAAGCAACTTCTTTCTAAACTATGGCATCATACAGGTTAAAGGTATACATACTAATTTCTTGTTTAAGTTCAAGGGGTTTTTTTGTTTGGATTAGGTTTTTTTAAGTTCTCTTGGTGCAGCAGAGCTCAACTGTGAGTATGAGAGGGGATAGGGAGACAAACTGAATGGACAGGATATTTAGAGGCTCATTTCTAATACTGCTCTGATTTGGATTGATTAAGGGTTAATAGAGGGAAGGAGTCCACAACTACACTAAGAGAGATTACATGACAAAGGAATTAATTTAGACGTTTTAAGGCAATTTATTTATAAAGTATTTGCATGTTAAAGGCAATTGTTCTCCTTTAAACTAAGTTTGCATTAACTAAGTTTCAGAAATGATGTATTGAGTGGGCTAAGCTTCTGTAAGTTCCAGTATTCTGCTTCATGAATAAAACTGTCAGAGTAAAGCAACCAATAACTCTCTGTCTTGACATTATATTCACTATAACAAATAAATCTTTAGGATCTCAACAGACCTGGCAACTTCATTAACAGTTATGCCCAAAGCAGAGAATGAAAGGAAATCAATTCATGGAGTCTGATATTTTAGGGTTTACAGAAGAGAGGGGTTAGTGGACTGCTGATGAACCTTCTGGGCTTTAGCTCAATCTTCCTCCTACAGAGAGCAACAAAAATTATAAAAAAAAAACTTCTATCCGAGAAAGAAGCAGTGCTCAAAACCAAGGAAGGGGTGTGAATTAATTCTAATTGGAAATAGAAACAAAAGCCTGTGAATCCTAATTCCATTTTACAAGAAATATCTATTTCCTGGAAAGCTTCATAAGGAGGTTGGCCCCAATCTGCAAAACCACTTCACCAGCTCAGGATCTGGTATTTGTAGCTGAACAGATTGATTCCACAGAGCTTTTTACTATTTTTTTTTTTTCAAATCTCAAAAATATTTCCTAATTCTGCTTCCACTGAATATGTTACAGTTGACCTCAGATGAAACATAGGCCAGTGTGATAATATTCTGATTCTATTCAATAAAAGTCAATGAAAGTATCTGATATGATAGAAAGTATCATCTGCAAAACAGTTGTTGAGAAAGTTTCTGTGAATTTTAAAATTATTTCTACTTAAAGAGTCCAATATGTATGCCTGAGGCTGTAAAATCAAGAATAATCTTTAGGGATGGGGACTAATCTGAGGCATAAAGATTAGGTAAAAGATAAATCCATTGAATATCTATGTTATGCATGTATATGAATAATTCCACTATTTGAATTCCTCTAAACCACAAGGAATAGAGAAATATGTCTGCCTGATCAAAATAGTAATTTTTTATAAAGTAACTGAATTAAATCTCACTTGGTTTCCTGTTATGTAGGATGCAATTTACATAATAAAGAAGATAGTTTTAGCCTTCTGAATATTGAACCAGATTTAGGGTGAGGGAATAGCAGAAAATCTACATATTGTAGATCAGTTCTAGGCACTTTCTCATACCTGGGCTTCCAAGCTGGCTTTATTATGAAATTTATTTCAGGGAACTTCTTGCAGGCCTACAAGTTCATACTGCATTTTCATGCACTGAAATTGTATACATTTATACTAAATGATATTTCTTAGTTAAAAAAAAAACCTTATAGATAAAAGGTCAGGGCATAGGAGATGAGCAAATTAATGAGAAGGCCAGAATGGTAGAAAGGGAAATGTAATGAAAGCAAGTGTCCAATTCATATGTGATCAGTAACTGAGATAATTTTTTTTCCATCTGCCTGAAATATTTTATTGCATACTCACCCTTTTTTTCATAGTTCTACATGGTTTTGCAATAGAGAGATGCATCTGCTCAAGCAGCTTTCTGGAGATCACAATATGTGATGTGATGCTAAAGACTGGTGCAGCTTGTTAGACAATTTCCTGCAGTAAGAGATCACCCTCTAATGCCAGTCTCTCTGTACATACAAGATTTGAAGATTCACTTTAAGCCAAGGATTTTTGTCATGCCACAGTCAAGACAGATTTCACTGTGAGCTGAAGAGAATCTAAGGGAGGGTGTGTGAGCAGAATACAGGGAAGAAGCTCTTTGCTTTCTTTGTTATGGGTCCAGTGGTAGCAATCTGAGCCTAGGTTTCCCTTGTGCTCTTGAGACACAAGAAGAGTCAAGGATTTTCCTCTAGAAAAAGACCTTAGAAAACATTATTCCTACTCCTGGAGAACTGTCTCTCATAAAAGCTAGAAAAGCAATGTGGAGGAACTTGTCTTCATCAAGTAATCAGTTCTATATTTTCCAATTGATGTGTGTAGTCAGGCTAAAGTGGAAGGACAAGTTTCCTGAAGCTTCTTCCCACACTTCTGACAGGCTTAAGAGAAGTTTAAACTCTCTTCAATTTTACAATTTAAGTAGTTTATAACAGATAATTGGTTCCAACCATTCCTTACTAATGTTGCATACTGTGAGCTGATTGCTTGCTAATTATCCATATGAAAGATAAAATGTGGAGCATTCTTATTCTGTAGAATAATTCACCTACCTCAGTCCATAGAGACACAAGTTAATGGCTTCTGACCAACTGTGAATTATTACTGTGGAGCTGCTGCTGATAACCATTGTTTGTTTAATTGCTGCTTCATGGTACAACAGAAAAATATTGATTATGGAAGATTTGGTGCTTTGGGCAATGAAACTTTTGAAGTCCCATGTTTTCCTTGACATGCAAGCCTTTTAATAGGATTCTCTACCTAATCCTACCAGGTCTGATCTGACCCTTTTCTTCTATGGCACCTATCCTATATCTGGTCACTGATATCCATGAAATTTGTGTTAAATTCTCTGAAATGACTGTTCAAATTTGGTTAAGCTCAATCAGTAAGTTTCTAAGTAAACATTTTGGCCAGGAATAACTGTGTGCTCATTTGCTCTGTGGTTTTATAGTGCCAATTCAGCCCTGATTTTTGCTGGTGAGAGTGAACAGCACTGTCAGGTCACCAGTGATCCCACTGCCTCATTGTTATCTCTGCTGCTTTTGTGGTTCCACTGGGAACACTGCCTGTGATTTCCCTTCAAGGCATGCTGATAAAAATTGTGTCCAGCCTCAGGTGAATGATAAAACACCCACTCAGTGTCATGAGAGTAAGTGTGTGATCCCTTATTCTCCACCAAAACATCCTGCACCATTAAGGTGACCAAAAAGTCAACCTTGACCTCAGCAGGAGAGCTCTGGGCAGTCTGTGTTGATTGAAAGTTAATGCAGCAAGATGCAGGAGGCAGCCCTAAGGCACAAGGCAAGGGGTGATTCCTGCAGGAGGGGCAGCAGGAGCTGTGTGTGAAATGTGCTCCTGATGCCTTAGGATTTCAGCTTTTATATAGTTCATATATTTGTAATCCTGCAATTCTTGAGTTTGTAACTCTAAACTCCATATGGAGTGTTAGCTGCTGCTTTCCCATTTTGCTCAGACACAATTCCTCTGCAGGCCTGGGAATCAAGGACACTCACTGCCTCAGGCCTGGAGAAGTGTAAACAAAGGTGAGTGGAGGGAGCAAGACTGAAGGAAATTACTTCATTACCTGAAACTGCAATTTCAAAACTAATCCCCAATATGCAAACGGTCCAAAGTTATAAAAGTGTGAAAATCGTGGCTCATTGTCCATTGTTAGGTATAGCCCCTGGAAGGGCTTTGTCAATAAATAAATGCACAATAAATGTAACCACAGGCTATTCTCTTAGTTTTGTCTCTGTTTTTGAGTAGCCCAGGGAGGCATCACTGTCTGAGCTCTGGGAGGGCCATGGCCTCACCAAGGCAGGGGCACAGCCCCAGCCCCTGCCCCTCCTGCCTGTTCCCTCCCATCTCCCCTCCTGTGCCAGCCAGGAGCATCCAGCTGGATCCCACCATCATCCCGAGGGGACTGGAGCAGCTCTGACCCACAGCAAATGCAGTGCACTATTTTCCTCTGAAGAGTTACTCTTCAAACACTTCTGCTCTCTCCTTCTCTTAACTGCTGCAATCCTTTTAGTTTAACGTGTCCTTCCTGTATAAATGGCACTTAGGAAATGATTTCTGTCTTCCTCGCCTATAAACCAGCCTGAGATTTCTTCAGTTTGTTGCCACATAAATGAGAAAAAAGTTGTGTGTACGCCAGGAAATAAAAAATACCAATCTATTGTCTCTTTCTTTTTATATGGCTAGTTTTGTCTGAAGATATTAAATCACCTTAGAACTATCAGTTAGCTGAAAACGAATTTTACTGCATCCCCGAAGTTTAAAAGTAGTGAAACAAAAAGACATTTCAGATTTTAATCCATATTTTTGTTGCCTTTTTTTTTTTCTTGTTCTCTGTGGCCTCCAAAGAATTCCAGAGCTTAGTAAACTTTCTCCCAGGCTGTATATACATACATATATATAAACACACACACACATATATCTAATTTGATCATCATACTTACAAATTCCTAACTTCAGGGAGTCAGGAAGCTGGACCACACTGGCATATACCATTCCACTTAAAATAAAAGCACATTCCTGTAAAAAAGAAGTTTGCATGAAACTGCAGTATAATGCATTTTCTGTACTGTAGAGAGCTCAAAAAGTTTCTGTGTTTTTTTAGATACAACAAGATCCAACTCTTTACATATCCAGGACTGCAGCCATTCTCAAGATTTGTGGTAGGAGGGGGAAGGAGGATTAAGGTCATTCAATTTAGATCCTGCTGTTGCCTTTTAGGGCAAACTAATACTTTGACCTCGAATGAAAAGTTCTTAAACATGTCTGTGATATTTTGGATATGCCTTTATATATTCCAGACACTTTGCTGTCTGGCAGAAAAGTTAGATTAAAATTATATTAATATTTGAAGTTCACCTTTAGTGGAATCTTCACAGACACAATTGTCTGCTGTCTAGCAAACCAAACAGTACCTTCTCATCCTCAAGAATGTTCTTAAAATCATTGTTCCATGTATTTTCTGTGCTTTGTTGGATTAAGACAAAGTACTCAGAGCTGCTAAGTGCTCAGTGCTGCTCTAGGGAATTTTTTCATGATGTCAAATACTTGTATGTCATGAACTAGCTGAAAAATCATCATCATCATGATGTTGTGGGTGCTTTTCTTATGGGTAGGTTTATCTCAATGAGTGTCTCTGTATTGTCATTTTAATACCTTTCTCATTACCATTACTCACTTGTTCAATGCAAAAAAATTATTTTTTTTCTGCTGTCTGAGTGATAGGGTTATCTAAATTGTTGTGTTCCTTGGTTTAGTATTGCAATTCATAATGCTTTGAGAAAACAATTTGTTTCCCATTACACCATAAATTAATGGTCTATATTTGTTTCTAGTGGATTTATTTCAGTCAGAAACTTTTTAATGGGAGCTGGGCAATTATTTGTCCTCCTGGATCTGTGAAAACATTTCCCTGATGTCAGTTCCCTTTATAATGTCCTCAGAAGAAAATGAATAAGATTTTCAGTAGCAGTGGGAGGACCTTCAATTTGCATTCATTTCAATTTCTTCCTTCTTAATTGTTCTGATGCTTTAAAAAGATCATATCTTCATGATTGTGTGAGCAGTATTGACCAATCACTTCACAGTGTCTGGGGTTGCTGCACCTCCCCCAACATTCTTTTGCTGTAGCATTTTTACCTTGAGCTACTTGAGCTCCTTGGAAATGCAATATTTCACTGGAAATATTCATGAATGTAATTATTCATTATCACAGGAATCCCTTTGCTGCTCTCCAACTGAGTTTGATACCACCATCACAGAATGACACAAATATTCAGCAATTATTTCCTTTTTAAAATGGTAATTAATTTTTTAATTGTATTTGATTAGCAATGAACTGATAGTTATGTTAAATTTGTTTCCAAATTCTTATGATATTTTTGGTCAGTAACAGAAAAGGTATTATGCTGCCATTTAATTGGTTTGCTTTAACAGTAAATCATTCTGTAAATATAGATTTAGCTAGATCAAAATAGATTATTCTGGGGTCAAAGTCAGAATTAACATATGAGATATATTTAGGTATGTTACTTAGTAACTTGAAAATTTTTAGTGTTCATTAATTCCATGCCATAGTAAAAGAGATGGTTTATCAAAATCTACTGCACAATCAATTTTTAACAATAAATAAATGACTGTTTGCCTGGCTTCAGTACTGTTGAATTATCTATGGGACATGGTGTAAGTGTGTAAATTAACTTTTGGAAAACATTAATATTACCACTCTTTCCAGTTCTACATGAAGGTATCAGTTCAAGAAAGTATAAAAATTTTAAGGGAAATTATAAATTATTTGGACACTAACAAAACTTGGAGTCACTGTAGTTCTGTCCTTGACATATTTTCAGAACTTCAGTCACAATGGGTGAGAAATGCAAAATCCAAAGGTGTTTGGCTGACAAAGGACAGTGTAGAAAGTGCTCATACTGCAGTTCACAGTCTGGAATTTTGGGGGAATGCAAACATCTGTACGTAGGATGTGGAGGGGATGTCCCAGAGAATAATTCCCTGGATTTCTGCTGTGTTTTGTGACCTCTCAAGTGTGTGCTACTTAAAGAGAGCTGGGTTTCCTCTGCTCTCTTCTGACAAGTGCTGCATTTGCATTGAAATGGAAAAGTAGAAACCTCATGAAATACATAAATAAATAACAAAAATAAATATTACAAAAAGCTTTTATTCTTAGCACATCATAAACTGCATGTTATAAAAGGAGGTTAAAGCAGCACGTGAATGATGCATTTTGACTTTACTGATCTGTTGAGAGAGAAATTTTCTCACAGGGTAGAGGATGTGGATGCAAAACTGCTCTGTCAAAATATTTTCTATCCCATTGACTAAAGATCACATGCAGCTGAGCATGATACACATTCACAGGCAATGATGTGCAGAGTTTTCTGAGAAGGTCACTGAAGGTCATGGAAGCTGGGCCTGGCACTGTAATTCCTGGTAAATGCCTGGATGTATTGCTAGTATTTAGACTCCTATGTCACAGGGGAATAGATGCTCAAACAGACTTAGAATGAGCTCAGTCTGAAAAAAAATATACTGCCACCCTAGGTGGGTTTTGAAGAAAAACTGGCTTCAAGTTCTGATTTTATACTAGCTGGAATTGTCTGCATAGTGCTCTATCCTCTAGAAATGCCTAAATTTGGAGGAGTAATTCTGATAATACCAGCTGATTATTATCTTCCTTTTTCTCTGTCTCCAAAATAAATGCATGACATAATCATTAGAATGACAGGAAAAGGAGAGGAACATAAAGTCAGAATCTGAGTAGTTTTGCTGGCAATGTTTCTTGGTTTTGGTTAGGAATTGGAGCACATTGTATATAAGATATTTGTTATTGATTAAAGTTCAGTTAAAACTGAAGAAAATTGATTCAGAAGCCTACTCTCATGTGTATCTATTCTGGGAATGGGTTTTACAGTGTATGCTTATAAAAATTTATCTCTTCCTTGCTGCAAAGGTAGGATGTCATTGTAATTATTCAATTTACAGATCATGCAGGGAGTGATTAAGCATGTGTATTTTGTGATAGGTGTAAATTAAAAATAAATGTCAAATACACAGAAAGCACTTCTCTGAGTGTTTTTGCAGATATGTAATTGTCTTTTTGAAAAAAAATTAGATATCCAGAAAAACACTGTTGTACTTTGTGGATATGTACAGCTCATACAAGATTCTCCTAACATCTGAAGACAGATAAATACTAATAAACAAAGTTAACAACACTGGTGTGAATCACCTGAAGTTTGTTACATTCAACCCTCATGAAATACCTTGTTTGCCAAGCAGGAATACTCACATAATGTTCTATTTTTAGAGGGTATCTGGGTGCTGTATGAATACCTGAATTTGAATTGGGATGAAGGTAGTCATGCTCTAACACTCACATCTGCTGTGCAGTGTTTGTTATTTAGTGTTCTCAGTATTCCTGCTGAGGGTGTTTCAGGCATCTGTTTGGAAAGCAGAAAAAAGAGGAGTTGCTTGGCTTAGATCACAAATCACAGTGAATAACAGCTAGCAAGCAGTCAAAGAGAACAGTTTGGAGCTCCTCAGGAGGGCTGAAATGAATTCACCAAACCTTTACCTTTATCACTGGATATAACAGAAATGTCTGTTTGCCAGATTTATACAATCCCAAGGGCTACATTCCCTTAATGATCCATTATCAACCTACCCCCACCATGATATTTTCAACTCCCTACTGCAAGGGAATAGATTAATGTAAATCAAGACTCCCAAACTTTTTGCAGTTGAATTTATACATCTTTATATTTTTGGGTTTATCTACAACTCAAGTGATTTTTCTGTCTTAAAACAGCAAATCAGAAACAAACATAGAAATATAATTTAAGACCCTTGCTTCTCCAGGTCTTAGTAGTTTTGGTGTCTATTCTATTATCTGTAAAATAAATTAGGTGGTATTAGAGAGAATATTCAAAGAACTGCAAGATTGTCATGATATTACAATCTCATTTAGTTCATAAATATAACTTTTAAAACAGAGAATTCAAAAAGCACTAGTATGGAGTTTTTTGTATGTTGACTTATTATTTTCCTTTTCAGTCCTTTGCATCTCTTAAAAGTCTAATGCATAGATTTTAGTAAGAGACAGCAGCTCTGTACTGCCTGGAACATCTTTCATGATCTAATTTGATTTTAGGAGAAATAAAGAGCACAGTAACTGAGCAGATTCCTTGGATACTGAAAAAATAGCAAGTTTAGTATTTATGAAGAGAATAACAAGTAAAATGTGATATTTCCTACATGTCTGGCTCTTGGTAGAGATTAACATCGTACCAGTATTTAACTCTTTCCCAGGTAATAAAATTAGAAGTCCTCAGAGTTTAATATTCATACCTGCATCTGCTGAAAAAAGCACAAAATCAAAAAAGGTGTGTAAATCCTGAGCTGCTGGGCAAAGTGTCAATGTACAGGCTGTAAAAGTGTCCCACTACACTGTTTTTCATGCAAAGCCTGGACCATTAAAAAATGTCCCTAATTTAATTCCTTAAACTGTTATGTATGTATACAACAATATAAAGAGTTATACAGACTGGTTGTTTCTTTCCCTCCTTTCCCTTCATCTGTTGTGAAATCAGATATCCAGTTGTTTTCTATCTACAAATAGTTGTGAAAAATGTGTGATCTGGGCTTTGTTAAATTATTAACTCCCAAGAAAAGTAGCTGACCAAGAAATCACATCTATTCTCCTTGACCTATGAAATGTTGCAGCTCAGCTTCAAGGAATATGCCAGAATAATTACCGAAGGAGAGAGAAAAACAAATTACTTTCATTGAATTGCCATCAATCCTTTTTAAAATAAGGTGCAATTGACTAAAGCATTATTTATTTTCAAGTCCTGTAATTGTTCTATTGTCATGGAAGCTTATCAGAAGTACCAAAGCTGAGTATTGGTATAAAATGAACCTGGCTTATGTTAAATCCTCAGTGAACCAGTCTGTTTGTGACAGATATCAATACCAGCTAAATGGCCATCCACAAATCCAAAGTCTCATAAAAGAGAAACAAAACAACAAAAAACGATTGTTTAGTTTTCAATCAGAGAACTCAGTTTATGTAGGAGCACGAGATTATTCCTGCTGGGATTTTCCAGAACTCTTGCTCTAACTCAACTTCATATTGTCAAAGTCAACAGGACTAACTGGAATAGCAAGCTGAGTAAGGCTTTACCTCTTAGAAAAATACATCTCATTCTTCAGGCTAAGAAGAAAAAGATTTTTTTTCTTATATTAATTTTATGGAACGTACATCCAATGCAAGATTCTGTAGCTCCTGCTGTCTCCAGTTAAATTTTTCTAGACTATCAGAAACTTCTAGAATTGAGTCAGTGCCTTCAGATTTGTTATGGTTAGTTGGATTTTTTGCTTAAAAATCTCATCCATAAAGTTCCTCTAGCAGGTGTGCTAGTGATGAACTAAAATAAGGAGGCTCAAAAAACACTAGAAAAATAGAATTTGTCCAAAAAGTTTAAATTAAAAAAGGGAAGCACTTGTTTCACAGTTAACTTTGGCTAAAATTTTGGAGAGGCTACAGACAAGACTGAGACATATTGGCTGTACAGCTGCTGTTTTTTAAATAGCCTCCCCTCTGCACTTCCCCTGCCAGCCCCATCAGTGGAAGATTTTGTACTTGGATGTTTTTAATGTACTGCAATGCTGTGTCCTCTCTCTCTCTCTCTAATGTTTTTTTTTTTTTTTTTAAGCCAACTGCAGCAAGCTGTTTGTTGCTTTCAACATGTGAAATAAACAGGCCTTACAGATGAGGATGGCAGTATCAAATTCTTCTATATGGTATCATATGCTCAATTTGAACCATGGTCTTCAAGGCAGTTGCAGCAGTGCACAAGTGCCTGGTCACTTTTCTTACAAATAGAAATCATTAAAAATTGTAAATTTGGTGGTAAGAGCAGAAGTTGTCTAATGCAAAGATACTGTAATAGCAGTGTCTTGCCCCCTGTGCTTTTCTCCTGTTGATCCTACAGAAGGTCTCTGCAGGAAGAACACAGCTGTTTCTTTGGCTTTTGACCTCTGCAGAGATTCACTGTGTTCACCTCTTTTACTCCATGGGAAATATGATAAATGTTGAGGTTTGGGGAAGGGAAGACAGTCTTGTTTCTTATGATGTACATAAAAAATGAAAATACAAATGAGACTTTGACATAGGTAGCCTGGAGACAGGAAAAAATCTTTAATCACTGTAGTCTCTTATTATGGGGGGAATAGCAGATTTTGCTATTTTGCTGAAAAATGCTCTGAATTGAATTTATACCTTCAGTTTCATTTACCACCCATGTTAGGATTAACCTGCTCATATTCCAGGCAAACTCCTTATTTATTGCCAGAGATGGAAAAGTAGCCAAACATTTCCAAACACCCATGTGTGTAAGACAGACTCAGCTGAGCTCAGTTTTCCCAGGAGCTGACTGAGAGCCCATGAGAAAGGGTCAGTGTGTGTGTGCAGCAGCACAAAGCCAGAGAGACACTGCCATGTGTTCACTCAAACCAGGAGGAATCAGCATAACCTCACAAGAGCTCCTTCCTTGATACACTGCCTGAGGAACCCCAGAAACTACACAACCTGCTTCAAAATCCTTTGCAATTCAGCTCAAAAGATCATTGCTCTGCCTAGATCACCTCACTCTCATTGAGACTTGCATAGGTACAAGCAGCTCAGGGATATGCAGAAGAGCACCAAGATTCATCACAAACAAACCTGTCTTACCAACAGCTTTACTAAAAGAGAATTTTTCAATCTTTCTGAAGGGCTCTCCAAGGATGATGGTGCTGCTGGAGGCCTGGTGACTGTGGAAAATGTGACCATTTCTGTTCTGCCCAGCAGACATTTGTTGTAGGCACTGACCTGTTCTTCCTTTGGTCTAAGGTTCCACGTGGAACTGTAAAGAATCAGGATGGTGCTTGCTGAACATGACACATCCCCTGGTAATGTCACTGCACATAGAGGAGGCAGCCTGGGAGACTCTGATGGCTCCTGATCTGCCAGAAGGCAATTTAGTCAGAAATTAACTTGTGTCTCATCTGATCAGGGGGCTCTTCCAGGTGAGTCAGTCAATGCAAGAGTGGACCAAAAGATGCTTGTTTTGCAGGCAGGTGAGAGAAGGTGATTTTCAATTTTCAAGCCAAAGATAGCAAATTTATTGTCTTTCTCTGGAAACTGCTTTCGAGTAAGATTTATAATTTCTGAACTTTGCCTTGAAGGGTTGAAAAATAGAACAGAACAAAATATTGAACAGTTGCATTCATACACTTATCACATAGGGGACATTATGGGAGCCATATCTTAAATAACAAAAATCAGCACAGCTGTACAACTTTTACTGACATTTCATTGCTCTGACTGTTTAAATTCCAGGCTCTTATATATACATATATATACACCTCACTTGATATAAAACCACTTTGAGAGACTATAATGTTTCAGTCTTCAAAAATATTTAATACACAGTTTTTATCTGGTGAAACACAGGGAAATACAACCATATGGTTAGTTGCTACTTTTGATAAAGAAAATATGATCTATCAATAAAGATGTTTCCATGTATGCATTCTGTCCCAGGCTGCTTGATGTATTTCTCTTTTAGCTGTTTCATTTGCTTATTACCCTTTCAAATTTATTATTTAATTCCTGCAGAAATGGATCTAGAAATGTTTTGTTTTTTTTTTTTAATTTTAAAGGCTGAAACAATAATTTTGGTTTAGTCTGTAGATACAGATTTTGCAAAAATAATGTTTTAATTAACCATGAAATTTATTCAGTTGTCTTTTGTGGCCTTTTATATTTGCAAGGAAAGGTGCTGATACTGTGAAATTTAACATGTTATATTGTTATTTTTAGTCTATTCATTGCAACATTTTGTGGTGATTAATATTGAGACATCCCAATATATAAGCAGTTACACATATGTTGAAAGTCAGTAGGATTTGTTTCCATTGCCTATTGAGAAATGTAAGACAAAAATAAGTTGAATGAGGAAATATCTAGAAAAGAGAAAATGAGAATAGAATTATACTTTTTAAAAGCAGCAGTTCCAAGTTAATACATTAAATAAACAAGCATAAAAGAATTTGCATTTTAAGAGTGTCTGAGTTTTAATTTGCCACTATTGGTAGCATTGACTTGACCATATTTAACAGGAAAATCTGATGCTCTGGATACTTCAGATCAAGTGCATGTTCTGTAGGACTGTTGAAATAATTTAGTTTAGTGTTTAAGACTCTCAACTAATATTTGGATAGAATATTGTCTTGTTTCAGAAGTGGCCTCATATAATTCAATAGGAGCTTACTAGAGCAAGATGTTCCCACAGCTGAAGGGCAATCACACAATTATCAGTTCCTTCCTCTAAAATTAAGATCTAATTATGTATTTCCTTTATTTGAACAGTCTTGTTTACAGGCTTCAGTTCCTGATTTTTAACATGCAAAAGGGAAAAACTTTGGAATGTTATGTGAGACTGAAGACATTTCTTTTGGTAACAAAACTTCTAAAAAAGTTTTATAGAAATAAGAAGTTTCTTTTCAGAGCGTAGAGAGTAATGTACATTGAGAAACTTGTCTGCCTTTGCACCTGCAAATTATCATTGAGGGTGTATGACATAATCAGCATAAGAGTCAATTACTGTTAATTCCTGCAGTGGAAAATTTTTTCTTGTTATGTGAAGGAGAAGAGACAGACCACCCTGCTTCTCTAGAGCACTGAAGGTTATTAGTGGCTGATGGCTTTCAGTACCCACTGTGATCATTAACAGTGTCAAATATCTGTCAGCTGCAGGAGCCAAAGAAACTGCAAAAAAATGATTCTGACTGTTTTGGAGAAATGATTACAGAGAGCTGGATGGTCTCAGGGCTGCTGAGGTTTGCTGAGATCTCAAACCATTCTGAGATTGTAAAATTTGCTGCTTCTCTTTTTGAAGCCTAATATTTTCTTGCTGTGTCCTTGTGAAAGAAATGTTCCCTCCTTTAATAGTAGTCCACATTAGACCTAAGCAGATATCATAAAGAGAAAAGATTTTGAATTTTCTTCATACCATCTTGTTGCCAGGTTTCCTGTCAGTTTCTGAATTTTAGAAGCAGACATGTCTATTTTCTTCCAGTGACTATTTTGTTAAGCTGTTCTCCTCCTAAAAGGAAGCATAGTAGGCAGTGCTTGTCAATATATATGTAAGTGCTGTGAACTTTATAGAAGTATAATAATACATTTTTAATTGATTAAACCTGTTTGGCAAAGAAACAGAAATGTTAAAGCTACAAAGAGAGAGGGAAGTGGGAAAAACGGGACAAAATTTATGAATTAAGTAAGTATTCCATTGAAACTCACATAAATAAGTCTTAGAACCCTTTCCAGAGCTTCTTTGCAGAATTATATTTTTCATCAAATTGTTCTTAGATGAGATTTTTCTTTTTTTTCCCTGCCAGAGTTTTATATCTAGCTTATGCAGAGATCTTGAACACTTTTCAGCTGTCATCATGTCATGATGTGTGTCCATTTGATTCAGAGCAAGCCTGATATCTGAAGCAAGATGCAGGCTGTATGTGTGAGATTAACAACTACCTTTTTAAAGGTCAAGAAACCTTTTATCCCATCTAAGCAGACTTTAGAGAAGGTGATACACTATCCTACTTTACCATTCCTCTGTAACCATCAGTAAAAGGAAAAGGCTATTTAGTTCTTTCTCTGGTACATTTGTCATGATCTTCTCCCCAGATCTATTCAAAAAGGGGTTTTCACTTCTTCCCCTTCCCTCTTCAGTTCATAATTCCATTAATTTGATATTAATTTGCCATTATTTTTTCTTCTGGCCCAATCAGCTTTTTTTACCCACTTCCCTGAATAGAATGCAAGCCCCAAAAACCTATTTTTAGTTAGGATATGAGTAGAGTTGAGAAATGGTGTTTAAAAATGTATTAGGTTTCAATGCATTTCATCAGACTTGTTCTAAGCATCTTTATAGGATTATTGAACACCTTTTAAATTGTAGAATATGGTTTTACTGGAGCAGTTTGAAGATAGGCAGTCCTACATGCAGTGCCCCAAATCATGTTACAATCTCCGTGCTGGTGTGGGTTAAGCACATGCAGTGCAGTTTCACCAGCCTTTTGCAGGCACCTCTAAGGTGCTGTGGGACCTCTGACCCAAGGACAATCCCTATTGTCAGGGTTAATGAGGCACTCAGCCAAAGATAATAAGTTCAGCTGGGAAGCAGGGGATTAACTGAGGTCCAGAGCCTTGCTACAAGCCTGTTGCTGCTGGTCAGCTGAAAGGACAGGCAGAGCACATCTGCTCAGTGTGCACAGAGAATATGCTCAGGGTCAGATGAAAGCATCATGTATTTAATATTTTTGGGAAATTTGCAGACATGGTAGCAAGGACTTTAATTCTTGGGGTTTTTTTTAAATAGTTTGAAATATGCTAAACACATTCATCTGTCTATTAACATAGCAGTGAAGTCTGTTACGCTTGTCATCGAGGAGGAACTGTTTTCTGTCTTGGCATTTCTCTCAATTTGTAATGGATTTTGGTTGCATGCCAGTCCAAAGCCATGTGTTGTAGTTAGGCATGACATCTCCCCATCAGCCAGGGATGCTGAGTGAGTAGTGAGACATGTTTTGTTTGGTTTCTCCCCACTAAAGGCAGAGTCTCTCTCCTAGTGTTAGTTGAGTTACTTTTGATGCATATGTGGGTGAATACAGATAAAGCTGAGGATAATTGAGTTGTTCCATTTATCTGAATTCCCAAATCACGTTTACTTTCAACACTTGTTTCTGTTCTTTTATTTCTTTTTTTTCTTTGTATTCATACACTTTGGGAAAAAAACAAAACAAAACAAAACAAAACAAAACAAAACAACAAAACAAACAGACCAAAAAAAAAAAAAGAAATTAAACAAAATCCACAAAATATAACAGCCACACAACAATTACTTTTGGAAACTTGACCATTATGTTTCTTTCAATACTAAAGCTGTGCTATGATCTTTACTGTTAGTGAAAACTGTAATAAATTTTTCCAATCAGTAGGTGCAAGTGCTGTACTATGTAAATTGTTTTGAGAACAAAAAGGGAGGACAATACTGTTAAAAACTGGTTGAAAGGCCATAGTTCTTTTCATTGACTACTCAGTCCACAGACTATAGAAGTTAAAACTCCTCTGGGACACACATCTGAGAAGAAAAAGCTCTTTAAGAAGATGTACAGGTTGAAATAAGCAAAACTCAAATAGCCAGCAATGACTATTCTTTTAAGGAGTTCTGGTAAAAGGGATAACCCTAAGATTGATCCTTCTCTTGTAGACATGCCAAATTAGAATCTCGAAATCACAGAATCTTCTAGATTATGAAAGATGTTTAAGAGTGCCAAATACAGCTGAGAACCTGACTCTGCCAAGTCTCTGCTAAGCTGTGTTTCCAAGAGCCCTATCTACATGTCTTTGAAATACCTCCAGGGATGGTGACTCACTTCCCTGGGCAGCCTATTCCCATGCTTGACAACACTTTCCATGGAGAAATATTCCTTATATCCACTGTGGTGCAACTTGAGGCCATTGCCTCTCATTCTGACTCCTGCAGCACACCACTGGTGATTGACCCCAGCTGGGTGTAACTCCATTCACCACCATCCTTTGGACCTGGACATCCAGAAGCAGAATAGCTGTGCTGTCAAATGTCACATACCTGTGAGAGTCAGTCTGGTCTCTTTGCTGCTTCACAAGTGCTCAGATAATTAGCAAACTTGTTGGACTTGTAAGCTGGAGTGAATAAGACATGCTCTTACAAGACTATAAACACACAGTGCCTGTGAGTCACTCCTCAGATGTTCAGAGTTTTTACAGCATTTTAAATACTGTAATCTTACAGTATTCACTGAATCTTGTCCCTTCCAGGGGGAACCTGTGTGATGCTGATTGGTCTTTATCATCCAGTTTATTTCTGTCCACTACATGATGATTTGTCTAGAGAAATTTTCCTGTCTTGTTGTCTTTTAATTCATTCCCCAAAATGATTTTGCTTAAATTCTACATTCTCTGTTTCTTGGTCTATTACAATATGAAGCTGTAATTCTCCCTTCTGCAAATTCTGTAGCAATAGCTCTGCTGAGTTCCATTTGATTGGTGAGACAAAATAATTGACACATCTTTATTTCTTAAAAATTCCTTGTGTCAATTTTTAACCAAGATGAGTGGGTTCTTGGCCAAGAATACGACCAATAAAGTCATGTTCTATTTTGCAAATCAGTAAATTTCTGTTCCTTAAGATGTATCTTGGCTTGCAAATCCACTGCAAATTCACCTACATGTTATCATTTGATTATATCTGGAATAAGTAGTGACTTCCTCCTGCTGCTTGTCAAGGTGTAGACATTCCAGGTTGTATTTAATAACACAGCTTCCTAGGGTGACCTCTTTTCTGCATGAATGTTGGCTCTGACCTTCATTTTGTTGAACTCAATTCATTACATATTCTCTCTGCCTGCCTCTGCACTCTCTAGGGAACACTCTCATTTCAGTGCACAAGGGGTTTCACTGCTGATGAAAATCCCTAAGCATCACAATTAAAATTTACTCTGCTGTGCTCAGTCTACAGAGAACAATGTATACTGCAGCTAGTAATTTAGATCTCGTTAAAACCAACTTGAATTATTTATGTCCACATCAAGTTAATGTCATTTACATGCATATATTAAACATATCTGAAGGGTTAAGCAATCTGAGCCATATTCTGCCATTAGTCTCACTGGAGCCATGGACATTAGATTCAGTATAACTTAGCAAAGATACTGCTTCAAAGTAAAGAAAATTTTGTGTTTGTTTCTTCAGTCAGTCAGATGAAGCTTGTGTCATCTTTACAGAATAGGAAAACTGCCTCCATTGATGGATATCTCAATTTCCTTATGCCGTTTGGCCACTTCCTATATTCAAAATAAGTTTTAGAGTCTTCCCTTGGAAAATCTATTATGACTGTTTCTTGCATTGTTCTGATGAGAACCGAATGAGTTTTTAAAACAAGTTTCATTAGAAAGAATAAATAAATGTTCCACCTATGATGTAGAGAAATGATACAGAGGTATTTTCTGTGTTTGTTTGGGTAAACCTGAATATTCATTTGTGATAGAGTTTTCTCTGATGTAAATCCCTCTGTGTTACTGCAAATACTTCTGTATCTCTGTGCATATCTCTCTGTTGTTCACTCTTCCTCTCAGCTGAAAACTGTTCTCTGAATTAAGGGCAGTTAGAAATGGTAGAGGTCCAATCCATCTCCATTTCTGTGTCATCAGCTGACATCCCCTAAAGCTGCAGTGGCAGCAGCTGTCCTGCCTTCTGAGCCATTTGCATGGAGCACCTGTGCAAGGCCTCTTGATGCTGGGAAGGAAGGCAAAATGTGCCTTTAATATAATACTGCCCATTCCTTTCCTGGCCCAAGAAAGAAGCCTGAATTTGTCCCCACTCACAGAACCTTGGGCAAGGATGTCCCCACTGACATTTCCTGAGGTGTCTCATTGGGCATTGCCACAGCAGCAGGAGATGTGATGTTCAACCCAGCACTCACCCCTCCCTTAGGAGGGATTTATCTCTCCCTCCCATGAGTCACATCCCCATCTCTGCCTCATAATAAATCTTGGCTTTGGTGCTGATGCCTTGTCCATTTGGCATCAAGCCTCTCCATGGGCAGCAGCCACAATACCTTGTAGCTTTTATCAGCTGTGTTACACCACTATTTCTGTTATAGATTCTCTGTAGTTTTGACTGGAAAATTGAGCAAATTCAATGTATTTAAGAGGAAGATTCTTTCATAATGAATGAGGGTATTGCGCATATTTTTGTCTAACATAAGTAAAAAAATTAGAATAGAATTAGAATGGAATTAGAATAGAATTAGAATGGAATTAGAATGGGAATTGAATTCATCAAGTTGAGCCTTAAATAAAATTATTAGTAATGGTAAACAGTAACGAAAGTGAGATATGTGCCTGGAGAGCCTTAATTCAGTACAATATGAACTAATTTTCTTATTAATATAACTTCAGTTCTTTATTATAATGTTACATTTAAATGGATTTTTTCCTTACAGACATCCAAAAGATATTATGTTTGTGAAATGTACACAAAATGTGTGCTTGGTTTCTTTGCATTTGATACCCTTTGACTAAATCAATAAATATCCTTCCTTAGGTGAACTTTGAATCAGACTTAAAGCCAGGATTCTAAAACTCTCACTATGTACAAAGTTAATGAGGCTCAATGTTGGGAGAAATACCAAGAAGAAAAGCACTAGACTTCCCATACTGCAATTAAAGTTTTCCTTCTGGACCAATAAAAGTATAAGAAGACTTCAAGATAAATATATCTAGTGAATAAATTTCAAACTTTGACCTTGACCAGATACAGGTTTTTTAAAACTTAACAAAACAGTATGAAATCTGAAAGACAAATCTCTAGTTTCTTAAGTTCAGTAAGCAAATATCAAGTGCAGGCAATTTATTTTCTAATTTATTAACATGATTTGAAGTTTAAACTATATTTAATTTATTTATGTTCAATCATCAACAACTTTTTTATTTTATTTTAGAGCTTTTCCTTTGATGTTAAATACATGCTAGAATGTAAATCACAGTGTTATAAATTTTTAAACTGCAGAAAGACTAACACAAAATTTTTAAGAGGCAGAGTATAATGTCATTGTTATTGTGATAAGGAATTTTGTAATACTGTGGATGCTTTCCTATATCTAGGCTCCAAATTGAAAAATCTGGAACTATTATAGCAGCATTGAATTATGTCAAATGCCTTTCTGTAAAAGGGTCATTGTGTGACTAGAATGGCATTTTTGGCATATAATTCTTATGTATAGCAGTATTTTACCAGGTAGAGAAGTCCTGCTGATAAAGGAGCAAAAGGTGAAATATCATTTGTGAAATAAGCAGTGTCCTGCAGGTTACTCATATATGGAGAAACCAGGCAAAGAAGTAGAGATTTAGGGAGGTATTTTTCATAGAAATAAGGAAGAAAAAGTATTCTGTGTTTACAAACCAAAAAGAGTAATTTGTTGGTCAAGTAATGACCATAGGTTTGTGTGTGAAAGCAGCAGCATGCACCACTCACATCTGGATATTAATAAAATAACCCTCTGAAAATTTTCCTTTGGTTCAGGCACACGTTCTCAGGCCCATTTCTGTCTTTAAAAGTTGATCAATTTTTTGTCATCAAGCAGTAAAGTGATGACCTCAAAGGCATTTACAGCCATGAACATGATACATGTTCCCAGGGGATGTAGTATTCTTGTCATGGAAAGTAGCAAACAATTCAGATTTAATTAAAAAATAGGATGTGTACTGTAATTATTCAGAAATAAGGGAGACAGAAATTTTCTACATTTCCATGCAGATCTGAGTGAATTCACAGTGGCATTTCTTCTGGTCAGCTTTTCTCATTGTGCTCTGCAGTGAAAAGGATCTAAAGTGGGCTTAGTTCAGGCAGAATCTTTTGTGTGTGCATTTGTTATTTATAATAACTTTGGACACCTTGGGAAGTGTTGCAGAGAAGGAAAATTTGAAAGAAAATAAAACCTAAGCGATTGTAAAGCAATACTCTTTTTAAAATCTCACTGTGAGGATAAGTGACTAAAAGGACCATGATGCTCAATTATGAATATTTTATTCCCGTGTAGTGTAAGATCTTCCAGATTAAATGCATCACATTAGTGAAAAACCCAAACACCTAGTTCATTAAAAGATAACTGCATCATGAAAGACAGGAAACAGCCTCTTGAAAGTGCTTGGCAATGCACATAAAGCACTTTTACTTAATTCAATTTGAAACTCAAGCATTGTAAAATCACCAGGCTACATTTTCCTTATCGGCATAATTTATGAAGCAGAATTTCTGGAACTGCAGTTGTTTGTTTAGTTTCTATTTTCTCCCCTATTCTCAGTAAAATAATCATGTTTGTCTCTGGAAGCAGGGAAGAAAAAAAGAACTCTTCTTCCACAGCAGCTTACAAAGTGTATTCAACTCAGATTTCCTACACATTATTACCCTTAGGTACTTCAAATGCTTTCTGTTTGTGCATGAAAGTGTTCATACTGGAATTTTCTCAGTTTTGAGTAATTGAGTGCAATATCTTCTAATGAAATTAGAACCACAATGCAATAAAATATAAAAGGATGCTGTCTCTAGCTGATTCACTTACATTTTTCACATCAAATTTTAACACCAGATACTGTGAAATGTGTAATATTATGATCTTCAATTCTTATAAATTGGTGAGCATGGATCAGGCTAGCAGGAGCCTCAGAGCCATCTTGAGATCTCTCTCCAGAGAGCAAACCAAGTGTCAGAGTGCATCTTTCTGTTAGTTGGACTGAAGCAATTATATAAAACTTACTATTTCAAGGATTGTGGTTTGGAAATAACCACAGTGAACCTGCAGAGAACACCATGATTTGAAACTCAGGATTATTCCCCTGTAACCACACTGACATGGAAGGGATCCATGTGCAGAACCAAGCCCTTAACTCTGAGGTGTGTGACCATCACAGCATTTTTGAAAAGCTTCACTGGAATGTGTTAAGAAGCTGTGTGCAGTAGTAAGAGGATCATCACAGAAATGAAGAGCCATTGTGACTATCAGGAGCAACAACTTAAGTTTTGCAGTAACCTTTACCCATGGAAAATCTCTTTGCAATTAGTGGAAGATCTTTTGTCAATGGGAAGCTGGGTAATGGATACTGAGCCTTTCTTGGCTGGAGAGTTAATGAAATACCTTTGAGGATACAGGGCTGGATCTGAGAATGCAGAGCTGCAGAAAAGTATAATTAATAGAGGAAATTTCATTTTGTGCAGCACAAAGATTGTCATCTTCAGAGAGGATATTACAGACCTTGCTTATTCTGATATTCCCAAAGTAGCCTGAGCTCCTATGGTAAAATTACTACTGTGGAAAAGGCAACATGAGATTTGTTCTTTACTATTTCTATGAAAGCACAATATATCTAACCACTAAGGCAACAACCAGACTAGCATGAGACAGAGAAATGTCACTGATATGTAACAGCAGAGCCCTGGTAAGTCCTGTATAATATTCCCAATTCAGTTCTCAGTCTGAGGTCATTAGTATTAGAGGTTAAAGAAGGGAGAGTCTCTTTAAAGGGAGGCTGCTGAAGCCTTTGCAGCTGAGTGGTGAGCTGGTTTCCAGGCCACAGATCAGTCAGATTCTGGCAGGGTTTTCCCCACTGTGCTGACTTTGGGGTGGTATCCATGGCAGAATCTTTTACATTTCTTTTAGAAATGGTACCAATGGAATTTAGTGAGTGGTTGTTTGACTGTCCATCCTTACAGCTGGAGTTTTTATAGAGGATGTCCCAGAGGATCCCCCATAAACCATGGTCTGAATTCTGTGTCATCATCACGTGGAGTCCAGAGCTGATTGCACACCAGTGACTGATGCTTCCCTTCCTGGGATTCCCTGAGCAGGGGAAGGAATTCCTGTGAAAACAGGGTGAAGTACTGAGCACACAGGTTACAGAAGAGAGATCAATTCTTCTGTCATTTCTTTTAGCCTTCAAAGTAAATTAAAATACACAAATTTTTAAAAAAACAGCTGGTGCACATCTGCTCCTGGATTTAGGTCCTACTTGCCTCATATCTTCAGCTGAGAAGACTTTCACTTTTCTATATTCTTTAACTGCTACTTTTCAGTATTTTCGAAATTAATTTGGCTGTCTTGCTTTTGGTGTTACACATGGGATATATAAACTTTTTAAAAATTGGTTTTTTTCCAGAAACAAAGAAAAAGGATGCTGAAGAAAAAGATAAGAAATTAAAATATCCTGTACCCCTTATCTATGCAAATTGGAAGTGTATGGATATTGTATGTAAGAAATCTAGAGCTGCTGAGAAAGTGAAATTTCTGTCCCAAGAGAAAATTCAACATTTGCATGCTGGTTTTACCTTTGTTTAAAATGATAATCAAAAATATTTCTATGGCTTTCAGAACAAAACCTTAAAAAAATCCTGACTTAAGAAACATTTATAGAAAAATATTTGATAAAAATTATATGGAGTATCAGCATACTGATTTTATATAAAATATTGTGTAAGGTACACATGAGAAATTAACTGCAGTGGATTTCAGTCTGCAACATGTTTTATTATTGCCTTTTAGCTCAAGCCTCATTACTGTTCCTTAAATAAAACATAAGTAAATTATAAACAACTGGGATGGCTGTGTTCCTCTGGAAGGGATCTGGGATTTAATATATAAAATAATTTATGGCATGAGTTATGGGTTCCTCAAATAGTTTGTATAAAATGACTTAATGTCTTGAATTAGCCTTGGTAGACCATTACTGTAAAATCACATTGTTCTGTGACACAGGGACAGTAAAATAGTACATATATTCTTTGTTGTTTGCAGTAAAATATAAGTGAATAACATAAAAGGGGAAGGTCCAAGAAGAAAAGGTGTATGTGGTGAGGCTGGAATAAACTGCAATAAACATTGGACAAGGGCTGCATTACATTCCAAATGTGCACAAAAGGATCAGTGGCTACATGAAACATCAAATGTTGGCATTTTGTACAATATCCAGAGAGAGTATTCCACAAACAACCAGTAATCAGATGTAAAATACCTCCATGGGTAGATTTTATTTTTAGGGATGAGAAATAAGACTTACAGCTCAATAGACCCAAGGTACTGCTGTAGGCATATTGGACTTGCTTGTACATTATGAGCTACAAAAAATAAATAATAGAGGTCAATTACAACAGAAAGAACAGAAGCACAAATGCCAAAAGTAGTGTACTTGTCTGCTCAGACTGAGACCCATTCATCTACAGTCTGGCATATTCTGTGATTGATTTTCAGATGTTTAGAGCAGTTGTTCTCCTTGAGTAGAGGTAAAGATCTGCATTCTTCTTCTAGAGAACAGGTTAGATGCTCAGGCCTAAAAACTCATAAAGTACACACTTTAAATTACATCTGTCCAAGAGTTTGTGTAAACATATCCTTAATATTGACAGAGAAAATATTTGCCCTGAGATATTCTTACTTAGATGTGGTCTTTGTGTTTTAGCTTCGGGCATTATGTTTATTCTTAATAATTTAAATTGTTTTAAACAGATTAAACATAAACCAGTCAGATTAGTTATTATGTGTGAAGACAGCAGGATGATGAATATGATTAACTAGGAAGATACATCTGCCTTTACAATCAGAAGGAAACTTTTCACCCCTTTTTTCTTAATTTTTCTCTGAGTTGTCTCCAGCTACATGATTTATTTCAGGCTGTTTTTATTACAGAGGACTGCCATAAATTAGTACCAGGCACCTGATAATTAATTGGGAAGAGTGTTTATAATTTTATTTTTTAACAGAAAATGTCAGCACTTACTGATAAGTTTGGGGGTCAGTGTTTTGTTTGGTTGGTTGTTGTTGGTTTTTATTTTTGGGGGGGGGTTGTTTTTTTTAAATTGACAACTTTTCTGAATTAGAAGCTTATTTTCTGTCTGCAAAACCAACACTAAAATGCTGTTGATGCAGTTGTCAGGAGGCATCTTTTTTTGAGCTGTTTGTCCTGTGTGCTCTGTGCCCAAGTTCAGAATCTCTGTGCATGTGTGAATTTAGCAAATGCAAGTTCAGAGTTTAGTCAGCTTCTATGTCATTGTTTTCTCCCTCCGTGGGCAGCCAGCCTCAGTGGCTCTGAACATCTGCTGCCATGCAGAATGACAGTGCTGGTGTCAGTGCAGTGCTGGGGCTGGGGACAGCTCCATCCTCATCCAGCATATGGCAACATGTGTTCTCATCAGTCATTTATCTGCTAATCTGTGCCTACATCTGAATTGTGATGAGGGGAGAGTGGTGAGTGAAAACCTGCCCTTGGATAGGGAGAGTTCCTCAGGATCATCACATACAAGGTTAAACAAAGATCAGCTGAAATGAGTTGCTCCCAAAAGTCCACATTGCACTCTTAGTATTAATTTCTGCAGGTAATTGGAAATCTTCTAACATTTCTAGCTGTCAGTTTCTGTGGCCAGTTCTGACTCTGCTACTATGAGGGGCACGTTTAAATAACTGGTAGCAAGCAGGATTCCGCCCATGAAATATTGAATAGAAGTGCTCAATTGAATGAGCTCTATATTGGAAAGACTCACTAGATTTTACTTTAATAATGGAAAAGGAACAGTGTTCTTTCTCTGGTAAATACTTAAACCTGTATAGAAACAGATGAAAGCTTTACTGATAATTTTTCCCAATTGATGAGCGATAAGATGATGGATAAAACCAGAAGATCATCTTCAAATACGTTATTTGAGCAGTTATGACTGTAAATATGAGATACTCACAAAGTGAAATTGTTTCAAGCTTATATGACAACACTAATGGCTCTTCACATTAATTTGTGTTTTCCTTTCAAGGCTGAACAGTGTGTACACTTTTATGTTTTTCTATAAATCTATCTGGTTAAAATTATGTAAACGTTTGCCATAATATAATTGACTGTATCTCACTGGAGCTTATGTTAGGGTACTCTGCTGGATGTTAAATAGAAAGAAATGTTGTACTGGTCCAAAACTTGGAAAGAGCTATAATCTCTACTCCATTACTTTTTTTTTTTTTTTTTTTAAATATAATCAGGACATAGGTTTGAGTAGTTATGAACAGACCTGATACAAGATTTCCCTCAGGTGTGCATTAAGATCTGGTCCTAAGAGAACAATCCAGCTCCTGTCAGAATGGATAGCAAGCATTTCATCACCATTAATTATTTCTGGATTGGACCCTAAACTGTTTCCAGGTGTGCTCATCTAAAGTTTTACAGAGAACCCTTTTACTACAAAAATCCATACTTGCCCAGGTGGTGCCAAACTTTATGTGAAAGAGCAACCCAGTGGGAATAAAAAAATAAATATAAATTTATTGCAATGTTGGGTTTTCTTCTGCTACTGCATAACACTCAAGTTATCTGTTTTCCTTTTGGTCATGACTATTCCTGCATTAAATCAATTGCTGTTCCTTTGTACATACTCTATGACACTGAAGTTTGCTCCTCAAACTATTCTAATGTTTAATACTTAAATTAGCCTGCTCTGTTTAAATGCTTTTTTTCCTGGTTTTGACTTTGTACTCAGGAAATGATTTTGCAGTAAAAATGAAGGACAGCAGAACAACTATGGTCTCTCAGCTCCCAAAGATTTCTGAGACAATCCTGAATTTTAATATGATATTAGTGTTTTTATGCAATTATACCAGATTTTTTTTTTTATATTTCTAATGGTAATTCTGGTATTTCAGAAGACAATTTCCCAAGGAAGAGTAAGTTTTAGAGTACTGTATAAAATTCAAGTAATCAGTTTGAATAGAATTAGGGCAGCAAAGATCTGTAAAGAGAAGCTCATAGAAAGGTGATGCCTTAGGGAATGAAGTTCTCACACATATTTTCTTGGTGGCAGCTCTGGTTAAAAATGTCTTCTGGCTTCAGCACCTTTCAGTGATCCCTCAGCTGGGATAACATATGGAGCCTGTTGCCGAATAGGAATTAGACCTGAGTTTGTAATGACTCACCTTTCTTTTTTTTTTTTTTTTTTTCCATTTCTGTTGTTCCCAGGACAAATAAGCAGGAGGCAGAGTAGAGGGAAGAATCAGTATTTAAAGATGTGGGGAGGGGGAAGTGTAGGTATTGAAACAAAAGACCTCAGGATAAATGAGCACATTGAATTTTGTTTGGTTTTTTCTGTTTGCTTTGGTATCAACTTTTCATTTTGAAGGATTTTTAAGCAAATCAGGCTTTCTTGTGTCAGCTGCACAGGACAAAGAGCAGCTGCCACACGTTACAAGTGAAGGCAGCTGCTGGAGTCCAGAGTGCCTTGTTCTCATTTTACATGGCTGTCCTCTGTTGGGAAAGGGTAAATTGAACCTGCATAAGAAGCAAGTTCTGGAAACTCTCTTTAACATAGAAGGCCACTTTAAGTTGGTTAAGTCTTTCAATGCTGCCAGAGTAGTAAATCCCATCCCCACTTGTTCCTTCCAGCTTCCATTTTTTGTTTATACAGTGTGATCTATGTAATAATGTAAAACCCCAGAGTCTGGAAACCAATGTGTATTTATTTTGCTAGGTGAGTCATAACTGGGATCAGCTCCCTGAGCAGCTACCTGAACATTTCTTCTGGATGAAGGGATGTTTTTGTGAGTGTATGGGGGACATTGGGCAGCAGCATTGGTTTACAACAGCTTTCTCTGCTCAGGAAATGTGAATGCACTTCTCAAGGAACGACTGGCAGCTTGCTTTAGAATTAGAAAGCAAATGAAGAAAAGTTTACCTTAGCCTGGAATTTGATCTTGCTATGTCTCCTGCTTTTGTAAAATCAGTGTTACAGATTAGTTCATCCATCACCAAGCCCACAAAGAAGATACAGGAGCACGTTCTGTCTGCCAAGCACTGAGTGCTGTGCTACTTCCACTGAGTTAAAAATACAGCCCAAAGCATGAATCCAGGATAAATACCAGAAGCAAAGAGTAAAAGATGTTCTTCAGTTTGCCTTTCAACTGGACATCTGCAGTTTCCTGACTCTTTCCCAGCTTGTTTGTGTTAACCTGGTTTTATACCACACACAGCTTCTTTTTGTCCTTTATCCACCTACACTCCTCTGGGACAGCCTGTCCCTGCCTGTGGTGAAAGGACAGGCTGTGCACTGGGATATATCTGCTGTTCCTGCATCTCCCTGGGACTATTTCCTCTGTTCACTCCTTGGAATTAGGGATACATTTAAAGGGATGGGAGCTCTATGGAATCATGTCTTCAGTTTGCATCCTTGTATCACATACAATGAAATAGTGAAGACAAAACAGATGAACCTGTTTTCCTGGTTCTCACATTAATTAGTCATCTACAATTAAAGAATGCTAATTTGATGGGGCAAGTGGTCAGCTCCAGCAGCACATTTCCAATTTCTCTCACCTCATTATATTACTGCAAGGGGAAAGCAGTCAAATTCTTTTCATACTATTATATATTTCAAAGAATAACATTCTTGCCTGGGCTGAGACTTTGTCCGACAAGTTTCAGTGCCATTTGAGTTCTTTAAGCTTGAGCTATAAACCAAGGCAGGGAATAAAGGATTTTCATAATAGAAATGCTCTCACACCACATTAATTGTATCAGTATGAACTGTGGCACTACAATCAAAGTTGTTTTAATTTGACTAAAAATGAATAGATTACTGAGAATCAATTGCAATCTAATAAGGGTCTTATTGTAAAACCTACTGATAAGATGGAGTGGAATTTTTCTGAGCTGTGCTCCTGGAAGTGAGATTTCAAAAGAACTTAATGCTGCCTTTTCTGAATATTTGATCAGAGATACTAATGGAAATATAGGAACACCTATCTCCCAGTGTTTTCACTTTTCATTAAACTGTTACCAGATTATTACTAAATGAGAATTCTCTATCTTAAAGCTTTAGTCTGAGAGGAATTGAGCTGTTGTTGGGTGGAGTTGTGTTCTCTAAAGTACTATTGTCTGTACAGGAAGCTGAGAGTGCTTAGCAATTCACAGAATTTGGCTCATGAGCAGAGGAGGCAGGTAGATTAAGATTGTCTAAAAGAAGAATGATTCATTCAGGTTTTCTGGTGGACTCTAAAACCAGCCCATCTCTGCATTGTCCCAGAATGTTTTCTAAATAACTCTGTTTTGACTAAATGCCTATTTTTTTTATTACTAAAATTAGGAGAGAATAAGAATCACACCTTATTTTATTGAAAATACTTTTACTCAGATTAATGGTAATCTGAGCCCCAGAGTGTTTCATTATTTCCTTGGTAAAGGACCACATGCTGAAGGTTAAGTTACAAGTAATCAAACCTTGTCTGTGTGTTTGATCTTCCCAGAAGGAGTCCAATATAAACTTTATAAACTCATCCATGATCATAAAAAATGGATAGCACCTCTGAATTTTCAGGGATTATTCTGTTATCCCACAGACTTTCTTATTAATGCTGCTAGTTAAGAGTTCAAAATTTCTATTTCATGGCTAGAAATATGAAGTCTGTTTTCCTAGTACTTTAGACACACATTTTGACAGCTTTTCTATGTTGCTGAATCTATTGGTTCTGAAAGTTTTGTAAGTGGCTGTTTGACTAAGCATTTGTGCCATCAAAGCTATATTTGTCATTTGCTATTTTGAAGCAAAAAAAAAAAAAAAAAAAATTCAAATGGAAAGAAAATTTGCATGTATAAAAGTATCAGGGATATTCATAGATAGAATTAATAATGATGAAACATTTGAAAGCATTTTAACTTCTGCTTGCAGATGTTAACCAACTTTAAACTGTCAGAGTTCAGGCAAAGAACTTTGTGAGTTATCTTGATTAGTTTCCCTTTGCTGTTATAGAATTTTTTCTGCCTTCTTTTGAAGGACCTAGTACTGAAAACTGTCAGACACAAAGTATTGGACTATATACAAGATAGTTTATACCAGGATGGCAGATCCTATGATCCTAGAGGCTTTTTCTAATTTGCAATTCTCATATATTCCTTTTTTTTTTTCTTTTTTTCTTAAGCCTCAGTCACACTGTCAAGGAGGAGAAATAACTCTCTGTGATTTAGCCAACCAAATATGTCAGAAATCGTGAAAAATGACCTTTAGTCAGTCCTATAGTCAGTGATCAAAGAAAAGGAAAGAGAAGGAAAATCATATACCCAGACTATCTGGAAAACACTTATTGATAGGAAATGCATTTGTTGAACTTAGGAACATTTTATGAATGATTCATAAACAGGATTGTGGTAGATTTTGCAGCAAGCAGAATCAGTAGCAAATGAGTTTAAAAACCTTGAAAAAACAATGTTTGATATTCTCAGATTATTCACTTAACTGTGGCTCTATGGTTCAAATTAGTAATCAGTTTATTCAAACAAACATATCCATCTGAATTGCTTTGAACTAATTGTAGATTTATTATCTACACAATGAGGAAGGATGCTAAGGAACAGGATTTTCTCCTCATCACCTCTGCTTTAGAAATATTCAGTTATGTTTTGCTCAGGTATTTTGTCATTTCAAACTTTTGATCCTAATCAGAGCCAAAATAATAAAAGGAGCAGAAAAATGCAATCACATTTACATTTAGTTATAACTTGGACAAACAACTAAAAAACTAAAGACAGGAATATGTTTTATTTTAAATTAACATGCTTGCTTATCTCCAATCCATAGCATCCTTCAGTGCAGATTTTGGTGTCATTTGCTGCAAATGTTGTTCCTGTTTTAGCTCTGTGGTTTAACCCCATTTCAAGCTGAGCAGATGCATTAGTGGCCACAGAGCTGGAGTCAGTGTCATTGCTCCCAGCAGCTCTGGAGATATTCCACATTTCCTAGCTACCCTGGGACCACTGCCCATGATGCTGCCAACCTCCCTTGATCTGGGAAAAGCTTGTCATCCCAGATCTCTGCTGATTATTGCAGAGTTGTTTAAGAAGGTAATCATTAAATGTTGACTTTTTCTTCATAATATATTTATTTATTCTTTATCCATAATAGCTGCTCATTTCAAACACTTCTTATTCATTGAGAAATCTTCATCACTCACAGATGCTGTATAGATTTTTAATTTTCTCCTGTAAATATTATATGATGCCTGTCAATTGCCATTTTGGTCTAAGGCTTTAGGAATTAGATCAGCCTCATTAAAGTAGAAAAAAGCAATTTCAAAGTATACTGAATATTTTCTGCTGAGCAACGAAAAAAAAAGATACACTAATCAAAAATTGCCATTTTCATATTGATCAGGCAGGCTTTCTTTCCTTGAAATGCTCTGTAATGAATTTCCATCCAAATTAGGTATGGACATAGCAACTGCTTGCAGCTGTTAATGGCAACAGAGTGTTTCATGTCAGAGCTTGACCTTGACACTTGCATCCAGCTTTGTGTTCCAGCTCCCCAACAATCTTACATTTTAGGGTATTTAAACTTTGGTCCCTTCTAGGGGCCTCTTTCACATTAATGATAAGAATTTAAATGCATTACAGAACATATATGAACATCCATGGGAGAAGAATAGATTCTGTTTTAAGTGTGGATATTAATTCAAGTTAATAATGTTTTATTGAATAAAGATGGATTGAACTGTTGCTTAGATATTTCCCTGAGTCAATGATTTGGGTTGGTCCATTAGCATGGCAGGCCATCTGTGAGTTTTAGATGTAAATCTGAGGCCTGTGAACCTTTGGGACAGAACAGATATGTGCTGTGAGCATGGAGATTCAATGTGAAAGCTTTAGAATTATGTTGCTAACATTGTTTGCAAAATAACTGCAGGAGCTATATATTTTATCTGGTCCAGATGGATAAAATCTCTAAGGGACATTTGTTTTTATGGCCTCTAACTTATTATTTTAATGTGTAACTTTTATGAGGCAAACTCATTATTTTTAGCAGTCATTTACTATCTTAAAGGCAGTGAAAGACAAAAGAGAACCACAAATCTGTTATATGTAAAGCTACTGAACCAAATTTCAACAATTGACATAGACCTTGTGCATTTCTTAAATAAAAATAAGGGTAACTATCTTTTGACCAAGGCTTTTACCCTCCAAATAAAACTCAGACATTATACTGAAGGCTTTGTGTCTGTTATTGGCTCAGTGATGCTGGTGATAGTGAACCATTGCCTGTGTTTGATCACAAATCAGTGTGATTTGCTCAGCACAATACATGCATTGTAATCTGTGTTTTAGAGCTGTTAAAATCTGAAGACACACACAAACCCTTGAGAATAGGATTTCAGGAGATCACTGGTTTACTTTACTAATCCCAGACAGACTCAGCTTTACCTGAATAATATTTGACAGCCATTTGTCCAACCTGTTTTTAAAGTAACCTGGTCATACAGAACCCCCATCCTCTTCTTAGCTGTGTTTTAGCTCTTGATTCTCTTCCCATTGTGTATGATTTTAATGTATAGGATAAACCTTTGTGGTAACTTAAATCTATTACTTATTGTCCTGGAGAACACATTGGTGCCAGCCTCTTGATGACATCAGCTGTCATTTGAAATGAATACTCATTTTCCCCCTGGTCTTCTTTCAGCTAAATAAAAGCATTACTTTGCATCTTTTTTCATAGGTTTTATTGGAAATGTCTTGGGTTTTACTTTTTTTTGAACTGTCTCCAGTTGATCCAGCCCTAATGTTGTGCCCAAATCTGATTTATACTCCAGCTGAGCCCCACTGATATTGCAAACTTCAGGTATTTTATGTACAACATTCCTTCACATATCTCCTGGTAGGTTACGGCCCTGTGGACACTGTTCCATTTTTTATCCATTAATTCTCATATCACCTTCTGTAGAACCATTTTTATTATTCTTCCTTGTAGGTAGGTGTCACTTTGTGACACACATTGAATTACTTTTTATTTTACTGATTCTACCACATCCTTTCAAATCCCATTCCAGTCCTCTAAAGTGTTTGCCATCCCTCTTTAATTGTTATCATCTTCATATTAAAGTGCTTTCTATTCTGCCTTCTAAATCATCAATAATGAACCTTGCTGCAAGAGCATAGGATGGGTTTAGGTTGGCAGTGCTCTGCTAATGGCAAACTTGAACCGATTTGTGAGATTCAGTTCACTCTAAAATAGTTATTTGTTCCACTTTTATTATTTACCTGTGGGGTAGAAGTGCTGAGTGTTCTGAGAAGTGGCATGTCATGGCACAATGCAGACGGGAGGAATGGCACATTTTGAGCTGACTAGAATGGAAAGATTCCTTTTCCTTATGAGTGTGGAACAGACCCTGGAGATTTGGCAGGGTGAATATTGAACAAAAAACAGAAAGGCCTGAACATGAACAATTGGTTTCTCAAATCTGTTAATATTAGAAGAACATATTGATCATTTGTGAAACAATTTTGTTGTGGAACCAATCCACAGCTCCACTGTCTGCTTGCATGTGTGGCACAGATATTATTATGTCTTCTCAATTCTTTAAAAATGTATCCTTTCAAATTTTCTCTTTCATATCTTGATACAAGATTCCTTGGAAAATGTACATTGTGTCACTAAGATGCAGTTTAAAACTTTACGCTGAATAATATGAAGGAGAGACTTTTCTCTATTCATTTTGACCAAAATTTTGTCCCTAAAGAATTTAATTTTCTGTTTGCAAAAATAAAAACTGTATCTTTGAGTAGATTTGAATCTTTCTCACCAAATCAAATTTCTCATGTTTACCTCCTACAGAATGTTCTCATAAGTGAGCATTCTTTAATTTTTGAACATTATTTAAGCAGATTTTACTTGCTATAGAGAAAGATAATGTTCAGAATTTTTTTGCTATTTCATTTATCTTTGTTCCAAAATATTAAAAGCATAAAAATATTTTATATTCTTATGTAAATCCTGCAAACCAGGACATTTACATACTTTTAAATAATTAGACCATGATAATATGAATGAAGAGCACTGCAAGTAATCATGAATATATATTTCTGGAAAGTTATAGCAGAGTGATATTTCAGATAAAGTTTTATTAAAACTGAAAAAAGCCATTTAATAATTTCCTCACAAATGTTTGGTACTGAGCACTGTTTAGGCTGTATCAGCAATTTGATGGGAAACAGCAATAAATCTGAAAGCAAACCAATATGAACCCGAGGAATCCTCTTAGGGAAATTTCTGTTTGGGTGGCAAAAAAGGGGTTGATAAATTAACTTTATCATTCCAAAGAAATTACCTAGTTCAACATCATTTGCAGTCCAAAATAACTAGATCTTGAGTAATGTGTAACTGATTGTATTTGTAGTGCAAACAAAACCCAACTGTGGCTGTATAGATCAGAATATTGATGATTTCATATGGAAAAATAGATTAGAGACACAGATGGCTTAGGAGACCATGCTGACACTACAGCTTTCTGAAATTTGACAGCTGCTAGGAGAATAACCTTGCACTTTTGCAACTACTGACCAATATGGGACACTGGATTTCTGCTAATTTTGGGAAGGTGCAAAGGCATCTATAAACCAGAAAGCCTGTAGCTTATGTAGATATCAGAAAAAGAGCAAAAGGTTCAGCTTTTTTGTTCCTTGACGTCAGCACTGTGCTCACTCTCTGCTGAGGACAGCACTGTGCAAAATGCTACTATTTATTCCATACCAGCTCTGAGCTGTTTAATCCTTAATCTCTGGGTTGAATATTTTTTGTCATAAACTCTCAAAATCAGGAATAAATGTCAGAATATTTTTATATTTGCATTCCTGTGAAAAATGTTTTCTCTGCATGCTCATCTCAGATTTTGACATTAAATGTGCCTCCAGCACTCAAAGATACATCCTGAGTTTACTTGACAGCAGGACCATAAATAAAAGACAATCTTGATGTTTGGCATCAGAAACACATTGATGGGCATTAGCTGATTGCTATCAGTTTAATTCAGTGTACCAACCCACCTTTCTGTACTGTGCTGTGCAAATCCTTTATTTAAAAGTGTAACAGGGTAAAGGAGGATTCTTTTAGACATTTGCAGGTTCAGGTTTCACTATTACTGAAAGAAATGCAACCAATCAATACATGAATGTATTAAAGAACATCTGTGATCCTACCTGCTTAAGTATTTATCACTCACTGGCATGATGCTTGGGAATTTGTAAGGCTGTTAAGTAAGAGGTTAAATATGTGATGAATTTTTATTTCAGGAAGAGATAGAGGAAACAAACACAGTGGAAATTTAATTAGCTGAATGGAATTATGCATTTTTAAAATGGTTTTGGCAAAGTACAGAGGAATAGGAAATGAACCAACTTATGTAAGTGCAAAACTAATGGACCTAGTCTGAGTTTATACTAAGAAACTTTCATTTGAAGGTGTGGTTAGTTCTTTAGGAAATAATAAAAAAGATAGTTAAAAAGTATTTGAAACTACAGAGCAGGGTAGCCCTGGTAATCATTTGGACTCAGGGAGAAACCTCAAGACTGAGCTTTGTGTAAAGTAAAAAAGATTAGTCCTCATCAATAGTTATTTAACTGTAGGATTGGAAGGCTTTAGAAGAGAGAAAATGCTTCACAGGATGAAGTAAAATGTGAGTTGGTTTGAAAAAAGCAGCATTATAGCAAATAATTAATCTATCTTATTAAGTGATTAATATTTCCACAAACAGATCATTCTTTAATCTATTTAATATAAACATAGAGGAAACTAATGTCTGAGACTTGGAGCAAAATTGAAATAAAGAAATTAAAATAAAGAGAACTTATATAAGTGTATATAATTAATTATTATTTCCATTTGAATTATTATTTGACTCAGTCATGTACTGCCTTTCATCAGCTCTAGCTGCCATTCTTGAAGAAAACTCTCATTCATAAACTGATCTGAGGTTCCAAAGCTTCTTTATACAACAGGAAAAAAAGAAATTTTTCTGGTGTTTATTCTTAATCCTGCTGTTTTAGAAAGCTGGGACCATGCATTCTGAAAAATCATCTGTGCTCACACAATAAATTTGACACAAGAAACACTTTGGATTCCTTTTGGCTTTTTGAATATCTGGTATCAGATATTCAGAGCTGCCAGAGTCTGGAAATTCTGAAGACAAAAAGTTTTCTCAGTCAAAATGACTGTCCTTACTTTTAGGGTAGACTTCTATAAAGCAGTTTCCAGAAAGGTAATCTACTTTAACTTTACTATTTTGTTGTGTAAACCAGGTGGATTTCCAGAGCTGTAGAGTTCAAAAGATGTTGTTGGCATGATAATAAGTCCCAGTTCAGTCCATTGAGGCTTGCTAATTTCTGTGTTCAGCTGACCAAGCACTTATTAAGTGATGTGCTTTGTTGAGATTCTCATCTGGTTTTGTTGTTCAGACTTCAGTTTGTGCTCATAACTCTGTGGAAATGTTTTGAATTCTGAGAATGTGAAATGCAAACCATCTCTGTGTTGTATTTTGGTGCAGTCACAGCTTCTGTAATAACAGGCACTGCCCAAAGAGGTCATTTCACACAGAGCCAGATCAGCTGCCTGGCTCATCTTTTATTTCCAGACAAAGTCCTTAATTCCCTGTAATTTTCTGTCAATGTGGTGATACCTGCCCTCTGGGTAAGAGCTGCAGGAAATCAATGTTCACTCAGGTCAGTCAGGTCAGTTTAAGGTCACCTCTGCTGCTGCAGCATCACAAGAGGCTTGAGGATGTGTCCCAGCATCAGAACACAATTGCTCTTCCATTAGAGCAGCCACTGAAAAAGACTTAGTGAGTTCATCCTTTCTTCACTGCTCTTTTCCCTTTCCTCCCCCAGACTACTTGCCCTAGCACTTTATACAATACTCAGCCTTGCTTAACATTTTCCAGCTGAAATGTTCAAAACTCCCAGATCTAAAAGGCTCAAGTATTGAAGTATTTTATGATTTTTTTTTTTTGCTAAATGATGGAACTGCAAATATGAATTTCCTCTGCTGACAAGGCATTCCCAAGGTATGGCACTTGATTTTAGGACACTTGTAAGTAAAGGATTTTGATGGAAGCAGATACAATGGTCTTTCTCAACTGTTTTTGAATTCAAGTTTTATCTGTGAGTACTGGTTTTGGCTGGCATTGGGCTCATTTACTTCACAGTATCTTGTATGAGGTTTAAGTGTCATTTCAGTGTTGTAGTTTCAGTGTGACTAAAACAACCTCAGTTTTAGCTGTCACTGGGCAGACCTTACCAAGACCCAAGACCTTTCCTGCTCCTCACCCACCCCACCAGTGAGAGGCACTGGGAGGGGACAGCCAGGACAGATGATCCCAGACCCAATGGATCCTGCTCTGCAGATAAAGCTGTGCAGAAGGAGGGAGGAGGGACATTCACAGTGATGACATTTGTCTTCCCAAGTCACTGTTATGTATGATGGAACCCTGCTGTCCCAAAAATGCCTGCCCAATGGTTTGCCCATGGGAAATAGTGAATTAGCTCTTTTGCCTTGCTGACACATGCAGCTTTTGCTTTACCTATTAGACTGTCTTTATGTCAACCCACCAGTTTTCTCACTTCTGCAGTTCTGATTTGCTTCCCCATCCCACTGTGGGGGAGTGAGTGGCTGAGAGGGGCTCAGCTGCCTCCAAGGTAACCTGCAATAGCATGTCCTTAGGTGTCTCTGAAAACCAGTTATTTTCTGTATCTTCTTCTGTTAAAGAGCCTGAGTAGTCTAACAATTTCTCTTTTGGTTGTCTGTAGAGTTATAACAATATAAATGACATAATTCAGTGTCAAAAAATGAATAAGCATTTGACTTTCCATTATATCATGCTCAAAAACAAATCCTAAACATACATAATTGAATAGTATTTCATTATCTTGCCTTTCCAACCAATATTCCTTAAATAGCTGGCTTAAAAAGCTGGCTCATGCACACAAATGCTCAAAGGTGCATTTCCAGTCTCTTTAGTATTTAAGAATGTCATTGTATATTCTTCTGGACCAAAAATATTTCTCTGGTGAAGCTCTTTCCCAATTGCCAGTAAAGGCAAAATCAAATTCAATATGAAAGTTAAATTCATTTTTCAATTATCTTCCATTTTGAAGTTGTCCAAAGTGTCCAGAAGGATTCAGAGGGAAAAAAACCTTGATAAAGGCCTAGTAGAAAATACCAGCAGGATGGGGTCATTTGTGAGCTCATATTTGTTGTGAAGGGCAGGGGGAGAGAAGGACATAATGTGACAATTCTTGGGAGCAAAACAAGCCACAAAATTAATGAGAATAAAGAAAAGGATAAAGCTTGATCTAATTTGTTTGGTGACAATTAGATTTTTAAATTTTTTAATATGTTATGTGTCTATGGAATATGCCTGGCTATTGATCTGTCCATTAGCTGGCCTTGAGTAACTTGTATATGTATTATTTATTAATTTCCACTTTCTTCTATTCTTCTATCAATTCAGACCTTTGGAAGAAAAAATTCCTCTCCATCTTCATAGCAAAGTAAAAAGGAATCAATAAGCATTTTGGGTATGGAATTTTTTTTTTGGCAACTTAATTGAAGAAAATTTCATCCTTAAACCTTTAATTTCTTTCTACAAGAACAATGCTGAAATACATAAGATAAGAGGCCATCCTGGAAAAGTGAGAAAGAGTGTGGAAAAAATAACTACATCCAGATGAATCCATTGTGCTCTGTTTGGCATAAAGCATAGAAGAAGCACAAAGAATATATTAATATATTACTTTTGTTTTTTTTTTTTTTAAGGAAATAAAATTTGGATGAAATAAAACTTGTATTTGGGTGGTGGTTTTTCTTTCTCTTTGGTTTTTTTGTTTGTTTTTTTTTTTTCACTTAACTCATTCTTTTTCATAAAAATACTTGTATTTTTCAGGTTTAAAGCCCAGGTAAAGCCCTTGTTCATGTTGAACTTGGAGGATCTAGTGATTCTGTCTGTCCTTAATATTTGCCAGCGCAGGAAAGGCAACACTCTGGCACTACAGGGAGAGAAGGGTGGATTTCTCTACTTTTGGAAAATGAAAAGTCTGCTGTGGCCTAACACGAATAAAGAGATACCAAAATGAGACATTTATTCTCTGGTTTTATTTTCTTGGCACCTAGGTCTTATCTAGAAATGTACTCTGATGGGGAAAATAATAACACCTGCAACCAGCAGCGAGAGCTCCCAGCACCCAGGGCTCGGCTGGCAAGCACACAGTGCTCAGAAATGCCTGAGAGAGCTCTGAGGGAAAAAACTCAGCTGTGCAACTATTGGCAAGGTCTTTTCCAGGCTCAGGGGGAGGCAGAGGAACAGGCTCTGAGGTTATCAGTGGTGCTGATGCTGGGCTGAGGCAGCAGAGGCAGGTGGTGTCAGGATCAGCTCAGACACACAGTGAGCCTTCCCCCTGCTGCTCTGCTGCTCCCTCCACAGCTCCATGTCCAGCCCTCCCACAGCCCTCCCTGCACTGCACCATTCTGGTTTCTTTAGGATGAAGCCTGCTGTACTGCAGCAGGTATTTCTTGACAGCCTCAGGGCTTCCAGCAAGGCTCTGCCTGCTGCTCTCCATGTTCCCAAACATTCATACTGCAGAGAAGGGAGAAGAGCTGCAGATGACCCTGCTTCACAGACAAAAATGTGCATATAGTGGCAGGAGTTGGTTTGCAAAGCTGCTGGGGGTCATACAGGAACAAATGAGCAATGTTCACACAGGCTGCTGCTGGTATCCAACAATGAACAGCACAACACTGAGAGGTGTTTTATTCAAAATGCTTCTTTGGAAACTTGAACCAGCTGCATGGTGAGAGCTGTGGCTACAGTTACTGTATTACAAGCACTTAAATGATATCTTGATTAAAAAGTTTTTAATCTTTCAGGCGAGACTGTTTAATAAACCAAACAATAAGCCAAAGTCAAACCTATGGTAATAAATCAAAACATAATATACTAAACCAAATAAAATGCACCAAACCTAAATACAGAAAGAGGATTCACATGTAGAGTTATTTCCTGGTGCAGGAAATTTCTGTAATCCATAATTTTGGTAACATTCTTATGCAAATTATTTTTCACAAATTATTTTTTTTTACTTTTCTTGGTCAGTGCTGTAATTCCTTGGAGCCTTTTAAGATGTGGATGTTGTAGAGAACTTCTAAAACTAAGACAACCTCTGAGTAAATTAGTGGAAGACAGTTGAAAGAGCAGCATGTAGGGTGACATTCCCTGTGTTACATCTCACTTAATGAAGCCTGCAAATGTAGTCAGAAAGACCTTCTAAATTAGATTTCATAATTTGGCTTAAAACCTGAAATCAACTTACCTCCATAGAAATCAACAATCCTTTAACCACAATAGTACAGAGCCTAGGAGTGGGTGAAAACATGTAGGTGGAAATAGAACATAATTTTATTCTGCTTTCTTGGTGCTGGTAATGTCATAAACATCCTGCCATTCTGATATTATTGTGTTAATGTTCAAATATTTGTTTGATGCAAATAGGAGTCGAGATGTAATATTCTTTATATGGCATTGCCCAGAGCAAAGTAAGAACACCATGACAACAAGTAGCCTGCAAGCTGTCATGTTATTTGTGTTCAGTTTGCAGAACAACTTATAAAAAGCCATCAGCTGACAGTCATCCTGAATGTCAATAGTAATTGAGAGAGAAAGAATAGAAGAATAACAAATGGTGAACATGAAAAAAGCCAAAAAAGGTGCACTGAAACACCCTAGGAACAACACTTTTCCATACACTTTGAGTTTTCTTAAATGACAGCCATTTATTAAAAATACAGCTTCTCGAGTAAAACCCTTGAATGCAACCACTTTAACCTTCAGACATCACCATTCCTCCTGTGGAGAGTTTTACTAAGAAAAGGTGACAGCACACAAGAAACCTTTCTAAAATTTTACTGAATAAAACTATCAAACATTTAGCAAATTGACAAAGAAGACTACAGGAATATGAAGAAATTTCTTCTGAAAGTACATAGATTATATAGAAATATCTGAAGAACAAGAGACTCTGTAAACAGTAAGACAGCATATTGCTGAATATTGCCCACAATGCTCTCAGTATCTTTGCACATATAACTCTTGTGATGAAGCCTCACAGTAGTTATTAATCTATTTTTCTTTATTATAAAATCATCTTTCATTATTCAGGATTTTGGACTGACTTATTGTTGCTTTGCCATGTACACAAGTAGTGACTATGAAGCAATGAATCTTTTTGTACTGGTGAACACCATCAAACAGGTCACTGCCCTGGGGAAATTCAGTTCCCCAAACAAGGAGCAAGAATCCACATTTCACAGGGCTGGCTTAGTTTCAGTGGGACTGTTTGTGAGAGCAAAGTGAGTGGGAATTGATCCTTTAACTGTCACTGTTTCATTTGAAATGTAAATTATGTGAAATTGCAGCCAGGTGTTTTGAAATCTGAATTTTTACATACAACACACAATTAGTATTTTTGAGATGAAGCAAAAATAAAAATGGTGATACAAAACTAAAAAGACCTACAATTGGCATTTGTCTGTCCCAGGTTTTCTGTATCCTTTGACACCTAACATATCAGGAAATGCAAAGATAAGCTCCTGCTAGTGTAGATGGAAAGCAGTATTTTAGCAGTTACCTATGGAAAAATCAGATTTGTCAGAGAGAATGCAGGGCATCAGTAACATACATTGCTGATTTCCTTGAATGGCACATGGGATCCAATAAACTCCTTTTGCAGTGTGCTGCACTATTTTCAAATACCAGGGAGCTGCAAAGCTAAGCTTGTATTGCTTCATTAATGAGGTACCCCACTAAAAGTATGAGCAGCTCTGCTGACAGCCCATCTGTCTGCTGTCAGCTAGGAATCAATAGCCTGGCCCTGCTCTGCATCAGCTGCACAGAAACTTCTTGAAGAATTCACCGAGCAATCCCTAGAAAGCAAACTGTTTAATTGTGCCTGTCTTAGCTGACACTGTAAGAAATTAACATCTCAGTTTTCTTGAGGTGTTAAGAGAACAAACAAACAACAAAAAAAGAAACCCCACCCCCAAAACAAAACAACCCAACCAAAAAAAGCATTGATACATTATTCATGGCAGGGAAAGGGAGAGGCAGTGACAGAAAAACTAAACATTTCATCAAGGGGAAGTTTCCTGGGTTTGGACCTAGACCTCTTCTGAAGTTCATAGCACTCCCTCTTAAGACTTTTCCAAAATATAAATTGTAGATCATCTTAGGAAACACTGCTTCAAATTCACAGTGCCACTGATATAATTATGATCCAGCAAGGAAAAGCAACATTTTATTACTTCAGTGTATAATTTTTTGTCATATGTGAGTTTAGATGAGGGTTAAGAGGAATTAATGACACAATTTGCTATGGTATTAAGGAATTTCAGAAGAATGAAAGCTGAGTATGTTCAGAAGAAGAAACTGAAGCTACACTGCATGATTTTGGAAAAGAGCACTAAACTTAAGGTTACCACATGAGAGGATTGTCCTCCTGACATAAGTTAGTGCCATATTTTAGAAAGGAGACAAGGCCTTTTCTTCCAGGAGGACATTCCAGCTGTGCACCTCTGCAGGTGACAACTTCCTGAGACTGTGATTAACTTTTCTCAGCAGAGGAGAGCAGCAGCATGTGCTTGTTATCTAAGAAAGCCAGTCCACTGCTGCAAATGCATTCAGAATTAGATTTCACTGCAAGGCCCAGACAGCCCAAGCCAGCAGTGAGAGCATTCCTGCACCTATTTGGATTCAGCACTGACAGGCTGCACTGTGCAGGACAGAGGCCAGGAATTAGGATTTCATTTACACTGTCCATGCCACAGCCACGAGCAGGAGCTGCCAGTCCCTGTCTGGCCACCTCACAACACAACACAGGGGAAATTGTTTGGGCCACTGGGATCTCTAACAGCTGCAAAGAACAGTCTGGCCCTTGTTTCTTCCATCTCCCAAAAGCCTCACCTGAAATAAAATCAGTTTCATAGAATATAATTTATCTGCTACAGAACTATAAACAGCTGAGTCAAACCTGCTGGCATTTGCAATATGAGCGTTGATCCAATTATTGAGACTGACAGCTGCTAGCACCTTGCTGTAATAATAAAATAATTACTTACCCAGGGCTTTTTGAGAGCACCTTTCATTCCAGGCCATCCTCTAGTGTGCTGTGAACCCATACACAAGCTATATATAGGAAGCACTTCACCCACCCATGACAGGCAGCCACCTACGGATGAATCACTGAACCTCCTCACAGCTCCCATCACTGGGACCCAGCAGAGCAACACTCACAGGAAACAAGGATGGCAGAGTGCTGATCCTCAGCTCCCTCATGCCTGCTTTTCTGCACTTTTTCAGGCCCTACATCAAAGGAAAGAAGCTTGCAATTTCTTTTTTTTTTTCGCTTTCATTATGCAACTGCCAGGCTAATATTTATTCATTTATTATTAAAAAACAAAAACCAAATCCACCCAGGAAAATATCTCCTCATCACATTTGATTAAGTCATAAAGTTTCATCGACACTACTGTTAGTTTATGTATATGGCCTCATCATTAATATAGCTCATAGCTATTAATAATTTTGCATATTCATTTGATAAGAAATGTGTTCTAACAAAGAAAAAAACCAAAACCAAAGCCACCTCTCTGTCACCACTGCCATCTCCAGAACTGTTGCTTTGACTCCTGCAGTCTCACTCCACTTAGCCTGTGAAATATTAATCCTGTTGTGCAGTGGCAGTTGTCAGCCTAGAGAGGGTACTTCTCCAGTGCAATTACATTTGTGTCCCAAAGGAATAACATCAGCTCTGAGAGTGAAGAAGAGCCCTGCCTGTGCTGTGCTGATGGTGCTGGAGTGATGCTACTGACCCTGCCCAGCCCCAGCACCTCCCCAGCATCTCCACTCAGCAGGGGCCAGAGACACACAACTTGTCATCCTGTGCAGGAGCCAACAAGGAATCCTTATGAAAGCCAGAGTCATCATCAGCAAGAGATTTATGGTTTTTTAAACCTGAAACAAGATTATATTCCATGTGGGAGCTGCAAAAAACCTTGTGGAAGCAGCCTAGCGTAAACTTTAAAAATCAAATGCTTTACTAAAGAGATCTTTGAAGCCATGCAGAATTTTTAGAAGCTACTGCATTTTTTTCAGTTTTTCAGCACAGAGAAAGAATTACTTACATTTTTAATAGAAAAGAAAACCAAGAACAGGTTGAAAGTATGTGCTGAGCACTGAGAACAGCTGTAATTCAACCTTTCTTTTGACATATGCTAGCTCAAAGAGAGATCATAATTTTCAAAGTGTATTTTTCAGAAGAAACTGTTATTTAGACGTGTTTGGGGACTTCTCCCTAGTTCTGAAATTCAGTTTAATTTTCTCTGACTAAAAATGCTAAATTTGGAGAAAGAAAAAGATGTGATCAGCTGCTGAACACTTTCTACTGCTTTCATCTAGCAGTGCCCATCTTGCAAACTATTCTTACTATTATTATGTCATTATTTGCATTCAGTTGGGATTTAGAATGAGTCAAGGAAGCAAACTGAGCTCAGTGTCTGCTGGGTTAGCAGCACTCATATTTAGACTTGGTTGAGAATTGAGTTTAGAGACTCAGAATTTATTCTCCAGTTCACAGTGCTGATTTTTATAATGTCAAAACTCTGTTAGAGGGATGAACCTCCATAAGGACTGTTTATTAAGGTACACATGGAGAATCTGATAGATCTTTTGTTCACAAGAAGTGGGATATAGACAGTTCCTACCCAACTCCTAAAATTTAGGAAAAAAATTTGCATGCACCCATCCAAACCACCATGATGAACTTCAGTCGTGAATCTTCTTCACTGGTGATTTTGTTGTACGAATTGTTATTTTGAATAAATTGCACAAAACATTTCTGATTGAGATTCATTAAGTTGGTGAGTACTGATGGATATTCCCTTATATAATGAGTCCTGTGCCAAACCTTTCTTACAGTAAAATCTGTGAGATGGCACACACACACACACACACACACTTACAGCTGATGTTGTGTATGATGCCTCAGCTGGAAATTGTGCCAAAATTGCAGATTTAACACAAAAAGGTGTGAAACCACAGGCCTTGACTTTATATCTCACTCTCCTCACAGCTTTTTTTGTTCTAATTTAATTACTTCCATGGCTTGCAGTAAAATATTGTAGTTTATTTCAGGGATGATCATTCCTAAGTTGGCAATCACTTGTGTGATCACATAAGACAGTATAAATTCTTATAACAATAGCCATAATGATTTAGAATAAGCTAGAGGTTTTCCACATTTACATGATTGCTTAAATACTTTATGATGCTGTACAGAAATTTCATTCCTTTTTATTTCTATTCTGTTTTGACAAAATTAAAGTATATGCATTTTCAAAGTGATATTAAACACAAAGGAATAGGAGATTCATTTGGAGTTTATATTCTATCAATAGCCATAGTTAGATCTGAAAAGAGTTCTGACTTTAACTTAATATCTGTTCACTACCTACATTTTAATATCTCCTCTGGGGTTCTGTTAGGGAGATAGAGAAACCAATGTGTGTTCCATATTATATATCTTTAATGGAGTATAAATTGTTCATGGAGTTACATAAAGTTAGAAAAAAGTCATAGTGACTTTTTTAGAAAAATATATTTCACTGTAAACCACACCTTTAAATTTTGAAGATCTCAACTATACTATTGCTATTATTTTAATAAAATTTTTTATTTAATTTTAAAGTCTTGAAAATGTGTGTTGCAACTTGGTGTTCTAAACCAAAGAAAACCAGTGGAGATGATGCCTTTTGATGATAAACACTGACTGTTCAGCATTGACAGCATCTCAGAATTTTCTGCCTAGGAAGTTAAGCTGCTGGCTCAACTACAGCTTTTCTTCTGAGCCTTTGGACAGATAAACACATAATCTTGGACCCATGAAAGATCTAAGTAGCTAAAACTAAAATATTGACTTTCAAACCTACCACTTGTCATCTTGCTCTGGATTAATATAATTCCTCCAGGCACAAAGGACTCCCAAAGGTACATCTGACTCACTTGGCTGCAAAGTCATTGGCTCTCCCAGGCCCTGTGAGCAAAGAATTATTTTGGTATAGAGAGTGGAACAGTTTTGGAAGTGAGAAATGGGAATCTCATTTCAAATACCTCCTGCCTTGATATGCAGGCCCACTTGGTCAGGCCTTCTTTCCTGAATTTTCTAGTAGAAGATATGAAGCCAAGAGAGTTTCCTGGCTGAAAGAAGATTACTGTGACTCCTGACTGGATGGATCCACCATCCTCCAGTCCAAATTACAGGTCCATACAGCAAATTTAATCTCAATTACTTTGGCTTTACTTCCTGGTTCCTCTCAGTTGCAGACTTTCCAAGGTTAAGTTATGCAGAGATGAGCTTATATCTTGGCATTGTCTTCTGTCCCTCTTTGTACCCATTTTCAAAATGAGAAGACTATTTCTTCATTTTCTATGGCATATGGAATGTCAAATAATCATGGAACTGGGAGGAGATGTTCCAAGGGGGTCTCAGTGGACTCAGAATATCCAATCTCCTCCTCATGAAGCTCCATCAAAGCTCTGGCAAACCTGGCTGTGTGTCCTCCACTTCTCAACTCACTATTTCTAATTCATGGCAACTCCTTCTGACACACTGGAAGCTCTGGAAAACTGGTAATTATGTCATGTTGATTTATTTTCATTTTAGGAGGGTCTGGTCAAATTCATACTCTTTGTCAAAAAATATTAATGTTAAACTACCATTTTTAAAAAAATATTTGCTTCCATGGGAAATTTAAAACACTACTTTTATCCTGAAATGAAAACTTGTTCAAAATGTCCTCAATTCCCAGGAAACAAAATTGAATTTCAGCCAGTTTTGATCTAAACAGTAAAGCCTTTTCCAGCATCAGAGTCTAATTTTAAGAAGCTATTAAAACACTGAAGCCTTGTTGTGATAAATATCAGCCTGTAGAGGAAATTTCAGTGGCAAAATTTTAATCTGTCTTACAGAAATACTCACAAGGTCATAGTAATTCTACTATAAATAGAAACATGAACAGTCTACCTCAGTTTTTATTTAACCTCAAGGTCCTTAAGGGTTCTTGTGCCAAATGGCCTCGTAGCACTAACACTTGATTTTGTGAAATTGCTTCAAAATCAAAACACAATGAAATAACCCCAAACATCCATGAACTGATTTAAAGCCCAGTATACTTCCACATCCTGCAGTTATTGCCTTCTGAATTACAGTGTCTCATTTAAATTTTAATGAAAAAGAACACTGAAGGTGAATTAATTAAAAGGAAAATATTTCTGTTTACAGCCTGGATCATTGATTTTGACTTAGTCATTCAAAATAATTCCCTTTTCCTCCCTGCTTAGCCATTTGATCCTATTAGAGTTTTTCTGATTTTCTATCAATTTAAGATAAAATATACAATATATTTTTACAGTATTTAGGCATCTAGATTGTCACCTATGCAGGCAGGATGAGTAAAATTAGTCAAAAAACTCTGCTCAGACTGACAAGATGAAAGGTCTGTGTATTTGTGTTGCCTTTGCTTACAATGTAAGATGCAACCTAAAGTATGTATTCTATCATCATCTTCATAAACTGTTAAACAGGTGGGGCAGTGTTCTTTATCTCTTCCATACATCCCTGATTACTCCAGGGGATATCTTCTGCTAATGGGCCATCAAGCCCCACTGCAGGATTGATAAAATTGCATCATCCCCTTGTGAAATGCTCCACCCAGGGGAGGAACCAAGCATTCCTAGCTGGATACAAACTGAGGTTGGAAAACCACAGGCAGCACTACCTGTTGGATTCCCAGAGGAGAAGAGCTCTGTAATCACCAGTGGACCTTCAGAAAAGGATCAGACTTTACTACAGGGTCACCACTTTGACAGAATCACATCCATTGCTCCAACAGGACTGCAGCCACCATTTGACTGGATTGTTTCCACCACCCTGACCAAGAGGGGGTCAGGTCCTACCCTGATGGTCAGTCTCAGCCAGAGTTTCTGTATTATTGCCTTTATCCTAATTTTAAATTGTTAAATTGTGATTTTGACTTGGGGATCTCACACAGGTTTGCTTTAAAACTAGTACATATTTACACACTTTTCCCAGTATTGGGATTTACTGCAGATTTCTTGCAACCTTTGACATTCTGTATGTCATAATTGCCTTACATAGACTTCAGTGCCAGTTGTCATTGTTCCTTGGTGGCATAAATGCATGTATTTCAGCATATTTAACTTCTGATATTTATCCCATTAATTTCTTAATTCTTATTTATTTACATTGGATCCTAATGTGTATATAAATAGTTATCCATTTAATTATGGCAGCTTTGTAAGGCACCACATATTAAACAGTTGTTCACTCAAAAGGCAAGGGAGTGAATCTGGGTTTGCATTGTGTGTAGAGCCTTCTGGCCCTGAGTATTAAACTCCAGTATAATGAGGACCTTGTGCTGGTTGTATACCAGACAGGGATTCAGCTCATTCTGCCAGAGATCTGGCAGCAATGTAAGACTGAGCAGCAGCTGCCAAAAATTACTTGATATTGTGTAAGCCCTTGTGCTGTACAGTTTGAGAGTTGAAAGGGTTCATGTGCAAGAGCAGAATCTGCAAATGTAATGTATACAGTAGAACCACATTTGTAATAACCATCTGCTGTGTATCCCCTCCCTTCCCTTTGTGCCTGCATGGCATAAAACATGGTGAGTCCATATCAGCACTTGGGGATTGATGATATGGTGAAAAGCAATTTTTGTTTGCTATATGATAATTTTTCTGTGGCGAGGAAGAAATGTTATTTGAGCCCCAAGGAAGAAGAAGCTGAGATTAGGTCCTGCAAAGGTTGGTGACTTCCACTGGACCTCCTTATTTTAGTTTTTTAAACTGTAAAATGGATCTGAAAGTGTTGAGAAAGTGTTGTTCCCCATTCTGGGGAAGCTGAGGGGAAGGAGCAGTTAAAAACAGATTTCATTTTAATTTCTGAGTAACATCAATGAAAGGACTTTTCAAAATTACACCAAAGATAATCTCAATATTCTTTAATGGAAGAAAAAGTTCCATTTATTTTTAAGCCTTTTCCTTTGTAATTCCTGTTATCTTTGAATAGAAGTGGATCTAATTAGCTGCTCTTAGAGAAGTACTTGACAAAATGATTGCTTATGTACCCTGTTCACTTATTCAACCCTTCTCCAGAAAACAAGGCATAGGTCATTTTAACAAAGTTCTGTGATATTATGAGTTTAACCTCTTTGCAGCGCATGCTATGAGTTTCAGGAATTTTGTGAACATGAAAGTGCAAGCTTGATTAATTCTGTATTTACTCTTCAAGATGGTTAGCCTGATTAGAAGATAGCCTAAGAAACCAAGATGGTATTTTAAAATGAAATTTTAATAATTTTTTTTGGCCTGACAATTCTTTTCCCCTTGAAACATCTCAAGAGGATAAAATGGAGAGTGGCAGCACTGAGGGAAATTAAACAGATGAACACTATTTGTAGACAAATTGCAGACATGCTAATCTTGTTAATTTACAGTAAAACCTAACACTTATCCAGACCTCTGCCATGACAAAAAGCAGCAAAAGGGAAGCATTTCTAATTTCTCAAGTGCACTTCAGATTAAATTATGTACTGCTACATTCACTGAGGAATTCTATTAATGCCTATTTGCAATTGCAATCCTTGGGTCAAATTTGGCTCCGGTTTTTTGTTGGTTTTTTTTTTCTGGTGAGATTAGATTATTGTGTTAGTTTATTTGCTTGTACTTCTTCCCATCCTCTGTCAATTGCTCTCTTTCTCACAAATGTTGCCAGTGCCATAATCATCATCATTACACAAATTATGCAGAAGGACCCTGTGCTTGCATATTCTTACCATCTTCTGCTGCATTAGAATGAAACAATGTCAAAACAAATTTCATTCATTGCTCTCTGGCAAGTACACACAATCTAAACTAGTCCTTTTAAGCCATGCTGGCAGCAAGAATTTGTAGGTGACTGGTATAGATATATACCTCATTTAGCTATCCAGAATGAAGTATCTTATTCCAGCTGCTCATCTGGATTCACTTGAAAGTCGACAGACAGTCTAGCACCTCCAGAGTGAGATTCTGCTCCATGATTTTTGGCATCTGTCTGGGGTTGAGATGCACCATCCACACCATTGCAAAGTTTCACCATTTCAAAGGCATCTGGTCACAGATGAAACCTCTCTCCAGGATTCCAGGCTGGTGAGAGCTGTGCAAAGTGTCTGTGTCTGACACCCTTCCTTCCTGGAGTCACAACAGTGCACAGGTTTGGGCCATTTTAAAGGTGTTCTTGTCCTCACACATATAGGAATAAATTAATCAGCCTTTCTCAAAGGTCACAGAAAACTGTCTGAGACTGCTCACACCAGCTGGGGCTCATCCTGATAGGATCCAAACACAGGACTCCAGGGAGCATCCACCAGGATTGTGTCACATTCCACTCTATTTCAAAGTCATCAGTATGCAAACCCTGCAGCATAGGTTTGAAAGAGACAAGTCACCCATCCTGACTGAGGAACTCGATGTGTTCCATGGGATTTTGCTTCCTGAAGACAGCAGAACAGTCATTTGAAGCCTTCAGCAAAAGCAGAAAAATTACATATTCTCTGAGTTTCTCCAAAACAAAACAAGAGTCAAACTGAAAAAAAAAAAAAAAAATTCCCATTTGTTTTAGTAGGTAGTACACAGCTGCAGTTAAGTTCTTTGGCATTGGTAATTCTCAGACATTTACCATCATATATTGTCCAAGGGGAAAAAAAAATGTCATTTTCTTTTAATGAGCACTCAGAATTTTTGCTAGCTGCCAACAGTATTATTTTAACAGGCTGTTGGAACAGAGGGGAGAATGGACTGCACTTGTGTAGGAAGTCATTAATTGCTCAGACCATATCTTGTTGTGGATTTCTCTGTGTAACATGAAAGTAATTTTGAGCAGTGACTTAGAATAATTACCACTGTGAAGAACTATTTTGCACAATTTATTACTGAAGCACAGATTTAGTATTGGAGAAAAATGACAAATGAATAAACATGTAGTTGAAGTACTATGAATTGGTGAAGTGGATTAGCATTAAATAAATTTGAAATCAAGACTAACAAATATAAACCTCCTCAGAGCCAGAATAGAAATGTAATGTAGCTATTCTCAAGTAAGGCTGAGGATTAAATGAGGAAATATTTGACAGAAGCTAATGAGCCATCATCATAAGCAATAGGGTGTTAAAATGAAAAAAAGGAATTGCTAGGAAACACATTTTTTCTGATTAATTTTTAGATTTTTCTCAGTACATTTTTTCCCACATGCATATGAGTCCTGAACTACTACTTTCTTGCCAATTTGGAGCTGCAACTAATGGCTTGTGACCATATAATGAGTTGTAATATTTAACTTGGATTCTGTGATCCCAAATGTACTTAAAAGTTTTGATATTTTTGTTCTACATGTGGCAGTGCAAGGAAAATGTCCTCCTAGTCACACAGAGGTACAAAGATATTCATTATTTTGAGATACAAAATTCATACCACCACTCTCTCTCTCTTTTCCTGCTCTGTGGGAAGGAAAACAGAGATTGCATTCACAGGGTTCTCATAAGCCCTGCACACTCAGTTCTCAGCAGGGGAATGAGCACCTGAAAACTTCCCTACAAAGGCAGTGTGGTGGTGGGAAGGGTGACCCAGGTGACCTGCCTGCTTCTGATTATGTCTTTTATGCCAAGCTGGCTGAAGGCACTGAGGAAAAGCTGTTTCAAAGGCCATCACCATTGATTTCTCTCTGCTGCTGAGGTCAATGAGTTAGTGCTATCATGATTCTTACCCATAAATATCGATGTGAAAACTCTCATTGACTCCAGCATAAGTGAGGACAGGGCAGCACTCCTGGAAATCCCATCTGCTGCATTGCAGTTCGCTGCTCCAGACAAAAAGGCAATGACTGTGCATGATGTATTGTGGAGGCTGAAATACTGGTGCTTCAAAGAGTGCTTAATTAGTTCAGATAGGTCAGAGGCCCTCAGAAAGTACCAATTGTTTCTAGGGTTTTATTCCCTACTGATGCCATTCTGTCCCCAACTGACAGATGGAAAATGTGCTTGCAGTGACCTTGTCTGGATATTTTTTTTTAATCATTTGCAGAGAAGTCAGAAACACAAGTAACAAATTCCTTCAGTAATTTGAACAAGGTACACCCTTCAACTAGGCAATCTATGTCATCACCTGATTTTGAAATAAGTTCCTATTAATAAACTATTTCATCTGTAAATAATTGTCATCAGGAAATGAGTTTTGAGATTGCTACAGTGCAAAAGAATAAACATTGTATCACATGGTTTTATTTTTCCTGTGGTTGTAAACTTTTTTCAGTAGTGTCCCGAATTCAGGACACAACTAGGAGGAATCATTATTGTTATTTCTATGTGAAAGGTAAGACTGTTTATTTTTCTGATTTGTTCTCAGTTCAAGGCAATTTTTCTTGACTCTGTTAGTTTTTAACTACCACTGTTTTCTTGTACAGTTGAACAGAACACACCTACCCATACCTGTCAATCCAGCAAAACTGAGAACTTCATTCTTTATTAAAAGATGGCAACAATCAATAACAAATTAAAGAACACAGCTATAAATTATTCATGACAGCAAATCCCAATAAGTGAAGTATGCCACATGATTCAGAACATTAAAAATTTGCATTGCTTGCCATATCCAGATCAATATTAACGAGATTGTTAAATTGAGATCAGGGAAAACAGCAAACATGGAAAAAAAATCAAAAGTGAACCACAACCTAAAATCCATAAATCAGTCGGTTATGAATAATTAAGGTGAAAAACCTTTCCTTTTGTAGAATATACAATACATTTAGAGAGCAGCATTTGTTTAGATAAAATTTCAAAACTTACACTATGCAATTCTCTTGTTTTGAAGTTTTATTAGAGCATTAGTTGTTCAGTACCTTGCAATCAGATGAAAGCTCAGAACCACACTTTTAGCTGATGTCAACATATTTAAAGCTGTTGGTAATGCAGTATGTTAATCTCTAAATTTGGCCAGTACACTTGATCAGAAATGAAACAGTGAGAAAACACTTGAACAACACTTTGGCCTCCCCTGCACTCTGCTGAAGCTGATGGAAATTCCACCTGCTTTGAACCAGGCCTCCTGTTGTGATTTTATTCTCAGATCTAGAAATTTAGAGAACACACCTCTACAACTAAATACAGAAAAAATATCTGACAAGAACTTTCCTCAGCCTACCCTAAAAAACAATAGGCTAGGTAAATGTTGGACTTTTTTCACTAGGTGGGAGTTTATGGGGTTCTACATCACAAAAGAATGACACCCAATTGCTCCTGAATGATGACTTCAAGCATGGATATTCTGAATATATATTGACAGAACGGATTCTGATTCCTTCAGAAAGGCAAGAAGAATGTAATTGTAGTTGTAGCACTGCAGATCTCTCATTTCATAGCCTCTCTTGTGGCATCTGATGAGGTGTTGAGTCCTAGCACAGCACAGGCAGTGGAGCTGAGCTCTGGCTGACAGATGCACCACGTAATTCCAAGGGTCTGCTGCACATCTCTGGGTGATCCCAAGCAGGCAAACAGCCAAGACTCTGCACACTATCTCCCTGGGAGAAATCTGTTGTCTTGTCAGCACAATAAATGTGTCATCATTAGCAAGATTTGTAATTACCTATTTTGAATTAAGTAGTGGCACATGGTATTTACTGCTGCATAAGAAAAAAAGTGATAATTTCTGTGCAAAGAACTGTGCCTATGAAATTCCTCCAGCACTAGAACCAAGGTAAAAGTAGATGTAAATATATTATGAATTTAATTAGAATTCTGCAATTGATAGTATTTTCTAACTTGGTGAATAATGAAAATTCACACTGAATTTTCTGGAATTTGAACTGAAGGAAGGAGACACCCAATTCCTTCTGAAATGAATGGGAATGCTGTTTGCAGTGCCCAGAGGCAGATTTTGAGAACTCTATCCTTGATCTTTTTTGATGCAATGGATTCTGTTCTAATCAAGGGCAATAATGAAAAGCTGTGTTTCCCTTGCTTTCTGACAACAATGCCTAAACTGCTTCTGTCAATGTAGAGTGACCAAACACACGATTTTGTTTTGTTTTTTTTTCCCAGTACATGCAGTTCCCTTTTAACACTTTTGTCCAACCTGGTCTATTTTTCTGCTTAAATACAAAATTCAATAGCAACTTGCATTATATGCAAAAAGCCACTTATGCATGTGGCATACCAGTACTGTTTCTTAGCATGGTGCAGACCTCAGATGTATCATTAACAATCACCTCCATCTTACTGAATATAGAAAACTATTTCTTCAATTCAGCTTCAGCACAGAGAATGTAAATAATTTTCAGTAGTATATTGTAAAGATTCACCAGTTTCTAAAAAAAGCATTTTGCTCTGTTAAAACTACAAATATACTTGATGAATGTGAGTCTATTTGCACTTTTTATGTGTTTTTTTGTTTTTTTTTTTGATTTGGTGTATCTGCTTAGATCCCACCTATAAAGAACTACTGGAGTATTTCAGAGGGAATATGGCCTTTTCCAGAAAATTATGATCTAACAGCAATGTCTCCATTAATTATAAGAAGGAAATCTTTCTTAGATGTTTATGGTTTTTGAAGAAGGCACATTCCAAACTAAAGTCTGATTGTACACCCTTGTATCTATTATGATTATCATCATCATCACCATCATATTCCAGTTATTAAACTGTTCTTATTTCAACCCATGAGTTTTATTTTCTTTTTTAACTGTCCTTCCCATTCAGCCAGGGCAGGGATGGAGGTGGCTGTATGAGAGAGCAGATGTGATTTAGTTGCCTATGGAGGTTAAACCATGACAGACACTACTGAGAAACCTTAGATGCTACTTCTGTTGTATGTGTTTAGTTGAGTGGGGTTTAAGTGCACTCAAGAAGTGCTCAGAACCAGAAAGAGTACATTTTCATCAAGGATCTGCAGAAAACAGACTGCAGGCTAGAGCTGCAAAAACCGTTAAGTTAAAGTCTTCCAAAAATACAGTGTTCAAGGAAGTTTGAAAAATATTAAAGTTTAAGCATTAAATATTAGGTCTGGTTATATTGTGCTGTGCTCAGGAAATTTTCCTCCAGAAATGGGAAAATATTGAACAGGTTGGAGGCGTTTTTATAAGCATCATCATCAAAATCATCACCAGACCTGCAGAGGGTTTTTTGCCAGCAACATCTCTCTCTGTTCTTTCAGCTGGCAGGGCCATAACTTTCAAATTATTGCATAATCTTAAATGGATGACTTAACATAAGGCCTTTCAGACAGTGGTGGTGACACAGAATTCACAATGAGGTTCAGGATTCATCAGGAAATGTAAATACATCTCTTCAAGATGGATGGATAATGGCAAGCAGCAATAACAGGAACACAAAGAAAAGAAAATGTCCCAGATTGCCATATGAACCTGAAAAACATTCCATTTATGAGTAAAATGGGAGGAACTATGTGTTCTCCCAACCAAACAACATGTTTCACCAGGAGGTGCTGGATTGTCAAATCCATGAGCCACTTCAGCTGGCAGAGTACCCTGATGAAATGAATTTATTTACAGTCCTAGATCTCTCATCAACTGTTTTCCCAATTTCATAGCAAGAGTGATCAGTGTGCCATTGGAATTTTGTCAAAGCACACCTAGAGAGTGAGATAGCAGCATTGCTGTGCTGGTATCACTGTCCTCAAGAGTAGGCCCTAAGAAAGATAAATTAGGAAAAGGTGATTAACTAACCCGTCCTTCTGTTGTTTTGGACTCTGTCAGACTTCTCAGCATTCATATTCAGCAATGGGACAGGGATGTTTCAGGTTTTGACCTTAATTTCTTTTCTCCCTCATATATGAAGTGAAATGGTGATTGGTGGTGGGGACTGCACAAGGTTTTACAGCATGGCACGAGGCTTGAGCTAGCCCAGGTGAATCAAAGGCAAGAACAGTTGGGTCTGGTGTTTACAGCTGTAGAAAATGTCAGGTTTGAGCATTTGTAATAACTTATATTGGGGTAGGAGCCACCTGCCAGTGGCAGTTTCTCTCTGCTGTGCTGTGATTTATTGTGACAGAAGCCAGGGTTAGTGTTATCTCACCCTGCTGCTGGGATGATGATTGTGTGCTTTACCCTGACATTGCTTGATGCAGTGCTTGCTCTCCCTCCATGAGGGTCAGTGTTTGCAGGGTTCCTGTGTTTCTGTAGGAGCTCTGCCAGCATCTGGCAGGCAGGCCCTGCAACATGGACCTCAGCATCACAAAGAAAGACAACCAAAAAAACACCACAGCACAACAGAAAGAACAGAGGAACACTGGCCCACCTTTTCCTGGCTCACATATAATGTCTACTCATAGAAACAGTCATGAAATACCCTCCAAAGAAACAGGAAAGAAAACATAACAACAAAAAAACCCCAAACACTGTATTCTTTCAGAATTACCCCAGGGGGAGAAAAAAACAGAATTACCCTTTGCCTTGCTTCTGCTATGCCGCTGCAGGGTATTCTTAAAGTCCTGGCAAATAAAAATTCTGTCCCCTCTTGTCCAGGCAGCAGAAGGCAGTGCCAGCCCTGGGAGAAAGGCACAGACCAAAGGCATGGAGAATGCAAGGGAGCAGCCCCCACTGCTGGACCTCACAGCCCATGGGATGGTGAGGGATAAACCCTTCCCATCTCTGCTCACTCTTGTAGCTTGACAATCACAGCCCCACTACCAGTGATCAACCACATTGTGATAGATAGAGATATAAAACCTGGATGGGAGGGGGATTGGGTTTTCTTTTTTTTTGTTTTTGCTTGTAAATGTAGACATTTATTATCTTATTAAATTTGACCTGACCAGGAAACACATCTTAGTCCTCTCACCCAATTCTCCTTGGGTGCAAAGAGAATTCATTATGCCACTTCTACTATTTCACTGTTTCTGAGGATTTAGTGACAAGTTGAAACACAAAGCAGGAGTGGTCCTAATGTCCTAATGATATGACAGGAACAATAAAAAACTGAGCAAATAAATGTGAAGAATGCCAGGTTTTGGTAAAGTCTAGAGACACAGAGGAGGAAATTTTAACAGCAAATACTTTCTAAGATTGTTTTGTTTCTGTTTTTTAATCACTGTCAGTTAAACCACCTGATAGGATTTACTGAAAAGTCTAATTTAAGATGTTGTTCTGATTTATTTATAAATATGTCATGGCAAAGATTTACAAGTTCATTTTTAAAAATAAATTAGACTCTAAAGGTTATATAACTGAGGGAAGCAATGAATGTCTGTGGCATCATGGTGACACATAAACAATCTTTGGGGGATTTGCTGCTTACAGACACCTGCTCAGCAGTGATGCCAAAGCCCACCTGTTTTCTTAACTTTGACAGATGACCAGAATCACCCAAAAGCCTTGATTCTGAGATATGGCTCATTTATTCAGTCATATACATTCTGTCTAACTAGCTGATAAAAACAGGGGAGGAGGGCAGGAAAAGGAAAAAGAAAAATAAAAGGAGAAGGAGAAGGAGAAGGAGAAGGAGAAGGAGAAGGAGAAGGAGAAGGAGAAGGAGAAGGAGAAGGAGAAGGAGAAGGAGAAGGAGAAGGAGAAGGAGAAGGAGAAGGAGAAGGAGAAGGAGAAGGGAAAGGGAAAGGAAAAGCTGAACCAAAAAATCCCTCTGTTTATTTAAAAGAGCCATGTTATCTCTGCATACCCTGGAGGTGCCTTTGGTCTAATTTAGATAGAAGAGAAAGCAATGAGCACCACAGACACAGTCCTGTCAGGTATTTCAAGTGTGGAACCCTAGTTGCTGATCAAAGAAGGTGCAGCTGGAGGTGACTTCCAATGCTTTAATAGCTACATCCCAAAGAGAATGTCTGGCTTCAATCACATAAATGTGTTATCCAAAAGGATCCAAATATGTTCTTATATTTATGCGTGACCTCTTTGGAACTTCCTGATTTTGTCTGTCAATAGTTTTTTTGTTTCCTTCTTGTAAATATGAAGAACATATATCTAGAAGTAACTATGCTTAATTTTATTTCTCTACACCTAAAGGGTTATACTTAAAATATGTTATTAAAGAACATTTATAAATTTTTCTGCTACCTTTGAATATTATGCAATGCCCCAACAATGTAATGGAACTATACACTACAATTAATTGTGCTTAGAATGTTCTTTTATTTATCACAAATAATTTTAAAAACATTTCTGCTGTAGCCTATACATCTTATGTAGAGTTGTGAATTCTGTTTTGATGATGCATTTTTATTCATGTTTAATGATTGGTGGTTTTTTCACTTTAAGAGTATAACTGAAGCCTGATCAATGTTTTTGGGCTTTTTTGCATTTCACTTCTGTACATCTCTAATTTTAATTTAATTAAATTTAATTTTATTAAATTTAAAGCTGTAATGTTATGATTCTTCACTTTCATGACTATTAATAGAAAATGCATCAGATGATACAAAAAACATTTTGTGGAAAAACCTTTCTTAATGAAGATTAAGCTTGTCTTGGAATGCTTACTTTTGGGAAATAATTGATATTATAAAAACAGACATCAAGTAAGAAAATAAAATTTAAATTACACTCAGTAATTATAGACCACATCAAGTTCCAAGAGCTAATTTCTAATATCACTTTAAACTTCACATTCCATTTGCAATGTCTCTTTCTCCACTGGTGAAGAGTCATGCAGGCTACAACGTGAGCTGGAGTAAATCAGCACAGATGCACTGAAATCTGTAAACACAACACTTTCCACCAGCTAATGAGCAACACCACTTTTGCAGAGAACATTGTGCTGTACCAACATCTATTTTGTCTACACAGCCCTGGGCAATATCTTCTCACAGAAACAGCCAAAACCTTTTATGTAACACTGAACACTTCTCACAATCCTGTTGTAGTTACAAGCACCAAATGTTCCTGCCCAGCTGGTGGACTCCATCAGCAATGCTGAAGAGAAGATTTTCACAATTAGACTTTCTTGCCTCCCAGATTTTATTTTGAAGCTGGCCTAAGCTGGTTTAGAAGATGTGGTCATCCAAAAGCTGTTTCATCTGAAAAGAGGTGCTGGCTGCATAATTGTAACCTCTGACCATCTCCTGAGCATTTTCTGTATTTTCTAAGCACTATCTAATGGACTGGTCTAGAGCACAGGTCTAGAAGTCTTTCCTTCCAAACCAAGGTTTCTGCAAACTGAGGGTATAGCAAACCTCATTAGACACCTGTTAAATGAAGAACCAGCCCATGGGCTCCAGGGATCTCCCCTCACCTGTCAGGGCAGGCAGACACTCCAGGTTTAGCCACAGTAGGGACCCAGCTGGGACAGAGAGCTCCTGACACAGCAGCACCAATGCTGCTGCTAATGAAGCATTTCTCCCATGTAGGAACTGAAGATTCTCCTCTTCAGGAAGGTTAATCTAGCACCTTTCACAAGCACAGTACTCATTAATATGTAGCTTGCATTTCTAAAACCTTGTCTCCAGATAAAAAACCTCGCTCTTACACATAGTGATTATATCTATAGCTATTCATATTTCCTTTTCATCTTCCCCACTTCCTGAGGTCTTAAACATGCAGAAAATTACTTCATTGCATTTGTACATCCATAAGTGGCAATAAACCTTTTAAAATATAAACACCACAGTGGATTTGCATGTCTTTTGAGAGAAAATATGAGGAGGACTTTGGAACCCAGAAAATTTTTCACTAGTTTGTTTAGACATATAATTTAGTTTTTATTCTCTTTTTTTGTCATAATTTTTGTCAGTCCAACAAGGCTCTGCAGCTCAGGCCCAACTTTGAATTTGTGCTTATTCTTGTTGCCTTCACTGAGACTTAGCAAGAATCCAGGCAGAGAACAGAATGGGGCTCTATGGGATGTAGGAGGTTTAGGAACCACATAAAAAGAGCTTGTGGTGGCACCAGTCCTCAATACCCTACCAGAAGGTCACCATAAATCAACTTACTACAGAAACTGATTTTAGACAGAAAGGAAATGAAATTGCACTGAGTACAGTGGGTATTTTAAGATAGTCTCTTAGGATGGAAGTTTGCCTGTTGTCAATGCTGTAGTTGTGGATATTACAAATGAAATATTCTGAATGTGAATGCTTTGGCATTAGTATGAATATCCTTGACACCAAATAGAGGAGCAAGAAAGGGAGGGAACCATCCCACTATCATCTTGTTAACATTCCTGACAAGTGCACTAAGGACACTGGAAAAGCACCATACTGCTAATGCTGCCATGTGAGCAATAAGACTTGCCAAATTCTGAAAAACACCTCCCTCAGGGGAGCAACTGAAAGCTGTTTACAATAGATCAGGAACTCCTGTCTGAGATTTATCAGCGACTGTCACAGGTGAGAAGTGTTTACTAACAAAGCCAGAACAAGTGACAGGGAAGGTGATGATTCCTTCAGGATACTCAGCCTTTGGAATAATTCATCTTTTAGCAGCAGCCATGGCAAGTCCCAAACTGGAGCTTTCAGCAGGCAGCTGGGACACAGCAAAAGCATTCCCTTCCCTGGGCAGATCTAATCTAGCCCAACTGTACTGCAGCTGCCCTGAGGCAGGGAGGGAAATGGAAAATGAATCAAAGTGGATCTGATTCTGACTTCCATGAGAGGCTGCAGAGATTCATTTCCCTGGATTTGATTTGACTCGATTAGATCAGAAGTTCTTCACTGTGAGGATGGTGAGGCCTTGGCACAGCTTGCCCAGAGAAGCTGTGGATACCCTTGGAAGTGTCCAAAGCCAAGCTGGATGGGGCTTGGAGCATCCTGGTCCAGTGCAAGTGTCCCTGCCCTTGGCAGAGGGGGTGGAACAAGGTCATCCTTAAGGTCTCTTCCAAGCCAATCCATTTTGGAATGAAACTCTAGGAAACAACCTTCCTTAGCTGCATAGGAAACCAGAAACTTTTCCTACCTAAGGCTCTGTATCAGCTGTGCCATACAACTAACAGAAATATCATTTTTCTCTTCTGCTCTCGCTGTTCATAATTTTACTCGAAAAATTGAATGAAAATTGTAGTTGGTAACTAATGAAGAAGAACTGAGAAATCCTTTAAAGAAACTGGAAAATTTTTGATAGATATCTCATTATGTTCTATTTTGACTGCTCAACAAGTTGTTCTTTTTTTAAATAAACTCTTCATTCCAGGTTTGCTACAGTTCATCACAATTTTTTTGAGATTCCAGAGGATATTTCCTTCTACTTTTGGGAGCATCTTTCAGGCCCTGACAAGTATTTTCCAGGAAAGCTGACTGCAAGTGCACTTGTCTTCTTAAATTAAACACCCACTGCAATTTGCAAGCAGATTTTTTTAGAGACAATCAAAAGCATGCAGACCTCAGCCCCTCCTTTCTTTAGGCCTCTAGCAGCCAGAAACAAGTCACATTTTTATAGCTCTATCAAATATTTGCATCAATCTCAATACAATAAAATTTGTCTCCTCACCACATGAACCTATACTGCTCATTACAAAAATTAACAGGTCAATGAGCAGGAGGGGGGATCATTATCAGCTCTGATGGATGGGGAGCAGTTCTTCTCTGCTGATACCCTGTGCCAGGAACATCATAAAGATTCACCTAGTTTCTTTCTTGTGGCCACATATTAAGCTTAAAGTCTGTTATAACATAAATATTCATCAAAAGCAGGCTAAAGGAAGACAGGATAAGAATAGTATGTGACTACATCAAAAGGTATTTCCAAAGAAACTGTCATTTTCATATATATTTTTCAGTTATTAAGATCAATATGGGTCTTTTCTTGTGGCCCAGATCACAGGCCCTTAGCAAATGGAGATAACCCTCCCTTTCCTCACTCACTGTTCTGATTGCAAGCTCTTTGGGAAATAGATGACCTTTACTGAATAGCTTTAGAAAGAACCAAAGCTGCTTTTTAATCTGTTGCTGTTTATGTGCTCTGGTCTAAGTAGTGCTAGATAAAAACTATCTGTGTATTCACACCTGTATTATTACAGTAGAGTCATTAAGAAGTTTCTCACCAACACCTACATTTAAAGGCTCAAAACACAATTCCATTGAAACTCCTCTAGGTATCTTGAGGTTACAATAGACTGTGATAACCAGCAAGTTTGCAAATGGTAGCCTGCAGCCATAACAAAAGGCTTGCTTGATTTCTCTGTTCCAGAGGTGGGAGAGTAAAGCAATAAATATGCAATGTGCTTTCCTCTGTGGGAAAGAAAGCACAAACCCACAACAAACAGGAACAGACAACAGCAGTTGGAGACAATGCTACTAAAACGGAGACAAGTTGCAGCCTGAGGGTGTTAACCTGCCTTCCCTTCAACTTCTGTGTACAGTCTTTGCCTACAGGACCCCTGGTTTGCTGAACTTTTTAGCATCCAATGATCATTAGATGGACCACATGATGACCAAATGAACTTTTATCCTTTCTTCCACCTTGTCATTCCCTGCACCATAAATGAAACCAACTTCTATCATCCATCCTTTATAAACTTATGGCTTTCCCCTCCATCTAATTTTTCCTTTGTAAGTTTTGAAGAGCTTTACAAAAGGAAGAGGCAAAGGAATAAAAACAGTCATCTGAGAAAGCAATAATAAAGCTGGGTGGCATCTGAGAAAGGAAAAGTAATAACACAAATTAGGCAAGATTTACAGCCACTGAAAGAGAACGTGACTCCACTGACACCAACAATCTAAGAAATGTGTGCAGATATGCATTTTTCTCTTATATTGTCATTCACAGCAGCAGCACTGCTAAAGGAATCCCCTGACTTTCCACTAACACAGTGCAATGCTGTTTCTCTCACACTACCAAATACATTTATACCTAAATCATAGAATTCATTGCTTTATATTTCACTTTCTGACACATAGTCATGGCTGATTCCCAGAGTTACCTCTTCCCTCAGCAAAAACCATATTAATATCCCTGCAAGTGAATATCTAGTGAATTTATTATAAGAGGAAATGGTTAGACACATACAAACCTCAGAGCAATTTAATCCATGCATCAAAATACTTACAGTGCTGAATAAATTGAAAATGGAACATGCGATACAGATCTTTGTTTGGAGTAGAAGCAAAGAAAGTCACTCAAGTAGTTTTGCTATCACAAATTAAAGTACTTAAGATTTCTTAATTCAAAGCTATAAAATTTCCTTCCTGTAGGCACTGCAGAGCAATACATTTTTTATAATTATAATAAGCAGCTTGAAGTTCTATCAAATCAGATTTGATTTGGGGTTCTTTTGCCATTTAGGTTTTGTTTTGTTTTGTTTTTTGCCAATCAAATTAGAAATGCAATGCATTGGAGGGAAGATAGTATGTTCAGGCTTCAGTGAAGCAGCAAAGAGATGCAAAAATCTTAGTTCAGAAGTAGGATGGTTTATTGATATCAGCCATCCTGAAACAATATATCATTTTATTTCATAATATCATTTTGTCCTTTTGGAGATGCTTAGACCTACCAGTTTATCACAGAGTCCAAACTGTGATCTGCTAGGATTGAGTTTAACACATAAATGAGGAAAAATGCATTACAAGGTTTAAAATCTTAAACTTTCATGCTTGAAACAGTTTTACCTTTATGAAAAAGCCCCAAGCAGAATACAGCTGAATGACTACTCACTGTGACTTTCTGAGGACTTCCTCTGCTCCACTAAGAGCAGCTTAAATGTGCTTTTTTAGTTTTTCCTTTCAGTGAGTCAAAAATTGTCCTTTCTATAACCTGAGGCAACATTTAGTGTTCTTCTAGGTGGTGCAGCATTGTTATCAGTCTAGATATTATGGTGCCCAAATGCCATGTCATCTAGCAGGGGAACTGTCAGCACTGTGAAGTTTGGGTTTATTTTTACTGCAGTAAATTAGTGTTTCACATACAGGCAAATCCCAAAGCAGGGGGTCTGGCAGCACACAGGTAATTCACTCTCAGAAATCCCAGGTCAGCACAGGAGTCTGGTATCAGCAAAGCCAGTCCCACCTCATGCCTGTAATTTAATCAGGGACTGAGAGAGAGGAGACTTGCCCTGCTGTTTGCTCAGCTCCCACCCACTGCTGTGCCAGAGCCCAAACCATTGCAGCAGCTCAGAGGTGTCACCTGGCTCCCAAAAATGGAGTGCTGTGCTGGGCTGCACAGTGACAGTGCAGGTGACATCACAGGTGACATTACAGGGGCATTGCACATCATGTGCAGACCCACCCATTTAAGAGAAAACTGATATCCATGTGTCCTCAGGCTGATATAACAGCAGATTAATAACAGCTACAATAATTAGATAACACACCCCTGTTTTCAAAGGTGTGCTGCCACTATCTTTAAAGATAGCTGCTTGATATCTGCAAGTACTTAAAGCTCTTTGAGGATTGGATTCTCAGTGCAGATCCACACAGCTCTTTGAAAAGTGGACAAACTGATGCTGAGCTCTCTGGATCCCTGGTGAGACACAAGTTCTTTTAAAAATTTGATGCCAGATGAAAAACTGGTTTTGCCTGAAAGAAAGCTCTACTGGCAAACAAACAGGGGGGAAAAAAAGTACACAGTACATGCATAGTACAAGTATATCCTCCTGCCTGTCTTCCCAGTTCCTTTCAGAAAGCCTGAGCAATTTCTCTGTGCTCTGAGGTAACACAGCCTCATCTTACTGCAGGAATGTGAATACAACAGTGGGAATAATGGGGGTACATCCAGATAAACATTCTGGATCTGTATCAATTCTTTGTGCTTATTTTTAGCTAGTGAAAAACTATTCACCCATGTTCCAAGCAACAGTTAATTTTGTGTTTTCTAGTTTGTTTGGCTGGGTTTTTTTCAGAACGTAACATATTTGCATAGTATCTTGAATTCTTCTGGGGCTTGGTATAGAATTTTCTCCCTTTTCTGCAATCAGTATTCTGTTACCCTTATATTGATTGTTTAGCTTTTACCTTCTTACAGAGCTGTTATACCATATGAGCAAAAGTAGATTTATTGGTGACAGCAGTAAACTGTGTTCAAGTTATAGAGCAGCATTTTTTTCTGGTGAAGAGTTCCCCATTCAAGCAACACCAGAGATTTCACAGAGCTGCTGAACCTGTGCAGTTGCCAGACTGCAGTTGTGGCATTGCCTCTGCTCAGGACACTAGAGTGAGCTGGAGAGAGCTGAGAGTTTATGCTGAGGGCTAAATGCTGGATAATTTCTGTGACTACTTAAATGCAAGATGTTAGTGAGCTCTCATTCCCATGAAATCATAACACAGCCTCAGCACCTGAACCAGTCCAGGCACAGCTTCCAGACTCCAGCTATTTTATTCTCTAGTACTTTTAGTATTTCCACATCTGCATATGATTTTGTGTCAAGCAATAATTAAAATTATTCCTATGTAAAAGGTGCCATATAAACCAGTTCCACTATTACTGCTGTTAAAAAGTATGAGTTCTGAGAAGAATTTAATGCACAAGAAAAATACAACTTCCCTGAATGTGGCTTTAAAATTTATAAGAACTGGAAAGCTATTGTCCAAGTATCTTATATTTACAACAATGTGATCTGTTGCCCAGTGTGATTAGCACATACCAGATCTACAGCCCTTACAGGGCTGCTTTGCTCATTTCTTAGAAGACATAAACCATCACTTGACGTGTGACTTAACATTTTTTGTGTGAGTCCACTCCTGTAAAGTCACCCTGCATAAAATGACACAGAGAGAGGGGCTTTAGTCTCCTATGGTGGTGCATTGGCAGTCTAAAGGATGAAGAAAATTAAAGACCAAAATATTGCTCAATGTCTGTTCTTGCCCATATACAATTCAGTGTGTGTGTGCTGTGGGTGTGTTGTATTTCTTGGTATATATGAATATTTAAACCAGAATAATTGCCTTTGTATGCAGAGGATTTAATACCTGTAATTCAAGTGAGAAAGGAAAATCCATTCCCATTCCATTTATTAAGTGATGAAATTGTATTGAATTATGTCAATTCCTCTTCTCTCTCTTCATTTCAAATAACATGTTCTGCTTTAAAATGTCAGAGTGATAACTGGTACCCACTACTGAGCAAATGGAGGACAACAAAATGAATGGGCTTGAGATGCTGGCTAACTGTCTGGAGTTTGTTATTGCCCTTCTAAACAAACATTTAAAAAGGATTTGGAAAAAACTTTCACTGGAAAATGTCTCTTTCTGTGCAAATATAAATTTGCCAAAGAAAATATCAATGTGGAAATGGGAACACACAAATTTCCCAGTTACGCACAGTAAAAACAAACTTGTGGGGTTTTTTTGCACACCCAAAAAGTGCATTCCTAGCAACTGTGTCACAAAGAGTGAATTTGAAGAGCAGAAACTACTATCTGATTACAAAGCATAGAGGATTAACACTTATTGGCAATCAGCTGGGAGGATAGAATTCATTCTCACATTCTCAGTTCACATCAGTGAGAAATACATCTGCAGAAAATCAAAACCTGTACTGATGATGTTCAGAAAAAGAGATAACTTTATTAGAGCAAATAGCTGTAAGTAGCCATGTGATTTTCAGCAATCTACAAGAGAAGCATTATATTATTGAACTATATTATTCAGCTTCTGTCTCAACCCTTTCATAAAAAAAAACCTCATCTCAATCTGCAAGAGTCTTTTGCTCACTGGCTGCACTTTTAAATGACCAGCAATCAAGATGGTTAAGCTACATTACAAATCTAGCCTTCTGGTTATGGATTTTTAATTACTCTCAATTACTCCTTCTCTTTTTTGATCCCTTATTACTTGTTTTTGCCAAACATGATCCCAATCCAACAGCCATTCAACTCAGTAGGAGTCATTCCATTAATGAAGTTTTGATCTGTAACAGCTTCTTTCATTTGCACTACAGACTATCAGGATCAAATCACAGCTGAATGATGTGGTACAGCAAATTAACTCATGAACAGTGTATAGTCTGGCTTCCAGATAACTGGAACCACCCCCATCCCATCTCCCCTGATAATTCCCGTTTCCAGCTGTATCACTTTGGTTCTGCCCTGCACATTCCCAGTCCCCCTGCTATAATTCTCCTCTCCCACAGCAGCTCCCTCCAGTCCCCAGGCCCTTTCCCTGCCACATTCTGCATCAGAGCAGCCATCCTGTCATGCTGCCTGCTCTGCCCTGTGTGGTACAGGAGATGCCTGAAAGGCTGTGGGTTTTATGGTTGCTATAAACTCAGCTGAGAGCAAGGGAGTACTCCATGTTTATCCCTCACTAAAGGCTCTTTGCCATGTAGCTAGCTGTCAATTTTAACAGAATATCTAGGAGCTTAACACTTTCTAAATCTCTCTGTGCTATGAAAGTAGTGGATGTTTGCAAATTTGGTTGGAGTTTGCTAAAAATATATCAAAAGCTTCTTGGAAGTAAATGACTCGCAGATGGACAATATCATCATGAGCTGTGTTTCCTTAAAAAAACAGATTAAATGTTCCCAGAAGAAGATAACAGTCTTATAAAATCGCAGACCAGGTATGAATGATAGTGCACTGGCAGCCAAATCATCCATTTTTCAAGAGCAGGGTCATAAAAGAAGAGCTCGTTTACTCAAGAGAAGGAATTCTGATGTGTGTTTGCAGTAGAGTGCGTAAAGCTCTCAAGGTTACTGAATCTGCAGTGAGGGAAGACTTGTTTCCAGCTTCCAGCCTGCAGGTCTTTGCAATCCCAAACAAGTGATCAAACAGCTAATCCTGTTTGTTTTAGAGTTTAGCTTGAAACAAAACAGAAAATCTCAACTACCTTTTTACTTGGAAACTGCACTGAACATCACTGTGTAGGCTCATGTCTTTGCAAGGCTGAATTGCACCCTGAAATTTGAAATGCTCAGCTTTAGGGAGAGTAATTTTCATGTTATTTTAGCCACAAAGTTTACTTCTCTTTCTGCTTTTGCATAAAAAAAAAGTGAGCTTTGCTCACCAAGAGAGCTCATGCAGACTGTCAGACCATTGTCCTCTAGCCACACATTCAACTGCTGTTTACATCTGCAAGTTCCACTGGAGAAATAAACACACTGAGCACAATGATGCCATCAGTTAAAATACCAAGCTGCTTCTTCACAAGACAGGCTGTGCATAGCTAAGCACCAAAATATGTTCCTGGTACTGTTATTATTGTGATATGACAAAGAGTCTTCACAGTTTAATGATGTTATCTTCTAGAGGGATGATAATAATGTAACCTGCTTCAGTGGAGATAATAAAAATTTGTGTGCTTTTACACATCTCCCTGCTGTCAATACTGGATTTTTTCCACATTTTTTTCTTTATGTGGAATGAATAGCCATCTACCAAACAAAAATAGCAACTAACAAGCTGAGATAACCCCATCGAGAAATGATTATTATAAGATCCTTGACTTTTTCCTCTCTGTCCTTCAAACAAAAACTCTTAAAAGTTAACAAACTGAATTTTCTTTTTGACAGAAACACTAAACAATGCTTGAAACACTGCCCACATCTGTGAAACTATATCTAATCAAATTCACGCCTGCATTGGTTGCCTGGGTAACAATCAGACAGTTGCTCCTACAAACAAACTGCAAACAGCAGAAGGAAATGTGCTCTAACTGGAAGCACCTTCTTCTCTGAGCTTGAGCCTTGTTAGTTTAAGAAATAATCATATATAATATGATCTTATTCACAAGGCAGTGGATGAATGGAGGAGGGATATTATAGACTGATTGGCTCACTCAGGAGGGTGAGGAAGACATGGGACATAGGAAAGGTTGTCAGCAAATGAACATAAAAGCTCAGCTCCATTTTTATCATTCTCTCCTTTTCTTCTCCCTGAGAAGCACAGCATGGCATTTGGATGTAACTATATGTCCCTGCATAAAAGGGTGATTCATTACCTCTTTTTCAGCACATAGTTGAAGTTATTTTCCCCTGGCAGCACAGCCCCCCGTGTCAGGCTCCTCCTCATGACACACAGAGGAGATGGCTCTTAGGGATGTATAGAGATGCCATAGCCCTGCAAAGGCTGTGGTTTCCACAGCAACAGGGACCATGCAGGAGCTCTGAGCCAAACTCCATCTCCACCCCATTCCTCCCCCCTCCATCTGACCACACAGGTTTCCTTCTTCACCAGCTCCCAGGCGCTTCCGGAGCATCCAGCCACGTTTGGAGGGTGAATGTCCCTCACACACCGAAATCCAGGGGCTGTATACACAAGGGTTGGCTTCGGGGCTCACAGGATTTCCAAGCAAGTCAAATTTGTCAGCCTCAAGCATGCAAAAACTGTGTTTGAATAAGTAAGATTACTTATATAAAATCTTGAGATTTGACTAATGAGTATCTTTGCATGAGGTTTAATTTGACTTCTGGGTTATAAAACATAAGGTCTTTTTCATAATAAGGTTGGCTTGAAAGTTAGAGAATTATTTTTGGGTGTTGTTGGTTAAATAAATAAAATGCAAGCTGCTTACAAAGTAAGTCAGACCCAGGACAAAAAGGATCCAAACAAACAATCATTATGATAATATTCATAGTGTTATGCTATAAGTTAGGCATATTGCAGTTGTCCTGTAACACTGGTTGAAAAAAGAAAAGAAAACAGAATTGTCAGAGGGCTGCTCCTTATTGAAACCTGAACCAATTACCTGCTAAAAGTAAGTACTGCATAGGAACATACTTGTACTGCACACTTCCCACACTGCTATGTACAGGTTAAATCCCTTAAATAGTGCCTTACATCACAGATTTCAAGTTGGTGGGTGTAACTGCAAAACTGAAATCATCACTAAAAAACAAGCATAAAGATGCCAAGCTGACTTCCTGGCCACAGAAGTGGAACTGACAGAAACAAAAGTAGTGTGGGAAAGGTTCATCAGCAGTATGGTTACTTACTTTGCCAGCAAATAAGCCTGTTGCAGCAGCAAGGATCAAATGCTGGCTGGTCCTTGTGGTCAGTTTTCCCACCAGATTCACAGCTCTGTTTATTTTGGGGAGTTTGCTTTGCCCTTGAGCAGCAGCAGCCACCCTTTACATAATGCTGGACTGGCTACATGGCACAGATTAACAGAAACCAGCTCTGAAGTTAATGCTTTATTCATCTTTATACTTGTCACATTTGTAGAGAGATTTTGTCCAATTGTGCATGGCTTGCAGGCATGTGTGCACATGTGCATTCTCACCCCACCTAGTGCCATCAGCTCCCAGGGAGGCAGGGAGCTCCCAAATTCCCTTAGACACCAGTGCAATTCCAAATCAAAGAGAGATCCTGACCATAGGGTGTTTAAATTTGACCAAACATGGGGACTTTCTAAAAGGCTGGTAAAGGAAAGCTTCTTGCCCCCTCAAGCTTTGAAACAAGTTTGTGGCTGGACTCTGGAGGAAAAGGGAAATATCTGTTTCTTGGTGCCTTCATTTAAAATATTTTTTAAGGTAATGTCATGCTTTCAATCAAGAGAAACTGTCCAACAACCCCTCACCTTTTTTCTCCTTCCCAGACCACAGTCTAGTTTTGTGTAAAAGTAATCAGATTGTAAAATAGGGTGCCCAGGAGTGGAGCAGGGATCATCCTCTGCAGACCCTGCCAGCCCTGGCCTTCCAGCAGCTGCAGCTCCAGCTCTGAGCCCATGTCCTGAGGCTGTTTGCTCTGGTGCTGCTGCTGATGTGCATTTCCATATCTGATCAGGTACACAGGAAAACACGCAATAGAAGGTTGTGAACATCAGCAAGGAAATGATGGATGTGCCATAAAAGCAAGAACAGCCCTCAAGTCCCCAGTATTAGAGCATTCACCATATCTGCCTCTGCTGACCTTACCTAGGGGGATTTGCTATGTTAGATTCAGGAACTGTCATATGTACTTACAGAAATCAGTAACATATTGAAGTATTGGGATTTTTAAGGACTGCTTTTCGTTGTCTGTTTTTTAGTCCAATTTTGGAAAAATTGTGGGCAATCTTCAATTTTGTACAAATTTTCCCTTTAGGCTTTTACTTACATATCAACCTGAAGCAGATTATCCATTTTTTCAGCTCTGAAAAATGAGATTCTTCCCAGTGGTTTAGCAATAAACACTTAGAAATTTTTTTAAGCTTATGGCAAAGTAAAAAACTTTAATATTTAGTGTAGTTTGAAAAATACTTTCTGAGAAATATATTTTTTAATTCTTCCCTGCTCCCATAGTGTGGTTTTCCAGTGCTAGAGAAAAGCCAACAGGTCATGATGATACCAATGTGCTCTTTGGGAAAGCATCAGGAAAATGAAAGTTGCCTATTGTGACTTTTTTCATGAGAAACTTGGGCTTTTTCATTTGTACATCTTTACTTATTACTGAGACATTTTATAGTGTTAGCTGGGCAGAATTTCTAAACCTGTCTTGAAACTGAATGGTTAAAATGAGTGAGTGAATGAATGAATGAATGAATGAATAAGACATTAACCTAGGAAGGAGAAACTGAGGCAGAGTATGGGTACTCTGAAGCAGTACAGAAAGAAACAGATGCCAGTAGAATCCTAGAACTCCTCATTGAGTCTGAGAAGAAAAAAACCAACAAATTAGTGCTAAATGAAATATACCTTTAGGAAACTGCCTTATGTAGGGAATTGTGTTAAGAGATAGCATCAGTAAGGAGATATGATAGAAATAAAAAATAAAAGGCATGATACCTAAAAATTAAGTTCTGCTTTAAGAATCATATTTCTGTGGGACAGTTTACTATTTGCAATTACAATAAGGAACCCTGGGACACTTAGTACCAATATTACAATTTTTTATAAACCAATTGGCTCATTATCTGATACAGTATTCTCTATGAAGACAAGCTTCTGTCAGCAATTTGTTGCTCCCCTCACACCTGACTTTAAATATGAAATTGGGCCATCAGAATCTACCATGTCCATCTAGGCACAAATCCACAGCCATCCACTTCTACTATAGTCACAACTGAAAGTAGAACTTACTACAGAACACTATTTCATAAAGGTGGAAGAGCATTACTTTTACTTTTTATCTCCTGCACATATGTCCCAGGGAGAATTCACAGTCTGTGCTTCCCATTTCTGGAAAGAGTGCACTTTACTTTGTAAACACTGGTCATATGCATCACGTAGGTATCCGTGGTTACATAGATGTAAAGAGCTCTTGAATTACATCCCACTTGTTTTCCAGCTTCTGTGCCTGTGAGGGCTGCAGCAGCAGCAAAAAACGTGGGTCTGAACCAGAGTCTACCAAGGCTGACAAGGAGATGACATTAAATACAAACCTGAATATCTGAATAAATTAGGCAGCTGGTACAACCCCAGTTGGTCTTAATTTATATGCAGAGTAAGTAAGGAAAGAGGAGGGAAGAAGGCATTAGAGACTACAAAGGATTTTCCAAGCCCACATCATCTTTCCATGGTATCAAGTGGAAAAACCTGTTACAGGGGGCATTGTCCCATACACATCCAACAAAATCCAGGAAGATGTCCACTGCTGCCCTTTAAGTGGGTACAAAAAAAGGAGAGTGAAACTGGCATTCCATAGATACCCTTTGCTACTGTCTGGGTTAAATAAAGAACTTCACCATTCTCATACCAGAGTTAATTACCCAAAGAGAATAAAATGCTGAAATTCACTGTTTTTACAGAGGTTAATACATACAGTGGCTCATTCCAAGCTACGTTGTTCTGAAAATGAAGGTGATCTGTGTTCTGCCACCACATTTTGAAAATTGCTGTTTAGTCTTGGATCAGAGAAGAGCTTGATGACACCTTGCTGTAAAAATAAAATGATAGATTCAGGTCTGCATTTTACAGTCCCACAACACTGATCTTTGATATTTCTTAGGCAAACTTTCTCTTTGAGGTTTGGAGATGGTTTTATTGGTTTTCTTCTCCTAGAAAAGGTTTGTTGCTCATATTCAACCTCTGAAATCTTTTGCACACTCCCTGTCATACTATTTTTCAAAAACAGCATTGATCTTGTGAAATAAATAATATGAATAATTCATGACAAATACATTTTAAAGCCCAAATTCCACCCTTCCTTTCTTCCTCCTACTTTTTTCATTTGGCATTAAAACTATTATAAACAGGCATATTTTGGTAGCAAGCTACACTGCCTGTGCATAGCAGGAGTATTGTCACTTGGAGAAGCAAAGTCACACATGGAAAAAAATCCCTTAAATATAATTCTGGAAAAAGAAATACTGCCACAACAGTATTGATTCAGCATACTCTTGAAATATGTTAAAGTTTTTAATACACTCTTTTTCCTTGAGACCATATTACATTAAGTCATAGACCTTTCTGAGATTCTACATACTACAGGATTTAAACATGACTGTCAGCATCAGCAACATTCTCAGGTTTGTGAACAAAAATAGTTTACTGTAAAAATTAATCTCCATAAATCTGTGTTCCTAAATTAGCAACTTGTTTAATTCATATATTTTATAGGCCATTATTTAATGCTTTTTAAAAGCATATGGCATATTGCAAAACCTTAAACTTACCACATTGTTTCATGAGTGACAGACAGTGGTCATAATTTTATACCAAATTCTAACATATTAACATCAGTTTTTGGAATCTTTCAGTCCCACAGCGTATCTGGCTGTTCTTTCATAAAAGGGAGTGGATTTTAAGGACCCATGAACAGTTTGTGTCCCCACTGGCTCATCAGAAATGCCATCAGAAGAGGAGCACACTTCTGTTTCAAATGCCTTACAGCACAGACTGGGTGATAAGCTAGAAAAAGAGCCCTGCTCATTGCATAAACCCAGGCACAGCTGTTTCTTGGTGACAAATGGGAGAAAGTGGATGTTCTGTTCCTTGTAGGTAATTGAGATGACACCAGGGATGAATAGTTGAGGTGACACTCCTTGCAGAGAGGTTTGTACTTGCCCCTGGTCAATCTCCAAATCTACAGATTCCCAGGGAGCTCACAAACATCTTGTGGCCTGGAGCCATTTAACTCTGCCCCTCTCTTGCTTTGGAGTCCACCTTTCATCAGGATTCCTGCTCCTACAGCTCTCCTGAAGTCATGGAAGAACACCAGGGTAAATTAGCCCATCTGTTTTCATCTGGCAGGCATTGAGCAAGACAGTTTAAAAAAGTGTTTAAATAAATGCTTAACCTTTAGCTTGCTATTAAGGACCTAAGGAAATGCTTTCCTGTATTAAGAACAAGAACTACTGAAAAATGAAGGAGATGTTCATTGTCAGCAGCACAGTCCTCTGACTCTGGCAACAGAGAGAGGGAACTTCCTCCAGGTTTGCCAAAATCTGTGTATGGGATGGGACAGTCAGTGGAGATGGTGGCCATGTGTGACCACAGAGCAGGACACACTGTGGCGTGGAGCTTACACATGACATTTCATGGGGGGGGAAAATAGAGGGAGGATTGCACAGCATTGCTTTTTGACAGTTTTTAAACTCTATTGGCTTGTGTCCTGGGCCACCTCATCCTCCAGATGTTAGAGAGGCACAAGTCCCAGGGAGGCACAGAGGCAAAGACCTGAGTTCCCAGGGATGCAGAGACAGCTGTGCTGCCCACAGATGCAGGGGGCACAAGCACAGGGCAGTGCCCTGGGCTGTCACCTCAACCCCTCACACTGCTCTGTGCTCCCTCAGCCATGGGAGGTAGAAGCAAACAGCTCAAATTTTCCATGATGATGGGGGTAGAGAAGATCCAGGTGGCAGCTTCTCTACAGGTTCATAATAACTCTCCCTTTACAATACAAATACTGCCTGCAGGTGTTTACTCCAGCTTTTCTACAAACTAAAATGAGACAACACATTTGCACATGACTAATCTCTTCATAATGCATTTTACCTCCTGAAAACTGCTTATAAATGTAATTATTTTTAAAAAGACTGAGAAATCTGCCAGATCTTTATATATAGGTCCTTGTGGATGACACAATCCATCACCTTTCCAGTAAAGAACTGTACAAAATGAAATATTTAACAAGTGATGAATTAAATATTAATGGCCAATGCATCACAGACATCTCCAAATGTTTACATGAGTATATAAGTAAGAGTGCTTATTTTTGTAGCAGCTCAGTCTGTTCCCACCTAGCTTCCCTGCTAACTGCTTCATAGGCCTCTAAGCAATCCCATGGCACCAAAATCACCTCTAAGCAAAAATTCCAGCTCCAGAAGCTCAAACCCAAGTTGTTTCAGCTCCTCCTTTGGCATCCCTCAAATACCCCCCCACCTCACCGTGGGTTTCTGGGCTGCTTGGCTTGCCTATGCCTGTCTCCATTACCCAGCTGAGTTTTTACTGTAGTTGGAGGTCGTGGGGCCACAAATAGAAAATATTTCCTCTTTCACTGCTTTTATTCACACAAACAAACCCAGCATCTTCCTCTGCTGGGGAATCTGCAGAGTTTGTGTGGGAAGTTTTGAGCTGGCAAAGGAGGGGAGGCTGAGGAGCTGCTCAGGCAGGAAGGTGCTCTGTAAAGAGCAGAGTATCCTGCTGGGTAATTAGAGAGCTCCTAACAGATTTATACCAAGATCAAGGCCCTAAACTTATTGACTTATTTAACTCCCATGTCTTTGAAAAGCTGCACACTTTATATTACCAGATTGCAGAAGTACTTTGGCAACTTGAGAGTTTTGAAAAAGTCAAAATTTTCCTCCCCAAAATTAGTTTGCTGACAAAGAGCATTAGGTCATCTGGGACAGACACTGTCTCTCATGGAAATCAGTGGGGTTTTAAGAACTGCAATTTTTTCTCAACACCTGACAAAGATCCCCATTGTGGCAGTTCACATAAATTCTTCTACTGTCTTCTTTTCAGCAAGACAAAGAATGTAAAGTTTCCATTTTTAATCCCCTTCAAAATAGCTCAGGCATGTATGATGTGAGAGATAATTGCTGCACAGTGGCCCAATTACTCATACTTCAAAACAACCCCAAACTCCCACCTGCTATGAGTGAAGGGCTTAAAAGGTGTGGGTTATGAAACAGATAGAAGAACCATTTCAGACCAATATAAGTGCCAGTTTAAATTTGGTTTTCTTTATTCTTACTACAAATTATCATTAACCGAAATATGGCTGTTACCTGTGACTGTTGTCCTTTGTGTGTGTGGTTGGTTGTTTTTCTTTTTAACTTGAAGCTCCTGTTTCAGATGAATTAAAGCCTCCAATCTCTACAGGAAACTGAATTTTGGAAAATTTGTGTAGTGCAACTAAATTAATAAAGTCCTGCCCCAAGGTTAATTGGGTTTTAGAGACCTGCTGTGGTGTTAATATGCCTTAACATGGCCTGTAAAGGTTACAGACATGGAGAGATATCCTTTACAAAATGGATTTTCTTTGTTTTCCTTGGATTTCTGCTTTTTTTTAATTAAAAAAATCCCTCTCATTATGAAGATCAACTATAAATTATTCCACACAGTTTGGGTTGAGTTGGAGTCTCCTTGTGACAAATCCAAGTAACAGAAACCTTCCTTCACCCTTAATTACAGTAGCAGTGTTGGGTGGTGCTGCATTAAACTGACCTTCGGCTTTATGTTAGCTGCTCTAAATAAATAAAAAAATCACAATTTCCCAGTAACAAACACAAGCATATCTTATCATTCACAGTGTGAAGTTGTTACTACAGTGCCATCTTCAGTGCATTACATAAAGCGGAGTATCCCTGTAGAGGATTTTTTCTTTGTTCTTTATGGGTTGGTAATGGATTAATACAACTCCAACTGCAAAGGAATGAGTTAAAAAAAAAAAGTGAAAGCCTTTTCTCTTTGTTAAAAAGAAAGAGAGTGCTGTTATTAAGAAAATAAACTATGATACAAGAAGGATATATAAACATTAGGCAAAACAATCTGAATCTGAATATTGAATCACCACATTAGATTTTGAGGTAAAAAATGGTTGTCCTCATCTACTGCCAGAGACACTCAGCAATACCACAAGGAAATGTAATTTTGCACGTGCACATGCATTATGTGTCACACATCACCAAACCATTAGAACTGTTAATGCAAGTGTGACTGTACACTATTTACAGACAGGGAAAAAGTATCTCCACACATCTGACAGAGAACATGGGCTAGCTGTGCTGTGGGGGAAATCTCATTTGGTCAAACAAGTTCTTCCTACCCAGTCCCCAGAGTTTAGACTGGACCCAGCAGTGAAGATTACTTCTCCTCTTGCAAAGGGGACTAGCCCACATATTGAACAGCAGAGAGCCAAGGAGAGTCCTACATCCTGGATTACAGAGCTCCTGTGCTACTTTGGTTCCCTGCAATGCTGAAACAAGGGTGTTACTGAGCCCTGCTGCAGCCTTGCTGAGGATGCTGAGGGCCATGGCACAGGTGTGCTCCCGAGGGTGAGGAGAAGGCATTTTGGCAAAGGTCACTGCCATGCTTCTGCTGCCTCTGGGTGTGCCTAGCTCATGGTAACTCTAGCTCTATGCAAAAGCCTGCAGAGTGGGGATGAATCCATCTTGTGGCTTCAGCCCCATATGGCACTGAAAGGCATTTGGCAAACTGAGCTCATGTAGAGTGACAAAGGGAATTACTGGTGTGGAGAAAGGAAATAGGAGCTGAAGCCAGCTCCAATCTCAGTCCCACAACTTGTCAGCATGGTAACAATGGCCAAAGGTGCCAATGACACTGGAAAATATGAGTGATTTTATTATTATAATGCAGATGTTGTCTTGGGAGGGAATGTATTTGCTTGGCCTTTACATATTTTCTTGTGGATGGCTCAGAGTTGTATTGCTCTGTACAGAGCAAACAGGTCTATTTAACAGCTGAAGAAGAAAAGTCTGCAAAGAGGAAAACACAGCTTATCCACTTTCAACAATACTTCTCAATCTGAACAATAGAGCACTGTGCAGAGTACAATGGTACTTCCCTTTCAAAATGGATTGTATACTAATAATACTCATCATTTGCATGCTGCTTTCATTTCAATAGCACATTACAAATGTATAGGAATCCTTACCAACACACTTTACAATTTATAATCCTTACAATCTTTGCTGTCATAAGTGGTATAAATGACTTGACAAAGCTACACAGAGAAAATTCATCACAATGCTGTTTTGTTGACCAATACAGAAAAATCATAAAACCATGCTCATGGCATAGCTCCAACAGCTGAATCGAAACTCCAGATTCTAGGGGAAGCTACTTAAAAGACAAAACCTCTTATGACATCCATAACTTATATTCTTGAGAAAGGATTACAAAATGGGGGCCTTGTTTGTTGGCACAAACCAATTTTTCCCAAGATTAATTCCTAAATATTTCATTTGTATGTTCTGAATATTTCACTTCCTTAAGGCAAAAGTAATTTTCATTGAACAAAAAAGAAACCCTAAAGCTAGGTTATTCACGATATTTTGTCTCTTTATTATTTTTTTTTTTTTTAAGAGAATTAAAAGCAAAGCTTTTTTTTCCCAGCCATTTGGACGCACTTTCCTGATCACATTTGTAAAACCACTGATTTATTGAATTGGTCATAGAAGTAAAGATCTTTGTAAGTATAAAACTGCAGCGACATGGTGATATTTAAGAAAGAAACTATACTAACCCCAATTATTTCAAAGTGTTAATCACATAGACAAAATCACTCCTTGCATGACATTTGTACTGTTGTTGCCAACCAAATTCATCAGATTGCAGGCACAACTCAACAGGAGTGTGAGGTCTGGTCCTGAGGTACACCTGCTGATGCAACTTCCATTAAAGCAAACAGACAGGGAGCATTCAAAACTTTGCATTTCGTTTCTACCACACAAAAGGCAGAAAGACATTGAGGATGAATCTTTGCAACTAAATTGTGCCCTGAGCTGCACATGCAAGTCCCTTGGCACCCAGGGGCATATTCTAACCCAAGAATGGAAGCTGAAAAGTTGCATTCTAAAAATATTAAACACAGCTGCTTTCTTCCTCTCACTCTTAGTAATATACTATAATAGGACAGATATTAAGCAACATGACCATTCTTTAAAATACTGTATTTTTCTTTTTCAATCTGGAAAAATTCCAATTCAGCCCATTTTGCTTTACAGAAAAGAAAAAAAAAAAAAAAAAAAAAAAAAAAAAAAAAAAAAAAAAAAAAAAAAAAAAAAAAAAAGGAAGTTATTCTCCTACCATTCTCCACAAATCTTTTTTTGGATATAAGCATACACAAGACTGGTGACCTGGAGCCTTATTTGAGGCATATAGACAAGAAGAATACCCTGCTGAGAAGAACTCACAGGGTCTATTAAATCCTGCCAGGGAGCAAGAAAATCTGCTGTATGGTACATCCTTTCCTGCAGTTTCTTGCAGTGAAGAGCTCAAAATCTGTCAAAACATGCTGCCCTTTGTGCATCTGCTCATTGAGATGCACATCCTGTACAGTGTCTCATATTCAGATGTGAGAGCACATGAAGAGAGCCCCAAAACAAACACTGGGCACTGACTGACCCTCAGCTCACCCAAGCAGCTCCAGTGTGCACAAAAATGTATCCACATTTTAAAAGCATCCCTGAGAGATCTGTATTGCATCTGGTTTAACCTGAGCAATTTGTGCAAGGCTTTCCAGTGAACAGTGACACCAAAGCCCAGCTCAGGTAAGTGACTGCAGATGTCTGCAGGATTTAGCCACAATCTGTCAGGATTCAATTGACTCAATCACATTTCCTTTATACTGCACAACTTACAGGCATGGAAAGCCAAGACTGCCCAGCTTCAAAAGCCCAGCACAAAACTTCCCAGGAGAAGCTTAAATCATTTCCTACATTTCTGTTTTGGATCATGCACCATCTGATGTGACTCAGAAGCCATCCAGGACAGGCTCTCAGTTTGCCTTTTTTAGCTGTTTTCTAGGAACTGACAAATCCCACTCTTCTGCCTCTTTGGAAAAACTGCCATCAACCCAAGCCTAGAAAAAACCTTCAGCTGTGAAGGACTGGCTCACTGAAGGTGAAATGAGAGCATGGAATGGTGAGATGCTTTGAAAGGTCATAGTGCACACATTCACAGCAAATTTACACCAATTGCACCAAAATTAAACCAAGAAATTAAATCCTTGTGGATGAGGGAAACTTAGGAATATTCTTTGTTACTCTACTGTAACAAAATGATGATGAAACCATTTTGAAATCACTTTCTGTTTTCTCGTTAAACAAAGACCAAAGAGAAATGAAGTACCACTCATTAAGCCTTCACATACAAGCATACAAAATTCAGATTTAGTGACAACTAGGACTTTTTTTTTTTTTTTCTTATCTGATATTTATTTGTGCATTTGAGGTATTATTTATGAAGTTATTACTCAGGGAATGGAAATTCAATATAACTCAGTATCTGTCTGTTACCAGTGACTGGTATTTTAGAAATAACAGACTGAAATGTACTGCTTTCAGACAATGAATTAATTATCTCAAGTATTGCTAGTGAATACAAATGAAATTAAGAGTAAAACAAAGATATTTGCAATAAACTCTCTTCTTAATGAAAAACAAGAGCAGAGTAACTTTGCTCCATTACAGGGAGAAAGTAAATTAGATTGTTAAGAAAGTGTTTGTATTTTATGTGAGATCTAGCCCAAGTGTCTGTATAAACCAGCAAATTTATATAGTTTTGTACCCATAGTACAGCTCTGGGATGCTCACAGCTCTTGAATCATTGTAGAGTTCCACTCACATCAAACAGATACAGGACTGCACTTGGTCTGTGCTCTCCCTACAGCCTACAGAAAATAGCAACAGCTTTACCACACAAATCAACAGAGTATAAAGCAAGATTATATTACATTTCAAGTCAAAATTTATTTATTTTTATTTCAATGATGGATAGATCTTGTGCTTTCTGCTTTTTCTGTTTACTAGGGTAGGGTGGATTTGACTCCATTGAAGTCTGTTCAGTCAGTCTGGATTTACATTGGTAAATTTCAATTTCTGAGAAGAGTCTGTCCCTGAGCAACAATATTCTTATTTTTGTTTTCCAACACATCAATCATAATACATATAGACAAGTGAATTGAAATAAATTGAAATTGGAAATAAAGACTAATAATGACAAAACATATTATCAGAAAACTTCAAATTCCTCTGCATTCAGGAAAGCAGTGCACACTTATTATCAAAACAAAAATAACTAATTCGTGGTTCTTGAGTTTTTCTTTATAAATAAATTATATGGAATATTATATGTAGGCTTTTCTCAACTAATGCTGTGGGTTTGTTCCTAATACTAAACTTCAACTAGAAGTGAAAAAAAATCTGATTTTCCACTCCATATCCCATTCTGATTCTCATTCACTGCCATTATAATGCATGTTAAACCCTGAACAACAGGGAATGTTTAATCTAAATGTAATTCTGTTCCTGCTCTTCTCCCTTGCCACAAAGATTTTTACAAGGCTTTGTAAACCATTTTAACTGCAAAATATAAATTTGGAAGTTAAACTACCTAAAGGTGTCTTGCAATTTTCAGTTATAAAACTAACCTAACCAAACGAAATGGTAGATGGATTGGTGTTTTTGCTTCTTCTGAGAAGAAATTAACTTTTCTTTCCTCTGAAAAATTGTAATTGAAAATGACTAAGAAGAAGAGAGCAGAATCAAAGCAAATTTGATTCTAACGTTAGATTCTAACATCCTAACATTCACTTCCCTCACATTATGTAATTGTTCCTCTAAGCACTTCTGGGTTGAAGAACTGAGAATCCAGCTAAAAACTAAATTCTGCTTGTCGTAGTAATGGGAAAAAATCACTGATTTTGGAGGCGTTATTTGCATAAAAGGGGAAAGGAAGATTTTTTTTGGATAACAGAAGACGAAAAAACTTTCTAAAATACAACAAATTGCTGAGGTGGTTAGAAAACATTACTGCACAACTTCTTTACAGATTCTCTCTCATTCATATACAAATAATCCAAAAGAGAATAACACAGGCACTTAACAAAGTCTAGTTTCAGAAATACAATAGTACCAATTTTGTTAGTATTTCATACAAATTTTGAAGTCAACGCTGACTAGTATTTCGATGTTGATGAAGACAAATAAAATTAATAAACAATAGGTTCCTGTGTTTTACATTGGATTGGATGTCATAACTAACTGTCTTAATTATAAATTAACCTAAAATAGTAATGATCAAAACAGGGTAAAGCCAATACATTTTGTTTTCTTTACTTTATTTCAAAATAGAGTGATTATAAATACATTCTTGTTATATTTCCTTCCTAACTCTTTGGATGCAACCAAAAAAAAAAGTCTCACTGTGCTCATTTCATACAATATCAACATACAAATCATGCAAAAGATATTATAGATATTATACCACCATCAAGTTCTGGATGTTTTTTTCTTGATTCTGAAACATTTGTTAACATTATTCACAAGGCCATGCCTTTATAATTTATATCATCATTATGGCTTTAAAAAAAAAAAAAGCATTTAAAAAATATATTTATACTAGATTGCTGCATTATTGTCAATTTGAACACTAAATGCAAAACATGAATCACCTGTTCTTGTGTTCTTGCACCGCGGTATTTGCTTTCTGATAAAATTGCACAATTGGTTTTTCTTTTTCAAGGAAACAATTACACTTTATTGATTTCATTTAAAAATGGAAACTTCTTTATAATACAATGGAGACAACAGATTATGTCAACACCTTCACTGGTTTAGTTTATGTCTATGGGTCTTAACAGCCATTTTACAAGCGTGGCCACTCAAACCAATAAAATGAACAGACAGACCTGTTAAGCCACACCCAAGAGTCGCCTTCTCAGAAAGACTGACCAGAGATTTGAATGGACATCACACTAAAACTGCTGTGCAGACACATACACTGTTTCAAAACGTGGAGAAAATAAACTGACACTAAGGTTGCCATCGAAAGTAACAATTTCACAGAAAAATAGTGTTTTTGCCAGCTTCTGCATTCTTCACTCACACTATTATGCCTACATACTGCACCATACATTGTAAAACACTTAGGGACAATTTCTACAGGAAGGTCCAGATTGTGCAACCTTTACTGATGCTGGTGAACCTACACTCAACTGCATAACCCCAGACAAGTCACTGGGCTCTATGGATTATATACAATGGGTCTAAGCTGGCTTGGTTTGAAGTCAATGACAAAACTCTAGCTAAGCCCCACTCTCGGGCAGGTACCTAATTATTACCTTATGAATAGTACCTCTGCACAGGATTTAGGTTGAAGTGAAATGCTTTACTGGAATTGGGGTCTCAGTGATCAGAAAACTCTGACCCAGTGTAATGGTACAGCATAACAGTTCAGTTCTTTTGATCAGCAAACAGAAGACACAACTGCAAAACAAACAAACAAAAAAAAACCAAACAAAACCAAAAACAATCAAACAAACAAACAAAAACAAAAACAAAACAAACCCACAAAAAAAAAATTAAAAAAACCCAACCAAAAAACCTCAAAACCATCAGAAAATAAAACAAAAAGCCCTCATTATTTGTTTTGTTTGGTTTTTTTTTATCTGAGGAAAGTATGATCATTTATCACTGTTCTTTTGACTCAGGGCAACAGAAGTCATAAGCACACCAATTTTACCATCACTCAGAAGTATTTCCTTACTTGCTATTTTTAATATTTTTAGCACATTCCTCTCAGGAGGATCATACAGGCCGTGGCAGTGACAACACACTGGTGTGTCAGACACCTTCTGCTTTGGCAAACCCAGTGAATTTGGACACATCCTCGAGGCCACCCACTGCTGTGACAGACCCAGGGACCTGTCAGCCTGCTGAAGGAGCCAGCAGAGTCCACTTGTCAGTGCAGCCTGGACACTCCTTAATCTAGACAATAAACTCACATGCTCTCATCCAAACCTGAGCATCATTGCATCATTGGTCAACCAGGAGCCTTTTATGCCAGAACTGCATGTGTAGGCAGTATCCGTGTCCTCAAAATCCCCATGACATTCTGAATTAAGTCAATTATTGTGCATGGATAGATGCAGCTTTTTGAAATAAACTCAGCCATAAATTTATCTCTTGTAATTTTATTATCTGAAGTCATATATATATATATATATGTTGCAGTATGGAGAAATATAATAAAACCACCCTCTTCCTATGCCAAAAGAGCATAAACAAATGTCTGAAAGTAGAGAAACGTTTTGTTTGCTTTCTCTTAAATAAAGAAACAGAGATTTTTTTTTTCCTGTCTATTTTGATAAAAATATACCGCAGGCTGTTTGCCAAGTATCATTCCAGAATAAAAATTTCAACTCAGTGTCATAAAGCCCTGAAATTAGAGGTTTATATTGGAAATAGCTGACACAGCCTTCTGCACAGTATTGAGTCTTGCTCTAATTTTTGCTAGCTTCAAATTCATGAAAAGCATTCATGTTTATATCCTACTATCTAAATTGACTTGTGTATTGATTATAAAAGGTAGGGGGGGGAGGGGTAAAGGTTCTGAAAGCAAAGGACATAAGAGGGCTTTATTCAAAGCTCAAGTCAAAGAAATTTTGTTAATCTCATCACATAGTTTTGCTGTAGGATGCTTACCAATGTATCTCCATTCTCATGTCAAAGTACCATCTATCAGTGAGATACAATGGGGATTTTCCATTCTCCTGCCTTTTTTCCTGGCTATTCAGATTCAGCTTTCACAAAGGCAAGCTTTTACTCTCTAGTTATGAGCTACAGAGTCCTCTGAACTGAGACCACTATATCCATTTTTCACTGTGGGTTTAAACAGGTTTTGCCATATTGTTCACTGTTCTGATCAGGTTTTGCTGACTAACAGCAGTCAGAGAGATAAGAACAGAAAACTACTGCATGTACAATAAAAATATTCCCCTTTGCATGAATTCCTGTAAATACTTGTGAAAAGTATTCAGATTAAGCTGTAGAGACCTGAAAAGCAAGAAAATTGATGGCAAATAACTGCCTGGGACACAATACTAAAAAACTAATCAATCTATTTTAAAATGCACCATTGGTAACAAATCTGAAATAAAGTAATATGCTAATCTCACAAGAATAGTACAGAACATTTTTATCATTATTATTATTATTATAATTATTATTATTATATCTGATCACTTAATTCTGGATGATGCTATACATTACATCCCTGGTTGCTGTTTGGTATATTGTTCTGGTTTTATTTATACTGAATGATCAATGCATTGTGATCAGGAAAACAAGTCAGGCATATTAAATACATATTAAGGAGTACATATTTCTTCCTATGTAGTATACAAAGTATTTCATAAATATGAATTATATTACAAAAATAATTTCTGCTACGCTCACACAGTAAGCACTTTGACAATTTTGGACAACCTGTTGGGGTTGCAAGAGTTTCATGTAACTGAGAAGGAACTCTAGTTTTAATCGGAGATGAGTCTTATAACAGATTCTGCATAACTATCAAATATTTTCTTCGGATGTCACAAATACTGCAGAAGTCAGGTTGAACTATTTTCCTTCTTTCTTTCTTTTTTCTTTTTTTTTAAATTTTTTTGTATAGACATGTATGCTTCAAGTGGTCAGATTTATTTCATAGGTATGTAATGCATGGTATATTTTAAACAAATATTTGCACAATTTAACATTATAATTCCAGTGGTTTCAAGATGCAGCCCATAAATGTAACCAGTTTACACATACTATTGAATGTTCTCTCTTTGCATGCTTGTTACTTTCCAGATAAGCTTTAAACAGTGCCATTAGAACACCACAAATCAAAGGATTACTCCAGTTCCACCAACTTAAATCCACGTGCAGGATGAAGGACCCAGCTGAAGTACAAATATCAGTACCAGGTTTCTTGTGTTTGTTCTAACAAATCACAAGGAGATGATGGTTTGCATTTAAGATACAAAACATATATGCCTCTTGAGGTTAAATTCAGTGTAACATGTATAAAGCATCCCTTTGGCAATAGAGTTTGCAGTATCCCTACAGGATTCCACAGGGCATGAGCTTTATGGAGTAAAATCTATTAAGGAAATTCTCCTCTACTTGACAAATCATACGCAGCTACAGTTAATCAGACACCCTTGGATACACCTGCCTCTATGCCTATCAATATAATATAGTATTTGGAAGTTAAAAGTCAACAAAAGGCACTTTCATCATTAAATTAATGTCCTCTGTAGGCAATAAGATTGTATGACCTATATTTTATTCAAAGCTGTTTGTTCTTCAAGGACTTGTAGATAGTCAGGTGAACCTTGAAGTTTAGCTTTTAGTTCAAAATATTCACTTTTTCTTTGTTCTACTACAATTTTACTATGATTACCACCTATTAGAGATTTCTTGTTTTTTTTGTCTTGCAGTTTCTCTGGGTAACGTATTTCAAAGCCACTGACCCCTATGCTGTTGTATTCTTTTTTACTTTCTAGAAAATTTTGAATAAATACATTGGAATCCCTTCCAGGGAACAACTCATCCAGTTCATCGATTGTGCTAAGTCTTTTTCTGGTATCCACATGCAATAAATCTTTCTCCTTGTCATTCATATTTCTCAGAATGACCTTTTGACCTGGTGGGTCAGCAAACGTGAAGCCTGTTTCAGACTCTTTCAAGCCACAGGTATGACTTTTGCTCATCTGCTCAATGGTTTGAGGAATGAAGGCCTCTGCACCCAGTCCATCTTTTTTGTTTGACTTGTGATCGTGCTTTCTTAGCTGCAGTTGCATAGAACTGCACTCTTGGTTTCCAATCCCTTCATGCTTTATGGTTGGTTTTTTATTGCGCCGAAGCACAAAAACAAGAAGACAAAAAGCAACAAACACTGTTAAAATCAGCACAACCAATATGCTCAGGATTAGGATGGACAATGGAACTGGGCCACCAGGAGGACTCCGGACTGGTCCCGGTGGTGTTGTAAAAATAACAGCAGGCATGGGACTAGTGAATAGAGCAGATGGCTTGTTTAAAAGTTTAGGACAGAGAATCTCATTTTTGAGAGACTTAAGTTCTATGTTAGCAAACTGAACAGGTGTTTCACACTTCAATTCCTTCACCACAATACCGTCATTTAGCTTTTCAAGCCACAGTTTTAAAGCAACTAAATCACAAGTGCAGTCCCATGGATTACCTTCCAAATCTATTTGTGTAAGAGATTTTAGCTGATCAAGAACACCACTTACAGGTAAATACATGAAGTGATTGTTCCTCAGATTCAGTCTAGCAAGTGGTGCACCAGCAAAAATATAAGCTGGCAAGCTTCGCAGAAGATTGTTGTTTAGGTAGAGCAACTGCAAATTTGGCATTAAGTCAAAGGTGCCTGCTAGGATTTCTTTGATAACATTGTATTCCAAATACAGATATTGCAAGTTGTGGAGGCCAGCAAACATTTCTGGGCTCAGACGCTCTATCTGATTGCCATTGAGATACAATCTCCGTAAATTTGTAAGGTTGCGGAAAACATCTCCTTTGATCACTGAAATCCGATTGCTGCCTAAATGTAGCAAATCCAGCCCCTCAAACTCAGCGAAATCTGTAGTATCCACATCCTTAATATAATTGCCGTTTACATGCAGTTTCTTGGCATTTAAAGGTTTTGGTACAAGTTCGGCCATCGATTCTATATTTCTTTCTTGGCAATTTACACTTAATCCCAAGTCTGAAGGATGAGTTTTGCAAACACAAGGGACCGGACAAGGAGTTAAAGGAGGCACCCTGGTCTGGTAAGATACGATCTGACTGAGATTGCGATTGGAAAGTGCTTTGCCTGCTACTATCCCCGAGATCTTGGAAGGATTTGTAGTCTTTGGCGGCTTTGTGACTAATCTGTGCACTGAAGTTTGGGTGGTGTGGCCGTTGGGTGTGCTGTAACCCGGCTCCAGCTGCGAGGGAGGCAGGATGCGCACATCAAAATCACTCCCTGTCCCCATGGAGCACAGCTCCTGCTTATTGGTTTCTTTCAGCAGCCTCCCATACAAGTCACTGGGCGTTTCACAGATAGCCTCTCCAATGTAGATGTTATAGGGCATGTTCTCCAGCCACGCTTTCAAAGGCAACAAATCACAAGTACAATTCCAGGGGTTGTCTTCCAGCTGCAATTCAACAATTCGCCCGATGTGTTCCAGAACTCCAATGTACGGAAGCTTCTGTATTCGATTCCCCCGTATATCCAGATGGGTTAGAGAAGCAAATCGAAAAATATTATCGGGAAGGAATGAAATCAGATTGTCATTAAGTATCAGGACTTTCAGCTTGTGAAGCTTATTGAAGGCTCCCCGTTCAATAAACTTGATTAAATTGTAGTCAGCTTGGAGATACTCCAAGTTCTCTATGCCAAGGAAAGTGTCAGCCCGGAGAATTTTTAATTCGTTGTTGTTCAAGTGCAACTGTTTTAATGCACTAAGACCCATAAAGGCCCCTCCCTCAATGTTCTGTAACTTATTATTACCCAGTTGCAAAGACACTGCATGTGTAAAATTAAGAAAGGAATTTGGATATAGAATAATTAGCAGGTTGTTTTGAAAGTTGAGGTGATAAAAATTAGACCATGGTGGTTTAAGCTGATTTGGTCTGTAGACTGCAACCTTCTCACAGTTGACATAGAGTACATTCTCAACTGACACACAGGAGCAAACATTGCAAATTTCCACAGATATATCAGCATCTGCAGTTGTAGAAGAAACTGGAGATGACAGAACCAGAAACAGCCACAGAATCATCTTCTTATGATCAGCAAGCAACCTTAGGTTCCTGAACAAAGATAAAGAATCTAAAGAAGAAAGAAGGAAAGAAAAAGAAAACGTTTTTCAGTTGACATTGTTCCAAAACATCGTTTGGGTTAAAAATTGTATACCACTGAGCTACTGTACCTGCCAAGGATTATAGACAAACTACAAGAACTGAATTTAAAATAACATGAAAGACTTTAACAACCAAACAAATGCACGGGAGCTGGGATGATTTCAAACAGGGAATGTAAATTTCTGTAGACAAACACAAATAACTCTCAGGTCTGTCAAATGTATTTCTCCCTCTTGTACACGCCAAGCATGCATAACTAACAAAGTAAAACAACCAAAGGAGATTCCAATTTTATGCATATTTACTCCCCTCAATTGTGCACTGCTCATATGTGGCTGTGCATTTCAGGGATATTAAACACAAATGCTGATGTTCTGCATGCCCAAATATCTGGGATGGGATACCACAATATAGAAAGGATGGAGTCGCTGACACGAAAAGCAATGCCAATATTCAGTATATGTATCTGAAGCAGCAACACATACAGATACATCACTATGATAGAGATATTAACTCAAGAGGTACACAGGCATGCAGACACATTGTTTCTGTCACTTCTGATACCTAGTTTAAATAAGTAGGTGGTAAACTGACTGCAGAAATACAACTATCCACCAAACAAGATCAGCTCTGGGTGACCAGTAGAAGCACACAGACATGGAAGAAGCATGCATAAGCATACAGCCCCATCCCCTGGAATAACAAAACACTGACTTGCAGGGCAAAACAAAGTCACAATTTGCCAGCCTGACACTATTGAAATCTGAAAACTATCCCCCCCCCCCTCTAAAATATTATGTAATTTGATCTTATTCCTGCATTGATAAGAATCCTTTGCATATAGTCCAGCTGAGCTGCCATTTTTTATGCAGAACTCGAGCCACAGCATTTCCTCTGAGTTATAAGATAGTGGGTTTTTTTTCCTTTTTTTAACAAATCAGTCAATAATCAATACATTGCACACACACATTCCATCTTCCCATTACCCCCATTTCCCAACTTGTCCCTTTCATTTCCTCCTGTGAGAAGCCACTGAGTTGGCAGGAGGGAGCCAGAATGAAAAGTGGAGAAAGCAGGAGCCAGCTGGAGGGAAGAGAACCGGGCTAGAGGGAGACACAAGGGACGATGTGCCGGGGGACCTGGAGGGAGGGGAGAGGAAGGATGAGGAAAGACCGCAGGACAGAAAGACTAGAGGGAGAGGGAAAGCACAGAGGAGACAAGGAAGGATGAGAGGAAGGGATGGCCGAAGGGGTCAAGGAGGCCGCTTATGGGGAGAAGCGGAGCAGCGGCTGCCGATGCCCGCAGGCTCCCGACCCCGGCGAGCGCACCCCCAGGGGCGGACCGGTGTCCCCGCCGCTCCATCTCCCTCCCGCTGGCAGGCAGTGCTCCCGTATCCCTGCCTCGCCCACGCTCGAGTCCCCTCTCCTTCCTCAGCCCCGGGGCCCCGGCCGGTGCCGAGCGGGCAGGCTGCGGGCGCTGCGCGGGGCTGGCGGGGCGGCGAGCCCGACCAGCAGTGCCGGCACTACCGCAATTTTTTGCCGCATCCGGCTCGGCTGGTGCCGGCTCCCCTCCGCCGTGAGCGCCCCGTCACCCTCCGGCTGCCGGCGGGGGACGGCGGCAGGGGCACGGGGCGCGCACATCCCGGCCGGGAGCGGGCACGGCGCGGCGGAGCAGCCCCGCATCCCCTCCGCCGTCCCTTCGCAACAAGGCACGACCGCGCTCCCCGCCGCTGAACGCACCAGCCCCCCCGCCCCGGTACCTTTGCAAAGTCCAGCCCGCAGCACATCCACACACCCCCTTCCCCATCCCCACTGCGCAGATCCTGCCCCCCCGTCCCTCCCACACCTCCACCGGCTTCTCCGGGCCGCCCGGCCCCGGTCCCTCCGCTCGCCCGCTCTTCTGGGAGGGATGGGAGAGGGCAGCGCTGCGCCTGGTGCCGCTGGCCAGGGCTCCGGGAGGCGGCCGGCTGCGGGGAGAGGCGAGCGCGATGGCAGAGAGGCTCCGGCAGGAAGCCACTGTCGCCTCGTCGTATGCACCCCCGCCCCCCCCCCCCCCCCCCCCCCCATCCCATCCCACCCCACCCCTCGCCGTCTTTAAAACGGCACCGGCAATTATTATAGCAATGAAAACAAAACCTTCGGAATAATTAAAAATAATGAAAACGCCAACGTACAGGCGGCCCCGCGGTGCCCCCACCCCCGCCCGCACTCACACGCCCGGCGGGCGCCCGCCGCCCTCGGTGATGCTCCGGCGGCTCCTTGGCCAGCCCAGCACCGTCCCTACCTCGGCGCCCGGGGTGGCCGCGGCTCCGCTCGGCTCCGCTCCGCCGCGTTCGCCGCCCGGGCCGGGGTCCGGCGGCTCGGCGCGCGGCGGGGGCAGCCGGGAGCCCGCCGGGGCGAGCACCCCCGGCCGCGCGGAGCGAGGGCAAGCCCGGCGCTGCGGAACCCCGCGGGCTCCGCCGCATGCAGCTGAGCCCTGCCCCGCCGCCGCGGTCCCCCGCACACATGCGGGGAGAGGATCCCTCTGCACACGGGCACCCGCTCCCATCGCAGAGCTCTCGCCCACCCCCCGCACGCAGAGAGCCCCCTCCCCTCCGCCACACGCGCACCGCTCCCTCGCACACACACGCACGCACCGAGCGCCCGGGCGCTGCTCCGGCGGGGAGGGAGACGCCGCTCCGGGGCAGCAATCCCGGCGCATCGCCGCGGCCGGAGCCTCGCCCGCAGCCCGGAGGCGCCGGTGCCTTTGCCGGGAGCGGCGGCGCTGCGCCCCCGCGGAGCCCAGGCGGGGCGTGCGGGGCGGGAGGAGCCCCCCGGGGCGGCGGCAGCGGCGGGGCCGCGCCGGGAGCCGCGGGGCTGCCATGGGCGGGCGAGGCAGCCACAAGTGCGGCCCGCGGCCGGGACGGGGCCGGCGCAGGGCAGCGCGGCCGGAGAACCGAGCGGGAGAAGGAGGGAGAAGGCAAGAAAGGACTCCCCCCTCTCTTTCCTGGTGATCTCCCCTCCCGGCTTGAAACAAAAGTAGAGGTGGAAACTGAGTGGGCAGGATGGTAACATTTGCTGCATTTAATGTGAATTGCAATTATGGAGCGAAATCGCTGCGAGGAGACATACCCGACCCGTTCTTAGGACAACGCAGCTATTTGTCTGTCTCATTCTTTGTGGCTAGGTGAAATTTCTTTCTCTGCTTAGGTAACAGCTGCAGTCTGATAGAAAAAAATTCTGAAATGTTATGCACTGCTGCTAAACAGATTCTGCTAATTAACAACTCCTATTGACTCTGCCTTTCATAATACACTTAAAATGGTAATGAATACCCTCAAACAAGGGGACATCTCATTCCAAAGCAGAAGAGTCAGTTAACCAAATGAAATCTTGCAAGGGGAGTTCAACTGCTTGTCCTTTACCATGAATGCTAACGTGCTCCAGCGAGAAAACTGTTTATGTGCTGTACACATACCGGTTGTGAGTCCTAGTTCTGGGCAATAAACGCCAGGGAATGGAAAACAGCAACTGCTTTCTTCATTTACTGAAATGAAATAAATAGCTTGCTCCAAAGGCTGACTGCATCTAATTGAAATAATTGCAGAATGTTATTTTGCATTATGCGGTTAGACTGATACCTGAAAACAAATGCAGCTGAGACATCAATAATTTGCATATCACAACAGAACTGAAAGTGATCTGTGATTAATATTCAGCCAATTAAAAACTGAAGTCTTTAAAATGTAAACTCTTAATTACTGAGCCATTAACAAAGTACTGTTCACATAAAAGGGGATGTGTGTATATAAAGGGCCCAGTTTAGAAGGATTTGCATATAGTTTAAGCTGAATTTTTCAAACACTATTTAAATAAGCTAATGAATTAGGGAACAAAGGTCTAGTATAAAATTCATTTAGGAAGATAGATGGTTTATAACTATTTTAGCAGCAGGCACACAAATGCAGGTGTAAAGATCGAGATGCCAATTTTGTTTAATCAGCAACCTTATCTGGATATTAAAGTAATTCCCTGCTTATTTAGTTGGTGAAAGAGCATCCTGGCAGTCTCAAAGAGATCACTACTCCCACCACATTCAAACAACTACATAGAGACTGAATTAAACATTAAACAAGAAGCATAACAAAATATTGTATTTTAACCAAGTAAACTGTGAAATGAATAAGTACTTGAGAATTGAAATTATATTCTAAGTAAATAATTATTGATGTTTCTATTATAAGTGGCTATTTCCAATGGTTTATGGTGTTGCAGAACCTATCTGAGAAGGAAACTTAGTTATGCAGCACAATTTCATTATTAGGGCTTCAGTACGTAATATATCTGTATTTCTAATTTACAGTCATTAAAAATAACTTCTCCTCCAAATCTTAAGTGATTTTTAAGTTCCTTGCCCTAGTCTACATCATGTCAAACTCATTAATATTTAGACTTATATGTCAGGACAACAATACAAAGCAAATTGAGGGGAGTTTTAAAGTATAACATAAGCACAAGCTAAAGTCAAGAGTGGGATCCAAGATGATGATGTGCTTCAGGAATAAAACATTTAACAGGGTTACATCCTAGAACCACTTGGTTGGCACCCATTTTCTGAGATCCATCTTGAGGTTCTATCACTATCACGAGAAAACATCTGTTTAGGCTGATGGTAGATAGCAATTGGAAGACAGCAGAGCCAGACAGGGTAAGCTGGAGTACCTGGTCTGGTTCCCTGAAATTTACAAGATTACTTCAGGCTACACACTATGCTCATTTAATATCATCTCTAACTTTTCCTTAAATTTTCTACTGTGATGGAACCTCATTCATCTCCTTTGATTTTTTCCCCCATCTGTTTTTTTGCCACAGCAGTGTGTATTTTTTCCTTCTTCAGCTTAGCAAAAGAAGAGCAAAAGCTAACAGGCAGACAGATTCATAACAGGATTTTCTGCAGAGAGAAGTAGATGAAGAATGGGTAGAAATATACACTACTACCCACCCAAGCAGACACACTCATACCAACAATTAGCTTGATAACATCATTACCATATCTAAGTAGAAGCTCTTGGGAGAGAAAGGTACTTTTTACTCCTAGCTACTGGAATTCATCATTAAATCTGCTCAGAAATTACAGAAGCCTGTTTACATCTTCTTTCTTTGCACATTTTTGGGAGATCTTCTAAGCACTACTTTTCTTCTAAACACACAGACATGCTTGGTCACCCACCTTTCCCAATTTAATTCTGGGCTGATGTGGCGACTTGAGACTGAAACTGAGCTTTATGTGTATTCAAAGTCTGCCAGGAGAAAAAGCTTCCTGTAACAGTCATCAAAATGCAGAGGCCAGTTGAGATGCTCATAGCAGGAAACCTTGCAGAGCATTTTCCTCAAGCTGCTCGGCACACACGCAAATGGGGCTGCAGCTGAAGGTGAGGATAGTTCTGTGCAATAACTTCCTTTGTTTTTCCATCCACAGTAATTTTCTGAGTGAGAAATTAACTGTCAGGAAACAGGAGCTAAACATCCTACTCATTCCTGAGCACTTACAAGTACAATTTAAGATGCAGTACCTGAAATCAGGCTGTATGTGTGTGCCTAAGTGGCAGAGGAGAGGTGTCTTACCTTTGCCATCATCCTACCCTCATGTTACCTATGGATTTGTGTGCATGCCAAACACTTTCTCCACAGGCACTGCATTGCACTCTTCTGCTCTCTCTCCAGTTTGTCTGTTGTCATCCTGAAAATCAAATAAGGATTAGTCCTCAGCAGTGAGAAGTAACCAAAGATGCCTATGACCCACACACCCTGGCTCTTGAAATCAGAAGGCCAGGACAGGAAATTGCAGTGGCTGTGAGCAGTAGAGGAACACTCTTCCCTTGATCATGTGCCAACATCTCTACTGGCCAGCAGTGAGCAAGCCTTGTGTATCCAGGTGGCAAAAACACACCTGGGAGAGAAGTGGAGTGCACACATATGTAGTTGGGTTGTTCCATTTGAAAAGGTTCATGCCAAGACTAGAAATTGTTATGAAAGTTCTCCAGAAACTAATGCAGATCCATTTGGATCAGACTCAATAATTTTGTGTAAACACTACATATTACACCTTCCTTTCCCCCAAAAATGGCAAAAATAGCCCAAGAGTTACTATTTTGGCCCTTCACATAGGGCCCAGATGTTTTGTTTGAACATGTGGGAAGCTGGTTAACAATCTTTGAATAGGAAAGCAAAGTTTTGAATGGGCTCTGTCTGTTGCTGGGGTTTCCATGGTTAAGCAATTTCAGTTTAACACATCCATAACAAGTTTCTGCTTTCATATAGACCAGTAACAACAGCCATATTCAGCAAAAAACATCCAACACATCAGAATATAGAAATGACTGTGCAGTCTTCTAATAAGGCTTCAACTAATAGGTCATAGCCTTTTGAGGAGGAGAAAACCCCCCAAAATCAATCAATAACTCCACCTAATGTCCACATTTTGTTTATATTTTGCCAGACTGTCAGTCAGAAACAGGGGAGGAAGAGCATCCTTGGAAACTGCATGTACTGGAGTGAGTCCCAGCATGTACATCCTTTTAAAGACACAGTGTGATAGGAAACAGTGCAAGTGTGCAATAAACTGAAGTCAGAAGCACTGTGAAAGAGCACTGTGCTAAATCAAGTGGAAGAAACTGTCAGATAGAAACTGTCTCTGCCTGTTTCTTTATAACTTCCACCTAACTTCTTCCATTTTATCCAGGACTCCTCAATATGCAACAAGTAACCCATCACCTGCATCCAGGAAACCTGAGGAATCACTGGAATGCATGCATCCCTTCCACAGGGATTGCTGGGGGATTTTAATTCCATCCATTTGCTATTAGTTTGCCATGAGTCCTTGTCTTGAATGCTTGATCAAGTGGTCATAATGCTGGTAGTGGATTTTCTCACCAGCTCTCTTTGTAAACTCAGCCTGTGGGGCTGCTCAGCTCCATATCACTGTGCTTGCCAGCTTTCCATAACTGTACTGTCAGAGCACAGTGGGTAGGCATTTAATTTCACTAAGTTGCAAGATGTCCCATGCCTTACTTATTTTCTTTGTGCTCGTTTACCCAGGGGTTGTTCACCCTCCAACTCACTGTCAGAAGCTAAGGCCAAGCTTGGCCTATTCTCTTGACTCCTGGAACAACCAAAAATGTGAAATCAGGAGACAGAGAAAATGTAGGAAAATAATTGGTAAAGAACTTATGGGGGATATTTTTCTATAAGGTTTTATGTTATAAGGTTAAATGCAAAACCTACAAGCATCTGCTCTTGTCCTATCCACCTCATGTGGAAACTGCTTACTAAATGATTTCTCAAGATGAGAAATATATTTAAAATAAGGATCCTGTGCTAGAAAACTCTGACATTATTGAATACAGCAAATCATGAAATAACAGTTCATTCTTCCTGAGCAGACAGCCTATTAACCAAATAAAAGAACTGCAGAGAAAAATTAAAGAACTATGAATATGGTTGGAGATGTTAGAGGATAAGAAGGTGAGAAAATGGATTGTGTTACGAGACTTGCTTCTTTGTTTGCTCCTAATAACATTGTCTTCAACGGTGGAGCAAGAGAAATCTTTTATGCCATGCATACCATGCCTGCTATGCTTGCAGGATTGGGTGGGTTGAGGTCACTTGACATTAAGAATATGAATTTAGAACATTCTAATTTAAATCCTCACTCCTCCATGTTTTTCTCACACATGAGACTGTTTCCTATCACCTTCTGGAATTCCACAGACCTAAATGGGGCTTGATGAATAAAAGGTTGTTGGAATAACACCTTCATAAATCTATGTGCAAGCATAAAGGTCTCTTACTTTATTTCTTGGAGAGTTGAAGAATAAAGCTTACCAGAAAGAAAATCAAATAGCTGTCATTCAGTCTTTAGAATTGTGCTGGTTCCACATGGAAGGGTTGGGGCAGAGCCACCTGGGGAGCAGAGGGTCTGTTCCCTCTCTGGGAGCTTCCCCTGTGGGATGCGGGGACAGTGGAGGCTGATCTGGTGGTTGGCATCCAGGTGGCCATGAGAGAGTTGTTTCATTTTCATAAATCACATTGGTGGGGGGTGAGCCGCTCTCTTTCACCCTCCGGCCTCCCTGGAGGTGCGGTGGACTCTGGCCCGGGCCCGGCCCTGGCTCGGCTCCGGGCTCGGCCTCAGTCCCGGCACCCCGGGCCCGGCTCAGCTTGGCTCAGCTCAGCTCGGCTCGGCCCGGCCCCGGCTCTGCGGGGAACCTGGCCCAGCACCCCGGCCCCGGCTCTGCGGGGCTCAGCTCGGCTCGGCTCGGCTCGGCCTGGCCCCGGCTCTGCGGGGGACCTGGCCCAGCACCCCGGGCCCGGCTCTGTGGGGCTCGGCTCAGCTCGGCTCGGCTCGGCTCGGCCCCGGCTCAGCTCAGTTCGGCTCAGCTCAGCTCTGCTCCTCTCCCCTCTCCACGCAGTGTGCCCGAGCGGGGCCATGAGGAGCCACCTCGGGCTCTCCCTTCCCCCCTGCCCTGTTATGAGACGAGAGGCCTCAGACGATCCGCGTGTCTCAGAGTTTTCCCAGCAGTGGCCTGGCCCGGCTTCTTCACATCCTGGATGGAACTTTAACCCTTTTAATGCCTGGATAAGATTCTCGATCTCCTGAGCTCCCCTGAATGAGAAGAAATAAAACATGGAGACTACAGAAGTCGTTGGAATGAAGATAAAGCTCCTGATGGGAAGAGATTGAAAAGATGCAACTGATGAGTAGCTGAAAACCTTTTTTGTGGGCTCTAAGGGGATTGTGACTTCACTAAAATTCCTTTAAACTGTGAAATATACTTGGAGAGGTTTGGGGTGCTTGAGAAGACCTTTTTGCTTTGAGGAAATGGGGCTCTCTGTTTTGGGACTGGAATATGAACAGAGACATTTAATAGAAAAAGAGATTAAGAGAATTTTGTCTTTCAGCAGCCTGCCTTTAAAAGTGGTACCCCAAGTGTGTAACATAACCCATAGCACAGCTCTGGAAGGACTGTGGAGATGGGAGGAGAGTCATAATCTGCAATATTTTCCTGGGCGGATGCAGACTGTGAAGGTGAAGACACCCCCTAAGCCTAAACCCAAAAAGGGACTTTTATATCTAGAGTGAACTGAAATGATTATTTAAGTAGGTAACTGACTGAAATGTTTTCTGTATGTTGTTGTTAAGAAATGTGGAATGAAGGAAGGGGGAGGAGGGAACAATCTAGAAATCTTATTCTGAATTATTTTTGTGTTATTAATAAATGTCTTCTTATACCCTTCTGAGTTTTAAGCCTGCCTTGTCTCTGTTCCTGAATCCTATCTCTAAAGGAAACTAAATATATTAAAATTGGCAAACCCAAGTCACACCATGACAAGAATGAAAAATAAAGATTCAGTTTTTACTGAAGTTTAGGCTGGTGCTGTCTCCTGGATGAAGAGATTCATCCTTGTGGAATGGGGCATAAGCCCAGAGCAACTTGCCAGCTACTCCTGTCTCAGCACACCGGGAGATTCACACAGCAGTGCAGTGCCTGTGCTCATCAGCTGAAGGACCACTGCCTAGGACTAACAGGCATCTGCGAAGAAACCACGTGCTTTAAACTTGTTGCTCAATTTAGGGGGAAAAGTTACACCAAGGAGGAACATCTGAAGCAAAATTAAGTATTTGCATGGGTTTGCTCATTGCTCTACTTTAATCTCCTTTTGCTTCTGGGGTTTCTTTTGCAGCTGCCCTAATTTCCTCTACTTTTGCATTTTCTTTTAATTTCAGTCAAAGCCTCCATAGGCTCATGAGCTAACAGACTGTTTTATTATTGTTTTTTAAAAAGCGGGCCAATACTGGCTTTCCTGTTGCCTCTAGACTATTGCAAAGGAATGTAGGAGCATGATCTTTCAAGAAAGAAACTGCAGCTACTTCAGTAACCAAGTTGTGACTTTTTTTTAACCTAATGATTAAAGACCAGAGCTGGTTTGAAGTAAAAGTCTTCAGGGAAGCGCTGCTGAACCTGTAGTTGAAAAAGAGATGTTTGTTTTTTAACAACAAACATTTTGACACTGTAGCAAAATGATCATGGAATAGTAGAATATCCTGCATTTTAAGGGGCCCACAAGGATTAAAATCCTACAAAGACCAACTCATGGCCCTTCACAGGAGAGCCCCAAGAATCACACCATGTGTTTTCCAAATGCTTCTTGAGCTCTGGCAGCTTGGTGCTCTGTCCACTTCCCTGGGGAACCTGTTCCAGTGTCCAAACACCCTCTGGATGAAAAACCTTCTCCTAATATCCAACCAAAATCTTCCCTGACATATCTTTTCTTCCCAGGAAAGATTGTATTTCCAATGGATTTCTCACCCTCTTCAGGAATTTCATCCTCATCTGGGTGAAGGGAGGAATGTCCTCTCATTACCTGTCTGCCTCATGTAGTTGTCTCTGAGGCATGAGCAGCTGTTGGGGGTGGGGATGGTCCCAAACAATACTTTTTAGGGTTCTCTGATACCAGGGCAATAGAAATAAAAGAAGAGCAGTGTGATGACCATGCCTTAGCAACATAAAATACTTTAATAATAGTGAAAGCAAATGTGGGATGAGGCCCAAAAATCCCAACACACTAACCAAGGGGACATGGTCTCTTTAGGAGCCCGTGGTCAAAGACCAAGTTGTAGGGAGGTCCAGGGTATAAATGTGGGGCAGGAGAGGGATGGAGTGGAGGTTGGGATCCAGTGGGTACAGGGGAAAGTGGTGCAGGGTGGGGTAAGGGAAGGCAGGGCCCATGGGGCAGGCTGGGTGGGGCACTGCATCAGCTGAGGCAATGGGGATACAAGGAAGGGAGAACATTCTGGGGACTGGGAGTGGTGATAACAACTGGAAAATGAGGGTTGGGAATAGGTATGAGGCATCAACATGGGCAGCCCCATAACTCCTTGGAACTTTCCCTTCTGGGATCACCACAACTGAAACAAATGCCTCCCAAGGCCTAGGGTTGGGGTACAATTCTTCTTTAGTAATGGTTGCCTGACCTGGAATACTGAGCTGACTCCCACAAGCAGACAGTCCAGACTGTTCCAAAAGCAGGTAAAATGAAATCTTCCTCACCTTAGCAAAGGCTTAACCTCATCAATATGTACAGGCAGCTCTGCTGCATTTCAGTGGATGGGGAACAGGAAGTGGGCCAACAGAATGAAGACATCAAAAATCCAGAAATATCTTTAAAAATGTAAAGCTAAATTTAATGGTGTGTAAAATAATTTTTCAGAGCAGTGAAGGTTTCCAAATGACAAGCCAAAGAGTCTTGTCAAACTCTCATGCCATCTCTGGCAATAACTGGACTCTCTTTGAACCAGGCCAAACAACCCCTTCTCACTTCTCTAGATCAGGCTAATTTTCAAATTAGTGAACTGAACTGGCTTGTAAAGTGCTCTAGCATGTGTTACAACTGGTGTGTGATTAGTGGTGTGAGCACCCAGACACTTGTGGGGTGATAGATGGGACAGGTTCTGAGAGGAAAACGAGCTGGACTCAACACAGCAATAGCATATGTTAAATGTTTTTCAATGCCTATTGCAGCTCAAAGCCATGTAAATTTAATTTTAATCAAAATTTAGATGGAAAAGTAAAAAAGAAAAGTAAGCTTCCATAGAATTTCATTTTACAAAAAAAATAGTCTGTATTTTCTCTCACTTGTGCCTTTTAACATTTAAAAAAGAAAAATATATTTTCTTCCCACGTCCATGAAATCTCATTTTCAGAAGAAACATTTATGCATATTTACTGAATAGTGAAAGAATCAAAGACAGATTCATGTGAAAAGTCTAAACTGGTGCCTGAATGATTGAAACCTTGCAGTTTAAAGGCAAATTATAGCTTTATTGAATCCTCTTAAGCCAAAAGGAGGCACAGCAAAAAAAGATAAAAATACCAAGCCTAATCTCAAGATCTATGACCTGAATACTGTTCTGACATACAACATTTCAGGTCTTCTCCAAGGTGTGAAGTTTAACCAACCTCCCAGACAAATCTGAAACCAGCTAGCTTGAAATGTAAGGGAAAATGAATTTTATTAAAAGAGTGATTAATAAATCAATAAAGATATTCAGATATTCATGTATCAATAAAGTAAACCAGAAGCAGTGCAGAAGGTGGAAAAAATGCTGTAACAAGGGGAGCCTTGCAGGGAGCATGGTAAATAGCTGGAGAACAGAGTTGAGGGAGTGGAGAGAGCAGCACAGGAATGGTTTTAGGAGGCTTTTACAGAGTTTGGGAGGCTGGCTAGGAGTACATGAGTAATATCCAGAGACACCTTTATCCACTAATGGAACTGACAGAAGATGACAATTATGACAATGGTAATGAACCTGCCTTATCTATTTTAAGACACCTTGCATGAAGAATTTAGCAAGAAATAAAAAGAAGATTATTTTTTGGTTGGTTAAAATACCATGACTTCAAGGGATTCCCTTTCTGTTAGCTTTGCATGGAAAAAATATACAAAAGCACCATAATTGCAGAACATTTAAATAGGTCATTTAAAATAGATCCTACAAAGTGAGAGAAAAAAAGTCCATCCTACTTTAAAGTAACTTTTTTTTTAACCAAAAAAGAAACAGGACTTTCTTTTATCTTCTTATTCTTCCGTTACCTTCCATACCTTAGAAGGCCAAGAAAGGCCATAGACTTTAAGCAGCCTGTAGATCTCCTTTGTAAGGCTGCTCTGTCTTGACATTAGCCCAGGTGTGATGTCTTCTTGATGTTTACAGATGCCAAGGGATCTGTAATTCTTTCCCCTTTTCAGTTTGTTCTCATAACATGCTGCATTGACTTCATGCCTTTGTCTTATGTTTGTGGTTTTTTTGGTTTTTTTTGGTTTTTTTGGTGCTGTTTATCTCTAAGATCATTACTTGTATTGAAGGAAACTTTCATTGGCATTTCAGTGGATGTAACATTATTTTCTTGATAGCATTCCTGCTAGTAACCCTGTGGTTTTCACTGAGGTTTTAAAGTAATTTTTGGACAAAGTCAAGATGTAATGCATCTTTTAGTGAAGCCAGTCAGACTAAACTTCCTTTAAAATAAAGGGTTTAGATGTTTTCCTATTTCAGTATGTAAATTATTTCAGTATGGAGTATCTTTCAAAAGTAACTTCCATGCACAAATCAGCATTAGCTCACACTACAGGTTCAAAAACCAGTTATCTAACACCATGAAATACTATTCAAGCACTGTTTCCCTTCTCAGGTTGTAACCTGTTAGCATTGACAGGTGCAGTGACATATAATAGAAGTTGAAAAAGTCTTTATCTTTATTAGTTTGTCTTTAAAATCTGATTTATGGCTGGCAGGGATACATGCATCCAATGGTCCAAGTTTCAGCTGAGGTCAGTGGTCAGTGGGGCTGACCCAGTCAAGTTCTTTTTTTGGAACTGCTTATCAGCATTTTAATAGCATTTCTCCACCTGTACCAAAACATGGTTGGCATTCAAAAGTATAGTTTGGGAACCAGTCTATAAAGCAATGAAGCCAATCTCATGCTGCTCAGTCAGACTATTTATTATCTAGTTTTGGCAAGTAGTCACTCACATCATTGTTCTGCTTAGTGGATGCCTTGAGTCCATCTCTCATTAACATCTATTCATGTTTGTGTCCTTGTGTTTGTTTTACCAACTCATGAAAACAGAGTATTTCAGTTCTAGAGATTCACTGAGTAGGTGTTAGAATGGGGACATTCTTGAACCTTCCAGACACATTCTTGAACCTTCCAGAACCAGTTTTGTTATTGCAGGCAGAGTTGGGAATCAGTATTCCCCAAGGGCATCATAGAGACAAGCAGCTGAATTTTGTGGCCTTTATTCTGTCAACTTCTGTCAGCTCTGGATTTCTTTCAAGAAGTGACATCTCTATCATATGAAAAATCCCTACCCAGCATTTAATAATTTTATTGTATTTCCCTAATGACTTAATTTTTAATTAAAAAAATGTGCATTTAAAAGAGTTGTTATTTTTGAAAAGCTAATTCTCAACAATACCTAATGCTAAGCAGAGCTAATAATTCTAAAGTTGAAATGTCTGCTATAAAGCACAGGAGAACACAGTAAGAAAATCTATCCCAAAACATTTATTCTGGAACTATTACATTGCAGTGGCATCACTAGACAGTTCTCTGAAAAAGAACATTAAAGATGATGTTTTTAGAGTTTTTCTCCATACTAAGAAATAACAAAGCTAAAACATATGAATGGAAAATCTAACCTTTCTCTGGCTTTATGAATTCTAAAACTTTCTGAATCTAAAAGGAATTGGGAAAGCAAACGGACAAACTTAAATTGAAACAAGCTAGTGAACTAAATTCAGAAAACACTTTGACAGTTTTGAATCTGCATTTGCAAAAAATAATTAACATTTGAAAGTTAGCCAAAGTTCATAGCTGGAATTTAAATTTTAGAAAACATTTCTACTTGCTCTGACAATAAATATTGCACATGATGTAACATTAATCTCAGCTGATAATGTTCCTTATAACACATTTTATGAATCATCACACTTCTCTGTTTTTAACACCCCATCACTTGTCTGAAGGAAAAACTGAGGAACAGAGAAAGAGCCTATTTTTTAAAATCAGGAGTAAGGGCCTCCTTAATTTAATGGTCTTTGGAGCAGACTGATCGATGTGGGTCTCTAGTTGCTGAACTTTTTTTATTCAAGTAATAAAAATTAGGTATGTGAGGGTTTTTTGCCTTAATTGCCTTATTTGTATAAATAAACATGGGTATGGTGGTGTAATCCAGTCAAGGATTTCAGCTCTCAAATTCCTATCAATGCTTTGTTTAAGCCACAGTTCCTGCAACATCTGCCTTTGTGTTGGTCTGTCTGACTAGAAATATCACATCACTTTCTCCTGTGAACTACTTTGAGGGTTTCAAATGACAAAGAACAGGAACTTCAATTCTTTTTTTTCCAAACAATTTGTAAATCAGAACCATCAAAACACATGTGCAGTGAAAGAGTGCAGCCTGTGGTTTTAAGAACATTGTGGTTCACTGCATCTCTGAAGAGCTTTGAGCTCACATGTCCTATGATTTTATTTCAACACCTCTCTTATATTCTCCCCAAGCTTCTTCTCAAGAGTGAGACAGCAAATACAGATATACAGAAGAGCACCTGGTAAGGCCATTTGTTAAGTGAAATTCTCATCTCCATTACAATCTTGCAGCTTCCTATCATTATGTCTAGGTTAATCACAGATAATTACAGAGCCCCAGTGAAGCTGGCAGAGATCTATTTGGTTGCATAGCAGAAGCCCATGCTCATATACACCAAGACTAGTTATGCATCCTTTGACATATTTTCCCTGCAATGGATGGTAGCAAAGTCAGGGTATGAGAAAGGGAAAGCAGTGATTTTTTTTTTTTTTTTTTTTTTTTTTTTTTTTTTTTTTTTTTGTGAGTTATTGTTTCTTTAAGGGCTCCTTAAAAATGCTAAGTTTTTCACACACAGAAATTATTAGCCTGCCCTTGTACTTCATAGTGAATTAATATTACAGCAGTCTGAAAAATGCCCTACAGCATTGCACTTGCCAAAAATAGGGTGGGTGTCTGCATGTGCCCACCCAGGGGTGGCCCTGGGACTCCCTGTGAGCAAACGTGGCAATGGCCACTGGATGTGCATTGCCAGAGTCAGAGACACCTCACACAAGGGGCACAGTCCCTGTGCAGGGCATCCAGATGGGTAGGAGGTGATGGGGAGAGGAAGCTCCTGGTACATTTTGCTCCTGGTACAGGCAGAGCTGTTCCAGTTCTACATCTGCTGAATCCCTTAGCCTGACACCTGAACACTGCAGCAGAAGAACCCAACCTGAGCTCTTAGATCTGAGGCAATGAAAGCTGTGTCTCTGCTTCCAGCAGCTTGGATTTGCTCCTTATTCTTGTACAGGATCACTCAACACAGATCCATGACCTGGGAAGTTCCTGCTGACAACAGGAGGTACTTAATATTAGCAACCCATTCCCATCTCCCTCCCAGCTCCCCTTTAAATCATTACTTAATTCTACTTGGTGTTATGTTTTTGGTTGTGGGGCTTTTGTTTGTTTGCTTATGGATTTGTTTAATAGAAGAAGAGAGAATTGTATGTACAAGAACAAGTCTGAAAAAAACAAAAATCTCTTGGTTAAAATTGTAGTATACAGTAGTAGTGTGGATCACAGATTCAACTAATGCAATGCTGTGCTATTTGTAAACACCTTCTCATTGCCTGCAAAAATGGAACAGAACATACCAGACTGCCAAGGGCCAGAATAAAGCACTACCTGCAAGTACTTTATCCTGTCAGCTCTGAGAAATGGAGGAATTGTGCTGGGAGTCAACTGAAGGGAATGCAATATCTGTTCTTTCCATCAGAAGATCTTTCAATGCTGTTCCAGGTTTGACTGTCATTAACCTAATGCTATTATTCCCTGCTTTATGCAAAAACTGAAGTTTAAGATCTGGAAAATCTCTGGAAGAGATGTTGTGAATTTGGGACACAAATTTTTTTTGCAATTGAAGATTCCAATCACATGTTTCAGGTTGGACTCAGAAAGTGAACATGCTCATGTCACAATTACATGAGTAAATCTGCTTTTAGCAGCCACCACTATTTGGGATCTTAGTCTTTTTTAGCAGTCCTTGCTCCACAATTCCTGGAAGGCCTTGACTAACATGCCAGCACTCATGGAAAGCCAGGCTCAAAACACTGAGGGAGCCAGAGATCATCATAGATCTATCCTAAAACCTTGTTTGGAATTTAAGAACATGATAAGCTGCTTGTATAAATATATAAAAAGTATTTATGGACCAAAAATGCTCTAGCAATATTTTTACTCTTAAAAGAGCCGCTTTCAAAAATGCACCTTCAGTGATTTGACTATTGTCTATTTTACTCATGCATTAATTCCCATGAAGGAATATGCACCATTTACTGTGGCAATCTCCACTTTCATTTTTATCTGATGGAGTAGCAGCTCGATCAAACTCAGACTTTGTTTCATCGAGGAAATGGAATTTATTCATTGTTGAAAAGGGCCACCTTCTGTAGTTTCATTAAGAAAGAACATTCCTTGGCTATTTTCATTGTTTTTTCTCCTCATGTTGGCAAACTGAGGGATTTTTAAAGCATCAGTGTTTTCTGAAGAGCTTTTTTATGCATTGTGCATTATTTCAGCAATTCTGAGTCCAGAATAAGGTGGTGGCATCTCAATGTATTTATCACTCAGGTTATCAAAACATATTACTGATTTGCCAAGACACTACTTCTAAGCTGCTCTAAAATTTGAGCACTTTTCAAATAGCACTATTATAGTTAATTAGATTGGAACTAGTAAGAAAGCAGGAATTAAATTAAAATAATAGCTTGGTAGCTTGGTCTAACATAGTTGAAAGTCCAGATGTTACTATCTGATTGGGAGGAGCTCTGAATTACACTGAAGTAAGTTCCAAAATTGTCTTCTTGTTATTCAGCAGGCAATCTGTATGCAATATTTAACAAATCAGGCATTTGATGGATAATTGTTGGCAGATCCTGTCTGCTTCACTGATTTTCACAGAACTGCATCAGTGAGACTAGACACAGCATATGTCTAAGAGGTTCCACAAACTTTTTAACTATTTTGTATATAGTCAGTTTTTGAAATCCACCAAAGAGCTATTCATGATGTCCTTTTACAGAATCAATAGATAAAAGGTCTGGAAAACCCAGTAATCACTAAAGAACTATCTGGTACTGCCGTATGGAATGGTTAGAAGAGCTCCTCATTTGATTTAAGAGTATATGTCAAAACTTGGCTCTCAGCAAAAACAAATTAATGATCATCTGAAAGAATGCAGCATACATGATGTAAATGGAAGTAGAAACTACCTCTATTAATAAGCAAGGAGAAAAACAGCTATTTGCAACTTACTCTATCTGTAATTTTTCATTCATGAAATGAATGAATAGCCTATTTTTCAAGAGTACAGCCTTTAGATATTATTCAGTGTTTGGAAACTTTTTGTGGATCCATCTGATAAGAACCTACTTATCTTCAATTTGCTCAGATCTTGCAGAGTGTCTTCAGTCAAGAATTGGGCTCTAGGACAGAAAACAACATGCCTCTGTCACAGATTGATGACCCTGCAGCTAATGGACTTTAAATTGCATGGACCTTTTGGCAGATTAATAACAGGCCAGTGCAGGGACAGAACTGAGAATGGTGGCTAAGGCAGCAGGGGAAAGCAGGCTTTGCTCAAGCCAATTTTTAAGCAGGAGCTGTCTGGTTCTACAACCTAAACCAAACAGTTCTTGGCCTCATGGCTCTTTCTGGGAGCTAGACATTCGCCATTGAAAAAGCCTGGAGATCCAGCACAGGAAATTTAGTTTTTGCAGGTTTGCTTGAATCCAAGGCCTTGTCTTTACTGTGGAATACAAGAACACAGAAAGCATCCCACCCTCCCAGTAAGTGTAAAGATAGCACTGCCCAGGAGCTGACTGGCACGGCTGCCCTTGCTGCTGGCCAAAGGAAGAGCTGGCCTGGCTCTGGGTGAGTGCCTTCTTTCTGTCATCAGTGAATAAGGTGAATGTTTTACAGCTTAAAGTCATGGAAAAGATATACAACATGAAGTTGCACAGCACTTCTTCAGTTTTCACTTCAATTTTTTCTGAATTAGGAGCAAATCACCTGGATCGTTTTGGCAAATTAGGCTACTCTGCTTTGTTTACGCTGCAATTTGCTTTGTAGTGAGATTAATTTGTTTAGTTTCATTAGGAACCTGAGAATTTCAGTGACTAAAGCTGCAGTGCCCTTACTTCTCATGGGCCAATCTGTTTGTCCTTCATTCAACAGCAGTTTAAGCCAAAGGAAGCCCAGATGCCCTCTCTGGCTCTGTTTGGTATCTCAGAGTTCAGGTAGATGACATTGCTGGGCCAAGTAGGCTGCAAAAGGAGCAATTTTCTCCCTACTCCAGGTTTTTAAGGACACTTTCCATAGATTACAAGAGCTCTCAATCCCCAGGCACAAGAAATCAGGCAAGGAAGGGAAGAGTCTGACATGGCTGAGTAGGAAACTGCTGGTCAAACTGAAGGGAAAGAAGAAATGCAGAGGCAGTGGAAGCACAGGAACAGCAGCCAGCAAAGAGTGTGGGGACAATTTCTGGCTGGGTAGGAATGGGGTGCAGGAGGCCAAGCCATGGATGCAACCACAGATAAAATATGAGCAGAAGATCAGATTTTAATTGATGATTTAGCCATTTATTACAGCTGGCCAGCATTTAGAGGGAACAGAGAAATCCATGTGTGTGTTTGTGATACTGCAGAGAGTGTGTTGAATGCTGTGCTATGGCATTTCATCTCTTTTTTTAAACCTAATTTATGGACAGATTGCACAGAAATATGCCTTAAAATTGTTATAATCTATTAATAGGCAGGCAATACTGATTTTGTCTCTGTTCCAAAACTGGATTAAAACATAACCTACAGGAATGTTCTTAATCATTCAGACTTTCTCTAAATATAAGTTGTGACTGATCTTTACTGGCATGTGAAATATTATAATTAACATACCAATATAAAAATGGTACATTTTCCACCGTGGGAAATTTTTCTCTATTAATAAGCCAACCAAGTGAATATCTACTACATATTACCACCAGCATAATTCAAAATAATGCACTCCAGGGAAATATATGCTCAGATTCCACTGGTGCTCTGTCTGGCATACTCCCAGTAGGGTTGTTGCTGTGCATCAGGAGGGAAGAAGTGTTAAAAACCACCAATGCTTCTGCATGCAGCTTGCTTTCCTGGGTTGTTGTTGTACACCATAATTGATTTTCTTCCAACCAGAGGAGAAAAGACAGGTCCATGTTTTATTCTGAGTACAGGTGTTTATCCACGAGATGGCACTCTGCTTGCCACTGCAGTGCTAGACATGACTGAACTAGTACAGGAGAAAATGAACCCAGCTGTAGAACACAGAAAAATATTTATCATGATCCTAAATTTATTCAAATAAAATCTAATTTCTCATCATTTTCATAGCTCTGTATTTCAGCAGTATAAAATTCACCTTATAAGGAACTAAAGGGGACATTTGTCTTCTGTGTCAATGCAGATATATTTAGATATCCACATTTTTCCCAAAGCTGTTTATTCACATTCATTGTTGATTGGGCACAATTTCCTCATAAAAGCACAAACATTACAGGCTGACTCAAAAGTTGCTGAAACTTCACAAAACTTTCAGTGGAGCTGGCCACTTGCACCATTTAATAGCAATCAGAGGTAGTTGGGTGTCACATTAATCTGGGTTGGGAGAAAAATATTTTGGGATATATTTCTTTTTTTATATATAAGATTTAGATATTACAGAAGTCTACTCATGACCCAACAAAGAAAATGTCATAAAATGACTCAAAGACACTGGTGACATCATGTGCCCATTGAATCAAATGCTGCACAAAACAAACTTAGAACCATTGCTACAACAGTTTTCTTTAAAGCAGTAACACAGAATGTGATGGACCATACTAACTGATAATTTTAAGTGTAATTTTTACAACAAGGAGCAAAAAGGACCTTTAAAAATTATATATATATATGTATATATTAGATACTTTAAAAAGTATCTAATCCTGATTGATTTATAATATAACAGGTAAATATAATATGTATGTGTAGATATATATATATATATATATATATATATATATATATATATATATATATATATACAATTAAGTATTTTCTGCTATATTTGGGACACATAAGATCAGCCACTATAGAGCTAGATCTCTTATAAAACAACTCAAAAACCTGTGATCCCTAGCCAAGGGGTATTCTTACCAGGTTCCAGTGGCACACATTGATTCCTGAGCAGCTCAAACCCAGCTCAGCTGGGCAGGAGCACCCAGCAGAGGGTTTGGGCAGTAGGCAGGTGTTGATCTGTCAGGAATGACAGCTGCTGCCAGGGTAAAATGTCACATCATGATTTCCCAGAGGGAGGTGCCTCACACAGTCTCACAGTGCAGCCTGTGCCCGGGAGTGGGGAGGGAGCCCCAAACCCCAAACCCCAAACCCAGCTCAGCAGCTCAGACCTGGCTGGGCAGGGGGGCAGACAGGACACGGTGGATGATGCCACAGGATGGTGGTGAGGAGCTGGCTGGGGCTCTGAAATGTCAGTTCCAGGGCAGGGGCTTGGAGAGGGATGGATGAGGACTGGGATGGAGGGAGACACTGAAAACAGCCAGGCCCCTGCACACTGCTGAGAGCAGCTGCATCTCTCCAGGATTTGGCACCAGCAAGATGTCCAAGCAAAGGGCCAGATCATTGCCCCCTGGGTGGATGCCAAGCCTGGTGCCCTCTGTACCACAGCTCACCATTTACAGAGCTCAGCACTGCAGTGATGGGCACATCTCTACCTGTACCCAGGCTCAGAGTGAAGAGCTTTCTCAGGGGGAAGAAAAATGTCACAAACTGTGAGTTGTTGTTCAGGCAGCAGATCAGAAACATCTGAGGTGCTGCTACTGCTGAGCACGAGCTGGGAGCAGGTACAGGCTGTGCAAAACATGGATGCACCCTAAATATCACTGTTCTTTCTCTGAGCTGAGCCATGGCAGAGCTATATGAATATATGCAGTGTGATATGGATGCTGCAGAGGAGACAGCATTCACTTCAATGTTAAATATCCATGGATTACCCACACTTGAACTTATTTAAGCCTTTGATGTGGGATTTTTGTTTGTTTGTAGGGATATTTTGTGTCTCTGTGTACGCAGGTCACCCACACAAGGCTTAAAAGCAAAGAGGAAGCAGAGAAACACTAAGAGCAGGTGTAAAGACAATAAAGATAGAAATACTTTTATTTTCCAGGAACCAAACAATATATCTCTTATCAATTGCTTCTTTATTTATTTAGCTGACAATCCACATTAACCTCTTCTGGAGATGGAAAGATATATTTACAGCCAAGGAAGGGGATGTGAGGGAAGCAGAATGTGGAAGTTTCACTTGTGGGACACAAACATGGGCTGTCATCAAAGCATTGCAAAGACCCAAGGACAGGAAGGTAAGTGTGAGGATCTTGGGGCTAAGAGTTGTCCGTTTTTTTTCATTTTTGGTCAGCTACTGACAGGTGATGGAATTTGGGTAAACTCCTGCCAAGCAGCAGCCAAATTGGTTCTATGTGAAGCAGGAGGGTTTCTCACCCCAAGATTCAACAGTGGGAGCTGGGAAAAAAATCACCACCATGTCATCTGAATTACAGCTGAGCCTAAACCCCAGAGACACTGAGAAAGAAGAACCAGTGCTTTTTGTCCCCACAGGGGCAGGGAGGTCCCAGCAGTTCTCTCAGGTCCCTCTGTAGCAGGAGCAGCTGTACCCACATAAGGCTGACCCAGCCAGGGGGAACAGCAGCATAAATATAAACCAGGTTATGCAGCTAACACGTATTTAGTATAAAAAGACTTTCAGAATTATGCTGATGAAATTATTTTTTCACAATTACTGTAAAAGCATGTAATCCATACATTTAGCACCTTCAGTTGTGCTGAACTTCCTCTGCATTTCTCCCTCATATTCTGAGGGCCTTTTTTCTGAGGAAAAGCCGTGACTTGTCTAAGTCTATTAAATTACAGCTATTCTCATCCACAGACTGAGGTTTGTGCTCTGAAAGCTTTTCAGCATCCATTTCCAGTTCAATGGTTTTTTTGAGTCAAAAGTCAAATTTTCTTTCAAAGAACTGTTCTGATGCATGGCTTAAACAAATCCTACTGACCAAGCATTGCTCCCTAATGGCTGAGATTAGGCACAAAGAACAGTTTTTTCTGTGGAGATTCCAATTCCTTGAGACTTTGTAGTTTACTTCTTCCCACTCTGCTCCAACTTTGACTTCTGGACTCCAATGTCACACTGAGCTCTGTTTTAGCTTGTGGCAAGGAAGACAGGTTTTTTAAAATTTTAGCCTGCTACATTTGTGTCCTCTAAAAAAAAATGAAATAAAAAAGTGGTTGGAATAAAGAGTCTGCATAGGAACCAATAAAGTATCCTATAAGAGCCCCTGTAATCCCAAACCTACCCTCTGTTCCACCACAATAATAAAAAAGAAAAAAATATTGCTTTTTATGTCTAGTAGCTTACATTCTATTCCCAGTTTCCTTCCCTGAAGGTACCATGGAAGTTTGCACTGGAGTACAATATTTTGCATCTTTGCTTTTCTCAACATCTTTCTCTTCTGCTTACAGACAATTAGTAGGAGAAAATTCCTCCAAGCAGGTTGAATTCAAATGTTCTGTGCCTTGAACTCTGACTTCAGTCTGTGCTGAAAATGTTGTATATTCTAAACTTGTGGCTTCAGAACACTCCTTGTTTGCTTCTTTCTGTACAGAATTCATGCTGCAATTCTGGTGGACTAGCTGTCAGAGGCACATACTTTGTTTGATATTTTAATTCTAATGAGGGTCTCAAAATTAGAACAAGCCCTTTATAGTGACAGTGAGTGATGACTCACCATATAGAACAGTCTCCTAGACAGATAATTATTTAGGCATGTATTTCAGCAGATCCGTTAGGTGTCTCAGAGGAAGAGATTATTTTTTTATCAACAGGAAGACAAGACAGTAAGTTAAATTACCTTGTAGGCAGTACTGCATTGGGAGGGGTGATGGGAAGTTATTTGAGAGCTACACATATGTCCTGCCTAAATCTGGCCCTTCTTATTTAGCATGTGATATTTGGAGCTTGTTAATTGTCAAGATTTCCTTGTGCATTTATCTGTCTGACAATATCCACAAGGCCTGCATTGAGTATTTGTTGCTTGAGGGCTGACTGGTGTCAGCAGTGATCGTGGTCTGACATTGTCACTCAGATCCCACCTTGGGAAGAATTGTGGCTCCAAGCTCAAAGGGGCTGCAGAGGGGACCTGGCCCAGGCTGCCATCAGTCCTGGCTACAAACTCTGTTAACAAAGCACCCAAAGTAAACCTTGGCTGTATTTTTATTTCTTTTTGTTCTGAAACAAAACATCACAGGCTGAAAGAAACTCATGATGCTTTTGAGGTCCTTGAAGAGACAGGCTTCAAATTGTTGGATTAAAATCGTAGCCTGAGTGACTTGACATCCAAGTGACCTTATTCCATTTAGATGAGTCCTTTGTAATTTCTCATCCAAGGTAAGCATTATGCATTTTTTCAAATCCCTGATGAAAATTTCCTCTTTCCCCAGGATGCTTAGGAAATATTTTTCTCTTAAATCTTCTATCCATATCATCTTACCTTTGTATCTTTTCCCAGCATTAAACTTGCTAAAGAAGTCTTGTAGGTCAGATATAATATCTCAACCTCAGCTATAATTAAAATATTTGTAATTGCTGCTTCATCAAGTTGCTGCATCAATTATTTCCCCTTGTGCTCTGTCGGGTCCTCCACAGAGCTTTTCTCTAGGGACCACTGTCATAAAATGAACCATTGAGAGCAACCATGGGTTGAAACAGGAGAGAAGGAAAAATGGCAATTTAATGTGAAAAGAATGAACAACTTCATTCCTCTTCAGCTGTCCTGGGCAAATGCTGCTGTTCTGACAAGAAGTTAGTAGGTGGTTTTCAGGTAATGTTTGTCACATCCAGGGTAAATTACGGCTTTACAGCTGAAACATCAATATTTCCTAATTACCCCATCCCTGGAGTTTCTTAGAATTACTACCCTGTTTTAATTTTTACATTAACAAGGGCATAAATGCTCTTCATAGGGAAGTAGACCCATTAGGGCTCTTCATATTTGGAAAAATGACTGTACCATTTTAAAATAGGGAAATAATGGAGAACTTCATACAAATGTGAAAATTAATGGCATTCCCTTATGCAGTCCTTGATACAGACTTGCTCTGCCTGGGTTAATTTGACTTAATTTTGAATGCTTGCTTGATTCCATATTTTCAATTTCTTTATCTAGTATTCACATATTTTCCCAACTATTTTTTTTTTTTTAAAAGCAAGGAATCTTGTTTAGGCTAAAATAGCTCCATAAAATAGCTCACATTTGAAAATAAAACCACATTTCTTTCCAAAGACAATGCTGATAATTGGAGCAATTATGTAACAGGCAACGCTGGTATGTGCAGACAGCTATCACAGATAAAACACAGGAGCTTCACTGCAGAAAATTCACTTTGCACTGTGAGTTAGCAGACAATCATACTGATGTATTAGGAATGGATGAGAAAAAGAGGAAGGAGGAAAAACATATGTAGCAGTGCAGTCCCTAAATACAAGGGTTAGAATGATACAAATGCCACCTGTGATGTTGTTTGGTGTACACACAAGTGCCCTGTGCACTTGTTAATTATCAAATTAAACAGAGAGAACCTTGTTATAAAATCTACTGGTTCTGTTAGGAACCTGACCTTCCTCTCTAAGACAGACTGAACAGATCTTGCATCATTACCTTGACACATTTACATGATGGTCACTGATGGATTACTGGGGTGTTGCTGAAAGCACTGTGAATAGCAAACACAGCAATTGCCACTGAGCAAATAAGGGTTTTCCTGTCTGGCAACCCTTTCCAAGCCAAAATGTCCTATTTCTCCATTTCTCTTACAAGAATTGAGCTACCTAGCTTGATTAAAGAAACAAACTAAACTAGACTAAACTAAACTAAAACAAACCAAAAAAGGTTTGCTCTCATGGAACCTGCTTTTTCACATCCTTTAAAAAACCCAATATGTTACTGCTTTTCTGTTATTATTTGTATTGCAAAATATCAATACATATTTCTATTTCCCCCTTGGCCATGGATGTATTCTGGGGCTGGATTTAATTTCTGTGGAAAGTAACTTCCATTTTCTTTTATTTATGTAGTTTTAGTTTAGTATTTATGCTCGATGTTTACAGCCATGAATCTTCAGTTGCTATGGCTAAAACTAGCAAAACACATTATCATTTGTCCATCTTTATGTTGGAGAAAGAAATATTAACAGACTTTTCCTCTAGGATTTAAACAATGAAAAACATTGCACAGAATTACTATTAAAGCATAAATCTGGAGTGAGAATAGCAGCAATAACTACCACTTTCCTAATGTAATGATTTTCATATCCTCTTCAAAAGTGCTTGAAAACCCACAGGATTTGTCTGAATATAGATGGGTTGACTAGGCTGACTCTTTGTCAGTCATGATTCTAAAGAAATGGGATAATGGTCTGCTTGGCTAAAATCAAATGCATCATTTGGATGTTCAAATCTCTTCTTAAGAAGAACCCTTCAAAAGAGTCTTCAGTGTTAATAGCAAAATGAGATTATAAAGAGTAAAAATACCACATTACAGAAAACCAACTATTTTTAGCAAGAGCAAAAACCTAAATACAGAAAGGCTGTTCTATATTTCCATATTCGGAAATTTTTATCTAAATACAGAAGCTGAGAATTTTTGTGAGTGAATTAAAAATGTCGTTAGAATAGAATAGGGCAGACTGTTTCAGTTGGAAGGGACTTGCAGAAACCATCCAGTCCAAGTGCCTGACCAGTCTGGGGCTGATCAAGAGCTAAAGCAGTTCTAAGGGCATTGTCCAAATGCCTCTCAAACACTGACAGCCTTGGGGCACCAACCATTGGAAGGTGTTCCAATGTTCACACACCCCCTCTGTACAGAAATGCTGCCCAATGTCCACTCCAAACCTCCACAGCACAGCTTTGAACCATTCCTGTGCATCCTAGCACTGGATACCAGAGAGAAGATATTTAATTGCACCAAAGAAAGATCACATGAAATAATTATGACTTGGCAACTGAATTTAGTCTGAAAGATCACTCTAACTGGCAAGAGAATTTAAGCAATCAGGTTCTTCCAACTCATTTCTATACCTTCTGTGTGTCTTGTTTTCATGATATAGGTTGCCATAAAAGAAATGTAGAACTGTTGCAAAATTAGAAACACAGGATAAAAATAATTCAGTGCTGTATCTGACAAACCACAAGACTTGTTTGCATCATTTTACTTCAGCTGTTCTGTAATATTCCAGACAACAAATGCATCTTAATGCTTAATTGGATGACCATGAAGCCAAAGCTGAACAATTCATTTCTTGTGTTTCTTTTCATTTAAGTTCATTGACACTTCACTTATCCTTGCAAAACATACTCTGAAACCATGCCAGAAATGGAAGAGGAAAATGCCAATGTAATCAGCCACCAGAAAGGCATTTGGACACAGTGTGAAAATGTCCTTGAGCCTAAATAGAGGCACATCAATAAGTGTGCAGATGACAAGAGATGCAGGACTTGGTGAACACTGTGTTATTTCCCTGAAGTAACCAAAACCTTTTTTGAGATGAATAGTGAGAGAAAAAAAAAAAATCTGCACATTTAAAGAAAAGTTGACCATTATCTGTGGTCTTTATTGTGCTACCAGGCACAGTGAAGACATCCCTGCTGGAATACTCAGCATGATCAAAATGTTATGGGAGGAGCATGTTCCCTGCTAGGATTGAGATGAGAAATTCATCTCTCTGCCCTAACACACTAAGGCCCCACTCCTGCTGCCTGGGAACTGAGTGAGAATTTTGGATAGAGTCCAGGGAAAGCAAGGCTGAGTCCTCCTAAATACAAGGAATAAAATTCTCAATTTGATGAACAGATTTTTTAAGGAAATTTATCATATACCAATCTCATGTGTTTACCAAACCTTTGGCTTGACATCACAGATGAGAATCGGTTTGTAACAAACTGATGAAAATTTTAATTGACTAAAATTGACATCTTAAATGAGAAAAAAGGTCTTTAGCAATCCCATAAAAGAAACAAAATTTCCTCTCTAATTTGTTTTGCTGAAAGCCTGGTGCATTAACACCTGTTAAATGCAAATGTACTAACAGGAGTTCTAAAAATAAAAAAATAAAAATAAAACCCACATTAAATTGCCTCAACAATTGACTGTTTTATCAATGTTCTTTGTACACAGTGATGCAGTTCTGCATAATGCAAATTTTAAGAGAGACAATCTTATATGCAGTGTACATTTTCCATAATTTTCCCCTATGTGCTCTTATATAAACATCTGGTAAAACTTCCTTAATAAAATTAAAAGTCTTTGCTATCTGGGAAGCCTAGTTTCTTAACAATTGATTTCAAAGGAACTGGGGGATAATTGGGTGATAACAACAGCTGAGCTATGTGAAGAACTAATTATGTTAAACAAATCTTGTGCTTCTTGACACTGTAACCAATATGCAGTGTAGGGGATAAGAAGGAAGCAGTGATAAAAACTGCCTTTTTTCATTAATGATATCTTAAAACAAATAGTAGGAAATGTATTTGGGTGAAATTGCCATTCTGTAAGTGTACAAGAGAAAGATAAAAATTGTAGTATCATAGAATTGTTTAGAGTGGAAAAAGCCTTTATGGTTATCAAATCCAACCATTAGTCCAGCACTGCTCAGTCCATCACTAAAACATGTCCTTAAGCACCACATCTACACATACTTATTTAAAAATCTATATTTAAAAATCTAGAATTAATTATAACTCACTTGGTTTGAAGGCTGTCAATTTTTAAAATGGTCCTTTGTGTTAAGATTTGAGTGACATATATTACAAAAAGAACCACTTATATTAGTTTTGCTGTGGGTTTTTGCTGTCCAGAATTACTCTTACATAAGTGAGATTTGTTTCCTACGTCAGCTGTCTAAAGCCATGGAAATAAAACAGCTCTCATAATGATTGGCTTTCTCCTGGCATCCTAAGGAATCACACTTTGTGATGTGATAATGGAGCAGACAGAAGTCACTGTCATCTCAAACAGCAGATTCTTGTTTTCTTCCACTTGGAAGGAACTATGAATCTGGCAGCCTTGCCCAAGTGGGGAGGAAAAGAGAGGGTACCACAAAAGTGATGGTTTTGGTCTGCACAGGGCAGAAATTCAACAGGAACATGCAGCTATTTACTGCCGTGCATGAAGGAAAGATGTACAGTCGTTTGTGACATGTGAACGGGCAAAATAAAATATAATTTGTTGGAACAAGGTCTCTCACTGTGTTTGAAACAGGATATACTGTACTCCAACAGTAATGGCACTGAGAAGGCTGAATTTGTATTCCCTGTCTCTGTGATTTTCAGAATTATTGACAAAACTTTAATTTCACAATAGCTTTTCAGAGTATGATGCTAGAGGTTTTTATAAAGACAGAAATATTGAATGAAAGTGATATGGCTGGGACATTCTCCAAAGTTAATTTAATGCAGCTACTCATTAAACAAGTCTTTTAGCAATTGAGTGAGATTCATTTTGTAGAAAGTTATGGCATTTGTTAGATCCTGAAGAATAATATCAACAAGCATGAGCAAAAACACTGAGTGTGTGTTTTGATCTGAAATGAATAAATATTTTCTGTCCAATATTTAGATTTCCTTTGTATTTGGAACTTTGAGTCTCAACTTCAAAGTAAACACAGGGGATGTAAAATCTTTTCAAATGAAACTAAAAAAATTTCGACCTCTTTCAGACAAATTGTGCAAATGTGAATGTGCAAAAAGGTAAAATGTGAATAGTTCCCTGTATTTTTTTTTCCTTATTCCAGTTCTTAGGGGAATTGTGTTCTCTAGAAAGACAAAATGTAGCAGCTTTTCACCTATGTATTGTAGAACAAAGTTATTTGGTATAGATAATAGAATAATAGATACAGAATATTTGATATCAGATAATAGAATGTTAGTTAGCATGAACTCTTTGCATATAATTCATGAGTTTATTTTTCTCAAGAGTTTTATGCTGCTTTGTTGAGATTTTCTGGTTTTATGTAGACACTTTAAGTACTGCTGTTATATATTTTAGGCAGTAAAAAAATTAATAATTTACAGCTTAATGCAAACTTTCTATCATGTGGCTGAATCTTGTTTGCCCTACCTTCATCTATCAAACTCCTCGCTTTATTCCAGTGTGTCTTAATTAGTGGCTTCCAGCCACCAAGTGACTAATCACAGATTGATATAATAAAGGTTGAAACAGTCCAATCAAATGAAGGATATGTTAACATGTGAGATATAAGCTCAGCAGGGCCATTCAGAACCTGGCTGATGTGCTAATATTCCTGGCTGCCTTTCCTGGAAACTTACTCCAAACATATTTGCTAATATTGAGCATTCTCAAAGTAATGCAGAATAGGCCACATAGTGTTTATTAGTGTATGCAGAGGTTAAGGGGAAAACCTGGACTGCTGATTTGGATCTGTAGTTACCAAATATATACAGTGTGTCTTTCTCAGCTTCCTCAGACTAGAATTATCATGGGAAAAATGAACTCAACAAACTCAAACTTATGGAGATTTTATGTAGAAAGACTGTTGACTGCCACCTTCATTAACAGAAACTATTTCAAAGATGGGCAACATTCAAATTTGTTGGAAGTTTGGAGTTGGCCAAATAACCTGGAGTTCTGCAAACAAAATTTCTTGAGTTTGGAGAACTTCTTTGGAATTTTCACAGAATTTACACTTTTCATATGACTTTCCTCCTATTTCATGCTCAAGACTAAACCACACTTTTCATGTTTTCAAAGACAGTGGAAACCTGAGGATATTTTAAAATATTTTTCCTAATAAAGTGAGATTTACACAGGGTAGATGCCCATCTGCATATTAGTCTGTGCCTACAACACAAGCCTTACATTTCTCATCCAACCTCATCCAGATGTGACAGAGATACAGAGATCCCCTGGTTAAAACCCCAATGTGGAAACTGCAGCTCACAGGAGCAGTAGGACTCACAACCCCCCTGCAGTCAGGATAAGTTATTTTTTTAGCTTGCTTTTCCAGGCTGGAGTTAGCAGGGAGCCTCAGCTGCAGCCTGGCCTGTGATCAGCTGGGTGCCTGCATAGGGGAGGGCAGGGAGGGAGGTTATATCCTTGTCAAGGGAAAAAAAAGCTTGAAAAGAACGTGGTTAAAAGGAACCTGGAAGAGAGCTGCTTTATTATAATGAGAGAAAGTAGTAAGTGAATTTATTAGATGTTATTAGTTCACTAGGAAGCAGAAGCTGTTTAGCTCCATGAAGAAGCTGTGAGCTGCAGCAGTGACAGGGTGTGTGACAGGGACATGCAGTGCAGCACTGCTGGACATTCTCACCCCACTCTGCCACTGCAGCACTTCTGTCAGTGAGGTGCTGGAATCATCTCAGGGTCTGCTGGCTCTGGCCTTTTAAAATCCCTTTCCTGAGTGTATGGCCACTAGCTTCCCACACTTTGCAAAACACTGTCATGACATTTCTTCTTTGCCTGCAGGTTGTGATGCCAAAGGCCATGCAGTCAGTCTGTCTGTCTGTCTGTCTCACTCTGTCCAGCTTCTTGTTCAGCAATATTTGGGGCCTCTGGCCTCTGAAACCTGGAAGATTTTTTGTCAAATAAATGGATTTAGAGCATTTAGTTGGTACAGCTAATTACCTATGGGAAACTAAGGTATTTTGACAGCTGATCTACACTATGGATTCAGACAGTGCTGGACTGCTGTTATGCCTAAGCCTTTCAGCATTGTGCTGAGGAATTTGCTTGCATTGATAATGTAATCATTAGCCTGTGGGGATTTCTGGATTTCTTGTTTTTTCCTCGAGAATCATTCACAGTGAAAAGTGCTTGATATTTTTATATAAACATAAAATAAGACCTCAAATTTGCATTTCATTCCTGTGATCTCTTATCTTTAGAGAAGGATTAAAAACTAAGCCTCTTTACCAAAATCACTGAACATATTAATTATACACCATATAAATAATTTAATTGCACACAGAGAATAGACTTTCCAAAAGTTTCATACATACTTCTCTTTATATGATGGAAATTATTGTTAAACTAGAGCATTTTTTATCTTAATACTTTTCATGGTTAAAATCTATCCTGCTTAACTGTAATTTATAATTTGTTAAGAGACAACAAAATATGCTAATGCTTACAATGTATAGTAATGGGAAAGTCCATTAAAGGTCAAGAATAACAGAGAGGTTTTGATCCTTATGTGCCTTTTGTTAGATGAGATCAGACTTACCTCTGACTGCACTAAAGGGAATGTGGCTTTTTCCATCTTGCTCACAGCATCAACTGGGTCACCATAAAAAACTTCACAAGAAAAACTTGCCCCCTTCAAGTCTTGCACCCCTTAAAATCAGCACCAGAATGTCCCCAATGTCTGGAGAAATGTGTTGAAGATGTCAGAGTTAGGGGAGGAGAAGGAGAAGCACGTACAAACCTCTAGATAGATAAACTCTGTCAGAATATTGCTTGCATAAGAATTTGTCTTGAGATGTGTGTGTTCCTATTTTCTGTATTTCTGTTCTTTTATTTTTTCAGGCACAAATCACTGTAATTTAAAGAAAAAGTTGCTCCAAAGGGTATCTTGGTTTAAGGAGTGGAAGGAAGAACCATGCATATTTATAAAACCCCAACTAGAAATTCCATTATACATTAATTAACTGATACACACTGCCTGCTTAGCCTCAAAGAAGTTTCATTACTCACTTAGGGTCACCTCTCTGGTAGAACATCTTCTTATTTACCTGTCTCAGCAGAGATTTATAAGCCTGACTGCAACATTTGTCCTTGAGGTTTCCTTTCTTTCCCCTGTCTGTGTTTGATGACTTTTCCCTGGAGTGCAAGTCTCCCATAGTCATTGTCACTGGAAGGAGGCAGAAGAAAAAAGACAGCTGACAGCTGAAGATGCTGGGACAGATTCTTCTTGAGATTATGCCAATTTTACAGAAGTACACTGCTGCTGACCTCAGTGCAGTTCATTGCAGCTATTGACTTTAGTGCTATTGACTGCAGCAGGGCCAGCTTAGAGTGTGGGGAGGTTAAAGTGAGGGCAGATGTATTATCCTGTGAGAGAGCAGAGCCCCTGGGTTCCAGTGGTGTTATCTACAAAGTGGATGCTATAGATATTTACATAGGAGCTTTGGCTGCCATATGCAAATTCCTTTCATGTTTCCAGACAGAGGCTGTTAGGTTCTCACCCAACTCCAAAGTTAGAATTTCCAATCTAAAAATTGACCAAAATAACTAAACTAGGTAGGCCAGAGACATGTAGACATGAATACATGTAATTTTTATGAGCATTCATTGAAAATTAAAAGAACTTAGAAACCTATACCTAAATGCTTTTATGCTCATGCTGGGTTTGTGATTGGAAAAGCACAACAGACACCAAAGAGCAAATTCTCCTGTGGAGTTCCCTTTGACAATAAAGGGCAACACCTACTCAAATAAAGGAGCATATTGATGTATATTCATATAAGTAAATTAGTACAAAAAAGACTTATTTCCTTTTCTCTTGAGAAGTCTCCTGCTCTTTGCAGATGCAGATATTAAATTTTCTACTGTGAATGTCTCATAAAAAAGGGCCACAAGAGGTCAAAGAGGGAAGCTGTCCATGAGCTAGTCCCAAAGCTGTGTGTCATCTCAGCTCAGATACAGGGTCACAGTTGTACCCTCTTGAAGCTGTGAAAGAAAATTTTTAATTTTTAGCACGAAGGGAAGTTGGACTCCTGGCCATATTAAATCTCAGGTATGCATATTTGGATTAACTAAAGACATTTGGCACTTCCAAACAAAACATGTATTTCCTGGCCCTGACTGAAAGCCCAATAGCAGTGTAGTACTGAACAGCTGTTGAGTTTTGTAAAAAATGGATGATAGCTGTCTATATAAACATGTCCTGTCTTTCATCGGTTGCTGAAATTGGGATGTAAATATGAGATTTTTTAATCAATAAACAGCAATTTTCCAATTTTTATTATCCCATTCATTCCTATGTCCTTGCCAAAAATGTGAAAACAGTCTATCATTTCGTCAAAGATCAAAAAAATACAATAAAAAAGAACTTCTGCTAGGAACAGAGTTGCTAAAAATCACAGGAAAATGAGACTCTCAAAATATAACAATGATAATAAATTTTTCCTTTTACAAGACATTTGTAGGGTTGTATTCTCACTGTAATTTTTTACAAGTGTAACTCTCAGTCTCTTCGAGGTCCTCTTGTAATCATAAAATTATTTTCCTTCATGTCATTTTGAATGATTTCCTATCTAGTTTATTGTTAATGCTTGCAGAGAAGTGTGAAGTATGGGCTTATGATTTCTCTCTATAAAAATGTAATGGATCTTCTCCTGGTAACAATTCTCTCCAGTAAATGGCTTAGCATGGCTGCTGCATTCCTATAAGACCATACCCATAAAGCTTAAGCACACCTGATTTTGTATTCTGATGTTTTGCACAGTATACAAAAGAGTAAATACAAATCTGCTTATCATGCAATATACACAGGATATAATCCAAATCAATACAGACTTCAGAAAGAGGGAGATAAAGTTTTTATCATATTCTTTCAGGCCCTTCAGTGTTCCTACTAGATGCCCATGAATTAAAAAAGATATTTTCTTCATAGTAAGCACAGTACCTTCCATTTCAAACAACAGCTTGCTATTAAAAACAGCTCTGTGTACAGTGATTTTTCTCCTTCATCCTTTGCAAGAATGATATTGTTCCATTTTTTGTATCACTGTTATTTTTAAAAATGATACTGGTTTGAAAATTAGGTTGCCTATTTAGTGGTGAGCCAGTATATTTTAGTAATATTTTAGTAATATTAATCTCATTTGCCTGAATAGCACTCTATCAATCAATAAAAAGACCTCTATGGATTTTTTTATCTGTTTTTTCCCAGATATTTTGTGCAACAGAGCAAAGAAAGATAAAAATGATTACACTGGGTAAAACCTGTTATCCATCTGATCCCAGTGTTGTGCCTCTGAGATAATTTTACAATGCCTTCAATTTTTTGGCCACACTTCCTAAACTGCTAAAATAGGACTGTCTGAGTACTCCAACCACAACAAACTTCACAACTTCTGGGACACAGCTGGACCTGAGACACCAGGTATATGATAGAGCAAGAACCCATCCTTCACTCTTCTCACATATGAAAGATCATTTCTATTCATGGCCTGCATATCTTTTTTGCCCAAGTCAGCAAGAGCAGTATATGGGAAGGAAAATAATGCTGAGCATATCATAAAATATTATTTTGTAGTTATGCTTTTATAAGTACTTAAAAGGTAGTAAAGTATTTGAGATCCATCTCATCTTTCCAGAAGAAGTAAAGTCAGAATAATATTTCTTTTTTTTTTTTTCTTGGGCTAGATAATAATATTCAAGGTTTAAAATAGAATCAGTGATGTGACTTTACAGCACATATAAAGTCTTTATAGCAGTGTGGATGGAAGGAGTGTGATGGCATCTTCCTGTAAGTTTTCCATGACCAGCTTGGTCTCATGGAGATGACACCTCAAGGGAAGAGGAAAAGCAGACACAAGACATGAAACAATCCCTTTTCATATCACCTGTGTCTGCAATGAAGAACCTCTGTTTGCAGCCATGGAAGGGTTAAAAGCAGAAAAGGTCAAAGGATGTCTTTTGAAATCTTGTCCAGAACTGAGTGAAATACTTGGAGAGCTTGAGGTATAGGTTTTGGAAGTTTCACTGTAATAAGAAAACAAAGCCAATAGCAACATACAAAACATCACTTTTCTTGGAAAAACATTGCCCAAATTTCTCCCTATTGCTTCTCCTAAATCAGTGTCTTTTCCTCACCAAGAAGCCTCACTCTCAGTCTAATAACTATGAGTTCATCTGAGCAGAGGGTGTTGATTTCTATGTTCCTGTAAAATAATGTGATGAATATAATGAGTGTTACTGAAGAAGAAAATTCCTTTGATAGGAATCTCAAAGCTGAGATTTGATAAAAAATTTTACTCATTAGAATGGTACTGTTGACTTCAGTGACCAAGTAATATTTACAGAATTGCTCCCTTGAAAACTGATGGTCTTAACATTTTAAGCATTCCTCTCACTGCACTGCACTAGCTGATTATTTATTTTTTTAGGAGTGCATTTTTTTCCTCATTGTTTATTGCAGTGTCCCTACCATAGACAAGCACAATCAATGAGACTTTGGATTAGAATTGAAAAAATGGAAATGGGAGGTATGATAAAAGACCAAATTTTAACAATGTGCTTGCAGCTATAGAAGTTAGTGCTTTTAGATTAGAGGCAATCCACGTGTCACAGCTCTGGATTCAATTTAATGCCAGCAGAGAAATCATACATTTGGCCACCCATGACCAAACCATTTCTATTCTTATTTCTATCTTTTTTCTCCTCTGTATAAGAGATAAGATGCTATCAAATGGACTAGGGATGCAGTTATTTTAGTAAGCAGAGTCCAGTGTTGATCCCAATGCATTTTTTTTTTAAATCTGGCAAATTCAGAGTTTTTATTATTGCTTTTGTTTTGTAAATCTCTTTCCTACTCGTGCTTTGTGATGGGCATAGGATACTGTTAACTATGATTCAGTGAAATATTCCAGAATACAATAACACTGAACTGTCTCATTCAATAACTGCATCCAGTTTATTCTGGGATAATGAAAATGTCTTTTATGATTCATTACAACTTCCCTTTGTTCTTTATATGGTATCAAACCATTAGATGGAAACTATGTGAAACTATTGCCTGCCAGCAAGTTGGCAATCACTGAGAAAAGGCAAGAAATTAATGCACATCCTGTATGGCGAGTGTCTAAAACTATCCCTATATAATTCTGCCTGCATGAGTTTATTAAAATACAAAGAAATTAATGTTTATGACTTAAATTTAGCAACATGAAACCTCACTGATGAGAGCAGGCTGCATGTGAATCCTCATAGACAGAGAAGCAAAGGAGTAACTGCACAGAATTAACCAAAGGAGATGAATTTTCTAGATAGATCTATTAAGTCATGTGAGTCAATTTACAGTTAGATGTCCAAAGACTTAGTGGTGATTTTCCACCTAAGTACTATTTAGTGGAAAATGTGCTTCCTAAAGAGATTTTTTCTACCTTTTCATAAGATGATAATACCACAAACACAAAATTAATTAGGAACTGACTGAAAAGCAAGACTTGAGTGGTGAGATTTTGCAATAACTTGAATTAAAATATTTAAATTTCTTGAACTAAACCAAAAATTCTGAATCTGTGCCTCCTCAATAATTTCTCATATATTTTGTAATCTGGGTTAATGACTCTATTCTCTTGAGAGCCAGGCTGCTCTCTGCTCATGTAGAACCTGCTTTACTGTTTGCTACTTCATAGGGATTGCATGTGCTGGCAATGTCTGCTGAGACTGACATCCTCTGGGATTGTATCCATTCTTTGGGAACACCTGTGGTAATATGTCAGTGATTTTGAGGTATAATGCAGCTTAATGTGATATACAGCAAAGTCAAAAACCTTCCCTGACAATGGAAAGCCTCAAAGAATTTGCAGATAAATTGTTTTACCAAGGCTGCATGAGTCAAATTCCCTTTGGAATGAGTATTGAATTCCTATTTGTTACCATGAAAAGTGCAGTATTTCAAGTATTTCAAAAGCTGTTTAACGCAAATAAGATTTTTCTGTCATACTTTGGGGTGTACTTTGCCTTGTTTGTAAAACCTGATTTTTTTTAAGGAACTGTAACATCTCATGAAAAGGACCTCAGAAGAAAATTAGACTTTTGAATGAGTTGATCATACACAAAGAACTTCTGACTCTAGCAAGAATCAAAGAAAAGGGTGCTGTGGAGACAGAGGCTTTGCTGAAATCAGTAGCAGAGTTCTTTTATATTTTAATGGAGTCAGGATTTCACCTTGTGTTTTTATTGCCTCTTTTCTAAGCACAGTCTGGAAAACTATGGTAAATAATTGTTGTGACTGCCAGGAAGAGAAACTGAAGTGGGCACTAAACATGAGAGCACATATATTCTTCAAAATGGCCCTTGCACATAAAAATGTGCAATAAAATCTCTTGGAAGTGCTCAGCACTCCAAATGAATCTGATTCATTTTTCAGAAGTAGTAAGGATCAAGGAAGGAGAGAATTCAGGCATTAGGCTGAAACAAAGATAAAATACTTTATAAAAGATGTCTCACTGTTTCTGTTCAAACATTTCTTTTGAACTTGACCTTGCATTCCTTATGCCCAAGGAAACCTCAGTTATCTCAGCAGAAGAGTGGAGGCAGGACAGTGGAGTGCAGGACTGAGATCTGGAGTGGTGAACCCAAAATAGTCAAGGCTTCATTGTTAAAGCTTAGTCTAAACTCCTCAGATGTTCAAAAGTCAAATATCAGCAATATGACCACTTAATCTTCATTTTGCCACTTAAGCATTCAGAAGTTTTCATAGTATCTCACCAGGCATCCATGACTGCTTCTAAAATAAAGTATAAGTCTTCACACTTCCATTTCTGTGATACTGAGGACTCTAAACCTCGTTTTTCAGCCCTGGCTGTGGAACTCCACTGGGAACATACACATCTTGTTCTTGGTACTGCTGTGATTTGGGCTCATCCCTTACATCATCTGGATCCACCAGAGGACTGAGATAATAAATGTACAGATGTTTTTGTGAGTGTCATCTCACACGGTAATGGTAATGCCAAACATTAATAATACCAAGGAAACATTACAAAAGGTGTCTCCCTCCCCTCTAAGTCTGCCATGCCAAGTCCAGGTCTTGCAGAAAGAAGATCCTGTGCTACAGCCATCAGAGCAGAGCATATCCATGACCAAGGAAGATGTTTTAAGGTGTTCTTGTGGTGGTGAGAAGGTCCAAATTCTATATTCCAGGTGGTAGGAGAGAATAGTGTCTTGAAAGAATTCACAGCTTTGGCAAACATTTGCATTTTTTTCCCTTTTAGTTTTGGCATATACATATTAATAGCAGACACTGGATCCCACAGTTTCTGCTGCTGGAGATAACAACTCCTCAAGGTATTCTGAAAGCACCAGCAACTTTATTTTGTGGTTTGAGGGCTTTTGTTTGTTTGTTTGTTTTGCTGCCTTTGTTTGTTTGTGTGTTTCAAATAAATTATGGAGGCATATATACAATCCACTAAGGACAGGATAAGAAAGTACTCAGCAGAAGAATGTTTCCTCCTATCCATAGGCAAAATAAAGCATAAACACAGCAACACAAATGCACTCTTCTATGAAATGAACCATGTAATGGCTGAGAATAGAACCTGTGTGTGAGTGAGATGTTTGGTAATTGGTTGTAGAAATGAGTGAATCTAATCTGAATCAACTTTGTGTGAGTGATGTAACACAATGCTAGGCCAGGCAGGTTAACATTTAATTGCCAGGTTACAAAGCTGAGAAATTAAAATGCTGGGGAGAGTTTCATTTCAGTTGGTTTGACAGCTGAGCTCCTCTGTGACTAGCAAAACAAGCTGCAGAAAAACAACACACTTCATGATGTATCAGATAAAAGACTGTGTATTTACACATGAATGTAAAAGCAAACTGTTTATGTGTTGATAGGTGGCCTTAAATCAATTCTGCTGACACATTCAACTTACATGCAGCATCTGAAAAAACATGGTAAATTCTGATGCAATGCCTGGTGAATATTGATCCTGTGTGACCACAGAGAATCAAGAAGTCATTTTTCAGTATTGGGGGAGGGGTGGTGTTTAAAAAACAAACAAAGCACCACACACTTTAAGTAATCATAAGGGTCATAAAATATATGTAATTGATCTAGGAATAAAACATTTCCTTCCAAGAAACACAGAAATCTACATTCTCTATCCAGATTTTGGGTAATGGATGCAACCTTATATAACCTCAGTGCTTCTCCTGAGAGTCTGATTGATCAGAGTTTTGTTATAGAATGATTTCTCTACTACATCTGAAACATGTGATTATTACATGAAGTCAAATGGGGAGACCCCTGTAAAAATCCTCTGCAGCTGTTCTGTAAATATCTCTCCTCTTAGGTTCTTCTCCTGAAATCAGTATGGTTTTTCTAGGGGTAAGATACTTCACCCCATAAGCAGATGAGCATGAAGAGAGCAGAAAGAAGTAGTATTTTGAATTTAATATATATAATATTTCATTTATAAGTGTCAGAATCAAGACTATTCTGAAATACTGTTATAAAACCACAACCCAAAACACACAGAGGTTCTTTCTGTGGCACTGTCCTCCATAAAAAGGAATAAGTGCAGATGGGAAAGTAGGAGGTATCATATGAGCCCTCTGCAAAACTGCACAGCATGAGGTTATATTCTGTGCAGCCCTGAGCTGCAAGTGGAAATATAATGAGTAGGATAAGGAGACTTTTATCAGAAGGTGACCATTTCAAATCGAGTCCAGCTTTACAGACCACGACCCAAATGCACTATGATCTAAAAGTATTTTATATTGGGTGTTCATTTATAAAACTTCTGCTCCCTGGCACTATATCTCTGCTATACTAATGCAGAAGGACAGATTGAAGTGTGAAAAATTGCTCCCAGTGATTCCACTGGAAAAGTACAAGGCACTCCACCCACAGCTGATGGCCTGAAGGGCTGAAGCAGCACAGATCATCAGGCATTGTTCAAACAGAAAAAATCTCAAAAATTTCAAATAGAAAAATGGGGGGGGAGAAAAACTCTTTGAGATATTTAGTTATTAAAAGTGAAACTTATATGAAACTTTACAGAAAAAAAAAACACAATACAAAATTATGAGGTTTTTTGCAATGGTCTTGCTTTCAGTGTCTTTTATATTCATTGCATTCTGCTTTCACATCAATGTACAGGAACAAGCAATGTATCATGTTTTACTGCATCTTCTTGTGCCAGCATCTTATGTAATGTAAGAAAACTGAATGAAAGGCATAATCAAACATATTTTGGTGTCACAAATTCGTGAGTTTGACAAAATATTGCAGTCTGCAAGAGCTAAACAGCTACATGCAGCAAATGGAGTTCTAATTTAAAAAGAGGCTGAAAAATCTGTGTATAGATAATGACTGTAAGGGGACATTTAATATCTTGGGTCTTATTAAGGGCCATGTTTCTTCACCTCAAAGAGTCACTCTCCTACTGAGCCTGTTGTCTCTGGGGCTGCCTGCAAGGCAGAAGGTCAGCATCATTTCCTTGATGTGTTGTTCTTCCTTCCCCAAAGAACACACTGAAGGATTTAGCACCACAGGAACAGCCAGACTTTTCACACTGTGGGGCACTCAAGCACATCAAGCCCTTTAGGAAACCCTTTAATTGGGCTTCCTACCTTCAAGGCTCAGCTCTAGACCATAACTTGTAGGCAAAGTCATCAAGAATAGACTTCTAGCCACAGAGAATCATGCTTATCAAGCTTCACAAGGCTTTCAATTATTATTTAAATTATTTTTATAAAATAAAAAGATTTGAACTTAATTGAAAGAAAACAAAAAATGAGGAAAGTTGCATCAAGACCTGTTTCAGGAAATAAGAACATGCTGATTATTCATCCAAGAGGTTCAGGGCTTCTTTCAGTCAGATGCTCAACCTATGTAATGTTACGTGTATGACATTACTTATAGTCCTTATAAAAGTTTATTTATGTCCTCTGATTAATTTCTATCCTACCCCCGTTCAATTTGGCTTCACAGCTTTGGATTGGGTAGGTTTTCTATGAAATTGTAAAGCAACTATTTTTTACTAGAGAGAAGTGTATCATTAATTGGTCCTCTGAATCTCTTTAGTGGAGAAGAGATTATGTCAATTTTAAAGCTTTTACCAATGATGCTGCTATTTGTGTTTAAAAAGAAAAAAAGTGTTTCATAGAAATAAAAGAAAAATTACTTAATTAGCACTAAAAAAGCACTTATTTGTTGGGAGAAAGAGCCTAAGAATTAAAGGCCTTGTGAAATAAATCATCAAATAATCACAGGTGGAATTGATCACCCAGTTACACAGATAGTTATACAGGCAGTATTATTGCATGAAAAGCCACTATGCAGAAATGATTTGTTAGATTGAGGCATTGCAGTTGGTTGGGTGCTGTGGCAATGTTTCTTATGAGGATAAAAACATATTTTTTAACATATGTTAATGATGAATTAACCTGAACATGTTTTTTACTGGCATTTTCCTCCTTGATCCTATCGTTTCATGCTCACTGAAATATTTGTTTTTTATTTCACCAGTTCACTGCTCAATTTTTCAACTTTTTGAACAGTCAGTGAGGAGTATCTAGAGCTGAACTTCTAAACACTGCTCTTCTTTCCTGTTCCAAATTAAAATGCTCACATCCACACTAATCAAGTGGGTCAAGGAGTCTGTCTATTCCATTTGTGGTGCTGGACAACCAAGGACATCCAAGCCCAGAGCTAGAGCAAGTCATGTGGCAGGATGGGAGGGAGATTATCAAATCCTGCAATCTACAGAAGACAAGGAGTACAAGGGGATGTACAAATGAAGGAGATGTTCTGCTGTGAGGGGCAGGTAGTCCTGAAACAGTGATCAGAAAAAAACAACAGCAACAACAACAGCAACAACAGCCACAAAAAGAACAAAACACAAAATAAACAAACAAATCCCAAAAACACCTCCAAAACAAAGAAAAAAAAACCCCACAAAAAACCAAAAAACCCAAACAAAATCAAACCGAAACACAAAACCCAAAATCCCACAAAACCCTGCAGCAAGCCTCTACTTATCAGGCAGTGATTTCTGAGGAGACCTGATAAAAATGCAGGAATTTTTACTAGTGCATGCAGCTTGGATCTAAGGTGGGTAAGAGGTGTTATGGGACTTGCAAGGACAGGAAAAATTTTGGCTGGACTGTACCATGAGCAATTGGATTGTTCTTGGCTGACTGAAAAAAGTACACTGATTTTATAGATAAAAACATGCAATATAGAAAACAGTGTAGTTAGAAGATGCCCAAGTTAATACTATATGACCTGCTCTGGGTAATAAGAGCTGCATAGCATGACAAAGTGGAGATCAGGAGGATTAATTTAACCTGCTCTTGGCAAGGACTCCCAGCATCCAAGACAGCTCATTTAAAACCCAGATATGGCTACAGTACACTTAAGTCTGCAGTGTAGACACTTTTCCTGATGTTACTTTAATGAAGGACAGCAAATGGAATTGTTATTGAACTTAGTTAATTGCACACTTGCAGATTCTCCATCTTGCAGAAATTGCAGTTCAGAATTGGACAAGTCAGTGTTAGCTTACACCTGTATCCACGTTTCTGGATTTATTTATTTATTATTTTAAATTTCATCTCTAAGCTTATCTGTTCTTTCCAACAACTCCCTGTTACTCAGCATATTTTTGCATTCCATCAGGAAGCACTGATTTATTCTCTCAGACTTAGAACATGCCATAAGAGGGGAAAAAGTGAAGAAGAATCACTTTTCAGCTGATGGCACCTGTTCTGAAAATCAGAGCAATTGTAAAGATGAAAGTTCAAACACATGAAAGAAGCTGAGTGCATAACTTCAATAACACTTCTGAAGAGTCCTGCTGAATTTACAGTGATCTGTGCACCTAAGATTTCCTTTCATTTAGTTTCCCTGCAGGGTCTGATCCAGACAGAGCCAAAGCCCTGAGCCCTTAAGAGAATGAGGCTTCACAAGTGACCCCATAGCCCCAGGACAAACCAGAAAAAGAGAATTTACATGTACATATGTGTACATAAGTATGTATGTGTACATGCACATATACACATCATTTAAATGATTAGTTATTTCTCTAGAAAGGGGGGAGGACATTTCAAAGCTTCATATTGCCATCAGGTCACAAAACCACAAGGCAGGTGCTTGTGTAGGATGCATGTCTTGTCTCCTGGGCAGCTCCAGGTTATCATCTTCTCTTTTCACCAGTTCTGGCCAATGAGTCTCAGCTGTTTTGGCAAACAGATATTCAAGGCTCACAGGGCATAACCCAGGTCCTGTCTCTTGGTGGATGTCTCTGCTAACCACAAAGACTTTTTACAAAGGTAACCACAGCATTGTGGCGCCAGCTGTGATATTAAATAGCTGAGAGCTTAGCTAAGCTTTTAAAAACTCTACTGTGAGTGTTTAAGTGCAGAAAAGGATGTTAGATGGTAAATGCATCATCAAACAGAAGCACTGGAAAGGATGCTGAAGTGACTCAGAGTTGTGGGTCTCTTTCCAAGAAGCACCCATGTGTTGGGTGCCAATTTCCACCAAAATTGCCTCTGAGCTGAAGAAGAGATCCTTGCAAGGAGCAGGGCAGAAATGTGGCTTCCATGTCTATTTGAGCAGTTACACTTCTTGGCTTAAGGTATCACTAAGACAGAATAAAATAAAGAAAACCCAACAACATAATTACTAACTCAGACTAATTAATTAGGCACCAAACTGCATGGTCTTGGTGTCAAATACTTTCTATCATCAAATTTCCAAAGAACTTTTGTCTTGTTTCTGTACAAGAATGAGGAAATTAAAACAGCATAAATATTTCAGAGTGCTTATAATTAAAACTTCATGTGTTTGGCATGAAACCACTTCAGCAAAGGAGTCCAACTGTGCCTTGGCTCTACAGCCAGTGTGTCCCCCTTTCATGCTAATAGCTGGGCAAGAAACATTCTGCTTTGCCACAGAAAGTATTCCCAGCATGCTTGTGTTAGTCATGAAATCTTGTCATTGAAATACTGTAGCATTAATATTAAAACCACAACGTGAAATGTTCATCAAGGTCGACCCAAGTTGTTTTTTTTTTTTTTGGTTTTTATAGTTTTGTTTTGTTTTGGTTTTTTTTTTTTTTTTTTTTTTTTTTTTTTTTTTTTTTTTTTTTTTTTTCTTTTTTTAATAGCCAAATTTTGTGAAGGAAGGCGTGAAATGCCTTACCTGACTGGTGGTATCAGTGATACTCTGAATGAGAAAAAAAATAAAGGGTTGAAATCTCTCAGGGAATTAAATGATGTTGTAATGAAGATGCACTGTAATATGAAAGAACCAGTCTGATGGAACTCTCATTTAATTTAAGCAGCACAGGACAAATTTTGTTCTCAATTACATCAATCCAATATTAATTAAATTAATAGGACAAAGCAGGACTTAACTCTTTATCTATTCTGTAAGAAAAATATCAATTGGAGGAGGTTAAAACCCTACAACCATGCAACATATTATTTTTATTAAATAAGAGGTTTAAAATCAGCCTCAATTGGCCTCAGGAGATTGTGCCACTTAAATAAAATAGAGTTTCTGGGACTTGGAGTTGTTATTTTAGTGGTTCTGGAACAAGAAGGACTGTGTGTCCTTTCACCTAAGTGGCCACAAGCACACCCACAAACCATTCCACTGTCCAGCAGCATCAATTGCAAATATGTTTTTTCCCCAAAATGAATACTGGGATATTTTCATTGATCTCAGGAAAGGCATCTTTCCAACTTTTTGGTTTATTTTTTACATTGCCTGAGACAAATTTCCACCAAAGTCACATGAGCTGCAAGTCTCAGTAGATCCATTTTCTTAATTGGAATAGTAGTTAGGGATTCCTTAGTTCCTTGTCTAATTTGGGTTACAAACACACCTCATTCTAGGTCTCTAGCCATCATTTCCACCTTCATCCTGCCATGCATTTCTTCTGTTTCAGCCTTTAAAAGCAACCTCAGTAGTTATAACTACCTGCAACCATCCACTTTTGCTTAAAGGCAGCTGGTAGAGTTCTATCTTTTTTCCAGGCCTTATTCTTTATTAATTACAAAACCCTATTTCTATAGGCTAAATAATTTCTAATAGCACTGAGCCAAAGTCTATTCAATCTGCAGAGCTGTGTGCAGCCATTTGATTATTTTCACTACTGTGATTATTTTCATTCATCTACACAGTGAGCCAAGGTTAAGGTCAATAGTATACAATTTGATTCTACTCCAGCTTAATAAGGTCAAATGCATAATGGTTTTCTGGTACATTATCATAAATTCATTTTCTGCAGTGAAGTTAAACTGATTAGAAAAATACCACACACCACTTTTGCACACTTTGCTCCTATCCAAAGTCAGTTTGTGGAATCAAGTTGTAAGTTTGGACTGTATATTTGGTGTGTTCATATCCATCACAGATTCTCAGAGAGGGAATCTAGGCTTGATTTATATGTTACAAAGTATTTTTAGCACAATCACACTTCAAAAACAAGAGTGTTATTTTATGACATCAAATCAGTGAAATTTAGCAAACCATGGTACAGACAGTGCCTTAATTCAATGGAATGGCACTCCATAAAATCTTAGCAATTGAAAGATTCAAAATCTTTCTTTGTGAACTCTCTTTCTAAATAATGCACTTTTAATACTTATTATGGAGTAAAAGAAATTTTATGATACTAGCTTTTCTGGGAGGTGGGGCAAAACTCAAAAATGGCTGTTTTAGCAATTAAAGTCAGCAGCAATTCCAGAGTTTGAAAAGCAATACTTTAATAAAATGTCCTGAACATATGATTTGGAAAAGTTCATTGGATGATTTCTCACATATTCCCCATAATCACCTCAGCTGGTCCACAGTGGCTTGAAGTCAGTGAACTGGAGCTCATGGAAATGTCATTGGCTCAAAATACAGGTGTCAAAACTCCTCAAATATGAAAAAGAGAGACATAATTACACACAATCCTGTGTCATGCCAGTGAAAAAACTCTTAAATGAGTCAGCAGTGAACTACCACAGTGAACTGTCCAGAAATAGCTGTGGCTCATGACAGAACTTCATCAGCATGGCTGTTGAATTCATATTTAACTGTAACATTTAGACTGTGTTAATGAAAAAAAAAAAAAAAAAAAAAAAAGTTGCCAAATTCTGCTTTTTTTTTTTTTTTTAAACCAGGTAACTGCAAATAATACTGATAACATTACCTTTGTATCAGTTTCCTTTAGTCTATGGATTAAACTCTTGAATTTTTAGAGAGATGTGTATCTGAGTTGGATACATATAATTTTCAGGGAAAAAAAAGATTAGACTAAGTATATTATTTTAAAAATATAACCATTCCTTAGGAGAAAACTTTGTCCATTTGATTTTTAACATTTTAGTATTAATAGTTAAGACATTCAAATACTAAACACCATGGGCTTCATGTGAAATGTCAAACTGCTTCATTAGGAAAATAGAAAAAACTGATCTTGCAGAACTTTGGGGAACATTAAGATTCAAAGTGCACAGTCCCACAAAATAAACCAGAATTGATAAACCTTTTCTATCCTACTATATAGTTAAGGAATATTTTTCATAAAAATGTTCATTCAGCTTCAATACAGCATTTTTTGTTTTTTGACCATTGGGATCCTCCAGTATATTCTGTTTTCTTTTTAAATTCTTATTGCAAAAAAATTAAAGTAATATGAAAGAATACTCCTCACCCTGATTTCCAGGTTTTCAGCATATGCAGTGGAGTTTCACAGAACCAAAAGGATAAAAAATACACTGTTTGAGGTGCCATGAAAGGAACATGACTTCAGACTGGTTTTATGTGTTTTTTCTCAAAAGTTGATGTTCTTTCAAATTAGATTTTCTGCTGTTTCTTTGGTTAGTCTCTGCAAAAACTCTTATATACTTATAAAAAATGAAGAGCTGAAGTTGCTGACACAGCCAAAGGATATTCTATATATTTAGATTCTGCCTAACTTGCTCCTCCTCTATGCTTCCTTAGCCACAATGTTAATGTCACTAAGGGAGCAACTTGCTCTAAACAGTAAAGCAGAGAAACTGAAAAAATCTTGGAACAGCAGAGAATTCTTATGAAATCTGAAAAACAAGCACCCATCAAACAGGCTAACCTTTCCCAGCCCACCCATTTGATGAGAAATACCTGGACTTTGAAGGGCCCAAGTGCCTAGAAAGAGCCTCCTCTTTTTAAATCAAACTACAATTTTCCAAATCCCTCTCACATTGATTCCTCAGCATATGGCATCACTGCATTGCTTGTCTTTACACTCCACACTTTAGATGACAAATGTGTGTGTTTCCACGGTGAGAAAAGATGAAATTATCATCATGAGAACCTGAATCAGCAGAAAATATCTAAGATTATCCAGGCTACAGAAGCATGTTTGTGCCAACTCCGATGATGGATCAGAGATCTACCCAATAGATCGGATCTGGACAGATCCTGGATTTTTTAACATGCAGCAATGACAAGAAAATTTGGACTTCACTGAAAAGTAGAGAAAGAATATACTGCAGGGATGCTTTTTAAAAACCTTATCAAATAATTACTGTCCCAATTTGCTTGCCAAAAAGAGAGAAAAGCTCCAAAACTTGTGTCAAGGGTTGATAACAATGTACAAGTAGTTCTAACAGGACTGACTCTACCTTTATCTGGGGGTCAAATTTCTGTCCCACATTCAGCAAATTCTAATGTTCTGTTTCCTGGCACTTAGCTAGCCTCAATTCAATAGACCTCCACTTCCATGATAAATTATAACACTCTTCAAATGGAAATGCATCAGCAGACAGTGCCATAATAGATAAAAATATGACAGGGACATAGTGTAATTTTCTCAAGACATGATATTGTCTTAAATCAGACCTTCTATTCTTCTTTCCCAGGAGACTCTTAAACAATTTGATTATTATTTTCTTTCCAGAAGCATATGGCAATACTGGTTGCTAATATAGCTTTGGTCATATTTGTGAGAAATTAACATACTAATTACAAGGATTGTCTTAGAGAAACAATACTTGCTGTTGATTGCCATGGTTGTTTCTACTGCTTTTATTTGAATGGTAAAAAAAAGGGTAAATATATGGAACTGAAAATGTGCTGCTGAATGCAAAGTATTTTTAAGGTAAGCCTGGATAAATAGAGACAATCAAGAAGAGAAGTGAACAAAGCTGTGTTCTCAAAACATAAAGTGTTGCAAAGTTTGATGCTCATGCTTGAAGATGCAAGGTTGAGAGCAGATCCTTCTGTTGACTTTTATAGCAAGATAAAAAAAGGAAAGAGGGTTTGAAATCTGCCTGCAAAGTGTTTTAAGGCAGGCAGCATTGCACCCAAGGCTGGGTGGCAAACAGGCAGCTGGAAGAGGCTGATCATCACTGCGGGAGCTGCCGGCAGCACGGGGAGCTGCTGGGGCAGAGCAAACTGCACAGCACAACCTTCAGCAGCCTCCTGAGGCTCCCATTCTAACAGATTAACAGCCAAAGCTTCCTACTAGCAGGTCTTTTTCTTTCTGTCTGGGATGTACAATGGGAAGCAAAAGGGGTCTTGCAACAGAACTAATCCTAAGTTGTATCTTTAAGACATAAAACATGGAGTTTTTTATCTTTCCTCCCTTTCTCTGGTCATTTCCCAGGACCATGGAGCAGTGCAGGTTTTTCTTGGTAGTGACCATGTTCAGAAAAGCCCACCCTGTGCCCAGTGAGTAGCTGCAGGATTTCAGGAAGGGGCATTTCTTGCGACACATCACTGCAGCAGGATGCAGTGTTTGCTCCTGAGCTGGGGGTGCTGTGCAGAGCCTGCCCTTCCCTGGGGCTGATACAGGAGTGCTGCACATGGTTTGTAAAATGAGACACGAGGCTACACTTGGGTGTATTTCAGCATACAGATATATAAAGGGTCTTTTAATATGATTCCTTCATAGGAAAGACAATGCCTTTCTTCAACAGGAAGTTCAGAGATTTTACTTGAATTATAATGTGATTTTCCTTAAAGTTACTTTTTTAATGTCTATTCCCTCTGAGCAAACATGACTCAGGGCAAACCCTGCTGGCCTTGTACAAAAGTCACTGACGTCATCAGCACTAAAACTATGAGTAAAACGTGGGATTGAGCCTACTGTCAAGTGGAGTTAAGTGCTATCCACTAAAGGCATTTATTTTTTGTACCAATTTTTAATGCAAGATGATGAGTACTCTAATTATAAGATTTTTTTTTTACAGTTAGTTTTATGTACACTGTCATAAGACTTGGCAGACAAAATGGGAAGAAGTCACTGCCAACAATATATTTATATATTTTATAAAAGATCATTCTGTTCTTTAACATTGTAATACAGAATTGACCTTTTTTTTTTATGCTTCTTGCATTTAATTTTTTACCTTTTCTGGAGAAGGATGTATCAATGCTGAATTTCATATGAACTAAGTGCCCTCATGTCTTTACTCCATATGTTCCCGACTTCTAATTACCTTTGTGCTCATAATGGCAAAATTAATTAATTCCTATAGATTTCAACTGTCTGAATTTTACCAACTTACTTATCTTTAAATGAATTACTTATTGCTGGCATACAAAAAATTTACACTACAAGAAAGAAAGAATAAGAAATGCAGGGACAATCAGGCTGCTTCTGAATTGGGTATTATAATCAGCAGTGCTGCCTGGAGTTCAGCAGTTAATTCCTTTTTGACTGGGCTACTCTTCACAGTTTATGACATGGTTAGACATCTGCACTCTGCTTGCAGGCCAATTATTTTCAGCTTTCATATCTCCCAAAACCTGTGTTCCCTTCTCATACTTTCTATCCTTCATGGTTCAGTGCAATAGAGTTTGATGGTTCTTAGCTGTTGCTTATAATTATACTCTAAGCTGGATGCTCTCCAGCAGGAATTAATTGCCTACATATGATTGAGGAATGGGACCTTTCCTGTACGTAGGAAGATGTATGCTTAATTTCAAATAAATTATTTAAATCAAAGTGATTATGGAAATACCCTAGAATGCATTTAGGTTACAATGGAATTGCATTTTCTAAGAGTAAAGATTCCTATTAAAAAAAAAAAAAAAAAAAGATACATATTCCAAAATGAAGATCATATTTAGATTCCAACAAGTACAATCACTTTAGGTAGAACCTCTATAAATGAGATTACTTGTAAGGTCTTTTGAAAGGTAATTGGAGGTAGAAAGAAAAAAAGAATCCACTCCTCATATTCTCAAAAAGTAATCTGCAGTTTATTTAAGGGATAAGCATTAAGAAAACATTACTTTCAAAACTCTTCTCTAGAAATAAAATCAAAAGACAGATACAACTTTTACAGGTCTGCTATTTACCATAGAAGTTCTGATTAAAGCTGAGTAAATCCACAGGGTAAAGAAGCCTTCCTTTCTAAATAGCATCAACTAAACCCACCAAGAACCTGGTCAACCTTTAGTAAAGCAACAAGCATGTGGTGCTTATGGAGAGAGGGAGCTGCAGCTGCAGATGTGCAGCTGTTCCTCAGTGCTGAACAGGTGTTTCCACTTCTATTTGCTGGTTGACATTTGCTTCCCTCTGTTTTCACTCTCCTCCTCTCACAAAACATTACCCTTGCAGTACATGTTGGATGGGCCACAGGGGGACTATGACAAAGAGCAGGTTTGTGTTTGGTGGAGAGGGGAATACTGGCTGGAAATGTGCACAGGTCCTTTGCTCATTCAGAACTGTAATCAGAACTCTGCTGCACAGAGAGGCTGAAGCAGCCCAGCTTAAGCTCACAGGCTTATGCTCAGTGTGGGGAATGTGAGATATTGAAGACCAGCTCATGGAGTGCTGGATCAGAGCTTTTGTAGTGACCAACAACTCCCTTCCCCCTCTAACATCCTGTCTGCAGTCACATTCTTAATGTTCTTGCCTGCCCCTCTGGACTGGCCTTAGCACCACATCAACATTTCTGTGGGTGCTCAACTAAGAGATTGCAGCCACTTGCACAAATTTTGGAAATACCTAAAAGTAAATTCAAAACCAAGCGATGTGAAACAAATCAACAGTCATTATCATCCTGAAAATCAAAATCAAGGAAATCCAAGTACTTTCTCTCCTTAAATATACTGGAATCAGGGTCTTGCCTAGACCTGTCACACACTGGCATGTAGAACAGAGAGATTTGCATCTATTTTTTAGTCACAGGCCACAATACCAAGAAGTGATGGTCACTCCAACTGTGCTGAGTAAAACCCAGCCCAGAAACAGGGCTGAACTGTACAACCCCACTAGTTCAGAGAGCAGCAGAAAATGATGACATGAGCTATCAGCAGACATGCTGGTCTTAATGAACATAAATACTGCAATGATACTTTTGTTTAATGCCCTGGGGTGGTATGGTTGTGGGACATGTAAATCCATCTCATGCTGCACTCAAATTCTAAATCTTCTGTCTGGCCAGGCATGTGCTGCCATGGCAAACATCACACCATCATTTATCTTGCTCAATTCCTTTGCTTACTTTCTGCCCCACAGCTCTGGGAAGGGTAGACAGCCAAATGTATGTGTGTACCTCCTAATCCATTTATTTTACCTCTCATACAGTTTGAGGTTTTGGCAGCACTTCATGTCACTCTCATTATCCAGAGCCTAATCCAAAGAATATGGTTGGTGTAGAGCCTTGTGTCTTTGCTTGTTCTTAATCTATATGTAAAAACCCAAAGTGCATGGTTGCCTTCTCTCCAGGCTATGTGACTTCTCTTTCCTGAGACCCTGTGGGCTACCTTTAATGATTAATGCTGCCCTTCCAAATTCCATTCTGTTATTTTCACAGTGTTTATACAATCCTGAACCACACTGTGTATGAGCTGTCAGCTAGGTTTCAAAATTATTAAGTATGATTTTTTATCCTTAAGAATGACAGTAATAGGTAATCACTTTACTCCATGTCTAAAGTCTACAGTCAAAACAGCAATCTGCTGTTAATACACTTTCTGCTTATTGTGGACTACTTTTTGTGTTTCAGGGATTCAGGAATAATAGGCATTGGTATTCTGTTTCAAGCTCCATCCCCTTTCCTCTTGTTATTCCTTTGGTATGAGGAAGAAACTGCATTTCTGGTCAAGGACATTTGTAAAAATATTTAATTAATCTATTATCACCACATCTTGTCTGTGTAGGAAGTGGTGAGCCCCAGTGTGTGGCCTCAGTGGGAGGAGTGCTGAAGGCAGTAAAGAAAGGAGTACTGAACCCAGAATCCACACCAGGGGAAAATGGGAGCTGAGAGGAAGTTGAGGAATATTTCCTGTTCTGAAGTGAGTTTCACAAAGGTGAGCCAGCCCATAATGCATGCCCATGTTCTCCCATTTTCATAAGCTTTTCTATTTTAACTGGGATAGAAATTAATAAGTTTTGAACTTCCCCCTACTGCTTATATTCTAAAAGGTGGTTTCACTCTACAATTAGAGAAAATTTGGCATTAGAGGTGTCTGTGGAAAAAAATACCCTTTGTAGACTTTGATCAATTTCCAGATAGGGAGCATGACATCCCATTGTGTTCCATAGCCAGACTTTTTAGTGAGACCATATCTTTTATGACACATTTAAAACAATCCTTCTTTTCTGTCTAAAATCCCAGTGGCATCCCAGGCTATAACCATCATAATGCATAAGCTAAGAAAATGCAGCATACATTTGTTTTGATTCACTTAGAAAATGTCCTGTGCCATTTTGATATAATGAATCATTTCCATTTAGGTTGAATCATTGCAGAACATTGTGTTAACACTGACATTTTCCAGGAAGAAGCTTTTTATTCTTTTAACTAGACACAGTTACCTAAGAAGCTCAATCCAATAACATAATCTTGTGCAGGTAAAAAAACAGAGACGTCTAGATTCACAAGCATAATAAAATCAATACCACAGCTTTTAAACAGAAGTAAATTCACACTTTGACCTTTCTTTTCCCAGGTTGTATTTTTCTGGATTTTTTAAAATATGGAATGAAACAAAATGGAAAATAAAAGGGAGAAAAATACTAGTTTGGTGTTGAGCACATAATTGTCCTTTTAATGAAATAATTATAAGCAAAAAGGCTTGACGAATTGTTCTTTGTTAACCACACAACGCAAATTCAATAGAGTTCATTTATATAATGATGATGGATATATTGAGAAAATGTGTTACATTCTATTCTCATAATAAAAACAAAAGTTCTTAATCAGATCACTACTGAAAGGGGAAGACTGCTCAAAATGAAAGTTTTTAACTTCTTATGGTCTGGTTATCAAAAATAAAGCCCTCCAGCAGAAATGTGCAAATGGAATGATTTTTAATTATATTTTGGTTGAAATACTCAAAGTCAGGTGGCTAAAATTAGTTTTACTAATTGTACTAGCATTTCATATGCAAAGTAACCTAATAGAACCATACATAAAGGGTCCTAAACAAAGGGGTTTTTCTTCTTAACAACAAATTCTGGGAACTAATAATTTTTGGATACTCCAATCAGATCTGCAAAACCTTAGCATTTTGGGCTTCTGAACATCTTATTTAGGTTCTTTAAACTCATAGATGGTGCCCACTGTTGATCTGGGCACCTAATTTTGACTATCTGCCTTTCATCCTGATGTTTTGCAGAAGGGTTCTGTCACTTTTACTACTCCTCTCATTGAGTCCAGCAGCAAAAGGTATTTTGCCTGCCAGCTTAAAGGTCATAACCCATCTAATGTGAACAATCAGCAGACACAGTCCCCTTCCAGAGGCATGAAATATGTCAGTGTTGTAAATCTGCAGTGTCAGGTTTGCACAATGAGGGAGGTGACTCTTTTTCAGTGCATGAGTGACTGTGATGTGAGCAGAGCTGTGAGCAGGACTGGGTCACAACAGCCCCTTCAGAATCCAGGGAAGGAATAAGCAAGTAATACCTGTGACACTTGAAGTTTGAATTTTGTATTCAGCAGCCCCTCTCACAAGAGAATTGACATTGTTAATATAAAGATTAACATCTGGGGCAGGCATTAAGCAATAGTTTATGTCAGCAATAGAGACATCTACACAAGTGACTCTGAAATTGGCCTTGGAATGTCCTCCAAGTCTGGCCTCTGCTGCTCCAATGGTGGAGATTCCATCTCTTATTCCAGCCCTAAGATCAAAAATTTTTCCTTATTGACACAAAATCCTTCATTGCAGCTGAAATTCAGCTCTCATAGTGGACATGAAAATCAGTGTTGTCATGACAAAATTGCAGGATAGTCCTCAAGTCATTCAAGAATGGATTTCAGTGTATTCATATTCTGGGAACTTGAATAAACTTACATTTTTCCACTGAGTATTAAAAAAAGTGTTTTTCTACAAAACTCAAACATTTTGGTGCAATAATGTTTAATTTATGTCTCATGGAGCCTGAATCAAGGCCTGCTATCCAGCTTTCCTTCTGGTTTCATAGATATTAATGAGAATTTTGAGGTTACAAGGTATAAAATTGAGGTCTTTAGCTAGAAAACTAAGAAAGAAAACCTTTACAGGATGCTGAGATGCTCACATGATACTAATTAAAAAAAGAGCAGATACCAAATAAATAACATATCTTCTTCATTTCAGTCTTGGGAAACTTGAATAATTGACCCTGTGACTTAACTCAGAGGTAACAATACCAGGAATAGATCCCCCCTCTTGAGGGATCCTGTGTTGGCATCCTGTGTGTAAGAGCAGACAAAAAAGAAGCAGACAGCTTTGTGACACTGGGCAAAGTGGGTGTCAGGTAAAAAACCCAAATATAGAACATAAAAGTGCACACAATCCAGATAGCACTGTAATGCTCTCTCAAGGGTTCTCACATCAACACTGTCATGTAAATCCCATTTTGTGAAATTCAAAGTGGATTTTTGACTAGGAGGATTGCAGATTTTTTTTTTTTTTTCTGAAATGCAGCAAAGGGAGTTTTTAAGCTGATATTTTCTATATTAATATACTAATTAATCTTTCTGCAGTGGCAGAAAATTGGCTTGGCTGAGACAGCTGTAGGTGCTGAGGGAATTCTCAGGTAGCCACCCTTAAATGCCAGAAGAGTTTTTTCTCATTTGCTGTTGGAACAGACCTAGCACAACTCAGAGATGAAACAATTCCACTTTCAAAGTTATCCAGAACTACTACTGAGCCTAAGTAAAGTTTAAGTATATATATTTAGCAGCTGGACTCTGAATTTGCTGAGCTGGGAAGAGCTAAGGTGCCACAAAAGGGATGCAATAATTCACAGCAAATAACACAGCTGGAGCATTTTCCTTTCATTACAAGGGATTTGCATCGTGTCTGCTGTCAGATGCTACATCTGAACCAAAGGACAGGGTATTAAATGTTCTAACATAAAAGATCAATCTATCATGCTCTAAATTTAATCTGCATCTGTCTGTATGACTCTCTCATCCTGCAGCCTTCTGTAGTGTCTCTGTATGAATGAAGGAATAATGCTACTGCTATATAAGCTCATTCAATCTCCACTGATTTTTCTTGTGAGGACAGAAAGTATTTATGTTGCCAAACTAAAGTTTTAGTTTAGATTTTTCACATTGGGTAATATTAATCTAACAGGAGGAAAACAAAAGCACTACCTGTGTAACATAGTTTTATACAATTATTATTAAAGAACTTAATTTTATAGATATTTTCTTGAAATAGATGATAAAAGCCTGTGGCAAAAAAATTAAAATTACAGGGATGGATCAAAAATCTTAAAGGAAATATTTTTATTTTTATGAGGACTGTTTGGGAGTCAATAGTTTTTTAAGTGGAATTTCTCTGAAAATGAACATTTAATAAGGATTGCTGAAAAATTATAAATGGCAATCAACCCCCTAATGTGTCTGACCAGATATAAATTGAAGTCTTAGTTATGGTCTATGAAGTAAAATAATTATACAAATCCTAAATCACTGAAACTGTGTTCTTCCATAACACTGTTAAACCAATAAAGCTTTTTTAAAAACCTGCACAGTCTTACAACTTGTTTTCAAACTTCTCCTCTTTGTACTGGTGAATAAGATTTGTCCTCCTGCCAGTGTAGAAATGGTAGAGAGGAAGCACAGACTGAATGTCTCAAAACCTGTTGAGCAGTCACAGGATGGAGCAGCATTTACTGTCTAATCTTGAAAGATGCCAAATTTTGCAAACACCAGACCTTGAAAAGCAATCTTCCAACATCTTAGAGACTTAAATATCCTAATTCAAACAACATCCTTCCCCACCAAGGTGAACTGTTTGCATTTTTCTCTACTGAACCTCATATATCTTTACCCTACTTATTATCCCTCCCTGCAAGAAAAAATTCTTTGCTTCCCAAGACCTCTGCTGCAGAGGAGGTTGGGCGTTAGATGAGGAATTTATTCCTTTTTTTTTCTGTACCTAAGTGTACATTTTCTTATTCACCCATTCTTCATTTGCTCCCATGGACTCTATTCACCTGGATATCTCTGCTACTGTCTCACTCTGGATGTTCTCTGCTACTTAGGGACTGGAAAAGAATCTGATTTTCAATGTTTTTATAGAAGATTTTAGCTGAAAAACTCAAACACAGAGGAGAAAGAGAAAGAAACCTAAAGTACTTCTGTGCTTTTCTTGGTGCTATGCTCAATCTTTAAAAGGAGTTATCAAGCTCATCCTGAAATTGAAGCTAAACTAATAGATAACTAACTTTCTCTTGTGTGCTGTTTTTATTTCTTGCATGTTAGAACTGCTGTGACCTCTTTCTAATCTCTGGGGCATTTCTCACCTCTATTAACAAAGGTCATAAAACTGTCCATTGCCATTTTTATTTCACCTATTCATAGCTTTAGTACTTGTAATGAACAGTACATTTCCTTTGTTCCCATTGCTTGAATGTTTTTCCTTGCACTTTTTTTTTTTTTTGAGCTTTCTATCAATTTAAGAACCATTTCAAATGTTATTTTTATGATTCTTAATTCCTGCCTCTCTGCCAGTATGTATATCTCACTTCTGATTTAATCCTATTAATGCCAAGAGAAAACTCATACAGTACTTGTCATTTTAGATTATTGGAATTAAATCACTTCTGAGTGCATAAGTGCAACCTAAGTACTATACTGAACTCACACACAGAGCTTCCTTTTAATGCACAAAGAGAAAAACTGAAGAATTACTTTAGATCAGGCTATAAATTAGGAAGTAGAATATGCAGTTATTTCAGAGACATCTACTAGAGATGAATGAATGAACTAATTTGTTCCATAACATTGCAGACAGATAGAGATATTAAAAGAAAGGTCTTTTAAAATATGGTTTAGGCCCTGCTACTCTAGCTAAGCTAGCAGTAGCTTGTAAGTTCCCATAAGAAGGAATCAGGGGAATGTAAGGTCCATAAACACAACAAACTCTTCTTGGTAAGGGAAAACAGTCTGCAGCTTTGAGAACCAAAAGATTTGTCCCATGAGAATCCACAAAGGAAAAATAGAAACACCTGAGTCTTAGCACATACACACAAAACCTCTTCTGACCAATAAATTGAATAGTGAGAAAACCTCTAGCCAATGGGAGCTCAACATGTCTGTAAAAACTGTATAAAATGAGTTATGGGGATGAAGAATTGGCTTTCCTGAATGGAGAAACTGAGTCCTATCAGCCTATTATTGCAGCACAATATCTTAAAATATTAATTTTCTTTTTTATAATGCAACACATCTATTATTTTTTATAATTATTTTCGCCCTTCCTCCTTGTTGGAAGAGCTTTTCATTAAATTCTGACATTGGGGCATGGAAAGAGAAATGAACCAATTGCAAGTAAGGAATGCATTTTACCAATTAACAAACTGACTATATTTTCAGGACTCAGAGTAGTTTTCTTACACATTGCACCATTTGGAACACACAATGCTCATCAATGCAGAATACATGATAGGAAGCAATAAATGGCCTCATAGCTGCTTGGGCACTGAAATGCAGCTGAGTGATTTGGGAAAATCAATAGTAATTTACTGCAACTGTGTGTCAGTGCTATGGACATTGTTCTTTTTCCATAAGAGAGAAAAGTGAGAACACATCCTAAGGAGAAAAACAGAACATAAAATCAGCGTTTGGTTCTCTGAAAGATTTTGCAAGATTTTTTATTTTATTGCAGAGTTCATGAGTTTGTCACTATTGATGTCCCATCAAGAAAAGCTTTCCAGCATATTTTCTGTGAGAAGGGGCTTTGCATGTGGCCGCACTGATCCTCATGTGCAAGTGCATTCCTCCAGTGTGCCTGGAATCATTTGGCTCTGGCACTGATCAGCTCTGGCTAAAAGGCTGGGCAAGGGGTCCAGCTGCATATTTTGGTTACTGATATATGAATGCAGCACAGTGGGAACCTCCTGCAGCCAGACATCCAAAGCAGCTGAAAATTTCAGTGCCTTATTTGTCTCACAATGAGATTGAGTCAGTTACTGCAGATTCAAGCTAAGCACAAAGCATCAAGATGTCAATCAAGAAACATGAATATCACAACTGTACAGAGATAATGCCTGTGTCTGTTGGCTCCCCAAACCCCAACACCTGGACTACAACTTGGTTGATACTCACACTACTTGTGGATGATATTGAGACTAAAATCTCAGAAAAAGGTCAAAAATAAGTTACAAGCCAGCTTTCCCTCCTACAATGTCCTTGGGGAGATGCTGATTTCTCTGTGCTAGATGGCCCTGAGAAGTTTACTGCTTAATACAGTTCTTACAGGGAATGTTGCAGGAAATGGAGCCCCCTAAAAACTAGGTGTAAGCCTCTGAGAGGCTTTTTGCTGCTACCTGCCTCCATTTCCAAATGAGGCTGTCACAGGCAGTGTGACACTCCAGCTTACTTAGCATCCTGAAATCAGCTGCCTGGCAGCTAAAGGACTACTTGTTCACCTTTGTTTGCAAATTGACAGCTGTTGGGAGACTGCCATTTTACAGCTGGGAGGTCAGAAAAAGGTGCAGCTATACTGTTTGCTCTTTTTTTCTTCCAGGATATCTAGGATAATGAAGTGGCTAAGAAAAAAAAAACAAACAAACAAATTTTCAAATCTTTATTTAGATTACAAAAAAAAGTTTCTAATTTTGAAGATCAATAAACTATATTTCTGAATAAATAAATCACATTATTCATTCTAAGTTTATTGAATATTACAAGTCATACCACATAAGACAGAGTGTAAATTCTATTAGTCTTACAGATGAAAAACATTCAGAGAGAATATTACCTGCCTGTGAGACGAATCTGAAGGAAGTGTATTTGTCTTCCAGTGGCCTGTGGAGGGTCAGATGATCTGAAAGACTCCAACCTTCTCCCCAGCACATTCCACACATTGACAGAGTCACAGGGTTGGAAGAGAGCTTCAAGATGATTGAGTCCAACCCAGCCCTAACACCTCAACTAGACCATGGCACCCAGTGCCACATCCAGTCTTTTTTAGACACATCCAGGGATGGTGACTCCATCACCTCCCTGGGCAGACCATTCTAGTACTTTATCACTCTTTCCAAGAAAAACTTTTTCTTGATATCCAACCTGTATCTCCCCTGGTGCAGCCTGTGTCCTCTGGCTCTGTCAGTGCTGCATCAGCTGAGTCAGGGCAATGGCTCAGACTGATGCTCCTCAGCTCTTGCAGTGTACAACCAGCAGGGCTATTTTAAGCAGCTTGCCTTGACAGGTGAAGGCCAGGTTTGACTTCCTTACACTGCAGCAAGAAGTGCTGGTGCTGGCCAGGATGTAATGGAGAGCAGCCACAAATCAGTGGGAAGACAAACTGCCACAGCCATTTCCTCAGCTACCAGCAGAGCAGATCCTTCACTGAATTTCACTTGTCAGCCAGGCAGTCACCTATTTGCATCCCATCACATCTCCTGGCAAAAGAGACTTTTCTTATGCCCCCCCTCAGCTGAAGGAGCAAGGCAAAGACTGAATCTCGAGTGTTTTGCTAATGGGTTCATCATACTTCCCCAAAGAGTTCAAGCTATTTGTGCATCACCAAAAGAGAAAAACAATAAACAGTTCAAAACTTGCCAGCATGTTTCCAAACTATTAACTGAGCAGTTATTCAAACCCACTTGAGTCACTTACAAAATAAAACTCTCTCCTCACTGTGGTACCCAAGCAGAATAAAAGCAATTTAAACTTTCCAGTAGGAACAAAGGGTTAATAAAGAAATGTAATGTGGAAAGTACTGTAAACCTACAAGTACATACATCCCCTGTCTGACATAGGTAAATGATGCCTAATTATGCCTTTGCTGTTTTCCAGAGCAATTCTGTTTCATTTATCATTTTTCAGCTGCCAAAAGCAAGGAATCAAGCTGTGAACCTCTTGTCTCTCTGATTGGACTGCCAGAACGGGGCATTAGGTGTCTCTTGGCAGTTGCCTCAGTTCCTGTTGTTACAGGATGAGAAAAAACATCAATACTCCTTCCCACCTACACAATAAACCTCTCCCACTGCTTATTCCCTTCCTCCTTCATTATCATTGCTAATACATCTCCATCCTCCCCCCAGCTTTGCCTGGAATACTAAATTAAATTTACTTGATGTTGGGTTATCCAACCACAGACTTTAATCATATTAAACACAAAGGCACTGCACAGCTGCTGGAACTGACCACAGGAGGAGAAAGCCAAGGGAGCTGGGGAATGAACATCTGCATGGGCCATACAGCCACATCCTGAGCAGAATGATTATCCCAGGGTGGAACCCACCAAGGTGGCACAAGGGATGAAACTCTCTCCAGAACATCAGGAAAATGAAAAGGGATTGCTGCATAAAAGGATATAGGACTTATTGTGAGATGCTGGGAGGAAGACAGTTTTCAGTGGAGCAGAAACAGGGGATTATACAAAATTTCCTACAGAATGTTTTGAGTCAGAGACACAGAGGAGAAAAAGAAGAAACTAAGCCAGAATGGATACAATTATAGTAAAAAGTAAAATATCCTTAAATAAAAGTTACAATCACAAGCAAGAGTTGGAAATGTGGCTATACACCCCGTCTCTATATTCAAGTTTCAAAAGAGATGAGTTCCCTGGCATGAAGTTCTAGAGCAGGGATACTGTCTAGAACTTCATGTGGCTGCAAAAGCTGCATCTCCATCAACTGAATTAATTATACTCCGAAATTGCAAATTTTTTGGGATACTTGATCTACAGTAAAGTGAGAAATTCAAGAAGTGAAGGTTCAGAAGTGAACTACAGTGTAGAAACCAGAAGCAGAAATTCAGATAAGACTGAAATGGAATTGATTCAAGGTACTTTTACATTAATCTCCAAAGATTTAAGAATGAGTAGGAGGAAGAAAATTGAATATTACCTGTTTATCTAGAAAGGCTGAAATCTGAGAAACCCCTACATGAAGACTGAGGAGTTTCTAAGTGGATTTTAGGACATTATTAATTTTGCAGAGGTCAGGGAGACCCTTCTTTTTCAATAAGATTTCATTTGAAGAGAAGTCTGCAGTGGAAGCTGATCTGGCAATTGCCTTCCTGATTACCTATAAGAATATCTAAGTGATGCTTCTCTATCTCTTATGATTGATTGCAAAGAGTACGAAAAGCTTGTTTCAAGGTGAGAAAATTTGATCCCTTCCTGATAAGAGATGTAAAGAGGGAGAAAGATTTGAAATGGAATGAAAAACATAAAACATGAAATTGGTTAGGGAAATGTGCTTGAAGACAGCCTCAAGGGACTGAGAACGAGCTCCTTTGAATAAATCATCAGCACTATAAAGTCTGCTTCCTGTAGCAAAACGACTTTTAGGATGAGTTGGAAAATGGAAAGATTGAGTGATGCCAGGGTGTAACCTACCCTAACTATCATTTAGCTAAAGTCAATATCTTGAATATCACCTTATACAAGTATTTTAAAAAGTTTTTAATCACTTCCATACTTGATGGGAAAGAGCAGAATGGTGAGCTGCTGTCAGAAATGGTAGCTAGAAGGCTGCATTAACAGAAACCACTGCTCCTTGATGACCATCTATTCTTCCTTCCCCTCAGGATTGTGGAAAAGGTACTTTAGATTCATAGATGTGGCAGCTAAAGGAGCAATTACCATCATCTACTCCCAACTTCATGCCTCCCACAGGCCAAAGAACATCACCCAGGAGTTCTTGCTTTGTGCTCATAATTGTTAAGCTATAATGTCTTTTAGAATGCTATCTGCTTTTGATTTAAAGACTTCAAATCATCCTGAGTCATCCAAAGAAGCTAAATTAAAAGTTGGTCTTTGTAATGTCCTTTAATATATTTTTCATTCAGTCCATTTGTGGGCAAGAGTGCTATTAGCTTGAGATACAACTTAGTCAGTTGGAGTAGTGACAGAGGATTTATGTTCAAAGAAGTTACTCAAAACATTTGACAATTTCATGGGCACTCAATGTAAAGAATGCCCTCTGGTAGTACACGAGCACATCTATTTAAATCAGAAAACAATTTTTTTCCATGACTATGACTGATGTTTTTTAGAAAATTGGTTCTATGCATCTTGCTTACCTGTTTTAACTGTGGATATACACTGGGAAGATATTGTTCTATTCCTGTTAGAATGTATGGAAATATATTCTGAAAACATTTCTGGTAGCTGTTGAGAGCTCTGCCTATGATTTCCTCTGGAAACATTACAAATACTTGCATTAATTTTCCTGTCTGTTGGAGAGGTATCATGAGATTCACCATGCAGAGATAAGAATATACTTCTTTTCCAGTGACTGCTAAATAATCCACTATTTTAATTAGAGATATTGGCTTTGTAATAATACTATGCACCACTTTCAATGTGGAAACTTCATATTCACTTGTCTTCAGTAATGTAGACTCTATTACAACACTGGATTAACTAAATAAATCTTACTTTTAATTTTTAAAGTTGAACAGCCATTAAAGAACTGCCTCAAACCACAACTTGTTTTGTTATATATTCAGCATTTATATCTGTCTACACTTTGAAAAACGACATACCTGAGTTCTTACTGAAACCTTGCCAATATTTTTTGTCTGTCAGAGAGTTTTGATCATCTAGAAAAACAATGACACCAATGCCATTAACATCAGTTAATTCTTGACAAGAAGCTTTTATTAAGCATATCTTATTTAAAAAGCAGCTTCATGGATCATAGTCATCATGGGAAAAGAAAAAAAAGCTAAATCATCAAAATGTAATTTTCTTTTCAGCTATTAAAAATAATCTCTACTGCAAGGAATACCCATTACAACTTATTATTTTAAAAAATAAGAAGTTTTTACTGTTTTTTACTTATTTTCATTGATAAATAATATACTGCTCTATGGACATTTATATTTAAATCTCTTAAAATGATTTCTGAACTTCATCTCCCTTTTCTGCCAGTAATCTCAAGAGTCAACACTTTCATAATCCTGATACTGAGAAAATTCCTAAGCAGCTCAGAAAGTAGTGCTTGATCTGTAAATCCATTAGTGCAAGCACAAATGCATGGTTGTACACAGGGAGCTACTTCAAACCATCTCCTTCCATCAGAGCCCCAGCAGTTCACCAAATAAAGCCACAGAAAGGAGTGAATGCCATACAAGCACAACCATACAAGCTGCAAACATTTAAAGATCTATAAATACTTAAAATTAAGCCCAAGCCAAAGTGTTTTTCTTGAAAAAACCTTTAACAAAAATAAAAAGAAAGTAGGAATACTGTTTTTATCTCCTGAAGTCCTTTGACATTAATGTCAACATAGGATAAATGCTGACTTTAGCAGGCCTTACAGTAGGCCCATGATTTTTATCTTGAAATCTTCGAGTAACACCTAAATAGATCTTTAACACAGCCAATTTAGGGTGATAATCAAAAGAATAAGCCCAGTGATGCTTCAGAAACGACAGCAAGGTAAGCTGAAAGGATCCAGATGTCCCTGGGAGAGTTTTCAGATTTCTACTTGCCATAAACCTATCACAGCAGAACTGTAACAGCCCTGGGATCACATGAGGCACCCAGATTTTAGTCTTCATAAAGGAAAAATCGTGGTCTGAAGGCTGGATGCATGTTGTAGGTGGCCCTGGTGCATAATGCCCTCACTCCCACACTCTCCTGAGAGCTCAGGTAATAAAAAATGCTCTCAGCTGCCAGACATTAACCATGTGCTTCACCCGCTGTGAGTCATCTGCTGTAATCTCAAATGTGAAAGATGTACTTCAAATGTTAGCCTATTGATTCTCTCCCTCCCTCCCGAGAGATGCTCTCAACTCACTGATATTCATAAATAATAAAGGAACTTCAGATATGCTGCAGTCAAAAGTGGATACCTTACAGATGAAAGTGGAAATATAAAACACATGGGAAAAAAAACAACCAAAAAACAAACTGAAACTCTTTATTTAAATATTTGCTATGTGCTTTATTTTGTCAGGCTCTCAGGAAAGAGGGTGATTTGAATTTATAGCTGTGCTGCAGTCCTCTCTTGGGTTACAGAAGTGGATATCCATCTCAAGAATACATTGCAATAGGCAGAAATATTCCTTAGATCAGAGGCTGTGAGATGAAAACCTTGTATTCAGGTGTCTAGGTTAGCCGACACTAACAGAGTAATATGATTGTTTTTCATCTTTTCAACAAATAAATCATTTAACACACTTCTTACGAACTAAATCAATTCTGCACACATCTGATTGTGCACATCTATTGTATCACCCTGCTTATACTGAAAAAACCCCATTTGTTAGACATCCCATGTACCAGACTGAGAGGCCTAACTACACTATAATCATTTGCTCCTTGCAGTCAAGAATTATATTTTAATCATTCAATTAATGGTATGTGTCTCAAAAGCCAAATTGAGATGGCCAGCCTGGATTTCACAGTATCTTTCTTCCAGATAGAGAAAAACAGACAAAGTTTGAGTAAGATTCTTATTCCAAGAAGCTGAGTTCCATTCTGTTTAACAGTGCTAATCCTCATGTGGCCCTTTGTGAATGCTAGAAACAGGCCATTTGTTTAAAAGCATTGCTTTGTAATTAGGTAGTCACACACATGTAGCTAAAAACAAGACCATAATACCCTATGCTGAAACCTATAATTAAAGCTAGGACTGGGTCATGTATTCAAAAGCTACCTTTTGTCTTTTACACCAGTATTTTTAGACCTTTTTGGTATGCAAATATACAGATGTGCCTATACTGTTGTACTCTTGTACTTTGCTGAATGGTTGCGCCAGATTAAACAAGCGCTGAATCTTTTTAATTATATCTTTTTAATTATAATGCTTAGAAGAAAATTGTAAAGCATGTTGCCACACAGTTAATATATGGGTTTAAAGGTTATATTTGTGCCGATGGGAGGAACTGGCTCGGCTATCAAATCCATATTTCATTTTGAGGCAAGAAGGCTGATGCAGACTCTGAACTGACCTGACAGTTTGCTGGAAGTTTGTGAGAGTGACAGGAGCACCAGAGAGCTCAGCACCTGAAATCCTCCAGTCACCCAGCCTTCCTCCCCCCTAAAGCTGCAAACCTAAAGGGACTTGAAATGCAAACTTGGGAAGAGTTTGCTTTTAGCTTGGCCCTGAATCATTTGCAGGCACTGGGGTTTCTACTCAATGTTATTTTCATATAGAAATGCTTCCAAAAATCATCTGAATAGACAGAGGCTTCAGTAATGAACATAATTCAGTGAAAGAAATTACTTAAAATAGATTTCTTTACTTTTGCCTTTTGTGCTCGTTTCTTTTAGAATATTGATGAAGTTTTTAGATGTTTTCTTTCCTTTTCCTTGAGAAACCAGTGAATAGATAATTGCAGTCCCAGTTTATAAATACAAAATATTTCTAGTGGCTTCCTAGAAGCTTCAGATCAATTTTTGATATTTTGTAAGCATAGTATGCCATGAATTTCAGTGAAAATTACACATGAGAACAAGGGAAAATTAGAAGAGAATGTGGCCTTGGCCTGTTTAAAGAAGGGGCTTCTTAAGAGCAGTTCTTTTAAGAGAAATACCAACTCATTTCTAACCTTTTGTTTCCAAAACCTTCTGAGGTGATTCTCCTGTTTCTCCCAGGGTCTGCCTCCATCTCTGTCTTTTATTCTGTATTTTATGCATCATTTTATCTGCTTTGCCACATAAGATCTCTTACTGCTGTTAATTCATTCCCTCCTGACATGTGCTAGCTGAAAGGAGCCTCCTTCTTTCTTTCCACCTCATTGACTCTCTAATCCATTCCTAAACATATCCTTGCCTTCTCCCCTGTCTACAGTTCTTATTTCTCTTCATTCCACTTATATTAATTTTTTAACTCTATTAATTTACTCTTTATAGCCATTCTGTGGAGCACTCCAGGACACAGCTATATCAAAAATAAATAATGTAATATATATAGCCCTGCCTTCCACTGCTTGGATGTGAAGCACTTTGAAGCCAGCTGGAGCTGTCCCTAAATGATGATTTTGGGCCCACACACACAAACAAATCCTCCTGATTTTACTCAGTCTCCATGAGACAGGATTATTTTGCATTGTAGTTATGGCTCCTTTCCTGTCAGCATTTAGGTGCTTGTAAAATCAACCAGTGAACATGGATGCACATAGGGTCTTGGCTAATTTTAGTAAAATACTTTTCTTACTGGCGATAGTTTCATGCTGAGGTTTCTTTAACATGATTTTTTGAATCCAGCTCTTCTATTTTCATTTTAAATTGGATATTTGATTGTAATACTGTTTCTGGGAAATATGCCCCTATGTTAAAGTTTAATGACTTTAGGCTGGTAAAGAGTGGAATGAGTTGACTGGAGTTCTAATGAGCATTTCCTCAGTAATGTAAGTGTCAAAAAACAAATCCAAGGTCATAAAGAATGCTGGTTTCCCTCTGCTTAAGGTAATATGAAAATGTGTTAGTTATCAAAATGTATTTGCAGATGGAATTGTTTTGGAGTAAGAGGAATCTGAGGGAAAAAAATTATGAAACCATGTGCACCCTATTCTCTTTTATAACACAGTTCCTTTAAATCAAAGATGTTGGGAGCTTATGTGGGCGTGTGGGTTTCAAAAGATCTCTTTATGTCACTGAAAGGTTGCCAACTGTTCTGTCAGGCTGGGAAAGGAGAGGCAGTGTGACACCTCTTCCAAATAAAACGTGTTTAATCGATCTGGGCCACTGACTGTGTTCTGATCTTCCTGGGGTGCAAGACTTAGCTCAAAACATATACACATAAAGAGTTGCTAGTTTATGGTGGTTGCTATCTGCTGCTACAAAAATTAAATAACTTTGGTTTAGATTACTTGCAGACAAATAATGTAGCAGTCTGGCTGACTGGCAAATGTTTTTCCACACCTGTTACACACCTACAGAAAGAGAAATAGTGAAGGTGCTAAGGCAAGTAGTGAAAGTCTTTTTAAGTGACACAGAAGTTACACATTCACAGTTATTATCAGCTCCTTTTCCTCAAGGAGAAGGCTGAGTCTTTCACTTAGGGATTAAACAAGGCTTTATTTTAAACCAGTGAAAAGTAAATATCCAACCCCTGCTTTACTCTTTCCAGGGGATTTGAGCAGCAGACTGTAAATGACACTAAATGACTTCTTAAGGGGGCAGAACAGTTATTAAACACATGCCGTAGAAGGAAAGTTTCTTCTGCTTCAATGAAAAATCTGAAGGAGACTATTTGCTCAATCAAATGGCATTATTAGTAAAACAGCCAAGGGAAATTAAATGCGAGTCATTTTAAAAAAATTGCTTTTCATGGAAACTTACATTAGAAATGGGGTTACTTTGTGCTCAGTGCGGGAGTATTTTTTGTCAGCTGAGAAGCACTTGTTTATGGCAGCAATAAACTACCAACCCAGACTGCTCACCAAAAGGGACTAAAATCAGCTCCAGGAAGGACAGTAAGAGGAACTAATTTACACTCTTCCCCTGAGCTGAAAGCAGCAAGGAAGGAGCTGGGGCTGAGTCACAGCTCCTTTCCTGTTCTGTGCAGGTATTCCAGCCCCAGCACAGTGCAGAGCTGGGCTCTCATGGCACCCCACCTGCTCCCCAGAGGTGCTGCCTCCCAGGACTCCTCAGATAAAAAGCAATATTGTCAAAACAATATAACAAGCAAGCTTGTTAGCTGAAACAGCATAGTTTGAAAGTTTCCTATAGTGTTTTTTTAAGTGCTGGTCATTTAAATTAGAACTGTAAGGTAGGATTTATAAGAAAGAGTGTGCAAACCATGATGTCTTGATTGGCTGTGCTGCAGAACGCATGTAAGGACACGAGGCTCTTTTTCTGCTCTTACCATACATACAAGATATGGTAATTTATAAATAAAGCCTTATTATGGTTTGAAAGCCCAGGAAAGAGATTAGCCATCAAGAAATTAAGCAATTTTACTTTCTGAAGCCTGTAATTTGGGGGTGAACAGAAGATGCTTTTAGGAAGGATTATGAGAGTAACAAAAAAGATGTCTCTAAGCATCTCCTAGATATTGCTCTCTGTAGTAGCTTTAGCTGTCAATGCTGGTATTTGCTTGGAAGCAAATTATAGTCATATTAATTAAGTCAAACTTCAAAGTCCCACAACCATTTTAGTGCTGTGGTGCACATAAAAATTTTAATAGAGGAAATGAGCATTTTTTATATAGAATAAAATATAAAAGGACCTGGAGGCTTCACACATAGCTGCAGTCCTTAGCTACATTTCCTGCTATTTCCTCCTCGTCCTCATCCCCACCATTCTCCTCTCTTTTTTTACTTAATTAAAGGTCATATTAACCAACTGCACACAGGTTTATGAGCTAAGATGAAGAAAAACAAGATGTTTTTTCTGTAGAATTGCTTTTTTCAGGAAGAAAGAGCATCATTTGGCACAATACAGCTTGAGAAGGTGGGTGTCTTAATTTTTTAGTTCCTGTTTATGTGATCAGCACAGTAAGGAGACAATAAAAAAGGGAGCACTAAGGTATAAGAAAAGAGGAGGATAACAATTAAAAACACAATTTGGGATAAGCCTACACTTATCTTTTAGCTACAACTGTTCATTGAATATATTAGCAAGATACAAGGTAAAGAGTGTCTGTTTTGTCAGGATATTTTACTCAGCCTCCTTCCTAATGAATTCATGTGGGCTTTTTATTGTTGTTCTGAGTCTCAGTTCAGATGGAGAGACAAGGCTCATTTTAATTTAATACTAGAACTTCCTTATCTGTTAAAAAAAAAGGACAAAAAATGGATTTAAATGTAGCTGTTCAAATTCACTGCTGTTTTCCTGGGGTTTGGGAGGCAACTTATGCTTACACAATGTCTATAGTGCTTACAGCAATCTTATTTTTTTTTCTTCTATTTTTCATATACACAGCACTCACTAAAGTATTTTGCTACAGCCTTCTAGGTATCATGATTAAAAGCTGAATTACCATTGCTAATTCTGTAGGATTGATGTAATAGAGGAGTATGTGGATATATTCTCTGATGTTGATACATCTGTCAATCAGTTCAGCTGTCTTCTGCAGCCCATTAAGCTCTTAAAACAACAGGGAAAGGGGGATTTAAAATGGTTACCTCCCAAATATCCCATCTGGTCAGGTTCAGAATTTAGTTTCTACCATGTAACTCCATTTTAAATCTCTGTTGCATTTTTTTTTCCTGAGTGTTAACTTCAAATGCAAGACTGGTCAAAATAATAATAAAGCAACTTTCTGGTTTTAATAATTTGCCCTGGACAATAAATTTCTGTAGCACCTGTATAGGGTATTTGTCTGGAAAGGGGTTTCCACAGACAGAATTTATAATCCCTTTGCAACTGTATTTAATAGCTAGCACTGGAAGCAAAAAAAAAGGCAGTGATGTTGAAGAGGTATCAAACAATTGAAATGATGGAAATGAAACTTTCCTAGTACTTTTCTTTAATGTTAGAAGATAGCATTTGGCAGGGGGAAAAATCAAAATAAAAACCCAAAACCAAACAATCTCTCAACAAATAAAGATCCTATGACTTTAAATGTGAACACTAGTAACACAATTGAAAACATGAAAACAATCTGTAACTTTCCTTCTGAAGAAAACCCAATAAAAGCATTCTGCTATTAATAGCTGATAGTTGTCCTTGTGTATTCTCTTTGCAGAGAGACCATGATGTCAGGGTTGGTGAAAAAATGAGAAAAAAAATGGAGAAAAATAACTGGAAAGACATCCTAGACCACAGTATGAAGACTCTTTCCCTTTAATATTGCAATAATTAAATGGCCACAATTTTTATGTGCCTGACAGTGTAAATGAGAATAAGCTTCACACACAATTTGGGTAGGAAGTGATTTATGGTGGTCATCTGTCCTGACTCCTCGAAACAAAGGAACCTGAAGTTTGATTCTTGTTGAAATGAAGTGAGGCTGCTCATGGTGCTGAACCAGTGGCATTTGATGGGATGGCACAGCCTGTGCAGCAGCTGCACAGGAGCTCCCCAGGCTGCAGCCTGTGCCTGCTCTCTGCCCTCTCTCTGTGCTTCTCTGGCCACACTCCTCAGGCAGGTGCAGTCAGATCATTTCAGGCTGAACAAGCCCAGCCATTCCAGACTCTGCCTTCCCCAGAATATGCAGTGGCCTTTGCTGGGCTTGTCCCTTTGGTCAGCAATTCCTTGAGCTGGGAAGCCCCAGCCCAGGCACTGCATCAGATGCAGGCTCCCAAGTGATGAATAGAGGAGAATAAGCCCTTTCTTCACCCACCTCACTGCATTCTTATAAATGGAGCCAGAATGCAGTTAACCTTCATGCCACAGAGGCATGCTGATAATAATGTCAGCATTATATTGGAGGATATGCAGTAAAATGAAAATTTAATTTTACCATTATCCACAGTATTGTTAGGACATGGAATTTAGGCCAGCTCACTACCCAAGGACAAATTTTCAAGCTGGTGATGTACATGGAAGGAAAATATTAGTATTGTCTGTTCACTGAAGAAATGGCAACAAAAAAAATTCAAATTGTGTAATTCTAGACCATTTTCCAACAATAATAGGAACTACAATCACTCTTCTGGACCCAGAGAGCTAATCCTTACTGATTTGGAACATCCTGTGGGATACTGAGCTCCCTCTACTCCCACAGACTGAAAATCTTACAGAATAAAAACATTGGAAGACCTGCCTTTGATCACCAAATTTGAGTTTTTAGTCCTAGAGGGAATAATTTCCCTTTCTCATTTTGTCTTCTCTGAGCTTCTTACACGGTGCTTTCCTTCAAATTCCTTGTTTGGGAAGATATGATATTCAGAATTACTTCTGATTGCTTCTAGAAATCAACATAAAAGATCTGGTTTGGAGAGGAGTTCGTTGGTTTTTCTTGCAAGCAAGAGAAGTTTTTGGAACCAATTTTAATAGCTGCTTTCTTTTTTATCTGCTTACAATATGTTCATCTGTTACCCAGGCTTTAATCACAAATGTGCCAAGTGTATAGTGGAATAGTTAGATGGAGCACACACTGGGAGAATGGCAGAATCAATGTTCTTAATCTGTTCTTAATCCTCTCTTGTGCGTAGGAGACCTGCATGTGCTGCTATTCCACATACAGACACAGGGGCTGACGTGATTTATGCAGGTCTGGTTATGCAGCCAAGCCTTCATTCAGACTCAGAAGCCATCAGAAAGGAAGGGGGAGAGGCAAAAGAGAAATTGTGGTAATTATTTTTACTGTCTGGAATTCAAGAGAGGCATCTATTAGCAACATAATATATGGAGCAGTCAGGAAAGAAAAAAGATGTCAGCATTTTTATGTTTCTGCTAAAAATGTGCCTGAGATTTTCTGGTCTGCAGCAGCCATAAACTTAAATCAATGCCTGCAATGTTTAGGATCTTTTTGGAGTGGCAGCCAGAGGCAGGTGACCAAATGTACCTAACCTTAAACTCCTTGTAGGTGCTGCTCCATCTCTGCAAAGCAGCCACCCCTCTTTTCCCAGGCACATAGAACGATGTCCTACTGCTCCCCTGTGAGCCTTTCCCCTTCTTTTAGAGTGCAGGTGCAAGACAGGATGGACAGTGCATATCCCAGTTCAGCACAGAAATGAGAACTCAAGGACTCCTTTGCAACAAAGTAGGTATTTTTATTTTAATTCACGGTTTCTCTCTGACTGCTTTTTCATTCCATGCCATCTCAAAAAGCAAAAAAAAAACCAAAAAGCAAAAAACAATGCCCCCCCCCCAAAAGAAAAAAGGCAACATTTAAGCAAATCTTAAGCCATAAATGCTCAAAAAACTTGTAAAAAAGCCCCACATATTCAGGAAAATGTGTACCAAATGTTGAACACATGCATACCTACTTCTCAAAACTGGGTGACCCAGACACATCCTCAAGTGGAATTAACAACATAAAGTTCTATTCTAAATATGACTCCCCTTAACTGGTACTTCTTTGCCTGGTGTATCTACCCTTCTTGCAGCTCTCCATGATATGCAGCAAAGCAGATTATGTCAGGAGCAGGCAGTGCAGTGCATCCAAATGAGTATGAATTTCCTTCACTCAAAGGCAGGTGGGTCTAGAGAGCAGGACAGGTTCCCTTCCTCTAATCTCTCCCACCTTTTCCTCACAATTCTCACTGTTTCCTCTCTGTTAGCTTCACAGAAAATAGTTATGGCCATAGTGATCGTTTGGGACCCACTGTGGCCCAGACTTCAGGAAAACTTCTGTTTGACGCTGAAGGCTGAGGCTGATAGTAAAACAACTGTATGGGTTTAAAAGGTATAAAGTTGAACTGACCCTATCAACCTCTCTGAAGAATAGGAATACTGTTATCTTGGATCTAACTCATCTCCCATTAGAAAAGGGATGACTTGGAGCTGTGATTTAAAATAATGGCACCATTTAGTGTGATTGAGATATGGGCGGGTAAACAGATTAACAGAAAACCAGAAGCATTTTAAAATGTCATGGTCTACAAAAGAACGGACATTTTATAGCTTTGTCATGATCATAAGAGAAAGTGGATTGTGTCCTTTGAGTAATAGTTTCAGACTTCACTGACTAAGAAAATTGTAAAAAACAGGCCTACAAGGACCAGTTGTAGTTCTATCAAATCATTATAAGGCTTTGCAATGCACCATTACAAAATCAGTAGTTATGCAAGAAACAATCATAAAATAGCCAGACTGCATCTTTGTAACATTTCTATCTGTTTGTGTCAGTATTCATTTAGGAAATCTTTAATCAGTATATCTATATGTGCAGAAGAAATATGAAATACAAGTATTTCACATTTAAATTAACTGCTATGCCTGTGATACATTTTCCATCAGACACTGTGCTTGCTTTTAAATACAAGAAGACATGAAGCCAGTGATGGAAAATTCTACTTGGAAAAAGACAGATCCTTTCTATCAGAATATTGCAGTGAGCATCTGACACCAAATACCATATTTCTGCTGATGCCTGAGTTTCAAAAAAAGGAACAAACTTACTCTGTAAACAAAAGCAACAATTTTAAAATGGATACCCAATGAGGTTTGTTTTTCAAAAAAGACAGATTCTTCTGCTCATGTGGAGATTCATAACCATTCTACCAGTTTAAACCAGAAAGGTGGAATTGATTGATCACTTCTGAAAATCTTAGCATTTATTTTTAGTCAGTGCAAGAACCCCGATTGTGACAAAATCCCAAACCGCAGCCTCCCTCTCAGAGTAAATTATGGGCAAGGCTATAAACCAGCAAAAAGGGAGGTTCATAATGGAGGTGATGACAGAATTTTAATTATACAGGGCATGAAGAACAATGCTGTAATAAAATTAGTGAAGGGGGAAAAGTGTCATTTAGTCTATTATGTGTCTGAAGACTTCACTATGGGCCAATCAATGTGCTTGGTTAGAGTTGCTCAGAAATTAGTTGTCTTAGAGGCTTTAATGCCAGGAGTACTTTGTGCCTTGAATTCACACATGGATTTTGACTAATCATGATTTGGTGTCCCTCTGTGAGAGGGGTAAAGGTAGTACATCTTGCCAATGCACAGCTATGCAGTTTGTTTTGGTAAGTCTAATGATGTCAAGGCTTAGAATGGACACTGCATTTGAACACTGCAGTTAAATTAACTCATTCTCTCTGTAATCCACACACTTGAGCTAACTTGGTCAGAGCAATATTAAGACATTCACTTGGGACATATGTTATGTTAAGAAAGTTCTGAGGTAGTATTAGAATAAGAGTTCTTTCTACATTAATGAGGTCCTAATTTTTTCCTCTGAAAAGAAAGAGAAGGGCCCAACAGAAATTGTTAGGGTTGTAAATAAAACTCGCAGATAACATGAAATACCAGGGAATTTTTAGGTCTCTAATATTAGTTTTAAAGACAACACTTTAAAGTACCAGTTGGTCTACACTGGCTGTTTTGACTCTGTTACTCTGCAGGCTATGAGGTGTTCAATTCCCTCCGTTATGAAATTGAAAAAATTCTGTACATACCGTTTACCATTAGTCAGAGGTGTGTAATTTCCACTGATATGAGCATTTCCTCTAAATGTGTAGAAATGATTGCAGGGTAATGGAGAGCCATATTTCAGCACTTAGTCACAGACAACGATAAAACTCTCAAGTTTAATCACTCCCTTTTCAACAAAGTCTAAGTGCAGAACAAAATATTGCTCACTGTGAATTTAGTGGGGTGCAAGGGGTACTAAAGCCTCAGCTGTATTGTTTCTTCCTGCCTTCTTAAAAAGTGGTTTTCCAGACAACAGAGAATGACAGTTACAGGGTGGCACCACTAATTCATTGCTTCTATTAAGCCAGAGACTAAACCTGTATTTGAACCAGGTGGAGGCCACATGGTCAGAGCCTCAGGCTTCCAAAGTGAAAAATTCCACAAAATCTTTATTAGGTACTTACAAGGAGAACAGAGATATGAAGTGCTATGGAAGGCTCTAACCCTACCAGCAATTTTATTGCTTAATAAGACTGCAAGGGTCTTAGTGTGTCTGCAAAAGAAAGTTTTAGTAAATTGTCTTTGCAGGCATTTGAGGAGGAATCATTTTCTGGAGATGTTTACCAGCAGCTCCTTCTTCAGATAGTTACGAGCCTTTTTTTTTTTTTTTATTTCCTTTGAACCAAATAATTTGTTTTTGCTTGCAAGTAAAGAGTAATTTTACTAAAAGCAAATAATTTCTATGTGCCTTTTCAAATGATCTTCAAAACATCAAGCACAGTCATGGATGCCTGAAGACAGAATAGTATCTTCATAAAAATGTAAATTATTCCAATCATAATAGCAATCAGAGTCACAGAGAGCAAGGGATTTCTCAATTATAGCTCTTGTGTGGCACTCAACATTCCCACTGAGACACAGCAGAGGAAAACACAACAGTTTAAATAATACTGATGTCCATTACCTCTATAATTCCTAATGGCATGAATACTGTTTAAAGACTTTGAAATAAACACACCTCATAGAAAAGTAGCATAAATTATACATTTTGATTAGAACTCATATAAATACACTTTGACATATTTTACACCAAAATTTTAGAAGACAAACACAGATGCTGAAAATTATCACAATCACTGTATGACAACTAGGTTGCAACCTTGATTGCTCATGCAATAAGGTAAATAAAGACCACAATTGTTCAAGGCATACAAAATATCAGGTCAAATATTACTCAGTTCTTGCTCTTTGGACAAGCAGTCTAGAACTGATACAATTAAAAATAATACAAAATTAAAATAAAGATAATAAAATTCATTACCTTACATATAAATATCTTGTATCAAGTTTGAATCCTGTTTGTGCATACTCTAGTCCCACATACTTTCTACTACTGGCAGTTTTACTTCATCTATCACTGCATTTTCCTGGGAAAACTCAAAATATACTATACCAGTTGAGCAAATAATATGTTGTAATGTCCTTTGGATGCTGTTTACAAAGACTAAACTCTTCAGAATCTGTCTGTAAACAATTCTTTTGTTCACTTGCAGACCTTAGGAAATTTTTTAATATTGGTCAACAAATAAAGTGTTGGCATGGTACTCACGTTGAGGTGCACAAGAGCAGTTATTAAGGTCAAGGGGTTGACAGAACTGACACAGCAACTAGAAAGGTTGAGATGTAACTACAGGAAATAGAGTTTAGTTTTCTAAAGCACTGCATGTTTCAGAGAGATCTCTCTCTGTATTTTGAAGATAGGTTTTTATATCCAAAGGACAGCCTAGCTGCTTTGGCATAGTTTCTGAATCAGTGGTCGTGCAGAAGAAGGAGGAAATGCTGACTGCACAGTAAACAGATTATTATTATTATTATTAGTAGGAGTAGTAGTAGGAGTAGTAGTAGTAAAATACTATGATACCTGCTTACATTTTAATATACCATCATGCAAAGTTCTTTCCTTCACATAACTTGGGGACTGCAGCCTCCCCTCAATTTGCCTCACTCTGGTCTCTTAAACACTGGATGCCACAAAATCCTGTGAGCTGCCAGGAGAGCAGCAAGGTGTCTGTGCACCTGTGCCCTAGGGGCTGGCTGCCAGAGAAGCCCCATGGAAAACCACAGAACTGGCATTTCCTGGAAAACCACCAGCTAGAGAGGTTGTGCAGCAATAGCTTCCCTTTGCCCTTTCTCCCCACCCACATTCCCCTCCCTTTTCAGTACTGGGACATCTCTTGCTATCAGACACATCAGCACTGATATATTGGAATATATTGGAATATATTGGAATACTGTCTGCACTTAAGGGTTTGAAAACACTGAGGTGGTTTGCAAAGAAATTAAATCCATCTATTGGAAGGAAAATATAGTTACAGTTAAGTCTGCCAGAACAGCTAATATTCAGCATCTAAACGCTAATATTATTATTTTTTTTTAAGTTGCATGAAGTTAATTTCAGGATTTCAATGCACCTTTAACAAAAGCTATGGGAATTGCTCTAAGGCTTTTTTTCTAATTTCAGAATATTGTGTTTCTCACAGCTTGCCCATACCTCCCATTTGCAAGGCAGCAGAAAAAGGGAAAGGGAGAAAATATGGTCTTGTTGAAAAGGGACAGATTTACCTGTCCTTATCTTTCAAAGGAAACAAAAAAAATTGGAAGATATAATGTGGAAGAAGGAGAAAAATAATTCCATACAGTGTCCCTAAACATCTACTCCACTTTTTTTTTTTTTTTTTTTTTTTTTGGTTGGCCTGTTTGTTTGTTATTTTTTTTTTTTTGCTGCATCTTTTTCAGACTTACCTGTCCATTCTGTGTCAACTCTTGCACTCTGTTCTACAGATCTCTGCAACAAATATTTCCCTTGGTCCTTTTGTTTGGTCTCTTCTAGTCCACTAGAACTGTCTTTTTTACTGAAAAAGAAAAATATTTAACAATGAGAGATCGAGACAAACAATTCATACAGGTTCCTTTATAACCTCAATAACTCCAAGGTGTCTTTACCAACTCCCATGAGATTTTTTTCATTACCTCCTTGTTATGTGGAACATCACATATGTTGTCGATGTATATGAATTACTGAAGGCTTAGAGGTGTAAGAGCTGGCATTGTTGTTTTATGTCCTCTTTCCCCTCCACTGGACTAGAATTTCAACCACAAAATGGTCTGGTGTATGGAAAATATGTAGGAAGCAAAGGGTGGTAAAAAGTGGACTGGAAATGGAAAAGTAAGGGCAGCTTCTTTTTGAAACATAACCTTCAGGAAAATAAGCTAGCAATTTTAAACTGGCTGGTTTTAATAAGTATTCTGTTATATTATGATTTATTTAAATTTTTTTAATCATAATTTGCCTGATATAAAACCACATTTCCCTCTAAAAGAGAAATTGTAGAGTTGTGATTGAAAAGGGTCATGAAGAGCCTGTGCGTGACAGAAATTGAAAGAAATAAGTTGTGCCTGTGTCTAAACAGAGCATTGAAAGATCTATTGTAATTGAACTTAGATGTGAATTACATGGATCACAATATTTTCATAATTTACAGACATCTATATCAACACACATGCAAGGGGTTTTTTAAAATATAGCTAAGAAAAAACACTTTTTTTCTTTTCTTCCAGGAGAAATTTCATCAAAGTACATATTTTTTTAAGTGGGTAGACTTTTTGTTTCTTTTCATTCTCTGTGCACAGCTTCTAAAAATGAGTAAAGATTCAGAAATTTTTTGGCAGAATTTGTCATGCTCAATTCCCAGACCAGTTCTACAGTTGGAAACACAACCCAGTATCCAGAAGCCTGATGATCCTGGCCAACATGGCCCTGAGCCTAATCTCTGTTTGTCAGTCTTTCTTTGGCCTGAAATCTTTATTGCAAAAAAAAAGAAAAAAAAAAAACCCAAACCAAAATAAAATCCCCCCAAAACTGAACCAAAAAGGACACAGGTTTTGAAAAGCTATGGCAAGGTTCAGGAATTGTCACAGGATCCCCACTCCTCTGGCTGCAGTTTGAGTTTCATGCCCATTTTCCCCTCCTATAGGTATGAGCATCTTACACCCTGGGGGCTGCATGCGGGGGATGAAATTCACAATCTGCTCCAACAAGAAATGCAGTCTGTTCATGTACAAGACACTAAAATCCTGTCCAGAAGTTTTCCTCTTATTGGTAATGCTTACACTCCCCATTTTAGGTCCAGATACCTTTTTCTTCCTGGCATCCATTTTCTTTTGATTATTCCTGAAATTATTTGTTTTACAAGGCCTGAACACAGCATCTGTGCAGTGTTTCACTGAGGTGTACAAGAGGATACACAGACCATGAGACTTTGACACTTCTTTTATTTATCATTACTAAAATTATCTTTTAGTTAAAATTATTTTTTAGTTACTTTATATTAGAATATATGTCAGGCATATGAATATCAATATAGGATAATTCAGACAGTAATGAAAGAATAATTCTTATGGATAAGGATAGAATAAATGTCAGGTGTTGAATGAAATTGGGAAAAGGAAAGGGGGAATAATATAAGGGAGAATATATTTGCAGTGATCCTTCGGGATTTAAAAAGGTACCTAAGGATGTAAGAGAGGGTACATGACATGAATATTTATAATATAGAAATATTTAAAACCTAACTGGTCAATATTAATCAAAGAAATGTGCTATTGTCAAGTGTTCTATAAAGGGATCCCTGTAAACCTGTCTTTTCTTGATCTTACCTATGATTAAATCAATTTCTTACACATGTAATAGGAAAAAAATAAAGACCCTTTTGATAAACACATCTAATCTGTTTGATGTTCTTTAAACCAGTATTCCTCATTATACAATGACAATTTTATCATTGAGAGATTCTAATAAGAATGTGTATGATCTTTCTTTCCCCCAAATGATAACAATATTATTTTTAGCTGAGTATTACAAAAATAATTTTATTCTATTTTTTTAAGAATTACATCAGTAATTCTGCAAAGAGCCCTCTTACCCCTAAGCCTTCTGATGTGGGAATGTCATTATTCACTTGCAAGGCAGCAGTACTACAGGTCTAAAATCCTAAACATTCCCTCCACATGTTATTGTGTATTAAACTCTGCTAACATTAACAGAGACTTATTTTTATTAGGAAAAATTAGCCCTGAGAAACGTAGTGGCAGTCTCAAGCACCTGGTTCATTTTAGGGCATTAAGGAAGTTGCAAATTTTCAGACACACTTTGTGGTTTTCTCCTCAGGGTTATTATCCTGGAATAATGAAACAGTCTCTTGCCTAAAAACCTGAAAAGTCCTACATGACAAAAGGTTTACATTTCAATTACCAGCTTCATTTACCCATAGGAAGCAAACATTTGAATACCAAATTTTGCAGTGTGCTTTCAAGCGCAGGTGGAAACTTTTTGAAAAAACGCCACGTTAGAAATATTTACCGTCTGAAATAAGTGTGTCAAGACTCAAAAACCTGGTTTTTTCCTTAGATTTTGAGGAGAAACACATGATGTCTGTATGTCTTTGGCATTTTCCAGAGAGGTTTATCAGATATTTTAACTGCTTGATTATCAGCCTTGAATGCAACACATCATCATGGTGGCTTGCTGCAGACCATGGAAATTGCTGTCAGTCCAGCCCAAAGGATGCCAAAACATTTATTTCGTGGTAAACTGCATGTAGTTTTGCTCTTTGAATGATCAGACAAGATAGAATCCCCATGTTATCCTTTCCAATTAAAAGTAAAAAAATAGGCTATTTATGTAAATAAATCATCAGCATTTACAAACACTCATAGTTATTTTAATTTTAGAAGGTGTTGTGGGTGTGGGGAAAGAGGTAATTCAAAAGCAAACAGCCAAATTTTATTCTATACTGAAAAAAGCTATATTTCCCTATATCATTTTATTGTATGGTTAGAGATTACAGCTGATGAGACTGATGAATTTCTGGCTGCTATGATCCCTGTAGCATTGCTTAATCCCTGGAAAGATGAAAACATGGGATCTTTAAGGCTTTAGTTTGGTTTTGCATGGAGGGAGTTGCCTGAGAGGAGGAGCACGGGCATGGAAATACAGACGGGCTCTTTCCTCTGTGATCTTCCTGTCTGGGCTGTGGGGACACTCAGAGGGCTGAAAGTCTGGGTAACCAATTAAAAATTTACTTTGCTTTTATAAATTACATTGATAAAGTTAATTTGTCTCTTTTTGCTTCTGTTGAGGAAGCAGGTAACAACTGGCCCGGCCCGGCCCGGCCCTCCCCGTGCGGCCTGGCCGGGCAGGGGTGGGGGAGCCACCGAGGCCTGCCCTGCTTTCAGCTCTGCTGGCCAGGGGAAATAAACCTTTGCTAAGATGCTGGTTTCCTCCAGCGTGGCCACAGCCCTGCTGCCATCTCAGAAGCAGGCAGGAGGAGGAGCAGCCCCGGCTGCCCACACAGCTTGGGGAAGCGCAGCCGCCCTCCCGCCATTTCCTTACTGCGCTGCGCAGTTTCATCTCCTCCTCCACACAGCCCGTGCGGCCCAAAGAGCCCTGGCACGGCTGCCAGGGTGGCATGGCCCGGCTCCCTTCACCTTCTGCGTGCAATTTTAACCCTTCTAATGTTCGGGTAAGACTGCAGATCTCCCCTGAATGAGAATAACGCAGGGAGTATACTGCAGTCATAAAGCAGGAGCTAAGTTTCCAGATGGGATGAGATTGAAGAGATGCCATGGATAAGTGGGCTAAAAATCCATTTTATGGGCTATGGGGGGACTGGACTACACTGAAATTCCTTTAAATTATGGAAAACTACTTGGTGGGGGTTGAAGTGCTTGAGGAAAAAGATCCTTTGCCCTGAGAGAATGGGGCTGTCTGTTCTGGAGACTGGAAAGATGGACAGAGACATTTGATGGGAAAAGTGATGAAGAGAATTTTTGTCTTTGAACAGCTTGCCCTTAAAAGTAGTATCCCATGTGTGTGACATAGGCCATAACACAGCACTGGAAAGACTGTGAAGATGGGAGGAAGTTCCACAATTTGCGAATTTTCCTTGGGCAGATGCAAATTGTGAAAGTGAAGACACCCTCTATGGCTAAACCAAAAAAGAAACTTTTCTCTCTAGAGTGAACTGAAATGATTATTTAAGTGGAAAACTGATTGCAGTGTTCTCTGTATGCTGTTGTTAAAAAATATAGAAGGTGGGGGAGGGGGGAAGAGGGAATGATCTGGAAATCTTATTGTGAATTTCTTATTTTTTCCGTGTTATTAATAAATTTCTTCTATATACCCTTTGAAGTTTTAGACCTGCCTTGTCTTTGCACCTGAATCCTATCTCTAAAAGAAACTGAATATATTAAAATTGGCAAACCCAAATCAAACCAAGACAAGGCAGTTATCCAAGTAATTTTGGAGGGCCAGAGTCAAGAACATCAGTGTTTCCAGCAATGCCTTGGGATCCTGTTGTGTTTGAAAATGCTGACTTGCAGCATGTTACATATGGGTACAAATTACATTTTCTAGCCATCAGTGGATAGTCTTGCACATATTTTTATTATAGTTTTGGCTACAGTATCCTGAGACACACATGGAAAGATCTGTTAAACCGAATGGAAATATTATCATTATTCTGTCCTGGAAAAGCAAAATTCTTATTGTTTCACAGGTGCACAAAATTTCACAATATTCTTGGAGCTGTTATCCCTTCATGATTTCACAGGCCCCTCAAGAATCCCAAGTGGATGTTTGATTTTCTCTTTCAGCAGTTCATGCCAAAGAGAGGCTTTAGACAGCACAGATTCTTAATATCAGTAGTCCCAAGATAAAGTTTCTCTGCTCTGGGGGAAAAAATAAATCTCCATTTCATTACAGAAATACCCCTTACAGAATCCAGTCAAATCGAAAGAAGAGTTGAAAGTCATGACTTAACTAGAGCCTTCTAAAAGCAAATCCAGAGTCCAGCAGGATGTCAGTGTCAGGTACAAAATTAAATTTTAGAAAAGAAAAATTGTGAGTCAGATTTTAGCTGAAGAAAATAAAAATTATGACATTTCTTTTCATGATTTTTGGTTCAGAATTAATTTTAAAGGCAGCAAGGTTTGCTGGAGTGCTGGAAATCAGCTTAGAATCTGAAGGTGTTGGAATAGCATATTTTAAGTCTCTGATCTGAAGTTAGATGCCAGGGACTCAGAAATCTAATTTCCCTAAAGGGATGCAAACTAATGCACTCTCATTATTTCACCATGTGAGCATCTTGTCCTGTAACTTAATGGAGTGTTTAACTTCTGAGCTTTGTCGGGCCATAAACACAGAAATGATCATAACCTGATCTGTAGCAAACTGCTAGCTCTGATCAGCAAAATTTAATAACAATATCTTCTTCTGGGAAAAATGGCCATAAAGATCTAACTTCTTGTTGTATGTTCCAGGGCTGCAACTCACACTCATTCTTGCTTGGCTTAAAGAAAAAATTTAATGTCACATGGCTGGTATCAATTACTACTCCAACATAGCTACTTGCACCCAAATTTATATGTGTGCATTGCAAATTCACAGAAACTTGCCAAGTGCAGTAAGCTGAATTAAAATGAAAATAAATTGCTACAGAAGTGCAGCATTCAGGTTAGATATAAATAGTCCTGCAGCATTATTAATAGATGTTGAGTTGTCTGGTTTTCTGTTTCCCAATCTGCATTTCTCTCAAAAGTTGGGAAAATGCAGGTGAAGTGGCCTTTTTGAAAGAATGAGGTCTTTGTTCTGCAAAACTGGGCTTTTTTAGGGATAAATTACTAACTAACCCATCTGCAAAACTATTGAAATTAAGGTTTGTGTACAGCTCTGTTATTATAACAGTATTCTGTTAGGAATTTTTTTATCGATTTAGTCCCTTTATCATTCAGGACTGTGAAGTGCAGTGTGGTGGTATTTCCATACCACTTTTACTCAGGATAAAAGCAAAACTGTATGGAGATTCCTGAGAAAAGTCAAGAGTTGGAGAAGACCTTCCACAGGCTGCATCAATAATGTCTGAAACAGGAGAATGACACAGGAATGGCACATTTTCACACCCTAGACAGCTTTTCTAGGCTGCTGGCCACTCTGAGAACTTAAGTCAAAATCTCTTGCAAGTTGTTTTGGGTATTCCCAGACTTTTGAGGCCACTAAATTTAAGAGAAAGGTCATGGAGAGAAGTGCAACTGAAAAAGCAGCTCAAATCAACTCACTGCAAATCACCTGTCAAGATTAGCTTTTGTGAAAAGCCTTTGCCACACCCAAAAATTCTTTTACCTAAGGCCTGATAGGAAAAGGGATATTTGTTAAAAGAAAAGTAGCTGCCAAAAATTACTTCTGGCCCCAGATGAGAGATGTCTCTAGGACCCACATTTGTTCTGAGTAAGAAAATAATCTAAAGTTTATATCAAAAGCTTCATACCTTGTGATACCATGTGAAAAAACTCTTTGCAACCTAATTTGCAAGTTGAAGTGATTCTTTTTTATTATTAGATAATGTAAAGGTTTGTGATGACAACTGAACTGTGTCTGCAGTCTGGGAAAGGAGTAAAACTATTTATATGCAGCTTTTAGCCAGCACTGACACTGAGCATACATTTCAATGGCCAAGACAGAACTTCACAGGTTGCACTTTGCAAAATATGGAATTGTGTCCCAGTTCAAAGCAGTGCAGCAAGCCAAACTTCTATGATTATAAAATGTTTAGACCACACTTTTTAGAGCAGAATGTTTTAAAAGAGAGGTAATATAAAGTGGTGACAAGCAAAAAGCTTTACTTAACTACTAACATGCCTCCAAAGCATAATTAGCTATTTCATTTCTTGATCAATTATATTCCCTAGCGCTATTTTTCCCAGAAAATCCTTACATACCCTCTTCACATTTAAATAAAGCATTGGAAGGAAAGGTCTTTATTTCTAAGTGTAGAATCCTCTCTTTATAGACTGATCTCTACCCAAAAGCACTCATGGGCAGAGAACCTGGTGCATTCTGAGAGGGGCTGGGAGAGCTGGTCCTAGGGAGACCCCAACAACAGATCCAATAAAAAGAGGTGTTTTCTTGTTTGCTTTCTAAATTAAAAAATTATACTGTAGTCTGAAAACATTCTGTAAGCTTATTTAGTTAATAATTGGAAGTTTGTTTTTTCCTGACTGATGTTTCAGTGTTCTGACATGGCTCCCTGAACCATACTCTGGGCTTTAACATCACAGAATAGATTCAGAGTGGGCAATGATGTTCTCTAAACCTCAAAGTGCTTATTGCCACATAGGGAGATGAGTGTAGGTGTGGTAGACCATAAATTTTCTCTTGGTCCCTATTTTCAGTGACCTATAAAGCTGCTGATGCGTGTTAATCCCTATTGAAGCACATTGGTAACATCTTCATACTTTAATAGGAATATTCTGCTGTAATAAATGTGCTAAAGGGAGCTATTGTGTATAAATAGGAAACATCAAGTCATCATCAGCACACAAGCATGATGTAAAGAGCTCATACCTGACACAGCACCACAACTCCAGAAAATATTAGGGAAGAAGAAGGTGAAATAAGAAGGTTAGTTTTTCATTACTAGAACATGAAATCAGACCCCCCAAACTGTAATAAATGCTTGCAATAAATGGCATGAATAACTTCACTCTTTAGTCCCAAGAAAATCAGTGAAATCACTGTACATATTTCTATCCATAAAGTATGCAAGCATTTCCAGGCCCAAAGCTATATTAGTCACAGTGCTGAAGTGAAAAATAGGTCACAAGAAGAGGAAGCATTTCTGCCAGCATTGGCATCATGGGGATTCCCCCACACACTCAATGATTATTTTACCTGTGGGATCTGCTCTACTCCCCAACAAGAGACCAAACCTAACTCTGCTGAAGATACAGAACCTAGAAACAATTGAGTAGCTCAAAGAAGATTTATTTTCAATTCTACTTCATTGAGCAAGTCAGAGGAGCACTAAACCCCTTCACTACCTGTCCCCAATAGTGCCCAGGGGACAGACAGATAACAAGGGATGCTCGATTTGTGTGATCACAACTACCTAAAGTCTATTTATTTGCCTGCAGTCATTTTTTCTCTATTTCTACTTGTTATGACAGGTTTGATTTTATTTTCCCCCAAGAAAATGGCTACAATACATGTGCATTTCTGCATGGTCTATAACCCAATATCTAATGCTGCAGAAGTTCTGGCCTGTGAGCTTCTGTCAGCAGCCTCTTTTAGTGTCTCACCACTTTGCAGGATGCTGAGCTTTATGGCATCTTTCAAAAATCTTTTATGCAAAGTGCTTGGCAACATTATGTGGGGTACTTTTACCTTGCTGTGGCACTTTCATTGCAGCCTTTGCTGTAAATTGGCATAGTCAGGGTCATGCTGGGAAAGACTTCATGGTAACTGTGGAAGGATTGCAAGTTTTTTGTTTGGTTTATTTTTCCCCAATAGTTTTCAGATGGTGAGCATATGTTGCCAAAGCAACAAAACCAGGTGAGCAAAACAAACTAACACATTTGGTGAGCTTGGGAAATAGCAAATTCTTTGTTCATTTTAATATATTGATACAGGCTGTTGGTTGATATGCTTTAATGTGAATGTTTCATTTTCTGTACATAAATCTGTACATTTATAACCAAATATACATTGAAGGAGCTATTTAGTTTTATTTGAGTTCAAGGTCTTATCTAAGACTCTTTAAAAACATATACTAAAAACATTAGAACTGAAAATATAAATAGCATGAATTGTCATAGCTAAAGGTGCTCACACACTGACCATGTCAAAGAACATGCAGGTAAAACAATGGAAGTCAGATAAAGGACAAAGAGTGATGGATTGCCAAGTTAAAAAATACTGTGATGCAGTTTTGGGCCCTGACAGGTATTTTTAGAATACAAATGGAAGTGTTGTTCGGTTGAGAAAAGAGTAAACATCTAAGAGCTGTATTAAATGTTTTGAAGAAATATTCTTTTCCTTTATGCCTCAGAGAGTTATGTGTTATTTTGCTATGAAAGAAGGTCCCCAAGTGTGATCAAGATGTTAGGAAATTATTTTAGTGCTTTCTGTCAGCTCACAAATTAAATATGAAGTTTAAATGAAAAGGTCATAACTCTCAGCTTAATTTAGTATAAAAATGAAAAGAAGTTGTCCAATGACTGAAACCTCTGAGATGACACTAGACAAAGGGAGGTAAGTCAAATAGAGAGATATTTAATTTTAGGATATAATAGGGACTCATAATCAGTGAGAGCCTTCAAAAGATTAGGGGAACAGGTATTTGTGAATTAATCACAGCCCTAGCTGGTTTATTTCAACTGTGTTACTTTGCCACTTTGATTCTGGAGACCTTCTTATGCCCTCCCCTTTTTATATTATCCTCTCCCATTTTGGAAGTCCTCTTTCAGCAGAAAATAGGAGATGGCTTCAAAATATGCACCATAACAGACAAGGAATATGAGATGAGCTTTTATATGTAGATATGAACACAAAATGTACATCCAATATAGGTTTTTTCCTCTTCCTCCCACTATTATCTTCTGTCCCTACTTTCTATTATCTTTTAGGTCTGCAATGCTTTTCTTTGATGGGTGTACTTCTATAGAAACACATCACTGCTTGACAAGAAAGATCCACTGAAGTCAAGAACTGTTCTACATACAGTTAAAAACAAGCCTGGTTTCTATTTAAGTAAAATATGAGAATAAAAACTACCTATTTTGACATTTTCCTATTTCACTATTTGTTCCTGAAGTACCTAAAATACCGGTGTTTCACACTTTAAATTTGTGCTGCTGAGCTACCACGGCAGAGCTTTACCTATGGGGTGATTAACCTCATCTCCCATTTTGCACTCCAGACAGAAAAAATTCAAAGTGGGATCACTTACAAATGGGTATTTGGGGGCTCTGTGTGCAAAATCTTCTTGAAGAGCTGTGAAAAGTATAATATTTATTTTTAACTATGCTGCTTCAAATAGCAATCACACATTTTTACACTTTTCTTTTGGAATTGTAGGCATAAGGCACAGATCACTGACAAAGGAAAAATATGTGCATAGCAGCTGGATATCAAATATCACAGCTGGAGGAAGAGGAATAAGAAGACAATAAACATTCAGAATATTTCTTTTCTATTCTATCTGTTCTGCTGGACGGAGCACTTCATAGTTATGACTACTTGAGACCTAAAATAATTACAAATTCATATTTTACTTTCTGCCTCAGGCATCTGTGTCTATTGTTTACATAAATTAATATAAATGGGATATAAGTGATTTGCCCAACTGGAATAAAAAAGCTTGAGTGCAGATATCTGTACAAAATATGCAGAGAAATTTGATAAAGAAGCAGATGGCTTGCAATTTTCTCCTTTTTATTTCTTGCTCTATCAGCACTAACAAGACTCAAAACATTGTTCCCAAGCCTATAGGTTTGTAAGTCTGAATGCTATTATTTGTAACTTTCTAATAGATCTTTTCAAGAAGGGAACACTAAATTGATGCTGCTTCAGCACCACTACTGATCACTGAAGAAAAGGATATTTAAGACAAAGAGCAGGAAATTTGCTAAGGTTTAATTTACGAATCTATCAACTGTGCCACTCAGTCAATAATTTGTTTTGCCCAGGTGATGCAGGTACAGGAAGAACAGCCACCCCTCCACCCTCCCACCAGAACAGAGGGTCCTGTGAACAGCACATCCCATTAGCCCACTGCTGCTGAGCAATTTTCTTTCTGTTCTATTTCACTGACAACTTTCTCTAGTAGGAAGCTGAAAGTTTCTCTGTTTCCTCCTAAGAAATTAGGGAGAAAATACATCATTATTCACTATATCCTGGTGGAAATGTGTAATTGAGTTGGTTTTGTATAATATGTATCTCAGCTAAAGAACTGTGTTACATGAATTAATGCCCCCTTTGTATATTTTAAGTGGTTCTCACCTCAGGTTTAATGAAGGGGCTCCCCATTCAACACAACATGCACTGTGAAAACAACACACTCCATGCATATCTAGTATAATTGGTGTTTACAGCTTGTTCACAGACCTATCATCTCCCTGAAATTCTTTCTGATGCTCCCCACCCATATCAGTTCCAAGACCTGTCATTTATGAATCTTGTCCTGATTTTCTAGGTTTCCACTTTTGCCCAGTGTGGGAGACAAACTGTCTGTTCTTACAGCCAGAGCTCAAATCTGGCTTAGAATTCCATGCTGGTGGGACTCTGTAGAGAAAATTCTAGGAAGTTTTAACATTTTCTATATTTCTCTCTCTTGTTCTCATTTTATTTATTTTTGGTTTTTTATTTTTTTTTTTATTATTTTTTTTTTACATTCTCCCTCAAACATCATATTTGTTGCTGAAAGATTTTTTCCACATTATGTAAAATACTGTCAAGTGGGATTGAAGCCAATTGGCTTAAATTCTTACTCGAAATAATACAGGTCCCCAGAAGAACAATACCCATTTAGCTACTCCTACAACACAATTGATAGCCTGTGCACGAGCCATACTTAACAAAGCACATGCAGATCTCTTGTAGGAATTCAGAGTCCAGTGAATACAAGACAAAAAAGAGCAAAACTAGAAGAGGACAAAAATGCACAAAAAAAGGAGAAAGGATGAGCTATGCTTCAAGATGGAAAAGTGTACAGGTCCTTCTTGACCTTTGAGTTTCAAAAAGAGGAATTGTGGAAGTGAGGTGACTTTCTGTGAATAGATCAAGTACCCTGGAGATACAGAGACCAAGAGAAAAAGTTTATAGGCTCCTTCTTATGAATAATTGATTCAGCTGATGATCCAGTAATGTACAAGAAGTTTAGTGGAGAAAAAGAAGGAGGAGGTTTATTATGCAGCAGAGAGAAGAGACCATTATTAAATTTCATTCTATAGTGCATAAATTGGGAGGGGCATATATGAACACAGGGTTTAGTTTGTGAACTTTGTGAACTCTGGAAGTCCATGTATTCAGAAGTTGCTGCAAGCTGTGGCAAGCAGATGTGCTTATTGCACAGCAGAATCTGGGTGTATGGAAAGCTCCTCAATTTCTAAAAGCATTAAAGGAATATTATTGGCAATATGGAGATCAGGGGCAAAACCAAATTAATGCACTGGGCAGATCATTACCCAGAAAACTTGATCCTGGTCATTCCATAATCAAATGTGTGACAAAGAATGGAATCTCTTCCCCCCTTCCAGCAGTAATTCTGGGTCAGCAAACAGCTTACTATGCATGTTGCAGCTGTCACATTTCTTGCTATTTCTCATATATATATATATATATATATATATATATATAAATATTTTTATATTTATATATATATATATGTATATATATATTTAGATTTATACAATTAGAGAAAAAATTGCCATAATGATAAATTGCAGAGGAAATAATATGTGAAATTGGTCAATATCAAAGTTCTCAGACATATTGAAGGTTTCTCTATATGAATTTGCCTCAGACACAATACAGTGATGTATTAATCACAGAGACTTAAATGAAGTTCCTATATGGAATCATTATAGATATGAACTAAAAACATCTTTTATTTGTCTCCACTAAAGCTCTAAAGAGCTTCAAGTGTTTCTAGAATTTGAATTATCACCACAACTGGTCTCATGGAAAAGTCTCAGAATAGATATTTTTCCATGCTGTAAGAGATACTGTTTTTCATCTTATTTGCACACAGAGTGTAAATGCCACTGCATTTAATTTAGTAGGTTACGTCAATATGGAGTAAATAGAATAAAAGAGTCTCAGAACTTAGTACTTATTTCTATACTTCACTAAATTACATTATTCCTTGAGACCAGAATTCTTATCCAATCTTCTCATCAAATCTATTACACATTAAATGTCACAAATTTCAAACCTGCTGGGTACTGTTTTTCTTATTCCGTTGCTGCTGCTGGATCAATCACCCTCACTAAAAATCCATGAAACAACTGAACAGTTCTAGTGTGAACCCCCCAAAGAGCAGGATAGTGTTTATTTTTAACTCATTTACTCTTTCTCAGTCTATGGCATGTGTGCTGCAAATCAAAGCCAGCAGCAGATATGAAGGTGTATCTTTCTTACCTAAACTGACTGTTCTAATAGGAGAGCTGATGTAAAGTAAAATTAGTCTGATCATACAGAAGATAGAAATATTTAGTTGTTGTTTTTTCTAAATGTTTGTGAGTTAAATGTATTGTTCCACTTAGTTAACAACACCCATCTGTAATTACACCTCTAATAGTTTAAATTTGTGTGACCTCACATAAATGGGTCTGCAGCATCTTGCATAAATCAATGTTAATTGAATGTTGTTGGTATCTTATTAAATAGCATTTGTAGCAAGATTAGGAAAGAGGCCACACATTTACTTATCTCATTTTCTTTGCACAGCTGAATCTTAATTTTTCCTTCCTTGCCCCCTTTATTCCTCTTTCAGGAGGAAGGCAGGATTTTGCTTCACAGTGAAGATGGAAGAGGCTGCAAGCTGAAGAAGGATGCTTGAAGGATGATTTAATTGTAAAGTGTTTCACTTAGAGTCTACTCAAGTTTCCAGCTGTGAAATTGCACCATCCCTGTATGCCAGTATTCACAGCAGTATCTTAAGTTTACCTAGAAATTCTGAAAGACTGCTACTGTTCCAAAATTTGTTAGGCCAGAACTCAAGAAGTCATGATATTTGCTTTAACTGGACTTTCATCAGTCTTTTATTTTAAACGTTTTAAAGCGTTGTGTGCACATTTACAGCAACCCTCTGCTGTCAAGAAGGCTGTAGAGTTTTGTTTTTGTTTTAATGAAAATTGAGATTGTCTTATAATAAAAAGAGCCTGAGAGAAGAGCTTTGAGAAAAGCCATCAAAGATGATGAACAGACCTGAGAGATGAAAAAGTTATTTCAATATAGCAGCAAGTGAGCAGACAATTTTCCTGCACTATGAAGCAAGGAAGGTGCACAGAACATCCTAGAGACAATTTTAAAAACTACTTTACTACTAATTACTACTACAGACTACTTTATATTTTCCCCCATGAATAAAAGCAATTCCAACAGCTTTCCTCACTGACACAGCTTAACATGACTATATTTGGATAAAATACCTACATTGAGCAGAATGCTAAAAGCACCATTAAGCTGCCACATATGTAATTTTAATGCATATTTGAATGATTTTATGTCTAGAACATGCATGTTCCATTCTTGAAGACAAATAACTGTCACCCCAATGCACACTGTCATTTTTTAGAATGAATGTATTTTGATTTTATTCCATGACTGTGAAGGCACTGTGTTTATCCACCACATACCCACCACAGCCTCTGATGTAGCTGCACCTACACAGTGACAAGCTCCTTGGTCTGCAAAGAGATGTCTGGAGGGGATGTGACAGAAAGGGATGTGGTCTGATCATTCACTGCTTCCCCCAGAGCTGCAGGGTATGAGAAAAGCCAGCAAATATTGAAGCACACAACAAATAGCAGCTGTTCCCCTTCTTTGTAGGTGGTTAACTGATGGGTAATGAATAAACAGAAACCACACCAGGCTCAGGAATTCTGTTAACACCAAATTGCTGGAAATGAGAAATATTAGGAGATGACATATGCCATCTCTGTTCTGACATTCTTCCTGAGGCATCTCCTCAAAGCTTTTGCTAGAGACAAGATGCTGAGCCACAAAGTTCTTTATTCTGACACCTTGTGGGATCAAAGCAAGATGTTTTCATAATTAGACCTAAATGTCTAAACTGTTCTGTGAAAAAGAGAAGCCCTGCATAGACACAAGTCCAGGAACATTTCACTGAGAAGGATTTATCCTCTTGCCACTTCCTTGCAGCATCTTTGGCTGCAAAACTGAGCTTCAGCTTTGTCTCCAAGTGTGGAGAATGGGAACATTTGTCTCCCCCAGCTGTAAACAGTGGTGATCAGCCCCAGGCACTGCACCAGCCTGCAACAGAGCCTGGAGCTCAGCTCTGCTCTGCCCTGCTTGGCCTGAGCTTGGTCCTGGCTCCACAAAGTGCAAAATGCTAAAAGCCAACCAGCATAACACTTAAATAAGCAGATTTAAGTGCTCCTGCTGGAAAAGCTAAACAACAAGGTATGGCAGCCAGGGGTACAAGAGACCTACCTCAAATAGAATTTGTCAAAAGGCAGTGCACCTCTGTGAATAAACAGCATTGGCCGGAAGGAAATGAACTCCTGGATTTCAGAAAAGCTTTTAACAACTGATCTTAAAATCCCCCACAGAGAAAATGATTTGAAGTGTTTCCAGATAAATAAAAATATTTTTGAGTTTTCTTTAAATCGACATATTTAATTTGATATTTATAAATAAAAAAAATTGTTTTCCCAATTAAAGCAGAAAAATTACTTTGTTCTGCAATGTTGAACCAGAATAGTGACTGTATTTTTTTTGTTGCTGTTGTCAAAGTGCGTTTCTCAAGCATTAAGGTAGCAAACTCTAATTTGTCTGCTTGCACAAAAGGTTTGATTAGAAAGTTTTTGACCAGTTTTATGTGTTCCATTCTTCTAGTTTTCACATTATTCCAACTGGAATGTGATGGCTAAAATTGTATCAAACAACAATTCATGGACCCATTAATGGAGAGAGCTGCAGAGCTCAGCTCACTGTGATTTACAGCCATCCAGCTGATGGCTAAAATGTACAATTGCCAAAAAACTTGTTTTCATTTTCTACTCTAGAAAACAGTAATTTAAAATCTTGTCTTTAAAAAAGCCAGGTAACGAAAATGCATGTGTGTGTCAGTATGCAGTAATCTATTTTAAAAAATCCATGCTTGCTAATAAGATTTTTTTTGCTATCTGGAAAAGGGAATATATTTTTGACTAAGGTAATCATGCCATGCGAATTTTAGTCCTCTACAGAAAGATTTATATGCAATTCTGAATATTATTAACCTGTTGCAAAGGCAAGCTGTCAGATGCTAGAGAGCACCAGATTAAAGTTACCTGCACAGCAGCCCCATTACATATGCAATGTAATTCTACTTTTCATAGAAATACATATTTTCTCCCCTGCCTTAGTAAAGGCAATGGCTGGAACATGTTCAGAGGAAATTCCATCTGTGTAGGGGAACATAACTGGTGGTGTGTCTCTTGACATAGACACTGAAAATTGCAAAGCAACACAGAGCACTGAAGTGTCTAAAATTGGCAAATATTTCTGTATGGAAACAGGAGAAACAGGGAAACTGCCTCTTGTCCCTATGCAGTGGGTCTCTGTTCTAGCAAATGCCTGCAGAGGTGGAGATGAGCTGAAGTTTAATAATGTCAAAGAATGCAAGCAGTGTGGCCAGGCAGATCAAGAAAAGCAGCAATATTTCCTCCATCTTTTCTCATCCATTCCTGGATAACCCCAGGAGTCCAGAACAAAGGGCTGAAGCTCCTCAGGCCTCCCAGAGCTATTTATTAAAGGAAAATTACTATTTACAAATTCAGGTATGCCTTCATTAATTTTTTCTTACAAAATTTGTGAAAAAAAGAATAAAATAGGCATGGGATATATATTTCTGTGAATCTTAACTTACGCACTTAAAAACAAAAAAAACCCCACAATGAACAAACCAAAACCACTCACAAAACAACAACAACAAAACAACACACACACACAAAACCAAAACCAAGTTTACTGAAGCATTTTTCCAGACTTTGTAATATCATCAATATGATGAAGACCATGACAAACTGCTACAAAATAAATTGAAATTTTTTTCGTAATCCTTAAACTCAAAGGTATAAATATTCAAAACAAATGAGGAAAATGTTTTCCAGAGCATATTATCCACTCTTTCTCTGACCTAATTTTAACTGGAGAAGCACCTACATAGGGCTCTGGAAAAGCATCAGAAAAAGAGGGGATCAGGAAAACAGGGGATGCAGAATATGTGGCAGAGCTTATATTCAGAGTGAAGATAAATAAGCCCTGCAAATAGTCAGCAAATCAAAGCAATTTAGCATTTTGTCCTAGAATCCAAATGCTACAGGTGTTCTGAGCAAAGAAAAAAAGATAAAAGGCATTTCAAGGGATACTGAACAGGTGTTGATGACAAACTGTGGATGAAGTTGGGGTTTTGCTGTTGTTGTTTTGTTTTGATTTATTATTTCTAACATTTACACAGTTTCTTTTACATTTGGGACACCTACCTAACAGCCACAGGTCACACCCCCCACACACCCTTTTCCCCTTTTCAGCTGCTTCAAATTCCACTTACTGCCTGTTTATTTCTGTTCCTTTGTTTCCTGCTGCCATAAACTCCAAGTCCAAACTTTTCAGTGGAAGTCTCTGGACTGTTTACACAGCACTGAGCCCAGTGACTGTCAATAGCTGAGAACAGACCTCACTGGCACTGGAGCAACACAGGAAACAAAAGGACCTGTCTCCATGTCCTGCTTGTTTACTGTTCTATTTACTCTGGCTTTTCCAAATGAATGAGATTTCACAGTCCACATTATGAACTCAGAAACCAAAGTTAACTAAGAAAGTTTGATATGTCACTTGCAAGTGATGGATCACAACTTCTCTAAGCTGAATCCTTAATATTCAATGCTGAATAGAAATCCTTTGGAAGAATAAAATATCAGCAGGAGGAGCAGAATTATATAGAATAGACAATATTCTTTCAAACTTACAAACAAAACTCTTGAATGCAGGTTTCTAAAATGGTTCTTAAGTAAAATGTTTGCAATTAAGAGAAAATAAGGTAAAAAAATATGCAGTTCTGCTTCATCTGATTCAGGAGATGTAAAGAACAGCTAGTAGTAATGGGAAGAGAGACAACTGCCTTAGGAATTTGGAGTTAATTTGTCATTATCCTGGAATTAATGTGTAAAAACATGGGCATAAGCATTTAGAAACTGAACATTGGCATGTTAAGCTACAGTGCCAACAGCTGTTCTCAAATAAAAGGTGCAATAAAAGGTGCCTTCTGGTAAGTGCTCCATTTTCTGACCTTTAAGATGTGCTTTGCACAGACTGTTTTTATTACAAAAAAATATATATAGAGATATATTTTTTTTTTTACTTCTTGCTCTTCTAGAGGCCCATATCCTTGAAAGAGAAAAGCAGGAGCTCTGTCCATGCACCAGCAAGCTCAGAAAGCCCCTTGTGTGAATTCCCATGTCCTGCTACTGGGGTTGTGGGTAACACATGGCATGGTGTTAAGGGGAAAAACTCTATTTCTCCCTGCCCTTCATTGTAAAAGCAAATCAGAACCACTCAGGGGACACAGGGATAAAGAAAATTAGAAACTCTGTCTATTAGTCATAATGCTGTTTAGCTGCTTTTATTTAGAAAGTTCAGGTCCATGAATTGTTCACAATTTATTCCAAAATCCTTTAATTTATTTTCTTTTACCTGCACAAGATATTCCTCTTCTCTTGCAAGGCAACAACACCATCAGCAGGAAGGCTGACACTGTCTTTAGCACCTAAAATCATCTGAATGCTTTAATAGTTAACAATACTGAAATAAATGCATTGGGGGGCAGAAAAACAGTCACTAACTCTTATTTGCAATAAATTTTTATGCCTGGTTATGCAAAACATACATTGTCCTCTGTAACAGTTTCCATTGGTATAAAAAGGAGATAATTTTCCTTATATCATGGACCGTTGGGATAAACAGTAAATAGCATAAATATAACAGTATAAAACTCAGTTCCATAAACAGGCATAAAAGAAGAGAACAGTGGTAGTTTCTGCAAGAACCAGTTCTTTGGGATGAACTAAGATCCTATCTTTGCTTGTTCTCTATTCTCTTCAGAGCCAAGGCTAGCATCTGTCTGGCTCTCACTGAAAGAAAAACAAATTCTAAGCAGATTCAAAGGGAGAAGACAACAGGAGGCCAATGGACCATTAGATCTTTCAGCAGGCTGGGACAGTGGGCAAAGACATAAACCTGGGCTCTCAGCAAACTGCTGGAGACACAGCAAAAAAGATTTATTATACTTCAGAAGCTTTTAATTTTTTTTCAAGTACTAGTGTTGGAGCTAACAAATAAATATCATCTAATCTGGTGAGGGTCCCTACACCTTTTTTGCCCTGTTCCTTTCATTAAAGAGAATATTCATAGACACTTGCAGTGTTTTCTTCCCTAAAAGTCACAGTAAGATCTTCTGGAGAAATTAATTCTGCTTAAATTAAATGTGTCAGAACTCAGTTTTATCCCATCTTTACATTCACATACAAACGAATAATCCTTTATTTCAGAAGCTACAAACAAGGTATTTAAAAGTCAAATTGGCTATTGTCATGGTTTAACCACAACCAGCAAAGAAGCCCCACTCAGCTGCTTGCTCATATCCTCACCAGGACTGGGGAGAAAATTGAAAGGGTAAAAGCTGGAAAGCTCCTGGGCTGAGATAAAGACAGTTTAATAGGGAAAACAAAAGCCTACACCTTTTTTTTTTTTTTTTTTTTATATTTTTTTATTTTTTATTTTTTTTAATTTCAGGCATCTCCATTTCTGCCAATGACAAAACAAGAAATTAAAACATTCTGGCATTGTATTTTGCTAATGATCTTGAAGCTTGAGGTTTTTTTCTCCTACTATGACTCCAATCTTAAATAACCAGACTACCACAAGGCTAACTTCCTTTATAAATATCATATGACTTAATCACTGGAGGATATTTTTCTGTGTCAACCAACATTCTTCTTACACAGTGGAACCCTGATACTGTATTTTCTCTTAAAATGACACAAACTGTGTGGTTTGCAGTTAGTATACCTCATGGCTTTCCTGTTTTCCCTAGCCTCATGAAAATTTTTCTTTGATTTCACAGCAGTAATCTCAGTTTGACACTATATATTACATTTTTTGGTCATCTTTCTCCTTGTAAGTTCTCCAAAGAATCCATTCCCTTCTCATTCTCCATAGAGGAATTCATATTGACTGCAATGGAAGAAGTCAACACTTCAGCCTAATGTTGGTTCTTAAGACATGCAAAGCCTAATCACATCTGTGTTGTAGGATCTAAACATTCAATTGTATCCCAAGTAATTATCTGGGAAGTATCTCTGGTATACGTAAAAATACTTGTTTTTATCAGAGCTCTGTGAAATTTGGATGTTTGCCATAGATTTCAGGCTAAGGACCACATATTAGGATTCAAGGACATTAGGATTTATGTCCTTAAATAATAAGGAAATTTTCAGTGTATAATCCTGGTATGCAGCCCAGAGCACGGGTTTTATCATCCATGGGCTGCTTATCTGGGCTGTGGATTGATTGATCAGGCCAAGCAAATATTCACTGAGTCACTGCCTCAGGTGCTTATCAGATCCCATCACTTCTACAGCAGCATGTCTCCCTCAGCAAATGAAGTCAGAGTAGGCATAAACAAAGTACATGAAAAGACAAAGCACCAAGAACAGTCTGGATTAACTTTATAATATATTACAGGTAAGTAATTGATCCTAATAAGAAAGCCACTCTGAAGGAGCTAGGACTCTGGGCACTGTCCCTAAGTGTGTGCAATATCAGTAGAGACAAAGGCAAATTCCAAGAAATGAATTAATTGGAAACAAGATCCTACTGAGGTCAGTGGAAACTGCATCACCAAATGCATTTAAGAATCTTGAACTACAGTTTTAACTTCTGAATCACAAGAAATAACAAGATATTTCACGGTAACAATTAATTTATCAGCATCTTTAATGTGTAGGACACTCATATGATTTTGGCATCCATAAACAACACATTTTCCTAATTAACCACAGCTACTTCTCCAAATCTTATATTTAATGAGCACTAGTCTCTTTCAAACATTGATAAAGGATAAATGCTTTGACAAGCATAAGCCACAGATATGTCAAAATGAAGAATGTGCTGTATTTCTACATTTTTGCTTCATTTCTTGCTAAGAACTTCAAACTTTTATGAGTAAATAAACTGGAAAATTGAGCAACTTGCTCTAGTGCAGTTTTGGAACATAAGTATGAATAATCTGTTTCTATTAAACACACTATTTTAAATTGAACAAGTGCCATGCTGTATTTCAGAGTCATGTATGAACAAGATCTGTAACAACTTTACAGTGTATCTGAGTGCAAACAAAAAATACAACCTTTCTTGAAATATTAAAAACCAGACCTCTCACAAAATCAGCTTTGTAGCACGTAACAATGTCAAAGACATCATATTACTGTGGTAAAAATGGGAGAGCATTTAAAAGGTTTCCATTCTCACAGTAGCTATATTTCTTACAGTCTTTAATATACTCCCCTCCCCATCACAGGGATGTTGATACAAGTCTTGAAGCTGAAGTACTTATAGGAGATAAAGGATGATGTGCTTAAAAGCCACAAAAGTAATATTCTGAAGTATTTTATATACTCAGGGATGCTCAGATTTTCTACCAGTTAAAGAAAAAAAGAAAAGAAAACAAAGCTCAAATGGGTGCACTCTTCATCTTCCTCTAATGATTTTCCCACCGTCGGGTAGGAGTGAGAGGAATTCAATTTTAAGTAACTCAGAAAGAGAGTCATTGAATCATCAAGGCTGGAAAAGGCCTCCAAGATCATTGAATCCAACCATCAACCTAACACTGCCAAGTCCACACTAAATCATGTTCCTAAGCAGGACATTTACAGATTTTTGAACACTTCCAAACATGGTGACATCACTACTTCCCTGGGCAGCCTGTTGCCATGCTTGGCCAACCTTTCAACGAGGCATTTTTTCCTGATACCACATCTAAACCTCTCCTGAAATATGGAATTTATTAGCCCTGCACTTATGTTCCCATCTGGAAGAAAGAGAAGTGGGCACCTGATTTATGTGTTACCCAAAGCCTCTTTGAATGTAAAATACATAACTTGTGACCTCACATTCTACTTAAGTAATATCTAAAATTTCTCACTCTTACAACACTGAAGCCCAGGACTGAAAAGCCTCTGAATTCTCCTCTCAACACCTCTCCAGCAACTGAGTGCTTGTATCCCACTTCTGTCACACCACAGTCCACATTATCTACAAATATACATTTAAAGAATACAGAAAATATATTAAAGAAAGAAAACAAAGATCATTTGGCATCATGTCTGTCACAAGGACACCAATCCCCCCCCCATCTGAACAAAGCCTTACCTACCAGCAGTTATCGTTTGTGCATTGAAAAAGAAATTTTCTCCATAATCAAGTTTACTCTCTCCTAAGCCTCACTTGACAGGCACAATAATGGAGGAGACACCTAAAGGTCATGGTGTGGTTTTCTGGTTTTCTTAGGCATTAATTTTACTTTCAGAATCAAAAGGATGCTTATCTTGTGATCTTTGAGCAAACATTGAATATAACTTTGATCTGTACTTGGATTTTGTAGTGAGTAAGATGGGTCAAAGATTACCAGCTAGTATTTTTTACATTTCCTGGATGCTAGTTAACAAGCAATGAGAAACTAAATTATCTAGAACTGTTGCTGTAGGGACAGACAAGACACCTGAACAGTAAATTTTTATTCTTTACAGCTCATATTTATATGGTTTTCTAAAGGCATAGTGTTTAATTTGAGTTGGTTAGTAACTTATTGCAACTCAGTTCATTGGTTAGTAGCTGCTTGTGTACATGTCCATCAAAACCTTTCCTCTCTGAAGATGTTTATATTCTTTTTTCATGGGTACAGAATTATTTTCATGGTTAGAAATGTATATTTTTAGAGATTTTAGGGGCAGACTCCTTTCTCATGGGAACTTGTCAGGCCAGCTGTTAGCTTTGCTTAGCCAAGGCAGAATGCCTGAGCCATGATTTTACAAGGGTAACAAGGTTCTAGTTTTATAAGGCTTTATGTATATGCAGCAGGGAATAACTTTTGTACCTCAAAATGCTCAGGCTCTAGAACAAGCCATGGGTGTGGTTGGGAGGGACAGGATTTCTTGAAGTGTCTCACAGATCAGCACTGACTGATCTAGAAATTCCACAATAACAATCTCCTCTTGAGCCTAACTCAAATTAGGACACCAGACTTTGGTACTTTTGTACCACTTCAGGCAGATAAAAACATCACTGTTTGAGGCTCAGAGATTTCAATAGAGCCAGGACATTACCTTAGTTATTTGTGGGGAAGAGAAAAAATATATAGCCTGGAATAGAGCCATGCAAGAGAGTGAACTTTGAAAGCCTCTAATAAATATCTTAATGATGTGGTATTCCTGCCAATCTTTTTTTTTTTTTTTTTTTTTTTTTTCCTTTGGTGTTTTTATTAATATGAAGAGGTCCTCTACACCTTATATAGCCCTTTTAACTGCCTTATAAAAAGTTATGATTAAAAGTAGAATTTCATATCATACAGGCACTGAAATTATGTCAATTTTCAGATATCTTTAATTAATGCAGACTATATATCTTGGTTTTATTTCTAAAACTTTGTTTTCTAGTTATCTACTGAAATTACAGGCACAAAAAAAGTATTTTTCATTTTTTCATGGCTGCTGATAAGTTCCTTCTATGGGCAAGAGTTTGGCTGAGTAACCAAATCTGTAATTCCCAGCAAAAAATAAAAGCAATATAGGTATCTGTGGTCCAGCCCACTTCAAAGTGTTCTTTGTAAAAAGAACTTCTTAAAATTAGACCTAAAAATCTGCAGAGACCAAATTTTAGTGTGGTATCCATATCACCTAACTTTAGACTTCTGTGATGTAACCATCTATGTCTGATCTAATTATAGTCTCCCTTTTGAGATAATGGAAAGAAAAAGCACTTCTAAAACGTATTTTTTCTGAGCTACTTTAGTAATCCATCTTCAGATGAGATAAAACATCCCTGCAAGTGCCCAATTCTACTTTACCCCTCTGACAGGAGCTGTGATGATTGCCTTAGATGTAGGCATATGAACATGGATATCTAAAATTCAGCATAAACCCTTTTATCCAGGAAGCCTGGACACCAGTACAAAGTTTTGGCAACAGCACAACAGTAGTTATTCACTGAAATAACAGCAGCAGCTAGAACAGATCCTGACAGTATTTGCACAATTAATGATTGGCCTAATGAAAGACCCTGGCCTTTCCCATTTCAAAGAACCCACAAACCTGCAAATGAGCAATAGATCACACACATATCTATATATATGTTATATAATCAATATATGTCCATACAGGTGTGCCTGTATCTGTCTGTATAGGCAGAGATGTGGAGGAAATGCACACTTAAAGCTCTCAGCAACATTTTATGCAAGCTACACAACTCATAAACCCCTGCATCTGCCATTTTCACAGAAATATATATGTCAGATGGTGGTTCTAAAAGTGAAAGAAATGAGATGTTTCAGGAAAGCATATGGAACAACAATAAAGGAGCATTTTTAATTTCAGCATAATTGTAGTCTAGTATAATTACACTTAACTGTGATGTGAAGGAGAAAACCTTGAAAAAAAGTCACTAGAAACAGTTCATGAGGGAAGAGTGAAAGCTTTTCAGCCTAATTTGGCTGAAAGAGAACTGGATTTAAAAAACACATTTAAATACCAGCTTAGGTGGTGAGCATTACAGCACTCAAGTCTTTTCATAGCCTGAGCCTAAACAAGGGATTTAGAAATTATTCAATTAATTAATTTCCAGCAGTGCTTCTCAGTACACTGTGTTCTGCAATGGAAGTGCAGGCTGTTTCATTTGAAAAGAACTCAAAGAGAAAGAGTATTTAGAGCTAAGGAAGCCTACCACACATGGAAAGTGTCTTCTTTTCAAATTATTAGTGAACAAGAAACACAAAATTAAACCTATTTAGAGCAAACACTACTATTCCAGGGCATTTCATTCAGCTGGATTTCACAGGGAACCATCAAGAATTCAGTACAACTATGTGGTAAACACAAATAAGCCAGAAGTGACATTTTTCTTCCTCTGTTTTGCAATATCTACAAATTAAACAATGGGACAATGGTTTAAAAATAACTTGTTTTAAATCTTTGAATGTTACAAAGACAAAATTCAGATCCCTTATTAAAAAAAGACATTAAAATCTGAGGAATAAGTAAGTTTTTCAGAAGCATTACTGATTTGTTCAGAAGACTCAGGCTTATATTGCAGAGAAAATCTATTCTGTTCCAGGTTTGGTACAATTTTAATTCTTATCCTGAAAAATCACTGAAATAAAGGTATTTTTTCCTAGAAATTTTCCCTCATCTCAGAATAGGTGATGAAATGGGATTTATAGACAGTCTAGTCCTAATCCTTGGTTTATTTTCTATACAAGAAGCCATTTACAACTATTAAATGACTAAATTGTCAAAAAGGCAGAGACAAGGGAAAGAAACAAATTTTCCTCAATTCATGCTTACCTTGCTGAGAGACAAACACACAAATGAGCATTTAAAGAATTGGAGATTGAGTCAAGAGAAGAGGCTCTGGCTATGGGGATCCCTACAGACAATTTGGGCAGATGTTGTAGGGTTCAGAGGAGCCCAAGGCTGCACTGGCTCCATCCCTTATTCCTGCACATTATTGACCTCTTGGAACCTGGCTGCAAGCCTCAGGAATTGTGCATTTCTCCAAGAGAAATGCATTTCTTCAGGAAATAATTGCCTTTCACTTTTATGCAGGTCAGACACCATATCAACTTCACAATCTGATTTCAAACCTATCAGGCACTTATTTAGTTTTTTGTGTATCAATACATGTATTACTAACATATAATTACTGTCAGTCGAAGACTTTATTATATGAGCTTTAGAGGGTGTGGGATATCTAAACTCTGTCTTTTAATTAAAAGAGTCTTACATGATAATCACTTAATCTATTCTGAGCTTCCTGAGACAGCAGTCAGGTTTACCTAATCTATATAACTGTCATGTGTTTAATTAACTAATGGTTAATAGGGATTTTTAAAACAGATTAAATCAATAGCATTAAGCAAAAAGACAGATTTCTAATGAGACTCATTGATTTGGTGGTTGATTTTTAATGATTCCAGAATGAGCAAGCAATGTCTTATAGAACAGAATTACATCTCAACAGAGCTTTATTACCTTGTTTGAGAGTGTTGTATACTGCTTTCTGGAAGGAATAATTCATTTGCAGAAGTGCCTCACTGTTTTAATGTGGGACAGTTAAGAATATCATTAACATAGAAATGTTATAAAACCTCAGAAAATACTCCAGTAAGGCTGCTCTTTTGGTTAAGGCATCAAAAAGGATGTTACAGTCTCACAATCCTGAGCACATGAATATCCAAGATGAGGGGCCCTGCTGAAGTGACCAGGGAACAGAACTGGATGCCTAACACAGAAAATACCAGGGACCTTCATATGGCAAACCTGCTTCACTGGACACAGCACAGCAGTTTCTACATTTTGGTAACAACTTGCAAGTTGAAACAAGCAGCTTTGTGACTCCATTCTTCACCTAACACTCATTCTAATAATCAAATACCTAAGATATTTCAATTCCCCACTTAATTATAATTGTCAAATTTATACAATTCTTTCACAACCAAAGAAAAAAATCTTTCTGTGATGGCTTCATCTTTTCCTGTACAGTTCATAAGTGAGTTGTATAGACACCTTCTTGTCTCTACTGTATTCAGCCTTCTATTTTCTTAAGAAGCCAAAGACTTACTCATAGTTAATCTTGTCATTTATTGATTACTTCTCCTAACTTCTGCCTTGATCCTCCTTGCATTACTTAGTTTCAAAACACTTTCTAGAATTCCTTCTCAGGATGTCATCCCCAAATCCACCTTTTTTCCCAGGCAAACCTCTGAGAATTCCTTTGCTTTGCAATGATGCGCAAATTAATATAATGCGTCCTTTATAAATTAAATTTTAAAAAAGGTTGAAATCACTATTGTCAAGAAGCTTCTTTTTTACACTAGATTCTAAGGCTTTTGCTCTTTAAGGCACTTAAAACATATTTTTACTTACTTAAGGATTTATACTACTACTTTGTATCTATGCAACTTAATTATATTTCTACTTAAAACAACTTAAAACAAACTTAATAATATTTCTATTTAAAACTAAAGCTTACACCTGTATGTGTGGGTTAATATATTTTAATTTCTCTAAAGGCTTTAATTCAAACCCTCATTCTCATCTCTCTCTGAGGAACTCAGACAGGCCTTTATTTTTCACACTTCAACACCTATAAGAATTTTTATATCTATATATTTTTGATCTGTGGTCTAAAATATCTCCAGCATTTTCCAAGCAAATTCTTTAAGCAGAACTGAAGATACTTTTGCCAGATAAGAATTAGACAGAAAAGATTTTTTTTTTTTTTCTCAGAACTCATATCTAAGCTTTAGAACCATAGTTACAAAATGATGAGTAGGTCAAAAACAAAATGCAAACTGGTCCAGCTTCTCACATGACCTCATGAGTAGATCTGCCATTTTTCCTCTAATTATGTTGGGAAGGAAAAATAATTTCAAAGTGCTGACATTTGAAAAGTGGTGACCAAATTCAACTTGAAAATGTTTGACCTCAGAGCTGTAACAGCCATCAGCATAAAAAGCTGGGAAATGCTGCATTTGATAAACTGCTCTTAGGCTTGGGGTGAAGCACAAAAGATCTACAGCAGCTGAGGTTGTGAGATACACAGGATAAAGGCATGGTTAAACATCCTGACAAATTCCAGTGCCAGCAGTTGCACTCTGAGTTTTTAAATGTCCCCCTGCTACTTCAAGTAGCTGTTGCACCTTTCAGTCACCTTTCTGGAGTACTGCTGAGCACTAATACAGAATTACCACCTTGGCAACACTGCACAAGGAGTGGACTGAAATGATCTCTACACCTGCCATGAAAACCACTGCCCTGGACTCCTGGAAATGGATTCCAAATGCAAGCTGACCTATGGCAATTACAAACAGTGGCCAACCAGGAATAGCCTTTTAGGAGCACAATAAAATACTTTAAAAGCCCTTTCAGGTCACATCATGAGTTGTTACTGCAGAAACATTTTTCATCTACAAAGAGCTCCTGTATCAAAAAGCAACAAAAGTACTGACAAAAAAATAGAAGCAGAAAAACTTGAGAAACATAAATACATCCACTGGCAGATGGATCAGCTTTTGCTGGCTAATCAAAGCCCTGTCAGCTTCAGCATGTGTGTGGTCAATGACAAGCCAGGACACTCAAAACCTCTCAAAAGACAATCCTGTTCCATTCCATTTGCACCCACTTGCCCTCCAACAAACCTTCAGTTTCTCTGGTTTGAGGATTTTGTACAATACAGAAATTTTCCCAGAGTGTGTAGATGGGACATGGTTAGATTTATTTTTTTTAATCCCAGAGTCTAATATCAACCAGACATGAGTTCAAACAGTTTTTAAGATATGTTATTTTCTGTCCTTAATTCTCTCATTTCTCTACTATGTCTTGTTATAACAAACAACAATTACCATGTTTTACTTTTATCTGATTTTACAATAAAAAAAGATATATTGTACCATTTTTCATATTTTCAGTGGGGAAAGATCTTACTTTGGGACACAGACTTTTACTGAGATTAATTCCCACAATTAATCTCGATGAATTATATGTTTAATTAGATGCCTATTAATGTTTTATGCCTACAATGAATCACAGAGCTAACCTGAGGAAACCAGAAATGCACTGAATTAAAATAAACTGTTGGTTAAATTGGTATTGTGCATAAATATCAGTAATGAACCAGAAACATGTTTTCATGCAGGCAGTAATGCTCCCTGAGAAACACATTAGGAAATGTTCTTCTAGGGGTATTTGTCACTCCAAACCCTTGTAAAGTAGGTATTTACTGTTGTCACTGCTGGTCCTCCACAAGAATGAATGATTGGAAGAATGTGTTTAATTTTTGTGCAGTTCTTGCTCCATTGTCTCAGAGCAGGAACACACAAACCATGTGGCTGCCTTGTAAAGAGCTGCTGCATGAGGTGCCTCTAGCAGGATCTCAAGGGTGGAGGGTGAAATACTAAACACTGAATTTGTACCAAATTCTTTGCTCAGAAATCTCAAAATTGTTGCTTTCTGTGGATTTGTGGGGAGAGGGGAGAGGAGGAGAGGGAGCACGAGGAAACACTTGGGAGATTAAACTATAAACTTGCTCATTTGTGAAAAGTATTTGGGGACACAGAGCTCACAAGGTTGAAGGTGTTGGTTTCCCCCAAAAATCCCTTTCCTGCAGAGTGGGCTGTGCCCAGCTCACAGCCCCACCTCACTCCAAGGCCTGTGGGCTCCAGGCCTCCCAGGAAACAACCAGCATGTTCTTTTTCTCTAAATATTGGAAGCTTCCAGGAATTTTCAGCAGTCCCAGACATCCTTTCTCACTTCTTTTGTATTGTTCAGTCCTCCATTAGCAGCTGCACTGATTCCCCAGGGCACTTTGGAGCAGAGGATAAAGTCCAGTTTATAGTGGTCATTACTGATATTATCTCAAAGCATAAAATTTCTGCATAAATGAAAAAACAGCAAACTTGCAAGAGACTAAGTTAAATTTCCTCTATCATTTTGTGTGTTGATTTTCAAGAATCAATGTATTAGTTTACTGCAATTTGGAAGCATACAGGACAAATGCTGCTCTTTCCCCAACTCCCCGAGTTCAAATGTAGCATGCACCCCAGTCACAAGATTCAGAAAATAGGGAATAGCACTCACATATTCACATTTCAAGAAGTGCCATGATTTTAAACTCTAACCACAGTTTCTTGATTATTTTTACTGACACATACTAATCACCTGTATAACTGATGTTTAGTGGGTACAAAGCAGAACTGCAATTTCCCTAGAAACATTTGCAACCACTCTTAATAACTGGTTTTTAAATGAACTTCCTGTTTAATTAATTTCAAAAAGGTGGCTTGTCATAGGAGATGAATCATTACTTTACTTTCTAAACAGAGAAATAGTTTTTGGAATGTGTTTGCCTTTTTTTTTTTAATTTTTTAAATTTTTTTTTATGATGGCAGTGTTTTGCAGCAGTGCAGGGGTTTTTGACAGTGTAATCTACAGTGGAAAACAGATATTGATTTGTATTAATATTTTGTTTTCTTGAATTTTTTCCTGGTCCTTATAATTGTGCAGAAGTAAGGCAACCAAGATTTTTGCTGTTTAACCTTGATGCTGCATTTAAATACTGCTATTGTGGCATGCAAGTTTGAAGCAAAAGATTTGGCTACATGATTTCAACATCAGAGCTGCAAAACTTATCTTCTGCAGACTTCAGAGATCTGGTTAAAAGCAAACAGGTTCTGAGATCTTCAATTTGGACATCTTTTGTGTTCAGTTTGGTAATTTTATTTTTACATGTTTTATTTATTTACTATTAATTTTACTTAGAAAATAATGGCAAAATCTCCAGAAAGATTTTCTTTGAAGAGTGTGCTCAATAAATGAATGCTTCTAAAAAAGCCCCATTTCAAAAGTCTGGTCAGTAATAGCTTCATGTGTCACCATCAGCCAAATCAAAGAGTACATGGTAAAAATTTTGATGAGAAAGTTTTCAGTTTTCATTGAAACTGACTTTAATGGAAAATATGAGTTTCCAGTACCTTTTTTTTCACATAACTGGTGAATGTTTTTCATCAAATAAGTGTGCATTATTAAAAAAAGATAATTTTTACTGCAGGCAAACTATTTTAAGCTCCTAACCTTTCATTTCTTTCCCCTTTGAATTCCCCACTCATGCCAAATGAACAATTTAAGCATCTCTAGATGTGCTGTAAGGGAATACAGTTAAAATGCCTGCTGTCCTCTCCCCTATCCTGTGTTCCACATCTGTGTCACTATTTGCTAAGAGTGGTGAATAGCAGCAACACACTTCTTAGGTGAAAGAAGCACTTTACTGAAAAACCAACTCATATTTATAGGATGGTTTGTGAATTTAAGTCAAAATAGCAGTTCCTTGGGCAACAGGAGAAAACATCTCATTGTTTATTAATTCCTTTCTAGTTAGAAAGTTATCACCCTGGGAAAAAATCCTGGACAGAGCTGGGAAAGTCTCACAGGCTGGGAGTTAAAGCTCAGAAGCTGGGAAAAGGCTGAAATATTCTTGGGCCTCCAGCAGTGGCCACACATCTGCTCTGCAGCTTCACTGGGCATCACAGGCAGGGCAAAAACACAAGACAGGTCAAGAGAAGCCACAACAATTCCTGGAGACCCTGCCTAGCCCACCACTGACACACCAGGAACCAGCCTGACAAAACCTGGGGACATCTGAACCAGCACTGCAGCTGAGACTCACGGATTTCATGACACAGTTTTCTTTTTTTTTTCAGTGCAATCCTCCCAGATTTGAAATTTTCTACAAAACCCTCACATTTATCAGATTGGCTTTGATAGCAAAGAACTGGTACTTCAGGCCAGGAAAGCAAAGCTCTTGACACCACACATTAAAAAATAATGCCACAGTGCTTTGGCAATGGTGTCAGCACACCAGCTGCCTGCCTCTCCCACTGCAGATAGAGCTAAACTCATTTGCTGCTACTAGAGGGAAGAGAACTAAGTTTAGCTCTACTAATTGCATTTTAGTCACAAGAATATAGCCACACACCCCTACTTGCAAGGCTTCAAAATTTTTATCATAGCACAAATCTTTCCCTTGGAGAAAGGGAAGAACATTAAATACTGACTCAAATTTTTGGGCTCTACAATAAGAAAGAAATATAAACTAGTAGCATCACTTTGAATTTATGATTTAGATTTAATTCCTCTTGCAGAAAACAGAGCCTATGCACCGTGATTTAAGGAATGGAAGTCTTTCCTTTAGTTTCTCTATTATAACCCATAGATCTTAATTAATTGCAAAAAATTAAAAAAAAAAAAGGTATATTTTTTCTATATTTCCCATTACCTTTCATCAGACTGGGAGCCACACTATTTTCTTCATTTTCATAGATTATTATTTTTTATTTTGTTTTAATTCATCTTGTGCATTACAAATATGCACTGATAGCAATTTTAGTTAAATTCAATTAAATTAGGTTTACACAGAATATCTTTAATTTTCTGTCCTGCCAGTGTCCAGATGATGAGCTCATAATACATTTATGAATGTTCTCAATTCTTACATTGTGTATTCTCTGCTAAATTTGAAACCAAAGAAGCCATGGTAAATAATTCAATATTAGAACTTCAATAAAGGCAAAATTAATTCTTTTTCACATTTTTTAAAAGGGTACAAATCCTGTAAAAATTCCATGAACATCTACTCTGACCACAACATTGCTGGAACTGGAAGAATGCTAGACAAGTTCTGATTTATAGAGGTATTTCTCAGGAGTGCTGTCTAGTTCTGCCACATGGGTGATATGTTTTAGAAACATGCATAGTAAAATTTTGGGGTGAAATTGATTCCCTTTGTCTCTTTCATAAAACTGAAAGTAACAAAATAGAAGAAATTCAATGATAAAAAAAAAAGAAACAAAAATATCTCGGTCTGACCAGACTGCAAGCTTTGCTCTAATATTATTTCCAGGATCTATGAAGTGTGCTGATTAGGACAATATTTTTCCTCCTACATGTAAGACAGAATGCCAGAAATACAACAAGCATAAGAAACAGCTTGGCAGAAAGTTGGCATTTCAAGACTACTTGTGGGGGAGCGGAACATGATAGCTAGATTAGAGAAAATAAAGAGACTTTCCAGCTAATTAATGTGCCATTGTCGGGGTTTAATCCCAGGCACTGAACTCCCTCACTGCCTCTGCTACCCTGTGGGGAGGGAACCAGAAAGAAAAGGTAAAGATCTCATGGGCTGAGCTAAGAACAATTTAATGATTGAAAATAAAATGTACTAATACTACTGCTACTAATAGTAATAATAAAGGAGGGAGAGAAATAAACCCCAGGAGAAATAAGTGAGGCATGGCACAGTGCTCAGCACTCACCACAGGAAGGCCAGCAGCAGCCCCTGCCCCCAGCCAGCTCCCCCAGTTTATCCCCTGGCAGGATTCCATGGTCTGGAACATCCCTTTGGCCAGCCTGGATCAGCCTGGCTGCTCTCCCCTGCCAGAGCTGGGCAATCAGAAATCCCTGACTGAAAGCAAACCCTGCTCAGCAACAGCTGAACATCAGTGTGTGCCACCAACATCATCCTCAGGCTCAACCCAAATCACTGTACAAGACAGAAAATGAAGACATGAAGAAAATGAACTCCATCCCAGCTAAAACCAGGCCAACTAGCAACTGGTAACAAAATCCAGCCAGTACAGGCACTTTTGTGTATGATTTGTAAGAAATATGCAATAGGTTCATACTGATCAGGTCAATGGAACACCTGGTCTTCTAGTAAGAGCTTAAAATTTGGAAATCGAATTTATTTTTAAAATCAACAGGAATGTTTATTTTGGAAATTTATGGGGACAGGAAATATATCAGAATTCAGTTTTATCATCTAGCCAATTAAAATAGCTTAATTTTTCAAACCTTCATCTTCTGAATAGATATAAACCACGAATTTCAGAATTTTCTCAAAATGTTCATATTAAGACCTTCTTCTTGTCCTCCTACTCTGGGACACTCTATTAACTATGAGAAGCAAAGCTCTTATTCTTCAAAAACCAAGTCATGTTTTTTTCTTCTATTAGCTAATTCCCTCACTCACAGTCAGTGCCAATTTTTTCCTTCACATCTCAGTCATGAAATCCAAGTTCATATCCCATCAACAGCAGCTTTGCTGTTGACTTCATAATAGCCAAGATTGTGGTCTCAAAGAATATTAAGAATCTGAATGCTAAGTCTATCATTTATACCTTTTCCCATACTGTAATAGACTTTGATTCTATGCAGAAAAATGCAAAAATCTCACCACTGTAGTGACTAGCCCACATAAAGCTGCTGCATTAATAGCTTTTTTTCATATGAAGAGGATGGCAAAAGAAAGAAAATTGTCTACAAACTTATCACCAGTATCTGAATGTCTTGAATTACATTTTCATAAGACAAGTCCATTAGATAGATCTTAGATCTGGCATATTGTATAGCAAAGCAGCAGGACTCTGCTATATAGACACATTATAATAGCAAAGGCTGAGCTAAAGAATAGAAACTTTAACTCAAGCAGGACTGAAATAACATGTTAAATTTAAATAAAGATTAGGTGGAGGATTGGGATCAGACAGTATTTGATTTAGCTAGAAGGAAGCAAGGTATTTTAAGAGCATTTAACAAAATCCAAGAAAAATCAGACTTCTGAGGTGTGGAGAGAAAAATGGATTATAGTGACATGGATACAGAGGGCTGGTTTACTATTAAAGTGCATAAGCAATAAGCCTATTCATTTAAAAAGTAATGAAATTTAACTTTTGATGCCCTTAAGGACAATATTCTTCATTTATTGCTTTGAAGATACTTCAAGGGAAGAACAATACCTTCTCATTTCATAGGTATGATTCATTTCAATGATGCAATTTAAAATATCATGGGGTATTTTACATACTGTATCATAAAGGGATCTGCAAATGACAGCACTCTCCAGAGCTGACCACTGCCTGCTTTGGGACACATAAAGCAACCTGCAGAGCACAGCTGCTAATTATGTTTTTTATTTGTTCCTTCTTGCTTATTAGAGGATTGGTTCTTTTAAACACAGGTGAGAATGAGGGAAAGGGAGAGGACTTACGACAGAGTGCTAAAGACACCCCACATTGTCTTGGAGACAGTAGCCTGTCTGCAGGTTTTTGTATCATGTTTGTTCTAACCTTAGAGGAATTTCAGAATTTTCTTGTACTGTGAAAGCCAACCTTAACTGTAAGATAAGTAAAATTCAAAGTAATTGTAACAGACTTATGGTGTCTCATTAAAACTTTTGGTATCTAGAAATAAAAGTGTGTTGCTCACCTTGTTTTGAGCTGAGTCCACTGGACAATCAATACTCTGGGCTCTTTGTTGGGCTTGTATTTTGTATAATCCAGATATTGCTTGACTTTAACCTGCTGTCAGTTTTGTTAGAGGATTTGGTTTTTTCTCCAAAATCACATAGATTTAACTCTGAAATGTAAAAAACTGTTTGGTAAACATCCCAAACTCTTTGTCATATCCATGTTTCTCTTTAGGGATGCTTATGTCTGGAATCTGATTTAATTAACATAGCATATATCTCATTACATTAAATCATGAATGATTAAAATCCAAACATCAGGCATAAATTTTTGTTAACTTTATGTATTAACATGACAGCAGAAGCACTGCTCTGCTGTGGTCTCAGTGGACTCCCAGAGGCAGGAGCTGGCTGCCCACCTCCCCACACTGATCCAGGACACTCTGAGCCCTGCAGCTGAAGAGAATTTCATCAAAGGGAAGGGAAGGGTTTGGTTCTGTACAAGGAATAAGAGAATGACTTCAGCTGGAAAAAAGTGTCATTGCAAAGCCCCTATCCTGCATAGATTAAATTTGATACTTATGCATACATAAGTACTTGCTCATATGCATTTCCCCCAGAAATCAATTTGCTTAAAATGCTGAAGATCAGATTGAGGTTGAGGTTTAATAGCAATTCCTGCCTGAAAGTACAAATTTACAATCAACAAAAAAAAAAAAAAAAAAAAAAAAAAAAACAGCCCATCCCAGTATCCAAGAGGTGATTTACACTCCAGCCAGACCAACTCATGCCACTCAGGTGTGGTGCCACTCATATTTTACAATACTTCACCTCCACTCACTGCTTGCTCTCAATATAGCTTAGCACAGATGCCTTCCACCATAAATAATTTCAGCCTTCCTGAATGCAGATAAGACACAGCCCAGATATATGGTGACATTTCATTTTAGGATATATTTAAGTAATTCAGAAACCTACAGCACAAAACAGGAAGCATGAAAGCAATTTTCTCGTTCTACAAATGGATGTATCCTGGTACGTGGCAAAGGAAAACAAAACACTTTGTTGGATAGAACAATAAGATCTTCTATTAAAAGACAAAATAGATTGAGACTAAGAAAAAGCAGATTTAGTGAGAAGCAACTAATTATAATTTAAAAAAGCACGTATGCTAGCTAACCATCTGCCACCAAGGGAACAAATTTACCTGCTATTAATTTTGGAGATAAACAGAAAGCTGAAATACCAGATTTCACAACTTTGAGAAAAATCACTTGCATGCAAAAGGAGGTCTATGGCCTACAGCATTTAATTTAACATCTTTCACAAAGCCCTAGGGACTGGAGAAGAAAAATGTTTCATAGTTTGCTAGGAATAGGTGTGTCCTATACACATCTACAGCTGCCTAATATTTTGACTATCAGCCTCTTGTGATGGAACACTTTGGGCTGATGTTGACCAGCACCTTTGGCCACAGCTGTTGGGTGCTGGTTTGAGACAGCAAATGGAGCAGCAGAAATACAGGATGACCAACAGATGAAGAGCTTTATTTATACTGATCTCAGCTCTAACTCTGTCAGGAAATAAAATAATTCCAGACTAACTGGAAGTCAGGATCCACCATATGGAGCAAGTAAGTTCTTCTGATGGATTCTCAATCAAATTCAAAAATCAGGCTGACAATATGTCAACAATATCTTAAAATCATAATATCAGGTCTACTGAGAAAAGCACACTGCCATTTTATAGCTTTGAATAAAAGTCAGCTTACACCCTTCTGATGCATCCTACCCTGTATGTGCCTCTTATAACAGAGGTAGCTACATTCTTCATCTTCATGTAGGATAGTACTTAAAGCAAAGATTTAGTGGGAGGAGAAAATAAAAAACAAATCAGGAGATTAGCTGAGAAGAGAGCAGGTTTCTGCCAAAGGCTGGCATTTAATTTACTACCCATGAACATACAGAGGAGCCATAAAGAAAAATGCATATGTATAACTGTAATTCTGACTGCATTTTTGTACTGTAGATATCAAGATCCCTTGTCCATTTATTTGAAATAAGAAAGTTGCCTAGTTATCAGTGACATTTAAATTCAAATGAACACTCAGTAAGGCTAAATGTCTGAGATGAGACTAGGTAGCTTAACCCATGAATTCACAGTCAGTTGCTGTATTTACATTGGTTCACATTCTGGGTTTTTCTTTTCATAATTCCTTGGATTAGATTATTGAAAGCAACATTTTAATATTCACCTCACACAGCAAAGTGCACTACAAATAGTATCAGAGGGCATTTTATACTCTGTAGATATTTATATATACAAGTTTATACTCCTGAAGACTGTCAAATCTATTTTTCTTTAGTCATAAAAATTCAGCTGTTGTATATCTGCTTGATTCCAGATGGACAGGAAGTAACTGAATCACTGGATATTGATTTCTAAGCATTTGAAGTATTACAGAGAATGAAATTATTTTTCTTTACAGAAGTCAGTGTTACACAACCAACACCAAAAGTACCTTTGCTCAATCTGCAAAATGTTCTATTAAATACAGTAATTTTTTTCAGGTGCAATAAAAACATTAGAAGGCTTTTTTTTTAGTTTAAATTAAATGTATTTTGAGTGACATGTTATCAGTTATCTGATTTTACATTTCCTTTTTTCTACCATTACTCCCTTTCCCACCATGTTTATTTTTCTTTCACCCTTGCTGTAAGAATATACCTGAAACTTTCACAGTGAGATAAAAGACTGGATGTCATGAAAGAGGAAACATCACTTTCAGTCCTATCCAGCACTGCCACAAGACCTGCATCTTTAGTTCTTTAGTTCTCCAACAGTTATCTAAGTAGCTTACAGCTCTGTTAGTCCAGAAATAGAAATCAGGAGGATGCCCAGTAAAATCACTTTCACAGCTAAGATAAAAAATTCATTTTAGTCTCATGAAAATTCCACAGAGGGTAGGAAATGCTACAACAGCAGTCTATGCAAGGAGAAAATGAGAACATGGAGAAAAGACAATTTCTGTAAAAGAGGTGCAGATGTGAAGCTGATTGCAGAGTGAGCCAGCTGAAAGTGGTGGCTGTGATCCTGTGCATCACTGGAGGGTGGCACAACATACACACACAACATAACAGTATCCTTTGGGAGCTCTGTGTATTACACCCACACACAGGAAAGTCAAGAAAATTTAGAGGATTTTTCAGTTTAGAAGACAGTTTAGAAAAACTTAACATTTTGAGCTCTATTATTTTATGCATAATACTTTGCATAGGGACAGCAAACCATTTAACAAGGGGCCTGAATCAGCAAAAAATATTCTGACAATTTCTCATCATTTCAATGACACAGATTCCCTGTGTCAAAGTCTGTTCTCATTTTTGAGGATATAAATATAGAGCAAGTCTTCTTTGGAGGAGGTGGTGACAGTTTATCAGCTTCATTTCAAAAAGTTCCTTACAAATTAGTCTAAAGCTATTGTATAAATAATATGTTTCTCATTTCTCTTTAGTGTATTAATAGAAGAGGATTTCCTGAATGGTGAAAAAATTCCTGTCTGTAGGACTCACACAACTGTACCAAATAACAGCAGAACTGTCACAGTGAGATGCTTTCATGCATTACAAATATGGCTTATTTCTGACTAATGATATTATTTACATATATATATATATATATATATATAATTTTATATAAAATATATAATTATATTATATTAATATTGTATAATATTAAATTACCAAGATAACACTCTGTTGGCCCTGGATATAAATGGGAAAACCATGGGATTTTATTTCTTACACGCTGACCCATATTTCAGTCACACAGTCACTGGACTTACAACTTATCAATGAATTGGGCAGACTCTAAATACTGTGTGAGTGGCCTCCTGCTGTCTTAAATTCCAGCAGTGGCTACAGGCCATGGGCTGAGTAACATTTTTGTGGAAATTATATGAACTTCAGAGCATCTGAATGATCAATCTCTCACACATGCAAACACCCACACACTGTCTGTCTCTATTTTTTATCTTGAAAATGAAATGTCAATAAGACATTACTTGCAGTTGTTTTGGGTTTTGGGGTTTTTTTATGTTAGTGGCAGAATGGTACTAAAAGCCATCTCAACTTTTCCTGTAGATACCCATGGTTTCAATAAACGTGTAGCACAGAGTACCAGCCAGAGTCTGACAACCTTTTTTATTCCTTGAATACCTTGAATTTCATTGCACAACCACACCACTGGACAAATTCAGGCTTTTTAGATTGGAATACTGAATTTAACCCTTTTGATCCAGGAAAGACTTGTGTCTGTTTTGGAAAGAATTTATGTTCCAACCTTAGTTTTGAGAAACTGCTGTTGGTTCCAGTGAACTAGAGATTTCAAATCTGGGCCACATTTCTCTGGGTGACTTGTGAGAACTACCAACATATATCCAAACTTTACAGTGTTTATGTAAGAATCATCCATTCAAAAACATTGGCTCCCTGCTATCCACATCTCACTAGTTCAACCTTGCTCTCAAAACACCAAGAGGAAGTGTTTGCAAAGTTCTTCTGCAGGGAGCTCATATTTTTAACAACAACAACAAAAAAAGTTGCTGCTATTAGATGTTTGGTCTTTAAAAAACAAAAAACCCCAACAACACAAACAAACAAACAAAAACAAACAAACAAACAAAAAACCCCAAACAAAACAAAAAAACCAAAAAAAACCCCCCCCAAAAAAAAAGAAAGAAAAATCCCCATACTCTAGGTTTTGAAATACAGAGTTCTTTTAAAATGTCATCAGCTTACCTGTCCAACTGAATCCAGAGGCTCTTCTCCTCTGTAAGAAGTCAGAAAAGGTCAATTGTCTTTGAAGATGCTGGAGGGAAAGTCAAACACATCTGGAATGAAGTCAGCTCTCAAGTGCAGCACTAAACAAAATCATGTGTTGTTATTTCTCAGTGTTTGTCTCTCTACAGTTGCAGGACTCTGGAATCCATTGGAACATGACAATTATTCCTAACCCTGGAGAAACCCAAACAGCCTCAAATCATCCCAGCTCCCAGTGTTACAACACTTTAACTCCTTTAATCAAGACTTCAGTGCCCAAATATCTAAAGAGGCTATTTCTATTTTACTTCTGATTTTTAAGACAGAGGAGAGAACATTCCTCAGCTTCATGCCCTGGGAGGATTTCAGCCCTCCAAAGCTTGTCCATGCTCCTCATGTTTATCTTTATATCTTTAAATGTTTTTCATTCAATTCAAAGAGCATGTATTTGGTCCAGAGGAAGGAACAGAGAAATCTGTTTTCTGTGTATGTTAGGGCTGCCCATTGAGAATAAAACCAAAGGTGTGCCCTTATCAGCCATGTGGAACTCTGGGCACAGCATTCTAGGCAGGAGCAGTGAAGGAGGTACTGCACTAGATTACTCCTTTAGGGCTCCTAGGATGAGTGATGCAGCCCCAGAGTGAATATTCCTGAGTTTCTGATACCTGTCTGGAGCTTAACCTCGATGGCTGAGGTGAGATCCATCCCCTCAGCCATACACAGACACCTCCCAAAAGGGTTTTAATCAATGTGTATACCTCCTGTCTAACCAACACTGGCATGGACAGCTCTCTAAAGCTTATCTCCACCCAGAAGAATTATTTTCTCACTCAAAATAATTGACTTGAAAGCACATATTAGACAAAAACAAGTAATTCTGTAATAATTCCATTTGAAAATATGACAGTTGAACAAAGCATCCCAGACTGCCTAATTACATTTTCCTCCTTCTTTCATGATATTTTCCATCTTACATCTAATTGAAAGTAAGTGGTCTGATCACTTCTGAGCCTGCTGCTCAAAGTTGTATTGATTATCAATAATATTAAGGTTCATTTATTACATTATTTCTAGCACAGGTGCCCAAATTGGAAGGTTATTCTTCTGTAAGCATCTCATCTGCTTGAAATCTTGTTACTTTCCTGAATGAAAAAAAAAGCTTTCCAATTGTACTTTTTCAGTATTTCTCTTTTTACCATATCTTCTTAAATATTAGTTTGTTTCATAATGATCATCTCAAAGTTTTTTTTTTAACCAAAAAAAGCCCACAATAATTTCACAAAAGCATGCAGTAAAACAGTTCAGTGTTATGCTAAGCCACCCAAACTAGCTTAATAAAACTGCTAATGTGACAATTTTACAATGCAAGATGGTTTGTTTCAAGCACAAGGGGGAAAACTTTGTGGTGGTGTGCTCTGTACACTGGACTATAAAGAAGTTTGATGATAGAAATGGATAATCTTAGACTGTAAGGCCTTACAAGTAACTCACAGCTCAGATGACATGATTTCATTTTTTTTCCATGTCAGCTTTTCTTACAGTAAATATTTTTTTCCTTGTAATAACAGATATCTTGCATTGGATGCAACATTTTAAAAAATCACCAAAACTATTACATTTAATTGTTTGGTTGTTTCCTGAGCAAAAGTAGAGTAAGGAACAAGAAAGGTTCCTTTAATGCCACGTATTTTCTATTAACTTTACAAGAGAACAAGCTGTGAACATGCATCAGTGTGGCCATGTGCAGTATTGGGGAAGCACCCAGCCATTGATAAAGAGTGCACTGGGGGTAGGATAAACCTGGGATTTCTTCTGGGCTGTCATTTCCCAAAAATCACAGTTTTCCTCTTGTCAATGACTCCCCCACAAGATAATTATGCCCTTATTGGTGACATATTTAATTTTCTTTGCACCTCTAGTGTGTTCAAATGCAGAATTTCACTGCCTCTCATGTTGGTCAGGGACCTTGAGGGCTTTAGAAAAGACCACAAACTCAAAGTTTCTTTATTCCAGGCTGTCTGTGGTATCCACTCCAAAATTATGCAAGAAATCATATCTACAGATGAGCTGAGAGTCTCACAATTTGATATTTCTCAAGTGTTGCTTTTTTAGGAACAGCAATTTTAGAAAGTGAGCTTTAATAACTTTGATATTTATTTAACATTTGGCTAATAAATAGCAATCTTTTTTCACAGAGATGAAAAATATTTAGAAATAACTCATTGTATTTTTCATACAGAATTAAACTCAGAGTGCCAGACTCCACCATTTCTAATTTTTCTGAAATATGTATTAAGGTTATTCACCTAATTCTACTGCATTGACTAGCATTAAGGGAAAAGTCTCTTTTGAAAAGATTTTTAAAAATTTAATTTTATCAGAATAGCCAAAACACATGTTCTAAATTTATGTATATCTTTCCCTCACGCCACAAAGTGAGAAGATCACTCAAGAAATTACTTTTATACTTACTTAATTTTAAGATTTCATATTTTATTGAAACTTTTAACAGAGTAGCCAATGTAAGATTGGATAGGCACATATTCTGCATAAGATCTCAGGTAGAAAATAGGTATTTATTGGGAATTACAGCAATTGTCAAGTCTCCCAAAGCAGCAGCTCAGCAAAGACATTTCCTTTCTCATTCACATGAGCATCTCATATACCTTACTTATCCCTTAGTTGAGTTCTGCTCTGACACCCCAGGGTAGTTTGGGACAATAATATAATTTCATTTTTTACATGTAAATGGTTCATCAGGACAACTGCATGCTCACACATCTGAAAACCTAGAACTGGTCACTCATTCTGGTCACTCTCAGGGCATTCCCAAGAAAGTCTCAGCTGAGTTAGGGAGTATTTCTTTAGTAATTTTTATATCCCTTTGACTGACAATTATGGTAAAAAATGGGACACTAGCATATATCAGTATATGTCAAAAATGTATTGTAAATGTGCTGTGCTGGCTAAAGGAAGAGTGGCAGTGATAAAATGAGCTGTTTAGGTGGATTGAACTGTAGAAAATAGAATATGGTGACAGCAGAGGAAGTTATGAATGGTCATAAAAAGAAGAATCATTCAGGAAGAGGAGGAAAATTTCAGGACTAACAACTAAATTTTTTTCCCCACCTGATTTCTTATTTTTTTTCTTACACAGGAACATAAAGAATTAAGACCTTAGTACAACTAAAAAGTAGATCTTTGCTATAAATGTTTGATCAACATGCTATAAAATACACAGCTTTTTGGAAGAAGAATGAAGTCTCAAAACAAAAATAATATAGGTTAGCTACAAGAAAACACAGTGAACCTTCTGATAAGGGAAGAGGGAAGTCAGACATTCATGAGAACCATTAACTCCCTGAGTTCCAGTCTTTGGTGACAGTCAGTGTCAGAGCCACGATTTACTTCACCTGCATTTCAGATCTGTAGAATCTTCACATGGATGGTGAAGCTTTCCAGGTCTAGGAATCCAGTGCATTTAAATATCTATTTTCTGGGACTTTGCAAATTTCTGCTACATCAACACATCTCCTACTAATCTCTCTGTTAGCATCAATTTCTACATGATAAAAGTCTGGTGTAAGTTTTACATTTTTCTTTGTCTGAGATGGAGGTAATTCACTTTCTTCTGTGCCAAAATGGTAATCTAAATATTTATCTCAGAGTGATTTACAAAGCATTATTATAGATGCTATTAATGACAATGATTTGTAGTACAGTACTGCTGGTGTGGAGCCCAAAAATTAGGGCTCACTTGTGTTATAACATGCATAAACACAGCTAAAGGAGAGCCCTACTGAAAGAGAAAACATCAGTTTTAAGTCAGTCTTGAGACTCCATTAATGCAGGCAAATGCCCTGAGACTCAGTGATAGGACATATTTTACAAATGAAAAGTATAATTTAAATAATAATGTAACCAAAGGAAAACATTTATTAAATTAATTTAGGCTAAAGTAAGAGCCATGCAAGACTTTTCTCTTTTGCAGCACAAAAAGCTTCTCCCTGTGCCATTTCCATAAGTCTTACTGCAGCATTTTTAATATTATTTTTCATCTTGAGCTTAATTCAAGATGTTTTGTGAAAGCATATTCCTCTAGAAAGGCTGGTTTACATTTTATGCCTTTTATTTTCCCAGGAGAGCTGATCAGCCTCTTTCCCTCCTCCCTGCCTTATTCTTCTCCTCTTCCTTTAATAGCCAAGAAATCTTGGTGCTCAATTGTCAAGAGCATATCTGCTTGGGAGAATGTCTGCCTCCAAGTTCTTAGTTTTTTCTCCTCTGACAGAACCAGTCTTACTAAGAAGGAATTAAGTTTCTCTGGAAACTAGGGGTGTTTTTAAACATCATCAAATTTTAATTAATAGTGCACCACTGCTTTGTAGACAGACACAGTTTTGAGATGAAGATGCAGAGAGCTGCTGATTTCTAAATAGTGGATTGATTTCTTAGAACCTGCTTGTCTCCAGAGTAGCACAAAATGTAACAGAACCTCCACTAAAATCTTTAGCGAGAAATATAAATAACAATATAAACCCTCCAAAACCCTAATAAAAAACTCCTTTACAATAGCAAATCTAAGTATATGCCAGTGATTTCTAACCTTCTAGAGGGAAAAATTAAAATATATTATGGTTTTGATATGCCAATCTTTGATTCATTCACATTTGAATCACATAAATTTAGAATTAATTGCTTATTTTTTACCATAGTATCCTCCTTGTGGATAAAATACAAAAGTTCATTTTAAAAATATTTGTAGTATGGGAACTATAACTGTTCATTACTATGTAGTAAGTTTCCAATCATATTAATTATGTACCCAAGATAATCATATACTTGGTGCAACTTTTTGTTCAGTCAACAATGTCTTCTTGTAAGTAGTGTATGTACTATAAAAACAGGCCCCAAGAGGACTTCTACAAACCCAGTTCCCTGTTTTTTATGGAGATTTATCAATATGAGCCCACTTTAGCTTTAGGCAGAGAACAGAGGGTTTTCTCCCTCTGTGCTGAAAGGGCTTTGGGGTTATAAAGTCAAGCACACACGAGTTAGGAAATTCCATCCCCAAAGTGGCCAGAATAACTCATTTTGACTTTCTTTTGCTTGGGTATCCAGAAACAGCAGTGCTGAGGGCCAGAGGAAAGCCCATGAGGCCAGAGGGAGCCTGGACTCGCTCTAAGGTCTGACCAAGGCAGTAAGTGAAGTCCAAAGAGACCCGGCTCGGGGCTGGCACAGCACACCCAGGGCTTGGCTGCTGCCCAGCCCTTCCCGAGCACGGCTTAACTGAGCACAGAGCTCCTCCTGCCTGAGCCGGGCTGTGCCTCTGGAGCACCATGGGCACAGGCTGCAGCACCGGGACAGCCAGGACACCGGGACAGCGGGACAGGGACACAGCTGGGACACCAGGACAGTCGGGACAGCGGGACAGTGGGACAGGGACACAGTCAGGACACCGGGACAGCGGGGCAGGGACACAGCTGTGACACCGGGGCTCTCCAGGAGGGACTCAGCTGTGACACCGGGGCTGTCCAGGAGTGCGGGGACTCAGCTGTGACACCGGGGCTGTCCAGGAGTGCAGGGACTCAGCTGTGACACCGGGGCTGTCCGGGAGTGCGGGGACTCAGCTGTGACAGCCCCGCTCCGTGCCAGAGCACGGATGTCACAAGAGACTGCTCTTGGCAGAAGCTGCTGCCAGGAAAGGTGGCCAAGGAGTAACCAAGCATGGAAGTGGCTACACTGGGGATGTGAAGTGTGACACAAGACACAGATGAGTGCCAGGATCTTGATCCAGCATCAAAACAACTCAGTGTGCAATATCCTGAAGTTTGTGATCAGATTCCTCATAATTCATGCTTTAACTCTTGCTTTCTACTCCCTTTTCTCCGTTTTCAGCTTCCTGCCTCATTCCATTCCAGTTCCTCTATGCAGCTATTGCCTGTCTGATTCTCTGATCTGTGGCTTCTAGGTACAACTATTCTCTCTCACCAGCTTTTAATTTTACTATCTTCCACATAACCAAGTCTCTTTCTATTATTTTCTCCCACTGACACCTCATTTCACATTACATAAAGCAGGGGAACTGTGTCCTCTCCTCCTGGTGCCTTGAGCTAGAAAAAGTTCTGTGTAGTCTGTTTGAACACTAGTATGCACCAATATTATTTTCCCCACTAGAGTCATAATTCAACAAAATTAAACAATTTTTTCCTCTAATGAAGACAGGAGAAGGTACTTCTTGGCAATCAGAGGAACACTTTAGTTAAGTTTCTAGTGCCTACTTAAATATATAGGTCTGAGCCAGTCTCAATCTATATATCCAAGGAGGAGAAAACATATTTTCTACTAAATTCATTCCCTGAAATAGCTGAATCATTCTGGTTGACACAGAGAAAATACAGCCTTGGGCAGACACCTGACAATGCAATTTTCATACCGAGTGACAAGTTGAAAAAAGGTAAGAAATGCTGATAGCAAGTTCTTGTGATGGGATGCGTGGGACAGAGACACATATGAGCTTTGCTAACAATATTAACAGATTATACCAACAGAATTATTTATTGCAGAGCAGAAGCTTTTTCAAGTATCAGCAACTTACAAAGACTACCTGAGTATCCATCAGACCTAAGACTACAGAGTCAACATAAGCTGAGCCCTAAATCTGTGCCAGCAATTCTCTCCACCATGGCAGCAATAAAACCACAAGGTACTTCTATTTCCCAAGCAAATTACCTTATGATATTTTCCTTATAACTATCAAGTCCTCATTTCAAAATACTACTTAAGGGCAAGTACAGAAGGAAAAACAAAGAAATAAACATATGCTGACTTTGATGCTGTTGTCCCTCCGGTTCCCACTAATATTTTGGAGGAAAACATCTTTGAAAACTAAGCAGAGAGAAAGAGTGGGAGAGGCACACAGCTCATATCCTAAAGGAGCCAGAAGGCACCAGATAAAAGCTGATAAAAAGTGGGTCAGCTAATGATTCACAGCATCCAGTGCTCACAGAACCCTGCTAACAACAGCAGGGAAGATACAAATGCAGAAGATAATGTCAAGTTCTTCAATACAGAGGAAATGGATACAATGGAAATAAGTGACTCTGCCCACATCTGTATATGGAAACTGCAGATGTTGAGAACAGAGCTCCACTGATGATAATATTTATTTAGGTTCACTAGAAACTCAAAAGTGTACATTTGAACACCCATCTTTTCTGCATCCTGGACTGGTAATGTGGGGATCATGAATAATCATATTTTCTCTTAAAGATCTTGTTTTTTTCACCCAACCTTTTTATTTTTTTATTTCTTTTTTCTTGATTCAATCAGAGCAGTCAAACTGGGACAAAACTGTCAAAAGTAAAAAAAAAAAAAATTGGTAGCATCAGCTTTTGCAATAACAAATCTCAGAAAACTGCTGGATTGCTTATCATTCTGATATTATAAACATTCACCCAGTAGTAGGAACAACTTCTTTAAAAGTTAGTCAATGCAGAAAACAAAAGACAAGGAGGAAGGTAACTCATCAGGTAATGCTCCATTTTGTGTTTATGCTTTTGACAAAGTCTTCCACAGGGGAAAAATGCTTGTTTATGAATAAACCTCCTGTAGCCTCATTCAGCACTGAAATCAGTGGATTTAATGGGTCTTAATTTTTATTAAGAAACTTGAGTTACCTCAGAGCAATACACAGCAATTTCAGTGCAGGATTCCAGTGTTCAAAAGTGAAATCTCAACAGCCAAAAAGATGGCCTGAAAGAACAGAATTCCTCAGATTTTCCAGCCAGCACTGCTGACACACAAGCTCATGGAAATTCTTCCCCTTTACTCTTTGTGACTCCATAATAAGCCTGTGACAACTGCAGCAATTGCTTAGAAGCAAAAGGGGAGTAATTTATTTATGTTTGAATGTCTTTTTCCAGGCAGAGCCAGCTCCCTGTGCCCTGCTGGCTCTCCCCAGACCCTGGGCTGGGGTTTCTGCAGCAGCACGGAGGGCACTGCTCCCCTTGTGCAGAAAATTAAGCCAGTGACATTTATTACTGCAGCAGCCCTTCTGTGCCAAATCAGTCACTTTATTTTTGTGACAAGAGTGTATATTTATATGAATTACAACCAGCTCTCAAGGAATAAAGAGGTTTCATCAGAAAACCCGCTACCATTTATTTGAAATTCCAGGATACAAAGCCCTAATCAACTCCGGGTCATAGACTTTGTCTTTTATGAAGCGGCATAAGTTGACATTAGCTGAAAACTTGGCCCATTATCTCTGAGGTCAATGTTCCTAAAATAATTGTCATATTTCAAAAAATGTGAATTTATGGCTAGGTTTTTTTGACAGATTCTGTAAACAAAAATAAAAGCCTTAAATTAGAGCTCAGACCTGGTTTATATAATAAAATACAGGCATGACACTTCTAAAACCTTAAAAAAAGCTGATCTAAAAGGTTGTTATTTTAACAAAATATGTATTAAAAATTTAGTGTTAATGCTGTTGAAATTGTATTCAGAAGATAAAAGGAGTATTTTAAAACCTACATTTTCATTTTTTCTTTTTAAATTATTTACACACAAACAAACAACTTACTTTTTTAAAGGAATAAAAGCCCTGAAAGTAAAAAACATAATTAAAAATTTTGTTCTTTTCATGCAAAAATATTTTAATTGATCCTCCTCAATAGTTAAAATTTATTTGGTAAAAAATATTTTTTAATTGTTCATTTCAATTCAGGACCAAGAATTTAATAAAATTTATTACAAAATAAAAATTTAATTTTGTACCAAGATCTATTTAACTTAAGGTTATTGGGATACTCTTTTGGAATACTTATTCACTGAGGATTCACTGGGTCAGATTGATTCTTATTAATTAATCTCCACTGATTTCACTGTGCAATTTTCAAAGAAGGATTTGATTTTTATTTCATTAAAATGTCTGCATATGCCAGTAATATTTCTCACCACTTAGGTTAAACCAATTTGCTGAAAAATGGCTACCCCAAAAGAGGTGGCCAAACCCCCTAAACTTCTAGCAAAACATTCTTTTTATTACTATGTAAAGATATCTTAATTTGGAATTCTGTATTCAAAGCAAATCACAGTCTAACCTTTGCTTAGTATGTGATTAAAAATGGAATATATTGATACATTTTTTCCAGTACAACTTTATTATTTTTTTAAATTTGTCTCATAGAAATTCCACCTGTAAGAATGTGTTTGATTTCTTCTCGTGACCAGAGATTCTCTTTTCTCCAAGTCCTTCTCAGGCAGCTGAGTGTGAGATCCCTGTGACATGAGGGATAACACTTTCCTGCACATCAGCACAACTTTAGGGCATCACATTTCACTCAGAGATCTGGGAGGCACATCCATCCACGAGCCCCTCAGCAAGTGAGGCTGCTCATCATCCCCTGAGCCCTCCCTGAGCCCGGCTTTGCTGGGCCCTGCTCAGGGCTGGGCTTTGCTGGCAGCTGCCCAGGGGTGGCAGCACAGCCCCTGAGCCCTCCCTGAGCCCGGCTTTGCTGGGCCCTGCTCAGGGCTGGGCTTTGCTGGCAGCTGCACAGGGGTGGCAGCACAGCCCCTGAGCCCTCCCTGAGTCCGGCTTTGCTGGGCCCTGCTCAAGGCTGGGCTTTGCTGGCAGCTGCCCAGGGGTGGCAAGCCCAGCTCCCCTCTGCTGCCAAAGCCAGAGCTGACAGCCCCTGCAGCAGCCAGAGGATGCTGAGGTGTTTAACTCCAGCCCAGCCTGAGAGAGGGCACTGCTTTCACCAGGGTGGGAGTGCTGACAGACATGTTACATGGATATCAGTGTCTGGCCAAGGAGCATTCCAAAAGCCAGGAGCTTTTAGCAATTAACCTGCTGGAAAAGGCTCAGCAATTGCTGTGGCCATTTCATATCGAGTTTGTCATCCCGTGGCAGTTCATTAGCTGGGCTAATTGTGCTGTGTCAGCTCAGGCAGGTGGCCAAGTCACCTTTCCTGCCTCCCCTCACAGACAGCAGCCTCTGCTCTGAGGGATGGGTGCTGCAGATGGGGAGAAAGCAAATGCTCAGCAAAGCACCATGGCCTGTCCCCTCCCTCCCTCTCTCCAAGTCCATAAGGATAAATCATTGCTTCTTGCACACTTCAAGAGCTTATTCCCTTACACTCAACAGGCAAAGGTGATAGTGCTGTTTTCTGCATGCTCAAGAAACATTAGCAGCTTTGTAATGATCCTTCTTAACATAAAGAAATAAAAAACACGTTCCTGCTAGTCCAAGCACACAATAAGAAATCCAAATTTAAATTTGATTTACAAGTGAACAGATAAAATAGATGGTGCATAAGCATGCACAGCTCCCCACTATTATTCAGGTGTTTCATTGAGACTATAGTGAATTTCTTTGAACTGGATATTTCTGTTGCATTAAATCCCTGATCTGAACTATTAATTGTGTTAATTTAAGAGCTGTTTATAGATACAGAGAAATCTTATGAAAAATCTCTCTTCATTTGATGGTTTATTTCTTCAGGAATACAACCTCTGAAAATCAGACTGATAATTATATACATCTGCTGGTTTTACTGTGTTTGCTGCTGTAGCACTATCAAACAGAAATATAATGCTATGAAGTACTTTACAGTTCCTTTACAGAAATATGGATTCTTTCATGCCTTTGTGGGGCAGATGACACTTCAATTTCAATCCAGTGTAAACATTTGACAAATTGTTGATTACCCAGACTGAAATTCCCATAATCATGTCACATCATCTTAATTTGTGCTTCATAGTTGAAAAGAAAAACAACAAAAATATGTATTTTACATGTGTGGTTTTTTACTGATACTATGTGTTCATCACAAGCCTTTGCTTTATAAAAGAGGACAGAAGCAGAACTGAAAAGAATGACCAACTATCTAAGTCACACATGTTCAACACCATCTTTCCATGCCTCTACTTCTACAACCTGAAATTCCATTCAGTGGAAGAAACAACAGAGTAGCAAGAAAGATAAGACTCCTGAGCAGGACTGAGTCTCAGGATCAAAGTAAAAACATAGGTTGAATGCACAAAATGTGCCAGTCTGCATCTGTTTGGGAAGCAAAGAAAAATTAACATCCAACAGCACTACTCCAGAAAAAGTACTGATACTTATGATCCTGCTAGTTTCATCTTTAAAATGAAACAATAGTTATTGTGTCAGACAGCAAAAAGATGAAAAAGCCCTGCAGAAAGAGATATAGAAATAGGAAATAATAAGACAGCATTGAAATACTTGAAAATGTATTCCTTTGCAGTTTAAAACTGGTTCATCCACAAGAAGGCAGATGCTAAATACTGTTTGTGCTTTAAAAAATCAAATTTGCAGTTTTCACTAAACTTTTGCAGCATATAGCAAGGAAAAAAAGCTCTGGTCTTCTATGGATGTACCTTAGAGCTATTGCAGAATGATTAATAGATAATATTAGCACAGTTATTGGCCTAGATCTACAAAACACTATGCAATTCCTAATATGTGATAAGTGCAACCAGTTTATGCTACATTCAAATACACTCAGAGAAGCACAGAGTTCTCAGCATCTTATTGGAAAAATCATGCAAGTGTTACAGAAATGAGTCCAGAAAATTGGATAGTAAAACAGGTGATTCTGGTTGAACTATGTCAAAAATTGTCTGCAAAATAGGATGTAGAACCTACCTGTGCAGGTGACCTGCAGCTATAGAAGACCTAAAATATATCCATTATTCATTTAATTCAGCATACTAATAAAGGAATTTAGAGATTTCAGGTATAAAACATAAACTAGGAATTACCAGTCGGATGGATGGGCAGAGTCCAATAACATGAAGTTTAATAAATCCAAGTGCTGAGTCCTGCACTTTGGCCACAATAACCCCCTGTAGCATTATGGGCTGGGATGGTGTGGCTGGAGAGTGCCCAGGCAGAGAGGGACCTGGGGGTGCTGAAGAGGAGCCAGCAGTGCCCTGGTGGCCAAGAGGCCAATGGCCCTGGCCTGGATCAGGAATGGTGTGGCCAGCAGCAGCAGGGAGCTCGTTCTGCCCCTGTACTCAGCACTGAGTCTGCACCTTGAGAGCTGTGCCCAGTTCTGGCCCCTCAGTTCAGAAGGATGTTGAGATGCTTGAACATGTCCAGAAAAGGCAAAAATGATGGTGAAGGGCCTGGAACACAAACCCTGTGAGGAACAACTTAGGGAGCTGGGGTTGTTTAGCCTGGAGGAGACCCAGAGCTGACCTTATCAATCTCTACAACTTCCTGAAAGGGGGTTGTGCTCAGGTGGGGTTGGTCTCTTTCTTCAGGCACCAACTGACAGAACCAGAGGACACAGCCTTAAGCTGTGTCAAGGAAAACATAGGTTGGATATTAGGAAAAGGTTTTTTACAGGGAGGGTGGTAAAGTATTGAAATGGTCTGCCCAGGGAGGTGGTGGAGTCACCATCCCTGGATGTTTCTTAAAAAAGACTGGATGTGGCACTCAGTGCCATGGTCTAGTTGAGGTGTTGGGCTGGGTTGGACTCGATGATCTTGGGGGTCTTTTCCACCCTTGTGTGATTCTGTGGTTCTGTAATTATGCACTCTGCACTTTGGAGAAGAGAGGATTTATTTGCTTTGTTTTTAACAGAGCCAACAGAAAGCATGGCACTATTACATTAACAATCAGTAAGGATGCAGGTTTCCTTTCTCTTTATTCAAAGTCAGTGCTCTAACATTCAATTTTATATACACTTTTAACCTTTAAACTTTTCAACAAAAACACAAGCTAACTGAAAATATAATGTCCTTATTAGAAGGAGCAGGTCTACATCCCATTTCCTTGATCAAAGGTGTCAAAAACATCATCTCTCTTTCCCCATCCTGAACTACTGACAGGCAGAAACTGGAAGCAAAGAATCACTCTATGCCCAATATATTTATAATATTCCTTGTTTTGCTGTCCTTGCCTGGAGCTGTAGGAAGAATTTTGGACAAGATGGACCTCAGTGCTGGACTAATGGAGCAGTTCTTAAGGGTCACACTTCTGCATTTATATGATGAAAGCATCAGATGAAAGTCACCCTCCTGTCTGCCTTCCTTAGACACACACTCAAAAAGGTGTGGGGCAGAGGGGGGTGATTAATGAATAAATATCTAATTCTATAACCCAAATATTCAGGCACATCCAGCAGAAGTATCTCAAGAATTGTTGCCATTAACACAAATTCCTTAATTGGAATGTCTATCCAGAATGCAGATGACAGTTTTCAGTGGGAAATTTGCTTGTGATTGAATCAGCTGTGAATGCTGCTGTCCTGACACTCAGGCCAAGCTCTGCTGGGAGAGAGAGCTGGGCTTGCTGCCATTTTAAAAGTCTAAAGAAAGTCACAAGAAGTCACAAGAAGTGTCAGAATTTTAGAGGGTTTATGCATTTACCTCCAAAAATACTATGTAGAAATCAAATACATACAACCTGTGATTCCCCTGATTCACAAACTACTTGGGAGTTAGATCATTAAATAATTACTTGTCAAGAGATTAAACAAATGGGATTTGCAGAACCAAGTACTGAGCTATACTTTTCCCCATGCATCAAACCATTAAACCATCATCACATATGTTGACTTTTCAGGTATAAATGGAAATAAGATATCCCAACAAATGCAAACACGAATTGTCTTTACAGAACATGATTAGTCTCCACCCTAATTGCAGAACAAAAGGGATTAAATAAGCCCTGGAGCTTCTCCCAGTTGTTACAGAGGGGGAAAAAATTCCCCAGTTCTTTTCTCTTGCCACTTGGAACTTTGAATGTTGCATATTCTGGAGAGCTGTAAGGTAGTATGAGCAGGAGTAACTCCTAACTTAGGCTTTGGGGGCTTCAGCAATGGACAACAGACATACACTGTCATGTGTTCATCACAGAGGAATTGGTCAAATGACCTTTAAAGGTCCCCTCTAACCAAAACTAGTCTTTAATTCCATGATTCCTTTTATTATCAAAGCTTTTCCAGCCAGCATTATGGACTAAAGCAGTCTGTGCAGTCCTTGGAGAAAGCAGAAGGTTCCTCATTTTACCCAGGTCTCAACATGGATGTACTTGGCAATTAGATATAATTTTGTGTATTGAAGTCCAAAGCATTAAGCCATTTTTATTCTTGTTCTTTCCGTTTTTTATTTTGTAATTGCGAGACCAGCCAGAATTCACAAACTGTTTTTATAAGAACAGCTTTCCACAATGGCAACTCTGTTGGTGCTGCTGCATCAAAGAACCACACACCTCCCCTGAGTTCTGGACTCCTGAGTGCTGGGGGAAAGCACAATGCCTGAGATCAGGAAGGTATTGCTTCCAGCTGAGCACTTTGGGATGAGGCTACCCCTGAAATCAGCACAGTGATGACCTAAAATTGCCTGGCTTCATCTTCTGGTCCCTCATGCAGTCCATCCCTTTCATTCTTTACAGTATGAGCTCCTTAAACTATTTAGAGACATATGGCTTCAGCTCCTATTCATATTTTCACAGTCAGTCACTTTTCATTCTGGTAACCTTGCCAAAGGCAGATTTTGTCAGGTGAAGTAATTTCCATCACATTAGAGAGATTATCTTAGCTGATGTGAGCTGTACACAAGAGGCTCAAACAAGCACTGGTAGGCTTGTCTGACAAATGTAGGCTTAAATTCTTTCCTTCAGCTGGGTACAGAATCAAGAGACTGCCAACTACTCACAGAACATGCAATGAGGCAATCAATTAAATCAAACACAGCTTGAGGCAGAATAAAGACACTGAAAGGTTAATATTTATATTTTTTTTGTTATCTGATGTATAAATCAATCTCAGTTAAATTTCTGAGAGGGAAGTTTTTTCTTTAAGGGCTTATAAAAGGTGTTGTATAACTGACTTGTTTCAGTGGCAATGATGTCACAGCAGACACAGCCTCTCTCATTCAAAAATCAAACACTCTCTTGGACAACACCTCTGAAGTCAATGTCACTAAACAGCAAGAAAGCAAGGCTAAAAAACCCACTGCTGCCTTCACTTAATCTCTTCCAGCCTCCTCCTAGTCTTCAAAATATCAAAGAATAGAAGGATACAATATGTGACTTTAGTGTCACTCCATCTTTCAGCTAAAACAATGTGAATCAGGACATTTATTTTGAAAGCATCAATCCTAGACTGTGCCAGTATGTTCTGTCTATTGATCTCATTTGAAAACATTAAGTGTTCTAAAGTATTCTGACATCAGTAATAAAAATGGGCAATAATATATAAACTACTAAAAGACCCTTCCCATTCAGTCTTGATTTTACTGGAATTTCAACCTAATATCCAGTTGCAATTAAATCTTGCTCATTTTACAACCCTGGCTGTCAAAACATGCTAAATTTACCATTTCATAAGGTTCTGAAAGTAATCCAGGTGAGACTCAGTAGTCAAATTGGTTTTGCATGTGATTTTATGTTCATGCAATCTCCAAACTCATCAGAACTCAGCATCCTTGAAATTCATTGTGCTGAAATGAAAGTTAGGGGGAATTCAGAATCACCTTAGAGTTTTGTACAGCTCTCTCCTTTGCTCCTATTTTTTTATAGACCCAAGTAAGCTACAATTTTCAATGTTTCAAAATTCTTTAGCCGAAATTACAAAAAGAAAACAAAAGAAAGAGTGGATAATTTTTTGCTTTGGTTTGCTTGTGTTCATCTGTGATTCTTTCAGCTTGGACAAGTGATATATGAGGAAGCCATTCAAATATTCCCTAGTTCCTAGATAGTGCTGTACGAGGCTTATGGGTTTAAGAACTGAATTTAACAAAACACACGTGACAATTTTCTGTGGGTAGCTGACTCCTATCAGCTTCTTCTATCAGTTCCAATATTACCATGTGGTGACCAGGTGGAAAAATTGGTTGGCACCACAGGGAGACAGCCAAAGGCTGAACTTTGGCATGTGTGTCTTGCTTTTTGTCACTAGTGGCATTGTCCAGCTGGCACAGGAGACTCCGTCAGCTGGACACTCACCTGGGGTCAGTATTATGCTCTGAAATCTGATGTTTCTTCCATTCCTATCATTGCAATCACACCTCCCTACTCAAGCACTCTATGGATCTGATGCCTGGAAATTAAGCTGTTCATCCTAAATATTTCCATATCTAAGGCATCCTTTTGCACTGTTCTAGAGAGTCATCTTGACATTAGCCACAATCCCAAGGAAAAAGCTGTCTGACCAGGTACATGGAATGATAAAAGGAAAAGGCTACTTCTACTTTCTTAACTTCCTCAAACTGAGGTAGGAGTGACAAGTAGGGCACTTTGCTTTGGGAAATTTGGTAATTAAATGTCTCTGAACAAAAAAAATTGAAACCCGTATTTGGAAAACCTTGTTGTGGCCCACTGTAAAGCTGTTCATAAAAGTCCTTCTTTGGCACAAAAAAGGGACTTTATTTATTTAAATTTCGTACTCTTTTTAAAAATTCCCTTTCATATCCTAAGATAGCTACTGCATAGTTATGATTTTGCTTTGCTAAATCCACCAGCACCCGGAGGGGGCAGCTGTGCCACAATCAACTCAACAAAACAATATGCTGTGGACATATATTTTTGTGGTTTCATGGTACTTCAGCTTTTATCTTCCATCTCATTTTCATTTTTCCATTTAATTTTATGAATTCAAAGCCACTGATGCAACTACTTAATTCTTTACTATGCATCTATTCCATAGGGATTGGTGGGGCATATAAGCAATTAGCTGTGCTGCTTATGAGTGGTTATTTCTTATTTGGAAGAGGTTTCTAGCCACAATTTATTCCAAGCCATTTGTCATACACTTGCACTCATGATTATGTAATTGCAGTATGATAATGCATTCTTGTTCTATAGACCAACAATGTTTCCCAGCATTTGCTCCTAAATCATGCTTATGACCATCACTAAAAGGGAAACAGTATTTTAAATGAGAAAATCTACTATTCTTTAATTGCTGCAACTATGATAATTATATTAAATGTGTCTAAAGGAAGGAAAAAAAAAGTGTTTGGGAGGTAAATATGTTGTCATATTTCCAGCAGTTTTACTCCAGGAATGGGTTAATGCTTTGATTCATATCTTATACATTTTGGAATCCAGATCTTTGGCCAGATTTGCATTTCTGTAAAACAGATCCAAACATAAACAGGATGAATATGCTTCAAATGGAAGGAGAAGGCATTTTAAGTAGCTCTGAATCCCTTTATTTTTCTTTCCTTACTGGCATGCCACCTTCTCAGTCTTAATCTCTGACCAGTGCACAGTTGTTTCCTCTGGCAGTGGTTGTAGCTGTTGGGAATTCAGGCTCTGACCCTCCAGAGAATTACATGTATTTAAATGGCAGGATAAGGTGGTCTACAAAGTTAAACTTTGCAGGCAGTTTCAGGCTTGGGATGCAAACCCTTATGGCAAATACTCAACCTGTCCAGCAGTGTTTGCTTCAGTGATTTATTCTCTTGGCAGAGCATCCTGCCATGTCCACCAACCCTCCACCTTCTGCCTTCCACCCCACAGCCACAATCACCACTGCAGCTCCAAGGGCAGAGGGCTGCTTTTCCTTCAGCATCCTGCTAGGGCTGATATGGAAAGGAGGAGGCTGAGTGAGGAAATTGGCCCTCACTTTCCATAAGTCAAGGAAGAGGGCTCAAGAACAGCCAGATCTCTATTCATCACAGAAATTCACATTACAAATCTGCAGCACCACAGAAAACCAGAAGAGAACTGGTTTGTATAATGCCCATGGGTAGGGGAAAGGCTTTTATTTCCCAGTATCCTCTCCTTCCATAATATAGCACACAGCTGAGATAGAACAACTGATCATTTTAGGGCAAACTGAATTTTCTTCTGTGTTTCTGCTAAAAAACAGTTAGGAAGTGGCATCCCTGCTTATGTACTGATAATTCAGGAACCCCTTTGAGTCCTACAAGCAGGGCCTGAATCAGGTTGGAGACTTGTGTTGCTTGTAAAGTCTGGGGATTGCCACCAAAGCTGGAACACATTGGGAATTACAGTGATCATGCCCCAGGGAGAGGCATCTCATGGGGAGTGCTCAGAATGCCTCTTCCACGTGGCTGATCCACCCATGGGCCCTCTACAATCATGCTGATTTTTTATGTACAATTTGGCTTTTTCATTGTGGAATATAAAGATGTCCAGGCTCCAAGAACATGTATTCATACATGAAGGACATTTGCTGCTTAATATGAATTAGCACAAGTGCTGGGGATTGACTACTGCATTAAAACAGCCCATGAGGATGTGACCTTGTGAGGACAGCAGTCAGTTCTGAAAGGAAGGCTCCTGGAGATATTTTTTTACTTGAACTTCACTGCAGTTTTGCTTTTCCTCTCCCCCACCAATGTACCCAACCAAGTCTTAGTGATTACAATACATTCTCCCATTTTGCTCTAAAGAATTTTTTCTATCTTAACCTTAGCTGGAACTATTCCTCCTCCTTCCCCCAACTTTTATTCCTAATTTAATTTTCACACTTGGGTGATCTCCCTGTGCATTTGTATATTACCAAGAATTTCCCAACTATTCTCACATGAACTGGTTTTATTACATTTTTGCATCTTTTAATATATTTTTTTAAAGCACATACAGCTGCAGCATAGGAAAGGGACTATAAAGCCTGTAAACTGCAATTTAAATTTAGAATGAAAGGTTTTCAGTCCTTTTCAGATGCATACTGTGGGGTTTTGCCTTATAGCAAGCCCATCAATTAACTTTTTCATTTTTCATCTGCTCCCTGCTCCTGGGCACTTCCCACACGAGCAGCTCAGAGATGATCCCCCCAGCAATGCCCACCAGGCTGTGGAACAAATCTTGACTCATGACTGGGGTTCACCAACTGCACTTTTCTTCCCACACTTGTTCTTCCTGTGCTTTTATTGAGAAATTATTTTTTAGTTATTCCTCCTAAATTTGAACATGTAGGATATGTTTGAAATGCCTGTATGCCATGGTGGGAAAGGATGCAGAAGTGCAATCTGTGCATCTGGGACTCCCCCTGGACCCCAATTCCTCTCCTGCCCCTCACCCATTCCTTGAGGTAACAAGTGCTGCTGACATATGTTCCCCTACCCCCATTAAAAAGGGCATATATTGCGTTTCTAGGGATCCAGCTCTTTCTTGTTATTTGCCTCAACAAAATTGCAAAGAGTCGGGCTGGATCTTATTTAAATCTTATCTTTCACAACAGCCTGAGTGATTACTTAATTGTTTGCACCTGTTATTTAAGAGTTCCTGTCTCATTCTGTTAATTAGCTATATTTAAAGCTCCATGGAGTAAGTGGTTTCTTTTTTCCAAGGGATTTAAAGCGTTTGTCCAATAAACAGTTCAAATAATTTCACTCCCTGTTTCCAAAGGTGGTGAAAAATGTTTGATTTTACCTTCTTCTAAGACTTATGTGTTCCTAACATTTTGTGGTGGGCATGAAAACCCCTTATTTTACTCAAGTGTTGTTGGAATCATTAATTTTCTCTGTTTACACAATTTTTTAAAAGGTTAATAATTATATGTATTGTGCTGCCCTTCAGATTTATATCAGACCCTGAGTTCCTAACATTAAATGGCAGCTGCTGACCTTTAGTTTGATGGACAAATCTGAAGACTTGAGAAATTCTGGTACAACTTATTTTTGTTTGAGATGAGAGAGTCTCAGCTTCAGTATGCAAACTCCATTTTGAGCTTACATCTTCACTGTCTTCTACCTTTCTACCTCATGCTGAACAATAGAATATCTTTCCATTTTTATTATAGCTTATTTCAGGGCTAAGACTGCCAAAAAAGAGCCAAGGGTAAAACATATTTAAATTCTGATCTTTTAGAAGAGGGACTTAAACACAACTGGCTTCACGGGAAATGTAGCTACAGTGAGGCTGGTCTCTGAATCTCTTCATAAAATGAGGTTTACAAAAGGCAGGTTTCTCAGCCTTTTCATGCCAGAAGACCAGAACAGGGGAGAGTAGAAATTTGACTGCAAAAGAAACCGTATCAGAAGAAGGAAAGGAAAAAAACCTCAGCTCATATTAAAAGATGCTACAGGAAAAAAAGAAAAAAAAAAAAAAGAAAGCACTTTGTTTTGTCTGACTTTTTTTAGCTATAGCAAAGAATAAATCAGCTTTTGAAACCTTTACAAAGCCAATATGCCTATGATTTCCCATGTTGCATCCTTAATGAAAAGCAGTACATAGAACAGATTGCTCAAACAATTGCAGCTTTAGCAAAAGCATTATGATTCCTGATTTCATCACTGCTCAGGAAAATAGTTAAGTACATACATAAGCCCCATAGCACCTTTTAATTGGGGTCTAATTCAACTCCTTGACTAAGTGCTATTTTGAAAGAAGGATTCTAGGGGAAGAACTAAGGTTCTGGAAACAACAATGGTCTAAAAATTAGTATTCTGCCCACTAAGCACATTGAGCAAACCTTTGTTCTAGCAGTGAGCAGCATTTATAATGTTTGTTAGGAAATATATCACACCTTAAATCCTTTTAATAATAAATCCAAATAGAGATATTGTCATGACAGATTACCTCTGCCCTCCTAATCCTCACAGAACATTCTCTGAACCCTGAATATATGCAAATAATTCACAGAAGTGTCAACAGACAGTAGAAGACACACGACATTTTTATGGCATACTACAAATAGCAGCTTATGGCAACATGTAAGTGCAGAAATATTCAAAACCTTTGGAGTGAATGACATCTCTTAAATTTGTATGTTTTTCTCCACCCTTGAATCCCAAACCTGTGGCTATGTGAGAGGAATTTGGGATGGGATTATTAAGTAAAGCATTGGTGTAGTGCAGTGGTTGAGGAGACTTCAGATACTGTGGCATTTAATCTCTTTCTGGAAAATATTTAACAAATGCAGCAGATTGCTTCCCTGTGAATGGAAAACAAAGATTTATTTCTTCCATGGTATTGGTAGGTGAGCAGAATAGCTTTGAAAACCTTTTTATGAAATGGGCCTGCAAGCTCTGTACATGCATAGATGCCATCACAATAATTCCTTTCATATTTAATAAACCCTCTAATCATGGGTGGTTAAAAGCATTTTTAATGGTTTCCAGGATCCACTTTAAAGAACACAATTAAAATTACACATTTTGAAGTTGTTGCTCTTCTACCTTCTATTAATGTGTGCCATTTCCTTGCTGTGTCTTAAAAAATGCAATAAAAAAAACTGTAAACCCTTTAAGAGTTGTTCTTCACAACATAAAATGCAGAAATTGAGATATGAGACTGGTGTCCAAAACTCATGACTTTCCTCTTGTTCAGGACAAGTGGCAACACTAACCAGTAATAAAAAGAAAGAAAATATAAAGACTGAAGAAAACGGAAATATGCCATTCTAGATGGCAAGTGATACACCTATCAAATTTTAAAGCATCTTAAAACAGTTTCCATGGGAACAGAAATTTGGCATAGTTATGAAAACTATTGGGAGGCAGCTTCTACCAGGCCAGATGGATAATACATAGCAAGGGAATCTCAGAAGGGAAGAAGGCTGTACAGTCCTTAAACATTGATAATGGGTCCAAATGGGCCTGAGCACAGGGCACACCTCCAAAAAAATGTCATCACCACTGCCAGTGGTGACAGCACTGTCAAAAGCAAGTGCAGCCACTCCTGATTAGCTGGAATAGGATGGGCTGCATGCACCTTTCAGCTGGGATGTTTTGGGTATGGGGGAGAAAAAAAAGGGAGGGAGGGTCTGTGGCCAGCAAATATGGCATTAATGCTAAATTGTTTAAAGGGGAGAAAATAGTTGAAATATTTGGCTCCCAAACACATGCAGCTAGTAATTCCAAAGAGGTTCCTGGATGATTCCAGCCTGAAAAACTGAATTTTCCATTAAGAATTTTTAGGGTAGTAAACAAGTAGGGAAAGTTTCCAGGAGGGTGCAACTTCTATAAAGAACTACTGTGATCCCACAGTGCAAATCAAAAACCTATTCCCTAAAACCTATTGCAGCAGATAGCTGAAACCAAAACATCTTTTGTCCATTATCAGCTTATTAATTTCATTTCTCCATCCTGAATATCTCTTGAATTCTACACTCTTTGAGCACCTTGTGATGGCTAACACTCAGCTGAAGATTTTGTCTGAAATCTTTTCCAGCCCACACCAGAGAGCTCATCATTAGTGCCTCATCTACTGCATGTTAAAGCTAGCAGCAATGGAAATACAATTTAAATTGTAACAACAACAGAAAACACCATGACTATGCCAGAGGATGATTTCTTCCTGATTACAATAGTAATCACCTCTGGAAGTTATATGAAGATTTATGACATGCTTAGTTTGTAGATAGCAATTATAAGACCCAGAGACTTGGGGTTCCCAAGCCTGATGGAAAAAGCCATATATCCTGATTCTCTGATGCTCAGTCACACTCACTCTTATGGATGGGAAATAAGACAAAACAAATCTCAATATTTGTTGCAGGTCTGTTCCACATTTATGTAACAGATGTAAAGAGGCAATGATGTTCAATTAGATAATAATAAAAAGTTACTGGAAACATTTGAAAAAATCTGTAGATTCATGATGCTATATTTGACACTGTAATTATGGTAATAGTCAAAATATTGCAAGTTCAAGCAGTGTAAAAAGTTGTGCTAAGTCAAGTATCTCTTTTGGAAGAACCAACACCAAAAATCCTGCACAATATCAAACATTTAAACAAGGTTCTAACACAGCACATACCTATATAACATTATGTGGCTTCTGAATAAGCATTATATCACATCCAGAACAAAAATTACAAGAATGAGGATTGCACTACATCAAACATTAACTTTGATCCAAACAGAACCTGAAAATTTCATTAAAGTCCCTTGTGCTTCCTTCATCCCAGCAGCACCTGAGGGATGACCCTCACTACCTGCAAGAGCCTTTTGCCCATATATCTGACTACCAGGACTATAAAGGTTCCCTTTTGAGTTCTAGAAGTCTTGTATCCATCATCAACATTTCATAATGAAAATTCAGTTCAAGCCTTAGTCATAATGAGGGTACTATCTCTCCGTAGTGTTGTCATTTATTTTGACTGACATTTCATTTAGGATTCAAACTAGCAGCTGCTTGTCATGTCAGATAATTGTATTTTTTTTCAGCCACCTGAGCACAATTATCTCAGGGAAAAAAAAATCCAAAACAATATAAAAGTCCAAAAGCCATCAACATTCCATGTGTCCCAGAAAAACAGCATAGGGCATGCAAACACGGGTTATGTTATATCACAAATGCCTTTATTTATTATGCATAAAGCAGTCTGGACTCTTGTCAGATTACATAAAATTAGACCTTGATGAATCAAATCTACTTGGGGCATGTCAGAAATCAGGCAGGCAATTTTATATTCAGCTTTTTGTTTATGATCCATATGAAAAAAATAAGAAAAAGAGGTGTGGATCAATATGGTCCTTCATAATATATCTGATATTCTAATCCAAATTACTCCCAGATGAGGAATAATTCAATTTGTGAGGACTGGACTCTTGGCTAATGACATTTCTACTACTCTTAAAAAAAAGGGCAGCTATTCTTAGCCCTAAATCAAAAGGTCTCCTCAGCCAACTGGAAAAAGTTTCCTTTTCTTTATGTTTCATGACAGTTTAGGCTGGTTGCTCCATTTCATTAATTTGATAAATAACTACTGAAAATTTTGGCATTTTTTCCAAAGCAAGGAAATAATACAGGCCAGACACATGGAAAAGGACCATTGTCTGTAATCAGCTGATCCAATACCTTCCATTTTAGGACATTTCCTGTTTAAAGAAAATCCATAGTCTGGATCTGGAAACTGTGAACTTTTCAGTGAAAATTCAATCAAAGAAATAGACAAATCTTCTCTCCAAAACATGACATCCTACCTTGGGCTGCATACAGGCATTGCTCAGGATCCTGAATTCAAAATCCTCTCTTCAGAATAATAATAATCTTCCTAAAACTGCTCTTTGTTTGCTTGTTTATTTTTAAGAAGCAGAAGGATTAGTCCTTTTATTCTCAAGCAGAGATAGAATCAGTAGCATGCCTGTCACTGTCTTCCATGATGCATCTTTCTGGATAGAACACCAAGCCAGAAGGTGGGAATTGAGGCCTCTTTTCCTCCTCAGCTTGCAGGAATCTCTATCTTCCTCTCTTCAGTGCCCAAAGAATACCCTAATCATCCCATCTGCACATGGATGCAGCAAGACAGCTCTGTTTGAGCAGTTCATGGCTACCATCTGCTGAAAAGAAATGCTGTCCCATTTGCTCCTCCAGCCATGACCTCTTCTTGTCTGGGTTCACTTCCACAGCTCCCACGGCTCTGCAGAACTGTAAAAAGGAGGGGAGGAAGAGAAATGAACCACAAGATTCTCCACTCCTTCTTTAGGGAAAAAAGGAAAAAATAAATAAATAAAAAGGAGATCCAACATACATGGACAAAGCATGTGTTGATGTGTTGGGTATAAGCCAGAAGTTTGTTTCAAATTTGGGCTTCACCAAGGATATGTGGTCCCTTGGCTGTTTCACAGAACTCCTGCTGAAATCTTAAACGATAGCTGGAATGTGAGTGCAGAGCAAATTTTCAAAATAACACTGTCCTGTAGTTATGTCAGGTGAAACTAAGTGTCTGCCATCAGTTTGAAATGGAGATCAGGTTCCTGACTCTCACAGGCAGTTTAAAAATCTTTTCCCAATATGATCTATAGCACCAGCTCAAAAACCCAAACTGGAGATATAATTAGTTTTGGGTGACACATGCTCCATTACAAACACTTTCAGAAAAACAAAATGTGATACAACCTTTCAAGGTAACACAAAGGAAATGTTTTGCTATCACTTCTTAAAGAATGCTGTAAAAAATTATGATCTCAGCTGGCTTATATTAGCAGAAGCAAAGGCAAGGCAGTTATGCTGATTGACAGCACCTGAGCACCATATCTTGGATATTAAAATTTAGTGGTAGTGGTTAGACAGATAAAAATAAAGGGAAAAAAAACCCAATAAAATATGTATTTTCAAAACATAACAAATTGACATTAGAATATAATTTATTTTGTGCATGTCCTGCACATTGTGGTTATAAACCAGGTTAAGTGTGTGCATTATACAGAGCTAGATGTGTGGAAAACCCCAAAGGCATGTTTGGGAAGGACTTGAAGGTTTCTTTTTAAGTTATCCTTAGGTTTTGAAGAATCTGCATTTTTATTTTCTTGTGTCCTTTTTCAGTAGAATCATGTATAAATGCCACCAGGTTACCAGACCATATTACTTTGTCTTTCTGATAATGAAACTACAGTATGCTGGGAAATACCCAATAACAGATTAGCTCTTAGGGTTAGTGATTATACCACTAGCAAAATACCTCCCTACATATCAATTAAAGACATTGAAAAATTCTCTACATAATGTGTTACTGAATGCAATATCCTGTGTTCTTTACAGCCTTCAAACACAACCACCCAGGCAGGAATCATATGTTTTCAGATAATCACTGCAGAAAATTCTAAAGAGCCCCTGATGCTTTTTTGGCTATACTGGCAGCTACAAACCTCTGAAAAAAACCTGATGACAGCCAGAGGGAGGGAGGGAGGGAGGGAGGGAGGGAGGGAGGGAGGGAGGAAGGAAGGAAGGAAGGAAGGAAGGAAGGAAGGAAGGAAGGAAGGAAGGAAGGAAGGAAGGAAGGAAGGAAGGAAGGAAGGAAGGAAGGAAGGAAGGAAGGAAGGAAGGAAGGAAGGAAGGAAGGAAGGAAGGAAGGAAGGAAGGAAGGAAGGAAGGAAGGAAGGAAGGAAGGAAGGAAGGAAGGAAGGAAGGAAGGAAGGAAGGAAGGAAGGAAGGAAGGAAGGAAGGAAGGAAGGAAGGAAGGAAGGAAGGAAGGAAGGAAGGAAGGAAGGAAGGAAGGAAGGAAGGAAGGAAGGAAGGAAGGAAGGAAGGAAGGAAGGAAGGAAGGAAGGAAGGAAGGAAGGAAGGAAGGAAGGAAGGAAGGAAGGAAGGAAGGAAGGAAGGAAGGAAGGAAGGAAGGAAGGAAGAAGGAAGGAAGGAAGGAAGGAAGGAAGGAAGGAAGGAAGGAAGGAAGGAAGGAAGGAAGGAAGGAAGGAAGGAAGGAAGGAAGGAAGGAAGGAAGGAAGGCACTAGGTAAAAGCTCTGTGTTTTTTAAGGTTGGAGTAATTTAAATTGATCACACATCAGGTAGAGATGCCTGTAAAATTTACAATTCCAAACAAACATGGATAAAGTAGTTTGTAGTAAATCCATCTGGGAAATTAGCAATTAACCACTTGCCAGTCTATAAAGTCAGCTTAATATGGACTACAATAAGCAATTTTCCTTTTGAAAACTAAACCTAGATAGCCCCTAGAAAGGGCTGGTTTTCAGGACAATGTATTTATATTTTATAATAAATTTCAGTAATACTCTTTCTTTAGTTGAAACCTCCAGTGGCCTGCAAGTTTTCTGTAATATATTTCTGCCTTAACAACACTACTTGGGATTTAATTTGCATTTATTAATAATTTATTTTTCCCAAACCGTACCTGTAAATTTTAAGCTGGAGAAAGCAACAAAGGCACAGAATGGTTCATTAATAAAAGAAAAAACCCTGCTCTCTTCTGTGGACACAAAAAGACTGCTCTTCTCCTGCTGCCCACCCTGGCAAGGCTGCAGCACAGCCCAGTGTGGCAGCATGCTGTGAGCTAAACCCAGCTGAGAGGGTGAGACAGCAGCTTGCTATCCCCTGGAGAATAATGAATACTGTCCTGATAAATATATCCAGGCACAGGCTACTTTCTAAAAAACAGGGAAGAGGAATGCCATAAGAAAGGCTATTTTATTGTTGGTTTTAATATTTTTAATACCATGGTGCTCCAAGCAGGCTGCATTATCTCAGCAGGATCACCAGAAGACCTGATATCAACATCACTCTCGTATACTAAAAAGAATCAGAGTCAACTACACTCGCAGAAAAACAAAGCCAGGAAGCAAATAAAAAAGCAAATTCCAGTATATGATGCTACAGTTCCTGTGAGACCACCTGGCAAAGGAAAATGGAGAGTAAGGAATTCACCACTTCATCAAATACTCATTGCATATTCACATATGGGAAAGTGTCTTTAAAACAGATAGATCTTCAATGATACCAAACTATGTGGTATCAGAAATACTCCAGTGCTGGAAAGTGTTTGCCTCATCCCTCTTCATGATTATTCTTATTTGTTATGCTTGGCTGTATTGCTATCAGGTTTAAACCTTTTAGTACTGCTGAAGATGAGCCTAAAACAAGCTAAAGTGTCAGAGTTTTGAAGGCTTTTTCAAATCTTAACTCTGCTGGGCTGCTGCAATATTTTTCCAACTTACAGATTTAGAAATATCTGATACAGAGGTCCACAGGTATGATAAGCCAAAAGTCAATTCAGAGGAAAGGGGAATCCAGTGTGCAGCATCCTCACAGAGTTTCCTTTCTGGGGAATCCAGAGTGCAGCATCCTGACAGAGTTTCCTTTCTGGAATCCAGAGTGAAGCACCCTGGCAGAGTTTCCTTTCTGGGGATTCCACCAACCCCCCACTCTCCTTCTATATATTTGGGTTTTGTCACCTGGGCTTAGGTGGAAATCCATTTCAGGTACTGACTCTCAACCCAAAGCCCACAAACTTTCTTCCCACTCTGCACTAAGTACTTTGACCATGGTAACAAATTTGATACAAAAACTCCTAGAAAAAAACTTTAAAAACCTTTTAAATTTGAACGACTTTTTAGGCTACTTAATTAAAATTCAGTCCTTTCAGCAATGAGGTAAAATTAGTCTTCTCTACTCCTTGTAACTTGATTTTAGGCCCTTTTTCCAGTCTAATTCACTCGAAAGAGGATTGATTTGCACAACTCCAGTTTGATATCAGTACGTGCTTTACTTTCTAAAAATTAACATTAGATTTCTTTGTAGCTTTGTACATTAGCATACATTTCTTCTGTAAGTACAGCAGCCTTTTTCTTTTGAGTTAGAGGCACTGATACACACTGAGCTCAGTGTGTAAAAGCTTAAAATACAACATTTCTGCAGAGTGGAAAGGGAAGCTGGTTTTTTCACTTTGGTAGAAACTTCAGGTACCTATTATAAGGTGTCTACAGCTATAAATTTGACTTAGGAGCAGCTTGTTAAAACCAGAGAATTAGATTCTTTACTGTTTTTCAGTGGAAGAGAAAGATACACCAGTTCAGCTGCTGCCTGCTGCCTTCAGAAGCAATTCTGAAGATTCTTCCTAACAAACAAACCAGCAGCTTTCTCATGAGCTGCTTCAGCTGAAGGAGTTGAGGATTCCTCATCTGAACACAAAATCAGACAGGAAAGAGCTGCCCACTTCCTTCTCTTCTTAATCAGAAAGTCAGAGCAGTAAAATCCCAATCTGATGTTCTTACTTGGTTTTCCCTGGAACGACCCTCTTCATATTCTGCTGCACTGATATTAAAGGAAGCTTATATTGTTTATATTGCAGTCAACTAAAATATGACAAAAATCTAGATATCTTTCATTAGATTGTTCTGAAACTAAAACAATTCCTTTGATGAAGCTTTTTTGTTGGAGAAAAAACATTAAAAAGACTTCCAGTTCATATCCAGTAAAAGATAACCATTGGAGGAGAACTGAATAGCATGGGACTAATAAATTTAGTGTTTTCTAGTTCATTACTGTGTAACACAAACATGTTTTTAACAAGGCTACACTTTATTGGTTTTTCTAATGGCATTATTAATATTAAAAATTTCATAATAACAAGTATTACTGTCCCTATCAGACTGCCCCTACCTACCTTCAGATGCAGTAACTTTGATAGAACATGCTGGTCCCAGTACAGTAGAACTTTGACATGACACTTCAGCTTTTGGAAACTACTTTGTTGAATGAAGTGGGATTGAAATTCCAGATAGTCAAGTTCATTAAGAAATCCCTGCTGTTTTGCATAATTTTATTTCTTTTACAGCAAAAGGCATCTAGAATAAGTGTAGAACTTTTCATGAAGCCATGATAGGCTTGGAAGTCAGCAATGCCATCCTTATAGCACCACAGGCATATTACCAATTTTTCCTATTTCAAGCAAAACCATTAGAGATTAAATTAATAGTTCCATACCTGCTTTCTAAAAGCTGTAGGACAGACATACCTATCTACATACTCTTCTCATAACATTTCAAATATCCTTTTGTTCTTGAAACACTCTTGAAACAGCATTCAACAGGACCAAGGAATCTTATTAACTACTGAAGTGATAGTACAAAAATAGAAACAGATAAATTACTTCTTCTAATAAATTAACATGTAGTGCTACAATGAAATGCAGATATGAGACTGGAATCAGAGTCAAAAGACAAGTGTGGATTAAAGGTCTGTTAAGATTATTTGGTTATTATTTGATTATTTGTATTTGGTCCATCCACTCTGCAACTTCTGCCCCTCCACAGCTGCAATCTGCAGAGGTGCTTCATATGCACACAAACAAATGCATGCTCAGTCTCCTTCTGTAGTTTTCATGAAAGATTTTGGAAAGATGATGGAATAAGTGAAGAATTCTTTTCTTTGTGTACAGCACAGCTGATGTGTGTCTATAGGAAGCTCTGATTAAAATGGACAAATGGGACAGCAGCCACAGCAAGCACCTGGAATATTCTGTACATAAACCCTTGTCCTGAATGGGCAGAGCTTTGGCATTTGGCAAACTCTCCTTACAGGATGTTTTTCACAAACCTTTGTGCTATACTCACTGCTAGAACATTCTACATCAATATTAAACAACTATTTTATTTACAAAATATATTTCCAATTAAAATAATCTTAATAATTGTATTTTGTTTTGGGTTTTTTTTTTGTTTTTTTTATTTAAGAATGGGATAGACATTGAAAATAGATGTGAGAAGCCAATGTCCCATGTCCCTCACTCCCTTCTGCTTCCCTTGCCTTGAAAACAAAAAAAGTACTAAAAGCATTTCACAACTGAATGTATTTTTTTCATGGCATATGGGACCCCTAAAAGGGAGGGAAAGAAAACCATATAATTTTCCTCCTTCATTTTCCATGTAATGTAGATAGACACTAATTTATGTTTAAATGCTGCATCTACTGAGGAAGTATTTTATATCAAGGGAATGAAGAAAAAAAACAAAGACCTTACCTTTTCAAAGATTAAATCAGTTATATTAACGTAAATATTTCTGCCATATATTATAATGGGGCATAAACAAAATAAAGAGGACAGGCTCAAAAACCAGCAAAGCAGAACATATATCTACCCAGAGATATATCTGATATAATATCTGATATTGGAAGAATACAGCTCTAGACCAGGAGTGAAATTGATTGAGTGATGTTATCTGAAACCAGGATTAGCAAAAGGGGAAAGAAAATGAGGAAATATGGGGGAATGACCCATAGTATCTATCTTGTGGGTCACCAATCCCATCAATCATCTCTGCTGTGATTACACATTGCTGGAGAGAAATTGGGCTGAAATGTTAATGATCTCATGATTTACATTCTGCCAGAATCCTTTTACTTTCCTGTGCAGCCTCAGAAATAGTTCACAAGCTCCAGAGTTCAGAAAAGGCAGGATAAGGGGAATTCACAATCATATTTCATAACTCAGGTCGTTACTGTTTGTTCCTGTGGCAGTAGCAAAAGAGGATTTCTCTGCTGAGTACACCATAATAACTGCTAAAATGTTTCAAGGACTTCAGATATCTTGGGGTCATCATTTCAGTTCCTTTCAGAATATAAAATCTATCACAGTAGTAGTCAAGTTTTGGGGGATTGTTTATTTGGTTTTATTTGGGTTATTTTTAAGAGAAAAAAACAAAAAAAACCCCAACCCACCTAAAAAACCCCAAACCAAAATAAAAGTTGCCCTACAAGGAAAATTTTAAGTTTAGATAATCAAATAAAATTTCTAATCTATTTGATCTATCTGATCTATTTGATTAAAGGTTGCAAAACAGAAGAATGTTATTTTCCATTCTAGTTAAACAAGATATTCAGTTATTTCTAATTACCAGTTAACTCTTCCAGATGTTGAACTACCACCAGAACTGTTCAAATTTACCAGAAAAGCCTCCACCAGCACAGCTTCTCTCTGTCCTCCTTCACACTGAATTGTTTTGAAATGTGTCAACTGCCAAAATTTAATTTTAATTTTGGAAAACAAAACAAAACAAAAAAAAAAAACACAAAAAAACCCCCAACCAAACTAAAATATTCAAAATATCGGAATGTTTCCTTTTTCCTTGCTGAAAGGACTAAACTATTTATTATCATAACAATATGGTGGGATATGCTCCACATTCCAACACCCCATTTAGGAGACAATAGTTTTGCTGCTGAACAACAGGGGAAGCTTATTCACTGTGCTAATTAGAGGTACAGCTGCTTTGTGCAGTATATTTTATACCTGGAATAATTTTCCCTGAATATTTGAAAAAGGAACCCCCAGTAGTTTTTTCTTCCAAAAGTGTCATCTTGGGATACAGAGAAGCACCTTAGGAAGGAGAGCACAATAATGAGAAAGTGAGAAAGATGGATTGGAAAAAAGCATTGGAGAGACAGAACAAAGAAAAAGAGGGATGAGGAGCAGCACAGGGAATATCTCAAGAGGAAAAGCAACATGGGGGAAACTGCAGCACAAAATGTATAAAAGAGAAGGAGAGAACAAAGAATAGAACATACTGAGGAATTAAGACTGAATTAAATTAAGACTGAATTAAAATACAGAATGATGAGGAAAGAAGAGAACATCTACATCCAGAGAATGGAAAAGGGCAAAAAATAAGCTAGGTAGGAGGGGAAAATCTAAGACATTTTATAAGTTCTTCCTTCTACTTTTCCTCTCATGGGATGGGAACATAATTGTCTTAGAACTCCTGAAAGCCCAACAAAATCTGTACCCCTCACCAACACTGAAGAATCTCTATTAAATGCATTCTAATGAATTTTAATATCTTCTAAAAATTAACAAATTTCTTCTTATATCTCATAATTGTCTCAGGCCAGCAGCTGGTCAAGAATAATTTCCCACAGATGCTGAAAGTATCCCCATTTAACTCCTTCCTTCTACCCCTTTTCTCCTCCAGTGCAACAAATCAAGCCACTGAATAAAATGAACACTGAAAAAAAAAATGTTCCACATTTGGAGAGAAGTCCCTCAGAGGCTCTTTACCATGAGGGAAAATGTAATGAACAAGGTTTTTGTGTCCAGCAGGGAGGAAGTCACAAAGTGTGTGTCTTTGCCATTTCTTGAAAAAAAGGCAGAAAATACACTTGAGACATTTTAGATGCCTCTAATACCTCATGTAAAAATATATAAATAAAGACCTATTTGTTAATTTTGATCAAATTCAGATTGTCAGCCCCAGGCTTGGTTAATGATGAAAGTCTAAAAAATGCTGAGATGCTTTTGATACATTTTAATAAATACCAAAACAAATAAATTAGTAGAAGTTATTTTGGAAGTCAGATTTCTGTTGAAGCAAGGAAAACAAAAAACAAAAAAACAGTCAAACAAAGCAAACAAAACAAAACAAACCAAAAAACCTCCCAAAACCCCACAAAATAATAATAATAAAATATAAAAGCAAAAACAAAACAAAAGCAGCCAATCTAAAGGCATATACAAGAATTAATCACCTGCTTTTCCTAGAAACAAAATTTGCCCTGCTAAAAATACTCTTTTTACATTGATTAATCAACATTTGCCAACAGAACTGTGCAGTAAAAAAATAAATAGAAATGATGGCAAGGCATTTATACATTCCCAATGTGTCTGTAATTACCTAAGTGTTCATAATTTTCCTTCTTATAATTTCACACATATTATTCTGAATATTCCTGTGATATCTTAATTTAACTTCCACTCCTTGTTCAGTGGATTGGTAAATGCATACAACTCTGTATACAAAGCAGAGACACCACTTTCCATGTACATACAAAATGCTTGCAGGCTTCTGAAAGCATATACAAGAAATGGCAAAATTCAGAGTTACTGTCCTTTTGCCTTTACTTAAGAGCAGTTTTATTAATTAAAAATCAGATATCCTCAAATAACTAGTGCTCAACATAGCTAGCAGTAGCATTTGGAACATGGAAGAAGTGGGTGTAAATTGCTATTAGATCACTTCATAGTTGTTTACATACAAAAAAATGACAGCATGAGACAAGACTGTATTAATCACTGTCTTTTAAATTAGGATTTATTATCCTTTTAATTCACCTGGGAAAGAACACATTTTAAGTTTAACTGACTTGTTATTAGACAAATCAATAGTCTTTTGTTTTCCCCCTCATTTTCCTTTTAACTTGAATACACAAGCACTTGTCAAATACTGAAATGCCATAATAGAAGCAGCCCAGCAAAAATGCTGCAGAAGGTCTTGGAAAACATGCCAATAAATATGTCTGTACTGAGGAAATGCATTTGGCCAAGCCTTTAGGTAGCTAATTATTTGCATTAGGTGGATTGCTCTGTGAGAGCTGGAGTGTTGATTCTGCAGGACTGAGATGCTTTGTGAAACAGGAGCAGGAGTAACCTGGTTTTGATGTTGTTAACTTACATCCACCTACTGCAAACCACGCAGATCTGGCTAATGAAAAAGATGATCAATGACCACTGAGTGGAAAAAATTCTCTCTCATACCCCCACAAAACTGTAAGTGGAATTATAATTCTTGGTATAAAGTGAAGGTGTCAATCACATCAGCACATAACTTTTGAAAGGAAATGAGTCACCAAGCAGGAAAATCTACTGAAATGGATAATTAATGGAAGGCTCTTGAAGGGTTTGATCACTGCTGGTTGCAGCCTGTGCCTTACTGTGCAGGCAGTTTCTCCCCAGGAATGTGGAGCAGAAAGGGAAGAAAGGGAACAAAGGGAAGCATGAGGTCAGGAGATCTGATTTAAACTGAATCTTCAGAAAAGACATGGAGATAGATGACTAATTGCTGGGTATCAACAAAACACAATGCCACTGATCTGTTTTCTCAAGGGAAAAGAGCCCTGATGGCTGTGTGGGGAACAGAAACCTTTGCACCAAGGACCCCTGAGCAGCCATGGTGAGGCAGGTGCTGTACACAGACAGAAATGTGTGACGGACAGATTCCCATAATCTGCACATCAGTGTAGGATGCTCCCACGACCATAAACAAAATTGTTTTAACAGTGATTTATCATAAAAGAAATAGATGTAATGCTTATGGCATTAACTGTGGTTGCCAGATAAGCCAAGCTGAAAGAAAAAGAAAAAAAGCTGATTTCTGTACACCTTGTGCAGACGTCTAGGATTTTATGCAATGGTGCCTATTCTGCCCAAGGTCGTGGTACAACTAAAATGTATTAACACATCATTTGATAAAATGCATAACAAGAAGCAAATGTTCACTGGACTGGAATACATTAGACTTCACAAAATATCTCTTTCAGTTTACCCATAACAAAGATTAAATACCGATTTAGTGGTACATTATTTAAAGTTATTCCAGTGTCTTACACAAACCAGATGCAGTTGTTAACTTACTACAAACTTGTCACAATGTCAATTGAAATAGAACTTTGCTGCAAAGGGTAGCCTCTTATTTAAGTATTTACAATGAATACAAACACAAAAATTTGCATTTTATGTCAGTACAACCCATGAATTCACAAGTCACAAGCAAGGCAATGCAAAGACTGTTAAAGACAGGAGTCACTCAGTTAAATATTCTTTTTTTCTTTTTTTTTCCCTCTGAATATTTGTTTTCTTAGTGATCAAGCAAGTTCATGGAGGTGGTGGCAGGGATTTCTCTCCCTGCCTGCCTGTGGCAGCAGTCAGCAGGGAGGAGTGACTAATCTGCTCTTAGGCAGCATAGCAGGTATTATGAAAAAAGATTCTGTAAGCAATGAGAAACTGCTGAGCACTTGACTCTTTTGTGCTTTCATTTGAAATATGCAACCTGGGCTGAATTCTGTAAACCCTGTATTCACTCCTTGCAATGAATGCATATTAGGAATGGATTCAGAGCTCAGAAATGAGTTCAGTGTCTCTCAGTACCTGTTTACCCATGCTCACTAAGGAATACAGAGATGCACTGTCATCTTTCTGTAAGGAATAAGAACTCCTCCATCTGAAAATCTTATATTGCTAAAAAGCAGCTTGGGGAATCATCCTTTTGTAATTGTTCTCACAACTCTCTAAGGGATAAAAATTATCCAGTACATAAGTTTTCAGAAACATTTTAAAAACTGCTAAAACATTTTCTGCAAAATTTTGAATTGGACAAACCATTGGACATTGAAGACATACATAGCAAACAAATTAACAGATGAGCCTGAAATGAACGGGTTCAAATATTCTGTGGAATTAGATGACTGCTAACCATGATTCTTTTTCATGACACCATATTCAGTGAAATTACTTGTAAAATAATTATTTTTACCTTTATCTTTCTTGAAGTGCTTGTGTGACAATTTCCTAACGACGGTTCCAGCTATTACCCTTCAAAGAGCTTTTACTTGATTATGCTGACATAAAGGTAAGCTGGTAGTGATTTCCCCTCTGCCAGGACTTTAATCAGGATGGGCAGCAAGTGGAGCAAATCCGTGTGAGCTCATTCCATCTACCCCTTTAACTCCAGGGAGTGCTGGGATATTCCCCTTTCTCACTCTGGTCAGGGGAGATCACCAGTGAATGGAAGTGCTTGGTGCAAAAATGAGGCTCAAAAAAAGATTCTCTTCCACTCAGTGGTTTACATGAAAACACTGGCCCTCCTTTGGTCTTTTTATACAATACCAAATAATAAAAGCTTTGGTTTAGGCCCGTGGCTGAGTAAAAGTGGTTTTGTGTTAATGAAGTGTCTGAATCAAACACCCAGTGGTGATCCTGGGTCGTCCCTGGGAAATATTTCATTGTTCTGTCTACCAAGTGCTGACTGTCTGCTGTTCAGTCCTTCCACTTCAAGACAGCTAAGCTACAAACATGACAACTTAGGAAATTCTGCACAGGCACAGATGTTAATTTGAGACAAACTTCATTGCTGCATTTGAGGTAAAGGAGCACACAGATAATGGCTAAAAAAACAAACAAACAAAAAACCCATGAAGGTTCTTGATCCCACAGAACACAGCTCAGTAACAGTCCATAAGGTCAGATGGAATGCTCTTCTGTTGCTCAACAAAAATCTGAGGAAGCAGCCTGCCCTTATTTTTGTTTCAGTTTTGGAGAATGCAGCAGATAGAGCTTTCCCATGTGTCAGCCTCCCAGATACATCTCCTGAGTTACACTATTCAATTAAAAACTGAGAAGAGCAGTAATCTTTAAGTATTCTTATATATATGTATATATATATGTAAATAATTATGGTATGAGGTTTCTACTGAAGTAAGACTTAACCATGCCAGCCATCTACTCATTCTATTAGTAGCTTTTACATCTAATAAAAGTGGTAACAGTTTTATTAGATTTATTGTAGGTAAGCAATAACTGATGGACTGAACCTAAAGTTTTGTCCTTGAACTCAGTTCACAGCACAATGTAATGAAGAAAAAATTATAACAAAAGGATTTAAAAACTAAATCAAATCAATTATTGTAATTTTATACTGCAAATACTTGGTTAAGCCTTCTTGCTGTCTTTCATATCTCCCTCCTCCTATAACTCTTTCCAAGTACTTTGTTAGTGTATATCATTCTGTTGCTAAAAGGACATTTTGTTACTAAAAACAACAATTTGAAAAATAATTAACACTTTATTTTTTGTTACCTACATGATTCCCTTTACATTTCAACCCACTGTTCCTAAGGTGCAGCTGTAAATACTGCCAAAGTTTGTGAAAGAAATTAAAAAAAAAAAAAAAGGGAGCAAGTTTAGGTGATGCATGGCACAGAAATCAACCTTATAAATCCTTTAATTTTACTCCTTGCTATAAAACAACAGTGCTAGTAATATTTCCTGAATCATTTAGCTTCTATTGTAACATAACTTGCAGACTAAAACAACGATCCTAAAAATATTATGTGATTTCTCTTTCTTCTCTATTGTATTCAATGGTACTGCATCATGCTACAGAATAATTTTAATAATCTTATGCTTTTTGAGTTAATTTTTAAACCACTTATTTCTATTTCTAAATGACGAGCATAGTGAGGCAGGCTACAAACAGCAGTAAAGACAGCTCCAGGTGAAGCCCAAGTAGCACAGGGGTGATGTGCAGTAGTAGATCTTTCAGGGCACAGCAGGATTAGAGTGACAGAAATCCAGAATCAACAGGAAAGATCCTAACTGACACAGGATTACTGCCTCAGTTGGAGAAGGCTTGTTTACTGGTTTAACTGCTGGATGTATAATTTCTATAATTAGAGTCTGATCAGCTAAGCAACATTGCAATGCAGCTGCAACGCCCTAAAGAAATTTTAGACAGGCTATTAAAGAATGATTTATGAAGCAGGCTTTTGTTCAACCAAGTGATTAGAATTTAATAGTGTTGCCTACTAAGTGTTGAACTGGACATAACCAAGCTAAGGAACAATAAATAAGCTGGAAGAAAAAATAAAAAAAGAGAAAAGCATTTCAATATTTTCTGTGCCACAGCAGTAAAAAGCAGCATCATGTTGAAGCAACAAAAAAAATTTTAGTCTTCAATTTTAGGCAATATCTGACCTAAAATATTGTCCTGAAATGCTGATAGACTTTTTTTTTTATTATTTGAAAAAAACTAAGAGCTTCAGAATGCTACCTAGGAAAAACTCATCTTGGTTTCTGTGAATTGAGAAAAGCAGCCAAAAAAAAAAAAAAAAAAAAAAGGAAATACTTCAAATGTGTAAGGGGACTTTCTTTTAAAAATTATTTTTGGAAAAAACAAAGACAAGGGAAACAGGAAAAATATTTAAGGCATCTTAGAATTGGTGGTAACTTTTTTCCTCCCTAAGCAAACTTTCTTACTTAAGCAGCATCCTGTCAATTGTCAGACAAGTCCAAGACCTGATTCCCATTAACTTTAATGAGAGTCAGATTGTTTCTGCAGGTTACTTGACCATTAATACACATTTCTGTTTGGAAGAAAACTGTCTTATTCATCCAGTCCCTCATAACAATGAATGACAGGAAGCTCAATTAGTGCATTTCTGATGGTACTGTTTCAAAACAACTTTGCACTTAACAAAACAGAAATTATTTGTATGGAAGGAAAATAAACTTAACAGAAAGAGGCCCTGCTCACTAACAGATGGATTTCAAGTACAGATCTTAGTTCAAAAACAACGGGCACAATTGCAAATTAACACCTACAACACCCACTTGCAGCATTATGGGATGTTTTCAGAGAGCTGGGTGTGCAGGCAATTAATCAGCAATATGACAAGAAACAGAGCAACCACTGAGGTTTGTGGAGAAGCTTTGGGAACAGTCTCACAATCCCACCAAGCAGCTCTTTACAAGTACAGGCAGGTACCTGGATCATTCCAACATTCATAGTACAATAAATTTCCTGGAGTGCCAGCAAAATAAAGCAAAAAAACCCCAAAACCCAAACCATCAACAAAAACAAATCAACCAACTAACAACAACCAACCAAAAAAAAACCTCCAAAAGATACACACAACAATTAGGCAATGTTGGGAAATCCAGATGATAATTAGGGAAAAGTTGTCTTTACAATTTTTTGAGACTACTACACCATTTCCTGCTCTCATAATTCTCCCATTTCTTTTGCAAGACAAAGGATTGAACATGATTAGCCAAGCTAGGCTAAGAAAATCATTCTGCACTTCAAAAAATTGCTTGAAAATGGGTGCAAGGGGAGGAAAGAGAAGCTGGCAATATTTGTGCAGACAGAGATCAATGAAGAATGACATTTGTGATGCAAAGATTCATGAACACTGCACAAGAAAACAGAAGGTTGATAAGATGACCTTGATGGATGTGTTGGACAGAATGGGAGCCATAAAGAGCAATTTGAGAGAAACAGAGAGGGATGATGTTTTTGAGAAAGTCGAAGTTGTAAAAAAGGGATCAGTATCCAAACTGAAGACAAAAGAGCATCTGAACAAAAAGAGTTTTAGAATAAACAGTTGTGATGGTTGGACATGCTGGGGCTCAAGGAAAAGGAAGGAGGAATGCTGGTTTGAAACCTTTAGAGCTGTTAAGATAATTTGATTGATGAAAGAAAACAAGGCCCAGTTTCAAGAATGCCTCTGGAAAATACAGCTGAGGAAACTGGAGAAGTGTAGGGAATCAAACAGAAACCAGGACAGAAACACAAGCCAGATAAAACACTGTTTAGTATCTGTAATACACCAGTAAGCAAACACCAGATTCATGTTTCTCCATGCCTAAGGCAGGCTGCTGTCCCAAAGGGCTGAGCCCAAGCTGTCAGCTCCTGAGGAAACACAGTGGGATACAACTGAAGGATAATCCTCTGTCAGTTGTTTGATGCTCAGACCATCTTGTATTTTACATCCAGAACTTTTCTAGGAAGAAATGTACAACACAGTGCTCAAAGTATGGCAGGTTCTCTGTAGGGAAGAAGGAATTCTATATTCAGGTAACTAAACTTGACAATAACACAGAAGGAAATTAATAAAGTCTTTTTTAAGAGTGGTAATGACTTAACATGCTGTGATTCCAGTGTGCAGATGAAAAATATTGTTAACAACCTTCAGGGAACCTACAGCTGGATGAACCTTCCTAGAACCCTTCCATGAACTCTCTTTTAGAAGCTGGAATTAACTGTTGACTTCATAGATAGCAATATAATTTTTAACCCAGGACCACTGCATGTTAAATATAACCATGTAACTTATTATTTCCTGTCTTTTTTATTTCATCAGCATCAAATGAAATACAATTACTCCTCTTCTGGGAGCCTCTGAATATCTCTTAACATAAATTAAATTATTCATTTACATAAAACTCAACAATATCAACTAAAATGGGACACTGTGCTTATGCACAGTAATTCTAATCTAGGTACATTAACTAAGGGAATATTTACTGGCACAGTCATCTGACACACAAATCTTTGCTGTAGTCACAGGAATTAGGAGATGATAGATGCCTCAGATCTGCTTGAGTGGCTACTTATTCTACTGTAAGATGCTCCTCTATCAGATAGGGATGATAAGGAAAGCAAGATAACAATGAGCACTTCTTCTGTAAAGCTTCTTTGAAAACATTAAACTGACTTTTCATGATTCTGTTGTTTCCCAGGTCTAAGTGGGAAACAGAGCCTCAGTTGAAGGATGGCTTTCATTTATAATTTTCTTGGTGACCATTTCTAGTGCAAGAAAAATCTCCATATAGAGCCTCAAATCTATGGGCAAACAGCAAAATGAAATAAAGGACCTGCTTTTGTTCAAAAACATGAAGTAAAACCACGTTGAGTTGCATTTATAGAGATAAGGACTGCAGGCTTCTCTGTAAATCATGTGAAATAGACTGCATTAAAACCTCTTGGTCTACATTCTATTTTAAACAATAGGCCATAAAAAGCCCACAATTTTTATTTTGAAATGTCTTAATTTTCTGAAACAAAAAGATGGAATAGAATAAAATTCAAATAATGAAAGATTTTATGTACAATATAAACAGAGCAGATTATTTTTCTTCTCTGTTTGGAGGAGAAAATTTGGAAGGAACAGTACTCTGCAAACCTTTCAGGAGTAGCTGAGATGGGCAGCATTAAGTTTGTTTTCTGGTGTTGCTGCAGCAGTCTTTGAACATTCCCAGCAGTGCCATGACAGGGCCAGAGAGAGAATTTTTAATGACTGTACAACCAGTAATGTTTTGCATGATCTACATCCTAATTGCTCCTGTTCCCAAAGAACAGAACATCAAGTTTTACAATACACAGCTGGGGACTAAAGACTCTCTTTAGAAAACTTATGAAGTAAATATAGGACAACAAGGACTTTGAAACTCATTCATACAATTGCCTTTCACAGTAACACTTCTGCTTCAGTTGCAAGAATACTCATTTACAGAACTGAATTGGTATGTTTCCCTTTGCACTATCTTTCCCTTAGTTAAAGACTTTGTCTCAAAAATCTTGGAGTTTTATACTGCTTCCTGTTGCATGTGATAATCCTGACATAACAAAATCTCTCTTGTGGCTTTCACTGAGTTTCAATAAAGTCAGTTAACATTAATGCAGTTTCTCCTGTTCCGGGTTGGAATGTTATTATTTTTAGACTACTTTGTCAAATCTTTTTAGATAGATAATATAAATTTATGTCTTTGTTGCATCTATATACAGCCTTATTTGGGCTGCATTAAGTCCGTCAAAGTCAAATCTTGCTTTGTTTATGAGATTATTGGCATTGATTTCAGAAGCTCGAGACAGAAAAATACCTGCACTTAATGGAACAATTGTACCAGTCCCACTCTGTCCACAGAGGATGTATCCATTGTAAAGACATCTTCCCTCATTCCCACACCCTGTTTTCCCCTTCTCCCCATTTCAGTAACTGAATTAGCTGTGCTGTTCCTCAGATAAATGCTTGTTTTTCAAAAAACTACTTAGTCTCTAACCCTTCCTCAAGGCTGATTTTATCTTTCTTTTTTCCCTAATTTGTCTCAAGATGAACTTTACCTGACCTCACATCTACAGTGATTGAAGCCTTTATAAACTGAGTATGATGTCTAATTTTGCCTTATTTCAAAGGGTTCATTCCTGCAAAAGATACTTAAGTTTAAGTTACAAGCCTCTTAACTTCCAGCCAGTAGCTTGTTGGATGTGACTCTGAATGCCTGCTGGGATGCAAGAGCAAGCAGCAGCTGAGATGCAATATCCTCAGAACAAATAAACTCTGTATTGTGTCCATAATCCTGGAGAACTGGGAGTGAGCACCGTGCAGCCCTCTGCACCTTTGTGCAGATGCAACTACCCAGAAGGGTGTAAAAAGCTTGGTCTTCCCACCAAAGTCTAAACCCCCCTCTATTACCCACTCAAAGCTTCAGAAGCAGTGGAGCAAGAGGAGCCAGAATGCTACACAGGCAGGAAACAGGAGGGATTGAGAATATTGACATCCCCAATCATGCCAAGAATCTAGAAATAGCCAGGATGTATTTTTAGCTGACCATCCAAAGTGACTCACCAAAACATCATCCCCAACATTTGTTTTTCATTTTAAAGCGGCGCTTTGAATTGGAAAACATCTATAATTGATTTAAGAACAACTTATTTGAATTCTACGTAGTCTATTTCCTGTTATTAGCAAGACCAAAAAACCCTAAAAAATATGAAAAATAAAATTAAAATTTTGTTTTGATGGAGTAGTCTATCTGATGAAAAGAAAGGGATTTTTCTTGATAATTCTTGAACACTCCTGGAAGACAGTATCCTACCCATTTGAAGTTTTGGATAATTTCCTTTAAAATTTGTTTTTTTGCTTTGTGGTTTTTTTTCCCTCCACGATCTTTTATTAGCTATTTTATGTTATGTGTCTTTGAAGATATCTCAAATCATGAACTGAAAAGAAAAATGTGCTCATAATGCCAAAGGACAAACAAATGACTACATCATTTATCACATTTTCATTAACAGGGACATGTAATCATCTGGAAGTTTATTGCAGGAACACTGAGAGGTCCACAAAAGGTAATGAACTAATCCTGACTTTTCTGGAATGTAAAAACTTTGATCTAGAATAGAAGGCACACAGCATCTGCCTCTCTAAAAGATAGTGGCAGTCATTCAATGAATAGTGCCAGATTCCACTGCCTTAGCAGAAGAAAACAGTGAAAATAAGACAGGGAAAAGCAGGGAGGAGATGTTGCAGCACATATTCTATTTTATTCAGTTTACTGTTATAATGGTTTGTTCCCATGTCCCCACATGTTTTCCCCCACTTGGTTCATTCGCAAGTTGTATCCCCTCCTGAAACTACCTTATTTGGCATTCCCTGCCCCTTTCTGTCATTTTAACTCCACCCCTTGTTCCAGCACCTTCCCTGTCCATCATTGTAACCCCGCCCCTTGTTCCAGCACCTTCCCTGTCCATCATTGTAACCCCACCCCTTGTTCCAGCATCTTCCTTGTCCATTATTGTAATCCTGCCCCTTGTTCCAGCATCTTCCTTGTCCATCATTGTAACCCCACCCCTTGTTCCAGCATCTTCCTTGTCCATCATTGTAACCCCACCCCTTGTTCCAGCACCTTCCCTGTCCATCATTGTAACCCCACCCCTTGTTCCAGCATCTTCCCTGTCCATCATTGTAACCCCACCCCTTGTTCCAGCACCTTCCCTGTCCATCATTGTAACCCCACCCCTTGTTCCAGCCCCTTCCCTGTCCATCATTGTAACTCCACCCCTTGTTCCAGCACCTTCCTTGTCAGTCTCACCCTGGGCCAATCCCTAGTTGTTCCACCCCTTTGGAAATCCCCTAATACTCGATGCCCCATTGGCCCTTGTGTCCCTTTCTCCTCCTCCTGCTTCTCTCATTGTTTGTAACCCTGTAAGACCCTGCCCTCTGCTCCTCCCCTAAGAACCTTTCATGGGTCAATTGTTTGTACCCACCCCCTGATCTCCCCCATATTTAACCCCGAGCGTAGCAGTGCTGGGGGCTCTTTGTCTCTGAACTCTCCATGTTCAAGAGATAGTTTGGAACCTCAGAAGCAGAGAGCCTCTCTCTTTACCCAATCCTCGACATAGGCCACACTGAAGAGCGACTAGCTCTTCTTCCTCCAAGAAATCTCACCCTGGGGCAGTTCCCCACACCTGGCACGGCGCTGGTGTGCCTTCCGTGTCAAGGAGATTCCCTCAGAATGTGCTGAACAACACGGTACGGAAAAAAATAATTAGGAGAATGAGGTCACTGAGAAGAACTGGCCAACATCACAAAGTGCACAAAGCTGGGTAAAACCATTTGCACAACCTCACAAATGTACCTGCTCTGCATTCTATTTGGAACTTAATATTCTAGAGATGCCTGTCTCAATACTACACCATTTCACAGAGCAAACCTGTGTATACAACCTGTAGATAAACATGCTTCCTTTATTTTGTGATAAAGCCTATGATAAAGCCTACATTACCTGAAAGAGGAATCCAGTTAAGGAAGTTAAGGATGTCCATTTAAAAATTTTTAAAATAGTCTTGCACAGGAAAAAAAATGCAATTCCCATTTCTACTTCCTGCTGGAATCTCTTTCAACAGATGAAAAGGAGAACTGTGCATATTCCTTGGGTGGGTTCTAATTCAGTTACATAACCTAATTAGTTTTCTCAGCAATATACTCTCTGAAATACTGAAACAAGGTTTTAAGCAATATTTCACAAGGATCTAGATTTAATATGCATTAGCTGAACCAAATTAATTTACTCTTAAGTGTAAAATAACAAACTCCAGTGTAAAATAATTAATCCCGTACTTATCTTAAAATATGGAAATTATTTATCCAGGATTTAACAGTGCAGTAATTCCACGCTAATAAAATACACAGAAACTTGCTTGCTTTAACTATAATTTTAAATGCCAATTAAAGATGGTATTTAGCAACATCAGAACATCCATCCAAAATAATACGCATTTATAATAAAACTAATCACTAAAAAATACAAGGAAATAAAACAGACTACCATATTGAAAACTCCAGTATCATACTCTGTTTTGTTTAGAAATATTATTTTAGCAGAAGTTACCACTTTTCAAATAGGATTACAGCAGCAACACTTAGTTTGAGACTTACCTTAGCTCATAAGCCTTTTGCTGAATCAAATGTTTTGTTTCCATGGAACAGTCCTACTTATGGATTCCCATTTCTGAGTCTGCCACCTTGAAGGTTCTAAGAAGGTTCTTGACTAACACGACATTTAACACAAAGAAGAGCTAATTTACAAAATAATTATCCATTCCATTTTGAAGGGTTCCACTCATGTCCTCACTAAATATAAATCATCTTCTACAAACTTTTCTTCTTTAAGCTCATAAAAACAGACTTGTTCAAGGTAGTTTGGCACAAAGAATGTTAAATAAGATATTTTTATAGGAACATTTTTCATCTTATGAAGTATAAACATACAGTGCAAAACTGGCAAGAACTGTTTCTTTTTTAACTGAAAGAAAAAAAAACCAAAATCCAATTTCTTCAGTTCCTAGCTCAGCTTTCCAGAATCAGAGGATGATTGTAGTTTCTCAAGGTTGTGGCATCTTTTTTATAACAAAACCAAGGTGCCACTAATGTTGCCGGTGTGGGTTGGCTTCACAAATCAGAAGCATTTCAAACTGGAACACACAATGCATTAATGGGAAAGTTGATTATTTGTAAATCAAAGACAATTGCTTTCAACGAATATCCACGAGAATGACAGTATTAATGGAACTTCAAGAGACAAGAAGGGTTTTGTGTTGACCCAGCTTCAGAATTTGTTCAACCTGACATGAGCTCCAAGTACCAAGTGACTGGCATGATCTAGGCTGGTCAGCAGCACAGCAGCTGTTTGATTCAGGCCAGCCTTGCTGAAATACAACAATAGTTTATATTAAAACATCTTTGTGAGCTAGGTTTTCTCAATTAGGAATGGTGAAAAGCTAGCAAAAGCTCCAGAGTGAACAAAGCATGGGGAGGTGGAAGAGGGAAGGGAGCAAGAAAGAGGACTGAGATCTCAATACTGATACAGAAAAGTAGAAAAAACTGGACTGAGACAAAACAGAAATGATAAACCGCAGCTTCCAGTCAATGGGCCAAACTTAAAGTACTCCACAACTGTAGGAAAAAGAAGCCTACTGCAAATCCTCTGGGAGACTAAGAAGGAGAAAAAGGTTGTGAAGCTGGCCAAGATCTGACTGTAATTTTTAAAAAAATTACAACTTCCTGTTTAAGGCATGTAGATTTAAGTCCCTCAGGTAGCAATCCTTATTCATACTAAAATTAATATTCATGAATTTAGTTCAGAGACTGGGATGCCAGTCACTGCCAAGAGCCAAGTCACAGCCTCCCTCAACAACAGCTTCTATTTTCCCTTTATAAAAGTAAATTTATTTGGTCTCCAAAAAAGATCACTGACCACAACAGCAATAGGAAAACAAACAAACACTTGCACTGCTTGTCCACTTATACTGGTGGAATAAACCCACAGAATCTGAGTAGAAATCAACTAGGTCTATATTTAACAGCAGTCCAGAACACATGCTCTGTCCTCATGTCTGTGAAGAAAAGGCCTTAAATTCAATTATACTTACAAGGATAACAGCCTAACAACTGAGTGGCAGGAATACTTTGTTTAGATGAGCCAATGTTGTGCATGCTGAAGACAGACACACAACACGATTCCTTTCTTTCAGTGCTTGTTGCATTAAATTGTTTTTGTGTTTTTTTAGTTATCAGGTCTTACCCAGAGTTGTAGATAACTGCTACCTAAGAAGATATCAGTAACTGCTCATCTACAACTCCTGTTCCCTTTGAAGGATTTCTGCACTTAGCAGAAAATTGTGTTTCTCAACCAGTCAGCTGCTGCAATGGTGACTCTCCAGCAGGAACCAAAGGTAGTTTCACAGCTATCACCAGGGAGCTGTGAGTAAAATCCTGGCTCCAACCACACTGAACAGTGACTAGCTACACTGATCTTGAGTGGATTCTTTCTGTCCTGGTGATGGATCAGCTCATGACAACTCTCCTTACTTACTCCCAGGGAAAAAGCAGACTAGTGACTTTCACTTCTGCTATAAAAACTAAGTTTAGCATCTTAAAGAGCAAACTCAAAGTCTATTTCATATCTTAATGGCCACAAAATATTTGCTAACGAGGTGTTTACCTGTTGCAAGGGTGAGACACTGGTATCAAAGCATTAATGCCTACACAGCACTCAATGCCATTCACAATGAAAAAGTTCAAGTGCTATAAAAAGTCCTCTATCCACATTCTGTTTTGATACAGTTACAGTACACTGGGACAATCTTGCAGACCTCAGCAGGATCTCCACATATTGGGTTTGGTAATATTGCATAGGAGTGCCAGAATTTTTATTTATGGTTTAATTCCTTGCTATTTTGTTTCTGGACCCTTTGGAACACTTGTTTTCTCCTTCAGTCTAAATATTAAGTTTGAATGTTAGAGACTGCAATTTTGAAAACTAATCTAATTACTATTACAGCTCAGTACACAAGGTCATCAACTGAAAAAAAGTAAGCAGACTAAGAAAATAACTTAGCAGGTTTTATTTATATATGGCACATATTTGGAGGCACCTCCAGTAAGATGCTTCTTTTCATTATTTTACTTGTTATCACACTTAGAGGTACACAATTACCATCAGAAGGAATGAATTTGTACTTTCCATCTGCCTTCACCAGAGCAAGCTAAACCATTCGTTCACCCTGATTCTCACATTGTTGACAGCATTTTAAAAAAATTATTTTCTGTTTACATTCACATTGGCCTTACATATTTCTATATACTATCAGAATCCATTGCATTTTTCTACAGTGATTCTCTGAAACAAAAGAGGAAAATTCAAAAAGAAGACATAAAAATTAGCCTGTTGCATATTTCAACTGTTGAGAATTCAGTCACCTTATCCACTTCAAAGCCAGATAATCATACTGTCCATTTATACTGTGTATTTCAGCTTGCCCTGAAATCAACTTTCTTCAGTTACCTTCATGTCAATGTTTTAAACCAAGAATAGATGTAGGTTTGCTCTTGGTCATTATGAAATTTTTTCCATCACTGATCAGGATGTACATAAAGAGTTTTTAAATATTATTATTATTTGTAAGAAAGAGGATTAATAATGGACCTTTAAAACACATGAGATTGCTATATCATAATTATGGCTAAGCAATTTTCTGTGCAAGATGCACTGTACATTTATTCTTACCAAGACCTCATTGAAGTACTACAAATAATCAAAAAATAAAGCTATCAAAATGAGGATGTGCCTCAACATAAAAGGCTTAAATCTGGCCAATCAGTTATGCACAACGAATAATGCAAACAGCTCTATTCGTATGCACAATACTGTATAAAATTTAATTTAGGAATTTAAGTATTTGCCTCTTGTGTGACTTTTCTGCGTCTAATTTAATATAATTTCCTTCCTCATAGAAATCATCACAGTACATTTTGACATCTATTCTTCAAAGAATTATAGGGATGTTCTTAAAAAATATACTTCAGAGTATTTTATATAACCTGCCCATTTCTATCAGAGTCTACAATAATAATTTTAAGTTATGAGATATTGCTTTTCATTTCATTCATATTCATTAGCAGTGGGCAGATATCAGAAGTATGTGGGTGACTGAAGGGAGCTCCAAAATTGAGAATTAATATCTACTATACATTGCTAGAGGGAACAGAATTGGAAAAAGTAGAAGCACTCTTTAAACCAAATAACTTTCAGGAGAGGAAACAGCTTCTAGTCATCTTTGAGCTGAATGTCCATTTTAGAAAACTTCCTAATTCAGCCTTCAGTACTAAGAATGGAAAGAAGTACTAAAACTATTTTTGACATGATTTGCTCCTTTTAGTAATTGTTCATTCTAATCACTAATAGTGATCATCACTGTTTCATAAAGCATTTTAGAATAAAAATATGTATTTTGCTTCCATTTAGAAGCTAAACTGAGATACAGAAAATAAAATAAAAGAGAAAAAAGAAAATAGAGCCTATTTCCTATGTCTCACTAACAGTAGCACTTCAAAAGGTGAAAATCAAAACTCAAGATCAAGTAGGAAACATTACTTGAAGGAAGATCAACACATTCATAAACTGCTGCTGAAAAATGGGGGAGAAATGTCTGACAAACAGAAACAACATTTATTGTATTGTTCACTACCTGTAATATGAGGTAGCAGATGTGGAAGGGGACAATTTGAAACATCAACATGTTACAAAGTTGGTTTAGGAGCTGCAATGTAATATCTCAAATCAATACATCTGAGAGAAATGTCTTCTGAAAGACAATTTTGCAGTCAAAACATATTTGCTAGCATTGCTTATTACATTTATGTTTTATTTATTAAATGAGTAATTGCTATTTGTGTTTACACAATTGCAAACAACTAATCTCTTGAAGGCAAACTCCAAAAAGAACATCGCCTGCAGTGGAAGCCTCTTCAACTCACAATCCATCCTTCTCAGTAAGCATCTTTCATTTAACAGTAGCTGTACTGAGGCTTATATGTCCAGGAGAATAAACATTTTCTAAATGAAATCCTGAAACATGTTTACAAAATTACCTCAGTTAGTTCTTTAGTGGGGGGAAATAGGCCTTTTTTCCCCAAAAACAAAAGCTGTATTTTTAAGCAGATAATTTTACTTCACTTGCAGAGACTATCGTGCAATGATCAAGGGAAAAACTCTCAGCACTGAGAAAATTTTGCTGTATCACTGAACTTTTCTGTCAAGCCTAAAAACATCATGATCTCAGAGAACAGTTTTATTCTACATGAAGCTTCATATCACCACTGCATTTTCTGAGTATCCTGTAAAACTCTATACCATAGAGATTCAGTGACCTCTTTGGTAAAATCCTGATAAAGACTCATTAATATATTTACCAGATATCAAAGCTGCTCTTATTCTAGAAAGCAAATCAATCCTATTCACACAGAAATAAGGATATCATCTGTAGAAATAAAAAACTGATGACATAATAACAGCAATTAATGATACAGTAACAGATACTTCAAATGTCATTAAAGCATTACAAATTTAGAGTAACCAGATTATACACTAAGCAACCTCTGAGCAAGGATATTTCTGCTTAAGGATAAATGGGTAATGATCCAAAAATTACAGAGATAAGTTTGCAATAATTGACTTTTTAACTTACAAGAAACCAGAGAGGCACAAAGATCTTCTACAAAACCAAATGGCTGCAATATGTTAAAGCAGTTCTATTTATACATGACATTTTGGGGAGGAGTATTCAAAATATGCTCAGTAGATACACAGTCCAGTTCAGCATATTTATCAAACTCCCACTCTACATTATTTCAGTAAGACACCACAGGGCCACATGCTGCATTCAAGGCCAAGTCCTGCAAAATGCTGAGAACCACAAAAGATTTTCCTCAGAAAGAAGGATTCCTTCATTCAGAAGGAATCGAGGGAAAGGAGGTAGTGTTTTACCTTCTGTATTACTCCTGTTTAAGGAGATGCTCAGTCCTGCACGATTCAAGTGGAAGCTGCCAGATGGAGAATATTAAATGCAAAGTTTTATTATTCTATGTGCACCTGTGCCCAAGGGTCCCTCTGTCTGCTGGGCAACATTCCTGCTGCAGAGCTGTTTGCCTCAGCAAGGGACTCAGTCTTCTGCATGGCAAAGAAAGTGATCCCACACATGAGATTTTGTTGAAACCAAAAGAAAATATTTGCCTATCTTGCAATAAAATTAGAAAAGATACCATTTTCTGAGCAAGCACTACTCCTAAATTAAAGAAAGTCCACCTGATCTGTATCCAGTTGAGGGATACTTTCATAAACTGTGCAGCCATGCCAGACTATCCCTAGGGAGCAGGCAAAATGGTCCAAGTTTACTTCAGTTTTGTTAACCAAGATCACCACAATGTGTTTTTATCAAAGGGAAGCAGAATTATATAACAGGATAAGAGACATAGACACATTTTTCAAAGGTATTTTGTGAAGCAGAAAAGAAATATTAAAAAAAAAATTAAAATCTATCTTAAACAGGACATTTCATGTGCCTGTGTATGTCCTCCTGTGAAATTAAATATTGATCTCATACCTTCTTTTTTTAATCTTCCTTCAAGCTCTGCAGCATGAGTTAGCAAATAATAATTGACTATATATTTGAAAATCAGTCTAAAATGGGTATGATTTTCCCTTTCATTAATTACTGCCTTATATACTTTTATCAAATAAGTATTTTGGGGATTTTAATTTTTTTGAAGGCTTCCCCTCCCTCTGCTCTTCTTCGTGCTGTAGTTTTCCTTCCAAGTATATATCTTCCTGCTGCAGAGGATTGCTCTGGAGATGCAGTATCAGGAAACTACCTGACACACAAGATTAATGTAGAAGTCTGTTTGAACTGTTATTGCATACCAAACAGAGTTCCCTGCCGTCCTTTCACCACTGATTCCAAGGCAGAAAACTCTTTTACTCATGGGTAATTTTAATCTTCATATAAATGTCTCCTTTTGCTTTCCTTCAAGAGAACTGCCTCAGTAGGTTTTGCTTGGATTCTTATGGTGACTGTCTTTCCACTGTTGGTTCATTTCATACATTTTCCTCCAGCCACCTATTTTAATTTCGCTTGATATTTCATTTCTTCTGACCTAATTTTCATGTAACAAAGGGCTCCCAGATAGACAAGAGAGAAATAACGATTACAAAATCCTATAACAGAAAGCACTTAGACTCATATCCCATTTGCCATGGTATTGTATTTATCAACAGAAAGAAGTAAAATCCTTATCATGCTGAAATAGAAAACAGTTTATGCAAATTCTTTAATAAAATCGTGTCAATATTAGAATATTAGTCTTGCAATATGAACACCAACGTTCCTTCACTTTCTAGTGTTAGGTCAGGGATCTTTCCTTTTAATCAACTACTTTTACTCTTTGTCTATTATCTGTGTCTCCAAAATCTATTCTTTCAATTCACATTAGGTTTCTTCTCATCCAGATATATTTATTTTTCTCATTATTAAATTTGTTTTGGGTAATATTTGGCATCAGAGAGGTCCAGATAAAATAATTAATTAATTATTAAAATAATTTTAGTGAATGAAGACCTACAACAGGCTTTTCCTAGCTATTTTATTCTGATCTAGATACATGTATGCCTAAAGAGAAAATTTAATTCCCTCCATTTGCTCATATCTTGTAGTTTCTCAATGTCAAAATAAGTAATATTCATTCAAAAAAAAAAAAAGGCAAGCATATTGAAATTAATTACATGAAAGATGTTACCTTCCACAAAAGATGTCTCAAATTAAATTTTGCAGAGTATTATGCTTGATATATACTGCAAAGTTATTAAAGTTGTAACTTCAGTTTATACTGTTAAAACTTGAGTTTCTATTGACATTCTCTATCCATATCTAACAGAGATCTACAATGCTTTATGTGTCTCAAGACAATCTCCTACAATTTTTTCTTTTTTTTTTTTTCTTTACCAAATAACCTTGGAAGCAGAGCTGTCCCGGGTGAGGGATTAGCCCTTACACTATTAGAACACCTCAGCCCCACTCACGGCAACTGAGCTCCAAAACTTGTCCACAGCCAAGTGTCCCACAGTGATTACCTGGCCTAGTTACAAACTCTGCTCCACATGAGTCTCCTTGGATGATCACCCTTTAATCTCTAATCTAATTAGTTTATTTTATGGCCCTGGTTTATCAGTCTCAGATCTTCTCAAATCTCGTTTCAGATTGTGTAAAATGTAAATTTCTAGGCTTCCCTAAGCAGACCACTTATTTATCATAAACATAGGGTTTTTTTCCCCTGTTTTTATACTCTAGATAATATTCCCCAATATTTTGAGTTCTTTTTTCCTTTATTGTCTCATTGTTTCCTTATTGTTCTCATATGTATTTATTTAAATTAGCCATAGCACTATTGTACTTTGTATAACTATTTGTATACTATTGTATAACTATAATTCACATCTTTGGCCCTCTAATATTTCAATTAAGAACAATATTTTAAATTTTATCTATAGAAATCCAAATTAACTTCAAATTACTAAGAGAAGTAGTGACTGAGATGAACTGGTTTTTGGGTTTTTTTTTTTTTCTGTTAGAGAAGAGCAAGATCTTACACTCCCAGGAAAACAATGCAGCTGACAATTATAAGTATTTTAGCTTAGTCAATCTGGTTTCTCTAAAAAAAAAGACATTGCATGAGTTTACTGAGATCTGTGATTTAAAATCTGAAATGTACCAAGAAATAATTTTACCATTCGTTGAGTTTTATCAGTGTTGGAAAAACAGGTATTGCAAAGCAACAAAATCCTTCCAACAAAGAATCAGGACAAATGCATTCAACAGAAGACTTACACATGCCGAAATGGTAACAATAATACCACATCATGAGAAAGAAGAAAGCTAAATAAAGAATCAGGATTCTTCTAGAAATATTTATAGCCTATCAGGCTTACAGATATATAAAAAAACCTCCAAACAAAACAAAAAAATAAAAACAAAACAAAAAAAAAAACCCACACCTGCACTCTGTTTAGGACTAAGAAATCTGATCTAAAGAAAAAACACTTTTGCCAGAAGAGTGGCTGAAAGTCCCAGTAGCAGGTATTAAAGTAGTGGAAGCATTTTAACTGATTTTTGAAATGAATCATAGATATTTTTTCCCAATAATTTTTTTTCTCTCTCCTAGCAAGTATAACCAAAACAGCAGGAAAGTAACACACCATAGAATCCTTTCTTCTAAAACTGGATGTTGCTGCTTCATTCTTGGGAAGGAGGAAAAAAAGACAGAAACCTGGTACATGAAGAATTAAATGCTGTAAAAATGTGTTTTGACACAACTATGAAAACAAATCCAGCAAAAGGATGACATTTGAACATGTTAAAAACAACTAGCACAAAAAGTCTTGGAAAGCTGATAGGGTCACAAAGCACATTTGAAAGAACAGGCTTTTTTCTTCATTTTAGTTTTTCCTTCCCACCAGCAACAATCTCCAGATTGGTGGTGGAGAAGTTAAGACAGGCTGCTGTAGATTTGGACTAAAGACTTTGAGTCAGTCTTTATTCACACAGAATGTCCAGTTGAAACAGTCCATTTGCATTAGGGGACCAACTCTGACCTGATTGTAGCTGTGGACACAATTTTGTTCAGTAATACGAAGAAATATATTTTGCTTAAGCTAATCAAATGAAGCAACTGTAATCTCTGTGACCCATTGATCTGATGTTCTCTCAGAGGAAAATTTTATGAGAACTTTGTGTGTTAATCCTCATTGCATTCCTGTCCAACGCTGCAAGCTTTTATTTGGAGGCTGAGAACTCTACCAGCAGCAGAGTTTGGTACCTTCATCAGTGTCAAACACTGGGGTCTGCTCCACAGGTCTGCATGTGACACAAGCTGAGTGCTTTGGTGACACTCCTGAAGGATGGATGACACCCAGAGTCACTGGACAAGCTCAGCAAACCCATGGGAATCCCATGAGGTTCAACAAAGCCAAGTACAAGGTGCTGCACCTGGGGCAGGAAAACCCCAGTATTGATCCAGGATGGGGGATGAACAGATGGAGAGCAGCCCTGCAGAGAAGGACTTGGGGATGTGGGGGAGGAGAGGCTGGACATGACCCAGCCATGTGCACTCACAGCCCAGAAAGCCAAGTGTGTCCTGGGCTGCAGCAAAAGCCCTGAGGGCAGCAGGGGAGGGAGGGGATTCTGCCCCTCTGCACTGGTGACACCTCACACCAGGTCCCCAGTATAAGATGTGTCCTGTTGGCCAGATGAGGCCACAGAAACAAGGGACAATGGCTTTTAACTAAAAGAGGGTAGATCCAGATTACATATAATAAAAAAATATTTTGTGCTCAGGATGGTGAACACTGAACAGGTCGCCCAGAGAACTTTTAGATGCCCCATCTACTTTTACACAAGACCTCACATTTAAAGTATTTTTCAGATATTACTTCATTTACATTGTGGAGTCTTCAAATTTGTCTCAGTATCTTCAGTCCTTTAGATGAGGAAAAAATGGCACTCACACTTTGCTTTTCAGATCACATCCTCCCAATTATTATGAACTTAATTGGTATGCATGACATAACAGTAATCTTGATTTTTTTTTTCCCCCATTAGTTTTAAAATCTCAGGCAAATTTCAGTTGTACTCCATTAGACCCAAGACTCAAGAGTATTGAATTATCCAGAAATTTATCCATGTTAAAAAATTCCACATATTCATATTGCATCCTATAATTAGGTTTGGGGGTTTTTGAGTGCTACCTAGATTTCAAACCACCTAAAACTTGTGTGGCTTCTATTTTGAGTACAATTCAGTTAGATCTGGTTCCAAAATAAACAGTGTTCCCTGTTTGAATAAGTGAAGGTACTACATGATCTTTGCTATTGCATTTCTATGCCAAACTCATACACTTCTCAGAGGGCATTGAAATTCACCTCTGAGAATTTAATTTCTACTTGATCTTTAAATCTTGATCCTTCCATGGTAATTCACCAAACTGGACATGGCTTTAATGAAACACAGAACAGCAAGAGCCCCAGCTCTTGCACTCATCCACAGCATTCACACACAAATTTTCCAGAATCAGAAAGCTGGGTTGAAGTTCTAAAGGAGACAGTTTAAATCCTACTTGAAGAGAAAGCTGCTGGCTGTCATAGCAGAGCTCTCCTTTCCACTGGGATCTCCTGTCCCTGGGATCTCCACTGCTGCTAGCCAAAGCAGACACTGCAGCATGTTTAGGGAATTTAGGCCAGGCAGGAAAAACGTGGGAAAGGAGGGCATGACACACCTTCACAAGTCCCATGAGACATTTTGGTTCTTTCTTGTTAGGCAGGCAGTGTTTGGGTTCAGACAGACCCACAATGAACTGCTCGATTTGCTTTGATGAATTGTTTTACTTTATATGATTTGACCCAAGATGCAATATACTGTTTGCACCTCATCAAAAGGAAAAACAAGGAATTTCAGTTTTACCCTTATGTGGCCACGCTTTCCACTGGGGGAAGAGAAAGTTAAAAATTCTGGTAATAATTATTTCAATATCATTATGGGATAATGCATAACAATTTAAGGTTAAAAGCACATTTAAGATACCAGTGCTTAATTATCAGTGATGAAGATAAAGCTTCATGTGTAAGACTACTCCCATCATTCACCCAAACTTGTCATTTTTCACACTATTTAATCTAGATGCACAAATCCCAATTTTGCTGGAGAAGAGAGCAAGGATCCAACCCAGTTTTAAACTAAGGCTTTTATCCTAAACTTTTAATTTGATATTCTTTTAAACCCCTGATCTTAAAATCCTATCACTACAGCAGAATGCCACATCTTGCTTCTAATTTTATAAAAAGTTCAATAATTTGTAAAAATCTTTGGAATTTGAATCACTATGTTTAATATAAAACCATTTTTATAAATTGATCTTGATGTTTAGATCAGTTATCACCATTATATGTAGCAGTTATGAAGGATAATATTACTAGACAACAAAGAAAAACTTTTTTAGAGGAAGTTACATTAAGCAATTTTTAGCTTACACTGATGAAGAGACTGAAAAGAATGCCAATCAAAAAGAAACCTTATGAAGTACTAACAATAGAGAAAATCCTGCTTTTTTGATATATACATGTATGGTATCTATATTTAAATAAAATTATCCACCCTCCTTTATGCTATGACAGTTATTGATTGGCTTTCTTCCTTTCTTTGAGATGATATGTCTGAAATAAAGCAGGCATTTGCTGGCATCACTTCCAATTATTTTGAATACTAAAAAAACCCTGTTAATATATTGAGCTATTTAATGAACCATCTCCATTGAAATAAATAATTTTTATTGCCACCTTATAAGAGATTCTTAAGGAAATGTGCCTTTTTTATTTCTGAATTAGAATATACTTTCCATTTACCTGCCTTAATACAGTAAAAAGAAGTGACCTTCTGTTCTATGCAGAACATATCTGTGCAGAAATGTAAAGATTATTCCATTAGACACCTGAAAGCTCTGTTCTCTTGACCTCTGGGCTAGTAAATCTATACTAAGTGTGCCTACCTGTCTAATATTATTAGCACAACTCACTATAGTTGTGGCTATTTTCCTGTTAAAATAAACATTTTGAGCTGTATTTAAGAGTTGGAGCTATATTCTGTGCTTATCAGATTTAAATTCAAAGTTCTTGCAAAGAACTTGACAGGATGGGAACTTTTAAGATCTGCAGAGTTTGAAAGTACAATGCTTTGACAGACAGAATTCATCTTAATACTCTTTGCAGATACTGTATTTTATCAGAAAAACAAACACAAAAAAACATTTTCAACTAGAGCTTGCCAAATATGTGACCCCAGCATGTGCTCTGACAAAATAACAATGTGAGAGACTTAGCAGTTTAACAGCTATAAGCCAAGTGATCATTTACTTCTCACAGGAAGTATTTTTGCACCAATTTTTACCAGGCACATCATTCTTTGCCAAATTCAAACAGGTAGCATTTCTTCCTCTTCACCAAAATCAATTTAATACAAAAACCAGCACATAAGGTTTTTTCAGTATTAAGGTACTAAAAAGTCTTCCATCCAAACAGAGCTCCCCTTCCCCTGCACTTGGTAAAAAAAGATCTCTGAAGGAAACCACCAACAGTAACTTAATCAAAATTTCTGCCCTGAGATAGATGAGAAACTCAGCTAAGTTTCAAAAGACTGAACAAAGGAAACATGTCCCATACAAGAAAAGAAGATTGACGAGTGGAGATTGCATACCTTGCAAAGCAGCTAGCCCTGCAAATTGTGCTTCCTTCGAATGTTGTACTGACTCTCTGTGTGCCATCCATGCAAACATCATAGCCAAAGTCTCTGGTGTTGAAATGGGTTTACAAGTGCTGTAGAAATCATGCATTCATCTTAAATTTGTGGATACTTAGGGAGAAGCAACTGGCCCTTCTAAAGTATGATTGTCTTGTAAATTAAGACCAACAGAGCCAGGAATTTATTCTGAGAAGATTAGATCCAAATAGTCGACTGTTTAATGAGGCTTAGGCAAGCAATAAAGAAAGCATTAAAAGGAGTTGCAGTTTTCTTTTTTGGCAAAGCACAGAATTTTGACACCAGAAGTAGACATACTCCTTTTGAAAGTCAAAATACCTAGATCTTGAAGGTATGAGATTTCCTAATGTCATGCTTTCCAAAGTAAGCTGTCCAAAGGCAATAGGTATTTTCAGTTGTGTTCCCTTTCAGCAGAATTTTAACACACATACCATGTGATGTTCATGTATCTGCTTTTTTCCCCAGATCTCACTTCTCTTTAACGACCTAGTGTTATTAAGACCAACGAATAATTTCTCTTTTTGTACATTTAGCTATAGTTTTCAGATATTCATTTTTACACAGTGCATCATATCAATCTGCCACACTTGATGAAAACAAATTTCTACATGCTTCAAAGGAAAAAAATAAGCAATGACAATACTTTGGGGTCCAGTAAAGTAAGTGGCTAACATTATATCTTGTATTAGCATTGAGCAGAACTGCTGGCAGTATGGTTACTCATCTTCATATTTTCCCATTAACATCTACCATATGCCTAGAGTATCTATTTAACACAAAACTGTAATTATTTTACCTAATTAACTGATATATTAAATCAAAGGCTGACTCTGCAAAGTAAGTTAAACCATACCAATTATGGCTTGTGATGCATATTTTCAGTCTTACAATTGTCAATGGAGTTTCTCTGACTATGATTAATGCAAACTGATTAACTTCCTTTTTATAGCTTTAATCTTCCTAAAATGTGTAAATACATTCTACTATTACCAGAAGGTCTTGAAATTACAGCTGAGGGAATTTTTTTTAATTTACTGAACATAGTCACCATCAACTCAACCCCACCAATGCCTTATAACCCCCCAAATGTCTTTGTGATGACCAAAAAACAATGCAGAAACAAAACCAAAAAACTCAGTCTCTATTGGTCTTTTATTTCTCAGAACAATACAGAACAATACTTACCCACAGATTCTTTTCATGGCTTGTGGTTTTAATGTTTGCCCAGCAATATAAATAAAATGGTTTTAATTCCAAAGAATGCCTTCTGGATTTACAGTCTTATTGCAAATGGATACTGTCCCTTTGACCTTTCTAAATGCACATTGTGTCAACTGGCTCCTCCTTAATGAGCTATTTTAATGCAAAATACACATATATGTGCAGTGATTAATCACAGGGGCTAGGGAGAAGACATTTTAACTTTATCTGTTACTTCCTTGCTCAGTTGCATATCACATTGAGTCAGTGGTTTTATTCCCTCTGACACTGTCTTCTTTGCTCTCTGAGTCTTAAACAAAGAGACTTTTTTAAAACAGCAAATTCCCAGTTCTGTCAGTGTTTCATTGATTTTCAGTATTTTCATCAATACAGTTGGTTTCCTTTTGCTCTCCTATCATCTTTGGTACTCATTTTCTCCATCATCTTATCACTGTGTCTGTTAGACAGAGGACAGGAGAAAGTTTATGAACTCATCCAGGAAAAACTGTCCTACAAGAGATAAAAGCTTATTTCAGCTTTTCACAAACTCAGTGCCAAGTATCAGCTTTTCTTCCAGTGATGAGTTAGCAAAATTTTGGCCTCACTAACTAAAGAGAATAGTGGTGATCTCTACTGTATTCAGCATCCCTGTATCTGCACCAACTGCTTTGGTAAAACACAAGTGAGGACTTTATTTTGCTCCTATGGCTCTATGTCCATTCTGTAAAAATACAGTGTGTAAATGGCAAGCACTCTCCCTGGACCACCTCTAAAGTAGAGCTAATCCACAAATCAAAAGCTACTGTCTCCTAAAGTGCATCAATGTAATTACTGTGTCACTTTTATAGCCAGTCCAAGATGAAACTGAAATGAGAGATGACTAGAAAATAAAGAAAATATTAGTCTATTGCATTTTCTGGCTTATTTAAATTGAAATGTCAAATGAAATAATTTAATTTTGACAGCATTTAACAGATTCAAAGCAACATTTCTAGATTCACATGCCAAACCATGTTTCTATGGGAAAGCTTTTTCCTTTCCTCTTGGTATCTTGTTTATTTAGCTCCTGGCAGCTCACCTGGTGGGCTGAAAGCCTGTGGATGACCTGGAAGACTAAGCAGGAGCTCCTGACACCGACAGCTCCTAGGCAGCCTGCCAGGTGAGCAGCACCAAACCAAAACATCATTTTCCTTCCCAGAGAGTTTCAAACCACTTGGGGATCTGAAAGAAAATGCATTTGTAAACACATCCTTCCACAGAACAGAATTACTTTTCTCCAGGAAACTCTGCCTAGTATTTTTTTTTAAATTTCAATAAGAATTCATTAAATATTTCAAAACTATTTAGTTTGCTCTTTCCCATTCAATGCACTTCAAGTTCAAAGAGGTACCACAAAAAATTCACATTTGAAGTTTTGTCCTTGTAAAGGAGAGCATATTTGTCTGGGATTACAAACCAGTAGTTATTTTACTTTGCTGTGGCAGGTGCTTAATAAACATGAATAACATATTAACTAAATTGCAGGTTCCTCCAGAGGCATTGTGAGGCATACTAAATATATGCCAATTCAGAAGGTAGTCACTGTTTCTGCAGGTGTAGAGAAAACTGCTGCAGCAGTTACTAGGCTATGTTTGTCTCTCAGAACGTTGAAAATTAGGAGCAAATATGCTGAAATTAGAAGAGGTAACCAATTGAAAAATGTATTTAAAAAAGAAAAAAAAAAAGAAAAAAAAGTAACTGGATGAAAGGCTCCAAATTAAGGGTTTTAGAGAAAGTGGCATATTTTTAAATATTTGACAGCTAAAGACCTTGGATCAACTTCTCACTTAAAATATGTTTTACTAATAAATTTTTGTATAATTCCTTTCCAGTTTGTGCCAGGTTAAGTTAAAGCCCAATTATCATAAGAGGTATGCATGTGTGATCAATAAGACATTTACTGCTCAGCAGCATTGAGTGACCCGAACAATTGTGTCAAGGCCAACAGGCAAATAACTCATGTCCCAGTGTTCTGCAAAATACAGAGTACAACTACATTGTTCCCACAGCACAGAATTATCCCAAAAGGAAGAAGTTCTCAACCCTTCACTGAAGAGAAATCCAGGAAGAAACTCTACATTGCACAGAATCCATATAACCTAACCCATTTTCCTATTTTAAGCTAAGCACATCACTCAACTAGGCAAACATTGTGGGTTCCCCAACTTTCTTTTTAAAGAATCTGCAACTCTGTATTCTTAGAATTTTAAGACTTTTTAAATACATAAGTAGCTCTCACAGTGCTGGTATTAGGGCCCGATTTTCAAAGTAGTTTTGCTCTTATTTTAGTCCTTAAATAAATCAGCAGATTATCATGTAGGCTCAGGTTGCTGTTATTAAAGCATTTTCAGAGAGGAAAGGAGACATAGCAATGATGTCTTGAACACAGTGTGACCCTTTGATTTTTTCTCTAAATAATGTGGGAATTCTGATTCTCATTCTAGGTGCCATTTAATTAAATCATTAAGTGTTAGGGTCCTAAAAAATCTCACCCCTAAGAAAAAGAATGTCAACAACCCTGCACTTACAGTAAATGGGACAGAGACCATGTTAAGCTGACTGTATTTGGTTATATTACAGTAGCAGCCTGTGCATTATGATCTTGCCTACAATGCACCTTTCTCACTTTAAGGCTTAGGCTTTACAGGAATCCCTCTATTTGGGCCATCTGCTACACTGCCTGCATCAGGCCAAGTTCTGCTGCCTCACAAAGGGGTTTAATTCCTTCCTAGTGCAAGGAATCTAGTTTGAGGAGGTTCCTCCACCCATAAGTTTGGAAAAAAAACCAGCAGAAAATTTAAAAAATGTTAATAGAAATTCTGACCAATAGCAACTGCAAACAATTTTTGGTATGGCGTATGATTCAGCATTGAAGTTGTTCCTAATTAAAATAAATTAAAAAAAAAAAAAAAGATATAGCAGAATGACAAAAAGTATTGAACAATGAAAACCTTTGAAAATGCAAAATAAGCTGTTAAAACAGGAGAGGGAGCAAGATGAGGGGAATAGGGAATGATGTAATTCAGGTTGCTGAAGAATGGGGCATTAGAATAAGAAACTGAAATGCCATAATTCGGTCAAGCTTCTTCTTTCCCTTCATGTCCCTTTAGTGTACAACTCCTGCTTTATAACAATGGACTGACCACGTGGCTTTTTATTGCCAAATTCCCCTCTTTGGGTTTGGGATTTCTGTCCAAACTTGGCATTTTTCCAGCTGCAGACATGCTCTGCAGTGAGAGGTGGCATAGAGATGGCATTTGTTTCTCTCCAACTGAATTAACAAGATACGTGCTAGAGGACTTTCTTTCAGGTCATGATGTATCTCCCTGATTCAATAGCAACTGACAGCTTCCACAAGGAGAATTTCAGGAATGGCTTTCTAGCTTTCTAGAGTAAAACACTCCTGAACAGTGCTTTTCATTGCCTATTTTATTAGCAGATGGCTACCATTTATATAGTGGGACACAGAGCTGCAGAGGGGAGGCATAAGTTGACAACCATTACTGATGAAAAACCAAACTAGTTTCCCTTTCAACAATGATATTCAAATTTTTCTAAATCTTTTCTCCCTAGAAAAGGTTATAACTGATAATAAAATATACTTTGATTGTACTTAAGTTAAAATATGTGCTGTCAAATAGCCTGGAGATTACACTTGCCTACATTCAAAAATTCTATTAAACTAATGATTGCTCATTACAGAAATAATCATATGAAGGTATAAACAAACAGAACTATGAAGGCACAACAACACAGTAGTATTTTAATATTTTATTAAATGCAAATGGCATGGATACAAACATAGCAACCCTTATTTCATTACCATTGTTCTGTAATTTTGGTACTAAATATACTCCAAGTAGCATTGCTCAAATAAAGCTCATTTACAAAATGTTGGCCATTTCATCAGCTTGCTGCTGCCATTCTCAACTACTCCTTATGGGAACAAATAAAAATGGGCCTTAATTATAACTTTAAAATTTGATACTGTGAGTTTGCTTAGTTCTAACTGCTTTTAATTAAAAAACCAACCAACCAAACCAACAAAAACAAAAAACCCAAACAAACAAACAAAAATAAAACACAAAACCACCTCATTTGATACTTAACCAGAGTCTTTGTATCAGGTAGGTACAACAGTGTACGAAGATATATCTGAAGAATGTTTTTGGTTCTCAGATTTTGGCTGAATTAGACAATTAGAAAAATATTGCAAGAGCCCTATTCTGGAAAGCCTGGAGATCAACTGTGCAGTTTTCAAAGACCTAAAGCAACAGGACCAGGAATGCTCCACACTCATGCACAGCAATGCTGAGAAATGTTCAGAACACTGAGAAATAGTGAGAAAATTCAAGTTGCCCAAATTCTCAATTTCTCCTGGCAGTGCTAACCGTAAGATCCTCTGCCCATCAACATCTTCAGGATTTTCTGAAATGATTAGTGACAAATAATTTGTGGGAAGCCAAAATGCCCGAGCTTACTCATGCAGAGAAGATTAGAAATTGTAAAGATTAACCTCTGCAGCTAAAGGTTTTGCAGGAAGCTGCAGAGCTGTGGCATGTCTGCTCCAAGCCATGATGGTGATGTCACCACATACTGACTCCATCAGAATTTAATTAATGACAGATATCCCCTAATACATCAGCCTATGAAAATGGAACTCCAAAACATGCCCTTTCAGATTATAACCTCACAGCTTGATTTTCAAAGGTCACAGATTTTTTAAAAAGTCAATATACCTTGCAAAGCAGCTTAAGTTTAGTATCTCAAGAGAAGAACCCAGAATAGCAACCTTTAGAAATCAGATATGAATCAAGTATTAGCCCATGAGTCAGCAAATCAGATACTGAAAATGATGCATTTTTTAAAGCAGAGCTCTGGAGAAGGTAGTGTGGGATCCTGCACAGGCTTTGAACACACACAGCTTTCACTACCTTAAAGAAGAATCTTGCTAAAGAAGATTTAAAGTAATACAATCTAATAAACACTGTGCTAAGGAACTAAGTCCCTCAGCAGTCCAGCAAGGAATATTGTAATGCCTGAAGATTTTAAATCTCATTTAAATGGTGAAAGTGAGGTAGGAAGCCCTGAAGCCCTAATCAGATGTATTAAAACTGAAAGAAAATATCAGACATGGGAAATGATTGTAATTAAAATTTGAACACATACAAACTCCAACATTACTAAATGGAAATCAAACAACAGTATTTGGTGTTAAGGGACTGAATAATAAGCCACCCTTTGATCACCCCATCTGTTCTTGTAAGTGCACACTCGCAAAATGTGATATTAATTCCAGGCATTAGAGAGTTAAGTATCCCACAGAGGATGGAAGACTTGCTGGCCTTACACCAGAAATAAAAGACTCTGCTTTAATAAACAAACAAATTTATTAAAACAATCAGTTTTCTATTGGAATTCAACAGACTGGGGGAGAATGCATGAAAAACTTTTCCTTTCCTTTAAAATGATATTTTAGATTTCTGCTTTCAAAAGCTTTTTTTAAAGTCTGTTTTTTACAAGTTTGACCTGATTTCATCAGCTCTCAAATAAAAAACATTAGTATTAACAAAATTAGGAAGTCAAAGTGAAACTTTAAACAGCCTATCTTCTGCATTTACTTTTAAGTGCACAACAGCTGCTACTTATGACTTACTTTCTAGATCAAAATGTTTCCCAGTTCTTCTGTAATAGGCTGGCAACATTAGGGTCAAGTTGTTCTTTATTTTCTCTTGTTACTTTCATATTTCTGTCACAATCTTTAAAGGTCTACAACATAACAGCTTTAAAGTGTCCTTTCTTGGAATTCCTTTGGAATTGCAAGTGTAGGAGCAGCAGGTATCAAGCAGTGGAGTTGTATGATGCAGTTGGATTATATAAAGGAACACCCTGCCTGTACCTTGAGCATTCTCCATTTATTTACCCCTTCCCATTGCTATGTATACTGCTCCCATTTGCCTCATGGTGACAGAATATTCCATATTCTCAGTCCATTCTTCCACAGAAACACAAGATGCTCCTGAGCTCACATGAGCAAGTATTTTTTCTTAATTAAATTGCAAAATTTATGTGTGGTATAACAGCTGAGAAAAAGGTAAGTTAAAATGTAGAGAACTTGCTACACAAACATCCTTGTCATAGAAATTTCCCTGGTCCTTTCCATGGACCTCACATTCTCCTGACAGAGCCATATCTTTGCCATGTCAACACATCTATCAGCTTTCACAGAGCTAATGGATCCTCATCCTATTCTGAACTGCTTTAGGAAGCCTTGCTGGGAAGAAAATGTTTGCTTCTTGCAACCTCCCAGTGCCTTCCTCTTTACATTTGATTCAAGGAGCAGTCAACAAAAACCACCAGCATTGCTCGACTTTAAAGACTATTTACTATTGAAGAGGGGAAATAAAAACCTCTCTTGCTGTTATTACAGCCTCAGATACCACACAGGCTGTTTTACATGATCTGCCAACACCAGCAGGGTTATGTGATAGTTCTTCAGTCTTACAACTTCGTGCATTTCTTTTATTAAGCAACGACTTTTCAGATAATATCTGTCAGCCAAACTCCTTGATTTCCACAGGACTGCACTTGACAGATTGCCACACACCTACTACTTTAGACCAAGTAAGAAAAATGGCTTTTCAGTGCTGCCATCCAGTCTCCTTTTCTGACTGAGAACAGACTGCACACTTTTAGCTGTAGTTGATATCCCTGGCCAAGTGTCATCAATCCACTGAAACAGAAGCTCCTTTCAAGTCTTCTGGATGTTTAAGGAACAGAAAGAAACTTTCTTATTATGTTCCTCTTTCCCTTCAACAAGCAATCTCAACTTCAAGGAAATAAACATCACTGAAACATATCTTTGCACCAAGGAGGGAGTAGTTTAGTTACCTTTTTTTTTAATCACTACCACAGTTCTTATCAAATCATTGATTAAGCAGCATAACGTTTTTCAAGTTACAAAAAGGCATTTGAATACTGCTAAAACTTTACATAAGCTATTTCCCTTTTTTGACAAAACCTGGGGGGGGGTGGAGGGGAAAGGAAACACCTTCTGAGCTTAGTTTGCAGTCTATCTAGATTCAAAATCCACTTTTTCCTCCTTATAAAATTACAACATTGTTTCAGGAATGCCTTTGTATTTTTCTGGAAGTACTGCTTGCAGAGATAGCTTAGATCCTGATGTTGATTTGGGTTTAGTAGATCTCAACAGTTTGGGTACATAGTATGATTCATTTATATTTTCACTATGCTTTACATAAACTCTGTGTATAATCTTAAAAATAATCCACAGATTTTGTTCTGTACTGCAAGATTACAGCCCAGGGTTTCCAAAAGAAAAAGTTCTAGCTCTCATGAAGTTTGTAAGTTTTGCCAAACATCCATGGCTATTTGAGTCTACCATGGACCCAAAGAAATACTGTGAGTGAATATCTGCCCGTAATTCAGATGCATATTATTCCTCTCAGATGCAGAATCCCAAAAATTGAATTGTGATCAAAAGACTTAGAAGTCAGTCATGGAATGGAACAGGAAATTCAAGTACAGGCTGGGTGGAGAATGGATTTAGAACAGCCCTGAGATTAAACACTTGGGCATTCTAATGCTGAGAGGCTGGGCATGAGGCAATAATGAGTTCTCAGGCCAGAACAGCCAGTTGTATCCCCAGCTGCATCAAAAGCAGCAGGTCCAAGGAGGGAACTCTGCCCCTCTACTCTGCTCTCCTGAGCCCCCAGCTGCAGTGCTGCATCCAGCTCTGGGCTTCTCAGCACAGGAAGGACATGAACCTTTTGGAACAAATTCCAGAGGAGGCCACCAAGACACTCAGAGGGGTGGAGCACCTCTGCTGTGGAGACAGACTGAGAGACGTGGTTGTTCATCCTGGAGAAGAAAATCCTCTGGGGAGATCTCAGAGCACCTCTCAGTACCTAAAGAGGCTCTTGTGAGAGACATTTCATAAGGACACGGAGCAACTTAGGGGCATGACTTTAAATAGAAAAAGGCAGGTTTATATTAAATATGAGGAAGAAAGAAATTCTTTACTCTGAGGGTAGAGAGGACCTGACACAGATTGTCTGGAGAAGCTGTGGATATTTCATCCCTGGCCAGGTTGGAAGGGGCCCTGAGCACCCTGGTCTAGTGGAAGGTGTCCCTATCTAGACATGAGGAGGGAGGATGCACTGGGTGATCTTTATGGTCCTTTCCAACCCAAACTATGCTATGATTCTATTCCAGCAGCAGTTTAATGGCATTTTTATTTAATGAGACTGAAACCACTGCTGCCTTCTCTTTGGATCAAGTGCTCCCAGTCCCCAGTAGGGCTCCATCATGTTATCCTGCAGTGCATATCCCTATCCCTGTGATTCACATGTTTCCTCCAGCCCATTTTCATTATTATGTAAATCTCACATTTCTGAAAGGCTATCTTTATGCAAATTTCAAGCAAATACTTCATGCTTGTTTTGCTTCTTTAAGAAAACTGCAGTAGGTAGTCAGAGTATGGGAGACACCAGAAGATAATCAGGCTGTCTGGAAAAGGCTACAGATACTTGGAAAAAGTAAATTGAGAAACCAAATATGACATAATATAGCTAGAAATTAAGGCCTATTTTATTATGAGAAACATATTGATGAATAAAAGCTATGAGTTCAGTATTGATACTTCTAATATAAACCTATAATCATGAAGTAATAGGGAGCACTTTACAGACACTCATAAAGCACTCAACGAAAGTACCTTGGATTCTCTGAAGTCCCATACATGAACTCCAAAGCCTAATCTCTGAAATTCTGAGAAAGCCAAGACTTAAGCAGCTAAATTATTGAAAATATTCTTGAATAGCAGTGCATTTTCTCCACTAATATATGTATTACTCAACAATCTCATTGCAATTTCCATGTTCTGATCCTCCTTTCAGGAACAGTGGGTCATCAAAAACCAGTTTTTCTGGCCACCACTATTAGCTCACTGTCTGTGACAAAGAAAAAAAGCAAAACACATGCTCATTTTGTTTTTGGAAGGAGAGTATAGAAAACTTAACAATTTCATACAAGGTATGCATTCAAGTATAAAAGAAATAAGTAATCTAGTACTAGCCTGTTGTCAAGCTACAGAAATTTTGAACTAATGACAAATTTCGAACTAATTAAGAAAGTACTCTCACTCTTTGAAGCTGCAGACAATTGTTTTAAATGAAATGGGAATGAGCTATATAATAGTCACCATTTCTACACCCAACATCTGCTTCAAAGCCTTCATTTCTTCTTATTTATGCAAGAAGAGAATAAAAAAACTCTCTGTCTCAACAAATAACATCTGCTGCAAGTTTCTTAGTGCACAAAGCATTTGTGGTAACTTTCAGCAATTCATTCTGATGGATAGTTGAACAGGCAGTAAGAATAGGCTGTTCCACTTTGAAATAAACACTTCAGAAGTACAATATTCTGTAAATCAGAGATTACAGACTATTAATGCTACTCATGGGAACTAAGGCTGTCATACTGTCAATATCTCCTGTATTTTCTTAACATATGATATTGAAAGTCCATTAGAAAACTACAGTGCAAATATCATGTTTTAGGCTGCCATAGCACACCATCTTTTGGTCTTATTTACTATTCAATGCCACAATGTAACTATTTCAGACAATAATCCTAAACAACTTCTACTAGAGAGAGTCATATAATCCACATCAACAATACATTAAAGAAAACATTTAGTTGGAGATTTACTAAATATGACAAGGTGAGTTGATTCATGGCAGCTTGGATAGGAAAAATCTATGCACAGCTTGATATGACTTCTCTTTCTAATTGTCAAAATGAAATTCTACCTTTCTGTGTAATGTTTTGGACATGAAGTATGGACATTTGAGACAACTCAAAACATATCAGTTTTATGGCTTATACATCCCCTTTTCCAAGAATCCTGATTTTTATCCCACATATATCACTGATGCTATTTCTTCCCTCTTGATTTTTATCTGGCTGAAGTGATGTAACTAGAAGAGATTGCATTAGCTGTGCTGGCATCTCTGAGCAGGAACCAAACATTTCCATAGCAACTTAATACTGCTACACTGCCTTGGTAACCAATTTAAGATAATTATTTATGATGTTTACCTGCACTAATGTTCCAGGGCTGAATATTTTAGGAGACTATAATTCTTAAATATATTTGCTAGTTTCACAAATAAATCAATTTATGAACAGGCACATTTTTATAGTTTTGTGTAATATCTAATAAAACCCCTTCCCAGATACACATTTCAGTGTCTTCAGTCTGCAAGTGTCCTCAAAATGGCTAAAATCAGCAAGAAACACAAACTAAGCTGTCAAGCAGAACAGGTTGGTAAGGAGAAGAGGAAAAAAAAGTTAATCTACTTTTATTAATGACCAAGATTTATATAAATTTTTAAATAATTTTAGTTTCGCACAATGTTTGAGATTATTTTCCTTGCTCAAAAGCCTGACTCAAAAATCTCAAGACTCTAATTTAATATATACAGATATAAGCCATATCTAACTTTTAAGAAGAGGTAATAATAAATTAACCAACACAGCAGATTCAGTTTTTTGAACCTCAAGCCTGTTTTTCTAGTGGCTGCATTCAAGACAACTTCAACCTGTATGCAACCACCTATTATCATACTACAGATTCAATTGTAAATAGAAATTACAGGCTCTTCCTCTTCATTTTCCATGACAGCAGTTGTTTGGATTTTTTCTTTTTAAAATATTTTCCTCTTAATAAATTACAGTAAGCATAATTAGACCTTCCTTAACTTCAAGTACTCTGCTTCTTTGGGTTTGAATTGTAAGTGCACTAAGAAGAAAATACAGTAACAAAAAGGAAAGGATGCAGAAACCAAATGTATGAGATGCATAAGACCCTTTAATCCATTATGTGACTGCAAGACCAGGAGCCATGCTAATAAGAACTTGCAAGGCCATGTAAAACAGTTTTAATCCCCCTTTTTGTCATGGAAATATAGAATTGTTAGGATTGGAGGGGAATTTAATAATCTAGGTCCAACTACTCTGCTATGGCCAGGGATGCCACTCATTAGTTTGGTTTGTTCAGGCTAGCCTTGAACACATCCAGGAATGAGGCAATACTTCTTTGATAAGGGAGAGTGTCCTATTTAGCTTTAAGGTTACAAAAAATAAGTAGGAAACCTTCCTGCTATAAACCAGTAGTTGTACAGGTCTTGTTTCTCTTATAGCTCAGTGTTCTCAGTCTGCATTAAAGTGCTTGAGAGACAGAGAGCACATATGCTCATAACTGCAGACATTGTGTCTTGAAAAGTGCCAGAAAAGAACCACTGTGCCAAGATAGCAATCACTTAATGACATCGATTTCTTGTAAAACATTACACACTAGGGAAACAGCAGATATTTTTTTCAGTCTGTTGAAAGCAAGGAACAGGAGTCTCAGAAAGAGTAGTGAAAGCAAAAGTATTTGATACCTAAAGTTCTAGTCAAAGATGGAATGTAGACATTGTAATTGTGTGGTCCTTTTTTGCGTGACCAAAGCCTGAGCCACCAGTTCAATCCAAGGATGTCCAGCAACAAGCAACGTGGCAGCTTTTCAACTTCTGAAAGGGCAGATCCAAAGTTTGATGGCAAGCTTTCTGAAAGTTGGCTGTCTGGCAGAGCTCTCTGAAATGAGAGAGAGGAATGCTGGAAAGAGGAGTCTTCTTTAAGCTGGTCCCTGGCAGTGCCTGCAGTGGCAGGAGGCTGGCAGAAGGACAGACAGAAACATGTGAGGAGCAGACAGACATGGAGTGAAAGATAAAGAAGCAGGAACATAACAGTGCAAAGTCCCAAAGGCAGGAATATGATTTAAGGATGAATGAAGAATTTCTGATAAATGGCTTAATCCAAAACTCATTGAGGACAATGCAAAGACTTTGAAAATGGTTTGACATAAGGCTTGTAATCTTAAATGACTGCATTTAGAATCGCTGCTTGACCAGCATATCAAAACCCAGCGAGCACTCCTTAAAAAGTGACTTCATAAAACCTCTTCTGAGAAAAAGATGCCACTGCTGCTTTGAAGATACAGTCATTAAGGGATGAAGCATGTGAACAGTCAGTATGACTTCTCTGAAGTTTAACTATAATCTCCTTATTATTTCTTACTGAGTTTTTGAAATCTTCTCTGTTGAAAGCAGAAAGTAAAACTGAAGCAAACAGCTTAATCTAGAAATTACCTGTAGACTAACTTTAGTCTCAGCTCTTTTTTGTGTGTGTGCATGAGCATGATCATGTCCAATTCTAACAGCATTTAAGGTTTTTATTGTTGCATTTACCTGAACAAACACTGAAATGCAGTGTAATTTTCCTTCCTTACATTAGCTATTTGTTACAGCTGCTTGTCATGCAGTGAAAAATGCACATTTACTTTTGAAATTTCACTGTTCAGTTAAGAAAAGTTAGGAGATGTTCCTAAGAACATCTAAGAAAGAAAAAGCTCCTCTATCACAGGCTAAATTTTATTTAAAAAAATATCTTTATTGGAGCAAAGTGATGTTTTTGTAATTCAGAAAAAAAGTCAATGACACTAACATAAAGCAAATTCAGTATGAGTCAATTCTCAAATATGAGCAAACTCAAATATGTACATAAGTCCATTCAGATAGCCTCATGCACAATGACTTGACATAGATATTACACACTGAATGAGGCATTCTTGTCCCAGTAAAGAAAATTCATCTGTGTTTCTATGGAAGGCTTCTGAACAGAAGCAAGGATGAGAAGTGACGTGTTTGTATAAACAACTGACATTCAATTTCAGAAATCTCTGTTCTTCTTATAACATGATACAGGCTACGTGCTCTAAAGTATAGCCAATGTTCCACAGGTTTTTTTGTTTGTTTTTTGTTTGGGTTTTTTTTGGGGGGGGGTATTTTTTTTTACTTTGATTTTGAATAATCGTGTAAAAAAAGACTGCAAAGTTTGGGGAATGGCAAATAAGAAATACAGTTGAAGAGTATGAGGCACCAGTTGAGAAAGGATTTTCGTACAAGTGTTGCCCACCTCAGATATATGGAATACAGTAGAGCTCTCTGAGATGTTTTCCTGGCTTTACACAGAACAGTTGAGACCAAGATAATTTCCAAGGGGACACTTTTTATATTGTCTCATTGTGCTTGACTCTACAAATGAATACAATCCAATCACTCAGCAATTCCAGGAACGGTGCCAACCTTTTATGAAGAAGTGTATCAGTCAATCATTCAGTCCCACAGAACGGGCACTCATTTCATATATTTAATGACCTAATAGGAGCCAGATTGTTCAAGTATTTACCATCCAAATAGACGTCAATGCCTGGGAGTAAAAGAAATAAAAGTCCTCAAATAGATACCAGTGAAAAGTTATTAAGCAGGGCAGGAAATTCAAGGCACGATCCAGCTAAATCTAAGTTTTAATCTTCAGACATTTCTTTGTATAAATAAAAGTGGTGGGGTTTGGGGTCTTTTAGGTGTTTTCTTTAGTTTCGTCTTCTCTGTGGGCTTCTTTTTTTTTTTTTTTTTTATAGTGGGAGTTATGATATATGATTTGTCCTTTTATACAAGGATCAACATTCTTGTCCCGATGCTTCAAAGATTTCTCTGCTTTAGTATAACTTCCAGAATTATATCTTAGTAGTCAAAGAATTGCCTGTGAAAGTACCAAACACTCCTATAACATGGTAAATGCTTTGTTAAATGGCTTGAAGGAACCTCAGCCCTGATCACATGGATCAAAATTTGTGAGCCCTGAAGGCAGCAAAGCTCCACCTCCATTTGTGATACATCAAGACAAAGATAATTATCAGCACGGCATCTAATGGGAAGAAGCAGAATTGAAACTACTCAAGCTCAAGTTTTGGAAGAGATGTGGAGAAACAGCTAAAAGCCATTATCCAGAGCCTTGTGTGGGAAAATGTTTAGTAAAATAAAATAACGAGTCCAAAACAAGTCACACACATCAGTACAGCTTCAGCTGGAATCAGGTGCCAAATCAGATTCTCACCCAACAGCCAAAAGCTACAATGGTCATCTATAACAAAGGCTGTCTTTCAACTTTCTGCCAGAAATCATTACTGAAGTGAAGAAAGGGGGACACCTAGGGCTGTGTTTAATGAAGGACAGCAACCAGAAAAGAATGTTCTGTTGAATACTGAAAATTCCCCATAAAACCATGAAACTCGTGAAAGGATTGCCTACAGCCAATTCATGTGTACTGCCTGGATATTAATTACTTCCATCTAATCATGGAAGTAAAAATTACTAATCCTTATGGTGATATGTGGATAGGCTGCATCACTTGCTTCAGTAAATCCATTATGCAAAGGAACAAAGCACTGCTGAGGTAGCAAAATTGAAGGGTGAAAGTTCCACAAGGGGAAATGGTTTATTGGTACCATCACCCCTGTTCCAAGATAAACATTACAATCTGCACTGATGTGCAACAGTAATGTACTCTGAGTACAGTATTTTTCCAGATGACAGATACAATGGCTTCATCTGAACAACCGATTTCAGGCACATACAAGCAGAAATCAGAATGGTGGTGTTTGTCCAAGGCAAGGAAAAATGCATTGATACCTTTTGCATTTACATTTGACCAGTCAAAACTATGCATTACTCCATGGACCAAAGAAGTCCTGAAACAAACCCCTAAAACAAAGACCCTGAATGCATAAATAGCTTAAAACTCTGTCTGCTGTGGAATTTATTCTGTATGAGCTACAACATCAAACTTAAAGTGTAGGTCCTTAGGCAGAAACTGAAAAGAAGTAATAGCTAGCTTTTGAAGCTGATCTCATATTTCTCATTTTCTTTACAAAGAAAAAAATAAGACTCAATATTTATCACACCCCAAACCATTAACAAGAATGTGAGAATTACCACATTTCCATAGTTGCCTTAAATTATCATCTTATTAGCCAGGAACCATCATTATTTATACTACCAAAGTAGCAGTTTCCCAAAATCCTTATTTGTTTCTATGCTAAAATGCTCTATCATTACAGAATTCAGACTCTGACGAAAAATAACAGGGAAAGAGACCCAGACTGCTGAAGCTCCAAGTCTCACAAAAATCCATCTATATTAATCTTTACTTGTTGCAACAGTCCCATTGAAAAATAATAGGCCTATATTTGTGCATAAAACTAACAATTTCCTTAAACATTTTCAGGGCTGAGAAAGTCACATTGTTCTTTTTTCATAATTTCATTGTTTGCACTAAGATACAAAGAAAAGGAACATGGAACACAATTTGGAAATGGAGTAACAGGCCCAAACTTAGAGCAAACACAAATAAAAGTTGTGATTCCATCATTTAAATATTTGATCATCTTATTAGGGCAAGGTAATATTGGCATTATTCATGCCAATAAATTCAAGGAGACAAATAATCCCTTGAATCTCCATCAAGGCAGAGCCTAGCACAGTTAATGACATTATTTAATACACTGCAGAAGTACTCCTTTACTATCTTTATTTATAATTAGCAAGGAAATTAACTTTTGCAAATGCTGATTCCTTAACGTGTATGTAGGTTTTTTCCTGAAGCCCTTTAAATAATGACCCTATTGCTTTCAGGGTTATAGCTGCTAAAACCAGAAGGACCTGAAATTCTCCTTTCAGCTAAAATATAATTGTAAAACCTAGAAAAGAAAAAAGAAAAGTACAAAAAAAATCAAGTTAATTTCTAATGTTTCTGCAATAATCTCTAAACTATTGATCAGAGGGTTCACATCTGTTAAGGAAACTTTCCTCTCTGGCCACCTCAGGTTTCCCACAGCAGATTCACAGACCTTTGGATCCTTCAAGTAATTTTACTTAGGAGAGCCACGTTCAGATCCCAGCCCAGGTTAACCTTGCACTCACCAGGCAGGTTTCACCCCGAGCCACTGGCTGCTTTGGGAACAGCTCCTCTCTAACTCTTCCACTGGGCAACCTGGCTTTATATGAACAAATATTAATTGCAGCAGAGAGTTTTTCCATAGCCCGCATGAACACTCTAACCACTGAACTGTAAAATCGGTGCTCCTCTGCTGCTCTCTAGCACAATAGATATTTAACCATTCAAACAGTGAATGAAAGAAACCCCAACACAAAAGAGGAACCATCTCAGTATCCCAGTAATTAGGTCTTTGGCTGAGAACAATCAGCACCTGACAACGATGGAGAGCTACAGTTTTCTCTTAGAGCAACAGAACAAAGTGCTCAAAGCAACACCCAAACTCTGGTCACACACCAAATGAAGGTGCCATTCCTCAGCTCCCTGCTTCCCTGTATTGAACTGGACCTTTAGCTTTTACAACAAACTACAAAGGAGCCAGGATAATAATCTCCTTTAAAAAAAGGCTTTTAGATAGTCTAGTTTAATTTTCCCTGCACTGAATTTCATAAAAGCAATTGGAAAACAGCTTTCAGGAACAACTCTTGCCTTTCGCATCCTTGCAATGATGTGGACCATATTTATATTTGTGGAATTCTTTCTCCTTCAATATGATAAAAAATTCCATAATGGAATTAAAAAGGACCAATCTTTAAGCTCAGAATTACATGGAATTTAATGCAAAAGAAGGCTTCTAAAGAGTAAAAAAATGTATGGAATGACACTCATTTATGCTTGCTTTGTTATAGCAGAGAATTTCTCATTTAGATATGCTGCATGAAAGATAGATCTTCTGCTCCTAGTAAAATGTAATGTTACTGATGCATGCATTTTTCCTGAAGACTATTTTTGACAGACATCTATTACACTGAATCATTCTGGTTTTTATCAAGCTTTGCATAACTAAATGTTGACAATAGAAGGAACATTTTGATAAATATTTTTAGCCAAGACTAGACTGTGGGGGCAGAAATCACTCAGTCAGTAAATGAATCCAGTTAACCTTGTACAGCTGCTCTACTTCCTCAAAAATTATTAGTGTAAGAGATCAGGATGGCTATGTAAGTGAATAAGTCCATGTAGCAAACTTGGTTTATTATTTCATGATAACTACCACATTACAATATGTACTGGCTGCAAAGATTTAATGAAATATAAAAATAAAATCCACATTTAACCTTGGAAAGAACCATGAAGTTCACTGATCTGTCTCTGCAGGCAACCACCAAGCTGGGGTAGACTGTTTTTCCTTCTTTCAACAACTGGTCAAGCCTGATCTAAATGAAAGAGGAATTTGAAACAGAGAGGAATTATTTATTTACATTAAGAAACGTGAACACTGTATCAATGCTTTCACCTAAATAGCAACATCAACTCAGAAGAGGCAGCTACAGATTTAAATGAGTGCATTTAATGGAAAAAATGCTATTTCTCTGAACCACACGTATTGAGTTAACCAGCACCTGTCTCCACTTATACATTACCACTAACCATCCACATATGAACCAAAAACTGGAACTGTTAGCCAGTTATACACATTAATGCAATAAAAGAAGGTATGAGACAAATAAAGGTGAAATAACTTCACTGCAGCTGCCAGAAGTCCAAGGGAATCTCGTTGCTTGTACAAAGAACAGAACAAAAAAAGGAATAAATCTTCTGGTTTTCTCTTACTTTCCACCCTGAATTTACCAAACTTTCAAATCACAAGAAGGTTTAAATTTCAGCAGGAATCTTGAATGGTGCAAAATGTAAAATTATGAAGTCACTAAATTGCTTTAAAGTAATTTCTTCCCAATTTGGATATTAAAATATGTATGTCGGAGTCAGATTTGGGTTTGTACCCCTGATTCCCAGAGCTCTTCAACAAAAGCACCCGCATACAATTACCCTGTGATGTTGTGTTTCCACTCTGACAGGGGCAGCTCTCTTTCTCTCTGGCTCCAAGAGCAGGATGGACAGAGCTGCTGCTTCTGTGGGGTGAGCCTCTGCTCCTGAGACCTGGGACCTTATTACCACCTGCCTCACTAAAAGCGAGACCCATCCCCACCTGCTGGTGTTCCCGGAGTCCCGAGCCCCCTGTCCGTGCCCTGCTGGCAGCCAGGCTGTGGCTGTGGCTGTGGCTGTGGCAGTGGCTGTGGCTGTGGCTGTGGCTGTGGCTGTGGCAGTGGCTGTGGCAGTGGCAGTGGCTGTGGCTATGGCTGTGGCAGTGGCTGTGGCAGTGGCAGTGGCTGTGGCAGTGGCTGTGGCTGTGGCTGTGGCAGTGGCAGTGGCTGTGGCTGTGGCAGTGGCTGTGGCTGTGGCTGTGGCTGTGGCTGTGGCTGTGGCTGTGGCAGTGGCTGTGGCAGTGGCTGTGGCTGTGGCAGTGGCTGTGGCTATGGCTGTGGCTGTGGCTGTGGCTGTGGCAGTGGCTGTGGCAGTGGCTGTGGCTGTGGCTGTGGCAGTGGCTGTGGCTGTGGCAGTGGCTGTGGCAGTGGCTGTGGCTGTGGCTGTCGCTGTCCCAGCCCCGCCGCTCCTCCGGCGCTCTCTGGGTTTCTCTGCGCCGCAGCCCCGCAGCGCCTGCCCTGCCGGGACACCCCTCACTCCCGCTGCTGCCGCGGGCTCCTGATACACCCACCAGCCCGGGGTTTCTGCCCATTGCTGCCACTGCCGCAGGGTTCTGATACACCCACCAGCCCGGGGTTTCTGCTCATTGCTGCCACTGCCGCGGGCTCCTGATACACCCACCAGCCCGGGGTTTCTGCTCATTGCTGCCGTTCCAGCTCAGTGCTCCTCAGAGCAGCGGGACACTGCCCCGGGGTTCCTGAAGCAAAGCCTCTCTTTTCCATCCCTTCCCGTCTGGGCCCGGCCGCCATCACCGCGTGCTCGCCGAGCCCGCGCCACAGCGCCCCCTGCAGCCGCGGGGGAATCACCGCACCTGCGCTGCCCGCCGGGAGCCCCCAGCGCCCCTGCTGGCTGTGACGGGAACTGCAGCGCAGGGAGTGCCCGCGGCCCAGGGGAGCGTCCCTGCGTTCCTGCTCTGTTTGCTGTTAATGCTGTAGCTGTTGCTGTTTGTTTGCTTTATTATACTGTTATTCCCATTCTCATATATTTTTGCCTGAGAGCCCCTTAATTTCAGAATTATAATAATTCAGAGGGAAAGGGTTTACATCTTCCATTCCAAGGGAGGCTCCTACCTACCTTAGCAGACACCCGTCTTTCAAACCAAGACAGACTGCCAAATATGTATTTTCAGATGTATGTCAAAATCAGACTCCACCCAACTGGCATATTTTACAGAGCCCTGCAAGAAGATCTTTAGAATTGCAATAAAAACCCATAAGATTTTCAGGCATACTCATTGCTTGTTCTGCTCCCTGAGCCATAAAATTCCTGGGTATTTTTGGTTATCACAGAACTCGTACATTGTTCCACTCCAGTGAGACACTAACTGGAATCCAGCCCATCGCTACCAGCAAAAGCTGTGGGCCACAAAAGCACTCCAATATTTAGAAATTCATTTGTCTCATTACTATTCACAAATGCGACAAAGCAGTTAAAAAATGAAATTAAAATGTAAAGTGCCAGAGAACAGTGGCCCAAACAACTTTAGCTTTCTATGACTGGCAAGTATAATGCAGACAATCCATGCAAGCACTGCCTTTGGCAGTGTTACAGAGGAACTCTTTAAAAGCATTTAATGCCTTAAGAGACAAGAGACAGCGAAGAGGCAGGAGGTGCTGGAAAGCAAGATCGTGTTCCTCATGAAATAGTGTCAGTTCCATCTGAAAAACAACCCTGCATCAGCTCACCCACACGACAATTTGCACCTCAGCAAAAGGCAGCTTACATAAATAGGAATGACTACAGCTTATTTGGGCAGAGGTAATGTATACTTAGCTATGAGCATTTAAAAGTAACTCAAATTTGATTTTGCTCAGATCAGTGCTTAGTATGTGAAGAACCTTGTTTAAAGCAGTATTAGTGAGATGAAAAAAACAGATTCTTTTTTTGCTGCTTTCCACCTTCAGAGAGCTGTACTCCAACCATGGCTCTCCCATTCACTGGCTGTAGAGTTCATAGGCACAGTATGTGCCAGAAGATAAATCCAGAACAAGTGCTCACACAAAAATAGTGATGTTGAAAAATTAGTGGGAATTGATCTCTCTCTCCCTACACAAGATTATTTCTGGTGTTGGGGCAGTGGGGTTTAATAGGTGCAATATTGCTTCCATACCAAAAACATTTTTAAATTTTTTTCTCTTTCATTGTTGTGTAAATCTACTATATTACTTTTATTTATTGATTTTCTAGTGTTAATGTGATAATTTTTCATAAAGAGCATTTATTTTCAAAGAAAAATAGAAAAACTTGCAAGTTTGCTAAGTTATTTGTTGATGGGTCATGAGAGATCAAAACCCATTCTATACTGGCTTACCAGAGATGGATATATTCCTGGTTTTGCCCAAAGACAGCAATGTGTAAAGTAACAAGAAATAGAAGAAAAACACGTATCTTGATTCCTGTGCATCCTCAGTACTTCAAGTCAGAATAAGAATGGACCTCTTGGATTATTCCCCATGGTGAGAGAAAGTATAAAAATTTAATTAAACACCTAGTAAAGAGCATGTCTCTTGGTTGTTTCAGGCATGCTTAGGCACCAGGTCACTTTCTCACCCCCCAACTACTTATACCTATTATTATTGAAGCCACAAGACTCAGTGGTCCAAAAGATCTTCAAAGAGAAGAACTAAAGACCACAAGTCAAATACCAACATACTTTATACAGGAAAGTACAGAGTTGCTAAGATCAACCCTGTTGTCTAAATTATATTATTATAATTATTGATTCCTAATCACTCCCTTCCCTCACAAAAACTCAAGAATACTATTTAAGAAGTATCCCTACACCAGGAAGTTTTAAGAGATACTGTGCTGTTAATTATTCTGATAGCTTTCTTTTCTTTTGGTTCAAAATTATGAAGAATCAACATGTTTGGGTATGTATTTCAAAAGAAAATTTCAATTGGCTTTATGTGAAAGCATGAGGAAGACTAATACTTGAAAAATTACATGAAGTGGGTATCACCTTCTCAGAGGGGATTATTATTTTTCAGCCTCAGGACTTCTTTTTGTTGTAAAAAGATATTGGGTCTTGAAGCCAAATTTTGCTGCATGCTTTTATAAACATAGCAGACCCTAGGAAGAATTAATGTCTTTCATTTCACCAAGATAAAGTTTGCGTAATCTTCCTCTGAGATGTCAGGAATCAAGCATATAATTTATCCTCTCCATATGAAAACTTAATTGATTTCTATTAGCTTGATATCATTATTCATGAAACTTTATCATGCCATCCCAGTTTATACCAAAGTCAGGATTAAGAAACCCCTCAAACCTTCTTGTAAGCATTTAAGTAAAAAACAACCTGAAAAAAAATTTCCCTGGATAATTGTTTAGTTACATGGCTATAAACACAAATTAATCAAGCTCTAAAATTTAGTAAATACAGGAAAATTTATTTATCTCAGATTCTTCCAACCTCCCCACAGAATTAATTTGTTTCATCACATTTCTTCTACATTCAATGCAACCATTAGGGAGGCAGGGCCTGATAGAGCAGCCTTGGATTTTTAAAATTCTTTGTCCCAAACCAGTTTTGTCTAACATGAGCTTGATTAATGCCCACTCCCAAAAAAGCTATTCTGTCCCATGTCTACTATATTCCTATCAGATCCTTGAACTAATCATCAGGAATACAATTTTCTTGTTGTTACATGCGAACACAATTAATTCTTCATCCACAAGAAGTTAGGAAGGTGAAAATTCTCAGAAGCAACTGAATACTAAGCTTACATCAGCTGTGCCTGCTTCAGTGAATGTTTGCAGACAGGGAAACAGGAAAATTTCTAGACCAAAAAGAACAAAAGGAATAATGCATGAGTCTCGCTTGGGATATGCATAAGAAAGAAAATTCAATAAGGTTGCCATCTTTTTAAAAATATTTCAGAAGGGCACTAGAAAAGCAGAGATATTTTTATAGTATTCATTTTGGCTGCTCACTCCACACTGCAGAGAAAAAATCCTCCCTTGCAAGGTATCATGCAAACTATTCAAGGCGTGGATAGGAAAAGCCCTAAAATGAGGAATGAGGCTTTTTAAGGGATCGGTGCTGTGGTTTGTGTTTGTTTCAGACACACCTGTTCATTCAGCTGCTGAAGGAGGGGAGGCTGTGGGCAGGTGCCTCCCTAGTGACAGCAGCACCCCAAACCTGCAGACACCCCAGCACTGATCACACACCCACACAAACCTGGAACCCTCTTCTAGCACAAAATGAGAAACACTCACAGGAAGGTTTTGGACCTACAGAGATTCTGCCACTCAACATCCAGCTTAAATATGGTCCCTAGTTTCAAATAATACATACATAAATATTAATCTTCTGCTGTAGAATAAAATTTTTAAATCAAACTACATGGAGATGACATTTTCTGCCTACCAGGAAAAAAGTATTAAATTGTCATTTTAAACTAATTTATATACTGCATTATATTCAGAATACTTCAGAAAAGTATATTCATAACTTTACTTACAGTTAAACTAAATTCTCTTTAGGAATAAATTTACCCTTACAGTAGCACATTAGGATGAAAGCTAAGTTGCAGTAGCCAGACTTTAGATGAAATATCATTCCATTTGTAATAATGCTTTACTGTTTCTCTCTTAAGTTCTTCCCAAAGGGAAAGTTACTAAAAAAAGGAATCAGCTTTGGAAACAAGAAAAAGTACTGTAAAATGTATTTATTCACACACACATAAAAATTGAATATGTTTAGATATATACGTATTTCCCAAAAAAACCAAAATAGGTGCAAACAAAATGTTATTCTTTGAAAGAAAAAGGTGGTTTTGGGAAAGGTTTAGAAAATAGTTAGAATTATTTCTCAGTTGAAATAGAATTAATTTCCTTACTCACAGTCTTATGGAAGGTAACTTGCTGAACATGCCCATTTTCTTTCCTGGACCTGTTTACAGATATAATCAATATTATATCACATTTAGATTAAACCAATTACCTGAAGTGGAGAAAATGCAAGTAAATACCTGACTGGGGAGCACACATCAGTCTTGTTAGTGAAGAGATATGAATGAGAAATTTTATTTCTATTAGAAGATATTGCTCTGAATAATTTAACAATATTTCACTGCAAAAAACCCAAATCTAAATTCCATCTACGATCATTAAAACAATATTTGCTAAAAAGAGTTTTCTGCAAGCACATTAAATTAAACAATAATTTCTAGAGAAAAATATCTTCCAAATTGGAATGAAAGTCCCACAATCTCAAAAGTAAAACTAGAATTAAGTTTAAATCCTATAAGGCCCAGGTGTATAATTTAAAGTCAAATCACCTTTCTCAGGCTAATGATGATTTATAAGATTGTTATTTGCCAGACTTGGCAGCCTGCCAGAGGACATGAAAAAGGAATCAAATTAGACTAAACCCACAATTTTGAAGAATTGGAAAGTTTTGAGACAATTGAAAGGTTTCCCTAACTTGTATATTCATAGTCAGTCACAACTATACTTAAAACTTTCGCTATGTACTAGAATTTTTATTACATAGTGTTTTCTTCAGAAATACCTAGCATGGAATGATCAAGCTGTAATATGCTCCAGCTGTGGGTAAACTCTAAAGTGAGACATCAGGACTTTGATGACTATCCCCCCTCTGCTTCTTCCTTTGCAACCATACACAGATGAGTGATAAAAGAGAGAAGTCTCCAGCACATAAAATCCTACAGGGCTGGTTACACAGAACTAAAGCCTGAGAGTTTTAATTTAAATGGGAATAAGGCAGAACCCACAGTCTACAGCTGGACAATAAACCAGTTTTTTCAAATGAGGCTGAAGTCAAGTTTTTTGCACTTTTAGCCCACAATTCCTTAAGAAATCTGGCATTTTGCATTCCTGTGCTTCTGTGCTGATGCATCACACACCATGCAATGAGTATCACAGATGACTATTAGTAGAAAGCCAATAAGATAGGCATGGGAAAGGAGAAAGGCCAAACAATTCTGATGAAAAGAGATGAAAAAGTATCAGTTGCAGTCTACAACATCAAATTTATATAACATAAATGTGACACTAGAAAGAAGTGTTGAAAATCTTCATAATAAAACAGCGCACAAATTCACACGAGAAAAGTGTATTGAACTGTATTGAATGTTCAAAATGAGTACTTATAAATAATGCACTTACTGTTCTGGATATAATGGTGCCAAAAGCCAAACTTGAGGGAAATTTAATGTTGTAACATTTGGTGCACTCAATTTCATTTTAGAGAGAGCTGGAAAAGACATCTCAGAGGTCCCCACCACCCTCACTCATCTTGGCACGCAGCAGCAGGTACAAGTCAGATTTCACATGGCTAAAGAGACAAATTTTACTTCTACATTAGTGAAATGAGATTGGCTTCCTCCACTTTCTTTCACCCTTTTAAATAGGATCACACTCAGAGAATGAATAGTGCTATAATAACACAAACACTGAAATGCCACAGAGGCTCATGATTCCAGATAGCAGTTGAAGAGAGTTGTTTAGTTCAAGGACGTTTCACTAGAAATAGTAACAGACCAAATTCTGCCAGCCACTGTAACTTTCAATAATATTGGCAACTGAAGGCATGATTTAGCAGAAAGTTAAAGATAAGCAAAGTCTATCATCTTAAGCTTCCTTTTTAAAATTAAATTTTAAGTGAAAAATATACTTCATGTTTTGATTTGCATTTAATAATTACACTCAATATCATTATTAATTATAGCATTTTATGGTCAAAACACTCATTTTATTCACAGTTGCATCCATTTCCACTGCTTTGGAATAATTTCATATTGCAGATTTGTTAATGTTTGCTCTTCTGAAACATGGCAAATGCAGGAGAAGTTCAATAAATTATTTACATTTTTAAAGACCAAAATCTTATTAGCATTTGACTGGAAGAGTACATCTATGCTTTACTCTGAAACTGAAAATGCAAATTAGCATCTTCTGGCCTGATTCTTTTCTCACTCTGTCAGTGTTGTTCTCAGTTAGAATGGTCCAAATGCAATAAATCAAGCCCAGGGCATATAAATACCTCCAAGAATAATTCCCCAGCACCTTCAGAGCTCTTCACTGAACTTGGATTTGTCAGTTGCTGCAAAAGGAGAACACTGCAGACACTCACATCAACATTGAGGGAAAAAAAATCTCAAAAATAGAAATTCCTTCTTCAATATTTCAAAGTATAGCATGTATACAGTGAACCTCTGATTTTGTTGGCACACAAGGCAGACAGAATTTAAAGTTGTACCTCTTAATCCTGAAGCTCCTCCTACTCTGAAGAAAGCAACAAACACACTGCTGAAATTTTTGAGGCTTTATCAATAGTAAATTAATGTAATGTCCAAAATACAAGCAGTTAGGCCCAGCAGAAAAATAAAAATATCTACACTTATTGTAAGAGGTGAGTCATGCCATATCCTGCCAATTTTCTCATAAAATACAAGCAAGAGTCTGTGTGGACAGTATGGATATGAGGCAGTGAATCTGTGTAGGTGAAGACTCTTGACTGGAGCTAACAAGGAGGGAAAGAAGGTGGTAATGAGGAATAGGTTAGAGAAGAGCAAAAAAGGAAAAATTACAAATAAAAAGTGTGGAAAATGGAAGAGTTTGCTGTTTCTAATGCAGTTCCTGTTCAATATCTGCATTCCATCACCTCATAGTTGAAGAGCTCTTCCCCAATGGAATGCCATAGAAATACAGGAATCCTGCCACTGAAATCTTCATTGTTTTTTTTTTTTTTTTCTAATTCCTCATTACAGCAACAAAACACATAGCAGCACCTTGTATGATGCCAGAAATTCTCCTCTCCCTTCTTATTGCTATCTTAGACTAATAGCTTGAAGCTGATTTATTTTCTTTGGATCAAATATTATTGTGCTGCACAAAGTTCAATGAGCTATAGAATGCCCCAGAAGAATACAGTATTACATGAATATGACAAAGTAATCTCATCTTCTCTCTATACAAAAGGGGGAATAATTTCCTCTTGACAGGAAAATATTTTACTAAACCAGAGGCATCAAGCAGCAGCCTTTTATGGAGAATGGGACTGAGGAAAACAGTTTAATAATCAGCAGTTTATATGTCCTGACAAGTGCTGTGTACAGCAAGCATTGAGGATGATTTATAGTCAGGAGTTACAAAGAGAATAAAGGCTTGAAATGACAGTGAAAACCAGCAGACCTGCTGGTCACTGTCATCATGACAAAGTGGGATTTTTTTTGTTTGGTTTTTCTTATTATTACAAGAGAGATGGTGATTTCAAGCTAAAAGCACTTGCTACCCTGTCATATTGTTCAGCCTGACCAAGCTTCCTCAAAAGAGTGCACACAACGCAGATCATATCATCTCAATAAAGCAAAACTGTTGCATGATCTTTCTGGAGAGAGGAGACAAGAAATTTATTTTACTGCAGCAGTGTTAGCAAGAGGCTGACAGAGGAGCACACGGGTTTCTCTTCCCACCTACCAATACCTGGCAAACAGCAGGGAGCCAGCCCAGGACAAGGCTGTCTGTTAACATTTAACAGCAAAAAAAACAGTTCAGCACTGGGAGACAGAAACAAGAGATACATTCCCTGATGTGCTTCCTGGAACAGGGAATCTTTGGGAGGATGGTCTTTGCAACATCAAAATGCATAATGAGATCTGTTTGCTGTGTTCGAGGGAGTGACTCACTCCATCACTCTTCAAAGGCTCAGCGTCCTTAATTTCCAAAGATGGATGTGAGCACAGTGTGGTGAAGTGAGTTTTTTATTAATATCTCAAGAAAACAGTAGGTCTGGGAAAGGAACCCGAGCTTTCCTAGCAGAGCTCCACTATGAGCAGGTTTCTCCTGCTCTCCAGAGGTTACACCAACATAATTTTGCCTAAATTTCCCATCCCTCCTCCCCTCAAATCTTTCAGCAGGGAAATACAAAAAGCCTTTAAATCTCTCATCACTCACAGGCTAAATGTCTGAACATGGGCACACTGATATTATATCACAGCACTTTGCCCTAGGGCCAATCTTCAGCTCACTGTTTATGCAGGGTCTGCTGGGAACATCATTCAAAAAAGGCTGTTCAGAAATGAGTATATCATTGTAGAGTGTGCACAAATCCAGTGATGTGCATAGGTTATACTCTAAAAAAGACAGGATATTGAAATATCATTCATGCACATGGTACATTATATACTAATGAGATTATCTTGGGATGCAGATGACAGCAATATGCCAACAGAGGAATTTCATAAATGCTCTGAACAGAGCTCTTAGACTTAATACTTTGCACTTAAGACAATCTGTAAGAAGCACCTTTAAAAACAGAGTAGGACCTCAGCTCAGTGGTCCTTAGGCAAAAAGCTGCTTTCCTCAGTTCAGTCTTGAAAAAACTGAGCACTGAAACAAATGCTTTAATCTCAAGTGCTAAATATAATTGGGACTTCCCCTTGCTGACTTGGAATCAACCCTTTAACCTGCCCCACCATGATCTCTGAACTCAGGCTAGAGAAGCACTCCAGGGCAGAAACAGAATCTTCTTTATTATCCCTGTTCTGCATTAGGGATAGGATAACTTTGCATCATCTTGAACATGGCTAACATTGGTGTGCAATCTCTCAAAAACAGTGCTCTTGTTAATAAGAGTTTATAAATATTGGCAGATTTTGGGCTTAGGATTTAAATGTACAACAGTGTTCTGCAATGATGATGAGAAGGAATTTTTTGACCATTTGAGTGAAAATAAAGCCCAGAATGGCATAAGTTTTACAAATTACAACAAAATTCTTTCCCTTTTTAAAAAATGCATATTCTGTTCCATGATTATTTAGATTTAATATATTACATCACCTAAGGTATCAGAAACAGCAATTTAGAAACTTCTGTTCTCCAGGCTGAGTTCCCTCAGCTGCTCCTCATCTGCCTTGTGCTCCAGACCCTTCCCAGCTCTGTTCCCTTCTCTGGACATGCTCCAGCCCCTCAGTGTCTTTCTTGTCATGAGGGGCCCAGAGCTGGACACGGGATTTGAGGAGTGGCCTCATCAGTGCCCAGTCAGGGGCATGTCACTGTCCTGGCCCTACTCTCACTCCATGGCTGGGACAGGCCAGGTGCCAGTGGCCTCCTGCCCACCTGGGCACACCTGGCTCATGTTCTGCTGCTGTTGACCAGCACCCCCAGGGCCTTTCCCTTCAGGCACTTTCCAGCCCCAGCCTGGAGCTGCAGGGGTTGTTGTGACCCCAGGGCAGGACCTGGCACTTGGCCTGGTTGACAAAAACTGTCATGTAGTCCATTTTGAGTATTAATAATAAAAGTTTGTATTCCATCTCTTTTCAGTCAAAATATTTTTGTTGATTAAAAAACCCCAAATATCCTCCTTAAGGGCATTTAAATTCTAGGAATATATTCCATAGCCAGTAAGAACAAGCTAACGAAAAAAAAAAAAAAAAAAAAAAAAAAGGAATAGAAGTAACAGCAAAACACTCTCCTAAGAGTGATCTCAGTCATTATAGTCCCAGATCTGCAGTAGGCTGAGTCAAATCATGCAACACTTCTCTACAACTTTCAGCAAGAGGTGTTACAGAAAACAAGAAATCATAATGACATATTGAAGAAAACATTGAAGGAACAGTTGTCAGGCTTCTTGTGGATTAAATGTTCGTTTATAAGTGGTTAGATGATTAACAAATGTTTTAATTATTCTTATTTCTTTTATGAATAGCCCACTGCATATACATTTAAAGTAGGGCTGTAGGAGTTAGTGATTTATGAGAATAAGCTACAGCCATAGCTTATGTAATTAATGACCTGTGTGCCCTATTGGGAGATGCTATTTATTATTAATATTTCCTAATCACAGACACTTCAACTAGCAACTTATTATAAGGTATGGCAGATATATATATCTGTTCAAGAGTCTAATGTTGGAACTGCAATATCATTGAACCCTTACAATTATTTACTGAGATTTGTCAACCCACTGTTTAACAACAGAACAGCTACAAATAATACTCTGAAAAATCTCCAGTGCCTTACAGAGTAACTGGACAAATCCAAACCTACAAACAGACTTTTACTTCATGGAATTATGCGCTGGACATACTTTTGACATGAGACCTCAGTATGGCACAAAGCTTTGCAGGAGACCCTAGGTGTAAAAGATAAAGAAGTGAGCTGAGTTTTTAGGTGACATTGCCTAGAATTATGTACTAGCAATAAAAAAATCACTGGATAAGTACTTTCTTCAAAAAAAGTTCCACAAGCAAATCAAATAGGTCTTCAAATAGACAGAAGTCTGAATACTTTTAAAGGAAGTGTTACTATAGCTGTGATAGTCTAATAAAATACAAGTTCTGATTTCTAATCTTGTCTGTCTTATTTGATTACACTAACTGCTTATTTTGAAAAATATCACTGAATCTCACCTGGCTCCCCCTTCACATAGAATATAAACTTTGAAGTTAAATATCAAAATATGAATCCTGAGCTTAACCACAATTTAATCCATTAGAGCATCTCTTTTTCACAGTAAATTATTCCATGTTCCACAAGCAAGAAATTACTTTTCTTTCTATTTCCCATTAGAGAAAGAGAGCACCTTGAAAAGCCTTTCCACACCAAAGTGGCCCTTCTGCTCCATGGCTTGTACACTCAGCTAGTTTAACTAGACCCATAACCAGTCAAACCAAAACTAATTCTCATTTTTCATTTAGCTTTGAAATCTTGCTCCCATTCTCTCCAATCTGATGTGTTTAATTTGGTTTGGCAGAAGTTCAATACAGCCCAAGGAATTACTTACACTGTCCACAACCTAAGTAAAAAAAAGCCAAGAACAACTACCCTCAACAACAGGGGGAAAGCAATAACAACAAAAAAAACCCCACAAAACAAAGGGCAAAGATTAATATTTTCAGACAAGAAGGAAAATAAACACAGAGAACTGCGTTAAAACTTTAAAAATTCTGAAAGACAAGAAAAGCACACAAATCTGCCAATCACTTAGAAGATAAAAAGGTGGGTTTTTAAAAATAAATTAATTCTGCCCCAAACTGCTTTTACATATTACAGAATATGCCATCTGTCACACCCAAGCAATCCTTAACACGGGTGGATTTGATGCTAAGTAAACATTTGGAAAGTAATAACTCCAACTGAAAGTTGGCTCTTCCATGTGAGGAGGAGGCCTGAAAACATTAATATGTGACAGTAGTAACAAGCTTCACCACAGCTGTTTAACTGCATTTTATATGAGCATAATTAAACTAATCTCCAGGAGATATTTTACCCTATAGAGTGGATCAAAGGCCTTATCTTTATTAAGGAAAACCACTATGACTAAAGAATTAACGATTGAATCATAGCAGGATTGTCATAATATTAGAAAGACTTCCATTTCCAATCATCCAGGAGCCACTGGCAGTCACATACACTCACTTATTTTTGGTTTTGAGATCATGACACTGTTAGAACTTCCCAAGTTAACAGATGAGACCTGGAAAACAGATTCCATAGTATATTTTCCCAAAAGAAATATGTCAGATTAACATCCAACTGTTTTAAATCATATTTACTACATGGCTCATAATGGGCCATGTTTACCACAGATTCCAAATGTTCAGTGGGATATCTGGCATGCAAATAACCAACTTATATTAATTCAATTTAATTGCAATTTGAATTTGGTTTCTTCTTGTATAATTTAACATTGTTTTGGATAACAAACACCACTGTGTCTGCCCTATGCTACCTTTTACATATCCTTCAATTTGTTAATCCCAAAGGTGTTATTCCTTCAAAGTTCTCATAAAAAAAATCAAATCACTATCCTGTCTCAGGAAGGGTGGAAGATCAGGTGGGGCATTAAAATTATAGCATTATCTAATATTAATTTAAATCTGAATAAGTGGAAGGAAAAAATTGCATTATTTTTCTGGTGAATATATTTTCACAGGTAAATTGATTTATTCCTGTCCAAGTGTAGTGACATGCTACTGAGGGGGAATTAACACAAGTGTGAAAGTTTGTGGGAAAGAGGCTTTTCTCTCCACATCCTCAGGGTATATTATGAATCTTTCCAAGTTCAAGGGATAACTTTAGTCACTGGCTCTTGGACCTTCACATTCAAGAGCATCATGTTACAATTGCAAATTTAATCACTGAATCTGTTCTTTTCCAGTCAAAACTGCAAATGCCCTACAATTATATTGTGGAGATACACACTAAAAATCCTGTTTTTTCATACAATGCAAAACATTTTTGCTTGCTGCTTAAAAGGATTATTTTAACGAAGTTTTCTGAAATTAAACAATTTCTGTTAGCAAGACCAGAATTCGTGTCTCATGAGAATACCAGTGTTATGCTATTAGCCTGCCTAATAGATTTTATTTGATATCCTGTAAAATGGAACAATAATCCAAAACAAGCCTTTCCACATAACACTTTAACTTGAAGAAGGGTTTACAGTTACTCCCTTGATCAAAGTCTGCTTTAAAATGCATGTGTGCTTAGAAGAAAATTGCTTGTAAACAAGCCACAATTTTGCTATGTTGTTCCTTGGTCAGTTTATAAACTCAGCAAAGCAATAACATAATACTAACAATCAAGAAGTCAGAATAGAAAGGTTTGTTTGGGACATTACTGTTATGATGGATCTGTAGGCATAAATACATAAATTAAGGTTATCATAACTATTAAGTTTATCAGAAATTGCATAATGATGAAAGAAAGTACATCTCATGAAAAAACAGAGACACAATACTATTTCAATTTCTAAATAGATAGCAGGTCTTGTTTCTTGCAAAATACAATAGTACTAAGCAGATGAGAACCACTGGGCAAAAAGGTCATTGCAACTGATTTCTCTAATCCTCCAAAACATTTGTAGAGAACAAAATAATGGAGACATTGTAGGATGTATAAAATGACATTTTTGCAGTCAAATTGGGCTAAAAATCTTAGCTGAGATAATCTAGTCATTAATAAAGACAGCATGCTACAATCAAATATGTGGATCAATGTAATTGCACTGAGAGGAAAGCAAAGTTTCCCTTTAAGAATCTCACTATACATTACATAGGACACCTTCTCCTACTTCCTCTGGAGTTAACAGCAAATATTCATCCACTCCAGTGAGATTACTGATGGCCCTAAATGATCCTTGAATGTACCTTGCAGGGCATCTATTTTATATTTTATTCTGGTGAGGCCTCACAAACACACTGTTGCAGTCAGCATACCCTTCTTTAAATAAGGAACTTGGAATGAGGACATTTCCCTTTGTTGCAAACCTTTTTTAAGGAAAATTAACACCACCTCAGCTCACATTATTGTTGAGTTGCTCAGCTTTGCTGGAGCTTGACAAATGGTAGAGATAGATCATCTATCTCCACAACTTCTCTAGGCAACCTGTTGCAGTGCTTTCCCACTCTTACAATAAAGAATTTCTTCCCAATATCCAAACTAAACCCACCATCTTTCAGTTTGAAGCCATTCTCCCTTGTCTGTCACTCCCTCCTCTTATCAAACATCCCACTCCAGCTCTGTTGGTGCTCCTTTAGGGAATGGAAGATGCTACAAAGTCTGTCTGGAGCCATTTCCAGCCTGAACAATCCCAACTCTCTCAGTCTGTCCTCATATGAGCTGTTCCCCAGCCCTCTGATTTTCTTCATGGTTTCCCTGGGAGTTGCTCCAAGGCCATATCCTTGTGTTGGGGACCCCAGGTAGGGTATCTCAAAAGCAAAGTAAAAAGGAGGAATCCCCTCTTTTGACCTCTGCTCACTCTTTTAGAGGCAGTCTGGGATAAATTTGGCTGTCTGGGCACAGGTCTGGACCATGTTCTGCCTCTCACCCAGCAACACACCAAATTCCTGCTCCTTAGGGTGCTCTCTGTCCATTCTATGCCTGTGCCCATGAAGGTTGGTTCCTCTGAGTCTCATTTCTTGGTATTTGGGTTTAAGGCAAATCTTTTCTGATAAGACATGTAAGGAAGTGCAGAGCAGTTTTCTAATAAAGATCAATTCTGCTTGTGAAACCTTAATCTGTGTACAGCTTAGCACTTCATCAAATCACACATCAACATAAAAGGAGTAAAAAACCTCTCAAAACAGTTAGAGGCAACACATTCCCTTATCTCATTTCCACTCTTTTTAAAAACATGTGTTGAATAATCCATTACACCCATTATCAAATCATCAACAATAGGATAGTACAACAGCAACTCGGATTTGCAGTACAGTTCAAACCCAAACTGCTTGAAGCAGAATCTAACAGGATGATGTGGCAAGAAAGCAGAAATTTAACTTAAAAAAAAAAAAAAAAAAGGAAAAAATTGCTTTAAAAACAAACACACGGCATTTTCAGATCCAAAATTTTCTACCTAAGTCCAAATACTCTGAAGGTGAGACTCAGAATAAATAGGATAGAAAAAAGCCTGCAAAACCATTTAAATGGTTTCAGTCTGCTACACTTGAGGGTGGGTGGGGGACAATATTATAAATATTGAAAATCCATTTTTTAAATTTTCCAGCAGCAATTGTTTAAGCTGCTGTTGCAAGAGAGAGCAAACAGGCAATGTATGTATTCTTTAATTTCTCATTTCACTTTCAAAGAAGCATTAAGTGGAGATATGAATATGGATCCAACCTGTAATGCTGAATACCTGTTTATGCTTAACCTTTTGATTACTCAGGCTTGACATAATCTTTATCACATTTTGCCAGTATCCTTGCATTTATGTCCTTGGAATATAGTAGTTTAGAATGAAGTTTATTCAAAACCTGTAATTATCTGAATGAGGACTTGGAAAGGGAGGACTGGGAGGAAGAAATTAATACTTTTTTTTTTTTTTTTTTTTTTTTTTTTTTTTTACAAATATAGTCAACCAAACAAAAAAACCCCCACCCAATATTTTTTTACTTCTAAGAGAAAGACAAAATTAGGGTTGGACTTTGTTCTGATTTCTTTTTCCTACCAATTAATTTGTTCACAGTTTGGGAAGAAATCATACTAAAATACAATATATACCAAATATCTCTCAGTCTATACTTCAAATAGATCTTTTTTTTTTCAATATTTACACTTCTAATACCTAAGTACACAAAATGTATTCAAAGTAGTTTCTCCCCCATGCACCCACTTGTGTGTTTAGATAGCTGATTGATAGAGTACAAAGGAGAAATGTAATTTCATTGGCTGGGTTTGGTTTTTTTTTTTTTTGTGAGCAGATGGTCCTTCAGAATTACCTTTAAAACAAATACAAATTCAACTTGCAAACAGCATCATTTTAAAGTATAACTACGATGCAAAAAACCATTTTCAGAATATTACATGCACAAAACAATAGATTTTATCTATGGAAGTGTTGAGTCTGGCTGTCTGAATAACAACTAACACAAAGCAGGGGGAGAACAAGGGGAACATTAGATTCATGGCACAGTCATCAACAAAGCCTTGTTGCAATATTTCCCTGTGAATAAAGCTGGCAGCTGTGTGGGATAAGCTGCCTTCCCTCTCTCCTCCAGCTCTGCAGGCTGGGCAGTGTGATGAGATGTGGTGTGCAGCTCATTCACAGCCATCCACAGCTGAGGACTGCTCCAGCACAGCCTGGGAAGGAGAGCAGAGCCACTCCTTGTACAGAGCTCTGGTGTTCCAGCACCATTGCACACCAGCAGGTGCCCATTAAAACCATCTTTTGCAAGGGAAATCTTTTTAGAAAGTTTGTAAAGGACTCTAATTTGTTTTACCCGGTGCAGATGAGGAAGAGAATTGACTGGGAAATAAAGTCAGGTTTGGTAACCCAGACCAGGGAAAAGTTATTTTTACATATTTGTTAAACACCACCACAATTTGGAAAGCCTGATGTCCACAACTAAGAGCCATAAAATTTAAACAAATTTGTACCATACAGAAGCAGGGTTATCCTCCTGAACATCATGGTCAGCACATCCACAAAGGTCCTGCTGAAATTCACTTGGCAGATTCTGAACCAGCCCTGGGTCATAGAGCACAATCAACTCCCCACTTGTACTCCAAAACTGCTCCTTCCTCTATCCAGTTTGTGTCTCTAAATGTGTATGCCAGCTCCCATTAACTTAGGCAGAGGAGTGCAACTGGCATTGATTCCTAACTTCTGTCCAGTATATTCAACTAATTCCGAGACAAATTATCCTTAATCTCTTCAAAACCAGGAACAGGAACTACAAATTAAAGTAACTTGCAGTAGGTAAACTGAGGTAACATTTCCCCATTTTTTAAAACTTTCAAAGTATCTTTTTGAATAAATCAGAAGCAATTCAAAATGCAGATGATTATTGGTGTAAGGACTAGATATAGAAAAACAAAATAATAAAGTTGCAAACACATCTGGTTTCTTCTGTTGGAAATTTACTCCATATCTACAATTCTGGTGGAGAATAGGGTCACTTTTTGTTCAAAATCACATCTTGCAGAAATTTACCAGTTCCATTCACTCTAATTTCTCTACAGCAGAAAGAGTGCAAACAAATTAATTTCAATAAACACTTGACAGAACAATCCATTCATTCCCACAATCTCCATTTTTATGAGCTCAGTACAGTTATTTGCTCATATAAATCTTCAATTACAGAAGTAACACAATGAAATTATTTGGTCTGAGTTAAGTCTTCTAGCATTTCTATCTATAAACCATCTATGTCACTTCTTTCATTCACAATTTTCTAACCTCTGTTTCTCACCTTGCTATTTTAACAAAAGTGTCTTAATGATGTAAATTTGATGTGTTCCTGAGAATCTTGCTACATTACCTTACAAATAATAAAAAAATAAATAGCCCAAGCACATACTCTACAGAAATTAATTCCTGCAGTAATGTACAATAAATGTGGCAAGAATGCAAAACATAATCCTGTGCTACTATATATTAGATTAGCAGAAGCTACTTCAAGACTTTTAAGATTCCATGACTACAAAATAGGAGCAATAACTCTTTTACAAAGGTTTTTCAGTTACAATACATATAGTATGTACTAGAAGAAAAAAAAAAAAAAGTGAAACAATAATGCATAATTAAATTTATTTCTTTCATATTACTACTTAATTACTCCAAATCAAAATTCTATGGGAAAACACCAAGATTAAAGATCAGACCGTACCAAATCCATTAATTAGAGATGGTCATCAAGAATAAGAATAGTTATAGCTTCAAAAATAAAGAAGCATGATTCAAGTACCAAAGTTTAAAAAAATCCTGACACAATCTTGGCTTTTGTGTTGTGGAATCATCAACAAGTACTTTGCCAAGACACACAGTAACTGCATGTTACAAAAATGAACATTCATCACAGAGCTCTTCTCTTTTTTTACTGCTATATAATAAATGTGTTTAATCTATCCAAGTTCATCTCTGAAGTGCTAAGGCTCAGTATTCTACTTCAGGAAAAATTATACAGAAAAACCATGTATACGAGTCAGCAACAATTGCACACTCATCTGGGTCCATGCAGCACCTACTCTAGTTCTGGACATTTCATTACTTCTTAAAACATCATCCCAGCATATTTAGGAAAAATAAGTCCTCCATGAAGCTCTCAATAATAGAGTACAAACCCCAAAGCATTTCAATAAAATAATACTTTAACTTTATAAAACTACCAGGGCTGGTGACCTGCACAGCACATATACTTTAATAGCAGTAGACTGTAATGTTTGATTTGATATATGTTATCTTAAAAGAGCTCCAGCAAATCTACTTTGTTTCAGGACCTTTGTTGCTGCTATCACTTTTTAAGTCATTCAAAGGCCCCAGCAGTTAAACACATAGACTGAGGCCTCTTCTCTTTGTGACACAATAGCAGAGAACTACTCTATAAATAAGCCTTAGAGATCATGAACTAACCTTAAGTGCTTAGGGAAGCCCCTGGAAGAATGAAATGAAAATGTCAGCACACTTATCTCTGAAACTGGTAAAACTGCCTTGCTTACCCTGGGAACAGACATCAGCTGTGCCAGGCTGGACCCAGTGGGGAGTGAATGTTCCCAGGTGGAGCAAATGATGCAGCCAGGGATGTGCAGGGTTCCAGCTGCTCCAGCTGTTCCAGCCTGCCTGCCACAGCCTGTGACAAACTCTTCCTGTTACACTGAGTCTGTCTTGGTCACTCATAAAACTCCAGCAGGAGGAGTTTGTGTTGTCCCTGGGGCTGGTGAGGGAATGTTCCTCCTCACGCTGGGTGTGCTGCCTAACACACATCCCTGCCTATCCTCCATTAATAAAGGAGCACAAAAAATCACATGAAAGGATATCAGTTTAATTGTTAGAATCTGGTAACCTTCTACAGATGAATTTTCCACAGTAAACCTTCTAGCTTTCAACCAGAAGAACTAGTCCATCATATCAGATGGTATAGAACCAACCTCGTTTTTTAGAGAAGTCAATGGGTCTGCTTTCTAAAATGTACATGCCAAGCATCTGAAAAGCAAACTTTTTATTATGTATTTTAAATAGAATGAGGTGTTCGTAAAAATCCCCAGTTTTGCATCTCTACTACTGAGAAACAAAATCATTTTGCCTCACAAGATATAATGTCTTGAACATTTTATTACACAGCCATATTAATAGTGATTTTGTAATTAAGCAAATAAAAATTCAAGCTGTGAGAAGCCGAGTTTTCCACACATCTTGCAGTGTACTATAAACAACAAGTTCAATGAAAAGCAAGGATGGCTTTATTTTAACTGAACATTTCACAGAGATGACAAGGGGCAATTCTTCACCCCCTGGATGTGTTTCTCCAGGTTGTCATAGTTCATACACAGAAATCTTTCATGCTCCAAATTCTTGACCCCTGTCCACTAGCTTTCATCTTCATACAAAGTTTATCATGTCAAATATTAAGTTACTGTCATGCTTCTACTTTCTTTTTAGGGAAAATATATCATGCACATCTCAGTGACTAACATGAGCACTGTGTTCAAAATGTGCACTGAAAAAGACAGAGACCAAGTAGGTAAAATATCAGCTCAAAATGGAATTTATGAGTATGTGGATGAGAGGAGATATAACAGGAAGTTTTACAACCCCAGGTATAATGGTCATTGCCATGGAGAGCTATAGCAAGCCCAAGGCTAACAGGTGATATCCCAGCTCTGTTAGACAGGGCTGCTTGCTTCTGGGGAGATGAACTGACTTATGAAAAAAAGCTGGATGATCTGTTGAAAAAAAAAACCTGGATAAACACTTTAAAAAGACCTTTTCAGTCTTCACTCTGTCATTTTCATTTACCTTGCCTTCAGCTGCTAATTCTGAAGCCTATTTTGTGGAGAACTGTCCATCAGTGACAGCTGAGACTCACAGCTGTAAAGATCCATGATGTAAGATGAGCTTTATGGAACTTTAGGTTGTTTGGTGAAAAATTTGCCAGGAATAGTTCTGTCTCCTTGTGCCAGGAATAAAGTTGCTGTTCATGCTAAACTGATTCGATTAGTGGTCAGATTGCACACTCTAATTAAGCACAAGCTCACGGTAAGAAAAAGTCAATTCTATTTAGATATCAGGGAGAAGTTACTGACTATTAAAACTTAGTCTGGGAATTGTTTTCACAGACATTGTTATTGACAATTCCACTCAATACTAAAAATTCCTTCTTACCAGTTGCTTTTCCCACCTGATTTCCTCACAGAATCACAGATTACATCACTGTAATTATCCACTAAGCTGCATGCTTCAAGCATACCAACTAAAACCTGCAAATATACAGGTGCACAGATTGAATTTGTTCTGATTGCTGCCTACATTTTTCCTGACAAACTAATCCTCCATCATTAAGCCTTAACCCATATTTCTGACAAGTTTTATTTCCTATATGCCTGCCCTTCCCAAGCCCTAGATTCCAGGTTTGTTACAGCTCTTTCTGTCATGCATCACCTTTGCTAAATTACTAATCAAGTTTTTGCTCTCATTACTCCCCTGATGACTCATATCTTCCACCAATCCACATAAAGAGGAAAATGATAGGCAGCTTAAAACACTATTAAAAATGTTTATTTATTCCTATACTTACTTAAGAAATGCTTTATAAGACCATGTGTCTTAGATTTTCAGTTGTATTATCAGTCAGAAGTTAAATGTTCCATGGGATAAAGACCATGCCTTCATTCATTAAGGAAGTGCAGATCTTGAGTTCATTCAACCATTAAGAGCATCAATGAAGTAATTTACTAATCAATTGTATGTACCTCAGACTTAGTTGTTAAACAATTACCTGAAAATTCCTCCTTCTCTGAGTGGTATTAGGGTGAGTGACTGACAAAGTATTAATTAAAGTGTCTAAGCCATTATTTTATCCTTCACAAAAAACAAAAAACAAAAACCAAAATCACAATAAACCTAACCAATCAGGACAGCAGATGGAAGGAAGAAAAGGAAGACTAGACAGGACACAAAAAGTATAAAACAGCTAAGGAAATGCACAATGAAAAGCAGTGTTATTCCACATACTTTTTAAAATTTGTTGTTGTACAGATTCACTGAAATCTGATACCAAATAACACACTATCTGGGATATGTTATTAACTATTTTCTAAGAGCTTTTTCTGCTCCCCTCTCATTTGAAGGGTGCTTTTAGTTTCACACAAACTCTTCAAAGTAGTCAAGAGCAAAATCCTTTATTTGTGAGAAATTATTGCCATGTACAACTAGTTTAAAATGGTGCAAAAAAAAGCAATTGTATATTACCATTGTACATTCTGCATTTAGCCTTACAAACACTCAGATTTGGTATTAAAATCACATATCTGAAAACCTAGACCAATGTGATTAATGTCCCATAAGAAGGAAGTATCATCACTGTTTACTAAGGAATTACTCCATCTTCCCTCATTTGAAAACCTGGAGTGTCTTCTACCACTGTTGAAGTCAACAGCACATGCAGAGAGATTAAGTCTGTCTCCAAAACCAGGAGGGTGCAGAACAGACCATCTTCTTGACATGCTGTTGTGATTTCACTTTCTCTAGATCACATTATTTTTCATACAATTTAATTACATAATTTATTTGTCCTTTCTGTTGCATTTCTCCTATTTTTAATGATTATTATCTTTCCTGTGGAGAGTGAGAAATTGATAAGAGAAAAAAAACCCAAAAAACAAACAAAAACCAAAACCAAAAATAACCCCAACCAACTAAACAAACCAAGACAAGAAACCATAATTCTGAGAAATTTTAGATGCACTTCATAGAAAATAGGTGTATCTCTGTATGGATGTTCTTCTTTATCTATCACCTAGAGGCCAAGAATCCAAATCACCTCTTCAAGGACTGGCAATAAATGTGTTGTCTGGAACAGCACAGCTGGCACTGGGGCCCTGGATCCTCTCCAACAGTATAGAATGTCCAGATTGACACATTTACATCCCATTTGCTGCTATTGCTCCAAGTTTTACTTCAAAGTTCAAAGGTTAGGGAGGCAGCAGTGGCTAGCAATAGCAAAATACTCTTGTATGTGACCAAAGTAAAAGATAAAAACTGGCAAAGCATCTTACATTGCATTTTGGATCCTGCATGGTTCTGACTATTACAAAATAAAAACTATTTAGAATCCCCAATATTCTCAATAAAGACATAAAAATGTTTCTACAGTTTCTATCCAGAAATAATTGTGTTAAAGCCAGAACCAAAATGAATTTTTAGATAATGCAAGAAATGCCACATGTGAAAGAAAGAATATTCAAAATCAGCTTATATCTTTATAGAAGAGAATTTATGAAGAAAAACAGCCAATGCTGTTACTAGTGATTAAATCTTACCTTTCCTGGCTAATACATTTTAGGTTGAACAGATTCTAATTACAAGCCTTATATAGAGGCCTCACATGTATTTTATAGCTTTTGGTGGCTTTTCCTGGTACTTGGAAGTCCAGACTGTCAGCAATGGAATGCCCAGCAGTCACAGGCAGTAAATCATACAGAGTGTCAGGATGCATCAGACACCATGCACAACTTGTGCAAAATAACTCTGTTAATGCATAATTTCTCTTGCTGGAGTCACAGAGTTCCCAGTAAATGTAAATTCTTCCAAATCCATATCTAATGCAGGTGGAAAGCTGCTCCTTTCCTCACTGTGGAAAGTTTCATGGTGCTTTTTGCAGCTCTATATCATAGCAGTGGTGTCTTTATTTCACATTATCAGCCTTGAATCAAAGGAATTCTCAGCATAACATAGGAGCTGGGACATGGTAAAGATGACATGTTTTCCTGCACTCCTCTCAGAAATCTTGTTGGGCAAGTCACATATTTTTAAACAGAGATTTGAAAATAATGTATGTGTGTTTAATTTTTCAGTTATTTCTCCTCCAATATATGACCATCAGTGGTGGGGCCTAAATAAGAAAGATAGACAAAATCATCCAAACTGTGTATATCACATCTCTGAGGGACTGACAGGACCCTTTCTGGGATGAATGGAACATATGGCAAAGTCTTAAAAACATGTCAATTTGTTTAAATGTTATGAATTACACCTTGACAAAAGTGGTTCCTAATTCCTCTATGGCATCTGTCAACAGACCACACACATTTCAGCAGTTCCCTGACATTAAAATTAAACATTTCAAAACAGAACTGAATTCAAAATTGAACTGAATTGTTCTGTGACCTGTCTATCCAGGTCTAAACAGCTGCAAAAAGCACCATGAAACTTTCCACAGTGAGAAAAAGAGCAGCTTTCCACCCTGCATTAGGTAAGGATTTGGAAGAGTTTACACTTACTGGGGACTCTGTGGCTCCAGCAAGAGAAATTATACATGAACAGAGTTATTTTGCATAAGTCCAGCTTGTTGTGCATGATGTCTGATGCATCCTGACACTCTGTATGATTTACTGCCTGTGACTGCTGGGCATTCCATGGACACCTGACAGTCTGGACTTCCAAGTACCAGGAAAAGCCACCAAAAGCTATAAATATGCAGCATAAATGACATCTTGCATGCATGTTCTATGGGACACAGTATTTAGTAGTGAAATATATGAAATCTCATTTTACAGCAGACTGGATGCATTAACTATTGCTGCTGCATCCAGCTGAGCTTGGAGACCCTCTCTCCTCATGGCTGAGGACAGCAGTGTTTCCACAGCCAGGATGCTTCCATCTCTTCCAGAAGCTGACAATAAAGGCATGAAATAGTTTAAAACTGCTTTTATTGCGGTGTGACTTGATCCTCAGAGACACAGGGTTTTAGCCAATGTGGCATCTTTTACAAAATGTAGTGTACTGATTCCCTCTGCAACCTGCCCTTGAAAAGTCACTGCAGTTTGCTGGAAACTCTTCCTAGAATCCACTAAAGGGATAACATTTGTCTTTGTTAAATTAACATGAAATCAAATCAAGCCAAATTCCAACCAGCTCTGTCTGCCAAGAAATTTCAGAGAACAGGCACCTCCAGAAGAATCTAAATGGGCTTCAGTGATGGCACAGCTCTGACTGGAACCCAAGCAAATCCCAAATTTTATAGCAATGAGGATGTGTGAATGAGAAAGAACTGAAGAAAAAGTACAGAATGTCACTCTTCAGGTCACAGGCAGCAGTCACATGGAATGACAAAAACTAAAATTGCATACTTTCCATAGAGAATCCTCACAGATGTCAGGAGATGGATTGCACAAAGGTCAATGAAGAAATACAACTCTTTTTAATTGCCAATGTTAAGATAAAATATTACTTATATGAAGCCCCACTTATCCCTCCTTGGTTGCATTTCTTCCTTTTGCTATATTATTTTTTCCTTATAATTCCATTTTTACGGATTTTTTTGCCTTTCCATTGACTCCCTGAATTGTCATAATGAGTCAACTGATTGACCTTATTAAAAATCTCAACATATAAACAGTTAATGTGGAGCCAGGTACACCATTACTGTCATTTTACCATTTTCTCATTGTCTGTGTGGGAGATGATCATTCCCAGTGAGATTATTTATGTGATTGCCTAGTATATAAAGAAGTAATGGCTTGATTCCATAGGATTTTCTATCCACATCTTTCCCATAGTTTGTTTTGGTTTCTTTTTTTAATTTTTTATTTTTTTTAATGTTAAAGGAAAGTTTAAATTATGCTTTATTAACTAAATATGCAAAGCATATGTACTTTGTAATGGTTCTGCATTTGACACTTCTAAAATATTAAAAGCATTAAAGTAAAAATTTCAATTATTATGGCTATGGATTTCAAAACTGGCTACTACAATTATTTTTTTAATGCCACCCTAAGGTACTATACTGAAAGTAGTTTATAGCATTTAATTTCTCTAGTAACTATCACATCAGCCATATAACTTATGAAAACAGTACTCATAGAAATGATGAAGCAGAGATTCCTCCAACTCCAGGAGCTTCATCTGTCCCTGCAGGATGATATATAGTGATTGCATGTAACAAGCAGAAAGCAGGATTAACTTTTCAGCTTGCCTAATGTAAGCCATGGCAAACAGCAGAAAACCACACTGGCTACTGAGCATGTCTATTACATTTTGCAATTGGAACTGGTGATGGATGTTGGTGTCTTGAAAAATAACAGGGCCAGAAAACTGGATTCCCAGAGCTCCAACAGAGGTAGTTTATTACCTGACTCTGGCATAAAGAAAAGGAATTACAGACTAAAGAAAACATATTTTAGAACCTGCTGTAGAATATATGTGTTTAATCCAGCCTCACATTAGTCTGGAAAAGGGTCAGGATATTCATTAGATTTCTTCCAGCTTCCCAGTGGCCAATAAAGGATACATTAACTGAGTTTCATCAAATATACTTCTCATGGATTCAGATATTCTCACTGCTTTGTCATTCTGCTCACAGCCTTGCACTGATTTTGTCATGGGCAGTTCAAAGGCAAAGTATAACAAAACTCCATGAAATGTTTGGGCTTCTGACTGCTACAAATACTCTATTCTGTTGCTAAATATTGCTGGGAACCAGGGAAAAAGCAGCCTTGAAGCCTTGAGTTTCTCAGGCCTTCACAAGGACAAGAAATTATAACAATGATTAAACACCTGAAGGGTGTGTGAGTGTCTCGTGGTATTTTGCACAAAGCATGTTTTCAAAGAGGTGTTGCCTTCTTGGACCAATGAGTCTTTTCTATTCTGTTTTGCACAAACTACCCTTTATATATGTGTAGTGTTTCTTTAAATAAAGCTTTTTTCTTACTTCTCCATTAAACGAGGAACTATGTTGCATTATCCTTTTCACCACTCTTGCAGCCTTAAAATGCATCACTATTCCGTTTATTCTTCAAAATTCATTGTCACATTTAATTTGGATGGGTTTTTTTTGTTTTTGTTTTGTTTCTGTTCTTTGTTTTTGTTTTGTTTCTTTGTTTTTCTTTTTGTTTTGTTTTTTTGTGAGTTTTTGTTTTTGTTGGGGTTTTTTTTCCGTATTTAACTGCAAGTTACTGGTAATTTGGATATTTTGTATGAATTTTACTTTACAAGTATCCGATTTTCATAGTAGCACATGCATTTGAAATACCTCAGAACGTCACACTTTATGCTGATAGAAAACAAAAATCCTGTTGCTTCCACATGCAGTGCTCTTATGTAGCTTTATCATTTTGCATTCTGACAGAGACAAGAAGATTCTCATGCATCATCTTGATTTTGACAGTGGATAGCTTAAACTTTGAAACACAAGTCTGAAATTCTGCATTTTAGAATGACAGCATCACTAATTTACCCTTTCAACTACTGCAAACCCAAAGTACACTTGAAGGTGTGCAACTGAGTGTTATGTGGGTTTTTGGTTTTCTTTACTTTCTTCCAAAAGAATAAAATTCTGTCAAAAATTATTTGTGGCTGAATATTTTATTTAAAATAAAATATCTGTAATTATTAATTATATTTCACAGGAAAGTGGCTGTTCTGTTGAGAGGGTTTGCTTTGGGTTATCATATAAAGTTGTGCTCTTTTGTTAGTTTTCTTTATTAAGAATGGTCCATGTCTATGACAACTCATTAGAATTTATAGCATTCCTTTAGCTGAGAAGTTTAAAATTACTTCTTTAAGTTTTTTATTCTGTGTTTATATGCTACCACATTCTATTTTTATTTACTTAAAGTACAAGTTTCCTTATTTGTTCTCTCTATTTCTGATGCTTCAGTTAAAAATAGAGTATATTTTTAGTATCTAAAGATCCTAACAGTAATTAAGGATTCTTCATCCTCCTAAATTATTCTGCATGTGTACAGCTACTTGGTCTTGCATTTTTAGGAGCAGCTCCAGTTTATGGATCTATTCAATATGGGCTACAGAGCAGGAAGTTATGTTTCTGTACTTCCCTGAAATTAGCTATATCTCATAATAAAGGCAAAGGCCTTGAATGGAGCCAGTGCCCTGATGTTCAGGGGATTCAAAGAGGTAAATCTTGCTGATTCACACAAACTCTGCAATGCCTTATTTATGCCATTTTATGATTAAGGCCTTGAACCAGCAAAGTTCTTAAGGACATGCCTAATTTTTAATTCAATAGAAGCATCCATCTGTTTGAAATGCTTAAATGCTTTGTTGAGTTATGACCCAAACAAAGTGAAAAAGCAATGGAAAAAAAAGCATAAAATTTCCCTATGCAGTAAATATTCTGAAGGCCATTTCAAGAAGCTGCAGCCACTCCTGGCTGCAGGAGCACTCCTATTTGTTCATGCTGATAGTGAAGCTGGGCACACAAATCAGATTTCTGCTCTCTCTTTCCCCAAGGCTGTGCACCTCTGTCTCTGTACTGCATATCTGCCTGTGGTGACACACCTGTGCTTCCTTCACCTGCTCCCCTGAAACTCCTGTGTGTGCTCAAGGATCCCAAATGACACCTTGGCCCCCTTGCCACACTTCAGAGAAGACAATCACCACTGTAATGCTCTGATTAGGACATCTGGCCACATAAAGGAAAGTTCCCAGGTAGATTTCCTAAACAAACAACCATACACACAACTATTCTCTAGACTCCCTGGATCCTGTACCTTTCTCCCATGAAAAATCTCAATGAACTCCACCTGTATCTGTGGTCTTCTTCAGTTTTCTACAGCCATTTGAAGCTCTTCCATTTATCAAAATATTTTACTAGTGTTTAATATATATACACATGATCTTAAATCTTGATTTTAGCTTTCATTTTGAGTTACCTAATTTATTCTGATGTGTCACTTTAGATTAATTTGTTATGCTAAGTACTTGCCAAATAAATAATGAGCTTTCAAATGACTCCATATGTAAAAAGGTAAGGATTTAATTACTTCTAACACTATTAACATTTTACCATTGTATCAGGGTCACAGCTGAAAATATGATTGACAATTGTAGGATTGTCAAGAGCTCAGTCTCTCACTTGTGAGCCTTTATTACTGCTAAGACATTGATATCTACTGGTTTGTAATAATGACAAAGAAGGGGCAATGCCTTACAGCAATCCCTGGAATCAGACATCCTCTATTTCAGTACCAAGTTCAAGTCATTATGAAGTTTCTTCCTACTGCTGAAAAGTATGACTTTGGAGAGGGAAAAGAGAATCCAGAGGGTAAGAGTACATAGAGACACTTTTTTCTTTCTTTCTTTTCTTTATCAATAATTGTCATTGAGCTTTTTTTTTTTCCTTTTTGACTGTCCTTGAAACCAACAATTTGCATGGCAGCCACAGAGGCATTTGGGGCTCTACTGAGCAAAACATTCTTTGTGAATTAAATGTGGTCTTCTGTACAATCTGCAGATTGACAGACCAGGAGGGAAAGAGGAGCAGCTGTACAAGAGGATGAGGTGACACCATGCCAGGGGTATGTGGGTAAGGGATACATGGATCCTGTCCTCCGACCCCTAAAGCTGCCTTTGCCACACTAAACATCAACATCTGGGCCAAGGCAGTTTGATGTAAATCCTTATGCACTTCTCAAAACATAGTCTGTCTGCCGTGATTGTGTCAGATCCTAAAGTATGAGATTGCTCACAAATTCCTTTCAGAATTCTTTCAACACCACTGTTAAAAGATGGAATATCATTTTCTTGAGCAAAAAAAATATGCAGTACCAAGGATTTGCTTTTTCCCTCAGTTTTTCTTAGCCATTTTGCTGACAAAAAATGAACTGGAGGTTTTGAGAGTATAAGACTGAAAAAAAAAAAAATCTGTCGCTTGCAGACTTTCAGATTTTGCATCCATAACTACACAGTCAGCTCTCCTCTTTATTCTATCTGCCCCATTAGGAACGGGCAGTTGGAAGCAGGCCCTTGGAGTCCAGTTCTTCTTCAATCCCTGAAAATAAACAACAATCTAGCAGGATCAATATCTACATGTCCTTTCGTATAGCCAGGCAGAGAGTAATTTCAACATCCTGGAAGAAACTGGTAAATTGATGTCCAAAACACACAGGTGCCATGAGAGAGCAGGAAGCTTGAGGGAATCACCAGCATTCCAGGTCCTACCAGCAGGAAGGAATTTATTAATGATTTTGAGACCACACTGCCAAGATTACCCACTGTCAAGTGCCCATCTGCTTCTAGAAATTTGGAATCTGGAAACTCAAAGCACATGTCCTGCAGAGTGGCACAGCTCCAGTCCTAATGTGTGAGTGAATTCCTGCACCTGCAGACACCCTGGGCCTGAAGGAGGTGACAAATGTCTTCCAGAAACCTGTGTATGAATGCTGGAATTGAACACCAACATGTGGCCAAGGCAGCAGTGAGGCACAGCCCTGCTCCAGGCTATTCCCAGCTGGAATAGAGGCATGAACAGTAATTCCCAGTTGCCCAGTATCAGTGCTTATTAGTCAGGGAACATGGTGACAATGATTCTCCTCAAGTATCTTGGGTCTTTTATAAACCATTTTTAACCATGCCAAAATAAACCAACAACAAGCTATATTAAATTACCGGATTTTCACTGTTTATCTTGATTATGTGGAATTGTATTGTAAAGCACACTATTGAAAAAGCCTGGAGAGGGGGGTTGACCCTGGATGGGTGCCAGGTGCCCACCAAAGCTTCTCTATCACTCCCCTCCTAAGCTGGGCAAAGGAGAGAAAATGTAATGAAAGGAAAGTTGAGATAAGGGCAGGGAGAGATCACTTATCAACTGTCACAGGTAAAACAGTTTGGGGAAATTAGTATCATTTATTAGCAGTGAAATGAGAATAGGGAATGAGAAATAAAACCAAATCCTAAAGGACCTTACAGCCACCTCTCCCTTCTCCAGGGGCTTAAAGTAATTCCCAGATTTTCCACCTGCCTTCCCCCGTGAGGTGCAGGGAGCAGGAAATGGGAGTTGCAATCTGCTCTCTACAGGTTGTCTGTGCTGCTGCTTCCTCCTCAGGGGGAGGGCTCCTCACACTATTCCATAGATGATTTTCACTCCTTCTCTCTTTTCCAAGAGTTCTGTTTGCTTAGATGGATTGTGTTCAGTAGTTTGAGTGGTGAAAAAACAGAATTATACTTGCAAATTTCCCCTCACCGGTAGCTGCCTACATGCAGCCCTAGCCAGGATACAGCCCTTGGCAAAAACAGCTGACAGCAAGGGAATGATAGTTCCATTTGCAGTAAAAGAGTTAATGGGAAAAATCCATGTTCGGGGCTGTCATTTGAGGTCAAAGACCATGAAATGATTTGGGGGTCAAAATCAATTTCTGTGTAAGAAAAAAAATTCCATTTCTCACATAATTTCAGAAGATCATACTCGGTATTTTCCAGAAAACCCTAAGAAGGTGGAGTATAAGTGAATTTCAATGCATTCATGAATGAGAAAACAAAATCTTCTAGCTAGTTTGTTAAGTGTAATTATGCTTCATTCAGTCATTTCTTTCTATTAGCCATTTTACAATGCTCTAGTAATTATAGCCAAGTCCATGTGCATGTGAGTTGGCAATGGAAGTTGCTCTTACAGAAGGTTCATCATAAGTGGACTTTATAGAAATATGGTTGCCACTGACAGCCTTTAATCTGGAAAAGTTACAAGGATTAAAATAATTACTTCAATATTCATAGATGTGTCCAAGCAAGTAATAATTACAGTGTTATATGGGTGAGCAAATAAAATATAAAATGTAGGAGAAGCCTTGGTAAATACAAATATGAGATTTTGATTACTCAAAACTAGACTGAAATATATTAAAAAAAAAATATATCACGTGGGTATGAGATGAGATTGTTTTGGAGCTACACAGGTTATGTGTAAGTGCTATGCATTAATGTCAGAGTATTATTGCCTGGGAAGCAGTGCAGCAAAAAGTAGGTACTATATAAAGGTAGTGAAAAAGCTAAAGAACAGTTATTTCAGTCTCAGTACAGGTCAATCTCTCAGGCTCTTGCCTAATTTTAGTCAGCCCTTACTCATGCAAATCTCCCACTAACTTCATGAAATTTTACCTGAACAGGAGCAAATCCAGAAACAAATGCTGGTCAGAGATTTTTTTATCCCATCTGGTAAAATGTGTGATACATTGCTGTGTGGGAAGAAGCCACAGAAGTGAAAGATTTAAAAATCCACAGTGCACAAAACACTTTTCAATCAAATGAGCTGTTCTTTCAGAGATGGTGTCTAAAATGGTGGGGTAAGACAGAATAAAAGAGGCAAGAACTTCCTTTCCACAATAAACTCTCAAGCAGATATTACCTGTCAAAACATAAAAGGTTGAGAAAGACCACAGTTTATTTATTACCATTAGCAACATATCTATAATGTATAAATAATAATTCTAAATGGAATTCTCAGAAGAGAGCCCATGAATGTCATGTCATTACCATGAGATGGAAAAATCACATTAAGAAATACCATAGAATGAGCTAAAATTAACTTAACATGGGGGAAAAAAAAGAAAAAAACAACAAAGCATAAAAGAAACAAAACCCAAAGCCAACCAACCAACCTAACAAAAAGAAAATAAATGAAATCACACTTCATAGATTTATTTTCATGTGTTACAATTAGCCCCTAAGCCAAGGGTGAAAATCTGAGTGACAGCTCTCTCTGTGGGGCAGCAGCACCTGAGAAACCAGCAGCTCACCTGCACTGGAGAGGAGGGTGGGGAATTGGGAGTAAAGCCCAGAAAGAAGAGAGGGGTGGGGGTGTGGTGCTTTAACATTTTTGATTTTAATTTCTTATTATCCTGTGCTGATTTAGCTGGTAGTAAATTAAATTAATATCACTGAGTCAGCTCCATGTTTTTTTCTGTGATGATAATTGAGGAGTGAACTCCCTGTCCTTGGCTCAACCCACGAGGTTCTCATGTCACTTTTCTCCTCCTGCCCAGTTGAGGAAGGGGAGTGACAGAGTGCCTTTGGTCAGCCCTTCACACTGATTCAGAGATCTGTGACAGCACAAAACTAACCCTCAGACAGGGTTACTAATCAACAGATAGGAGAAAAAGTTTTCTCCCTGTTTCAAGATAAAATTACTTTTGGTGTGATTGCTCTTTATTGTGACTTAAGAGGGAATTTACAATGGTATTTCTGGTGTCTTCATTGCTAGAAGGCAAAAGTTTAAATAGTTTTGCTGTCCTAAGACAATCTATTTCTTTTTAATGTTAGAAAAACTAAATCACACGAGGTGTATATCAAAGTTAGAAGGCATTAGTCTGAGAGATATATTCTGACTTCAGGAGGTCAGAATTTTTTTCATCTGTTTGACAGTAAACAAACTGGTTAATAGTTGAGGCCAAATTTTATAGAAGTTGGGATGTTACTTTTAATTAACATACCTGATTTATTTGGCAAAATAAGTATCCTGCATGATATAATGCACTAGTTTTTTATTTCTCAATGTCTGGGAATCAAAACAAGTCTTGGAGGTCACTTACACTTGGAGGTTTTGTTCTGTCATTATACACTCATAAAAGTTAATAGTCCTTGCTGCTTGCCTGAGTTCAACATTAAATTCTAAGATGAGTTAAGAGAATGTGTTAATTACTGTTCATTACTGTAGGAGTTCATGTGAAGCTATTTGGAAATTACAATCAACAGAGATGATGGAGAATATGCTTTGCTGGTTTTTTTTTGTTTTTTTTTTTTGGGGGGGGGGTGGGATTAAGAGAGAAGATCAGAGGGACAGTAAAAGCTGAGCTGTCAAAAGTGAAGCTTTTTTGGCAGTATCTGTCTTGTTTGATGAAAATTTAATGGGAAAAGATTTCTTAGTCTCAAATGGGGACTGATTTCTCTCATTTTGCCAGGACGGTAAAGTCACTTCTTGAGGTAAAGTGACTCACTGCAGTATGAGAGATTTTTGGTTGAATATCTCTGCTTGATTTGTGCTAGGTGTGGAATCCCTGCCAGTTTTCTTCTGTGCTGAAAATGCATGCAATCAACAGCAGATTTGGGGCCATTTTGTCAAGTATTACTTTCTGCCTGAAGTTTTCATTAAAATACTTCAGAGGGTTCTGTGTTCCTACAAACAAAGATAGATCTTTAAGTGATTGCAAGGATTTAAAGTCCTTTTAAGGGCTGGTTTTAAACTTCAGGAGAAGGATTTCCTACCTCATTTTTTTTCTAAAATCCCCCAATATTAATATTCCACTTAAGCACAGTTCTAGTCACCATCTCTCCATCTTTTTCTCTATGTATGAAAAATATCTGACTTGGAGGTCTGGAAGTTTTTGTGACTAGATCTTTAGACATAAATGTGTGGTGAGAGAAAATATGCAAATGGAGCTGGACTGTTTTAAACAAAACATATTCCTGCAGATTATTTCTGCATTTTACATCAAATAGTTGCTGGCTTCCTTATGCAGTCATTTTTGTACATGAAGAATTCTGTTGGTTTTCAGCTTCACAGGTCAACTGAAAATTATCTCTCAAAATGGAAATCAAACCTGGTGGAGGTATGTAGGCTCCATATTCAGGTATTTTTTAGGATACAATTGTAAGCTATTTCTGCATAATTTGTGCCGCAGAAAGAGGCAGGAGGGTGGGATGTGTATGTCAACTCCATCTGACCAACTGTGGACAAAAATTGCCTGTTCTGCCCTTACCTTAAGAATAATTTCTGAAACCACTCCTGTGTTCCTCAGCCTTGTGCATATACTGAACCAATGCTGCATTGTTTTCTGTTTAATCTGTTTTTTTCTCCTTAATAGAGATCTTCCCACTAGCCCAGTTCATAGTGTAAATATAGGCCTGAAGAAGCAGTAGTTCTGTTTCAATTTTCAAAATAATTTTCCACCAGATTCATGGGTTAAAGGGGGCATATCTGTTGAGCTGATTTGAGTTTTGGTAAGAAACTTTAATTATCCCATCTGAAGGATGTTAAGTTCTCTACATTTAATACCTTTTCAGTTTTGATAATGTCTGTACCCAAGGTAACCAGAGATATTTTATTTGTATAAAATAATGCTCTTCCTGAGCACAGGAACACTGGTGGATACTCCAGAGGAATATATAATATTTGAAGAAATCAAAATTGAATTATCAGCCTGCTTGAATACATGATCATTGTGAGTGGCTATGGGAACATCCCAAACTCTTGAAATCTACAGCCTATTGAAATCCTGATATCAACAGTGCTGGGAGTGAGACTTTCATTGGCTTTATGGCCTTTGAGACAGGCCTGCCAATAAAAGAATTTGACCTCAGCTGCACCTACTGGCTTCCAGAAGTCAGACAGAGTAAGTCAGACAATATCAAGTTATTGTAATATCTGTTATTGTTACTTTTTTTGAGTCAGCACAAATTAAATGAGACAGTATAAAATCAGTTAGATAAAACACATTGAAAGATACTTTAATGGAGATGACAGTACTTAGAAGGAGAAAGACTTTCCAGAAAGATGCAATTTCCCTTTTTTTCTTAAATTAATTTTCCCACATGAAAGTCCTCATAGACTACCTTGGGAATTAAAAGATCTGAAATAGTTATCTTTTAACTAAGAATAAAAGGAAAACAAAGAAGAAGCATAATTGTGAGCGAACCACTAGAAAGTTCTTAGTGCTAATATGCAGCAGAGGTCAGAATACTCATGATTTATAATCTACATCAGGAGAATAGAGGCTGCTGAGGAGAGCTCCTCTTCACAGAATGAGGGAATGCTGCACAGATAATAGCATTTCCTTCATGCTGATGACTTTGTCAGTGAATACAATAAGCTGATTCATTAGACAGCCCTATTCAATATAAATCCACTTAATATTAATACCTAAAAGCTTTAAAGCATTTTAGTGATCATCTTACACAGAGCTATTGTTAAAAGAGAACTGTTTGCCCTGTCTCACATTCAGACAGAGCTCAGGAACATGAAAACGATGGACAGTGAGCCTTTAACTCCTATGAAAGAGTGTGATGGGACAATAGAGGTGTCTCAGTATTCAACATTGTGCAAAATTCTTCTGTACCACTCCAAGTGATCAGAGGGGCTGCCAAAGCCACAGCCACCCCTGCTCTAAGGGTTTGATGGCAGGATAGAGTCAGCTTCTCAATGCTGGCTTGTGAGAGAGTTCTGGGACAGCAAATCTGCAGAGAACCCTCACTCTCTGTTTCTTCTGTGTGATGCCAGGAGTTTGATCACAAAAGTGAAGGGGAAACCCACAGGGCTGCTCAGCTATTATTTAACATCCTTTAGAGATTCCCAGTCATGGCCTGTTCAGCTTGTGCATGGATGGGGGCAGGAGCAGGGAGACAGAACCCTCTACAGACAGGGAAACCTCCCCATGTCCCATTTGTACAAGCCCTTTCAGCCTTAGGAGTAAACAGTGTTAACCTTCTTACCAAACAGGGCACACAGAAATACAATACCTGCTAGAGTATATAGAGGTTATAAAGATGTAAAAAAATATAATAATACATTGTGTTGCAGTGTAATGGTGCAGTTACAGTAGATAACCTCTCTGAATTAAATCCTCTGTTCATGCTAAAAGGAAATGTCTGTTAGATCTTCAGCAGAAAATAGGATCATTTGAGTTTGTGGTGGGTTGACCTTTGCTGGACAGGTACCCACCAAAGCTGCTCTCTTTCTCCTCTCTTCAACTGGACAAGGGAGAGAAAATACAATGAAAAACTCATGGGTTGAGGTAAGGACAGGAGGAGATCATCCAACAGTTTTTGTTCATGGGAAAAGTAGATTTGACTTGGGTAAATTAATTGCATTTATTACTAATCAAATCAGAGTACGGTAATGAGAAATAAACTCAAGTATTAAAACCTTCTCCACACCCCTCTGTTCTTCTCAGCCTTGAGTTTATTTCTGATTTCTCTAACTCCTCTCCCTGGGGTGCACTAGGGAAGGGAGCACTGCCAGTTCACCACACATTTTAACATTTTCTATTTCATTTCTTTGCTAATGGCCAGGTTTCTGATTATCTACACACGAGATCTTTGGTGGTGAAAGCTGCAAGAGACTGTACAGTAATTATCTATGAAATTGCTGGCTGTGAAATTTTTGTCTCTGAAATGCTGAAATTTTGTAGGTAGCAGCAGGACACTTTCAAAGAAATAACACCAGGACAGGTAAAAACTGTATGCAAAGACTCCATTTGTATAACAAACTTGCTTGCTACCAAAATCCCTAATGAGTAAGTAAATTGAGTTAGTCAAATGTCTAGGGTTTTATAGTTAAAGAATTACATGCACACAAAAGATTATGGATGATGGATTGTTTGTTAACAAATAAAATGGGATTTGGGAAATGGAGAAGAAATATAAATATTCTGAGCAGAAACCAGCCATGTCTGCAGTATAAGAACATCTTTGTATCCATCAAGTTTCATTCCTTGAAGTCTGGGTACTTTAGGGTTCAAAAGCCTAATTCAAAGATGAACAGAATATTTATTAAGTGCTTCTGTGACAGTGGAAAAGTACCAAAAAAGGGAAGTCAAAAAATATCTGACAGCATGGTCAGAAAACTTAGTGTGACTCAACTTGGGTGTTACAGAGAGGGTTTCCCTCAGTGGTACCCAGTGACAGGACAAGACACAGGAATCCACTTAAACATAAGAGAAAAAATTAGTCTGCCAGTAGATGTGCCCAAAGATAAGAGGAAGAAGTTTTGGCATCACAAAACAGAAGTATGACCTTTGAACCTGGAACAGTACCTTGCCATTTTTCACAGAATCTCAGAATTAATGAGGCTTTTAGAAGTTTTCAGAATGACCTTTGGTTACATTAAAGCGTTCAAGCAAGAAATATTTGCAAGTTCTAAAAGTCAAATAGTTCCATTGGGAAGAGGAAGGAGAAAGGACAGTATGTGGCTCTGGCAAGGGAAAAGGGTTTTTTCTAGATTGGTGAGATGACACGCTTGTTTGATGAGTGTCAAATTAATATCCTTAAATATGTGGCAAAAAACTAATGTGCAGTTGTAACTAGTCCAGGTTCAGTGAATGATCTTTTTAGTGACAAGCATATATGTTTTGGGAAATTTGGACCCTGATGGTAGCAGGGTACAAATGTTCTGAAAAAGTCATATTTTCCTCTGTTTTACATATTTTTGTTTAATTTATTTACAATGATTGATATTACAGAAGTATAATTCTTTTTGCATTGTAATTAACATTCTTGAAAGGTTAATTCCTTTTTTGAATGTATCATTGCACGTTGAACCAATGCACAATTTCATAGAAATGGAGTGCATTTAGCAAAATGTGGGGAAAAGAACTCACAAAGTCACAGACACCCTTATGGTAGTTGTGCAGATTGAAGGCATCTGCTAAACATGATAGCCTGGCAAGGTCCCTTTAGGAGCAGACTTGTTGATCTTGTTAATCCTGTTAACATTAAAAAAAAAAGTATATTCTTGTGAATAATATTTTTAAAATATTTCTATAGGGAAAACACCTATATATTACAAAATACCTACAGAATGGCCATTTATTTATGGGTATTTTTAACTTAAATTTATTGCTTTTTGTTTGGGAATAGTTTAAAAGTATAATAATAAATATAATAAATATACAAGTAAATACTATATTTAGAGTATTCTCTATGTTAAAACAGGAGAGTTTTGGAATCATATATTGATTCTTCAATAATACCTCAGCAGTACTTTGCTGGTATAACACACTAATAGCATCTTCAGGATCACTGACATAAAGTTCAAGTTGTAAGGAATAAAATCTCATTTGTTCCCCAAAGACTTCAGGGATAAGTGCTGCAATGCAGTGGTCTCCTTGACTTTGTGGTATAAATTATGCTTAACTACTGTAATTTTCCCCTCAGTTTGAAATTGAGCAGCTCCCAAATCCACTTAAGAATGTATTATATGGGGAAAAGGTGTAAAGCTGTGACACTGAGATTCATACACGGCTTATCACCTTCTGTTTTCTTCTCTTTCATGTATAAATATATTAAGGTCATTGCTTAATTGGAGGGCACAGAATTATTAAGTCATTACCACAAACATCAAACACCCGTGAGGGTTGAAATCCCCATGAGTGTTGAAATCCTTTTGTGTCTCTGAACACAAAAGCATCTGTTTTTTTTTTCCCGTTAAATTGAAAAAGAGGTGTCAGACTATTTGTAGAAATACACAAGTGAATAGGAAGTAAGTTAGGATATATACATATTGTCTGCCAGAAGAAAAGTTGTCCATACTAGCAAAACTATGCTAAATCTTTGTGCAATAGCTAAATGCCAAATAGAGGTACAAGGCAGAAAATCATCGATTGTTCCATTAAAGAAATTATAACACTGGCCAAGAGCACTCAAATCAAATCCTTTATTGCCAGCACCAGGTAATTCACAGTTTCTATATGGGAGACATGAATGATGGGTTTGGGACAGAGTGTGGTAGCTGATGATTCTGAAGACTTCTCTGTTTTCTTCTCAAAGGAGATTTTACATCTCAACTCACAATTGCAAGGAACCCCCCAGAATTAGGGATTCACTTCTACTTCTTTGAACCTTCTCCTAAAACGTTTTTTTATTATCCTCAAAAAAGTTCCTACTGCTCACCCTCACAAGAAAGAAATGCAATTAGACCTGGCTCAAGACTTGGCAGTGTCTGGAAAGTAGCACAGGTCAGATGCTGACTCCCAGTTTTGCAGATTACATACTTCAGTTTTAAGGCTGTTCAAAAACCTGTTCTATTCTGCCTCTTGAACCTTCCAGCTGCAGCATTATTCTGACAGTGGAAATACCATTTCCTGCTATTTTATTTTTCTTTAGAATATTTCATTTTGTCTCCCATGCTTAGGGGTTCTCCATCAAACTCCACAGGTCACCTGAAGCAGATTGCCCATAACCAGGTGTACTCCCTTAAATATAAGGGACCAGATGACAAAAGGTGTTCCTCTGATGCTGAGCTCAGTTCACATTGATGTTCCTTCCTTCAGTGATGCCATTCTCAGATTAAGAACCTGAGTCTCAGGATTTTCTTTGATAAACTGAGCATCTCTAAGTGGATTTTTATCTCCTCAGCAGACAGATTTCTTGAAGATTCTTTTCAGTCTAACTGAAAATATTCCAGATTTTATAAAATTGTAATTACACAGCATTAGTATTCATTTTGTTGTCTTATGGCTACTACTTTTCTCCTAGAAATTTGAAAACCAAGTTACTTGAGGGCAGAATTCTTTAACTTCCCTTGACTTTCAACTTGTGTTTGGGTCAGCAAATGCCAAGCATATTCTTGGTGCTAAATCCAAAACACCTTGAGTCATGGAAAGTTTAGCTAAATGTATTCAGAAAGTCTTTAGAAACACTGTTTCAAACCAAGTTACTCGTTATCTGTGCAATATTGCAGAAATACTCTGTTATTACTGCAAATTAGTTTTCACATCTTTCAGTTGACTCAATGCGTATGCCCAAGCAGGAGGCCTGCCTTTTTTCCACCAAATGAAGTGCTAATTATTTTAATAGAATTTCTGAATCTACATTAATAACAGAAACTCAATGCAATTTGCAGCATTAAAATACTGTAGATCCTGGTCATGTTTTCCAAGAAAAACTATAATAAGCATTAGAGCAGGGAGGGACAAGTGAGAAAGATAATTTTGATTTTATAAGTTCGTCCTCCCAAAGTCACTTCTATTTGAATAGTCAAATGCTTGAGAGGCTTCTTTTTTATTATTTTATAATTAAAAATGTTTGGATTTTTTGGCTTTTTTTTTTGCAGCTGCTACCATGGCTCTTCATGTCTAGGAAAAATTATGATGTTGCTCTTAGAACTTCATTTACTATCAGTATGTGTAAGTATAAAAAAGAGGTGTTTCTTTATCCATTGAAAACTGGATTTCTTCATAATACTTCTTTACTACTCTGTTTTATGTTTTATTAAATATAGTTAGTAGCAAAGTAATAAGAATCACCATAAAATAGTAGAATTGATTCTGAAATCTGGTAGTGCATAATGAGGCTTTCAGCTTCAGCTTTGAAACTGTATATGCTATTTATTAGCAATAAAGGATACCCAAATCTCTCAGTAAGCAGACAGAAGATATGTTTAAGGAAATGGCACCAGATATTGATTATCCTTCTAGTGCCTGTTATTGCTGTATTTAGATGCCTGAACTTTGAGAAAGATTTCTCTTGCAATTTCACAGCGACAAAGATTCTACTGTGCAGAAACTTTACCTTAAAAAGGTTGTCCTACAAAAGTAGAACAGCCATAAATAACTGGATTTGTAAATTCTCTGCACTACCAGCTGAACATTATGTGCATGAATCTGATGGCTTCCTTCTGACCACTTAACATGCTGTTGGACATAAATTTCCCAGTGAGTCTCAGAGTTCTCTGTGTGGAGCCAACAGAATAAGGAATCACATCATCCTGAAAATGGATTGGATTCTTCTAACTGTGGGTGAAAAGGTTGCTCTGACAGGAAATATTTCCAGACACCAGTTTGCTCAATGAAGAACCTTCTGAGTTCTAGTTTAGCTGAACATAAAGCTGAGCTGACTATAAACTTAGCCCTGCTCTGAGTACCTTCAGGAGAAAGTGTTTTTCTGTGATTTTATATGTGTGTGTTATATTAAACTTACTCTTTCCTTTTTTAAAAAATTGTATTTGCTTTAAATATATTGGTCCCTGTACAGTTTGGTAATTGCTCATTTATTTCCTGGTCAGATTTTCTCACAAATGGCACATCTTTTTTCTGAAGACCCTTTTTGCAACACCAATTCAACAATTACTCTAATCAAGGCTGCACCTATAAAGGCTCTTTTGTATCTTCCCAGGTGCAGAAACAGGATTCTGCCAACTTGTGAAGGATGAAGTTGCATTACATATCTCTGCCTTCATTTTTGTTCCCCAAAATTAATTTTTTGACAATGGCTAAAGCCAAGAAGTCAAATCTGTCCCTCCTGGGTGCTCAATAGACATTTGCTGCCATGTTGGCTGACATGATTTTTTATTAAATTGGAGGTATGATGACTCTAAATCCTTATGGATTGAGTTAGGGAGCCAAATTCTTTTACTCAGCTTTGTGACAGACTTGTATGCATGAATATCAGATTAAAAGCCCCAAACATACAAACAGCTCAAACATAGTAATTGCATTCAATACATGAGTAATACCATTATTATACATTAAATTTATTTGTCCTTAAGGGTTTGTGAGCTTGAATGCCTTGTTTAAATTACAATGGTTAATAGAGTTTATTTTTTGTCAAAGCATTAAAATATGTATTTTTTTTCCATATTACCAACTTTAAAGTGTTTAAAAGAAATGCTTATGTTGAATGTAACTGTCTCAGAGGATTTACAAACCTGGAGCCAATATCACTTTTAATACATATTAACCAGAAATCTTCTTATACTCTCTGCACAACTTAGTAAAAGCTGACTATTTTTTATAACCCCTCAACAAAAATCTAAACAATGGCACTGAATTTCACAAAATTCAGTACCTTTGCAAGGATTAAATTTACTATGTAAAATTTAAAGCAAATAGTTTGAAGCCTCTATTCAAACATTTTAAAATAAATAATTCATTTCTATAAAGTTTCAGTAGAAAGTGTCTCAAAGTAAAAACATATTTTCAAGATATTTGTCAGAAGACATGAATCTAAACCAAGTTCCTGTCCAAAGAATAGAAAGAGCAAGTTATTAATAAATCTGTTTAGTTAAATTCTAAGTGATCAGGTAGAATAGAATAGGTTTTATTCTCAGGGGTGTTCAGAATGAAGGGGGAGGCATTAAAGGTTCCCTGTGTCAAAATTGAGAACGCAGCTGTATAAATTCAGGGGATGATGACATTGTATTTTATCTAATAATATTTTTTTTCTCTCTCAAATGAGTTATCAGAAATTAAATTGGTTAATCCAAGTATTCTAAGAGTCAGAGGAGCTTTAATGTTAAAAGCAATTGTCTCTGCTACTCTGCCTGGGATGTAATCAAATATATTTAACAAAACAAATCTAGTGGGACAATTTTTTGGTTTTTTTCCTTTTATTTGTCAGCAGTAGTAGGAATATCAGTATTTTTTATTTTCCTCCTCACCTGTAAAACTGTGTTCAAACAACTTTTATCAGGACACTTTTTACAAACAATCTTTTAACCTATGTCATCAGTCCCAGTCATCATCAGTAATCCCATAATGCTTCAGCATGCTAAAATATCAAAAGTGGTTTGATTTTTTTTTGTTTTGTTTTTTGTTTATTGTTTTTTTGGTGGGTTTTTTTTTTTTTTTCATAATGCTGCTAATTTACATTGCTCAGAGAGGTGGTATGATTTGGGCTGAGAAATAAATGAAAGAAAAGAAAATAGTTTCTTTTCTGTTTTGGTAGTTAAAAAACTCAAAGGATAAAACAGGTAAAATCAGAGAAAACCTAGGAGAAGATAAAGAACAAAATATCAACATGAAAAAGAAGTCAGCTTGGATAAGGTATTTGTTAGAGACCAGAAGAAACATAATGAGCTTTGGAAGCAAACCAGATAAATCTCTCCCTTTTTTGGAATATCTGTCCCCCAGGAGGGAGGTAAATAATGGTAAAATGCCCCTGTTGTGATGTATTTTCATGGCAGGAAATATCTGAAGGTGAAACAGCAGCTGAGGATTTTTTATTTGATTTGGGTTTTGAGGTTTAGGTTGCCATTTGTTGGTGGGGTTTTTTCAATATTTGTTTGATTTAAGTTTTTTTATTTTATTTTTAATTATTAACATATTAATTACTATCAACATTGACTTTTTAAGGTTGTTTTTATATAATTTAAAAAATAATTTTATTAGCCATTAAAGTAATTTTTTTATTTAACTAGAAGTTAACTAAAATATGTCTTTTATGTGCTTTCTTGCAGGCCAGTCAGAGCTTCAAATATGTTTTTGCAAAAAATTATTGTACCATATACATTGAGTTTAAGCTGAATAAACTATTCCCTAAATATTAAAATTTATGAAATTGAGAGCTTATTCCTTCTTTACTAGATTTCTTTTCCCAATTACTTCTTATTTGACTTCTCATTCATATCTTCCATTCTTGGAAGCCTGATCTAAACCCCATGAAATCTATTGTAGTATTAGTTGTGAGAAATATATGCAGGAAACTGTTTTTCTACTCTGTTCCAGCTGTGTATTTCTCATGCTCATTTCCTCTTCAAGACTGAGTATTTAATATGATTTAAGTCTATTTGCTATGCTGCTTTTCCTAGCATTTCTTATTTTCTTCCCCAGCTTCTCCAAACCTCCAGCCATTCAGCACCATCTCCCCAAATAATTACAAGGATCCAGAACTCCTGCATGGTAAATTACATTTCACTCAGGCTGTCTTTCTGGAAGCAGAAGAGGAGGAAGAAAAAAGCTTTAGTGTCTCTCCTGAAATTCAATTTGGAAAATAAAACATGTGGTGCCAATAGCTGTTCTGCACCCTCAGAACTGTGTGCACAGCCAGGCAGCTATTTGATATGAACATCAGAGTCATTCTCCCCAGCATATATTATCATTCCACTGTTCCTAAAAATATTCTTACATTTTTCATTATTTCTTCTGGGGCTGTGAAAGGGGCTGGTTCAGGGACATTAATCAACTTCCCAGATACATGAAGTCATTATTTTAGTCCTATGATGTTTTTCTCATTCCTCTTCCCTAATAATAATCTTACTCTAGCTACCCCTGATCAGTGAATGAAACCAAAATCTGCTGCTGTTTGTTCTGGCTCCACTCCCTGTTAATGGAAGCACATGGAGGAAGCTTGGGGCAGTGCTGGTGTTTATATTGTTCTGTAGGATTTCTTGGCTTCCAAAAAATAAATGTTCTTCATAAATTTCGGGGTTAATTCACTTTCATGGTTAAACATCACCTGTTGGTCATAAATGATTCTTCTCTTTTTCTTCATCTCATGCACATAGGGAGGAATGGAGACAAGAGGCTAGAGAAATAATTAGTAGCAGAGGGAAATCAAAGAAAATTTTCATCATCTTTTGTTATTGGAGGCTTTGAACCTATTATTTTTAGTTTTATTAATCTTTCTAACAGACTACAGTGAAAAATGGCAGTGTTGCTTCTTCAGAGGTTCTCTTGTGTGAAATCGTTTGTCTTGAGGCCAGAATGTAAGACTGGCATCCTTTTTATTGTAAACACCTGGTGCTTCCAGCCTTGGTTTGGGCTGTGGTAAAGAGGAATGTGTACTTACATGCCTTCCCCTCATCTTCTCCAGTTTGATTTTTAGGTTGAAAATTGCAAAATTGGGCAATTTGCTTTCAGTAGGATGGCTTCTAGTGAAGAGCTCTGTCTGCAGGCAAACATCTTCTGGATGCTGCAAAAATTTTGTTGCAGGTCTTCTGTCCAGAATCCAACATTCATGGTTCCTGGTCTCCAAGGACTGGATAAATTAAGCAGGAGAGTCCTGCTGGGAATGCCCATCCAGTTATGGAATTTATTTGTTCCCACATAAAACTATTCTTTCTGTTGAAGATCACAGTGCAGGGGGCTTGGGGTGCAGGGAAGCTCGGGGTGGGGAAATGCTGATCCTTTGGACAGCAAAGGACACCTGTGTCTCAGCCAGGTGAGAGACGTGGCAAGACTGAGAACTGCAGATTTTCTCATGCTTGGTCTGTGAGGGAATGAAATCCCAGGGTTTGCTCTGTTTAGGATCCTTCTCAGAGGCACCAGCTTGGGCTGTGTGAGTGCACCAGGAATAAATTGCTTCATGGAACAGGACATCTGAGACTCAGCTGTGGAACCCTGGGTGAGTGGGGGGAGACCTGCTGGGTCACTGGAGCTGCTCTGTGAAGGGACTTTGGTCCCAGCAGTGACACTGGGGTGCTGGGGGGTGGCTGCCAGAGGGGATCCTGGAGCTCCTGGGAGGTTTCCTCAACCCTTCCTTAACAATGGTTGTCAAACTGTGTGAGCTCATGCAACAGATTTGCATTTTCCAGCAAAAGAAATTGTCTATTTTTGTGTCATGTCTGTATTACAAGTACAGTTGTTAGAATTTAGTGCTCAATAGAGTTTTTTGTCCACCTGTATTTATGGTTTGCTCTTTCTGTATGTGAGCTCACACTTCACATTTCATTTTCTTTTGCAAATTGGTAGAATATGCTGGCTTTAAAGGAGCAGGGGGTGAAAATTCTTTGAAAAACACTGAGCTCAAAATAACACCAAGTAAACAGAAGTAATTGCTGGTTGCTGTTAATGAAAAAAAATTAGATTTTTATTAAAACACCTTACATTTAGTTAAAAGAACAACCACTTTTCACTAAATATCTTTTCATGGGGAACATTCACTGCCATCAGTAGCATGTAATTGTTCAATAAGATTTCTGTAATGGATTATTCTTTATTAAGTTTTATTGGTTGTTTTTAATTTTTCTGATGTACTTTCATTTCTGTAAAATGACACTTGTCTAAATCAGCCTGAAAGAGAAAAAAAGTGATAAAATTTAATGAAAGCACATATCTTCCAAGCAAGATGAAGGCCATTAGCCCCTACATTAATGTGGTTATACCAAAATCCTTGAGTTAAAATCTTGGAAGATTTTGGTCCAAAGATGCCAAAGAGGCCAATAGCAGCCTGAGGAATAAAGTCTGAAGGCAAAACCCGAACTCCTAATCCACCTTTTCCTTATTGTTCTGTTGAGGTACCAGCAGCTGAATTCATATTATATATTCATATTATAACTGGGAATGTCATCAGCCTGCTCTGCAGAATGTTTGCATAATGATGTCTGTGATGTGGTCCTGGGTGCTCGGCTGTATTTCCGACATATTCTTTGTAAAAAGTAAACAAACGTTTCCTCAGTAAGATCATCCCACCAGGGAAAGAAGGATGTGACATTTTGCTGTGTTTTATTGAGCATGCAAAAAGGGACTGTGAGTTTGTCCTTTGCATAGGTTCACAGGAGAGAAAAGGCATTGCTCTGAGCCTCTGAAGTCTCTCAGCAGCACAGTGCTGTTACATCAAAAGTTAATTCTCATCCCTGCAACCTTTTTGCTAACATTACACAATGAAAGTGTCAGAGGAGACATGGGTGAAATGCCTAGATGGGTTTTCCCCTCCTATCATACATCTCCTTATTCATTTAATTACAATATTCTATCTCTGTTCTGACATAAATGCTAGCTTGTGGTATAGCCTTCACTTTGCAATACACAACATTTCATTTGTCAATTGGTAATAACTAAAGGTATTCTCTTAAAATTTCATAGGAAGAAATAGAATGAACTGCATATCACCTCTATCTTCAGATTACCCTTTCAATCAACTACTTTTGAGAAGCAAAGTCATAAGGACAGGTTTTCTGTTTCAAACGCCTTATTCTTATACAGCTTTTATATCTGTGACCTTAAGTTCAGGGGAAGAGGGCAGGAGGAGTGGGAAACAGAATGGGCAAAAGCTATGTGAAAGTTCTCCAACAGGTAAGTAGGGAACAAAGTCATGGAAAGCAATGTTTAAAAGCCACTGGTCTAGTTTATGATTGTTAATAACAAGGAGAAGGAAAGGTACCTTCTTGTGGGAACTGGTGGGAACTGGTGTAGGGGGTCTTTCTGACCCCCAGGTGCTCTACAGGCACCTGTCTCCAAAGCTCTTAGGCTCCTGCTCGTCGGGTAATCTTCTGAATTAGCAAAGCAGCTGATAGTTAGAAAGGTTATTTATTACAAAACACATCAGTCTCAACAAGCAATAGCAAAAGCAATGGCAAAAGCAGCAGCAATAAGCAATGAGCAAATGGCTGGAAGCCCTGGAAGAAACCAATGGCTAAAAGCAACAACTCTCCCCATACATCCTGTTATAAAGAATGTTCTCAACAAGCTAAGATGAAAACTCAGACCATCACTCTTTAACCTATTAGAATTTTAGTTTCTTAGCACACCAGGTTATGTATAGCACTATGCATACCATCCATCTTATTCTATCTAAGAAATGAAAGCAATACTCTTACTATAACTCTATTGTGTCTAAGCATTGTCTGCAACTGCAGGCCTGGAGCCTCTGCTGAAGATATCAATGTGTTAATAACCTTCATTGGAACACTCTCTGCTGCTGTGTTATCTGTGTTATCACTTACTAAAAAACACTGCAGCTCCTACTAAACCTTATTCAATCCCTGCACTCCAATTTCTCTCTGAAGAATTCAGATCTTTGAGACCTGCACATTTTTAATGTTTACTGAAGGGACATTTGGATTTGAGACTAAAGATTGAATTGCTTAGATTTCATTATGCCTGCCTAAATATTCTGGAATTAGGAAAAATATGGCATCTTATGCTATGCTAAGTCCTGTCAATATTTGCTATAAATAAACATATAAACAAACAAACAAACAAAAAAAATCCAAACCCAAACCAAACCAAACATCAGAAAGAAATAAAATAATCTAAACATATCTGGAGTGTTTATTCAGCAGTATCTTGTGTGTTACTTTCAAATGTTGAACCGGGGCCCAAAAATATAAAACTGTTTTAATCTGTGTAGTACTGATAATTAATGGAAACTGTGATGCATCTGTTACTAATCTGTCCTACAAAGGTAGGGCAGCTGTTCCTGCTAGTGGGAACCTTTTGGGAAGATTCATGGTAGAAATGTTTGGCAATACTGAAGAATATCCACTCACAAATTAACCCACTGAAGAGACAATATTATGGAGTAAACTTTCAGGTTAAAAACAGATGCTGAAAATGTGTTGATATGTTGCCAAGAAGATTAAAAAAATTTTTTTGAGTTCCCCTAAATTCTGGACCTTCACTGAATTCTTTTATTTGCATAGATGAAATTCTTCAGGTTAGCTGATGTTACATTGCTTCTACCATATGCCACAGCTAAAATTCTTAAATAGATTTTATAGATTTTTAACAAGCCCTGCAAGCCTCCCATCTCAGTCAATAAGTATGGCATCTATGGTGATATATAGTGAGTTACAGAGCCTAGGCTAGGAGAATTACATTTTGAAATCAGATCTTCCCAGCAGATTTCTACAATTGATTATTTAAAACTTTGTTATCTTCCTATATATAAAAAAGCTATCTTACTGGCTGTAATCAGGAGTTATTACCTTCAAGAGTACACTTTTAAAGACAAAATGTTTTTTTTTTAAATTTATTTGAAATATCAAGTGTTTTTCCCTTTGCAAAACTTTTCTGAAACACTCTGCGATAAAAACATTGTAAAATTTCTTCCATTAGAATTCAGAGAATGCTATTTAATGCTTTTTGTGTTTCTTAATTTGTATGGTGCTGGTAAAAGTGATAGAGTGCAAAAAAGAGGAACCTCAGCTGTTCACTGACCAATCTGTAAATGGAAACAGAACCAAGGGTGGGATGGAGAGCACCAGTGCTCATCTCCTTTCCACAGCTGCAGAGAGCCCAAGCTGCTGTTGTAGCTCTCTGTATGGCTAGGCCAAGTCTGGTAAGAAAAAATCAACTTCTCAGTGTTTTTGTGCTCCTCCCATAGAGCCCAGAGCAGCCCATCTTCACTCAGCTACTGCAGTTTTTGCACTGTGTGTATCTATGGAAGTGATCTGCCTTTTGACTGGCAAAACCTCTTTTATTTTATCTGTAGAATCACAGAATATCCTGAGCTGGAAGGGGCTCGCAAGGACCATCAAAGTCCAGCTCCTGGCCCTGCTCTGGACAACCCCCACAACCCCACCCTGTGCTGAGCATTTTCCAAAGGCTCTTTGAATTCTTGTTGTGTTCCAGTTCCCAGCCATGCTCTGAGTGAAAAACCTCTTCCTAATTCCCAACATAAACCTCCCTGATACAGCTTCATGCTGTTTTAGTTCATACAGACTTCCTGCTGAGAAGGACAAACATTCTGAAGCCCACTCCTAAAAATCAGATCATTAAAGCTTTCTTTCAAAAATATTCATTCTTACCAACATTGTTTTTCATGCAGAAGGGATTTTCTTCTCTGGTCTCTTTCCTAACCTGATATTGGATAGATCTGAAGATTCAAATCTCTTTTCCAAGCAATAATGCAACTCCAAATGTATTCTTAGCCTGAAGTGTTGAGAGAAAATGGATAGCTTGGTCTGTGCTAAAGTGCTCACTGAAGTCACCAGAAATTTTTCTGCATTTTCAGATTCAAAGTTTTTTGTGTCAAACTGAATCCAAGATTAAATGCCACACTAGCATTTTCAGAAAATTTGAGAGATGTGAGTTGACAATGTACCTAGCATTTGTTCTATGCAGGGCCTGTGTGAAGAGAATGCAAATGTATTACAATCTATAGTGAAGTATAAAGACAGAGTAAAACCTTGACCTGGGCCATGATCAAAACTAATCTTTTCATCTAAATGATTGTTTCCTCATTGTAATACAGAGTTCCCTCATTTCACAGTTTAGCTATAGGACATCTGGCAGTGACCTGCACAACAAGGTTTTACTGTGACACCTTTATGGGACAGATCATCTTTGGTGTAGCAACTAATCCCACAGATGTTGTAAAGTGTGGAATAATAATATTTGTTCTTTGCTGATAATGATAAAGCATTTATTGCTACAAATAATGTACAAAGATGTGAAGAGATGATTTCTCACTATTCTTGCCAAACCCTTTATTTTGAGTCTGAGGTTGAGGATGCTTATCACTCAGCCAAAAAAGATGACTGCAATCTGATTGATTGGTGAGAATCTGGTTGTCCTTGAAATAGCTTGTTTAATACAATCATAATTTTATATGGGAGTTTTTTCAAGGGCAGTGAAATACTGAGAAAGAATCTTCAGGAGTCTGCTATGCTTGGATTGATGTTTACTTTATCCTCCCTTCTGAGTAGGCTGGTAAAATAAATATGTGGGTTTTTTAATCCATTGCAGTAGTACTTGTACAAAGAGTACATCTCTCATCAGTGCTGCTAAACTCATTTTCAAACCTCTGCACTATTGCTAAGCACATAATAGGTATTGCCCTTGCCCACAACTTTCTACAGCCACTTTGGGATACTTGGAATATAAATGCACTGAATGAAAACTGATACTTAATATTTAAGATCCTTTAAAGAAGGAACTACATGAATGTTAAGCATCATTATTGAGCAATAATTGCCATTAACCCAGTCAGTCATTAATTCCAGAGAAGTCTTCTATGCTGAACTTCTACTGTTAATGTTTTAAGCACAGTACAAAGCAAAGAATCAATCTCCCAGGTATATTGACTCCTTAGTGGGTGCTTCTGCTGTTATTGTAGTTCTTGCTATAATTAAGGTGAATATTATCTTGTCCTCACTGCAGCACTAGTGATAGCCAGTAAAAGAATGCTTTCTGTGTGTCAAATCATAACAGGAGAAAAATCTGCAGTTTCCATGCCCCAAGGAAAGCTACATCTAATGAGTCTCTCTCCCCAAAGACAGGGGTTTTGGCAAAGTACCAAAGAGGTTCTTTGTCTGCATGGCAGTTCCCTGTCAGCAGTGCTGTCCTGCCTCCCAATCCTCTCACCCTGCAGGCACAAGGATTTGACTCCCTAAAGGATAAAGGTCTAAAGGATGGGAGGCCAGTGTCCTTAATAAGATGCTCTGGTCCACAACCCTTCCAGCAGCAGGACTTCCCAGCTTGAGGAGAAGGGGGCCAAAATGTCATGTGGACTATCCAGGCCTCTGGACAGAAACTAACACCTCTGTTTTCAGGTTAGGACTAGAAAGTGGCAGATGATGAGGTACAGTAGGCAAGCTCTAATTTTGGATGAGTCTGCAGGCAGAGTTTTATTGCTAAAGAGGAGACATGTAGCAGAAAGAGAGAAAAGAGGAGGCAGCAACACAATTATCTGCCAAGGATTTTCCATGAACATCTAGAGCTCAGAGCACTGTGTCTCATCTGCTATTGTTTTCAGTGCTAGTTGCAATTGAGATTGTGAACACTGCAGTGTGTAGGCACTTTCTTGGCCATGCATTTCTTTAAACCACTCTTCTTTTGTTTGGGATATTCTTTCATTTCTTTCTCCCCACCAAACTACCAATTTCAGTTGCAATATGTTTATATAACCTCTGGTTCTCTGGGAAGAAATCTTCTTAAAGGTGATCTTGAAGAAAGTTCATGCAATTTTTAATTTTTTTTTTGTGTGTGTCAATATTTAAAACTGAGACGGGTAAAACACTTTCCATTTCTCATTTCCATGAAAAGAAGATCAATTTGTTCCATTCTTGTGCTACAGTGAAGATATTTTACATTTCCTCAGCCTTTCATTAAAGGGGCTGACAGGCCCTCCTTTAGAGTCTCCCATTGACAGCACAGGGGGCCTTTTGTTCCTGAAAATTCACTTGACCCAAGCATAGTGCAGCTGAGGAAAGGAATGGGCATTCAATGACAGTACCCTTATTTTCACATTTTTTAACTTCAGTGCTGACAGAGAGCAGAGAGGGAGGTTTGGAGAGGAGCTTTCATGGCAGGTCAGTCCCTGGCCAGGGGTCAGTGATGCTCTCACAAATCCCTGGACGTGCTGCACACATTCACAGGGTCACTTCCCACAGGGGACAGGAACTGGGAGCTGTCCAAAAGGAGCAACCATCCACAAACAACTCATTGCATATATCTAATTCTTATGATAAAATGCTTGTCTTTTGTCAAAGATGTCAACAATTGTGTAACAATTATTGCAAAGTTTTCACTTAGTTTTAAATCCAGAAAAAATTGGTGAAGTGTTTTGAACTATTTCTATTCAATAGTTTATATTATTACCTTCGGCGTTATTTTAAATTAGTTATATAATGTTGTTTTTCCTTTAAACCAGTTTGTGACTAGCAATTTGGTTATGAAATGCTCTGTTTTGTGAAAACTGAAGGAATAAGAGTATCAGCTAGCTGTCATGTACTTTTATTTCCTTGATCACCAAAGTATCTTTAGAGATTTTTAGAGTATAACTTGTGTTAAAAATGAAAGGATTGGCTCATTAATCCCAGTAAACTTTTTAAATTTGACTGACAAATGAAGCATTAATTGTTTAAAGTCTATCCAAACTTCAATGACATGATTATAGAATATGATGATATATTATGAGCTTGTTGACTATAATAATTGGTGCATTTTCTGATGAGATTATTGATTTTTCAAGATTGTTCTCAGGAGCCTCATTGAAAATCTTTCAAGGCCAGTGGTGTTAACAGTGATGGGCTACAATGAGGTTCAGTGTAATGTATTCCTTTACTTAACTCTCTTGCTACTTTACACTTGAGCAGATGTGACAGATCTTCTGGCAACATTTATGTGAATATAAGATATATTAAATAATATGTAACATTTCAAACCTCCTTGGATCAGTTTCCATGGAGACCAGAGGCATCCACTGGAAATTAAAATATGGAGAATCTCAGCTTATGGGATGGTAATATTTGATATAAAGTTTTGAAACCTTGTTTTAGGAGGTAAAATTTCATATGCTTGGTTAATTAGAACAATATTAATTCTGTATGCATGATCTGAAAAAATTAAAGGAAGCAAATTAAACACTTTTTTTTTAAATAATACAATCTTTTTTGAGATTTGTGCTAAAAAGATTAAATTCATCGTGTTACTGAGCAATGAGCAAACAATCAGGCTTAATGCAGAGATTGCATTACAGAATGGATGGAATGAGATCCAGTTTTCAGTGGTAGCTTGGACAATGTGGGAGGGAGGCAGCATTCTGCACAAACACTAGCTGAGAGTGAGCACAGGCTGCCCAAGGGCTGCAGATGCATAAATTCCTTCCTGTGGCCCTTCCTCCACTCTGTGCACTTTGTTCCTATTACAAAGGAATGATTTCTATTATGGCAGACAACTCTACTCCAGTTTTGCACTATTATCCAGTCATATACTGCCCCAAATTATCTCATGCTGAAGGGATGCCCTGGAAATCCAGGCATGGACAAATTTGTCCTGAAATGACCATATCTTGACAGAACAACAATAAAAAAAAAACCCACACAAGCAAAAAAACTCCATAAAAATATTCCAAAACCAATCAAAAAAAAAAAAAAACCCAAAAAAAACCCAAACAAAAAAACAACAACAACAAAAATAAACACACACACACAAAAACACAACAAAACAAAAAACCAACATTGCCTGGCATACATGAAATAATTTTATTAACTAATGAGAGGAATTTAAGCCCAGGATTTTTTGTTTAGAGTGAATATATTATGCTTAGACATCTGTGCAGAGAATTGCCTTAAAGGAAGACATACCTCCCAGGAGCAGATTTCCATTTTGTCAGTCAGCTGCTGCCCAATCTAATTTCTGATATTAAGTCTGTGTTTGTATTACTTTAGATCACATTTGTCTATCAGAAATGATGTGTCACCAGCAGTGCACCTGATTATAATAATATCTAAACACTTCCAAATTGTTTTGATTAACAAAAAGATGTGAGGAAAGTACTATAAGAACAAGAAAAAGAGAATAAATGATCATAAATTTTTTTTTTTCTGCTATGGATGAAGAGTTTACCTGAGGAAAGAAGGGGAATCTATCTTCTATTTTTTTAATCAAGATTAATAGACATAAAAATTATGATGTCTAATGTCTGGTCCACAGTGGAAGTACTGTGTAATCACCAGAATATGATTCTGTGGTCAGGAGAGCAAATAAGGGCAAACTGATAGTGATAATTATAGTCATTTATTTCATTCTTTGAGATATTGCTGCAAGAAGAAAAAAAATGCTAATTAAATCTAAAAACAGATGGCATAGAGACCTTTGCAAAGGTCAACACTGGAAAAATCTTAGCTCTGAATTGTCTAAGTGGATTAGACACATGTAATTTATCTGAGAGAATTAAAAAATAAAAATAAAACCCACTTGATATTCAGAAGAATATAATGAATAACATTGCTAAAAGGAAGCAAATAGTACTAATAGCAGGAGATGAAAGATCATTCAGTTTGGCTTCTAATTACTGGCTCATTAAATTGTAGGCTGATTCAGAAAGCACATATGTGTGTAGAACCTGCTTTATGGCAACATAATTGTGATAGAATCTGTATTTGATTAACTAGGAGAGAAAATACATTTGATCCTTTCACCTACAAGTTGCCTCTTAGATTCCAAAAGCCTGAACTCAGTTACAGAGGTTTGGGTCAAAACATCTCACCTCCTTTCAGTCTCCTTCAGCAAAATTCCAGGTTTTTTTGTCTTCTGTCTACACAGATCATCATTCTCCTCAGGATGTTTTTTTAAGAGTATATGCTTCTTCCTGAATGACATTATTAAAAAACCCAATAAAACAAATCAGAGATCTAAGTGGATTATTGCAATGTCTTCCATCTCTAATGCTTTAAATTATTGTAGCTCACTGCCAGGAAAAAAAAAAATCCTGGTTAATAGTATTAATAGTGCTAGCACCTTTTCATTTAACTACACAGCAGTAAGTATAAATTTTTAAAGTTAAGAAAAATGGTCTTTGTTATAAACAGAATGAAAAGAAATCTTAATTTTTTATGCATTCTGAGATCTTAAGAAATTCACTGAGCCTTCATGTTTGCATAGAATTGTCAAGATTTTCTCCAGTGTTATGAAGACTGGAAATCTGTGCCTCTTCAATTTGATTATATTTTAAAGAAATGGGCTGTCTAATAATTTTTCTGCAAATGCCACTGAAGGTCACGAGGAAAAAAAAGATAAATATTGCAAAAGTTCCTATGAGGATATTGGTGTTGGCCACACTGGCTTTTTGTTTTTAGGAACCCCAAATGCATTAGTAGGAGCTTCAGCAGGGTGCTGCAAGTGCAGCTGGCTGCTGTTTTGCACTCTCAACATTCTTTTTTTTTCCTTTTGGAAGGACTAATCTAACAGTTGCATAACAAATATATGCAGGTATCTTTCATTGAAATCAGAGGAACAATCAGCAACTTCTTGCTTCATCATCATGAGGGGCTACTTTGAGTTACTTTATGTATTCATGAAGAAAGGGACTTTTTCCTCCCAAAAACTTCTCTTGTCTGAGAAACAATCCCTGAATTGTAAAGAAATGGCAGCTCTGAAAGTGCTGGCCAGGTATTGTAAAGAAACAAATATTCCAGATATTCTGTTTTTCTCTGGTATTATTATTGATGTCTCATCAATTATAAGTGAGGGTAGGACCAGGAGAATCTCTTAAGCTTTTTATGGATTGCATGGACCTTATGTATAAAAAATAATTCCAATTAACAATTAACACTGGAAACTGAGTTCTCATTTATCTTACTCAAAAGTACCCCAGAAAGAATTTATTTTATATTTTTCACATGTTGCTAGTAGTCTGGCAGCACCATCTGACATGAATTATGCTGCTAGGAGTGTGGTTTTGAAATTCAGATAATATCAAACATCAACATCTTTTATCCTATATCTAAGCAGTAGCACTGGAAAAACAACTGTCTTGGTATCTAACTTCTTTAGTATGTATGAAAAGATTAAATTATGATGTGTGGAAATAAGAGGAAAGAGAAATACCTTTTTGCTGATGTATATTTGTTAAGTAACATAGTTTGAAGTGAAGAGTAGGTTGGTCTCTGTTGCATCTAAATTATTAGAGGAAAAAGCAGTGGAAAAGTGGAAGCAGTCTAGGGAAGATAGGTTTGGTTTTGCTCTAAGAAAAGCAATTATAGAGCTTGGGTTTGTTTTATTTTTAGAAAAATAATAAAAAATATAAAAATAGAAGGAAATCTGCATTTTATTTCATTTATTTGGGAATAATAAGTCAAATCCTGCTGTAACTTAATGTATAAGGGCAGTTCCACAGAGATTTATTGAGACCTCTGAACTCTTCTATATGGAATAAATTGTGGAATCAGCATCTTAGACTTTTGCTTTTCTCTTGATATTGAATACAAGGGTTCAAGATGAAGATTTACATTACCAAATACTATTTTTTGCATTCCTTTATTGTAATATGTGATGTAACTTTCTAGTCTCCAGTTAGTATGCTGACTGGTTTTTAACACAGATCTGTTTCTAAAATATGCCTGAAAAGGACTGTGGCTTGGCTCTATTTAGCAAATGGGTAGGAGCAAAGTAAGGATTATGCAAATATCAGAAAGAGAACATCTTGTAGTCTAGGAAAACATTTGTTAAACTCAACAGGAGCCTCATTCAGAACAACAGTTCTTATGCTGAAAGAGGAATGGTTTCACAGGAAAATATTTAAGAAGGCTTACACTTATAATGGAATAGTTTTCTGTCAAGAAATGTTGCTCTGTTGAAGGATGTTGTAGGAGCAGGTTTGTTTCAGCATCATGCAAAAATAAAGTGTCTTTATTTCAAGTGTATTGAGCCTGAAATACCCAAGAGTATTCAAATCCCTGTTTCCAAGCCATGAGGCTGGGAAATTGCTGCAGCATAGTTAAAAAAATAGCATTCAAAGGGCCTAATTCTTTCAGATTTGATTTTAAATGCTACACTTCTCTCTTGCTGCTTAGAGTAATTGGTCCCTTTCTCTTGTTCTGCTCCATTTAGGAAGAGCAGCAACTTTCTTTGGCCTCACTGAAGTGGCTCAAGGTGCAGCCTGCAGCCCAGCACTGACCCTCCTCCACTCACCCTGAGATGGTCTGAGTCATGCAGCTTCCTGACTTTGCCCTCATGTCCTAAGGCCAGGGAATTTCTTGATTATTGCCCTAAAGCTGCCTCTTCCTCTTCTCCCTGCAAACACCCTGGCTGTAAGTGCCAAAGAACTTTGCTGCATTCTGATTTCAGGCTGTGCTTTGAGGTCCTGCAGACCAAGATCCCTTCTCTGGATACAGGCACTAAAGTCTAAATTACTGACAGACTTTGAGCCACTTTCTGCTTTCTTAATTTCACCTATTGCACAACTTCTCTTAACTTCTTCCTGCCTTTCCATTCTCGCTCATTCTTCTTCACTTCTTCCCTCCTTTCCCTCCCCTTCTGTTGCATATTCTGTGACTCTGAATTAGGTCTTAGATATATTAAAGTTTAGGAGCACTGTGCTCAATGAGGCCAGAAATTTACCCCCAGGATGCAGAACTAACCAAAGTCTTTCTTTTCCATTTTTTTTTTTTCATTTTACTTTCTGACAGTCAAATCCCAGACCAGGGACAGATGCATTATGATTTTAAGACACAAGTGATTGTTGTGTGAAAAGTGAGTAATGGATATGACATTATTTTGAAAATTACTTTAAATAAACTCAAACCTAATAGTTAGTGTAAAAAAAAAAAAAAAATGGGGGTGAGAAGGACCATGTTCCTTCAACATAGTATTCAGAGTTGAAGCAGCTAAATAGTTCCCCACTGAAAAGATATTTTCTTATAAGAACTTGGGTAGTGCACATGACAAATTTGTTTCAGTAAATTCTGCTTTGGATGAGAATCATTCATCAAGTACACAACTCAGATGGGTGTTGCAGGCTCATCTGACTTACATGGAAATCAGTATGTGCTGGATAGTAGTGGAGGTCTTTTGGCTTTTTATAGACAGTACCACAAATCAAATGCCTGCATTATTATTCCTAGTTTAAATAGTTTTTTAAAATATTGGTAAAACAGATTACAATGCAGAAAAACCCCCAAAATTGTAAAGACATGAAAGTAAACATGCTCAAATGTGTTTTTGTTATGAAGAACTAAAAGTTAGAAAAATGGAAATGAGAAGCAAATAAAAATTTTTTGTATTTTAGATATTGGATTGTTTCACATCTCATTTTCTCTGTGAATTTTGTGTTTCCTTTTTTTTTGGTGTGTTTTTTGTTTGGGATTTTTGTTGTTTCTTGTTTCTTTTGTTTGTTTTTTGGTAGTGTGATAACAGGTGTTCTGTTTGGTGAGAAAACTTTAAAATTTCAGTTGCTTGAAAAAGTGAATGTTAGTAATAGACACTTAAAAGCAACTTGTGTGTGCAATAGTTTTGGGGCAAAACTCCAGAAAAGGCCTAACTGTTGACTTGCAAGCAGCATGGAAATTTAAGTTCTTGGTGGATTTTAAAAAAAAAAAGTCTTTATTTAAATCTTGATGAAAATAAACTTTGGAATACTCTTCCAATTTAAAATTATCTTTCACAATAAAATCTCAGGCAGGATGGTACACAGACTGTCTTAAATAGGTAGATTGGGCAGTGAGATCTATATGATATAAAAGTATAAAAATGGTGTGAATTTAAAAAATCTGTTTCAAGACAAAAATGTCATGATGGAGCAATATATTTGCAGTGCTCAGCCAACAACTGTGGGGATGTTCTTACAAAAATCTGTTGTACATAGATCCCCTTATAAACCATTCTTGGTCCCCTGCATGAAGTAATCCTCCATCTCTCTTGAAATGAGTATTTGTTCTTTAGAGTGACTGTGGTACTTGGGTGCCTGGGCACAAGGGGAGTGAGATTTTCCCTTTATAGTCCTACCTAAACTGCATTTCTTGGGATTAGCTTTGGCCTATACATAACAACAGTACCTCTATACATTTTTTTTAAAGCTCCTCTTTAACAAGTTAATTTGCAGTAATGCCAAATAATGTCTGCTCAATGGGCACATTAGTTAATGCTCCATTTATCTCTTGGTGAGGTCTCAGATGTCTCCACTGAGGTGTTGAAATGAGACAGGAAAGTGGTAGTTCCTACCAGTCCTTTTCTGAAGGACATGCAGTAGCTGTCAGAATACATCCTCACAGAGCAGCTGGAATTTTTATTTTTCCTTGTCTGTCCATGTACTTTCAAAGGGTTTTGGATTTATGTGTCTTGGCACGCTTCTTTGGACACAGCCAGCTATGTTGAATCACAATGTTAAAATGGAAATGGAGCTTGCACTTATGAAAGATCCTGCATAAACTTCAGCATAAGGAATAAGCATCACATGAGGTGAAACTTGCCTAAAATGTGCTGCTCCAGTAGTCCAAAGGGAAAGTCTGATAAATATCACTTGAAGTGAAGGACATAAGCATAATATAGCTCACTGTCATAAGCACTTCTAAAACTTACTGGGGAAGCTACAATTACCTGAGAGAATACCTTTACCTCTGTTTTCCTGGGGCACCCATATTGTCATAAATTAGAATTGAACTCATGTCCCAAAATAAAATTGCTAGCATTGAGCTGTGGAGAAATGATGACAGTGGCAGATTTTCTGTTGCAGTTCTGGAGTATCTCCCATTTTCTATTCAAAGAAGCATACTGACCCAAAACCATGTTAAAAAGTTTCATATATGCCTTTCACACGGTGTGCCACTAAATTAATGTTTGAACAACATCATCCCTAGTCTAAAATCTTGTTTTAGGTTTTACTCACTAGAGAAAAAAAAAAAGAAATAGAACCCAAATCTGCAGGGGGAGACTATAACTTCTCTTAGAACAAATGCCAAATTCTTGTTGTGTGCATTTAATCCCATTTATGTGGGATATTATGGGTTTCATTGCTTTTGCCTGCAATCCATTTATGACAGGGAGACTCTTACCAAGTAACATGTATAAACAATGTATAATAAACAATATATAGCTTTGTTTCTGGGTATTATTGCCATTAGCATGGATTAATTAGGTTGTATGGTGAGTGGATTGCTTCCTAAACCTTATCACATGCCAGATTAACCATTCACACTCACTCTTTAATCTGCTTTACCACATCTAAGTAACTCTCTTTCTCCTGTTTTGTTCTCACTGTTACCATAATTCTCTTGATTTTTAGCACTTTATAAATGTCCAGATTTGAGTGGATCTTACTCCATTCTGATACTTGTTTTTACCTTTGAAGCCTTAGTGGGGTTTAGGTGACAAAGGACCCAAATGGGTTCAAGGAGCTCAGTGAATGTCACTGCTAAATGCCTCAATCTGCTAAAGTTATTGCAAGAATTTTGCCATTTCTTGTGATAGGTTTATATACTTCCTAATTAAATGTGCTAAACTAGAGTTAAATATTATAAATTTATTACCACAAACTGCAATTAGCAGGAATGTATGCTCGGATGTTCTAATACATTTAGTGTTTATTATTGAATATTACTCTGCATCTGTTCAAAGACTTTCTATAGTAACAGGGAACTCTTTCCATAGAAATGTGTATAGGGATCCTGAAATAACAAATGATAACATGTATTGAATTATGGTGTAGTTTTAGTGTACATAATGCATCTTTGCTGATCAATTTTCATTCCCTCAATTATATTAGAAATTTGAATATCTAACATCACATTGATACACTCTGTACCACATGGTGAAAGATTTCAACACTGTTTCCCTAATGAACAACCAGTGAAATGTTCCTTTAATGCACATAATTTTATATTGCTTCCATCCCAACTCTACTCTTCTTTCCACCCACTCCCATCGTCACCTGGATTAAAAATATTTCACTTCTGTCATTTCTAGTGGTTTATATTTGTAGATCATCAGCTAAATATGAGGATAAAAGCACCCTCATGTAATCTTTCATACTACTGCTGGTACTAGTGCATGAGAACATTTTCTGTAGTGACCAGAGACTAGAAGGGACATTAGAGAAACTGCCAGTACCTATTTTTATACACATTCATTTGTGTACACTTGCAATATTTTCGTAGGTCTTAGTGTCCTTCTGGGGCATAGGAAATAATATTCCAGTCCAGTTTTATGTCTGAAGCATCCAAAGCACAATCATGCTCCAGATCATTCTGCAGCTAAGTGACAGAACTGGGAATAGTTGCCATTAAAGCAGATTGTTTGCCATGAATGTGCTACCAGAGACTTGGTGGTTGCAATAAGAAACTTCTTAAAACAAACCATGTGGTAAGATCTTTGTAGGTCGAAGCCCTGTTTTCAAAAATGACTCAAGTCTGTGCTGCAAATCATGTTATGAGTGTTTAAAATCACTGATTCATGTACTGATAGTAATGTATTGACAAAAACACAGAGCAGAGTGGATTTCACAGCAACTCTTGGTACACTGCTGTGAACTGTCCTTGGTGATTGTACCTACATGGGAATATGCATCTGAGTCATGCAGGTTTAAACCTGCACTTTATTGCCTCAAAAATGAAATGCCCTTTTAGGAGTGCAGGCTTTCCTTTAGGAACTCTGGACACAAAAGGTGATTAACTCTTTCATTGGATTTATAATCCTAAATCCCATCGTATTTGCCTTTTGCCTTTTCATCTAATGGGCTTTCCAAATATCAATATAGGTGCCCATGTCTCTTTTACCACCTAAACTGAAAACCTCAGTCTACCAACATCTGATCAGATCCCAGGTGGAGTACCTGGAGTTCAGGGCATGTAAATTTGCTTTTCAGCCTTCTGAAATTCTGACCTGGATATCTCATCATGTTAAGGACCATCTCGGAGTCCCTTGCCAGATTTGCCAAAATCAATAAGATAGATCTTTTGTACTTATGCTGTGTGAGGGTTTGAAATGAGGTTATATGCCCTTAGTGAGAGTTAAAAACAAGCTGGTGCAAAATGCAGGGAAAAAGAAGCTATTGTTTGTTTAAAATTTTGGGTATTTACAAACATATTGGAAGATTTGTGTTGCACTTCCTCTTCAAATGACTGTTTTGGCAAAATTTGTATAAAGGTCAAAATTCAAGAAATCAAACTGTACCATAAATCCAAAATTTTGTAGTCAATAAAATAGAAATGGTTGTGTGGTACTTACAAAGTTTAAATGAAAGTGTTTACCAGAATTGATCAATCCAATCTTCTCAGACACAGTTCAGGATAAGCCTGATTTGTTATCTTGGAAGGGTAACATTTCTCTCTTTATAGTAAAGTCTTGATCCTACAGAGTCAATAGGACTTTTACTCCTTTTTGTTTCTGCACTTAGCCTAGCAGTTCCCATTCAAATACAATATTAAAAATGTTTGGAAAGAGGACATCCAAATCCAATTACCTTATGGAATGATAACATTTCCCACAAACTTGCCGGGTCTTCTCTTTTGTATCTTTCTTTATTTTATATTATTTCACAAATAAACCAGGGTAATTATAATCTCATATTTTAATTAAATAGAAAACCTATGCATATTTGGGCCTTATTAATTGAATAAATCAAAACTGCTTTAGCCAAACCAATGATAGCTTTTGTCTTAGGGAGGATTTCTAGTCAAACTCTATAAGGACCCTCTATTCATTAATAAAATATAACACTACAAATATAGAAATTTTCTGGAAAGAAGTAGACTGCTTTTGCAACTAAATTATCTGCATATAATACTGAAGAAATTAGTTCACAGTTCTTTTTAGTGCTTAAAAAATCAAACTTACTGATGAATACATCTTGTACCCTTCTGCAGAAGTTTCATATCAATTCTAGTGCTTTAATTTTGAATGATATTTGTGGGGACCACTGCAGGAAGAGGAATATTTCTTGTTTGGGTCCACATTTATTTTCTTGTTTTCAAATGTTATTCCTATCACAAATTAAAGGAAATTAATAATATGTTGCACTGTTTGAATTTTTTTTTGGTGGATGTAAATTGTAAAATTTAATACACAACTAAGGGCTTAGATGACCTGGCTATTAGGACCTTATTCAAAACTACTCAGTACTGTATGGTATTTGTAATTTAGAATGATGTTTTCATTATTAGTGTTCATATCTGGTGTTTGATGCCTAATTCATGATCATTTTTGCTTTCCATTCTTTTGATGCTCAGTACTGGCAAGTGCTCCCTGAAACTGGTGCCGTTTTGGAATATATATGATATCTCTGCATCACCCCTTTGGTTAGGGTTCTGACCTATCAGTTGTTCTCCAAGGCAGTATAAATAATCAGCATCTTTTTGAGTTTGTGAAAGGAGCTCTCCATATGCTCCTCTGTATCTGTCTGATGAATTTCAGCAGCACTGCAGTGCTTTGAGCTGGCAATCCAGCCATCCTCATTTAGAAACAAAACACCATACGGTATAATCAACTCCCCATACTAATTTTCTCCACTGCAGTATCATTAAAGAAATATTGTAGCATAAAGAGTAAACTGAAATATTCTTGGCCAATGAGAAGGCCAACAGCCTTCTGCAGTTGAAGATATTTTTACTTATTTTGCTGTAATGCTGAATTCTTTACAGTCTTAATATATTCTCCTAACACATTCCTGTCTCCTTTTGAGCAAGATCTGAGTTACAGAAATTCCTGTCTGAGGAATCAAGCACTGAAGACTCATCACTGCCCCAAAGGGCTCTCCAGCTCTCCAGAGGAGCAGGAAACTGAACCTGAAAACTGAAATTTCCAGCCAAGTGCAGATAGACAGAGGAGTGCAATCCCTGCTATGGAGTCAATATGTTATATGAATATTGTTATAACCCTTTTCTCCTGCAAAACTGTTGTTGTGCTAAGGTTTAGAAGGAGCCAATGATTTGGATGATGCAGGATAAGGCAGATACTTTTCATTTGGGTTTACAGCTTGACTAATTACAGTCTGGTAATTAACATCATATTAATGCTTTCAACACTTTCTCTGTGCTTGGGACTTCTTCCATGTCAAGAATAATTTGAAGATTGGAAGCAGCTGAAATATTTGGGGGTTTTTGTGACTGGTTCCCATTTAATATGTTCAGTAATTTGAGAGTCAGGGAGTCCTCGAAGCTCATGCTCAGAATAGGAATTGCTTTTTCTATTTGTTTTATTAAATGTTACTGAATCTTCACAAAAGAGGGTGAAGAGGGGCCCTCTTCAAAAATTGATGCAGACCAGTGCAACCAATACTGAAAGTGATTGTCATGAGAGCTTTGTTAAAATAGCTGAGTCAAAAGGTGTTGAATTCTGTGGTTTTTGAGCAATACAAGTAAATCCACTAGTCATGAGGAGTTCTCCTTCTCCCTCCTTAACACTGTAAAAAAAAATAGGAAAAATGCACCAAACTCATGTAGGGTATTAACACAGCCTTTTAATCTATCTCCCACCACTGTGAAACAACACTAGCATTAAAAGCAAAGAAAGCAGGATGGTGTTTCTACTTTGGGAAGTTCAGCTGAGATTTTGCTGAACAGAGGCTACAGAAAATGGCTTTTGGAGAAAGGCATGCTTTAAAATAGTCTGAAAGCTAAATTAATAGGTCATTTCTAACAGCCTTCCCAATGTAATTGCCATTTATATTTCCTGCCAGACACTGTATAGACAAAGAGAAAATGATCAAAGTCTTTCTTGCTGGTGCCAGACTGATGTTACTGTCATTAATTGTTTCTCAACATTACACACGTCACTGCTCAGCTAGGGTCAAATTAATAGAAAGAAGCAAAACATCAGGATGGAAACTCCTTTTTATTTATTGATCATTTAGTTTTGACATCTGTAGAAGGATGGAAATTGTTTACAAGAAAAAATATGCTTAAATGACAGTCTCTGAATGACTGCTGCAAGAAAAATTGAAAATATTGCTTTGATGCAGTAATTTGCTTATTTCTCAAGCACTGCAGAACCTGATGGTTTTAGAAGACTTGAATATGTAGCTCTCAGCTGTACAGGAGAGAAAGAAACACCTTGTGCTCCTTATAAATGAATCAGGAAAACAAAGAGGTATTAATCCTCAAAATGCTGAAGCTCCAGACATCTGAAAGTCAAACTGAACACCACTAAATTCTGTATGCAACCAAAAATTCAAATCTATTATATAGACAGGTGTTGGGGAAGATATAAAAAATAAGTGGGGTAGAGGTTGATTTTGGGTTTGTTTGCTCTTGGTTTTGTGTGACAAGTTGTCAGAGATTGTTCTGAATAATTTGATCACTGAATTTGTGTTTGAAGCTGGAACAGTGTCTGTAAATGCTGGGAATCACTTGTTCCCAGTTCAGTATTTATCCCCAGAGTGTGAACATGTATTAAAGCACTCTGAAAGCATAAATATATGGAAAAAAAAAAATTAAAAATATTATTTAAATATATCCTGTGTGTGATATGCACAATCCAGTGAAACTTTTGAAATGACAGAACAATGTGTTTTCAGTTAAAAAAAAAAGAAAAAAAAGAAAAAAAAGAAAACAAGGAAGTTTCTTTTGCGGTCCAGAAATTGATGGAAGAGAAGGATACAGTGATAAACTAGGAAAAATGTCTTTTATATCATGTATTTTGAAGCCTACAATGAGCTTGTAGTTGTGAGATTACACAAGCTTCTCATAGTTAGTTTCCATGGGTAGATCATTAATGGATGATGTTGAACCATGGTTACTTTTGTGTTTATATAGATAGAAGATTTTTGTTTCTTTCTCTAGTCTCTGAGAACACACTGGCACCAGGGAAGAGCCAAAGACCAAAAAGTTCAAGTTACCCTTCAGAATTTCAGATAAACCAAAAAGCTTAAGGTGTGTTACGTTTACTTTCATCCAAATCTCACCCAAATATTACCTGCATTTGCAGTAATTTCTACCCATTCCAAAACCAGTGAAAGGCCTTTGAAGCTTATTCATTAAAAAGAATCCTTGCAACACATTATGGGACAAGGAAAAATAAGTAAACAATTGGGAATAATTTTTCTGCCTTTCCTGTCACTTTGTTGAATATATTCCACTTTTCTAACTTGCAAAACATGCTGTTGCTCCTAAATGGTAATGGTTTTTTCATAACAAGAGCATAAAGCCTGTGTTCCCTTATTGATCTGTCTAAGGTTTCAGATAGGACATATAATGAGTTCATTATATCAAACTGATTCCAAGTAAGTATTGCTAATGTGTTTCTGAGAATATTTTCCATGTGGTATTTTCTTCTGACAAGATTCATTCCTTTTCATTTTATAGCAAGAGCTGAAAAACAGATCTGTAGTGGCACTGATGTTTGTGAAAAATTAATTTCTAAATTACAGGCTTCAAGTATGGCAAAGCACCTCTGAGTAATTTGTCAGCAAGGATGGTGATACAACCATGTTCCTTACCTGGCAAATCAGAGTAAAGAGAAATATCTATGTTTTAAATACCAGCTGGTATCCATTAGGAATAACTCCTTATTTGATTCATGTAACAAAATGCAGCACAAATTGAAGTAATCATGAATACATTTCAGAAAAGATGCTTGCTTACAGGAAAAACTTTTAAATTATGTTAATGTTTCTTTGCAGTTATTCCCAAAAATAGGCTCAGGATGTTAGCACTGAAAGTGGATTTGCAAAACTATATTTTCAGTCCAGTCTTCCACTGAAATGAGAAACAGATCAAAGATATTAGATTTTTATAGTGAATAGTACCTTCTTATATAATTATTCATCTGCCTTTATTAAAGATATGAAAAGTCCAGGGGCCTGTTCTTAATAATAAAAAAATCTCTCAGTAAATAGAGGGAGACTTGAAATTAGATCTAAAATTTATTTACAAAGAAACATTGTGCAAACTACTAACTATGGAAATCTGGAAAATTGAACTGATGAAAATATCTGGGAAAATAGTTAAAATTGAAGAAAATCTTTCCAATAAAGATGCATGTCCTAATCCCACAAGCCTACAGGCAGATATATTTGCTTATTCAAATAGACTCTATTAAATTCCAGTAAATTAAAATGCCTGTTAACCTATTTATTCTTTTGCCTCATTGTTTTCTGGTGTTTTACCTCTAGATTATACATATTTGCAAATGTTTATTCTCTCACAGAACTGAAAAGTAGTGAAATTAAGTCACCAGGTGTTTCACTTTGGTTGTGTTTGATTCTTTTGTTTACAGTGAGATAAATAAGAAAGTCAGATAATAATGAAGAATCAATCCATGCACTGCAGGAGCAGGGTATTTTCCAACTCAATACTTTTAAGAGAAAAGAAATGACATTTTTTTCAGGCCAAGAAGGGAGGGGGTTTTACATAATACTTAGAACCAAATTGCCTTTTCAAAATAGGGAGGAAATATATTTCCTGTGGTACAATTGATGACAAAACTCTTATTCCCAATCTCCTAAAACACTGGATGATAAAAGACTTGCAGAATCAGCATGCAGTATTTCTGAGGAATGAAAAAAATCCATAATATCTTGAATACCTATTTCCAGACAACGTGTTTCATTAATTTACCTTCAAAACTCTCCCTTCCATGAAAGTTCCTAAATTAGTGATGTGGCAGAGGAAAGAAACAAATAAGAAAATAAACAAAACTGAATGTAATGAATGACTTCAGATACCTCCTGATTGCATTCAGTGCTTGGAGAAACTGAAACATATGTCCCATTTATCCAGACCAGGCAATGGTACTGGAACATGCTGAGTTTTGAAAGATAGTGTTATTGAGTGTTAGTAATAAAAGTTTCTTTATTTATTACTTAATCAGTACATGAGTGGTTGAGCAATATATGATTAAGAGTTATGTTTAACTTTAATGGGTATTCATAGGAACATAATTTTAAAATAAAAGCTTGCTGGATAACTAGAAGTACATGGGATGGCCAACAATGTTCAGAATAGTCTAAAGTATGGTCTTTCTTTTCCTTAACTACATACCCAAACTCCTTCTGAATTTAGCTTTTCAAATGATGTAAATAACAGAATGTAAATAATTCCTATGCCATATAATGGTTATATGTTCTTTCTCAATTGTATATTTAACAGGAATGAATGATGATTCATCCATGTACGTTACTTTGAAATGAAAATACTTCCTGGCACATTTTCTGCTTGCTAGGCATTTTCTACAAGTGGATTTTATATAAAATGGTTTCATTTCAACCAGATTAAACACTGATATTCTGTTACGTGTAGCTGTTAGAATAATTTAGCTTTCTGGCACACATTCTGCCTGTTACTCATGTTATTACCATCTTTCTGGGAATATATTCTACAATCTGCTTAAAATTCCTTTGGTAACCATGGCGTGTGCTTTAAGATTGCAGCAGGCTTTTGACAATAGGTGTAGTGTGATGGCATAGAAAAAGGAGAATTGGTTGGTGGTAGGGAAAGCTAAATGGATCATTTCTCTGACTGATGCTCTGACATTACAGGTGTGCCTAGTAGTGTATTTTTTTCCTGGATGATCCCATCTCTTCTATCCCTCATGTGCTAAATCTGCATCTCAGAATTGTGGAATCTCTCTAAATGTTGGGCTCCCACTGATGGGAGTTTGACTGAGGAGGAGTTAGTGGAAAGATTTAGGATTTCCTCACCTCTCAAAAAAGTAGAGGGAAAATTTGCCTCTTGTTCACTTGTAGTTTTCTACCTGTAATTCAGCTGAAGTTGGAATAGTTCCCTTATTGCCTATGTCTTTACCAGTACAGTTGTGCATGTGTGTGTGTTTATTATTTTGCTACTCCACATTTTCTTTTAACATCATCTTTCTTCCTTCCCGTTTGCTTTAAATTTATGTTTATCTCATTTTAAAAGTACATGCAGAGCTGTCCACATTTATCTGCTGTCCTCCTTTGCTGATGAAATTGGGCATTTTCTGGAAATAGAAATATAAAACTGAATCTGAAAAATAGTTTGAGTAGACAGCTGTGCAGGATTTCTGACAGAATTTTTGCACAAATTAATGCTGTTCTAATGAAAGGTGTTAGAGCTGTGATTCTAGAATATCAAAAGTTTATCTCTCTCTGAAATACCATTAAAAATTAAATACACACACTGACTGGCAAAATGTAGTATTTGAATGAGAGAGCATGCTTATGGAGAGCAATGTACAGAACAACAAACACATTCAAGGCAACTTCATGTAATTGATTATAATTGTTTGGTTATTTGGGAACAGTTGAGATACTTACACATGATTGTATCAAAAATCTACAGAATTCAATACTACCTTTGCAGAGGAAAGTTTTTCTATCCATCTGATATAGCAGTTTGCAGTCCAAATTGAAATTGCAAACATTGCCTTAAATGCAGAAGCTTAGTGAGTGGCTGATTGTTCTCTTTCTGATTAAACAGAAACTGGATGTGTGTGTCATCCCATGGGCACATCCCTATGGGGAGGTGCAGCTGCCATACAGCACAAAATACAGTCGTGTCCTTACCTAAAAACTGGCAAACTCTCAGCATCCATGTCCCAGTGAGGCTGAAGTTGCATTAAACCTCAGTAAACCTCTGGAGGTAAAGCTCCTACCTTAGAACATTGAATTCATCATTGTGTTTGGGTCCCTAAACCACTGATATCTTCCTCTGAAGTTTTAATGTTTTTCATTTTTTGTGTGCCATTTTGGAAAATTTCCACTGTTATGTTGTTGCAGGCCAGTTCCCACATTGCTTTTGAAAACAAGAGGTGTCTGCTAAAACTTTCTAGTATGATCTTAATAGATAAGATTGACCTTTTTGTAATAAATAAGTGCACACTCCAACAGATAATATCTTCATTGAAACAGACAAAAGAAGTCTGTGGATGCACATTTACTTAAAAAACGCGTTGTAAATTCCTATGTGTAAAAAATATTTCTGAATTATTTTTCAATCTAAGTGTGATTTTGGGGAAACCTTTTGCCTCATTACTTCATCAAGGAATGTAAATCAATGTGTCTTTACATGGACAGTGTAAGAATGACACCAGTGAGTTATTCCAAATCATTAAATTGACTCCTTGCATTTCATGTTCTTTTGGAGAAAGGCATAATTTAGACAGAATTTAATCTATTTTTTATTTTTATTTCATTATAATTATGACTAAGTGGGAGACAAGTTCCCATTCTCAAACTTTGGAAGCAAATCCTGGCCTCAAACTCTACTGTGGATGTTGCTAAGGGCTAAACCCAGCTCCTACTGAAATCAGAAGGAACTGGCTCAGACAGGCTGTGCCATTGAGAGAGCTGTCTTTCCATATAATTCAGGGGGAGTTAAATTAATGACAACAGATGTGGCTGAACAGCATTACATTATTGTCTTACAGCCATATTATTCTAGAAGTTTGGTGAATCATTCTATTAAATTACATACATGTTATCATTATGTCTTTATTCAATAAAAAAAAAAACAATTTAGGCTGCAATTAGGGTGTTTTGAAGTCTGTTATTTTATGGCCTCTTTAATAAGCAATTTTTTGTCTTTTAGAAATAATGACCATATACTAAGAAAAAATTAAATACTCTCTATATAAAGCATATAGACACAACTTCCAGTTATGCAAATGAATAAGCAATTAAAAAAAAAAGTTACATTAGTCTAAAAAGGGATGTTGTGTTTCTATAATGCATAGAGACACAAAGTATTTTGGAAATGTGACTTTGACCTTTAAATTATGTAAGTAACATGATATACTTTGTTTTGTATATAGGAAACATGAGTGCTTTACCATGTACTAATATGAAAATTAGAGTTTGATTTCAAATACATGTACATTTTGTATGTGTGTGCACTTTTACACACACATTATGTACATGGCATGAATGTATGTCTGTCGTACATATCTGTCTAAATTTTCTAACTGAATCAAATACACTATGAAGAAAACTTGCTGATAGTTGAAAGGAACTACCAAGTGATAGCCTGGCAAAATTCAACAGAGGGATCAGCCTTGCTGATTACAGTGGAACAGTTTGTCAATGCCCACCCAGGGACGCCAGGTGTCCCACTCTGGGGTTTCTCCTTCGCCCCAAGATCACCCCAGAGGGACATGAGGTGGTTCAAACCCTGGTTTTCTCTGAAGCAGCTGAAGAGAGATTGCTGGAGATGGTTTTATCTTGTTCCAAGGATTGTTTATTGTTTCATATCTCTGGGACTTTTTGCCTGGCCAGCAGGGTCTGCTCAGCCTGGCATCCAGGGTGGAATCTGCCTGGTGAAGGCAGGGCTTATCTTATATAGTTTGTACTACGTATTACATGTTTACAAAATTTTACCAATACAATACAATTTTATTAAATGGTCCAGCCCTGACCCCATCCAATCCAAGAGTGCCAACGTGTCACCCAGCATGGATGACATGGAGAAGAAGGAGGAAAAGGTGTCCACCCCTCAAATTCTCCATCTTGGCCACATGTCCCTTATCATAAGCATTCCAAGAAACCTATTTATCTACGTTCTAAAAGTCTAATTTATACTTTACTAATTTTTGTGGCTTGTTTCTTTTCCCTCTGTGTTGGTAATTTCCCCCAGGGGTTAGAATTCAGTGCCTGTGACACCAGGGTCTCACTCAGGAGTCTTTGAGACCCTCACCAGGGGGATTTTGAGATCCCCAAGGAGGCCAGGGGTACACCCTGGGCTCCCACACTGTTTAGAGAATATAATTTTCTCAGCTCTGTGTTTCATAATACAGAGTGCAGGGAAGGGCTGTGCCTGCTTTGGACATCTCTATGATGCCTAGCCAAAATTTAAAAAAAGGTACCTAAGTGCAAGAATTGGACAGGAGAAAAAATACCTGAAGAAATTGCTCTTCTTCTAGCCTTCTAACAAGCTTGTTATCTTGGATTAACCTGTCCCTGAAGTCTCCAGAGATTGTCTTAAATAAATAGATGCAGCATCTAGTCATTCATTACCTGCCTATTTTCAAACCAAGCTGAGCAGTGTTCTAATTCACAGTATAGGTTTCTGACTTTAATTGAAAACAAACGTGGGTAAACAATGAAACCACATGTTTATCAAGTGCCCATTTCCTGACAATCAAGAGATATTGTAATTGCAGCAGTACCAGGGCTTTTTATCAAGATGCTTCATTGTTGAGTGTTTATGTACATCTCCTCCCAGTCCTTGTTCCCATAAAACATAAGCAGGCTGGCAACAGCAGGGAAAATGTCCCTCCTGAGGCCAGCAAGGTAGGGCAGCAGTGGTAAAAATGTTCCTCTAGAGGCCAGTAAGATAGTTTGTTCCACAAGGCCTTATTGAAGAGATGTGATTGGGAAAATGCTCCAGATTGGTCTCAGGGAAATGGTTTCAGAGATTGGAAGAGGAAAACAGTAGTGGGAGGAAATTAGATATTTTATATGTTAATAAATACAAATAAAATACTTCTAACAAGCAAAAATCTATGTAAAGCTCCCCAAAGGATCTACAGCTATATTTTGAGACACCCACTCATGTGTAAACCACAGGACTCAGAAGGCCCCTACTGCAGATGTTTCAGCAGAATATTTCATGTCAAAAGGGAAGGCTGGCCAAGATGCACTGGGTAGGGCTTTTACAGGTAGACAGCTACAGTTTATGGGAAAATGTTCTCTTTTAAAGCTTGGGTATTTAAATACAGGAATTGGAACTCTTTCCAAAATCCTTTTCTGAATGCATCACTGCAGAGACATTTGCTGAAAGCAGACAAATGAATGATTAGGTAACAGGAAAACAAGCTGGATGGCAGGCAATGCATTTGGTGAGTGTGGCACAAGAAATCCCTGTGCATAAAGCTATGGCAGAGCTGTGTTAGGTCTCCACTAAGAGATCCTGTTTCTTTAAGAATTAGACTGATAATTAGAAGGGTGCATAATTTCAGTTTCTCTTACATAGAAGCTATGCTGGGATAAATGTACCTGATGTTGGTATGCTTATCTGTGTACATGAAGTAGAAAATCATTATGCAGGCTTGAAATGTCTTTTCAGTGGCTTAATGACATTCAGAAATTATTGTTGATCTGACATTGCTTTAAAAAGTTTTTAAAAAATTGACCCAGTAAATATAACTCTTTCAAGAAACATTTCCATTCCAAATAGACATCACTAGTAATCCTTTTGTTCCTTTCCCCCTATCATACACTTAAAAATGTCACCATTCATTAGTTCCTGAACTTTTCACATTAATTTCTTTACATTCTAGATGTGGAACAGCATATGTCCCTTTTATTTCTTCTCCTATCTCAGGAAATGTATCTGGTTTACAACCAGAAAATTAATTCTGCTCTTACCTTTACAAGTATCACTCACACAATCCTTTGATGTCAAACCAGCAGCTCTCATATCTAATTGACTGCAAAGCTAGAAGATGGATTGACTTTAAAAAACTTCTTAGCCAATCCTATCTTTTTTCTTTTTATTTATTTTTCATGTAATTATAGAGACCGGGTGTTCAACTGACATAAACTTATCACATTCCATTCTTCTTCCAAGTTTCCTCATTATTTTACACCTAATGAAGATTTAGCCCTGCTGTTGTGGAAGAACAAAAGCTAATGTGATTCTGTTTGTTAACCTGCTTGAGCATGCAGCAGCAGTACTGATGGTATTAGCAGAAACGAGCACACTTTGGGAATAGCAGTTTTTACTTAATTACTTCTATATGACCAGCTGGGAAAACTCAGTTTGTTTTTATTAAACTTCTAAAAGTTCTGTGCATGTAAGGAATGCTTAGATGCCTGACAACGCACACAGTGCAAACAGTAGATTGTTCTATGAAGGGGAATATATACACAAACAACAGAACACACAAAAAGAGTGAAAAGCAGTCTGCCAGACAAGTGTTATGACACCCCATACTTTGTACCCAGCTAAGTAGAGTTACATGAATTAAGGACTTCACAAAACATTGTGAGATAATCCTCTAATAAAAGTATCAGCCAGTTATCAATTGGCCATTGTCTTAGCCTGAGAGTTGTTTCTGTTAGGATTTCTATGATTTCTGTAAACTGCCTTATAAAATATTCTTATTTACCAAATATTTTTTATTTCAAATTCTTATGTCCTGGGCAGATCAACTCCACGTGGTGCTTGTTGGGTTCATCCAGACATCTCTGGAATACTAGGGGCAGTATCAATTTTTCAAGACATCCAAACATCCAGAAGTTAGCCAAAAATAGTTTCATGATCCAGGACCTGGTCTTGCAAAGCAGGGGATGCACATCTGGGTGCCTGTGGGATTAAAAGCCCCACAGGATCATAAGTCAGTTTTGAAGACAAACAATACTTTTCTTGTTGCTGTGGCCAGCTCATGTGATCTTTAATGTGCTCTTTAGACATGAGAGTGATAATTTTTCCACGGACAAATGGATGAACAGATAATCTTTTAGGACACTCTGATCTGAATAGCAGTGGCTGAAATGTGCATTTTTTATTATTTAATATCTCCCAAGACCAGCATGACAGAGGTAACAGAGAAAAAAAAATCTGCATTTACAAATATCTACATTAATTTCTAAAGCTTCACACAATGTACATTTTCTATAAATATCTATTACTACCGTCACTATTAGCATTAAAATTTTCATTGTTTTTCTGAAGCTTGTGGGACAATAAATTTCTCAGATTCAAGCAAAGTCAGTAGATGTTCATTTTAGTGACAAATCTGTTTTCCTATTTTTAAGCACTTTACTGTATTTCCTCTACCATCTTTGTCAAAGCAATTATTTGTATTTCATTGTCATTTAAGTCCTTGTCTTAAAAAAGCTGAATTGTTAAGATAAACAAGGATATTATTCCCCCACTTAATATTCTCCACAAAATTTTTTGAAATATTTTCCTGACCAGGATTGATGAAATTTAAACACCATCTTTCTTGTGATCTTTCATGTGGAGAGCTGTGGCCTCTCTTTGATGATAAAAAAGTGAAATGAGCTGAATTTAAAGCAGCTCTGGCCATGGCTTACTGCAATTGTTTTCAAACACCTTGATTTAAGGTAACTTTCCTGAGAGCAATGCACTATAAATGGCATTACTTTATTTTTTAATAGTGAGTTCACTTTATCTTATGGCTATCTGAAAAAGCTACTTATGGTTTTATATGATCACTGAAATATAAGTGCTTAGGTGAGAGACCTTAAACATGAGGAAAAATCTGGTGTCAGGAGCAGAGCTGTGCTGAGACTGAGCAGTTTGCTTTGCTCTGCCAGAGCTCTCATTCTCTGTGATTTCTGCTCTGTGCAAAGATTGTAATGTTGTTTATTTCTTGATTTTGCAAAGGTTTTAAAGGCTTCAAGAAACAAGGACTAAGTTGATCATATTAATTTCTGGGGCAGAAGGTGAATAAAAAAAACTTTCGTAGTGAGTTTAAAATTTTGTCTTCTGCAGAGTCCATTAGAAAAGGTTCTAATAGAGACAGCTAGATCAGCTCTAGTTTGTGGTCTGAGATTCTGTCAGGGAAACACACCTGGATTTGGGATGTCTTGGAAAGTTGTAAATTCTTGAGGAATACTTGTTGCATCAGACTTGTTTAGAAATAACTTGTCATTTGTCAGTTATGGCACCTTCTCCAAGGCTCCAGCTGCCCAGTGGGAATCTGCCCCATTGTCTGCTGCTCCCTCAGGGCAGTTTAGGTGATGCTTCCTGGGACTTGCTGCAGCTCCTTACCCCAGAGATTCTGTCACATGCTCATCTGAGGTGTATTGGTCCAGTGCTCCAGTGGAATAAGCCTGTTGGAATACAGATGTAATTCCCTTTTTTGTTCTTGAATGATCTGAGATGACTTCAAGAAGACTTTGGACAAAAACTCTCAATCCACATGGTGTGACTCTTGGGTTGGACTCCATGATCCTTGTGGGTCCCTTCCAGCTCAGCTCTGTCTGTGATTCTGTGAGGATCCAGCAGAGGAGGATTCCATTCATGTTAAATTCTGGCTCGTACAAAAGAGAATATCAAAAAGGAGAAAATTTGGAAAATTTCAATCAGAATTTTGTTGATTTTGACTACAAAATAGGAACAAATTGATCTGAAATTTGATTAGACATAGGAAGTATGTGGCTAAAATTTTAATAATCAGTAAAGAGAACTTACAGATTAGTGAAAAATCAAGAAAAATCATGTGTAGAATCTCTTTTATTTAAAGCCCTATGAAGAAGAAATTGAGGGGTGGGCACCAATGTTTGCTGACTTTGTGCTCTTATGTGGCTGACTCTGAGATGAGTGTTCAGAGGTATTCTGAAATCTCAATCTCTTGCTAACAGTTTCACTGCTGGAATTTTTAAAGCAGAGAATGCTACCACTTTGGCAAATCAGAAATTTCAAGTGACTTTTAATCACCATTAAAAAGAATTTTCATTAAACAAAAGCCTAATCAGCAACAGAGTTTCTGGCTTACTTGTATACTCTGAAGCTTGTGAGCAATTATGGTATCTGAAAAAGTTAAGTTTGTCTTCAATCTAAGACTGGTCTGAATAGTCAGTAACACATCCCACATTAATGATTGTCATCAGGAAAATGTTGTCTCACAGTATTTTACAACAGAAAATAAAATCAGGTACAGTTTACAGTGCCAAGTTTATTAGTTGACTATATGGAAAAAACAAATCTACTGCTATGTCAAAATTATTAATAGAGTTACACAAATATTCATGCATCTGGTTCAGGTAAAACAGTGGCAGAATGAATAATTGGGACTTTGTCTACCATGAAAGTTCAATATGTCTAAAATGCTGACTCTTCATTTTCCTGCAAACATCACATTTCTTCTTAGGTGATGTAATTTGTCATTAAATTAAAAAAAGAGACACAAAGGTCTTAAAAGCATGCTGTATATATTTGCTATTCTAGATCTGGTGCAATACACAGAATTGAAAAAAATTAGCATTTCTGTTTTGAGTAGAATGGCAACACTTTTTAAACAAATAAAGAATAACAAAAAAATATTTTGAACCACATTTTTGGATCTTTTTTTTCCCAGTGGCAGTATGAAACAGTAGCAATCTTGGCTGTTCTTATTGGCTGAGGTTTATTTATGACATATGCTTGGGTGTTTATTTCCACCTGTAAGCACTTTGTCCTTCTTATACATATCAAAATTTCCAACCATGTTTCATCAAGGTATAAATCAGAATAGGAGACTGCTCTTTGTGAATTTAACTAACCTGCAAATTCACACACTGAATTGCTTCCTCTTAAGGTAGTATCCATGGACTTTTTTTTTTTAATATATTCAACAGGAAACAATCTTTAATTTGTTACAGGGTAACAAATGTGTTTATTAACTTCTCACAGTATGCCCTACTGGCTGTGAAAGTCTTCTTAAGCTTCAAAAACTTTATTTCTGTTGTTGCTGAAATCTTAATAAATATTTTCATAGATTCTCGAGAAGTTACAAGAACAGGATCTATTTAAGAGTCCCAGTCACTCTGCTTTTTAAAACTGTTAGTTTTTTCATCTTATTTCCTTTATTCCTTTTTATTTTAATTTTTTTTTAACAACCATTTCTATTCCATGCTGGCTTTGCTGTCATAGATGTTAAAGCATTCAAAGTGTGATTTTTCTCCTGGAAGGGCTTTCTGACACTTGCAGGTTGGAATCCTGTGCTGTTTTTAATGCTGAGCATGTTCTGAAAAGCAATCACAAGAGAAGTATTTGCCAAATGGTGTGTTGGAACTACAAATCTTAAAGCACCTTGTGCCAGTGAAAACTTGCCAAACCTTTTCTGATTAATTTGCTGGAGCATTTTGTTCCTGCTATCTCAGCAAATATTTACCTTGCAGAAGTCCCTGGTGTTCTGGCACAGCTGTTGGGGATCTCTATGAAGTTTGAATGTTTCCACCTTCACTTCTGCAAATGCTGCAGAGTAAGCAGGTATTTAGATACTGTAAGATGATGTATTTTTCAAAGGTTTTTTTTCCCTGTGTTTCTCCAAGTTTTATAAGGCTTGTTGTTTAGGTCTTGTATAAACCAGTTTCAGGCTCAACTTTGCAATAGCAGAGGAGCTGAATTCCTGATTCAGCATGGTTCCATACCTGCTGAGTGGTGGTGTCCTGAAAATTGCTGATAAAGGTTATCCATTTGCAATAGTGGTACCTAGTAACATGTTATTAATTACTCCTTTGCCTTTTCTTCTGAGAAAGCTTGCTTATCTCTTGTTCTCACTTTCCAAAAGAATAGCCTGCATGGGGAAATCGAATTGCCTAACAGCTAGCTCTTCCATGGAATAAACTAATTACCATTGTAATTGATTTCTTGAATTGTCTTAATCAGTAAGGTGTACTCAGGTGCACCCTGTGCAGGGCTTGGCACAGGTGTGTGACCAGCATTCTCACCATGGTGAGCTGGATTCCATTCCCTGGGCAGTGCATTTCCATTGGATTCTGTGCCCACACTGCCCTGAGATTCATAGTGATGCTCTTCTGAAACACTTGTCATGATGCAAAAACCACTGACTGTCAATATCACTGTGCCACAGGAATCACTGAATGAGTAGCATGGCAGAATCTTTCTTCCAAGGAACACTGGGAACTTGATTATTATGAACCAGGACTGATATAACAGCCAGGCAAGTTCCTTTAAAGGTTTCACTTGAGATTTTGGAAAAAAAATAAAAAGAAAAATCCATATCGTGCTATAGAGGAAGTTCACATATTGTCCTTAAAACCAAATCAGAAAAAAAAAAACCCACCAAAAAAAACCAAACCAACAAAAAAGCAACTAAAAAAACCCTCAAAAAACAAACAAAACAACAACAACAACAAAACGAAAAAAACCAACAACTTTCTTTTTCTTATACATTTTCAAAATTTTTTTTTATAGGAGTGTAATAAATTTTAAAGTAAACATTTTATATTTTAACCAGACAGTCTTAGAAAACCTTACCAGTGCAGTCCAATTCTTTATTATCAAAATCTGGACACTTAGAAAAATTGTAGCTTGATAGGGACAAATGACTCCAAAATGTGATTCCACATGTACCTCTTACATAAATATCTCCCTTTGGTTCCTCAAAACCATTCTATATTTGAGGGTATTTTATTAAAGTGTAGAAGTAATTAATCCTATATACAACAGAAAAAATAATCTTTAATTGGCAATATTTCCTGCTCTTGTGTTCTTTCCCTTGATAGTAAGAAAGGGATTTTATATTGTTTTATCATCTTGTATTGAGTAGCCTGTCAGCTGTGTGTTTGATCCACATGGCACAGATTCAGGGTGTATAAAGTAATAGGAGTGAGCACTGCCAGAGCATAAGTAAAACTGAACTGTGCTGATATTATTTTCTCACTCATTGAAAACAAATTTTTAGAGGTGCAATTTCATCTGTGTTTGTGTGTGCATAGGTTCAAATTCCCATGGCCTAATTACAATCCAGTTACAAGAGAGGAATTCTGAAGGATTAAGCTCCTTGGGACAGTAGCTTGCATGTGAGATGTGGAGCACTCTGACCACCTCTGACCACCTTAGTGACAAAACCAAACTTTGAAATGAGATTACAGACAAAAGCATCTCAGCCCTTTGATATATTCACTCAGTTTTTCAGTAGTTTGAGTCCCTAAAGTAATACAATTATCTTCTGAGTTTCTTCTTGCTAAGACAGTCTTGTCCTCATTACAGGCTGGAATTTGGACCCTCAGCTGTGATTGAGACACAACAGTAAGAATAATTTTATGTCATGACTTTTACTCCTTTCTCAGTGTGGTAAATATGCAAAAAAAAAAAAATCTTATTGCTGCTGACTAGTAAAATACTGTAGTATGAGTTCAGTTTCAATTGTTAGGGATCTTTCAAATTATGGTTAATAAGTACTGTGGAAAAACCCTTAACTCTTTTTCTGAGTTTAGTTACTGTTCTATTTTCAAACAGGCTGGAAGATGTCACTTTTTGTGATTTATCATGATTTCTCAAATTCATACAAAATGGAAGAACTCACTTTCGATAGTCCTATAGTTTTGCAGAGATAAAACTTGTTTCCCTGTGTGCTGGATGTATAAGTGATCTATGATGTAAATCCATGCTTCTCAATCCATACAGAAACAAAATATCAAGTGCTGTTCCCCCAAGAAAATGATAATTGCCTTCAAACTGTCTCAGACAGGGTGTCCATTAGACTGAATATGTCTCACTTGGTAAGGTTTTTTTTTTAAGTTTAATGTCCTAAGGAGTTTGAAGGGTTGACAGATTTATAGAGTGCAGAGTGTGCTACTAATGCCACAAATTTGTTCAACTCATGGCAAGCCCGTGCTTGACTATGGCAGCAAGTCAAAGGGATAGAAAATTCTGGTAATGTTTATTATTTGTATTGCAGGAGTGCCTAGAGGCTCTGCTTGGGAATGTAATTCTTCATGCTGGGGGCTCTGTGTATCTACATGAAGCTAATCTCTGCTTCAAAGAGCATGCAGTCTGAGGAAACAAACAAAATAAATAAAAACAAGTGAAAATAGAGATTTAAAGGATTAGGAACTGGGAAACAATAAGTACATGTGTCTGTGCAGGATCTTTATACAGCTCCTCTTATTTGTCCTAAAATCATAATTGTACCAAAGCAACATACTGTGGGGAAAAAAAGAATAAGAAAAAAAAAAGAGATTGTTTCTGAACCAACATGCATTCAAGAAATCATTTAACTCCTCATTCTGCTTCAAACTTGCTGTTATACTTTGGAAGACAGAAAATTTGTATTGTAATGGGAAAATAATATAGATAAATATCCTATGAGTAGTAAAAATTACTTTCAGAATGTCACATTCTTCAGAGTTGGATAGTAAAGAATTATAGAAACCTTGATGTAGTTGGTATGATTAATAAGTTTATTTAAATCAGTCTTCAGTGGATGAGTTGAAAAGTATGGTGCATGATGGGATCAGCAAAACTGGATTTGAAAATGAAATTCCACTCACTGGGAGAGAGTAGTTATAGGCAAAGAAAGAAGTGAAAAATAGCAATGATTGGAAGACCAATAATATAACATTAATTTAAAGTGTGGTGAGTGGAAATGAAATTCCATATGAATTCAATAGGAATTTTCTGAGTTTATGCAGTTCCTGTTTAACAAATGAGAATTCTGTAGCTCCAATAATAAAGATTTCTACACATTGAAATACACCAGAGTTCTTATCAAAATAAAATACAGATTGAGATCAGACAAGAGTGAATGGGATACAGCAATTGACTCATAAGACTAAAGAAAAAAATAGTCATTTACAGAGAAGGGATAACATAATTTATGATGAAAATGTGCTAAAATAAATGAGAATTTTTAATTTCAAGGAATGTATATTTATAATTTCTTTTAATGGGGAAGTGAGTTTATTTGTATACACAAATCTGTCTGTCTGTCTATCCATCCATCCATCCATCCATCCATCCATCCATCCATGAAAGTGAAACTCAAGAAAATCACTCCAGTTGGTAAAAATAACTGTTAGGAATACCTGTCAAGCAGACAAATGCTTCTGATGAAGATGCCAAAAATATTTCTCCACAATGCTCTCTACAGGGAGAAGTAATGAGGTAGTAAAATGTGATATAAAATAGAAAATCATAGTACTCTCCTAATAGAAATTTTACTCTGATTTCAGGGCTCAAGGAGTTCTAAAGAGAAATATAGTTTTGGAAACCCATGAAGAACATTAGAAAAGAGTTAAATAACTTAACATTCTGTAACATAGGATTGAACACCTGATTCTTGACACAGTTATGCTGTGATATGTGTGGGAAACTGTAATTTCTGCCATGGAGTTTATAGTGTAGAGCTTTGTGGAATAATGTAACTGGTTTCTCCTGTACCTGAAGGAGAGACAGAGGCTCTAAATGCCTAAAGTTTACTCTTCTTTAATGGCCAGAATAAATGTTTGGTTGCATTTATGAGCAACTGCCAGAGTTTGAAAAATCAGATCTCTTCAAAAGGCAGTTACACTCCTAAATCAACTAGTTGATAATACTGGAATGAAGGAATGAATCAAAGTGTAAGTGTGTTTTTGTTTTTTTTTTTTTTTTAATCAAGTGTGGTGATTTGCAGTTCATGTTTTGTAACAGACCAGCACTAGGATTCCATCTTAACTTCTACCCAAAGTCAGAATTGAAGTTATCCTTTATTTACTGCTTAGTTTAGGTAATGTAAGAACCATTGTGAAATAATAACCATACCTGGAAAAAGATAAGGATTTCCCTCCATTAAACAGTGAGGCAATATTCCTATATATTTATATGTATTTCCCAACAGCTTTAATCAAGGCCTGCTATGGATATTTCACAAAGCCAACAGCAGTAGTGAGGAGGATATTTCACAGAGATTCCCTTCCCTCTTCTCTCCCTGAGGAGATAAACAGCCATGTGGCTGCAGTAAATGTCAGTGGGAGTTTTTTAATGAATTCCCTCTCAGTGACCTTTGAAGAGTATTGCCAGTTCTCAAGCTACTCCAAAACCTCTACAATTTATAAACTCATTGCTGCAATTTTAAACATTCAGTGTAGTTTTGAGCAGTAAAAATTCAATGAGTTGACCTAAAATCCTCTGTTGTCACCACAATGGGAAAAGCAACCTGCTGGGAAGGATTGCTTACTGCACTTGTACTGCACTGTCAAGATGGATTGTTGCTGAAGCACTTTCTTACTTAAGGGATCAGAAACACCAGTTAAACTCTACTGTCTGGAGTAGGAGGGTTTGTGTATTGATGGAAATTAACACAGTAAGATTATGCAAATTTGAACAAAGCTTTCCTGTGTACTGTCTTCCTAAACACCTGAATTGTTGGATGCTGTCATGGTTGATTCCCCCCACCAATGCCCCATTTGATCAATCGGAGCTCTCTCTATTGAAGACAGATGTTACACTCTTTTGTATTTTTGGCAAGCAGATGTCCCAGGTGTTGGTACAGGTGAGTTAATAACTCCTTCAGACCAATCTAGTGCTTACTTTGATCCAAGAATTAATTTCTATTTGTAAGCCCTCTGTAAGCTGAAACATCCTCTGGTCACTTCACAAAACTTTTCTGTTGTTGTGACAGAGAGTGACATTCACATCTTCCATGACTTGGCTCTTTATTGTGGAGATGGGTCATTTTAATTCCTCTGGCTAGATTATGTTAATGAATTTTCTAAACGTGGCCTCGTTGTGACCATCTGCACCCTCGGGGTACTTGGAGTGGCTGCAGTGGCTTATTACAAGGATGCAGAAAATCACATTGGAGTGCTTTGGCTAAAGCTGAAAACTCATGCCACTTTCCTGTTTTATTTATGCTCCTTCATTTCAGGGTGAGGATTAGCTTGCATTTGCCACTTCCTTCAGCTGCACATGAAAATAGCAAACAGTTTTTTATTGCATGCACAAGGCAACAACTTGGTGTGTGACTGACCTGCAGCTTCAAAGCAGTAGCAGCTCTTTTTACAGAATACCAAAATTATGCTTCCATAAATATTTGCCAGTCACAACCATCATGTTCTGATCTTTACTTCTTAAATTTCAAAACAGAAAACAGTGTGCTTGTTAGAAGTTTTTTGTTTTTTTTTTTTTTTTTTTGGTAGTGATTTGTTTCTTATGGGAATATACCAATTGGAAGAGAGGAGGTTTCTGTCATTGTCTCTTGTACTACCACAGTGTAATACACAGAAGAACAGAGTAGAAACAGGTTTTTGAACTTCCTTTGCCCCTGGCAATTGGGCAACAAGAGTCTGGTCCTCTCACTTTATAAAGGGCAAGGCATCATATTCTGTGATGGTCCTCTGAGCAATAAGAAGGGAAATGACTCATCAGAAGTGGACAGAGAAATGCACTATGCCAGAGCCCAGGGAAATAAAAGCATGGTGATACTTAAGATACACCTACAGTGCATAACAGACCTTTATCTAAACCACTTAATAAAGGGTGATGAAATTATGACCCTCAGTTCCTACCACAGTTTTCTATATCTCCAGTTAAATGAATAACAAATTAATTTGAAGCCATTGAATTAACAATTCAGATTACACTGACATTTAGACACATCTAGTAACAGGTAGTAGTACTACCTTAAGATCTACAAATAAATTGCAAACTTCTATATAATTAATAGCTCTAACACCTATAACATTTCCCTTGTAGAAGGGAAATGCTTTGATTTACTGGCAGCTCTGGACATAGGAAATAGGAATGACCCCTCAGGTCACCAAAGTCCTCTGTTCTGCTGGAGCAGGTTTTATAGCAGGATCCCTTCACACATCACTGAACTGCAGCCACTTGCATTGTCCCTGGGCTGTTAATCTGCCATACACCCACCCATCATATCACTGTCCTAAAAAAGGGCACATTAAAGTGTGGGAAAATCAGTGTGTCCTTGGAAATTACCTCTGACCTTGGCAGTTTGATAGGCAGATAACCTGCTGAGAAAAGCCACTTTATAATTGTTTTCATACCTCTACATGAGCTGAGAATCCAGGTAAGAGAATTTAGGGGATTACAGGAAAACCAGAGGTCATTTTTGCTAGAAGAAAACAAATGGAAAATGCTTTCTACAACATGAGTATATTTTGGCTTGTTCCTTTTCAGACTAATACGTTCACTTTTTAGTCCAAAAAGGAGTTGCCAAGCCTGATTCAAGCTTGATACAATAATAAGTTACTAATTTTTGAATTATCTGTGCTCATTCATAACAGACAACAGCAAAATTAAGTTGATCATACTTATTGCAACATACTATAGGAAATTATGTGATATTCTATAAATATTCATTATTATCAGTACCTCATAGCTGGGATTTTTCATTGAGCTGGAATAAAAACTGACTGAAATGCCAAGCCCAGGATATGGTGATTCTTGATGCAAAGTCTTTGCCACTGCCAGGTTCTTGTAATTTTGTTTTTCTATTTCATGGGGTATATGTTGGACTTTTTTTTTTTTTTTTAATTTCAAGATCAGAATAATAAAAGACTGTGTATGGTGTAGCATAGTATAGAAATGTCATGGGAATGTTTTGAATTAATACAGTGTGGTTTCAGTCTTCCTGTGATCATTGGCCATTTTTCTGGGATTTTGAGACATCTGCAGTCCCATCAGAACTCACTTCTGCTCTCAGTGCACTCTTGATAATTCAAGAACCTGGGGCAAATGACCAAAATCTTCTAATTCCATCTGGCACTATTTCTGGAGAGAAAAGTGGCCTTAAAAGACCAGATATATGGTAACATTAATAGCCCTAAATTAAGTGGAGCAGAAGTTAAAGCAACAATGATTTTTAGGAATATTAGTCACTGCTCCTTAAAAATCTGGGCTTCCACATTTTTCAAAACTTGCCTAGTAGAGATAACAGATGAAAACAGAACACAGGTTATTGTTTATCTCATTTGCAATTACACTTTATTAATGAAATTGGAATCCCAATGGGGAATTGAGTGTATTTCATTAAAACATTATCACTTCAGAATTCTGAGATAAAGTATTTTCTAATATTCAGTGATAGAAAATAAAATTTCCTGATATATTTTCTTTGTTTTAAAACCAAGTATACATCTTTTCCAATTTTGATGTTTACTGATATGTGCCAAGGACTAAAAATTATTCATGATGGAAGAAGACTTTCTTGGGGAAATTGTATAGACGACATGGAGGACATGTGAAGGATATTACTGAACACAAGAGGCTTTTAAAATTCTGTTTAAGCAGTGTATGTCAGCATTCCCCAGTATGGATCCAAGTCACAGCAGTGTTCTTGCTGTGCTGCTGGGGGTGGCAGTGGAGGTGCATCATCATTGGGCTGCAATTAACCTTAATCCTTAATCAAAATAGATCAAACATTTCACATCTGTTCACATGTAAAAACAAAGCAATGAAAACTAGAGAAAGAGAGAAAGACATCCCCATTTAATGTCATGAAAGGCAGTGGAATGGGGCGATTTGGGCAGGCTCTGGCTACTTTGCTGACAATGCTTTATAAATTTGAAATGGAAATGAGTGATTAAACCAGGCAACCACACTGATATAAAAGTTGAGAAACAGAGGATCAGGGTCTGGAGTGTCCTGAGAAATCTTCAGGAAAGCATTTCAGGCATGCTCCTGAAGCAGGAGCTTAAAATCTGTTCTTGAAGTTAGAGGAGTGGAAGAGAGGATGTAATCTTTCATCTGTGAGAGGAGCTGTACAAAAGAGAGGGAAGCCTGTGGTAGCATTTAATTCTCTGAATGATAAGGTCTCTATTCTGTACTTTTCACTGAGCTTGCTGCTTAGCAGGAGCTGAGAGTCAGAAGGTGCAGTGTGTCCTAGAGGCATGGTGGCTGTGATGCACCTGGTCTGTGGCTCTTTGGAAAGTCAGTTTACAGCCTCCCTCCCACAGCACCTGCAGTGGACAATCATTTGCCAGCTGCAGCTCTCTGGTGTGTCAGTGCTTTGTGCCTCCTCATATTCTGTTGCAATCACATTTTGAGATCTTATGTTCTTTAAAAACACATTGTTTTTAAAGATCACATCACCTCTAGGTTAAACCTCTAGCATTGTATTTCTCTCTGCTTCTGACTTTGGGTTCTTTTTCCTTGGAGAAGTGCAAGCTGACACAGTTGATCTAAACACAATGCAATCCTTTGATTTCATAGAACTTGAGCAATATTAGAAGTGCCCACACGATCCCTCATTGCAGTCAAGAGGTGAAATTGCAAGGAGCAATTGTGAGCAGCTCAGGCTTTGACTGATCATGGCAGGCCACTGCAGAGTGTGCTACTTGCCTTGACCTCTCAGCACTCCTGCTCTTCCATCAAGGCTGAAAACTTGCCAGTTCCCAGGTACACCATAATTCTAAATTTAGTAACTTGTCTCTGAACCTAATGGCAGGTAGGAGCAGCTGTGTGTGGAGTGGGAGGCTTCATGGTGAGAGAGCCTGTGGCAGGCTAATGGAGTCATGATGGAACAACTGCACTGAAAATCAGGCTACAGAGCACCCAAAAGTCTTTATTGCATCTCTAGGAAATGCTGTCTGTCCAAAACAACACCAGAAATGTGCTTTGATCTCTTCCCTGGAAAGCAGCTTTGGTGATTCCAGTATGTGCCTCTACCCCTCTCTGTCTGTAATGAATCAATCATGCAGCAGGATTCCGTCAGCCATTCTGCTGGCCTGAGAGCCATCCCTCAGGTGAGGTACTTAGAGAATTGATGTCTCTTTTGTAAAGGAAGGAAAGCTGAATGTATATTTATGGACCATAATGTTCTATCTCCCAAATTTTCATGCTCTTCTCTTGTTTAAACTTCACAGGGTATTAGTTGAGATTTTATGCTAAACTCTTCTGATTTTGCTACAGATATGGCAAAACAGCTGCAGTGCTGATTTCTGGAGGCAAGTGCATTTCATTAGTGATAGAGTGACCCAAATAGATCCATGCTGTCACACAGGAGCTTAACAAGTTTCTTGTGTAGTGATTAAGACACTGTCTGCCCCTTCATCTAAGGCTTACAATCTTTTTTCTCTAAAGAGTTTTAAAATAATGTATTCCTCAAAAATGTGTTTATCAATAACAGGTTTAAAGCAATTTGAGGGAAATGTGAGACCTTTCAGCAATCACCAAAGCTTTTTATAGCTTACATTAGTTATTTTCCAAATTAAATATATGGAAAAATCTCCTTCTGCTTCTGCTATTTTGACAGTGCTGAAAATCGATTGCTCTTAATAATTTCTAATTTGCACTTAAAAGCATTTACACTTAAAAGCAATTTTAAGCATGATCCAAATCTGCTGGGATGTTAGGAATATGTTGTCTCTGAATACATCCAGCCTGTTGTTGAAGTATACATCTGTGTGGGCCTTACCCAAGCTCTCCATGAGTTATCTCCTCCACACACTGTGCAAGTCACAGATTTATCCTACACTGGAAAGCCAAGGTGAGCAAAGCTGAACAAAGCACCTGCAAACATCAAGAAATGTCTCCGTGCCCAGTGTTTGCCTTTAAGTACTAGTTAGTCTTACTTTAAATAACAATGTGCTTTATTTGTTGCAAGGTGCAATTAAATTGTCTAAAGGCTTCCAGGATTCTTCAAAGAGCACCCACTCATTTGTAATTCAAAACATATTTGAGCAACAGCTCAAAACATATTATAAGTGTTTCTCAGAGAAGATAAGCATTTATAGAATGTCTTTTTTTTTTTTTTTTTTTTTTTTTTTTACTTCAAGAAATTAACAGCACAGAGCATTGAACATATTTGCCTTCTGGTGACTTAAAGAGATGATGTTTGATTATGCAGAATTTAATGATCACATCTAATTCAAACAGGAATATGATTAAAAAAGGACATTGGAGCCAACATATATGCAGTGACATGGATGGTGACAAAGAGTTCCTGGTAGAACTACTACTAAAGATTGAATGTAAGACCAAGAAATTATGTTAATAAATCACTGAGGAGCATCCCAGCATCAGAAACCCTAAAGAGAAATATTGCTTCTCCTCTAACACACTGGAATCTGATACTGTATGATGCAAAAGGCAGCCTCTAAGGAATACTGTATTCTAAATATATTCTTGACACCAATGCACAACTACTTCAATCTGTAAATTTAGTTACTATTTTTTGTTTCTCTGCTAGAGGACATGATTGTGCTTGAATGGGAATTGAAGTCACTTCTAATAGTGCAATTCATGTATGCAGTTGATATCTTTTTTGCTACCATGATCTAGTAATAGACTTTTATCTTTTATTGGTTATTGTTTGCAGTAGCTTCATATTTGCATTTTGTATTTTCACTTGAAACAATCAAGAGCAATAAGAAAAATCTTGTATCTGAATTTAATTTCCTCTTCTTGCCTATTAATATTCATGCTTCATGCCATGCATGAGCATTAAAGAGAAAATCCCCTTGGCTATGTGCAGTGAGACTTAAAGAAAGATCAAGGAAGATGCATTTCATGGGATTCTGCTTGGGTCATATAGAAGGGTAAAGTTAAGAATGCAGTAGCATGGCTTTCTGGCAGAAAGTCTATTTCAAATTGTCTCAAATGCTATTCCAATACAAAAATGCCTCCATATTTCTGTTGCTAATTTAAAAAAAAGAAAAAAGAAAAAAAAAAAAAAAAAGGTTGGTTACCTGCAATCAACCAGGAGGGGATGGCAGGAATGGCCAAAGAGACGAGCCAGTGTTCTGCAGCTCAGAGCTGCAATCACTAAGCTGGCTGAAGCATCTGCATTGCACAGATATGTAGGCAGAAAAACAGTTTTATATAACCATTTTTTAATTTATGTTCTGTCTTCCTCAGTAATCATCTGTTGTCTGATTAAAAAGTTAATTATTTGGTTTTATATTTGAATAAAAACTGTTGGAATGTTCTTTTTGATGCAAAAGCTTTCTGGCCTCTAGGGAGTTCCTCTTCCTAGACTTAGAGGAGAAGGTCTGGGCAGATCCACTGCAAAGCTCTGCTTGCTTCAAAGCCTTATCAAAGGGATTTTACAGCTCTTTTACTGAGCAAGGCAGTAGCAGTGAACTCTCTTGGGTTTATTATCATGGAGATTTCTTCTTTATTTCTGGTCTAAATATGTTAATTATTCAGATGACAGTTATCTGTCAGAATACCTGTATTAGAAACACAGATATTAAGTTTCTTAAGGTCTCTTATGCTATATTTGAATAGCAGAATACTCAACAAAATTTTTGTGGGGAAAGTGAAGATTTCCCTGCTCTACCCTTCCTGAATATGTTTCCATTCTGCTCTTATTCAACATCTGTAGATGCCTGCTACTATTACTTCATTTAAACTCTCTTCAGAAAATTCCATTAGTTTCACCAGCTCTGACAAAGCCAAGGTGAGGTGCAAACATTTTTCTGACATCTATTTCAAGCAATTTCTTCTTCATCATCCTTTTCCTCTTATTCACAAGGTTTCCTTTTCTGAGAGGCACACACTGATGAGCCAGACCTTGCATAATATTTAGGACAGCCAACAATTACATACATTACATGCCTAATCTAATGCCCTGTTCCTTTTGAAAAATGTGTGCTCATTTTATATAGAGTTTTCTGACCGGGAAATGAAGGGACAACTGATTTTTACCCCTTTGTACCTGCCTCCTCCAGTGTGCCCCAGCCTTCCTTCCTTTGGTGCTCTCTGAGTCTGTGTGTGTGCCTGCCATGCATCACTGTGTTAGGTGAGGCAGAAAATAGTGCAGTCCCCAAAAATACAAAAGGAGGATGTTCATACAGGGAGACCTGAATACCTCGATCAGGGCAACCATCTACTCAGATTTTTAGATTACAGCAGATAATTCTCAGTTTACACATTAAAAACACACGAGAAAGTGCTAAAATTCAAGTAGTGTATTTCTAGTTGATTTAGTTAAATCAGTCTTTTCCTTGCAGATTTTCTGAAAGTGCTTGTAGAAAACGAGAGACTGAGGATTTCTTGTTTGGTATTGCCCCCTACAGATAAACGGGATGATGACAACAACCCGAGTGTAGGATGATAGAACAGGTGACTGCACTGCAGACCAGCACAAGTTCAGTTTTTACTGATTTAAAAGTTACTTTTGTAGGTGTAGAAGAAGAGATTACATGTCAGGGGTGAGGGTGGTCCCCAACAATACTTTTTGGGGTTCCTCTGATATCAGGGCTATCATGGCAAAATAAAAGAAGAGCAGTGTGATGACCACGGCTTAGCAACATAAAATACTTTAATAATAGTGAAGGTAAATGTGGGATGAGGCCCAAAAATCCCAACACACTAACCAGGTCTCTTTAGGAGTTGGTGATGCAGGGAGGTCCAGGGTATAAATGTGGGGCAGGAGAGGGATGGAGTGGAGGTTGGGATCCAGTGGGTACAGGGGAAAGTGGTGCAGGGTGGGGTAAGGGAAGGCAGGGCCCATGGGGCAGGCTGGGTGGGACACTGCATCAGCTGAGGCAATGGGGATACAAGGAAGGGAGAACATTCTGGGGACTGGGAGTGGTGATATCAACTAGAAAATGAGGGTTGGGAATAGGTATGAGGCATCAACATGGGCAGCCCCATAACTCCTTGGAACTTTCCCTTCTGGGATCACCACAACTCAACAGATGCTTGCCAGGGCCTAGGGTTGGGTACAGGCCTTCCTCAGGAATAGTTGGGTGATCTGTATTCCTGGTTAGACTGACTCCTGCAATTACAGGTGACCTTGCCCCTGATAAATCACAACTGTACTAATTACCAAAGAATAGCCTTGCCCTTAATGGGTTGCAGCTGTGACTAATAAAGGTAAGTGTGATAAAGGGGGTGAGTTGCCTGGCCAAGGGGGCAGGGGAGGAGAAAGAGGGTCTGGAGGAGTTCTGAGGAAGAAGGAATGATCAAGTTAGACAAATGGATCTGCTATGAAGTCAGTCTGGGTGTGAGGGAGTTGGAGCCTGCTGTTGGAGGCTGCAGAGTCCTCACATCAATACTTGCAGTCATGGTTTAGAAGGAAGCAGCCAGCAGTCAGTCTGCAGTTGGACCACACAGCAGGAGCTTGCTGTAGTCAGTCAGGATGGCTAAGCTGTAAAAGAATAAACTGATACTCAAGTTGTTAAACAGAGTCTGTGTCTTGACTCATTTCTACCCCTAACATGAGGTCTGCTGCAACACCTTCCAAAAAAACCCAAGTTGTCTATGTTAATGAAGTTTTAGCTTAATTTTTTATTTTTTAATTTAACCCTGGCTGTACAAAAAACCAAACCTTGTAAAATAAGAAAGGCAAGCAAACCAGCACATCAGATTGTAATGATTTTCAGCCTAGTGAAACATCTTAATGCTGCCAGGTTTCTTAAAACCTTTTCCACCACTGCAAATAGAAAATACTAAATCATCTCTTCAGCTTCTCATGACATCTATGTAAACCAATACCCATCAATGTTTTTTTTGTAACATAAAGCAGAGTTGAAAATAAATAAAACTTGTGTGAGAGGGAAAATTATCCTGCATGAAAAATTATCATTGTGACAACTTTCAAAGTTCTTGTTCTACATTCCTATTGTATGAATATAGAGGAGTAATTTAAGCACAAGAATGTAGGCATTCACAGATTCTCACATACATAAAAACCCACTTTTTATAAAACCAAATAAACCTGATGAAGGCCCAAAGAAACTATTTTGTTTTCTGTGTGCTATAAGTTTGATAGTTTGATGAAATAACACCAGAGTTGCTTGCTTCTTTGGCTGGATTTTGTTTTTAAGGTCTGAATAGATTATACCATCCATTTATGAGACTTTCAGTGGGTGGGCTGTGAACTTTACACTGGAATCACTTTCAAACAGGTGACATTGAACCAAAGAAAATGTCCTGTAAGTGACAATAGTCCAGTGGGATAATCAACCTCCCTTAAAACCCTTGGCTGTTTGGAGGGTAAGGATCCAGAAATCCTTGTGAAATTCCTACAAATAGTGTCTCTGCTGTAGTATAAGAGGTATTCAGATAGGAAAATGCAGAGTGTCAAGCCCCAGATGAGACTGGGTAGGAGGAGGAGAGTTAAAGACAGGTTTTGAAAATCCCAGCCTTGAAGCAATCTGCAATCACCAGAACTCTATTTGTCTAAATTAAAGACCTACTTATGCAGTCTCCTGTTCACAGAAATTGCTGTATGCACATGATTTTCTCTCTGGAAAGTGTTGAAGAGAGCCTGAAATACAGACTGCTGAAATGAAATAAGGAATTAAAAAAAAATAAAAAATTGGGAAAATGTAACAAGTTAAGTAATTCTTCTATTTTATGTTCCTGACAACCAATTAAGTAATTACCAATTACCAATAAGTAAAAATCTGGCTAATGGTTATTACAAGATAATTTGAAAGACACATACCTCTGCATTTGAAATTCATAGGAGGAATTTGATATCATGTTAGAAATTCTTTAATATATTCATCATAAAATACATAATCATGGGAAAGATTACTGAGTGTTTTACTTGATCTGTACTCTTTTAAAGAGGTAAAAGGATTATGCTTAATTCCATTGAGATTTTTCTCTCTGAAAGGATGCACTTGGAACTTTTATTAACATGAATAATGTTCTTTCTCATTACAGAGGGAAGATAAAGGGCAAGGGTGGAAATTTTGCAAGTGAGAAGGAAAGAAACACTGTCCCTACTTCCTTCTGATGGAGACATCAATGCTCTGAGACCCTTCCTCCTGGCTTGTCTGCAGTGACTGCTAAGCAACATTACTCTGGGCCTATTTACCCTTCTCTGTAATTTCCAGGAAATTCACAGGCTGCAGATATCCTAAACCATCAGGCAATGAGCTATATGGAACACAGAATATTATGCTGCAAAATATTTTTTTTAAAGTGTGTTAATTTTTTGGTGGAATTAGACTGCCAGTGAATAAGGCAGCACAATTATCTTTAGACTGAGTATTCTGTATGGCAGATGTCAATAGTTGCACTAAGTGATTCAGAAAGGAAAATTCAGCCTGGTATAATTAAGTGAAATTTTGTTGTAGAAGTGATCACACTTTTTATTTCTGGATTGAAAATGATTGTGAGGATGAGAGTGAGGGAGGATACATCTCTGCCAGAAGGATAAATCTGCACCTACTCCATGATGTTGTTGGAGTAGGAAATAGTTGCACAGACTGTGAGACATTCAAAAAGGGCTGCAATTCAAATCTGCTTTAGATCTTCTTTACCTCAATTTGAGTAGCTATTTATTTTGTACTGGAGAAATGTAATGAGAGAAAATTTGGCTCCTATTCTCTTTGGGAGCCTTTATTTCTTCTGCAGGAACTCCATCCTTCCCACCCTTTTTTCTCATGCTATATCTGTCTTATCAGTGGAAGTGGTAAAACGCTCTGAAAGTTTTGCTTCCCAATTCTCACAGAAACAGAGGCCAAGAGAGCCTCTAGGTGGTACTGTGCTATAAAAAATTAATTAGGAACAGCAAGCAAAAAGCATGCTTACTTCTTATTCACAGTTCAAGATTTCACTTGGATTGCAAAGATAGTATTTACAAAAGAGAGCCTTTTTTCTGTTAGGTGAAATTCACTCCAGCAATTCGGAAAATCTTCTATTTTAGCTCTGTCAAACTTCACTGCTTTGCTATTTCCACCTTTCTAACTGAGCTCTGCAGGATCCTATTTTATAGCCATTTTCACAGAGTTTATATGCTTAACACTACTAGACAATAATTTCTTTGAAGATTGATTCTTGCCTGGTTATAGCAGAAACCCTTCTCCCAAATTTGATAAATTGCTTTCACATTAGCTAGGATATAGCTAAACATCTCACAAGAGAATCAAAACACTCTTTTTTTTTTTTTTTTTGTAGGTGTCTTTCCAGAATAAATATATCAGTGAGAAAATGCAATGCAAATCTTAGTGTAGAGCAAGATAAGTGTTTGAGGTGACATGCAATTTGCAGTCAACATCAAAGGAAAGGACAAATCATTCTATAAGAACTGCATCTTTTTCTGGAAATAATTGCAAACTAAAGTAGATGAAAATAAAATAGAAGAAACTGAAAATACTTTGTTTTTTTAAGAGGAAAAGAGGCAAAGATTTTGATACAAGAAACAGTATCCCTTAGCAGCCCGGTAGATGCACACAAGCTCAAATTCCACCCTAGTGTAAGTATACTGCTGCTTCTCTCCTACAAGTGAAGAAAGTCACTCCATTCATGAACATGGCAAGGATCTCACTTGGTCTTTTCTTTTCAGCTCCTTCCTTTTTTTTCATTCCTTTCTCTTCCTCTGCACTGTGAGATCTCTTATCCTTCCCTTCTTTCCACCCTTTCAACATGTTGTTCCCCTCTTGACCCTGATGCCATTCTGTCTTTTGTGCCAGAGGCTGCAAAGATAGAGCTGAGCACTGATTATGGATCCTATCTTCTTTATTCTTGTCAGAAGTAGTGGATTAAGATAAAGTCAGGGTGGATTAAGATAATGGGACATACAATACAGGAATAGAGGTACCAGAGAAATATTTCTCATTTGGTTGAGCCTGCTGTGGAATTAAATTTGAAACACCTACCAGGCTTATATTCTCCTATCCAGAAAGCCATTGAATCTTCTCTTTGTACAAAGTAAAAAGAGGAGATGAGGAGCATGATCAGTGGAAATTTCTAGCCTGTTCACCAAGAGTACCCACCAGAAACAGATTGTAGTAAAGCCTTCTTTTACTTTCTGAACTTCTCTCTTTTTTTTTTTTTTTTTTAACCAGTAAAATCAGACAGAAGTAAAAAACACTTTTCCATACTGCAGCCTTTTTGGCAGTAGGATTTCTTATAGTAAACTCTGGAGTCCTATGCTCTTTTCCCTCTGCACAGAATATTAGTTCTGTTAAATAATCTGATCTGACCTATTATTATAATGATACTTATTAATATATACCTTAGGCTAGATTGATTAGCATGTGATTCCAGATACAGAGTCTGTTTCACAGGAGTAATATATTATGTGACCTGTTTTTTTAATCACAGTTTTAGAGATCTCATCTATCAGGTAAAATGTGGCTTTGAAAGCTGTGAAATAGAATGCAAAAATCCCACCATTTAGGTTATATAATTCATTCTGGCAAGGTCAAAGAATCTGTGTACAAATGTCATTTCAAAGCAAGTAATTAGCTTAATCCAATCATCCTATTTCATTACTTAATAACTTATCCTCAGAACAACAGGTCACTGCATTAACTAAATGGCAGAGGAACAATCATGAAGAGCATTTATACCATGCCTTGGTGAATTGCTGATGAGTTTTTGTCAAAGTTTTTGGCCTCTACTTCATAAAGAGTGTAGATCAAAATTCACAAAGACAAGAGATCTGCCTCACCTGGGGACTGTACAGTCTATCACAAAGATTGTGCAAATGAAATTGCCATGTTTTCCCTTAAATGCTTTTTTTTTTTTTTTTGCAACTTTTTTTCCCTGCATGCCTGTAATTGAAGTAGATGTACACGTTTTCTCTGATGGATATTGGTTGCTGTAAAGTGACAGTTACTCAGTCAAGCATTATTAAGAGAATACTTTTTAACTTGTACAAAGAACAGATCGAAAGGCTGGCTGGTCCATTAGAAAGCAGTTATCAGGAAAAAAAAAAGTTGTCACTATTAAAAAAAAATAAACTGCACTTATATGACCTTCCAACCTTATTTCTCAATTGGTTAAAAGTTTTCACAAATGCTGGTAACCATTGTCTAATTAGGGCACCTTCAGGCCACAAAGATGATTAAAGGAGCACCTCTGCCATAAGGAAAGGGTGAGGGAGTTGGAATTGGTCAGCCTGCAGAAGAGAAGGTCTTTCAGTACCCAAAGAGAGCTTACAAGAAAGATGGAGAGACTTTTTACATGAGTGTGTAGTGACAGAGCAAGGGGGAAATGGCTTCAGACTGGCAGAGGGCAGGTTTAGATTACATGTTATGAAGAAATTCTTTACTGTGAGGGTGGGGAGGCACTGGCACATGTTCCCCAGAGAAGCTGTGGCTGCCCCATCCCTGGAAAAGTTCCAGTTTCAGCTGGATGGGGGTTTGAAGTGGTTTAGAATTATTTTGCTCTAATACAACATGGAAAAATTGATCAGCCTTGGAAAATAAAGGATTAATTTAATTTCCCAAAAAGTATTTCAGGCTTTTTATTTAACCGTTTTGAGTTTAAAAAGTTAAACTTTAGTGTTCTTGAGCTACTACATGTAATGAGGGCCAGTAATCAGTGATTCTGAAATTACCAATAAATGCCTCTTTCCATTGCAAGATAAGTAAAATTAAATATACATGCCATTCAAAACAAACCCATATAATCAGCACACAGTTTTGACTTTAAAAAAGATAATCTTTATTTACAAATCTACATAAATACAAACCAGCTAGTCTCCATTTATTTAATGAAGTTCAAATTAGAAAGTAAATACTCAGGTAATAAAATAAAATAAAATAAAATAAAATAAAATAAAATTTTAAAAGTGTTACCATGAAATTTTTATTTTCATTTGAGAAAAAACATTGTGCTTTTCTTCTAAATGCTTTAATTACAATATGACAGTTATCAGCAGGGCTGTACCCAAATTGTTTTGTTTTTTTAACTTGTTAGCTCTTCTATTTGATATTCAGGAAGATGCAGTGCTTGGCAGTGGGTTTGCAGTCTGGTTTTCCTGCTGTGGGCTGGCTCAGCAGTGAGCTGGCTGCCCCAGGAGAGGGCAGAGCAGGAACACAAAAAACAAGCCCAGACTGAGCCCATCTGAGCATTCCTGCACAGCACTGCCACCTCTGTTTAAGGCTGCTTTGTAAAGGATGGAAAGCTCCAGTCATTTTAGAGTTTTTTAGTCGATTCTAAGTGTCTGGTGTGCAGGCAGCCTTCCTGTATTTTAGCACTGAACCCCTGGAAAATTTTGATTTCCTAGTGTGTATGGTTGTTGTGAGAAAAAACACTGATTTGCTGTAGTTTAAAAGTAACTTTTTTGTTAGTAACTATTTTTTTTGGGTTTTAGTACTTTTGTGAAATAGTGAATGCAATGAGAAAAAAAAAAAAAAAAAAAAAAGAAGAAGAACTGAAATTGCTGAAACTAAAAGCCTGTGGGTTAAGTGTCTGCTCTTCCTTATGTCTAAAACTGAGTCACATCATCACATCAGAGCTTCACATGCTGTTTTACATATATACACACATGTATAATCTGGATAGCTCTACAGGCCTGTCTGGGAATAAAGAAGTCTCATTTGCAAGATTTTCTCTTTTCCAGGGTAAAACTCTACAACTTCCCCACAGAGCTGTGGTTTTTAAGTTGGTCAGCATGGGAACAGATAAGAGGAAGGAAACTGAGACTCCATATCCAAGACAGTGTTCATTCTACTTTTGTGGGTAGCAGAAAATGATAAACAGAAGGTAAATTAGCAGACTTGGCAGAGCAAAAGAGAGTGTACAGAAGTCCTTGTGTGTCTGAGATCCCCCTACCTATATACACACACACTGACCTAGAAAGGGACTTTGGCACTCATTCAGTCAAAATACTTTGGGTTACATTTCCCTTTGTCTTAATTGATTTTTAAGGAATAAAACCCTATGACTGCAATGTAGTTATTCTATGTTTACACATGGTAGCAAAGTAGTTAATTGTAGCCTTTGAATTTATGCTTTATAAAACAACCAAGAGTCAAATTAATAAGGGAGGAGGTGGATGAGGTTATTGCTACAATCTTCTCCAAGTCATGGACTTTGTTCACATTCATTTGTTGAGGTCAATGTGCTGAGCCGGGAAAAGGCCCTTTAAAAGAAATACAGCACTTACTAATGAAACCCACATAATCAATAATGGTTCTTGGCTTGTTTGTTTTGATTACCCTCTCCCTTGCTGATTATCTAGCTTAAGCTTCCCCAAGTCTGAGTGTCTGTTTTTAAATCTCAGATATATGTGCACTACCCAGTGAAACACATCCAGGTTTTCTGAGAGGCCCTGCAGGAGGGGTTCAGGTAAGACACAGAGTGTGCTCACAGCACAGCTTGAGGGTTTCTGTGATACTCCATGCTGACATTTGCTCTATTTCCTCTATGAGTTAATTCACAAGTGTATGAATTTTGTCTCATTCCTGTATTTATTCACACTTTAGGACAAAGTTGTAAGTCCACTGTGCATTTCCTAACATGCTGCTTCTAAAATCTATCTGTAGAGCTCTCTGTGACAAGCTGAAGAATTGATGCATGAATTAATCACTGTACAGTGAATAGCCCATTGCTTGTTTGGCTGCTCTGAGTCCAGCCTGCTCAGCCATTTGCAGGATAAAACATTTCTGTTAAATGTCACCTTGTTATATATCTTGGTCTAATTTACAGGTATTTGTAGGCCATTTGTCTTAGCAAGAGAGGAATTTTTCTTCTGGATACCAAACAAATAGGTGTTAAAAGCAACATTACTGCACTAAACTCTTGGGATGTTTTTAATGAAACCTGCAAGTGATAAATCACATTAAATATGAACACAGAAATTAAACAGCCAGAAATAATAGCTGATAATTTTGTCCTCAGGAAGAAAGTTACCTCCTAAAAAGCTTGAAAATACATGCTTTTCAGTTTATTTAAATGCTAAATATTTAAATATATAAAAATATTTTAATTTTAGATGGTTGAAAAGGCAAGGCCCGTTTTTTAAATTTGAAATTATCTATTATGTTGAACTGAGAAACACATAAAAACAAAAAAAACACCAACTGTTCATATTATAATGAAACATTTCAGCATTAAAAATATATATGGCTCTTTCTAGTGTATCCTCTAGATTAGATTTCAGGGATAGTTGTTTTTTCACCTTTGAATTTTTTGAAGTTTAAAGTTGTATTGTAATTTTATATGAACATTTACTGCAAAAAAACCTCAAAAAGTTTGATATCATAAGAACATAGTTCTTTATTGTTATATTTTTCCAAGAAAAGCTTTAAAATTATAAAGATGGGAATAATTAAAGAATAAATTAAAAATAAACAGATTTTTTTTAATTGAAGTTCAAGGCTTTTTAGAAAAAAAACTATTTCATCAATTTAATTATATTTTATACTTATTTCCATTTGATTTTTCTTTAAGAGTTAGGAGTATTAAATGAATTTCAAACACATATCAACTCATCACACAGAAACATCAAAGTAACACTTGCTCTTGCTTTATAGCCAAAAAATTTGCCAGAGCCAAGGTTAACCCTTAAAATTGATGTTCTGTAGCACAGTCCCACCATAAAGGCATGCATTAAGTAGAGGAAAGTACAATCAATATACAAATAACAAGAAAGGTCATTGTTAGTTGTCAGTATTTCTAAGGTTTATGTGCCATTCAATGAAGAAAGACAATTTGGGATGTGCACAGATTTCATGGTATGAGGTTGGATCCTGCCCTACATAAGGTTTGATTGAAAATTTCCTCCACAAAATGGCCTGAAAGATGTGGTATATTTTAAATATACACACGTCACGTGTCCTGTGTCTTGTTTAGCTGATAAAGCTGAGCAGCATCTTCTTCACAGTATTGAATTTTATATTATCAATTCATTCCAGATTTGTATAGCTTTAGAGACATTTTCAATTCTTGTTCACATTAATGGGAAAGAGCTTGGGTATACCTATGAAATATTTAAATATTTGTTTTAAAATGTTCATGAATAGTTGAAGACAGGAGGGTAATTTCCAGTCAAAAATTAAAAATTACCTATTACTATATATACAGTAGTAAGTTTATCAGATTGCACAAAAAAAAAAAAAAAAAATCCACTCACTCTATTTCAGGTTGAAATTTTACCTGTTTCCCAGGAGGACTAGCCAATTTCTGACTTGTCATCAATTTGTAAGAGTTCACTAGGAAGAAATAGAGTTTATAATGAGGTTATGAACAGCAACTTAAGGATAGATTCCATAAAAATTGGGTTTGGGAGGTTAGATGGCAAACTGTTGAGGCCAAGCTCCAATCAACATGCACACAGTGAGCTTGAGGATGTGATTACCTGGCTGAGCACCTGGAGATTGCAGCCCCACGGACTGTGATGTACTGATCTCTCTGATCACTGCCTTTAATAAACTTAAATAAAGTCATGGCAAATCCTCCGGGCTGAAGTTCCCAAGGAGCCCTTGCAAGAATCAGTGCAGCTCCGTGGGCAGAGTTCACTTTGCTGTGATTGTGCTGCTGGTGCTTTGTAAAAGTGTCCCCTGCATGGCCTTCAGCAGCTGCAAAGATCACCTTCACTCTTAAAATTCCTCTTGACCTATATGTACAAGGTTATGAGGCACAAATTGTCATGGTCAATCTCTTCCCTTTCTCTTGTGCATCTAATTGCTTCTCAGAATGCATGACTTCTCTGAAATTGCAGCCCTGGCTGCAAAACTAACCATGAGTGGATGGTCATACAAATCAGGCATTAACTCTTATGCAAGCAGTATTCTGGACAAAAAGTGAGTATTTTGTAAAGGCCATTTTCAAGAAAGTCTGGTCAGCACTCTGCTTTTTGTGCATCTGCCTAAATGTCTTTTCATGAAGTGTATATTTAAACCCTTTGCTGAACTGGCATATCAACAACAAAATGTTTCCGTGGAATGCAAACCAAGGGGGCCAAAATTCTCTAGGAACACAAGAAAAATTCTATCTACCTGCCTTAGACAAGGCAGTAGAGCTCCCTGGTTTAGGAGTTCTGACTTCCAAATATGTGATACTGGATTTTGCTCTGTAGAAGTTGTACTGCCATGGGACAAACAAATGGCCCAAACTCTGAATGCTTTGCACACTTAGAGCACTGGACAGTGAGCTGAGTGTGGCCATATCATCTCTGATGGAGAAATGAGTCTGTATGGGGCTGCAGCAGCAGTAATTAGCAGGACTATCTGGAATTACTAGGACTATCTGGTGTCAGCAGCAATTACCAGTCACATCTTCAAGGATCTCCCCCTGGCTCCATTACTGTTCCCCTGGCTTCTTTGTACAGCTACTAGATTAATTTCTTAGTCTGTCTCCTTTTATCTTTGGAGAAGTTAAACTTTGTCTTGCCCAGAGAACTGAGATGAATATGACCTGACAACTATTACTTGAATGTTGTAAAACCTAAATGTACAATACCCAAGATGAGTGAGTATTATTAGCTGGTAAGTATTATATGGAAATGCTAATAATTTTAAATTCAGAACTAGGTATGAAATACTGGATTCAAAAGCATGATTTACTGCTGAGTGAAACATCATCTGCACTTCATTCTAATTAGCTGGATTAAACAACTGCAGTGTACATGGCAAGGATGAAATACTGTTAATGAAAGCCTTCAGTCCAACTAGCACTCATGAAAGTCAAGTGGTCAACAATGTTGCCTTTATTATGTTTTTTTTGTGGTTGTTTTTTAGTTTGTTTGGGGTGTTTTTTGTTTGCTAGTTTGTTTAGTTTTTAAATGAAAAGATGTGTGGGAAGGACTGTAAGTCATAACTGTATTTAGAATCCTTTTAGACCTGTTCAGTCTCAACTATTGACCCCTACCCTGATATTTACCCCTCATTCTTGTATGCCCTTGTATGCATATGCAGATATAGGAGGCCTTTGCTCAAAATAAGTATAAATAGGTAATATAAACCCTACAAGAGATGAACAAGTCCCAGGACCATTATTGCTAAGATTGTGCAATGAAAATAAAATCATAATATCTGCATAACCTTCCTGTTTATTCATGCTGCACACTTTATGCAGTAAAATGAGGATATATTTCCACAGCTATGTAGCAGAAATAAGAAAGCTCTCTAGTAGTCACTGCGTCATAGAACTAAAGCAAATATCTAAAAATAAGATAGAAGTCATAAAATTATAAAGCTGTGTAAGAGCAGAGCATCATAGTCAGTGAATTGGGAACTGTGCAAAGCCACTGGTTCTGTCTGTATGGTAGAAAAACTATCATAACTAAGCCTAAAATAAATTTGTATAAAATAAGGAAAGTTTCTGACCAATTTCCTGCTGCTTATCTGCACAATTTGGATCTGTCAAACACACCTTTATGTTTGTGCTGTTTGGATACTTCTGTGTTATCTTTTTCAGAATCTTCAGTCTAAATTTCAGTTTTTTGTTCAGTTTTTCTTCTTCTTAAAACCCTCATGTAGCTTTACTCTTTTTTTTTTTTTCTTTTTTATTTTTTGTTACTCTAAAGGTGTAAGTTTGATCTTTATTCCTTAAAGACTTGGATATCAAAGGAACTTCTATTCAGTTTGATATATATGAAAAAGACCAAGATGCCTTCCAGGCAGCTGGTCAAATCAGAAAGCTATCAGAGCCCAGCTCTTGGTGGTGGGCAGGATATCTGAAAGAAAATCGTCCCCCATGGATTTCACTCAGTTTCTGGAAACCAAGCCAGTGCAAGTACAAAAAGGGAACAAGCTATGGGCTCAAATATGTCATTTCTGCAAGTTTCAGTTGCAGAATGCTGATAACTGCATCCTTTAACTTGCTGGGCAATAAATTTATGATTCATTGGATAATCATAACTTCTGTGCTAGATTTCCTCGATGTCTTCTCTTTGGTTTTAATGTAATTTCTTTTAGACACTGGACTTGCAAAAAGTTTGGCGGAAAAGTCAGAAACTTATTACTAGGTCCTTAACAATTAAGCTAAAACACCTTTTCTTGTCATATATCACATGTTGGGATCCACAAAAAAATAAAAAAATCCACGTTTAAATGTTTATATTGCAATTTTTTAGCATGGTAAAAGATGGTATTTTCTTAAGTATAATTTTGTTACTAAATGCCTAAAAGAGATTTTTAGTGACCATTTCAAGATAAAGTGATTGACAAATCTGCAGTTTGTGTGATGAACTTTCTTTGGATGGGGAACATTCTGCTTTTCTCACATACATTGAATTTATACTGGTGTCAGTGTGGTAGAGTAGGAAGACTCAGCAGAGTCCTATTGACTGTGGCCAGTTAAATGGACAGAGATTTTTGCTGATTGAATCTTTCACACTCTATACTGCACATCATTAATTAATGGCTCAGCATGTGCTAAGGCTGAGAAAAACAGCTCTGCACTGGATGCTCAGAAGACAAGATTTATTTTCAAGTACCTTAGGTAAGATTCAAACCACAGACCAAGAGAACAATTTCATCACTACTCCACAAGTAGAGTTTTTCCTGACAGCAGATTTAAATAACTATCAGGCATGTTCCATATAACCCTTCCCTGACCTACAGCCTCACATTTCAGTACAGAACCCATGCATGTTCTTGAGGGACAACTGCTCTCCCTGCACAAACATAAACTCAAATTCTTCAAATATTCCCATTTTCCCAGCCATTTATTGTGCTACATGAAATATGTTCCAATTGCTTTTATTGCAGTAAATTCAGCAGTAACTGTAGCCTATTTAAAACCATTTTAGCTAAACATATATTACTGCTTCTACAAGTAGAGCCTGAAATTTTCAGAAGTGCTCTCCTCTCTTTTCAGTGCCAGGGGGAACGGAAGGTAAAATACAGTGCTTTAAAAGTAAGCCTCTTCCATCTGGTTAGCTACCCTTAGACCTACTTTAGTCTGCCAGGAACAGCCTAAAATTGTTTCTATTTTTCATCTGTAGTTAAAACACTAACAGGCATAATGAGAACAGGAGCTTTTATAAAATTACTGACTGCCAGGATGATGAATTCATTCTCTTCTGTTAAAATGAGGCTGTGTTTTAGGTTTGATGTCATCCTATGATGTTTGGCTATTACTTTGCTTTTAAAGTAGCTAAATGAACCTTTTCTTAATACTCAAGAGCACTCTTCCTGCTGCTATATTTCAGATTCTCACAGAATTTTCATTATAATACTGTATTTTTGAGAGCCTGTGACTTCTCTGCAAAATATCCTCCAGGCAAAAAAAAGAAAAAGGATCACAGTCTCAGCTTGGAAGTAAATCAAGAATGGCTTATTTAAGTTGATTTAAAAAACATAGTATGAATTTTTATTATTTTTTCAAGGTTTTTTTAAATTTTTTTTTATTTCTACACATTAAAAAAAAAAAAAAGTCATTCAGAATTATTCTTTGTGACTAGATCAGCTCTCAGTCTTTAAACAAGCATGAAAGATTTGATTTGTGTTTACCAGTACAGTCCAGAGTAATTAAATCAGTTTATGTTAAACCTGGAGTTTTCTAAACTCATGATCTTTTAATATTGAGGAGTTTTGGGATTTTGGTTTCTTTTAGGGTTATTTTTTGGTTTTGTTTGTTTATTTATTTATTTATTTATGGTATATTTAAATGTGTGTCTGTGATTTTGTACTTCACTATTTTGTTTCATAAACTGTAAATCTATTTATATTGTATCTAAACACAACACAAGTCCATGACCTCACTGCTAAAATCTCCATTAAAACCAGGACTCTCAAACAGGCTGCTGAACATCCCTGAAGAATCCCACTCAGATGTTGGGATTCTCCACCCTCCATCCCTACTAGCAGTAGTTCCAGGAAGAGACCCTAAATCTCCTCTCCCCTTCTCCTCTTTCCAGGAATGGTGCTGACAGGACATGTCAGGGGCTCTGGTACTTGTGGGGGAGGGATGATATTTTGCTTTAGATGAAAAGGAGATCTCAGTGCTTGCAGGTTACCCCACTGACAAACAGACAGGAACAGCTTTGATGCCTTTTCCTGCATTTTTTTTTTTTTTGCAGGTTTGCTTCATGATCTGTCCTTTACCACATATTTTTTTCATGGTTCATCTCTGTGTTAGTATCTATGGGGAGCTCTTTGGCTAAATACTAAATATATGTTGTTTTTATTTGAGCTCAGAGGGTGCAATGGTCTGTGGCCATGCCAGCACTGAAGATGCTGTGTGATCTTGCTGATCTGCAGCAGTTCAGGGGCAGAGCACAGGATATAACTTGCTTCAGTTTCCCAGCCCCAGGGCCTTAAAGGGTCAGTGAAGATGAATGGAGTTGTCCTGCTAAACTGTTTGCTCCTTTTTCTTTCACTTAAGGGATGAAACCATGTTTTCTAACAGAATACAATTGTTCTTTCCTTGAACTGTGGATATTCTTTACATTTCTTCTTGTGTAGGACGTTTGATCCTACTGAGGTTCATGTGGGCAGTGTGGAATATTGCTGGGTTAAATGCATTAACCCTCATATCTCATTCATGTTAATTTGTTGGGCTTTTTAAAGTGTTGTGTCTGCTTAGATTTTAAAACCACAACGACAGTCACACATGCAGACTGTGCAGACTTCTATCAATGGCTCTGTGAAGGTCAGTGATGCATAACTTAGGGAATAATCATTCAGTCTAATGTCTTTACGATGAAGCTTCACCACTGTTTATCATCCTTACAGAAAATCTATTTATAGGTATTGAAACCCAAAGTGGAGATTTTCAGGATTAATTTGCAGGATTAATTAATGAAAATAAGTGCATGCATTTACATTGCTGAACAATATTCCAGTTCTGAAAACTGATAGTAGATTAAATTAAGAATATCCTTGTTATGGATCAAATTCTACTTTTCTGTGCAGATCTGCATTTAACAATCAGGTGATAAGGCACCTAAAAATAATTTTATTTTATGTGGTTTTGGAGATACAGAGTAGATTAAAATGTCCATGTAAACACTGCAGTTAGTTACTTCATAAAATTGTTCTACTGACATCAAAGGACATGATGCTATCCACTATCACCTTAGCATCAGGCCTGCTGGAGGTGTTTAATTTTAATTTTAATATTAAATTTTAATTTTAATTTTAATTCTGTCACTATCCTTCTGCACAGTTTGGAGAAATTGGTTAATAAACAGAATATGTCAAAATATAATAATTTCTTCCAGTCCACAAAATGATATTTTGTTTTAAATCTATTTATATATATAATCTATAATTTTAATATTTTATATTTTTTAATCTATAATTTGTTTTATATCTATAAGAATCAACAGTTCAATGTCAATTTAACTCCCCTAATATCAATTGGAACTCACCTTATACAGAATCTAATATTCTTGCCTAGAAAAAAAATGTGACAAAAGAGGAGTTTCTTACCCTCTTCTTACTTCAAATTTCAAAGTACTGAAGCCTCAACAGCATTGCATGAAAATCTGTCTCTTGAATAGCCTCAGCTTTTAGAAATATTGAGGACTTCTTGCTATGGGCACATCAACCCTACAGTAATGATTTGTACTGTGAACAATACTGGAATGAAAGGGACAAATGAAAAGGGAACTCCAGGGTCACCTGTAGTGCCACATTGACAAAGTCACCTGGATGCAGCCCCCCAGTACCTAAACAGATAATAATAAACAGAGAAAAATATTTGATTGCCTCTGCCCCATTCATCAATTCTGTTCTCTGAAGTTCTGAGTTCTTTGTAGCCTAATGCAGGCAGCATGGCCAACATATAAAAATTTCAGTATCGATTTATATCTGAAATTAAAATTTTAGGAGTGTCCTTTTATTTCATACAGAATAAACATTCATCTTAGCAAGGAGACTTTTACTTCATAAAATAATATGCAAACTTTATAATCCCTTGATTGTATTTTTCATTTTGCATATATAAGTGTTAAGAAAAGTTTAGATTGAAAATGTGTAGTAGCCTAGTTGAAGGTAGATAATACAGTCAAGGAGAATGGAAATGGCCCAAGATTCAATTAAATTCAGATAGTTTTCACTGGAAAAATTCTCTTCCTATTGGCAAGGGGCAGTCAGACAGTTAACTGGTAACATTTCCAAATCAGTAACATTGCACAATTCATGTTAGGAGAGAGTGATGAGCAAAGTGATATATTAAATAAGAATATCTTTTGTTGGCCAAGACAAGCTTTGCAGGGACTGGTGTAGGACTCAGGGACTCAAATCATTATCAGATTAAATTAAATAAGAAATAATGTGGATGTGCTTCATGCAGTTGCAGCAGCAAATTCAATTAAATTTAAAGTTCAAAATCAAACTTGCATTTTTCAGTGGCTAGATCTAATGGAAATGGGGGCTTCCTGAGTGATACTCTTCCTTTGCTAGTGAAGGGTATTCTGATAAAAGAATAAGAGCTTTTAATTTATTTTTCATTATTGTTATTTTAAAGGTTCCAAAATAACTAATTGCTACAGTGCTTGGGGTTATTTTCCCTGTGTTCATAAAAAATTAGAGATATGTAATTTTTATCCACAATGACAATGTCTGAAGGAAATGAATTTCTGAAGGTGATGACATTGCTGCAGACTAAAATGCAGATGAGAGGAAGAGGAAGGAGGGCATTTGAATTGTAACTGAGAACAAACTGTGGAGAGCAGACCTAGAAGGTTCTAATCTAAAATGATAATTACACTATTGTTTTCTTATGTGCTTTATTTTTTATGCTTTGCTGTCTAAAGGATTTAGGAATCCTCAGCTTCAAAGTACTTATATTTGCCTCAGGTTTTAAAATTTTTAAGATTACCCATAGAAATTTTTGACGTGTTTGTTTAAGCATAAAATCAGATTTCAAATTTTCCATGAAATGGGATGGGAAAAATCAGTCTGAAAAAACTGAATCATTAAATATTATTTCAAATTTCTTTGTTTTGAATATTTTTAATTGAACACTGTATTCCAGTGCTCAGTTTTGAATATTGTAATCAAACACAACATGATGAAATGCATTGTCCTGAAATATAATTTTAAAAATTAATATAGAACTATATGGATTTTATATTTGACAAGTAAGCTTACAGAAATAAAGCCTGTGAACTTTCAGATTTAATCCTGCATGTGTGCTAAAACAGTCTTAAAGGAATATTGACAGGCAACTGTGCAAGATGAGGTGCTAGCCATTATTGGCTAGGTTGGGGAGCAAAGTAATTCCCCTGAGTTTGTGTGGGAGAGGCCTCCAACTAAGATCCTTACAAGAGAGCATTGCTTGCTAAATTTCCAAATGCAGTGCAGGTGCAGCAGGTTGTCTACATTGCCCTTTTCATTTTTTTTTTCTTTTCCATATCTGTGTCTAGTGCTTTTTGTTGCCACTGTATGCAGCTCTCTTAGAATGAGCCAGTATTTCAAATGTTAAACCTATCTCCTGAAAATAGGATATGCAGAAGAGATAAACTATCTCAGGCCTGCTTTATTGCAGGTTGAAGATAGTAATTTGTGTGTCTTCAGAGCCCTCAGTCTTCAAAGAACTCCCTCCTGGTGAGTAAAATATAAATGACTTAGAAGATATTATTTGATGTGTTTTGACGCTGCCTGTTTAAGGCATCATATGATGATTGATAAGTTGGGTAATACAAGACAACACTTCTAAAAGAAATTTCTAGCCTTGCATTTTAAAGTTGTATTACATTGCTGATATTTACTAAGCTCTTCTTAGCACTCTCTAACACAGTTCACAGGAGCTTTTTCTTCTCTTAGGTTTAATGTGTGTTCAAGAGGAAATATGCTAGAAAGATAAAAAAGTAACTTCTCATTGATACATGTCATGTAGAATCTTGAATGTATGAGACAAAAAATTCCAAAAAGATGACTCTACTAGAATTTATGTGGGTTTTTTTCTCACTTTAAAGTGTCTGCTCTGAGATGAATTAGCTGTGAAAAAGGCTGAGTTCTGTTCATGGCTTATCTGCATAAAAAGTGACCTTAACTATTCAATTTAGCATTATTGAAACTTCTCCTTAGTGTCCTGCTTTTGATCCAGACTCTCCAGTTATGGTCCAAATCCACTTTAGGCAAAAAAGTTCCAAAATACCTAAAAGGACAGATTTTGAGATAGGGCAAAGCCTATCATGCTTTGACATTATTCAGCATTCACCTGTTCATTATTATTCTTAAAGACACTTTTTAAGTGATGGAATTTTATTTGTCAAAGGCCAAAATGTCATTCTTGTAAATAAGTCAAGTATTATTGCTTTTTTTGCTTCTTCTGTTGCCAGGTTTTGATTGCACCTACTTCTTCCTTTCTTTGCATTTGACTAGGTCTTTGGTTTCAGCAATGTAAATACTTCCAAAATCAAGTAGATGGCAAAAGAAATATGCAAAAATATTTGAGTAGTGTTGTGATCTTTCATGGAACTGCAACTCACAAACTCTGCCCTGGACATTCTTTCAATTAGGAGAAAATAGAAAGGGAAATCTCTTAGGTTTTCATTATACTTGAGATGCTACTGATAAACATTTTTAATCATGACAGTGTCTGTAGGCTTATTTTGGGGGAGCAAATGAGGGTCTTCAAGGGGCAGGATTTGGTACCTTACTGAAAAGAGTTGGAGAATGCTTTGAAGCAGACTGAATCACTGAAGCAGATAATAGGCAAAAATTTTCTTATTGGAAACAATTGTTTAAAATCTAAGAAGCAGATAGTACCACAAAAGAGTTATTTTTCCCAATATTTTTGCAATCACATTAATTGTAATTGCTCCTGTATAAAGAATGATTCCTATTATAAGGTGTTCCTAATGTTTCTTGATTATTAATCACACAGTATCATTGCTGGATAGTTCAAAGATGTATTCTCCTGGAGAGTCAGTCTTGGAATTTTCAAGCCATTAATACCATTTAGCTGCTGGAGGCCTCTCTGGCCTCCCAGTGAGGCAAATTCTCTGTCAAGGGAGTCTTTTTCTGATTTATTCTTTTATTGGGGCTGGTGACTTAAAAGTGCCTTTGTGTCTGAAACTAGTATATTATGTGTTTAGAGAATTTTTATGGTATCAAAGAAAAAGCAAGTGCTGAAAGAAATAACTCCTATTTTTCTCTACAAGGTCCTTTTCTATTGATTGGATGTTGGCATTAATTGCACTCTATGATCCAGTTTTGTGGTTGTCTATTCTTCCATGACTAGACAGCTAAGAAGTCAGTGTTAAGAGATGTCATTAATAAGAAAAAGCATTATTTTATTTTATTTTGGTAAGACTCTAGAAAAAGTACTGAAATAAGTATTTTTCTCTTCCACAGAGAAGTGGAAGAATGGTTTCTCACTGACTTGCAACTGAATATAAACTAAGGTACCTAAAGAGGAACTAGTTAGGAAAAACTTAATTAAATATTTGTCAGGAATATATTCCTTAGCTGTGTAATAATGGGAGAAGAGTGTAGAAAAGGTCTTAACCAGAGCAGTGTACTAGATAATCAAACATTGGGAAGGTAATCAAGGTACTGGGAAGGGAAAGATGCACAAGAAACAAGTCATTGCAAAATACGTTGTCTTATTAAAAACCTTAGTTGCTTTTGCTTTCACTAAGATATAATTTCATCTTTATGTTGATGAAATTTCAGTATCTGAGTCAAATCTTATTTCTGTCAAATGCAGATTATGTAATTGACTTAGAAAAGAGCCAGAAGGCAAGTATTATGTCAATGTGAAATCTTAATGGTAGGAAATTGATAATTTGGAATTGAATAAAAATGTTTTTTGTTTCTGTTCATTTTATTGTCTTGCAAATGATCACTTAAAATGCCCCTGGCTAAAATTATAAATTAATTTTTCTCAGGAACATTTAATGCTCTAATTCTTCTAATTTTGTAAGTAAAAGTATCCTTATGAATTAGGAGAACTAAAAACCTAATTTCCATTCTTAAATGAAATTAACAGAATCTATTCAAATTGTAAGTTAGTTATTGTGCTTATTTTGAAATGACTGTATTTTAGCATATGAAAAATGTTTATTACTCACTTGAACCAAAAATAATTAAATTGACATTTGACAAATGTTGAAGGCTTGCCAAAGGTTCATTTTGTAAGAATGATTCTGACAGTATTTCAAAATACTGCTTATCCCAATCATGAAGTCAGTGGTGGGGAACTGTAGTCCATTTTTTTATTTCACATGTTGAAATTTATTGTCAATATATAAATTAAACTGAAAAATGTTTGAACATATAAGGAGAACAGACCAGCAGTTCAGATAGTGTAGTCTTTTTATCTTACTTAAGGTGTGTGGAATGATGGTGATTTATGACAGTTTTGGATGTGACAGTATTTTATCTAAATGCATTAGAGCAAGGTCCCCAACCTTCTCTTATAATCAGCCTGAAGGACAAATGGATTTGTCTGGTTTATATCCTTGCAGAAAATTATCTAGTCAAAACATAAATATTAGCAAAGGATTTTTCTGGTAATAAGACTACCATTTAAGTTGCAGCATGAGGTTTCAGGTCAAGTTGAATTTTCCTGTCTCTTAGAGGGATATTAAAATCTTTGGATCTTAAGTTATTTTTCCTTTCTGTCCTTTTTTTCTCTAGCTGAGCTCCCTTTTCCTGCACAGGTTTCTAAAGGGAAGGGGGATGTGGTATCTTGTTTATGAATGCAGGTGCCTCAAAGATAAGATTTGTAGAGAAAGCTTGAAAAAAGATTTTAATCTTTGTTTTTCTTCTCTTACAACAGATTTTACAGGGATAACTGTAAATTCTTGTGGTAATTTAGTCCTCCAGGATAGTACTTTATGGAATTTGCTCTAGAGCTGTGTCAGCACAATTTTTACTTCTTAGAAGGAATGAGTGTAGAGAATGACTTCAGAAATTGTGAATTATCTCGGTGTCCTGAAGAGTCTCAGACTGGTGTGATGGAAGAGAATTACCTGATTGTCTGTTTATGGTCCCCAAAGCCTAAAGTTTCTAAGATCACACTTTCTAGATGGAAGGCATAGAAGAGAATATGGTGCTTTGATTTGTTTCCTTTCAATGGAAATTTCTGGAATGTTTTTAGTGTTTTGCTCCCTGAAGGAGATGTGGAATTTATTAATCTGTGAATCTGTAAATAACTATGTAATAATTATGAAGAAAAGCAATTCCAATCTCTCCAGCACTGTCTTAATAGAGGAAATGCTACCTCAAATATCAACTGTAAAAAGCTGTCTTAAGAATATTATTGCAGAAAAAATTTGAAACAAATTGCTCCTTTCAAAAGCCAAGGCATTTTATTGTAATTCTTATGCTCAGTCCCACACTGTGTGCACAGTAGCATTTCATCTGGGAAAGAACTTCAAGCTTTGCTCATTCAAAGTTGTGCATTACCATTGTCTCCACTGCAGGCAGATTCTGCAGCTGGCTGCAATGCTCAGGACTCCTTAGGGAATTAGCCCCTCTGGCCAGGGTATCCTGAAATCTGAGCTGGGGGAGTTGCTTAATCACCAAACATTATTCTTTAGGAATGCTACCAGTGTGCACACTCTCCAACACTGCCTCTGTGCTAATAAAAAGTCATTTTGTAAAGACCCTGTGTTGAAAAGAAATATAGATATTTAAGTGAAAAATTTCTGGTTTCCTAGCAAATAGTTCTAGCCCTTATCAGTTATTTATGGGAGGGAGGGCTCCTCTGTGCCCCTTTTCTCCTGCAGAAACTGAGAAAGAATTTTAACGTGAATGTTTCTGTGATGATTTGTAGTAGGACAATGTTAAGTGCTGTCATAAAATCTGCCTTCAGGCAGACTGCAAATACTCTTGCTTTCTGTAGATTTTTGTGAATCCTAATATCAGTGATTCTGAGCCAAAGAGCTATTACTTCTCCTCCAGTTTTCTTTCAATGGCATTCCCTCTAAGTTTTGTAATACATATTGGATAAAATGTAATTAAACAAAAGGCAATACATTTTAAAGATGTTCTAAACTTTCTGCCACTTTACTCTCTAATGCCTTAAATTTCACATAGGACCTATAGACCTCAATAGTTACCACTTGGCCTTTCCAGATGCAAATTTGGATTGTGCTGGTGCTTTTAATCATTTGCTCATATTTTCTCATCTCCTACCAGAATTTGAATCTCTGTTACCAAAGTCAAAGATCATATAGAAAATAAGTATAGAAAGCTGCAAGTACTTCTGAGAAGCACTTGTATTCTATTCACTCAGATCATTCAGCATCAGGCAGGATCAGAAGAGATGGAAAAAAATTTTTGAAGTCATGAGCATACAAATATAATTAGAGTTGAATTTTACTTTCAACTTTAATAGATATATTCTTACATATTTTTTTTCATCCTGTTAAAATGGCCACTTTTCCATATAGAATAAAAACAAAGCTGTGGAAGGTAATATATTTAATTTACCTTCCTAAGACCTTCCGTTCAGGCCTTTCACTGAATATATACTTTTTGAAAGGAATAAATTGTTCAAACTTGCACGTTTTATGGGTTATTTTTTTTTTTTTAAGCACGTTGCTGTTAGTTCTGCCTTGCATTTCACTGAGCTCCAGGAAGAGAATTTGGTCTACAAGGAAATATGCAATTGTCCATATCAGCTGAGCAGCACAATTGCATTGAATGGCATTGGAAACATTTCCTTACATGAGTGATGAAGTGTCAGATGCTGGACAATAGCTCTCCCAGAGGTTTCAAATGGCATGCAATCAAATCTTTAATAATGCTTGCATATGAGCACATAAAGACCCACAAACCAGTAGGAGAGTTGTTAAAAATGATGAGAGTCACAGAATTATCTTTGTTGTACAGACTCTCAAGACAGCTGCAGTATGTGCATTATAATAATTTTTCTTAATTTAGCAAGCTGCAGATACTTCAGGTGTAAACTAGGACAATGTGTTGGAGGGGATATAAATGTATAAGGTCAGAGGCAGAAAATGAATTCAAGGGGAGAGCAGAGGGGGCCAAGAACAGGAAGCATGGAGGGCTCCCTATTAGAATCTAATATATCCAGTAAGTTCTGTGGTTCTGTACTGGGTGATGCAATGGTGAAAAAGTTGATGGGACTTGAAGACTTAAAGCAAACTAGAAATACATAAAATCTCCTTAGTTCTAGTTTTGGTGATAATCTGGCAAGATTATTTCAGTGAACAAGTTTGCATGAATCTGCTGTTCACTTAAGGGTCAAATTATCTTTATACAGTGTGGAATTACACAAAAAAATGAAAGGATAGAACTTCTGCTACAGTTGGTCCTCTGGCACCACATTTGGATGTATTGTTCATCATAATACCATGCCTGATGAATGGTTTCATAGAAACCAAATAGGCTTTTTCTGTAGAGTGTCATGACTAATCTGTCTCTCATTAATTTGGCAGAACACATTATAAAATATTGATGTGGATAGCCTAGATCCTTCCTCATAAATAGAGCAAGGTTTTACAAGGAATTATTTTGAATTAAAAATGCTATTTTACCTATGAATTTTAAAGGTCAAAATATATGCCAGGCACAATTATGCTGATTGACAGATTGGAAGGTCATGGAAAGGAGATTTATCCATTAAAGGATGAGGCAGAAGAAGTGGGCAAGAAAAAAGGACTGTGGTGGGTTGACCATGGCTGAACACCAGGTACCCACCAACCATTCTGTCTCTCTCCTTCCTCAGCTGGGCAGGGGAGAGAAAATTTGCTGAAAGGTATTTGGTTCTGTCCTTGCATTGTGTTTATGTGGCAAGGTTTTCTACTGAAGGGGCTGCAACACAGACACCAATGTCAGATATCAATAACAGCCTGGGGGAGGAACTCCTGGGGAGCAGCCCTGAGGAGGAGCTGGGGGTTGAGAGCCCAGGGAAAAGCCTTTCCCAAGCAGGGGCAGTGGGTTATAGGGGGATTCTTCCCTGTCCTCTGCTCTGCTGAGGGATCACCCACAGTGCTGCCTCCAGCTCAGGGACCCCCAGCATAAGAAGGACATGGACCTGCTGCCATGGGCTCTGTTTTTGACTTGCTTTTCAGTGCACACAAAGACAAGAAGGGAAGCAGAAGAGCTGTCTTCCTTCTTTTATTTTGGGTCAGAAGCTCCACCAGCAGAGGTAATGAAGTCTTAGTTTCAGCATGGTCTCAGATTCCTCCTTACTCTGAGCTGTATTTCTCCTTTATCCATAGCCTGGTGTCCTGATCCTCCTCCACCCCCTTCAGCTCTGTTGTGTGCTTTAAACAACCACAAGGTGTGCTTGTTCACCTTCCCTCAGAGGCAGCACCAGCTGACAGGGAGCTCTGCTCCCACTGCAGGTACCAAAGCAGTCAGGCAATGCACACAGTTCTCCTGTGAGCACTCTGGGTCACACTTTGAAAATTGCCCATTATATCTCCTAATTACCAGGTGCTATTACAGACATGGGTGAGCACTGGGTGGAGAATATGGAGAGTGCTTTCAGAAACAGTGCATCAAAACATCACTGCTCCAGATATCCTTCAGGTTTGGGGTGATATCTGAAACAGCAAAACCTGTGGGTGGAAATCAGGACAATTGCATTTTCTATACTGTGCATCTCCAAAGGCCATGAAATTCCTCTTTTTTTTTTTTTTTTTTTTTTTTTTTTTTTTTTTTTTTTTTTTTTTTAATTATTTTTTTTCTTTTTTTTTGTTTCTTCAGCAGTCTATGAAGGCTCCTATAAGTACAGTATTGGTATTTGCCCACCAAAGTGATGTCTATTTTGAGTCTGAGAGCCATGGACCCAAATTTTCCAATCACCTTTCCAGCACTGTAAAAGTGACTAAAAATCAAACAACAGTTTGTGTCTTGTTGGAGAGCTGCAAGTGACTAAAGAGGAGTCAAACTGGAACCAATTTGGGACCAATCTCTGAACTCCCAAGTAATTCTATTTTATGACAAATAATCCATGTGGTTAATTTTCAATTATGTAGTTTATTTGCTTTTTATGTAATGCAATCATAGACATCCAGTATATTTTTCAAATCTGAATAAATTATTTCAAATGAAACACTAAAATCCATTATTAATTACATTATAATGCTCAAATCAAATTCTGCTTTGTGGCTGGCCAAAAATACAGTTTCATTATAAGATTACAAACCTTTTAAAATTAAGTAGCAACAGGCATCCATAGATGCAGAAGCTAACACTAATGCAGTTTAAGATGTATGATTACTAAACAATATCTTCAGAGGCTTATACCTTGACCACAAAGCTCTATCTTGTTTTATATTCTGTAGAACTCAATCTTAGCCACAAGATGAACTTAGTTTAGTCTTTTTTGCCTGTTGGTTTGTTTTGTTTAATTTTTTTTTTTGTAAAATAGGATATATATTTTCCAGGGTTCTATCATTTCATTCAAAGAGTTGAATCTGCAAATATTTAGCTCGTGTTTTCTTGTTGCACTATCTTAACTTTTTCTTTCTGCTGTCAATTTTAGTGATTAGTATGAGGAGATCCAAAATGAGCAGCTAGACATAATGAAATCCTGTGATGGCTTCTTAACTTGCATCTGTCTATTATTGTTTCAGATGAAGATTTTAGTGTCATTCTCTCTTAGGAATATTGAAAAAAAGACTTCTTGTTGTCGATAGGAAAATCAATGACATACATGTAGAGCTACCTCCTCATTTTCCTTTAGTGTTTCCATTCATATTTTAATATAAAAGTGATGACATAATATTAGCACAAATCTTGGTAATTATTTTCTTTTTTTTTTCTCTATTAAATCAAGTGATACTTGAATTGAATAATATCTTATATTTTCTACAGGCAATGACTGAAATAGCTTTTACTATGAATCTCTCAAGATGATACAGTAGAATCTGGACTTGTTGCTCACAGTTGGTACTATTTTAGTTATTTTTAAATAATTGAAAATGTGACTATTACTATACTCCTTTAGAAATTTTTAAGTTTTTTAATGAGACAACCAAGGAACAATTGAAAATGAGACCAATGTCAGAAATAAAGGGTAGGAGTATAAAAAAACGAAAATTAAAAAAGTCTTTCTTAAGTGGAGTTGGGTGACTGGGCTGGAAACCCAGAAATGGGATTATGAATGAAGCCTTAATTTGACTTAGGCAAGAAAGATAGATTGAATTAAAAAGCTTCTTTTTGTCTCAGTAATCATTTTAAGTTTTCAAGCGGTCTTCTATGATCTGCTGTGTTCAGTAATCTCTGGCTTTGCTCATCCAATCTGTCGGAGGTTATAAATAATGTGCTGCTGGGCCATGGGATGGTGATGCTGGGGTGTCCCCTCAATGAGATCCAGGGTTAGCAGGGCAAGATCACTGCAATGGGAAGAGCACAGAGGGTCAAAGACCCCCAGAGCTTCTCATTTTATCAACATCCTGTGCACTTGCCCTAAGCACCGAGTCATTCAGGGAAACCCAGTGTGTTCCTGCTTTTTGCTGGGAGGCTGAGATTGTTTAGAGAATTTCCTGTGCTCTGCTTATGCTACTGACTGCTTTCTACTGCCTGGGAGTGACAGAAGAGAAGCTGCAAAACTCTATCTCATTCAGGTAAATCATGCCTGTTCTTGCAGGATTTAGGGAGGCAGTGCAAATTTCCCCCTAATAAAAGTGTCTGAGCAGTGATCTCTGCGTGGGGCACTCTTGCTCTTGTGTCACTTGGACTGCACTGAGAATTTTATCAAATACTAACTCTTTATTTTGTCTACTAGTGATCAGATCCTGGCAAAAATAATTACTGACTTGGTAAAGGGGATTAAACCAAACCAAAATGAACATTTTGGCAGTGTCTCTGTTCTGTACCAACACATCTGTGCTCCCTCCATGCTGCCAGTGGAAAAGGCTGCTTTAACCCCAGGACAAGATGCATTACTCTGACTGCTTTAGAATCTGTTTGTTTCACCTCAGCCGCAGGGAAGTCTTAGTTCTTTTATGGATCCTTATTTTTCCCTGACAATAAACACTGGGAAGGTCACTTTGGTGTATGGCACAAATGTCCTTTCTTTTCCACAAAGTTTCTTAAAGTAACAGCTTAGCTTGGAATTTTCACTGGTTTGCTCAATTTGAGAGAAGTCAGCAAAATAGAGAAATTTTGGAGCTACCTAAAGAGCTGTTCTCTGAGAAGTGCAGTTTTGACCAAGGTAGAATGTTTCTTCTTGATATAGTCATTGATTATTTCTCTCTCCCCAGCTGGAAAAAACAACTTGAAAGCTGGAAGACATGACATATTCGAGGAGTAAGAGGGAAAAACAAATACACAGTCTTAATTGATGTCAATCTAAAGAGCCCAGCTAGAACAGTCTGTTGTCTATATCCTGGATAGCTTTAAATTTAATATAGCATGATTTACAGGAATTGTCTTGCCTCCGATTTACCGAACATGTCACCCTTCCTAATGCATTTTTGATTCTTTTCAGATCCCTCCTCCTGATAGAGAAACCATATCTTGGACCTATTTGGTCTTGTTTTTTTCTGAATTTCTCAACAGTGACAGAACTGTTGTAACCATATTATCTGTTGGTTATGCTCTTGTGGATTTTAAAAAACATGTAATTGATAAATGGAAAGCACATAGAAGTAAAGTTCCTGATTCTCTGACTGTGGTGAATATTTTTATGCATGGGCTAAAATTCAGATGATTGCTGTTCAAAAAGCAAAGCAAAACCAACAGTAAGTTAAAAAAAGAAGGAAATGGCCTAGTGGTTGTTGTAAAGTATCTTAATTCAGAGACATCTCCTGCTGCCTGAATCTATTTATTCTTGATGATATTTTAGTTTTTTTTTAAATTAGTGAGATCATTTAAAGGTAGTTTCCACTGAGCATGAATAGAGAATGTGGCCATACGACCTGGTGGCAGAAAGTCTTCTCTCAAGCTTATTTGTTTTTTGAACCTTTGAGATTTTTTTCCCCAAGGTAAAGATTTGGGGTGACTATTTTTAACTCCCTTTTGAATTGAAAGACTCTGGGATACATTCAGAGGATATACAGCTGTTAAGTGAGTGTAACAAACTTTTGAAACATAAAGAATGGAATAAGACAAGGTAAGGAGAAGGAAATAAGACCTCACAGAAAAAAAGATCCTAGTCTGGGGAGATGCCTCACTTTGAGGACTTCTTAAAAATCTTTCCTAAGTTTTATAGATCTTTTGGATGTCTTTGGAAAACTCAGCCTTCTTTGACTGAGTAATATTGAATACAGTAATCAAGTGGGGAAAATCTTGCCAGGAGCCACCTTCTCTGTATATGGGAAAAAGGTGCTAATGGGTATATCCTGCCTCAAGATACCCTATTGACTATATGGAGAGCAGAGGGGGATTTTGGCTTTAGTAATCCAAGCAGATCAAGACAATGAAGCAGTTGTGCAGATTGTGGATGTAAGATCTGCTCCCAGGCTTCTCCATCTTTGTGGCTCTACTTACCCCAACAGTCACAAAAACCCCAAAATAATGTAGAAGCTTATAGTGTAGGCAGATACTTAGTTAACTCTACCCAGTGCTCAGGGGGCGGTTGGAGCATTTTTCTGTGCCTATCATAAAGGTCTTTCTCATACACTCAAACTTTTTTTTTTTTTTTTCTTTCTTTTTGTAAGGGCTGAGGGTAGGGTGTTTGGGTATGTTTTTTGCCTCTGTCTTATCAAAGCAATGTACTGAAATCAAGATTCCTGAGGAAATTGCCATCCCCTGGAGTCTAAGGTGTGAATCACTACAACTGTATGGAAGAAACTGAAGTGATGCTGAGCATGTGTATTTAATTGGTCTGGGCAGAGCATCTCATCATTATAGATGCACTCTTTTGAACCTGATTTTGTGCTCAAAGCTGACTGGAGTAGTTTTCAGTGACCTCAAATTTCATCACAGAGCAAGTTTCAGAGATCATTTGCACACCGGGAGAAGGATCATTGTGTCTCATTTGGGATATAATCTTTTATCCTTTCTGTTGTATACCTGCTGAGTGCACTGAATAAAACCAAGAGCAATTTAATAGCTTTTCATGATGTGATGTCAAGCAGGCCTCAGGGGAAAAAGGCTTCTATTTTCCTGGCTAACCAACTTGCCATCGTGCCACTTTGCAGCACATGTACAATGTGTCACATCACATTTCCAAACTCTTGGTGGCAGATCTAAGTGTGCTCCTCCTCCAGTCCAGTCAGCCCTCCTTGTCTGAATCCACACTGCATTAGGTATGATAGCTCAGACAAGCCATTTCCCTAAAAGTAATTTTCTTCCAGCTGTGATAATGAATCCATAGGTCTGTGATACCCATCTACAGCACCTGAGATAACAAAACCCCTCACCTGAGCAAATTATCCAGCCTTCAAACCATTACCTGTAACTAAAGGCTTAGGATGTGGCTTTTTTAGACCTGCTGTACTGAGGTGTAAGAGGATTCTGCACAGCCCAACTCCTCTGAAAGCTGGCTTACAGCAAAGACCATTCCATTAAAAATGGAGGTGCACATACCTATATCTCCTTGTGAAGAATAATGTACTACAAAATTAATGACCTGGAACAACAGATGTTCTGGTACCTGACTGAAAAGCCAGAAGACTGAACTGGGTGCTTCTGGCTGGTCAGTCCCCTGTTCCCATATATATTCATTCCATGATTGCATTCAGCCCAGAAATCGAAAAAGGCTTTGTAACAGACCAGTGATGGACTTGAAAATTGGAGTTTCATTGTATTTTTCTAGGTCATACAAGGAATGTAGCTAATGAACCTGTGACTCACTTGCATTTATTGGAAGGTCACAGCAAAATTGAGTCTCCTGAACTGACAAGGTGGTAACCCATTATGTGAGACAAATTATTTTTCATTCCTTGAGTATGCATTAAACTACCATTAATCATAATAAAAATCTTTATGTATTAATGGAGCTCTGCTGCATAATTTTGGATTTTCAATGTATGCTAACACCATTCAACATCCACCATAAAGTATCTAAGCTGATGTTAGTGACTTCTGTATACAGAAAATGCAGTAACATTTCTGCTGTCATTATAAAATAATCTCTCTTTTTACAAAGATAAAACAAAATGCTGATTACTATTTTAGAAGAAAATTGTAGACAGCAGTATGAATAATACACAACTGAAAGATTGGAATAACTTGGTACAGCCAAATGACCTTTACATGGATAGTAATTTTCTACTTCCTTCTAACTAGGAATTTCTTTTCATTGTCAATACCCTGGACTGTTGTTTTGTTTTTTAATTTTTTGACAACTTTGAAACATTTTATAGATAACTGCAAATGCTGCAGATTAAATGTTCTTAATTAAAAGATAATTTAATCAGCCTTCTGAGAGAAGCAAAATCTACCACTTTAGGTTTATTGCTATTAAAAGGTCAGAATTTATCCACATATCTTGCATTAGATTATCAGGAGTGTTTCTGTTCGTTTGGAGGTTAATTTCTTTTGAATACACAGTCAAATACTCTGTTATCATAGGATGCCACAGTGTGGTAGGTGCTGGTAAATGCTGTGGGTTTAATAATAACGTTTTGAAATGTGTTTTAATATGTTTGTTTGTGATCTTAAATTTTTAAATATTACTGTCTTTTTCACAAAATAGGCCTTTTAGCTGAGAGTGAATTTTAAGATTTTTCTTTTTGCTTGTTTGGGTTTTTTCCCTAATGTTGGTGGGCTGTCTTTCTGTGGTCCTCATAATATGTTATTTGCAGACAAACAAGTTGAGCATAAGATGCATCTATTAGGTGGGGGTGCAGAGTTCAGCTGTATACTAAAGAAGACTCTTTCCCACACTGGAATCACTCTGCAATGGATTACAGACTGCAATTCCTTGATTTTTTTTTTTTAATTTTTTTTTATTTTGTCAATCTGAATTACGTTTAGGCAATCAATAAGGAGCCTGTTATAGCCACAGTGGTTCTTAACAGAGCTGAAGGAGCAGTTGAGGCACAGAAGGGACAGTACCAGGTACAGCAGACACTATGCATCTGCTTTATAGGGAACAGTATACAGATATATGTATATCACTGTATTTGTGGGAATTTAAAACTGTAAAAGTTACAGTGCAGGAAGCTTGCAAGAGTCTGGGATATCCTCGTCTTTGTTTCTCCACAAATATTTGTTGCTGTGGTTATGTTGAGGCTAATACTTTTTTTCTGTTGCAGAGAGATTTAAAAAAAATATGGCAAGGAAGAGCAAAGCAAGAAGGGTTTTTATATCCCCCTGGTCAATAAAGATTTAGGATATAGAGTTATTTTATTTATTAGCCTGTCAATCTGTTTTCTGTGTTTAGAACTCCTTACTTTCTAGTTATGGATCATTACTCTGATTGATCACTTTGATCTCAGGACATGGGCAGTGGAGAGAAATGAAACAGTGCTTTGTCAAGAGAATCATCTCCTGCTTCTTCAGTAGATGGAAAGCATGGGATGGGCTGTGACTCAAGTGCTGCAGATGAGAATGGCACTATCCCCACCATAACTGATGATGATCAGTCAGATTTATCCTTTCTTTTATTGCTCCTCTGAAGCTAGTAGTAATACACTTTGAAAGAACCTTTTTCATTCCCTAAGGCTCTGCTAGGATAATAGAAACCAAATTCTATTCTGCCTATTAGGTATGAGTTTGGGGCAAAGATTGAGTCCTGACTACTGCAGAGCCTCTGTTCCTAGGACAGCACCTTAAAGTGTGAGGTTTTATTAGCCTACTCTTTCTGCAAGCAGAACTATTTCCCTTCCAATGGAACAGCTGGGGAGACTGCTTGAATTAAATCTTGATATGAAACTCAACTGCTTTGTTTGTTTGACTAAAATCTCACAGCTGGTTTCACCAAGGCAGATCCTTTCCATAGCCCCCAAGATTTTAAGTCTAGGCCAAAATGCTGTCTACCTTGTGGATATTTTGTGAGTTTGGCTTTTTGTGGTGGGTTTTTGTTGTAGGCTTTTTTCCCCTCTCTTTCTTGCTGCTGCTTCCCACACGGCTTGTCAGTGTTTTGCAAGGAGCGAGACAAAAGAGTGAAAGAATAAACTGAACATCTTCTCAACACAATAAAAGTAAGAGAGTGACAGCAACTGACTGAAAATTAGCACTAAAAATATTCCTCCCTATTCTTTCTGAAGGTGAATCTTCGAGATAAGAGTAATTTTGCTAATAAAAACCCCCTGATGTCTCATTTCAATAGACTCAATGCAGCACATTCTGGCAGGAGTTCCCACTCCCATGTAGGTTTTGGTTTTGCTTAGAAAAACATCAAGCATAGTTGAACATTTGTGAGGAAAATAATTCTGCCAGTTCAGTCTTTTTTTTTTTTTTTTCCCTCTTTTGTTGCCATTGCTTCAGATAAGTTGGTAATACATAGTAGAGGTGAACAACAATTTTAACAGCCCAAAATGTGTTTTTTGCCTCTCTTCACACTGAGTAGTTTGTTCTACTGACTTATAGCTGGGATAATTGACCCAACAGTAACCACATGCAAAAATGAACATCAGTGCCTCCTCTGAAATGTGACAGTTCTGAAGACAGGTATGCAGAGGGAGCTGAATGATTAGAGACATGCACAATTCTAGGGTCCTGCTGGTAATTTAAATAAATTTAGCCATGTTCTGGAAGGAAGGGAATTGCTTATTTGTTATTTTCTTTTTATTTGACACCCAAAAAAAGTCCTCCAGGAGACACTAAAGTATTTTTTTGTTTTGTTTTGTCCCAAGAAACTTTAATTTGATGAAAGAGATAAAAGTTGAGAAGAAATAACTTTGGAAAACAAAAGGGGAATGGTAATTAAGGGCAGATTTCCAAAAAGTATTTAAACTGGAGATGCAGTTACAAAAGAAAATGTGACAGCTGCTTGTACTGGGATGTACACAGCTGAGAAAAGTGGTGTGATTGCTTTCAAGAGCTTAGGGTTTCTTTGGTTTTGGTTTTGGTTTTTTGCTTTTGGTTTTGTTTTTTTTTTTGTGGTTTGTTTATAGAGACTGTTCTTTACCTGAGATATAGGAAGTCTTAGATTAGATCCAATGTAGCCACAAGGTCTAAGGGCCTGATACAGAGCAAAAATGGAAGTTCTTTGAAGCTCAAACATGTTGGCTGCCATTTCTGAAGCCAGGCAGTGCTTTGAATGCTTTAGAAGAAATATCAGTCCTGGCTCTGGAGTACACAAACTGTACCATGAATATTCTTTCACTGAGCCCATCCACTACTATTCTGTAAAGAAAACACATTGTGCTTCCACAGCTTTCTTTGAGAACCTGAACATCCTTGGACTTTTTGATTATCAATTCCCAGGTGAATATCAAGGAAAAAAGAAAATTAATCCAAAATTCCTGCACAAGTGTAATGTGTCTAAGACATGCTGCCAGGCACACTTGCACTGTTGAATCTATTGCTTCAACAATATTGCTATTGTCAGCAATTGTTTAATCACATATTCAGGTTTTAATATATTCTTTTATTTATGATAAAGGGACAAATGATAAAAATACCAGTTGAGAAGAGGGTAAATTTCCAAGAGAGCTGAAATAGTTCATTTTTAAAAATGTATTTAAAAAACTATTTATTTCTTTATTTAGGAGCATAAATGAGAAAAAAATCCTGGGAACATTTTTTCTATAAGACACTTTCCATCAAGAAAAAGAAAAAAATCTGTGACAATCTTTCAAACTAATTATATTTTTATTTGTCCCTAGGACCCTTAAAGACCCAGACATCTTGATTTTGCTGCTGTATAAAATTTCAGCAGTAACTCTTACCAGTGTGATTGTGATAAAATATAACAGGGTGTGCTTACTGACTTCATGCAGATACCTGGGGTTTCTAGCCTTAATAAGGTCTCAGGAGACTGCTTTTTCAAGGTAAAGCATTCTCATTTATGACTTTTCAATTATTTTTTTTTATTGCTCCAAGTTTGCAGAACCTTGTCTCACATAATCTTCTAAATGGTTTCATGTTTATTGTAGCAACAGAATGCTCTCAGTGATAAATGAGGCAAGCATTTCCTGTCACTTATTCTAATTTTCTTAAGCTCAAAAGGCACATGGCAACACACTTCATAACTTGCCTTTGATTACATGTTTTGGATATTTTCATCTGGGTAACTAAGCTGCTGAAAAAGTCATACATTATTGTCATAATTATAAAATTACTCATAGTTAGAATTTTTTAGAAGCTCTTGATGCTAGATGGATTTGGACTGACTGATACTGAGTAATTAGCTTTTAAAATATTCCTAACAAAATAGGCTGTGCACTTGATAAGTCTTCTACTGTTTTGTTTGATTGAGTGGACCAACACTGTCCAATAGTTTATTGAGAATGGAATACCTAAAACCCAAACAAATCCCAAAGTACTCTAATGCAGTCTTCTGTACAACATTGTGATTGTATTCATTGGGTTTAGAGCTTTATCTACGTATTAGGTCAAATCAACTTCATAAGCAGCAGCTTAATGAGGTTTAGATTTCATCAAAATTGTATGCAGTTCAGTAATTTTCATTCTTTTAAAAGAAATATGGTGTACTTCTGTAACTCCAGGCCAACACTTGGATGAAAAGACAATCTCATTCACCATTTTGAGACTTGGATGTGTTCCTAAATACAGTGACCCTGCTTGGATGATCCAGATTCTTTAACTCCCTATCATTTACCTTTTGAAATCTGAGCTGCATCCAGTGCAGATTTTTCATTAATCCACTGGCTGTCATCTCACAGACTCTTAACTCTGATGTGTAATAAATTTCATGTTAGATAGTGAACCATGGCCTTTGAGAGCCCTTGCTAAGGAGCCAGAGCCCAAGAACAGATAAATGTGTGTGTGTATATATATATACACACATATATTTATGTATATATATCTAAATATATGCATATATATAAAAATATAGGTATATACCCTGCCAGCAAAAATCAGAAATATACAGAGTACCTAAATGTAGTGGAGCTGTTCAGAACAGAAATCCAATTGCATTTGTGTCTTCATGAGCTGTTCCATGCTGTGCTCAGCAAATATAAATATCACAACACTGAACTAGCTCAGACACCAGCAGCTATGATAAATTAAAAAAAAAATCAGAACTTTCATGTATCAATATTGAAAACAAGATTTGAATGCTGAAATATTGGTGGAAATGTTCTGCAAAATATACTGGGGTTTAAATAGCTTTTATAACACTCAAATTTGCTTTAACACTTTCCTAGGTCTTAACAAAGAATCACAGGTTTAAAATGTTCTCAATTTACATTTGAGGAGCTCTGCTCAGAGCAATAATGTCAGGAAGATGATATATGTAACTGAGAGTAGACCTCATGATATAGTTTTAAAAATTTCTTCTACTAAAGCAGCTGTTGGGAAGGAACTGTAATAGATTTTACTGTGGCTGAAGTTCTCTTTCTATCCAAGCTGACAGAAATCTGTGGCTGCATTTAATGAGTACACTTACAGAGGTAATTTTACAAAAAATATCTTTTGCTTGGAATTAAGAGAGATATTCTGTCACTTGCAAAGTCTGGTAACCTCTTACCCCTGTCCTGTTGGTGCTCAGAAGAGTCTGGGAGCAGGTGGAGAGTGCACTGAAATGGGTCAAGCTGCTGCCAGCCCACATGGCACAGCAGTGGATAGAGGGCCCTCCTTCTGGAGGCTGTGCAAAGTGGCCTCTCCAGCCTCTGAGATGAAGTCTGGGGTAATTTGCCATCACATAAGATGTATTTGTTCTGTATCCACAGTTTTTGGCATGCTAAATGAAGTTTGCTGTACTTCTAAGTTCAGTTTGAAAATGTTAATCCAACAATTGTGCTGTTTCTGGGGTTGTCAGTAGGTTGTTGAGGGATGTTTTGAGCAAAAAAAAAAAAAAAAAAGGAGTAGATTTCTTTTCAGGTTTTAATGAACTTTTTCTAATGAAATGAAAATTCCTCTTGGGAAGCAAAGTGAGGAATCATTTATGTTTCCTTCATGGACAAGGTGTCAGAAAACAGCAAAAGAGCTGTTTAGCTAAATTAGCTGAGCTGTTGATGTATATTCATCTGACAACATGATTCTTACAGCTCATTGCAAGTCTGCTTCTTCAGACCACTAGAACCCTATTAAAATAAAAAGACTCCTGTCAAAACTCACAAAACCGGTTTAACTGTATTTTGGTAAATGATGAAAAAAAAAATTTATGCCCTATATGTTTGAATTTGAAATCCTAAGCATTCTATGATAAGGAAGTTTGCAAAAATTGTTTGTGAAGTAAAGGAATGCCAATCTTAAAAAAAAAAAAAATAATATCTCAAGGTGAAGCTGCACCTCTACAAGGGGATACAGTACAGGTTAGTACAATAAGGTGGGTTAAATGCAAAAGACTGAGAAGTCTCCCAATCATTAAATAGCGTCAGTTCCCCAGGGTGCCACAGTTCTCTTTGGAATCTCTATTTTCCTGAAGTAGAGTACTTCTTTAAGAACATACCAAAAATGGATGTACTTTACAATCTTGGCCAGAATTAGAAAAAAATTTTACTCTTCTTAGATTAGTTTTTTTTAGGATTACTGTTTGTTTGCTACTTTTTAAATTTTTTTGCTGTAGATTGAAAAAAGTGGGGGAATATTTAAATGCTTATATTATGTGCAATCATGGGATAATAAGTTCACTCAGTCTCTATTTTTCCATAAAAATATTAAATATAACTATCTAAAGTTTCAGGTGGATGACAATAGAAATATTTCACATGGATCTTACCAGAAATTTCTATTTTGGCATACAAATCTAAGTCAATCAGATTTGCAGGAGACATCTGTGAGAAGTTCATTTTCAGCAGGTTGCTTTTAATCAGTCTGACCATGTCAGAATTCTGTAAGCACTGGAGGAGAACAGTTTCTAGCAAGTGGAGCAGCATACAGACTTATAAACTTCTGGTGCCATTGAAATAAAAAGCCTTTTTTTTTTTTTTAAGGCTTGTAACACTGTAAGTAAAAATCAGGCTTTAATACCTCTTAAAACCATTGAGTCTAGCACTGGATTTGGTGAGATGTAGTATCTTCTTTTATTAGCAGAAGAGAAGAGATTCAGAAATTAGGTAGCCTTAATGGAAAGTAATACTCTTTGGGGTTTGTTTTGTGATGTAGGTATTGCTATTTCCTATCCAACCTTTTAAGCTTTAGAGTAAAAAAAAAAAGAAAAGAAAAGTACATAAAAAATATATTTTGTTTTATCTGTGTAGTTAGTGGGCACTAATAATGACAGTGGATGCTACTTGAATCTGCTGAGTCCTGACTGCATTGTAGGTATGTCCTTTGCCATCTTGGGTCCTGTGGGACAATCATTCCAAAATTGAAATAAGGGAGTACAGTAGTCATTTGATATGTTCAGTTTTCATACAGCTATAGGATGTCATTGATTTTTCCCAAACTAAAAGTCTCATCTGATATGTAATAAGATCATCAGAAAATAACATTCTGGGATCTTTGACTTTATTGAGAAATGTTTGTTTCTTCCTGTTTTTTTGGAGGTTTTTTTTAGTTTATTTTTTTTCTTTCCTTCCAAAAAAAAGACATAATTTTAAACTTCAATCAGAAGTCATCCCTGTATCCACATGTGCCCAGATTTCTGATGCCAAGGGGATGCCCTACCCTCCTCCTGGGGCTGAGGGCAGCTGCTGCACACCAGGTTTGCCTCTTGCTCAAGGGGGTCTGTGGCTGTCTTGGAGCACATGAGTGCATTAAGCAGCACCTGCACAATCTCTGCTCAAACACCAGCCTCTGCAAACACCAGCCTGGCCTCAGAAAATTGACAGCAAAGTTGCCTCACCAGCTTGAATGAAGAGCTGTGTAAGAAAGGCTCAGCCACTCTTTACAAGCATGAAGGTGGTAATACCAGGCATGACATTGCAACCAGTCAGACTGTTTCCCTTTCTAAAATATCCAAAGATTTGTCAGATTACAGCACAAATTTAGCCAATAAACTCTCTGGCCAAAGACACTTTTATCTCATCCTGTGATGGTACAGCTCATAGCATGACATGATCTTGGTTTAGGTTCTGTCCATGTCTGTCACATAAATAAAGAAATTCTCTTCTGGAGCTATTCAGATAGCTCCTAAATGTTCAGCATAGGCTAGCCTAAACGAAATAGGTCTCCATCTGACATTTTTTGCCCATTATCCTACTTTAAAAAAGAGGATAGGAAGTCAGGACATACATTTTGTTACAAATGTTCTCTCTAACAGTGTCTAATAAAAGCTCATCAATGTAAGTATTGTTCAATCTTTCCAAACTAAAATTTACAGTGAAAGGCAGAGGGAGGAATAGGTATGTTTCTTTCTCCTTTTCTTCTGAAATAAAACCTTGTTGAGTCTAAGGAGGAGCTGCAAAATGAAGTGATTGTGTTATTTAATGAACCTTTGGTTGCAGCCAATTTTTCCTTGATGTCAATATGTAAATTTTCCCTCAATTTGGATGTCATTCCACTGGCATATGGAATATTGTTCATAGGATTCTTACTGGGTCAGAATATGTTTCTTCTGTCAGTGGTATTTGCGAAAGCAGAATCTTACTGCCAATAAAAAGTGTGCTGTAATATCTTTAATATGCAAACATATGTTCATCTTAAGACTGCCCTTGTTGCTAATAGCTGCAAGCTGACATCTGCTTCTGTTAGTGAGCCTTGTCTAGGTCTCCAATAGATATTTGAAGAGAAAAAACTGTGCTGAGTTGCAGAAGGGATTTCAGCTATATGTTCTAGAAATCTTTATGAAAATATTTATCCAAAATATGAAATTTTCTGGAAATAATTGGAGTACTTGAACAGTCTCACAAAATGATAGGCTAGGGGGTACTTTCCAAACTCATTGTGGAAGTGGTTCAGATGAATATGATTAGTGAGTTTAATAACTGGATTGCCCAATGATTTGCTTTCTTGGCATGTCAGTGTTGTGTACAGCTGTATCTCATTTTCTCCACTCAAATACATATTAGTTAACTTCTAAGGGCAGCCAGAGTGAAGCCATCAATTCACAGATATCCTTGCTGGCAGCCCTGTCAGTATAACTCCAGAGCCATTGGCTCCAAAGCCTTTCCCACACTGCCTTCTCAGTCATGCAGTGCCTCAAAAGCCTGAATTAAAGTACAGTACAGCATAATAGACCAGACAAAAGCTTTCTGTTCTGCCTTTAAGAAACACCATTTTACTCTTCAACCTGCACAGTTGAGGAAGAGGCAGGGTACAGAAAGGAGGAGAAGTGACAAAGTAAGGATGATATAAAGGATGTCTGTCTGGTAATAGACAACAGCACTTCTCGTTTCCTTTAACATCTGCTGCTGCAGAAGTTTAGGCTAGAAATGCTGGTATGGGGATATATCTTGGATTTGTGCTGAAAATCACTTTAATAACAAAGGGACAGTTCAGTTCTGTCTGAGCAGCATTTACCTAGAGTCAGGGCTGTTTCTGCTCCTCACCCCACACGCTGGGGAGGAGGCTGGAGGTGCAAAAGGAGCTGGGGGGGCACAGCCAGGACAGCTGATCCCAAGGGCTATCCCAGATCATATGGCACCATCTTTAACAAGAAAAACACCTAGGCAATAATGACTGAAAGGATCCATTTGGAGTGATGGTGTTTGGCAATTCCCAAGTGCCCACTGGGCAGGTGGAGCCCAGCTTTCCTGGGGATGGCTGAGCACCTGTCCCCTCATAGGGAATAGGGCAGGAATTCCTTGCTTTGCTTGTCCACGAGGCTCCTGCTTTGCCTGTTAAACTCAGGTTTATTGACTTTATCTCAGCCCATGATTTTTGTCACTTTACCCTTCTGGTTCTCCTCCCTGTCCCACTGCAGGGAGTGAGGGAGCAGCTGCATAGGGCAGAGCTGCCTGCAGAGGTTAACCTGTGCCATTATCACAATTAGGACAGGGAGGATTCCCCCTCTTCATATTTCAGAGGCTTTTGTTCAGTATCAGCATTTCAACTACTGTCTGATAATCCTGCTGTGACATTGGAGAAAAAAGATTCTGCCAACAGTTCAATTTAAAATTTTATTTTAACACTTGTAAAGGAGTACAGATAGTAATTCACCTCTTTTCTATATTAAGCTATTTAAAAGATGTCTCTGCAGGTTCCATCTGCAAGCTGATGAATCTGAAATTTGCAGCAGCAATGCTGGGAAGAGGCTGGCTCTTCCTTACATTGAGCTGCATATTTTCCATTTGCAGACCCGAAATTTCTGCAGTTTCCAGAGTATTTGTTCTTAAATGACATCTGTTGACATTGAGACCATCTACAGTTTAATGGCTGCACCTCCTGAAGAGGAGCAGGGTTTGCCATCCTGTGCTAGGACACAGCCCTTTGGAAGAAACAGATCATTTGGGGCAAGAACAGACAAGATGATAAATGGACTAATTATTAATTAGCAGTTAATGACTCCAGAGGGAGGACAGACAGCTTGAAAGCAATTTGTAGGCTTAGTCTGGGGAAGGGTTTTCCCTCAGAAGTGCTCCAAAGGAGAGCTGTGGCCTTGGAGAGGGGGAGGAGGTGGGCAAGGTGCTCAGCAAGCAGGATATTCTCTGAAGCTGAGCTGCAGCTCATGGAGTGCTTTCCCTGCATTCTGCTCCATTAATTACATCGAGCCAACAAACACTAAGCCAAATCTATTCATTGTTTTCCTGACTAGTAGTGAATTCCTGGAATTTACAGGGATCTGTTAGTTACTAATTGCATATATTCATCCAACTTTGATTTGGAGAAATAATTCTCTTTCAATGTTTGTTCCTGTTGCTTTGGGTTTTTGTCACCCTGGTGTGTGATTAGAGCAGAGGATGGTGTGCATATTTCATAACAGCAGGCCATAAGAGGGTCCAAATACTAAATATAATGTCTTATTTGGCAGTGGATCTCTGCTACTAATACATTTGTCTTTGTCTTGCTCCTGCAGGTATTATTAAAAATATTCATAAGCTGAAGAAGTCACAGTATTTCAGTGGCTAAATAAATTTAGGAAGGATAATTCTAAATTGTCTATGAATAGTTTCTTCACAAGGCATTACAAAGTCACCACTGTTAGTTAAGGTGCCCTGCTTCAATGCAGCAAAGCCACAATCCCTAGTGGAATCACTAGTTCAATGCAGTGGATTATTTATACTCAATATTCCAATTTATTTCTTGTTTAAATCCTTTGTTTATCTATCCTAGTTCCTCTTTAAAATACCATGTGAATGTCTGCATTTGTTCCACCCTTGCACAGATCCTTGTGATCAGATCTTTAAGCAGTTATGGCTGGTTTGGGAATAAAACAGTAATTTTACTGGATTTTATTGGATTTTATTGCTGCCCCTACTGGCAGCACCAGATTTTCCTGGTACTTTAAGAAGGGATTTTGTAGTGAGACTAGGAGTAGCTTCAAACAAAATTACTTGTGAAACAAGATGAGATTTTCCTATTTATCATGTTTCCTCTGTGAAATAGACCCACTGACACTCTGAACATCCCTTGTGAAATACCCCATTGTGGAATTCAGGACTTGTGTAAGTTATGAAACATTTCTTTCCTCCTTTGAAACTCTGGATTACTTTATTAGACTCACTCTTCCATCAGGAGTTTGGGCTTGCAGGGCAAATCCAATGTGCAATGGGAATCCCTGGCTGGAAGGGGGAACACACCAGTTTCTGGAAGACAAAACTGGAACCACAGAAATGCCCAATGACAGAAGTTCCAAAGCAACATTAGACTTTTGTAATGCCTCTTTTATGGAAATAAACTTTTTAAAATTTAGCATTTTATCAGGAGTTTAGATGGAGGAAGAAAAACCTACAGTTTTATGAATGTGTCCAGAAATCAAGGAAAAATAAAGAAAACTTCTATTTCCAGAAGGAACTGAACTGCACAAGGTCTGCATGACTGCTTTCATTAACAACTACTGTTACAGAGGGAAGGTGCTCTTGTTTGTATTCTTTTGTTGTTGAACATAACTAAGGGGCTCAAAAAATTAATTCTCAAAGAAGTAATTAAAGTTAATGCCTATGATGGATAAAGGAGAGGGGGAAAGTATAATAGCTTGTGGTTAAGTAAATCATAATCTTGAGAAAAATCATGAGATTGTGTATGACCTGTAATTGGAGAATAGTGGAGGAGACTGTTGCATTCTCCTGAAGAGACAGAAGCTTACCTGATGGCTGATAAGTGGCTTTAACTCTCTGCTCTGGAATCTTAATTAGGTAGAAATATTCTACTCTCAAGGTCTCCTGCCTTGGTTATTCCCTTGAGCACTGAAAGTACTATATATTCATCTACTGTACTCTAGTGACCCAGTCTGCTGCCCAGCTTCTCCTGGTTATCTTTTGAAGGACAAAAAAAATCTATTTTATCTCTTTCTTGTTATTTAGGGAAGTTTCTTGTTTGTCCTAAATGAATAAGACTCCCAGTAAAATTCTGTATTAACTAGAATAAATTAAGATGTCAAGGCCTATGAGTAGAGGCATGGAATTTAATTGTTTTGCTATAATTCAGCATCTTAATTTTATGCATATATTTAATAGCATTTATTTTACATATACTCTATCTCCAACAATTTTTTTAGTGGGAAAATTAACCTCTGTTAAGAAATTAACTTTTAGTGTCACACACCCTTTAGTTCAGAAGTAGTAGTAGGGTTCCCTAGGCTAGATTTCAAGGGACACCTTCCTTGTGCAGATTTGTGTTCTTCTTCCAATTATCTGGGAAATGGAAGAGTGCAAAATTCCAGCCTTTTTATGTTAGCTTCCTAGATGGCTTGTTTTGTTTTTTTCCATAGAAATGCCTGCAAAGTAACCTGTTGTTCCATAGAGGACATACACACATGCTGGGTCTCAGTTAAAAAAGAACTGCTATGAATGTCAAAACAAAACAATTAGGGAAAGACTAATTGCATTTTTCAGGTAGCAAATCTTTGTTAAAAACAAAACAAAACAAAAAACAACAGAAAAAGCCAGCAAGATTTTTCCTCTCTTAGCATTTTTTCTTGCTTAGTTTATATTTTGTTGTGAGGCCTTGGGCTTTAGGGTGGGTTTTTTTCATATTAACTTCTGCCATCTCTCTTGCAGAAAGTAGAAGATAGATTGTGCATGCATTGTAGAAGGAAGAAAAGGGAGTCCTATGATTAAGATAATAAAATTATACAGAGATTTTTTTTCCTTCCTCTGCAGTTTTCCTTTTCATGCTAGGATGGTCTTGTTATTAGCAGTCCTGTATGTAGGCTCCCTATAAATCTCATTTTCAGAGCATATTAACACTGTGCTGAGCCTGTCAAAGCATCTCCCTTGGAGAAGGCACCTCTCAGCATGGGCACACTGCTGCACCAGGGCTGCTGACTGACACCAAAGCTTTAGCCCACCAACAGACCCTGGCTCTATTTGTGTGTGCCTAAAAGACAGAATAAAAAGCCCATCTTTCTCTTTTTTACCTGGCAAAGATATCTTATGCAACTCAAACTATTGATTATTTCAAAGCCAACAAACACTTAACACTCCTTGCCTCCGTCTTGCATCCTTAAAATGTGCAAGTAACATCCCCCTTTATCTTTTCAACGTGTGAAATTAAATAGGGGAAGGGATTTTTTGCCCTTGAGAAACTCAGAGGCTCTCTTCAGTATTGAAGTTCTGTGGCTACACCATGGGCAAAGAGGAGATCTTAAAAAAAAAATTAAAAATTACTGTTAATTACTTCCACTACCTGGACCTCATCCTATTCCTGTGGTGATCAGTGATAGGACACAAGGAAATGGAATGAGGTTCAGGTTGCACATTAGGAGAAGGTTCTTCACCTGGAGAGGGGCTGCTCACTGGGAGGAGGCTCCCCAGGGAAATGGGTTTAGTAGTTCAGATTTAGGTTTAGATTTAGCCATGCAGGGACCAGAAACTTGGAGCCAATGACCCTTATGGGTCCCTTCCAACTCTTTAATACTCTTTAATTTATGTCAGATTTCAATATCTACAGTGTATGGAAATTCTCTTGTGATCCTTGGAGAGCTGAGGCTGAGCAGCTTCACTCTGGGAAGGAACAGACCCTTCCCTGGCCTTTCCAAGGTGATAATGTTCAAAGTATTTGGCATACGGAGGGCAGAAAAGGAATGAAGGGCTGGTTGTGCTTTGTTTTGTTTTTTCTTCTAGGAAAAAACATTTTCATTTACAAAGGTAGAAAATTAGTATGCAAATGGTGGAAAAAACCCTTCTTACTGCAGAGCAGGGAATTAGGGTGCATCTTCATTGTTCCTATTCATTAAAAATTCCCCAACACTTCTTAAAGGCAGAAATTCAAGGACAGTCTGTTTACTTACACTGGGTACAAAATTTTGCAAATTATAATGATTCAACTGTGTCCTGCTCATCAGTTGTACTGATGGAGGCAGACCCTTCATGCTAGTCTGGTATCCTGTGGCAGTCAATTGAAACTCTATTTCAAAGTAGCAGGATTCTCCAGAGATATCCTCCAATATCCTGCATCTAATTGCAGAATTCAGGACTTGAGGATTTCTGTCCATCTAATGAATTTCCCTGTGATCTCATTTTCCAAAGGAGCAACAGTTTATTTCTCTTTATTTCTTGCCAATAAGAACTGGGCTAAAGGAAAGTTACTTGTAGAACTTTGAAGTATTGAGTCATTCATTTATTCACAGAGATAATTAACAGCTGTAGTTTTACATTAACTGTTTTTCTGTTGCATTAGATGGCAATTTAATCTAGGTTTTAAATCATCTGCAATCATTAACAACAAAAAAAAAGCCAACCAACCAAAAATAAAATAGTCTTTCTTCTTCATATTGAAAGCTAATTTCTCTTTTGTGTTGATGACTAAGTAGTTACCACCAGAAATAAAAGGGAGTATGAAAGAGCTAAGCATAATAATACAGAATAGATAGTTAAATAGAGAAAGGACCAAAAAAATTAAACAAACAAAACCCCAATAACAAATAAATAAGTTCCCTCACTGGTGGGGTTGCAACTGAGACACTAGGCCAGGTGTTAGGAGACCTCTGCAGCACCAGCCTGGTACAGAGGGATTTCAAAGAATCCATAAAACTCTTTTAGCTTTGCCTTGATATAAGGAAAGGCAACATACAGGGAATGCAATGATCTTTCTGTCCACAGCAGGTTATTTTCCAAGCTCTGTCTCACAGTGGGTCAGCCCTGCTGGCTGATCCTTTAATTCCCCCTCTAATGGGGGCTGGGTGAAGGTGGTGAGACCCTCCCTTGGAGGTGCTGCCCTGCTCAGAGCAGCAGGACAGTGCAGTCCTTTAGAAGGGATATCCCAGAGCCTGCAGGCTCCCAAAGAGCATTTTGAAAACAAAGTTTAAACTTCACTGCTTCACCTCTTAAGCTTCGTGGTGTTCGAGTTTTAAAAAGCTTTGATAGGTTTATTCAAGTTGTATCATAATTAAAAGATTGTTTCATTTTTTCAGGGTGTATGGTAAAGTAAGCATCCTAATGGATGATTTCATCCTGAAATTGTAACAAATCTGAGTATGGCAGACAGCTTGAGCTTTTTTTTAACCTACTCTCTCATTGCTGGTTCTTTTGGTTTGTTTCTTTATTTTGAGGGGATGGGAGGATTGGTGGTGGTTTTTGGGGAGATTTGTGGGTTGGTTGTTAGTTGGTTGGTTGGTTTGGGTTTGTTTTAAAGAGAGTGGGGTTAAACAGATTTCAGAATGCATTAAAAAAAAAAAAATGTTTTCCATAGCAGGTGCATAGACTTGCTCATGCAGAGTTTAATGCCCAGGTCTCACTAAATTTCAGCTAGATTGCACATGAATTAGCTTTTATACTGACACTAGAAAAAGTCCCACACTGGTTTATAAAAATATTTCCTCCTCAGTAATGAGTGCAAGAGAAACTTATTGCTTGAGAGTTTTAGATCAACTCTTTCTCTAATTGTCATTACTGCCAGTGAAGCTTTGAAACTCAGCTCCAAGTTTATCTTATAACATTTGGTATCAGCTGTAAAATTCTCCAATGTTTGATTGAATGGCAAATGCTATTATCCTCCCAAAAGGTTTTAATTAAGATGTTTGGAGGCCAAACAGCTGTGCATAGAAATGCTTACTTCAGCTGAAAAAATAAAACTTTGGAACCCATAGTTTCAAATACTTAATTTATATGCCTTATCTTCTACTCAGTATAGAAATCTAAATTAATGGAACTAGGGAAAATTGCAGACATACTTCTGCTGGTGCAAACTGGGGAGCTGGGAATGAAAATGAGCACTGCTTTCATCTCTTTGTACTTGCAAAACATCTGATTGCTTTACCTTGGCACAAGCATCTCTACCAGAGAGGATTGAGCCTGGGAGGGATAAGGCTGAAAAATCAGGAAGACTTGAAGTAGTGCATGACTCGGAGTGTTTCTCTAAAGTAAAGATAAGAAATTCCTAGAAAATCAGTCTTAAATCCACAGTATCCAAGTGTAGGGTGTCTAGTGATCTCTTATGGTAAAACTTTTAGAATGGGGATAATTTTCCTAAAGGTTGTGTCTGTCCCTCATTCAGTTTTTATGACTGATGTTAGTAGGGGTATGGGTGCCAAGCTTTAGGACCTTGTTTGTGGAGAGGTAGGGAGGAAGGTTGTTTCTGTGATTTGTTTTGGTGTTTGTTTATTTTCTGTTTGGGTTTTTTTAAATCTCAGTAAATTCTGCTGCCTTCCTCAAAAAGACACTCTACAATGTGCATGTTATGGGGCTCTATTTTGTTTAGAATTCAAGTTTTCTGGGTGTTTATGATGGGGTCTTCTTGTGAAAATCCCCTAGTATGTAATTCTTGCAGCATAAAAATGTAAATGAGACTAGAGAAATTTTTAAAGCAAGACAATCTTCTGCCTGCACTATGAACCAACATAGATTGGGGGGCTCCTAGAAAGCCCAACAACTGTTAGATAAATTTACTTTAATTTTTTTCTTCTTTGCTGATTGAATGGGTTTGAAAATTGGGAGTAACCTCGAAGACTGCAGAGAGAAATTAAGTATTCTGAGCCCACCAAAGGAGTTAGGGGAGTCCAAGAGCCAGGGACTGAACTGCCTTTTAGCAGATGCCTTGTTGTACAGGCAGATCCTTGCTGAAGATCCTGCTAGGGTGTGACAGTGAAAGTAGATGCTGAAATAGGCAAGAGCACCCCTTTCCCTATGTTTTCATCCTCTCTGTGCCTGTCTCACCTCTTTCCAGAAGCAAATTACCAGTATATGCCTGAAGAACTATGTATGCTACCTCTGTAAATTAAAAAAAAAAATAATAGCTGGACCATTTTAACACTCTCTTTCCTGGCAGACACATCTCCTCTGTCATAGGAATCTAATTCAGAGGCACAGTTGGTTTCCAGCCACTAGAAGATGTTGTAGGTTACATTCCATTCACTACCCTTGGAAAAAGGACCCAGCAGGTATTCTAACAAAGGAGAACTGTTCCTCTTGGGAAGAGGCTTGCCATGCTATGGAACTCCTGCTTTAAAATGTTTTCTGAAAAGGAAGAGATGTGAGAAATCTTCACATGCTGGGAGGGCAAGAAAGAAAATGTTCACACCATGTTCACTTTCCAATATGCAAGAGCTGCTTCCCAAAGCAAAAGAAAAATGAAACCAGGACAGAACTCCAGTGTCAATAAAATACAACTTTTTTTGTGCCAGTGTCTTTTAACTGAATTTCAGGATATGATTGCTTTCTTCCCTGCTGTGCTCCCCAACTCATACAGCACTGGCTCTTATCTTGGAGACAGAATAGAAATCAAATTCATGGGAGTATTCTCTCCTCATCATTCTCTCTCCTGTCCCCAGTAGTGCTGATGTGATCCCTAGAAGATGGAGAGAGGATTTCCCCTTCAGTTCCCTTGAGTTCAGGTGGCAATGATGGCATTTACTGCTCTGTTCAAAAACCAGCTAAATGGTGATACCCAGGATTCTGAGGGCACACTGTCAGTCAAGAGCAGTGTCAGTCCTGCTCTTGGGCAGGGTGCAGCTGAGGGTAGAGGTGACCAGGAGTCCTGGTCACCACCAGGGAGGGACCTGCACCATGGCAAGAGAGCAGCTCTGTTTGACAGCCCTGCCCAAGTGTGAGCAAGCCCCAGGGAAAGCTGCCCTCACTCACAGCATAGAGCTGAGGGCACAGTTGTACTATAGTACCAAGAAAAAAAGGCTGAGGAGAGACCTTATTCCTCTCTACAACCACCTGAAAGGTTGTGGCAAGGTGGGGGCTGGTCTTTTTTTCCTCAGGGAAGCAGTGACAGGACAAGAGGAAATGGCCTCAAGTTGTACCAGGAGAGGTTCAGCTTAGATTGTAGGAAAAAGTTCCTCACTGAGGGAGTGAAGGATTGGAATGGGCTGCCCAAGGAAGTGGAGTCCATGTCCCTGAAAGTGTTAAAAGAAGCCAATAGAAGTGTCACTTGATAATATGGTTTAGTGGGCATGGTGGCATTTGGTTGAAGGTTGATGACCTTGGATGTCTTTTCCAGCCTCAATGATTCTCTTTTTCTGTAACTACTTTTATCAGAGCTGCCAGGTCCCCCTGCACCACTGCACTGATTTCAGGCACACAGAGGTGAGGTGAGAATAAAACCCTGCACACTTTAGGATCTGCAGCTCTGGGAAGCTGTTGGGAATTGCTGGAGGGCAGGCTGTACTGTTGGCAGTCCCAGAGGAGCCTGACTGAGGTCTCAGAACCCATTATATGCAAGCTGCATTTCCAAACACTTGCAGCAGAAATCTCAGCGTGGCAATAACTGGGAATTATGACCCTCGGGGTGGAAAGCAAAACGTTCTGTTGTTATGGGAGGAGGTAATGGATGCTGTGTCAGCTGCTGTGCCCTGGGATGCAGCTCTCCTGCCTGGATCACTGCAGTGCAGAGGAGCAGGGACCCCCCTGCTGATGCTGCTCTCACTGAAAGGACAAAGGGCTCTGGCTCCCCTTGTAGCTCAGGCATGTGGAGCACCCGGGGACATCCTGATGGACATTCTCTGTCCCTGCCCTGCCACGTGCTCTTATTGTGATTTTTCAGATTTAAAGGTCTGGGCTTGATCTTAAGACTCCACAGTGATGTGAAGAATGTTTAGAAAATGATATTTTTGTAAAGTTATATGATCTACTTTTGTAGTGTTCTAGTTACCACACAATGTTCAGTTAAGGATTAAGAAATAAGGCACTTAGCAGAACAGATTGAATTATCAGATATCCACCTTTCTAAAGACTTATTGATCAGCCAAGATAATGCAGCTAAAGTACTTGAAATTAATGATCAGCTTCACATTTTTCTGTATTAGCAAAGGTTAAAGTGTTAATCAAATAATTTATGAAAAAGTAGGATTTTCAAACCCAGAAAAAGTGCCGTTTCAATAAGAATCATTCTCATTTTGATTGTCTGGCAGACTGAACAGGAACTGCTAACTATTCTTTTCTGAAAGAGGTGGGACAAAAATATTGGGATAAGCTTCTCATTGTTCTCAAGTTTATATGTGTGACTTCACTGAACTACTTTTCAAACAAAAGATAAATGCTGTTCATTTCTCTGAGGTAGTAATTTGAATTAAAAGAAAAAAAAAAAAGAAAGGAAAAAAAAAAAAGAAGAAGAAGAGAGAACTGGAAAATTAGCCAAAACAACATAATTTACAATGAATGTGACTGTTTAGTGTCCAGTGAGCAGATCATAGCAGAGCAACTTGAACCATAGATAGCAGGTTAAATATATGTGGGTATTCAGCTTTCTTTCCAATTCTCAAATCTGAAACAGATGTATGTAGATGAAAATCATGAGATCAAAATGTATTTTTTTCTCCCTTTTTTAATGAAAATTGATTTTCAATATCCAAAATCAGCTGCGCATATTAGATATGTATGATTTCCATTTTCCTACAGAATGAATGTGTTTTATGAATATTTATTTTCTGAGATTTTTCAGAAGCAAAGATCTTTTTTTGAGGAGTAAAAACTTCTGCTAACCATAGGAAATATCTTTCCTGTTCTCCATCTACAGGAAATCTTACTATGATAGTGGCCCAATTTAAGTAATAAGACATTTTGAGGTGGTCTGTATTTGGGATCATATAAAGTTTAAAATTAGAGCTCAGACAGCATCCAAGTGGGGTTTTTTTTAAAGAAGAAATCTCAAATATAGAATACCTTAATTTTATACAATGGTCTTTGTTATTTAGTTAGGCTTCTGTCCTCAATAAGAGGAAGTTAAACAGTGTTATGAACAAGTTACTTATAAAGCAATAATGTCTCTTCCCAATAATGTCTGCTTTTATTAAAAACTGTGAAGATTGACATGCAACATGCTTGATTTGCTGAATAGCATCTTACTAATTTATTACAATTTAAGATATATGTGTACAGAGGATATGCCTCAATTATTAGTTTCAGTAATAGGTATGTTCTTGATGCAGTTAGGATAAGGATGGCCATTTCTTACTGTTGTGAGTACTTGCCCTCAGAATGCAGCTGCTGCTCTTCCTCCTTGATGTGACTTTTCTCTTGATGAGCAGAATGCTGCTGTGGATACTAAAATAGCTCATAGCCAGACAAGACCCTACAGGTTTAATAATGAAAACACACTTTGAAAGCTGAAGCACTGGGATAAGTGCAGCCAGGTGCAAGTTCTTCCATGCTCATGTATTCTTAAGGTTAAACAAACACATATTCTGTGCTTCAGCCCCCTGATCATCTTGGTTGTGCTCCACTCCATTCCATTCCATTCCATTCCATTGTGTCACTGTCCGACAAGCTCAGCCCTGGACAAAATATTCCAGCTGAAGTCTCACAGGTGCCAAACAGGAGGCAATAACCCTCAATATATCAGGCACTACTCCCATATCTGTACCATCTGCCAACTGGGTGTTCCCTTGCTCATCATGCAGGCTGTTAGTAAAAAAACTTGAGAAATATTGGGGCTGGTATTGAAGTGTCAGTCCCTGAGGGTCCCACTGGCAACTGGCCACCAGCTGGACTTTGGCTTTTCCCCACCACTTTTCTTGTTTCTCTTGTCTCTCTTGTTGTGATTAGAAGTGGACTTGAAGAAGACTTGCTGCATGATTTTCTCACAGATTGATGTTTCCTATAACTTTCTCCTTTTTCTTAAAAATGGGTTATATGCCTTTCTCCAGTCACAGGGAAGTCCCTGAGAGCCACAACCTATGAAAGTCTGCTTCTGGGACCTTCAGCTGCACCCCATCTGTTTGCATGGATTTGTGTATTGTTCAGTCCTGCCAATGGCTTTCTTCATTATAGAAACACAGGATTTACAGTGTGATGGAAATGCAGTGATCCATAACATTGTTAAAGATACTGATGCTGCAAATTGGATTTTTTTTTTGTTTTTTAATCACTTGTGTTGCATCAGCTTGTGCTTCCACAGATGGTTAAGCATCCCATAAGACTAAAATAGAATATTGGGAATATGTCTTTATCGATACCAAAGTATAGTAAACAACCTTCTGTTCCCTGCATCCTCTGGAAAATGTCAGGCTTAGTTTACTTATATCTTGTAATGCTGTTGCTGATAGAAATGTGTAAATGACTGCTCCTGTTAATGGAGAAGATAAATAAGAATTACTGTGTGGCTAACTGACAGACATGAGAAAACTAGCTCTGCTGTATCATTGATCAATGCTTTTTTATATGAAATATTTTTTGCTTGTTTTGAACACAAGTTTGGCAGGCCCAGGGAGCTGGTAATGTTATTCCACATCTTTTCCTTAAATCACTACTTACAGGCCAGACTGGCAAAGCAGTAACCATGAGGTTTTGCTCTCTAAAGACTGATTGATGGCCTGTGTGAAATAAGTTTGTTCTCTCAATATAGTTACTGGTGGAAGAGATTCACGTCATAAAAACCAGCACCACAGTATATTGTCTCTGTGGAGATTTGACAAGAAAGTAAGGACTGATAGAACTTGGAAATTAATTACCTTTATGCTCTAGAGGGTCTTCTCTCAAAACATAAAATGGCAAAAAAAACCATCAGTGACACCTTAGTGACTGTCTTTGCATTTAAAACAGGATAACCATTAGAATATTTTTTACTAATTCTTCTGTTCTTTAAAACTATGTTAGCAATGATAAATTCATCCACATTTCAATATCAAAGGGAGAAGATTGTAACCAGATGAAAAGGAAGTTAATGAACAAATGCCTCTATTCATTGCATGTGTTATTTTTAGAGCTGAATGGAATGGGTGATTGGGGGGTATTTGTTTGTTTCAGGGAATTTTTTTTCCCTTCATTCCTATTGTCATCACTAGACAGAAAATTAGATAAAGACAAGAGGTACATTATCCTGTAACACCCCCAAAGTCCATCCTCTATTCCAAACAGCTGCAGCAGTGCACACAAACTCTCAGCCCTTCCATGACTCCTGCAGCTGGTTTCAGATGGAAATGTCTGTATTCAGCTCCATTGTCATGCACTGATGACAAGTCCACGTTGCATTGCTGTTGAAAGAGAATGTGATTCATTGCTGTGTCTTCAGATATTACAAATGTGCTGCTGTACAAAGGCAAGATAGTCCTGAATTCTCCCTCTGCTGCAAGCCCTAGTGCACCATATGCTGAAGAAGACTTCATTTAAAGTTAATAATGAGATACAGCATAATAAGGTCAAAGCAGTGAGGATCAAACTGAACATATGCTGTGGTATATTCTTTCTAAATGAAAACCTCCAACTATTGATATTGTTCTTACCTAGGCAGAAATAATTTTTTCCCAGGACATTTTCCTGATATACTGTAAAAATATATGAAATACAGGCTCCAGAAAGTGGGCATCAAGTGATCTGTAAATGACTTCAGTATTAGTTAATATTTTCATCAATAAACTGGAAAAGACGTAGAACAGCAGCCTAATGTTCAATGACCTGTTGAGAGAGTCTCATAAATCTGGGAAATTGTATCAGGGAAACAATGCAACTTAATGGGGGAATGGGAAACATAAAAAGAAATCCAGGAGGGGGGAAAAAAAGAAAGAAGTATGCCAAGAACTTACTGCTAGAGAGACCAGATTTCCTCCCTTTTTTAAACAGGATAGAATATAACATTGCCTCTTTGACCACTGACATTCTATGTGTTCAAGGAGTAAATGCAAGAAGAAAGAAAGTAGAAATTTTACCCAACAGAGTAATGTCAGCTGTATTTACTTGTTTGAGGGCCAACCATATTAGAATATTTTGACTCAGCAAAGCCCTGCTATTAAAAAGCTACCATGAATATTGCAAAGCAGTTGGGCTCCATCAGTGCTGTTTGATAGGGATATGTGTGGAGAGAACCCCTCTGCACAGAGCAGTTTCCTCAGGCAAGAATTCAGCCTTGCTGCATGTGTTCAATCAGGTGTTCTTTCACCAGATGTTTCTAATTTTATTTATGCTAGTGCATTAAACACAAAGCTTTCCCTGTGAGCTCTTCAGTGAGAGCACAGACTCTCACAGAAGACTGCATAAAAGCAAGCAAAGCTATAAAATTAATACAAATTCAATGTTGACTTATAGCTAAATTAATTCTATTTCTTATGTAAGTAAAATTTGCTCCTCAGCTGGGATTCTCTAATTAAACTGTTGAAGGACAGGGCAGTTACAGAGATTTGACTTAAAAATAAACAGGAATTGCTTCTAAATTACTAGGCTTTTTAGGGATCTGGCCAATTTTAAAATGGTGGTGGGAAACTGCACAACTAAGATAAGCAATGAAAAAATTAGTCTACAAGTCTGTTAGATGCATAGAACATTAACTTTAAATGTATTTTTCACTTGAAGTGATATTTATGCATGTCAGTTGACACTATTTTTTAATACCCTTATTTCCTATAAGTCAAAGTCAACATTCATGATCAGGTTCCTTTTAGTTATCCAAAGTGTCTGTCTGCAAATATATTGCTTTAAATCTGAAGCAGTTATATAATGGTAGGTAGGTGATAAAAATAAACTTAAGTGAAAATTTTTGAAGTCCAGTACACAGCCTGGAACTGGTTCTTCTCACATGTGCTCACACACATTTGCATTCTTCCAAAACACCAGGTGACATTTCAGTGTCTGTAATCTCAGATACCTTTGGGTAAGAATTGGCTTTTGTCAGGAGACCAGGGCTGGGGATCAGAGCCAGTGAAAGATGAGCAGCCCTGCTGTCCTGGGAGTGCCATTAGTACCTCCATGTGTGGTCAACAATTAATTACCTGCACAACAGAGGTTCCCACAGAGGGTTTTCTTTGATTTCCTTGCTGTGTTTCTGTCCTGTATCTCAGTCTGGGATTTAAGAGATAGTTCCCATTCTGTCTGCATAAACTGCTTTAGACATTGCCCTGTTCAAGCAATTTTAGAACAGTGCATAAAGCAGTGCAACCAAAAGCATGAATGTGTGCATGGACAAGTAATTGTATTGGAAAATTAATATTCATTAGCTTGAGCCACAGCTATTTCACTGTTTTTATCTCTTGCCAATTCCAAAATAAAACATCAAGAGGGAAAATATATGTTTCTGCCAATTTTAAAGGCCCAGATGCTTAAAAAGTCCACTAAGACAGGAGTACTCAATGGCTTTTGGTTGTCTCTTTACCACACTCAACATATATACACTGTTTTTCTCACATTCATGCAGGATGGGGAATTAATGCACATGCCTATTTGTGCTGTTAAAAATAAGAGGTTTCTAGGAAGTTTTTAATGTTTGCTACACTTGACAGGGGGAAAAGCAACTTCTTCCTTATCTCTGTCTAATCTTGTTGCATCATGGATATCAGACATCGTGGATAATATGTCCTAAAACCATTAGCTGGTAGTTTCATTTTTAAATTCTGCCACATGTGTTTGAATGCAGCAGGTGGTTTAAAGTGCAGCACACACTATATAACAAGAACCTAATTACATGTCTGTTTTCATTTCACTACATTGATTGATAAAATTTCATCAGGTTAATAGGGCAACACAATACCCCTGTCTCTGTTTGATGTAGATAGGCAAGTTATAGGCAGATTTCCCAACTTTTCTGAAATCAAAGGTAGAGCAAGAGCTGAAGTGACAGTATCTTTCATTTTGAGCTATATACTGGTTTTGGCTGCAAATATAAGTAGAAGTTCACTGCTTCCTCCTCTCTGGGAAAATGATCTCCAAAGCCATCAGATGCTGATGCTCTTGGTTGAATTAGGTCAGAAGCAGGAGGACTTGCTGATTCAGGTTTCATAGCTCATCTCAGGGCACCTATCAGAGGTCATTGCCCTTGAGATACCTCATGCTCCCATTGGTATTGATGAGCTGGCTCCATGAAGATAAGTCTGAACTTTGTAATTTTTCATATATGTTGGCCTTTCAAAAATTGTAAAGTTAAAAAAAAACCCAAACAAATACCCAAAAAACCCCATGAATGGGCACGTTAAAAAAACAATCAAAAACTCAAGGCACTTATGTGCGAAATAGAAATAAAATTACTACAAAACTCTAAATTCAATTATAAATCATATTTAGCTAATCCTACATATTTTTATAAAGAATAACAATGAGTTTAACCCATCAGAGCTGAGATTAAACTGTAAATGATACACTGAAGGTGGGCATCTCTTTAATGTTATCCTCATATGTAGATCTAAAACCAGATATGGGAGCTGCTGATTCTGCAATCCTGTTGAGGACAGCCCTTTGTGAGTTTGTTCATATTCCTTCTCAAACCTGTCTTAGCTGCCACCACTTGCAGCATAGAGCAGGAGAGTATCTGAAAGAGAGGGTGCAAGAAAAGAAGAGTGCAAAAAGTACTTCAAGGCAGCAACTGACACAGATATCCAAAGGTACTTCCATGAAACACTCTATTATAGCAATGCTCAGCCTCTGCATTCAAACCACTGGGACTCTTATCCTCCCAGTTCCTTCCACCAGCCTGACTGAATGCTCTGTCTGACCCACATCAGCTACTGCATGCCTTGGATTCCTTAAAAGCATTGCACTTGACAGCACCTGTGCCACGTTTGCAGAATGCAGGATGCAGGATGCAGAATGCAGGGTGGTTCTAGAGGAACCCACTGAGTGCAGGTGTCTGGGCAGCAGCTGCAGGTGAGCTCTGGGAGGGGGCTGAGACAGGAGGCTGGGAATTGCCACCCTTTGTTTAACAAAGGGCACCTGTGGCTCAGCCAGGTGAGGGACATGGCAGGAGCTGAGAACCACAAATTTTCCTGGAGTTAAAACAGTGAGGGGATAAAAGCCTAGAAGCTCCAAGTCCCTCCTCAGAGGCACCTGCTCAAGCTTAAGTTGTACCAGAATTAAATTTGTTGAAGGGCTTGGACATCTGAGACCCTATTAGAGGAATCCTGGTAAGGGGATCGGGTCTGGCTGTGAGTGTGGGGTGTGCAGGGAGCCGGTGGGGACTGGAGCTGCCTCTGTGAAGGGATTTTGTCCCAGCAGTGACAGGCTGGGGTGGTGCCAGAGTGGCTTGTGGATGGTTCCACAGGTGCCCTTAACAGTGATGTTGCATTGGGTCCAATAATCCATAAATGTGAGGTAAGGAGGTGCTCCAATATGACATACTGTGCCATAACTGAGAAAAATTATGACCTGTTGTGTAAATTTAGAGCACTCTTTATCTTTGTCTGAACACAAAATTACAGCCATTGCCATTTTATAATAGTAAATCACATTTGAGACTTGCTTAGTTGTTTCAGGTGTTGAGGGGTTTTTGTTTGTTCCCTTCCTCCTTCCCCCTTTCATTAATGAAGAATAACTTCTGTTGCTTAACAGCTTGTACATTACAATTCAAAGGAACAGCCTTGAATTATATTTATATATTTATGGTGAAAAAATAAGACTTTGAAAGCAAAGGTCAACAATGTAGAAGTAAATCCATGCAATAGAGCACCAGCAGCAATTTGAGACATAAGTGACCTTCAAGTTAACTTTTATTGACATCAAATTCTTATAGAGAGCAAGGACAGTACATGGCCTTGTAAATATTAGTCTCAAATAAATTCACCTTTTCTGCAAGGTTTTATATACTGACATTCAGAGTAAACAAATGCTACTGCTTTGAGGTTTACAAGACTTTAGAAAGGTGTATTTGATCGTGTGCAGTGAAAAAATAATAAACTTCTTGGATTTCTTTTTCCTTTTGGTCATGTTTTCTTGGTGACAAATTATGAATGAAAGATTCCATATCCATAATTGTAGTTGATCTTGATATGTTTACTTTATTCCAGAAAAATTTACGAAACCAGTGCCTCTCTATGATCTATATATATGTTTAAAATAATTCCATGTGAACTGTCACCTGCTTATATGTTTAAATATAACTGTGTTTACTCTTTGCATCCTCAGTGGAAGCAATAAAGTTCTAGCTTTGCTTTTTAATATAAGAATGCAAAGTTGTTGCCTTCAAAAATGGGAGAGATTTTGAATTAGGAAGCTGTGTTACTACTGAGCACTGTTTTTGATAATTTGATGAGATGGAGTTCTGATAGATCCTTGAAATTCTTAAGCTGTTCCTGAAGTTGCAGTTATAGTCAGAGATGGGAGGGATGCAGTCCTACACCCATTGTGAAAAAACACATATAACTGGGGCAAAACTCATGTCTGAATCACTGGTTGTTCCTTTCAAGGCTTATCATGTCATACAGGAGTAAAGCACAAAAACCAGAGCCCACCTTGATTTTAAAGTGCTCAAGAAAGAATTTACAGCTTTTACTAGAAGACAGTTTCAAATTTGAAGACACAACCCATTTGAACTTTTATACTAATCCAACTTAAATTTATCAAGATTCAACTTCCAAATCTCACTTCTGGTTTTACTGTTTTCCAAATTCAGTCTGCATTACATGAGTTGCAATCCTTTTTTTTCCAATTGTATGCCATTCCATCTAGCCAAATTAAAATTGTAACAGCCTAACAAATGATTCAAGCTAATTTTTGCAAGTTTTATTATTATTCTTTACCACTCTGCTACCTTCAAAGATATTAAATAGCACAAAAGAGATATGGGTCATTCCCAGAACCCCAACATACCCATTCTTAATCACTGCTGATTGCTTGCTAGCTAACTTATTCTGCTCTCCAGTTCATTCAGTTTTAGTGAATTTTAAATTCAGGAGGCACTGTGCACCAACACCAATATGAAACAATAGTGTAAGTATCCAATCTATGGGAACAACAAGCACCTGGGATAAAATATGCTGTTCAATTTTTTTACAGAGGCAGAGGACTTTAGCAATTTTCTTGCTGAGCATCAACTGCTTGAGATTCAAGAGGTTAAAACAACCTTGAATAGTCATCCAGGGTTTTTCTTTTTTTTTTTTTTTTTGAAGCTGTTAAGCAGACACCTACATGTGAGCCTCCATACAGGATTTTGACTCTTCTGTGTACAGTGCTTTCAGTTCTTTATGTAACTGTTCAATGGGTCACTCTGCTCCTTTGTGGTTTTCAGAGAACAAACTGGAACCAGAGAAGTTCTTGTCCCAGCTCAGGTGTTTTCATCCTTTGGGGATTACCAAACTACTTCAACTTTTTAAGGAGTCAAGTGCATCCATTACAGAAATGGCCTCGGGCTGTGGCAGGGGAGGTTTAGGTTGCATGTTAGGGAAAACATCTTAATTGAGAGAACTCTGAAACATTGAATATACTGTCCAGGGAAGCAGCTGAGTCACCATCTCTGGAGATATTTAAATAACATATGGATGTGGCATCTGGGGACATGGTTTAGTAGTGACTTTACAGTGCTTGGTTAATGGTTGAATTCGATGTTCTTGAAGGGATCTTTCCAAGAGAAATTATTCTATTTCTAAATTTATTCTGATTTCTAAAGGTAACTGCCTGGTCTAGAAAAGTATTTGATTTGAATATGCAGAAGGAGATCCTTTTCTGAGGTATCAACAGAGATTTCTGTGATTCTTAATTAACTTCAGCATTTAAGTGGTAGGTTTTAATTTAACTGAAGGGTTTTAATACTTCCAAAACTTATTTTTGTGACTAACTTTGTATGAATTACATTGAAAAGCAAACTTAGTAAAATCTTCACGAGGGATTGAAGCTATTTCAGGGTTCACAGACAGGACAAGATTTAGAAGAATTTTCTTACCTCAGCATTTGCTATATGAATGCCAATGAGAAAACGACAACATTTTGCCTTCTCCTTGAACTCTATCTGCTGTCTAGATGTGGAGTATTCTTAATACCAGGATCTTCCTTTTTTTTAATACATACCTGTGTGTGGGGAGTGTATAAAAAGAATAATAAAAAAGTTACTATGTTGTCCTGATCCATGGTCATGTCTCCTGGCATTTCATGATTCAGTAAATAAATGATCTGCAATGAACTTACTTACTTGCTGAAGAATGAGTAGGAGGGGGGAGAAATTAGCATATATTGTTACTTTACACAGTGCTAAGCCTGAATTTCAAATAGATGATAGTGTATTCTTTTTCCCCTAAATTGATGGTCATGCTAGACAGCAATGCCATTGTTTGTAAATGATGTCACCCAAAAAAATCATGTGGGTGCTTCATTCAGTAAAAGAGCAGTCTAGGAGCTGTGGACATATTATTAGGAAGGGCTTAAATGCTTAGCATATAGTTATTGTCAGGAGAGCATACAGATTTGAGCATGTTGCTGATGAGATGATTAGTCATGTTGTGCAGACCAGATATTTTTATAGCCAAATCACTGCCTCTTCAAAGGAGTTAATTTTTTTTTCTTTTTAATATGAGAAGCAGCAACAGTAAAAGATAGTGCTTAGAATCAATGTTGTCTTTCCTACATGAATTCATTTATCTGTCCTTCTTTATTTCTTTCCTCAGCCACTCTTTTACAGTTTAATTTGTCTTGTTCTGTTATTTGCATCTCAATGAGGCAGAGATGCAATGAAAACATGATTTATTGCTGAAGATAAACATGAGCAAAGAAAAGCTTTTAGGCCATCATGAAAGGGAAAACTTGGAGATAAAAAGGTTGAGGTGCCACTGCCATTATTCATGTTAGGGCAGTTGTTCAGCACAGGTGAGGCTGCCTGCAATTTTGGGGTTTTTTTAAAGCAAGGTAAGAGATAATGTCCTTTCTGAAAAACTTTTTCTTTAATTGAAATAAGAATGGGTGAGGAACTGGGATAGCTCAATTTCACAGACAAGGAACTGAGAACAAAGAGAAATCAGTGCTTGATTCAGTGTCTACATGAGCATGTGTTTGCTTTCAGACTGACTAGCTCCATGTCAATTCACCACTGTATTCAGAGTGAGTTTTTTACCAGCTGAGGAACCAGCCCAAGTTCTTTCTGTATCAGTTTGTCTAGTTCATGAAGAATAGCATCCTTCTTCAGCTGCTTTTCTGCTTTGCTAATGAAATACTGTAGATTTTAAACATAGAACTTGGTTTTTATCAGCCTGCCATATGTTTTCCATAGATAACTACATGGTCTAATTGGTTTGATTCAAACTACTGACATCAATATGCAAATCTGGTTGAATGGAATGTGTTTATACTGCAGCTTCCTTCTGAACCATTGACTGAAATATGAGTGTTTAAAATAGATCTGCAATGAATATTTAAGTAGTTTGCAATTGTACACATTCTGTCTTGCTCATGCTGAGTCCTGTGAAACAAATAAGGAAAAAATCCTGGTCACTTGCTCTTCCCCAACCTAGCCCAATATGTTTTAGAGCATGTTCATGCTTGCAAGATTTTTAAAATTGAGTTAGAGCAGAAGTGGAATCTTTAAAAAGGGATATATAGATATATATATATGCTTAAGTGAGACTACATTGTGCTAGCACTGTAGAGATGTTACTGGAGCCTTTCTCACATTTTTAAAGTATTAGTTACCTTTCCTTTTAATATTGCATGGTTATGGTGTTATAATGGGTATGTCTGTCTGGTTTCCTCTCTTTGCCTCTGTCCTTTCTTTCAGTGTCCTTCCCCAGTTGTTAAGCCAGACACCAGGTGGGCCATGCCATCCTGCCAATTATTTCCATTGGAAGGACTGCCAGTACAATCCTTTACTGTTCATTTTTCATTACCACAAAACATCACATTTCTGTGCAGGAGGTAAAAAATGTTTATGCTTGCATCTTTGAATTGATACAGAAATATTCAGGCTCAGTTATCATGACTACAAAATTTCCAGTCTTACTGGAAGGCTCCTGAATTAAAAAAAAAAAAAAAAAATGTTTTGTAGGGAAGCAAAAATATACACATGCTAAGCAAAATTTTAAATACACTAACTCAATTTTTAGAAGTTTTCTTAGCAGATTTGTGTAATTTGGTAACAAAACAGCTGCATGCTGATTTCTGACTGTTCTTTATTAAAGCAACAGCCATTATAAACAAGTAAAATAATTTCTCGTATACAATAAAATATAGATTTTATTTATCATCTTTAGTATTTCACATCATATAGCCATGCTTTCTGATAGCAATTCAGTATCATTATATTAAATAGATCTTTAGTAGTATGAATCATGTTTTGATTTCTTGACTTGGTTCTTTTTATCAAGTGAAGAAGCCCATGCCTTCAAGAGCCACATTATGGCAATAATAAGTACTTTTCATATCCTCACAAATTACAAATTCACAATACACAAAGTAGTGAACACACTTTTAGCTGGTTCAAGCCCCTTAAAAGCTGCTGATATTTTTCAGTACCAAATTTAAAGAATAAGCTTTTGGAGTAGAATCTCAGCTGCTCTTTCAAGACAAGGAAATGGCCTTGAATAGTGAAAAGACTTGCAAAACAAAATTCCTAAAGGCTAAGTCATCAAATCATAGATAAAACCAGTCAAGTGAATGGCCAGCAAATAGGATTGTAGAACCCTGTCTAAATACTCTTTATGGAGGTGTCTTCTGTTTGGAGCATGTTCAAGCACTCCTATTCACAACTGCCAGAGACAGGGGGACAGACAGTTTTCCTAAATTGTAAGAAATAATTTGATATCGAATTATGTATTTTTTTTTACAGGTTTACAATGTTGGTTTTGTTATGTTAATAATGAAAATAAAAGGAAGAAAAGGCCCACAGCCTCATAGCAGTCACTGAGAACACAACAAGTTATTTCCAAGGGGACATGAGTTTATTCCTGCTGCTTTCATTCTTTCTCCATATTCCTGTAATTCAGGTTGAGTCCCTGGTGAAGAGTAGGTTCCATGAGAAGGGGCACTGAGGGGCTGAGACTCAGGCTGAGCAAACTCACCAGGGTGAGGTGTTCTGGAGGGCAAAAGTGTCTTTAATGCAAACAGCAAACTCATTCTTCCATCTGGCTTTCTCTGCCAGCTTCAGGGTGAGCTCCAGGAGCTGAGTTTCTTTCCCAGTGGGAATACTGAGCTATCTTCATTCAGCAAGACTCACATGCTCTTAACTCTTAAACTGCAACCAGTACTGTGCAGCTGGATTATTCCTTCACTTCCTCTAAATGAAGCAATGGAAAAAGAAAATTAGATTGAAATTCCATGCAACTATATGCCAGAAGTTATGTTACAAAATGATAGAAAAGAAAAATTAATGGTAACTATCTTATTAGACAAGGCAAAGCTACTTCCTTGTATTTGCTACAAAGTTTGGAATTATTTGCTTATTCAGCTGCTTCTCTGTGGGTGAATCCATTGGTGCACAGAGTCACTTAACTGGGGACAACTTCTAAGATTATTGTTCAGAGAGCCCTCTGAAATCTGAGGGGAAAGGAAGATGATTCTACAGGAAATATCATAGCAGAATGCTGAATTTTAGAAAAGCTTTATAGGCCTGCTACAAAATGCTTTTTGACTGAAATACTTTATAATAAGATTAACACTTACAATTCTCTTCCAGACTTTTTCTGAATGATAATGTGCAGCTGTGGTTCAAGATGTTTACATAAATAAGCACCATTTTCAGGGGTACAAATATGTAGTAAAATTATTCACAAAGGGGAAAAATTAGATTTAAACATACAAATATACAGAAAGTTGCATCAATACCAAATTTCTAATGAATTTTTGGCCCCTTAGTGTGAAAATGAGTAGAACTTAATCTTGTAAGCATGTATTTGCTTGCTTACATTTGTTCCTTTTAGTTATTGTATTGGATTTGAATGTGTTGCCTTAAACTGCAGATTTCTCTGATGAAAACAGGCTTTAAAAGGAGAAAAGCTCACTTATAGCACAAAATGGAAAAAAGCAATATTATGAGACTTGGGATAGATTTCAGGACCAAAAGTAGCTGTTTGTAAATTTTTTAAAAATTGAAATTGGAAGGAATAAATTGTCCTGTGTGATAGAGGACAAAAGGACAAAAATCTTTAAGATGCCTACTAGTTCTGTGGAGGAAAGTATATACATCTTTGTGTCTGTGCTTTCCATTTCCTAACTTCAGGACACTGTAAGCTGCTGATTACCACCCTACTTCTGCAATTAGATCTGCTTTCACTGGCAAAGGGTAAATGTACAGGATCAGAATACGGGTATTAGACAAATATCTATAAGAAAATTTGGTGTCTCCATGTTATTTTCCAAACACTTGACATCTTTTAGCAATGCAGCTTCCTATTCTAGACACAGGGCACAGCTCTGTACAGCACCCATCAATCCCTATAAAGTTAGCTTTGTTTTTATGAAGTTTGGAATGTGACTCTAATCAATTACTGTGCATTAATTAGTGACCTTACTGAGGAAATATGCTCCAACTCATGCAATGAGAAACTTCTTTAAATTGAAAAGCACCATTATAAATCTGATAATGGTTCTAAGATTCAGAATTAATGTTGAAAATTTACATGCAAAGTAATCCTTTGGATAACATCTAAAACTGCTACATAACTAGCATATCAAAGCTAATATGTTTTCTTCATTGCTGTATATCCCTTGCCATAAATTTGTGTGTATTAAGAATCAATTCTGAAGAGAAAAATTGGTTTGCTTTAATTTGCACTTGTGAAAATGTCTCTGTGTGTGTATATATATGCATATATATATACACACATACATATATGTATATATAATCACTTCCTGTGTTGGCTTTTTGTTAATATCTATGTTCATGCTTCTACATAAAGAGCAGTGCTCTGAGCTGGCTCACAAGGCTGATTAAGCAGTAAAAGCAGCTAACTTTGCAAAGCTGTTCTCACAAATCTAGATTTGCAGGCTGAGTTGCTACATTTCAGTTGATTGCAACATGTCCTTATAAATGTTTGTATAAAATTCTGAAAATGTGTATTTTCTGGATCAAAATAGTTGTGTTCCATAACTGATCCATGAGGGTCAGCAGTGAGACAGAAAGTTGGAAAAAAATATTATAAGAGGGACTGAAAATGAAATTGGAATAATGTTGGCTGTGATGGGGAGACCCTGATGGGAGGACTATGCAGATTTCTGGAGTAGATTTGAAGGGCCTGTTTGGGAAAACACTTGCAGTCAGTTTTGTTTCTGAGTGCATGTGTCTCTCATATACTGCACTCTGAATGACATGATTGGGAACAAGCATCTGGGTGAAATCTGGTTATTCATCTACTCCAGCATTTCTGAACACAACATTTATTAAAAAAGGCAAAACAAAATAGATAAATTAGGGTCTTGAGAAGCAGTGTAAATAGAGATACAAAGAGACTTTTGAGCATACTCCAATTTCTGGCATGACTCTGATAAGAAGCCATTAGGAACCAAAACTGGAATTTAACGATTTTTTGTAGTGTGGCCAAAGAAAAATGCTGCACAATCATCCTTACAGGCTCTTCAACAAAGTCCAGCTCAACGAGTTAATGGTGTTCCAATAATTAAAATAAAGTAAATTAATAAATATATTTTTCCTGTTGAGCACAGATGGATACATAGCAAGGATATAACAATACTAACTGGGCCCCAAGATGAGAGTTTTTTTAAAAGTTCTTGGTTTACATTGACCAGACTACCATGGGATGAAGCACTGAGACAGAAATCCAAGTTTCACATGCTAAAGGAAGACTTACCTGTGTTGTCAGGATATTTTTTCATCTGAGGAACAAGTTTTGTTTTATTTCCACATAAAATAAATATTTATTTATAAATAGGGATTTATTTATTTTATATATTGCAAAAATGAGATTCTTATACCAGTGTGCCATTTCACATAAAAATGTTTTGTTAGTGTCATTTACCAAAGCTGCTGGCATACTATAAAATTTTTTCTTATCAAACTATCAAATGGATTGAATTACTCTGTATGCACTTGGGAGATTTTTAACCTACTGTTGACTCAAAACAGTGCTGGACCTGGCCTATGTACTTTTTAAAGATTTTAAATATTGAGTTTACTTATGATAATTTCTTTAGTTTTTATTGACAAATTACTGAGGAAAACTCTTGACTGTTGGATGGGATAGGCTGGATGGGATGGGATGAGGTGTCCCTGGTCCAGGCATGCTTCCAGGAGTTGGGGATGCAGCAGGATGCTCCTGTCCATCCCAGCCCAGAACAGCCCCTCTGAGCACCTTGCTCACAAATTCCCAGGAGATGGTGCTGGGGTTGTGCTGGGGGCTGCAAATATCTCAACACCTGGGAAGAGCAAAGCACTTCCTGGGTAAACTGGGCATGGTGAAGTGGGAACAACATGGGAGGAGCTCAGCAGCTCATCCAGTCCATCCCTGCTGCAGGGGCAGTGGTATTCAGAGGGTTTGGACTTTTTCAGTGGGACTTTATATAACTGTAGCATTTCAGATTACATAAAGGTTGATTTTTTTATTTTTTTTCTTTTTCTGTTCATGCTTTTAGACTTACTGCTGCATACATGGGAAGAGGAATGGAAATTATACTGCAGCTCTTATTAGAGGCATTATTAAAGAAAGCACTTGTCTGATGGGTAAGTGCAGTGTTTACATTTGCTGTTTGATATAATAGGATTCTAAAAACAGGAGGCAGAACTGTTCACTTGAGTAGAAAGAGGAGGAGGAAATAGTAATTTGGAGCTTTTTGTGACCCAAAGTCTTGGCTCCATGCTTCACTGTAATGTATTCACCACACACTGCTGTGGAGATCAGATTCAGCTGCAGCTGCTACAGCTGACAAACACTTCACTTTAAGTTTCATGGTGCTGCTTTGGAGTTTTCCTGTCTGCATCAGAACATTATAAACAAGCAGCTCTTTGGGTGCCACATAACTATGTCTAGGAACAGAGTATCATTTGAAAACCAAACAAGATCTGAACATAAAAGTGTGAAATTTAATAAAACAGTTGTAAATGTAACTGCCTTCCCAACATTTAATTACAGGGATTTACAGGGTTCATTACCAGACCACTTAGAAATAAAGGTGAAAACACTCCCACCTGTTAGCAGCCATGTCAGTAAAAATCCCTCTTCTAAGCAATGTTTTATGTGCTTCTATGTCCCTGACAAACACATTTTACCAGCATGGTCACATTTACAAAAAAATTAACTGGTTTGCAGGTAAAATCTCTCTAATTGCCATTGTACGTTCAGTTTTTCAATATTTTGCAAGTAGCAATAAAAATTAATTTCTCAAGCAACTCTATAATTATCATGATTTCTGACCTGGGAAAAATGCTGAAAAATATTAACATCAGTTAGTCAGTAAACAAAAAGTGGTTTCAATTTATGATGATATTCTTACTTCCTGTGAAGATAAGAAAGGAGAAAAAATGAGTTGTAGCATGAGGCTTCCTTACAGTTGTCAATGTACTTCTTTATGTAGTTCTATCAGATCAAAATAATTATTTAAAGTAAATTTGTTTCACACTTTTTGTGAAAGCAGAAAAGAAAAAAAATACTAAGAGAACTGCTAAGCCATGATACATTTTCTCCCAGATATCCACAGCACTGCAAACTTCACAGGAAATATTGTTCATAAAAGTTTCTTGCTCCTGGTGCAATGACAACAAATAACTCTTTTGTTTCTGTGATCATGTACCGATTCTTTCTGAGTGATTTTTCCTGACACTTTCTTACATTTTTTTGAAATTTGTGATAATGGTGCGCTGTTCTCCCCAACAAGAAATTATATTTTTTGTTTGGAAAGGGGATTTTTCATTTCCTTAGCACCAACTTCCTGGACAGAGGATTTGGCTTTCTAGAAATGACTTCATCAAATCTTTTTAGGCTTTCCTGGGCCTTCTTTGAAAACTGAAGCAGTGCATTTTGTGCCTAGTCTGACTTCAAAATTAGTGTTCTTAAACAGAATTTCACAAGGGTCTATAAATTGAGGTTAAATGAGAAAGAAACTAAAAACTGTTTTGTTCCACTGATGGAAGCAGAATGGGTTTTTTATTAGTTTGTTCATTCTCATCACTGCTGCTTAAACAGGAATCTGGAGTAAAAAACTTTTAGGGCTGTGTATTTTTTATGTATGTGTCAGAAAATGAAAGTTTCATAAAATATTTTGTATGAAGGTGTTCTAGGTTCCTGTTTGGGAGAAATAGGATGGGATGGATGAGAAGTGCATCTCAGTCCCATGCACAGGAAGGAGACATTGGCCACCAATGCACAAAATGAAAAAACCCCAAACAGCTTTTATGATAATGGTAAATTTTCAATGAACTGCAAAACCTTTCATATTAATACATGGCATTATGCAAATCAGCTTCTTCTCTGAGCAACTAGTGTAGTCTGCTCTGCTGGGAAAGGCTGAAAAGACTCCCAAGGCAATGGTAAACATTACTGGAATTATATTACGAATGATCTAGGACTTAAAATCGTGTTTTCTGTGAAGTGTTATCTCACTGTGCTTCAAGCCAGAGCTGCATTAAAGATGCATCAGGGAGATGCAACAGACTTCAATGAATTCTGTAAGGACAGTGAATGGGGAACAGAGTTGTCACATACAATAATTTAATTGGTTGCCTCTAAAATTTTCAGACAGGAGATACTTCTTTACATAACTCTTAACTTTCATATGGAAAGCATTGCCATGGGAAGCCTCAGAAGCCAAAATTATAATTTCAAAGGAAGAGATGAGACAGATGAGTGGAGAAACTACAAACTAAGTTAGGCCAAGTACAACCTCCAGTTGCAGATGTCCCTAAAATTTAAGTTTGTCAGCTGAGACATCATCTGAAATTAAGGACCACTTTACTCATGCATCTTTTGAGTTTCTCTGAACTGTCATTGTTAGACACAAAACTGAAGTAAAATTTCTGTTTTCTAGCACAGTGTGCTCTTATGCTGTCCATAGACTCATAGAGTTGAAAAGGTTTAAGTTGAAAAAGACTCTTTGAATTCATCAAGTCCAGCCTCTAACCCAGCTCTGCCAAGTCCACCACTGCCATGTCACCAAGCACCATTTTTTAGTCCTGAGAAAGCCAAATTATTGGGGTGCTCTAATAAACTGCATTAAAAATATGTAGTTAAATTAAGGCAAGTAACTGAACATTTGTGTTGGATATCAAAGTGAGGCAGCACTTTAGAAGTATGATTATACCACAAATCAAGATAGAAATCAATTTTTGTTCCAGTGCCTAGAAGTTTTTCCAAATATTGATGTATGTACTTCAGATATAAGTTTTCAAGCCTGGCATGATCTGTTATGTACATTGGTGATGTAATGCAGTTCACTTTATTGTTTTAGAGCAAATTCTGTACTGGCTGCAGCTGCCATTAGCAAGGTAATCACCTTTCTCTGTTATTTCATTGCTTTGACTCAGATACCCAGAGATCCAGGGGTTTTCTGTCTCCCCTGATGTTTTGAAGACTAATTAGTGTTTGCAAAGCTATTTAAAGAGAAGAATTGCTGTTTGAATGTTTGTAAATATGGTCAATTAATGTCTGTGTTGCATTTATTTTACAATTTTTAAATTGGAGGTAAGGCATGAAGACATATCACCGGTCGTGTATCCCAATGAGCTGCAGCTTTCAGTTTTGGGAATCTCTCCTGACTTCTTGTGCTTTACTATTTCACCATAAAAGCTTTTTAATTTCTTCATTATTTTAGTGTCAAATAGCTTTGCATATATTTTAATTTTGACCAAGAAGAAAATTGAAATTAACTTGTAAAGGAAATATTAACTGCATCAGAGCTGAAATTAGCATTTTTTCTTTAGGGCCACTTTTGTCTAGTGATACAACAAAACAAAACACTGACTGCAATCACGCATTTGATCATCACAGGAGATGCTAACAGATTCTAATCTAATGTCAATAGAAATTGTGACTGTTGTAAAGCACAAATCCAGAGTTTGAAACCACGGGGTGGAAAGGTGCTGGAGGAGAAGGAGGAAAAACAAAAGGAAGACATTTTCCTCATTTTGCATGTGTCCAAATAGAGAAGGCATAGTCTAGCTGCAATAAAGAGAAATTGGCATGTTTTAATTTCAGCACTCAGAATGCTGCAGCTGTAATTGCATCAGTAGTATGAAAAGAGCATTAATTGCCATGCATTTTCCCAAAATAATTTAAAGTACAGAGAACCTGATCCCTCACCTGCAGTCTCAGTGTGAATCTGGTTTATAATGATGGACCATATCCATCCTCACTCACTATGTCATTTTTTTAATTGCTGTCTTTGTTCAGTCTCAGCATTTGGCTGTCACATCTTTTAGAAAAATGGTCCAACTGTTTTGCCACTTGCTCTAAGAAATAAGTTACTCTTAGCATATGGAGGCTGTCACAAACAATATGCTTTCAGTTTTCTGTGCTTGGGATTTCTCCACAGAAAATTGGTAAAGCTAGTGTGAGATTAACTAAAAATGCTGTGTCCATACCAGCAGAGCCTGCAAGAGCTTCTTCTGCAGGAGAGCTTGCTAAGGAGGTGGATTTAATGTATATCCTACTCCGACTGAACTTCCTATAGTGAAACAGCAGAGAAGGGCAGTTGAAATGAAATGCAGTAACAATGAAAAGCAATAATTGCTAAAGTAGAGACACAGTTCCCAGACCTGTGCAGTCCCTCTGGATGCCATCCCTTCCCTCCCAGGTGTGCACACAGCTCAGAGCTGCTGGCTGAGGGTGCCTGGGTCCCACTGCCCACGTTACACAGTGCCAGTCCCAGCTTCACAGGCATTGCTGCCAAGGCTGTACCCAAAATATTCTGAAGAGTTTCACAGTCTGAGAGTCTGCAAATTAATATCTTCCTGTTACTCAAACCTCCACACTGACTTTATCCAATGCACTTTAGCACTTCTATTAGAAGTGCCAGTAAATTTTTTTGTGTAAGTCTGTACTTGAACATTTTTCAAGTCTCTTCTCCTTGAAGTAAAAATAGTGATAAAGGGAGAACGAGAACAGTTCATTTTTAGATGTTTAGGTTCATGTTGCAATCTAATCACTCGCCTATTTCCATCAAAATAATTAAAATTATTATTTAGTAGGAATTGCATTAATTTTAACTGGTCTTTCTTTGCATTCTTCACTGTGATGTATTGTTTTGCTTGAAAACATTGGTAACACTATTGGTTCACCAAGAAGATAGTTTTTCTTCATAAATATTAACTCTGCTGCTTTCATGTTATATAATTCATCATCTTTTAATTTCCTTTGGTTTGATTTTTTTTTCTTTAACTTTTTGCTCTATTTTTCTATCTATAATTTTATGAAAGTTCACATACTATTGTCTGGCAAAAATTATAATATAAAATAAGTTTGTGTAAGTTTCACACAGTGCAGTTTTTTAATAACTTAAATTTGCCATTTTGAAATTCTAAGCAAACATTAATTTTTATATAGCAGGGTTTAGAAGTTTATTTTACATAGTCAAATGAAATTTAATTTTCATTTCTAACAAGTCAGAAAGAATAGCCTGGAAAACTGATATAATTCTTAAAGCATTCCTCTTGGAGAGAGTTGTATCTTTAGCAATAAATCTGGCATTTCAACACATGTGACATTTTTCATATAAATTTAGGAGTAAAGGACCATGATTTTGCTACCCTTCTGCTACTTTTTCATTCAGCCTTATTAATTTCAAAGGGGACATTTCTTGGCTATGTCTCGACCAAAAAAGGCTGATAAAGAAGGCTGAAAATGATGATAAAATGGGGATACAGGCAATTATATATTATTTTAAGAAGGTACATTTCTTGTTAATTCAATGTTCAGTGAATATCTTCATATGCCTCTAGAAATTCATAAACAGAAGCTGATCAGAGAGAAAGTGGATCTCATCTGACAGGAACTCCTCAGTGTTTAAAGTAAATTAAATAAAAATAATAACAAGAGTTCAGACTGAAGTCTCATGTTTCTGTGGATATTGAGTTCTTATGTGGCAGGGAACAGAACTTTCTGAGTATGGATGAGTTTCCCATGTTTTCATGTACCTTCTTTTGACATAGTCATTTCCAATTCATATGAAAGAAAATAACTGATAGATATTTTATGTAAAGGTGAAGACATGAGAGTGTTCTTTGACTAAAGTAGAGTGCTTAGCCATCAAATTCATCAGCTGTGGAACTGAATTTAACAAGAATGACCTGAGAACAAAATCACTGTGGCAAGAAGTGGAAACCAGTAAGTGGCAGAAGTGAAAGGAGTTTTTCTAATAGCAGGGTGTGACAGGATAGCTGACAGGGTTATGATGTGCCTTGCCACCTTCAGGGTATCACTGGGTGGACAGCCCTTTCCATCAACAGCTGTAAAGAACATAATCAATTGGGAGGAAGGGAAGTGTTTTTGTGTTGGAACTGAATCACTGTATAAAATGGCTGTAGGGAACAAAGAATGTAATGACATGTCTGGGTTATAGAAGAGCATCTAGTAAAGCAAGAGTACAACAACTCTCACCCAAAAGCTTTTAAAGCACAAAACCAATCAAGTAAAAAAAAATAATGTTTGAGCCTTGGTACCCTGGGCCTGTTCTCACTCTTGTTCCAGGAAAGATTTACAACTGATTTCAGCCTCCTTGCTTAGTCATTCTGATTAAATATATTGTAACCCTTGTCTCCCCCACCATAAGTCAGAGAACTCTTTTAGTCAGCAGGGCTTAGGTAAGAGAAAAGTTGACTACACCAGGATTGTCTAATTGAAACTCGATTGCTCTTTTTCCTCCATCTTTGACTAAGCAATAGAATTTGCTCCCTGGTTCTGAAAAAGTTTTAAAAGGAGGGCAGTGGTAACACTGGTCTTGCTTTAGCTTCAGACTTGTGAAAATTGAAACAGAAGTTGGCAGGCATTAGTCAAGTTTAGGGAAGAGTTCTGCATTGTCATGTGATGGTCAGCAGACATCCTGAGCATGCTTCAAAAGAGGAAAAATCCACTTGGAATGGAATGCAAAAGGGTAGCTGAGTATGGAAAAAAAAAACCAAATTCCAAACCTCTTAGGATGTACACTGAACATCTTTTGAGAGCCAGTTGTTATTTCAACAACCAGTTCAGGTGAATGAGCTCCCTCATAGCTCTGATTGGGGGCAGTGTAGAATTCCTGCTGTACTGGAATATATTTTTATTTTACTTATAAATGCATTATATTCTTAACTCCTTTGAATTTCCCATTGGAATTGCTCTTGATGGGAAACAGCCCTGTGCTCTTTACAGTGCATTTCTTCAGCACACAGCACGAGTTTTTCAAGCATAGAGGATGGATGGGGATGATGTGTGGGGTGGTTTTGGGGAGGTTAATTATGGAAGGAACTCCCAGCAGCATGAGAACTAGACAATAGAGAATACTTCTTCAGTATTAAGTTCTAATTTGGCCAAAATACACATTATTTGGGTTCATTATGCCCCATATATATTTTTACATAGAAAAGGCCAGATCTGAATCCCTACTTTCAATATTTCAGCTCTTGCCAGGCACTCAAGATGATCTGAATTGAATTTAAACTCATATATAATTTGATCTATTTTTTTCTAAATTCAAACTTTAATAAGTTTTATTTCTTTGCTGATCAAAGCATGGTATTTGATCTGTGAATTCAATGTTGCTAATTGCTATGCTATAAAGGGGTTTCATGCCCCTATGTTTTAGAGAAAATGACTAATATGGAAGCTGTTGGAAAAGCTACAGGAAAACAAGAAGCTGTTTTAATAGAATTAGGCAGAATTATATATTTTCCTTTTGAAAGACAGCCCTCATATGCATTACCAGTGGTATTTACAGTTAAATAAAAAACATTTGTTTATTTAAATCTGGAGACAACCAGAATTCTAGTGAAAGGAAACTTTGCTACCAGAGCTGCTCAGTATTTCTGTGATAGGGTTCAAAGTTGCATGACATCCTCTAGCAATTTGTAAACATTAATAGTGACATGTGCTGGTTTTTCCAAATATGCACGTATATATTTTAACCCACAAAACTGTATAGCAAAACCAGATAATTTTATACCCTGATCGAGTCTTCAAAATCTGTGAGTAGCTCACTGCACAGGTCTGGTGCTTCACCTAGCCCTAAAGTAAGTGGGAAAAGTTTTATGGAACATTGACAAAGGCCTTAGTTGAGACATTGGACTGTGGTATCTCTTAAAATCTAATGCTATTATATACCATTTATATGTTTTGTAACACGTTTTTCTAATGTTCCTCCTGGACTCACAAAATTATCTCTAAGTTCTAAATCTGTCAATAACAGAACTGTAAATGATAAATCATATTTGGTAATATTATTAGTAAGTTTTTAGGGGTTTGACATTTTCCATCTTCTGCTATTTAAATTGATTTTTATGTAAAGCAATTAAGGACATCCTTTTTCCATTAAGGAAATTATATTTAACTTCTGTTGTGATAATGTATGTTATATATATAGAAGAGAGAAAGTACTTGAGTTTCACTTTTTTCCCTGCAAGGTCATTTTAATTGCTGGTAGTGGTGGTGTAATTTTTCAGAATAAATATATTAATAGGTGATGCTCTTAGCACAAAATCAATCAAGGCTTCAAATATAAATATTTCTTTTGACATAATTACTGTCATGAATGAGAAATTATTTTAATTCACTAAACAACTTTAGGCTTTTGACAGATTAATAGGCAGTATGGAAAGTGTCACCTGAAAGCTATAAAGTGAGCACTGTACTTTCTTGTCTGAAATTACTGCTTGTTGCTGGAGTTTTCCATGACACCTCATTAGGATGGTGGCAGACATAAATAAATATACCCAGATATGATGAAGAGCTTTTCAATGTGCATTAGACATTGAGCTGTTTGGAACAGAGCAGTGTGAGAGTAGCAGAGATACTCTGGGCAAAAAGATGAATATAGTCCATGAATAGCCCATGAATGTAGCCTGAGATGATTTTGTTTCCTGCAAAAATGCTTGAGGAACAAGAATTTCTTATTTCATCATTGCTAATCTTGGTATTTCTTTTTACAAACAGTGTTTAGTTTGTTTGTCTGTGCACATCACTCTATGGCAAAGCACTGACATTGATTCCATAACAATTGCAATTAATTGCATAAGTTAGTTGGAGGTTACACCAACAGTAAGTTTTCTGCAAAAGTCTAAAGGAGATATTTTTGTCTTACAGCTTAGTGAGAAATGTAAGTGAGAAAATAATTTCTTAATATTTCTGCTCTGTGATTTGCTTCAGGAGAACAATGGTGAGGAACAGATGAAAATTATACTTTTATGTGTTTGCTAAATTTTAGATAACTCCATAGGCACTAACAGTGTCTAGCTGACTCTGTCTAATGCATACACAGAAATGTTTTTCCCTGTCTCATTCTGGATTAAAATATTCAAGAGATTTCCTTAACACCCATGGGAGAAAGTCCTAAACTCTATCATCTGAATTAGGCATAAAGCAGGAGGGGTTGGCCACTTGACATTTAAGCTTGAATTATTCCAGAATTCTGTGACACATTATTAGTTTTAAAAGAAAAATATCTGTATTTCTAACAGATGCCCAGTTCTTTCCCAACATATTCTTATGGAGTAGTAAGGAAGGATATTGTGAACATAACCGTGGTAGAACTGAGGTCAGTGTGAACATTTTACTCCTTCCCTTGACCTGAAGGAAATCTCTGCACAGCACTAGTGAGCACCCAGAGCATTAGAAATTCTATTAAGGGAGTGGAACAGTGTTTTGACTTTCTTTCCTGTCTTATAGGTTTTTTTAATTTTCTTTCCTCTTTAATTTTCTATTTTTTTTTTTTTTTTTTTTTTTGGTTATCCCAGAATTCACAAAACAATGGTTTCTATTGCACTGTGGTAGCTTTAGAGACTTTCAATGAAATTGTGTCTTTTTTATGGTAAAAATGGTTTGCAAGGGTGTTTATTCTTGATTATATTGTAATATTTTACATTCTGGCATGGGAGGAGGTTTCATATCCTTGGAAGTAGCCTACAAAGCCTGTGACATGTCATAGCCTGCCTCACCTATCATTATGATGCACATTTAATAAGAATTTCCATGGGATAACATCTTCATCAAGAGATGAAGATGCATGTAGATTTGTATCTCTTTTTAAAGACAAGATTATGCTGATAGTATGTAAAAAAGTGTTTCAGTCGTGTCCAGTTCATCAGACTTCTGTACAATCTTCACTCCATTAAGGTACCTTGCATAATTTTCCTGAGGAAAAAATATTATGAGCATAACTTAAAATGTTCTATGACTGCCATAGAATCCCAAATGGCTTATTCAGCATTCTTTGAATGGTTTTGTGGTTTGATAGTGCTCTTAGTTATTCTAAAATATCTGTGGACAAGAGCATCCTCTTTGAAGACAGTCAGGAGGTAATATTTGATTATCATCTTGATAATAGTCCCACTGCCTCACTGTTTTTTTTTTTTTTTTTTAGGTGAATATTCTACACTTGAGACTCAGTTTTTTGGACAGGGCTGGAATACCATTATTGTGTCAACATTTGTGCTTGTATTTTATTTGAAGTAAAAAGAACATTTTGTTTAGGTCCCAGACCTCATCTCTTGTACTAATAACATTATAGCTTCAATTAGGGGGTAGGCATTAACTTGTTGCCATTATGATATTTTTTTAATAATAACAGAAATCAATTTGATATATGTAGTTTCTCATTTCCTTAAAATAAGTTTAGATGTTTCTTATTTATAGTTGACATCTATGTTAGACTTTAAGCTTCAAAGCATTTCATAGAAACATTCATTTCAGTTTGGTGAATTCACAGAGGAGAAACTGGGCTTTCCAGAGCATCATGTTTGTGAATACCTGTATGGATAATTAATTATGAAAATATCTTTGTGAACTAGATGAGTCAGTATTGTAAATGTTCTTTACAGACCTGTGCTTCTATTTTCACAATTGACCTTGCTGAAAGTGTTCAAAAAGACAAGAAAGAAATAAATTTCATATTGAGGAAAAAGCATAAAACTGGAAGGAAACCAGATTTCTCTTTAACCACACAGTGTGCAATTAGTGTTGAACACTGGAATTTGAAGCTGTTGAAGGCAAAAAAATAGAGGCAAAATGTAAATGAGAAATACGTGTAAAACGAGCACTAAGAAAAATATAGAAATATTGTTAAATGTAGAGCATCAACCTTTAGAGACTTTTGAAAATGGATGAATGGAGGGTGATGATTTTTTCAGGTCTGTTTTCTTCCTTTATTTTCTCTTGTGTTTGGTGCTGACGGAGAGGATGAAGCAGGAAGGCCTTGCCTTAGTCCACTGTGACAGTATTTCTGTTCCCAGACAAAATCTTAGGAAAATAAATAGGTGGCCTAGTTTCAGGGAAATTAAATAACTACAGTAAAGATTGAGGATAAGTACAGGCAAGGATTTAATGTTCTTAGGACAGAGCCCAAGCTTGCATCTGCCCTGAAACATCTAAATAGGACTCTCTGGCTCTTTATAACCTTCCAGACTGGCAAATGATCAGGTACTTTGCAGAACTGGTCTGAAAATACCTCAGCAGAATTGCTGTTGGACATGTGAAATTAGGTAGATAATTTAGTCAGGTAGGTCTGTTTATTTTTTTACTGCTGCAGTTATATCAGAGTTAAAACCTGTCTTCCTTCTATTTTCCATACTACATCAGTAGACTACATCCTTGCCTTGTGCATCTCTACACAATGTTTGGAAACTGCATTTAATGAACAAACGTAATATAGGAGCAAAACATATTGGGAAGAAGTAAAAACAAGATCATGCATCTTGAAAAATGCAAAATATTTCAACTCAGTCTCATCATTCTCCATGAAGTTTGTTTTCTATTTTGAATTAACAGAGCTCCTGTTCTGATTCAGATCAAGAATGATAGTTACAGATGGATTTAATTTCATTGAGAGAGAAAGAGGAGCTGACTTTCTGAATTTTATTAGCATGTGGAACACTGGAGAAAAGGTGTTTGTTAATTCACTTCAGCAGGGCAAACTGGGAAAATGTCATGTACTGGGGGCTTTCTGTCTCCTACTATTGCCATTTTTCTCAAGAAACTACTATAGATTTTTCTAGACTTGTCTGTGGAAAATAATGAAAACCAGAATTTATCTTCAATCCAATGGGTTTTCAAGATATGTGAACCAAACATCTTTGCAGTTGAATCATTTAGTTTCAATATTTTCAGTTCTCCAGAAAACTGTCCCTATTTCCCCCCCCCATTCTTGGAAGAGAAAAATCTTCTGAGAATTAAAATTAATTTCATTATTAGATTTTTCTCCAAAATAACTAGATGAAATCTTGTTTCTCATCAGTAGTTGAAGATGAATAGCTTCGTTTTTCCATTTAATCTCCCTTTAAAAATTTAATAATTCATTGTTCTTTTAAATAAGCTTGGTTTAATGACATAAACTTCCAATATAATAAGGTAAATAATCAATTTGAGACTATTGGACTATCCAAACAAACAATTTTAAAGTCTATTCAAAATATAAAGATTTTCAGCCTATTGCAAAATCAAAGTAGTAATTAGGGTTGCCTAATGGGAAGAGGGGAGTTTTAGCTGTGTAAAGTTGCAGAGGTTATTCATCCTAGTTCAGTGTCATGAAAATAGGAAAACAATTAACATTCTGTTTCTTGAACAGGACAAGTGAAGGAATGTATCCTCTACATGGAGATGAACTGAGATACTTCCCTTTCAATAGGAGAGTGAAATAAGAGATTTACTAATTAAAATGCTCCTCTGTTTTCATTGCTCTTTAGTTTAGAAAATTCCTCTTTTCCCTGGAACTGAACTTCACTATGGCACTCACAGTTACCATGAAGAGCCTTAAGTACTTTAGGTAAAGAACAAAACCCAACAACAAAAGCCTCACATCCCAAGGTTAGATTTAACTTTTGATTCTGAAGGCAGAGAGAGGTATAAGCCTTTTGTTTTCTGAGCTCTCATTCTAAATATGATATAAATCAAATATTTAATGACCCAGATGGCCTGTAACTAACCACCGTCTTCATTAGTCAGCATTAGTAAATTAACAAGTTCGTTAGGCCCTGCTGGTGTCAGCTGCTATAAGGACAGAAAGGTTTTACTTTTTTTTCTTTTCTAAATTGCAGGATGAAATTAACTCTTCTGTAGCCCATGAAGTTGTCCTATAACATTTTTATAAATGTCATACCTAATGAGCTAAAGGTCTAAATGCTTTCAAGAATTGCACGGCCTGTAGTGTCAGTGGGTTTGGGAAATTACTGACTGAAATTGAAATCTTCATAGATGTCAGTGCTTGTTGTGAATTCCTCTGTTGGGTGCAGTGCTAAGAGCCATTGGGCTTTTCCACCTGGAATTAAACTGTATTGAACTAATTAAACCAGCTTTTTTTTTTTTTTTCACTTCTATTTCTGACAAACATGTAGAAGTAATCCCAGTTAAGACACGGGAATCCTACTTTTGACAAGATCTAAACTAGAGCTCTACACTGGAGAAATACTTCATCACTTTTTTGACATTTTCTTCCATTAATCACCTCTCACAGTTTCAAAAGAAATTATTTAGTGGACACTGATAAGGCAGCCTACTATATCACTGATAAGACAAGAAAGAAGATAACTGTTTCCAAGATGTATTATCTGAAATCCAGGAAGCTATTAGCATATTGAACAAAGATAAACAGATAAATAAGTTGTGGCAACCTCACAGACTGCTGGATGATCTTCAAGTATTGATTTTGATGAAAGACTCATTAATCCTTGCAAAATGCATCTTAAATTGTCTCATCTTTTAAGGAAGCAAAATCCTAGCCTTGTGATCAATAGAGTTCTTCCTTGATTTCTCTGGCCCAGAATGTTGCACCAAATTCTCATGAAATGCACAGACTGAGAAATCAAAATATCCAGGCTTGCAGGAGAGATGGATAGCAAAGAAGGATAGTAAATTAGATCCCCATGGCTAGTTTATTATGGTAGCCAAAATTGAACTGTGAAGTATTTTCATAATGTATTAAATAGTATCATAGTTCAAATAAGAATTTAGTAATGTAATTAACCTTCCCATACTCCTAAGTTTATGCAATGCTTGATTTTTGATGCTGTGATTTAATATTTGTCCCACAATAAAGAAAACACTTCAGTAATTAATACCTTGTCTCATTAGTCGAAATCAAACTCATTTGCATAAGATATCTCTCATGTAATCCAAGAAAAGTAAACTGAGAAATTCAACTGTACTTCCTCTTTTTAAAAGAATGAAGCTGTGGAAATTGGAGAGATGTGGTTGATTGTGTGCACTTGAAGGCCAGAAAGCCAAACGTGCCTTTATCTCATCTTAGAAAAGTCATGTTTGGCACAGCTTTGTAAGGCATAATTCTTAAATAGGAGCAACAATTCTGTTTCTCGTTTAAAATGTATACTTAATACAATCATAAGGAAATTAATCTTTAAATTCTGTACCAAATTATGTTAGTGTTCCCAGCTGTTTTCTGTGTGTAAAAACAGCAGTTATCTAGCAACAGAAGGCCTAAAATTAATTTAAGAATTTATATATATGTGTGCTTGTGTATATACACACCTGTATGAAACTTCCACTGGTTTGCTTAGCCAGGGCAACCTGATTATACATTCTTTATGCCTTGTGCTTTTGTTTTATTTTTCTAAATAGATGCAATTTCAGATTTTGTCAAAATTTATTATTGAAATTTCCCCTAGTGTCTATTTTCTTCCTCTCTTACTGGAAGAACAATGACAGACACTGGTGGTTTAGGTTATTCACGGTTGTTGTTTTTGCTTATGGATTATTAATTCACCTCGCATCAGAATATAGAAAAATGTAATTGTCAGTGTGCAGCAATAGGGAAAGAGTAGGAAATTAAATTTTGGAGAGCTTCCTAGTCCCATACTCCAAATAAGGCTTAGGGTTAAGACAGAAGCTTGGGGCTAAAATTCTTTGGTTTTTTTAAGGATTCTTTACAGACACTGTTATCCAAGATAGATATGTGTTAGAAAAATCTAAACTGTCCATAATGAAATTTTACCTTTTTGACAGTTCTTTCCTGCAATAAATGTATTCCCAAGAATTCATCATGCTCAATTTGCAAATTACAAAAATAATATGATTTATATTATATTTGATTTTTTAAAATCATCAAGTACTCTGCTTAGGACAGTTATCTCTCTCCTAAAGAAACTTTCCTGTTGAATTTTGAATTCTCCATTCTTTGCTAAATGGCTAATCACCTTCATCATCTACTAGTTTGGACTAAAAAAATATGCAAAGCCTTATATAGAAACAAGTTAACCCTAATTTTCCAAGCAGTTACTCACCGTAGCAGTCTCAAAAAATTCAGATATGATCATTTTTGCAAGATTCGTGGGCAGGGAGAGTCAGCACTAGGCTCAAATTATAGTGAGTGCATGTGATATCCACATTCTTGGCTGTCATGCAAAGAACTGAAACATGCTATGACTTTTGACTGCCAAATTTCTCAAAGTTATCTGCTGGGTTTCGGGAGTTGAGCAGCTGCCAAACTTAGAACATCTATGAGTGAATTTCTGGCTGATCTATGCTCAGATTCACAGTGTAGCACTTCAGTCCTGTGAGGAACTGTTGGGGGTCCAGGGTGGTCCCCAACAATACTTATTAGAGTTCTCTGATATCAGGGCAATAGTGGCAAAAATAAAAGAAGAGCAGTGTGATGACCATGACATAGCAACATAAAATACTTTAATAATAGTGAAAATAAATGTGGGATGAGGCCCAAAAATCCCATCACACTAACCAAGGGGACAAGGTCTCTTTAGGAGTTGGTGATGTAGGGAGGTCCAGGGTATAAATGTGGGGCAGGAGAGGGGTGGAGTGGAGGTTGGGATCCAGTGGGTACAGGGGAAAGTGGTGCAGGGTGGGGTAAGGGAAGGCAGGGCCCATGGGGCAGGCTGGGTGGGACACTGCATCAGCTGAGGCAATGGGGATACAAGGAAGGGAGAACATTTTGGGGACTGGGAGTGGTGATATCAACTGGAAAATGAGGGTTGGGAATAGGTATGAGGCATCAACATGGGAAATCCCAAAATTCCTTGGAACTTTCCCTTCTGGGATCACCATAACAAATGCCTCCCAAGGCCTAGGGTTGGGGTACAATTCTTCTTTAGTGATGGTCAGGTTGACTGCCACAAGGAAGAGGTGGTGTTTGATTTGATTTAATGCAAAGTAATTTGTCTATTTCAATTGTAATGGATCAGCATCTTCAGGGGGACGTGGGGACAAGCCACGCTCATGAGAAAAAGCTGCTCACATGTGAGACTCAGCCTCAGCACTTTGTAAGTTCTCTAAAGGGCATCCTAGATCAAGTAAGGTGACTCCCTCTGAAGAGACCAGTCCCCAGGAAAGTGAACTCCATGGATCACCTCTGCTGAGCCACAGACAGCCTGTCAAGGTCCATGTTGCTCCCTCCCTTCTGACTCTGTGTGTGCACACTCACCCATTTGTAGAAAGGCTTGGGGTGGGAGCCAGGGCTGTAATTACCATTCTGTTCAGTACTCTGCTGCTTGTTTTCCCAGTGTACAGCAGTAGATGTGGGCCTGGTGATGTAATAAATGGGTACAAAAGGTTAAATCTTGTTCAGCATATGGGGAGAAATTTCAAATAAAAGGAGAGTGCAGCCCATTTGCCAAAAATCTGATTCATGCAAGAAAATCAGGGAGGAGGGATAGAGTAGAGAAAGGCTGCTGTTATTTTTTAACAAAAGACACTAGGAGCACAATCAGTAGATTCTGTCTTGACTGAAATTACATCGTTTTGAGCATATAATTGTTGGGGGAAAGTTGTCTGGAAGCAGCTAAAACTTGCTTTTGCTTTCCCAGAGCATCTGTAGCTGGTTGCATTTCATGATGATAGCAATCGCAACCATTTAAAAAATCAGATAAATTCTCCCTATGATTATAAAATAGAATGATTAAAAAAGGAGTGAGAATATATGACAATTTGCCTTTTCTCACCAATTAACTTTTGGTGTAATTTTTTTAAAAATCAGTCTGAAGCTTTGACAGGTTGTATTATGTTGCTTCCCCTGGGGTTTTAGCAAGTTCAGTGATATTTGAATTAGGCTTATAATTAAACCCCAGAATTTTTATAGTCTTTACTGGCCGATTTAGTTCCTTCAGTGCCAGGGATGGAAAGGCACAAGATCCCTGACACACATCATCTCAGGCATATTGCTTAAATTGACAGAATGTAAGATAGAAGGTAAGACAAATTTCAGAAAAATTTCCATTAAGGTTCTGAAATGGGTTTTGGAAACAGTTCTTGTCTTACTGGTTATTCTCTTCACATGAAGATAAAGTATGGTAAATATCAATTACAGTATTACAGTATGGATTACAGTATGGATTCAGATATTAAACCAGAAAGGGGAGGCAGACTGCCCTCCCAGTAAAGAAACAAGAGCAGAACTGCACTGAGAGGCAGAAAAGAAAGCTGCTGCTCCATAGCATTGCTCAGCAAGCACCAACTTACAAAAAAAAAGAAACTGAGGAGTTAAATTTGACAATAAAAAAATAAATCTGGCAAATAGCATGAAGGTCAGAGATAAATATAACCATCAGGGAAAGGAGAAGGAAAGTGGGGAAGAAACGAGAGAGAACTTCCACAGAAGTGCAGCTGCAAATTGAAGTGACTAAGGAACATGAAAGAGGAGGTGGGGTAATTGGATCTCTCAGTGGTAGGTGCCTTGGCAATTGCATGAGTGGGTACAGCCAGCTCTATAGGACACAGCATTTGGTTGTGATTCAGGGGGAGCTGCTATTAAATTCAGAGTGAGAAGAACAACAGAAAGAGACAGTTCAGGAAAGTTACTCTGGGAAGATTAAAACAGGAATTTCAGTCCAAGTCACTGTGGCACTGACTATGTTAGCAACCTAACAGGGCTCTTTCCATTTTCATCTGTTTTTTAGGTTTGACAGGAAGGAAATTATTTTCACTAAAGATATAAAGGTCAATATTTTCAAAAGTGCCTATGTGCTTTTTCAGAAATTGCTTAGACTTAGTTTCACAGAATTACAGAATGGTTTGGTCTGGTGAGGGTGCTAAGGATTATCTAGATTTACTCCCCTGACATGGGCAGGGACAGCTTCCATTAGACCAGGTTGCTCACCAGAATTTCTTCCACATATCTAATTTAAACCTACTTCCTTTCAGTTTAGAGCCATTTCCCTTTGTCCTATCACCCCATGCCCTTGTAAAACATCCCTCACCAGCTCTCTTGTAGCCCCTTCAGGAGCTAGAAAATTGTTTCAAGGTCTCTCCAGAGGCTTTTCTTCTTTCCCAGGCTGAACAATCCCAATTCTCTCAGCTTGTCCTTATAGAGGAGGTACTCCAGCCCTCTGATCATCTTGTGGTCCTCCTCAGGAATCTCTTGAGGAGCTCATTTTAGTGTTGGGGGTCCCACAGCACTCAGGGTGGGGTCTCTGAACAGTGGAGTGAAGTGCAGAATCACCTCCCTCGACCTACTGGTCCCAGTCCCACTGCTTTAGATGCAGCTCAGGATGTGCCAAGAAATATAATTTATTTTGTGGAGTGGTCCCAGAGGTGCTCTCTTATGGTAGGGAGGGAGAGAAGGAAAAAAGAAAAAGAAGAATCATCCAGAAGAATGAATGATACTGCCTCTGCTCCTTTCATTAACCTTAGAAGGCCTCTAGTCAGCTCCATAGACCAGATACTTAAATGCTGGCAATTTCAGGAGGAAAATGGTTTGTGAAAATATCCTATAAGTGCTTTGACAGGGCAGAAAAGGGGTGCAGGATTATTCATATCAGGAGACCTAACATAAGGCATTTGATACTGTTTAATCTGACCAAAGTGAGGTGTTTTGAGGGAGTTAGGAAGTCAAAATATATGAGTCGAGTCCCAATAAAATGTTACACTCATATTAATTTATGGCAGACATTTAGCATAATCTCAGAGAATTTTTTTTTTCCTTCAGAAGTGGAATTTTGTGTCAGAAAATCATTATGATTTTTCTCCCAGCTCATGGTACTTAGGTGCTGGTATGATCTGCCAACTGTTTATAGAACTCCTCCATAACTCTCTTAAATTTTATGGTCTCTGTTGTTCCTTTGGAAACAGAATATGTTGAATGCTTCTATTCTGGTAAGGACAGCATGGCCAAAAGAAAGGTGCATTATCCATCCTATTACCAGCAAAAGATTTAATTAACCTCACAGGTTTTTTTCACCTTTTAGTCATCTGTCAGTTGTTCTGTGATAATAATTCATTTTGGTTGGTTTAACAAAAGCTAAATTTGCACAAAGTGAATTTGTCTGAACCTCAGCTGTATATGCCAGATGACAAGTAAATGTATTTATTTATTGCAGAGTAGATTCCATGGAATCTTTTTGCTGGATATTCAGACATCCTTAATACTGAACAAGAGGGTATTGACTGGAATGCTGAGTGTTATAGAAAATAGATCTTCAAAAAATGTATAAATCAGAAACTGGAGGAAAATGTGGTGATTGCCTCAGAATAATGGTGGATTAATTGTTTCAGAAGAGGATGAAATGGTTTTGAACCCAAAAGAACATTTTTAAGGAGCTGTTATCATACTCTTTGGCATTAATGGCTGTTCAAAGATCTAAGTTTTATGAGTCAGTTGTCATGGATTGTATCTATTACATTGAATAGACAAACCAGGTGGTGATAAGAAGGAATTGCCACGCAAAACTGTGAACCCCAAAACTCTTTCTGTTTGAACAGTGATAATTTCTCTTTCCTCCCATTGCTTATTTTGATTTGTGTAGGGTGTGAGACTAGGATAAGAGAGGGGAGTTAAAAATTTCATGTTCTTTACATGTGATGTGCTAATTTGGATTAAAATTTGGGAACTTCTTAGAAAATATCTGTTCCTTTCTTCTGTGGTCTCTCATACTCCGTGTTGCTGTCTTTGGGAGCAATCAGGACTGTGAAGGAATTGTTCTGCTGAAGTTCTTCACTCACAGAGAAAAGGATGCAAAAAAGAGCACACTATAGCTTCTGTGAGGACTTAGAAATCCTTTTTACTTTTCCCACTTCTGGTAAATATTCATATTTTCAGTTTATAATTTCCCCAAATAAATACATTGGGATTTTTTTTTTTTTAACAAGTTTCATTTTCAGAACCATTTGTTTAGAAAAACCTGCCTTTTTTCTAAATCACAGTATGTGTGTTCCTTCAATCATGCTGTGTTTCATGTACACTTAGGCTCTTTTTACAACTGAAGATCACACATTAAAGACCTTTTCTGTTTGTGCAATGAAAGCAAAAAATTGCTGTATCAGCTATTAATTAGGTAATGAAGAGGAATTAAATTTTTATTTATACCTCTCATTAAATATAAAAATCCACTCAAAGTTGTTCTCTTAGTTCTGAGTTTTTGCTGAAGAATTTAGAAATAAACTTCAGTGCTTCTTGGTCCACTGAAGTGCCATCTGGTCTTTCAGGTACAGGGAAATAAACATAGAAATTATATTTTTCACAAGAGACCATCTTTGTGGTGTTCAGTAATTCTATCTTTCTTTCTCCTTGCTAGGCCAGGCAATATTCACATTAGCTGAGATATGTTTGCTTTGTAATTGAATTTCAGTTTAATGTATTACTGGAAATTACTTTGGAAAAAAAAAAAAAATCATAAGGGAAGAGGCCTCTACCACTTTTCCAAACTGAAAAATAACTTCCCCTGTATATACACCATCCAGATTTATTAGATCTGTCTTCCTAACACAGAACACAGGCTGCTGGCTAAAAAGGAATAACTGATAGTTAACCTCTTGGGCTGGAGAAAAGATTCAGCTTTCATTGTCTTTTGAGTTTGTTTTATTTTCTGCTTGTGGCAAAACAGCTGAAAATGAGAAAACGTAAGGGATGTGCTTTCTTCACATATAGGTGATGCTAGCAGGGATGGGGCAGTAATAAACGGTGGCTGGGACACAACCATGTTCAGTGATCCCCATTCCTTCTGTCCTGGGCACAGGGGGATGCAGAGCCCTCTCCTTCCCAGGTGCTGTCACCTTCCAGCTGGCTCTGGAGTCTGATTTTCATCCTGGAGCCACTGCAGTATCACTTGTGAAAAGGGGTTTAAATTCTGCAGGCACAGTATTGATAGCAATACCTGTTAAGCACTGTCTTGCTTTTGCTTCTCATTTAATGGTACATGTATGAATTTAATATTTATATATTATTAACTATATTAAATATATTTAATATTATGTCAGTCTGAAAAGCTGGTTCTATGTAGGAAAATTTGCCTTTTTTTCTTTTCTTTTTAATTGAAGCAAATAATATTCCTCTGATATCTTGTTTCCATGCCAAGTTTTCTCCAATTAAGAAAAAGAAAAACAAGAATCCCCAGGCAACCCTGTTACTCTTATTCATAATTAAACCATCACACCTGAAATATCCAGCAGGCTGCTTGTGAGATTTCTGAAGTACAGGGAGAAGCCACATTAATATCTTTGGGCTGTGTGCCAGCACAGAGATGTCTGAGCCAGGAAGTGAACCAATCCTTTATAGGAAAGAGAAAGGTATTTCCTGGTTAAGCAATAATTGAATATGCAGCTCAGGGAAAAAGTGAACAGTAGGACATAAAGTTGCTTTTGTCCCTCTGTAAAATGATTCTGTCATTTAGACATGAGTTCTATTTTGTGAAAAATACGTATTTTTATTTTTTTTTTTTAAATGCATCTGTGAAATCCAGGGAAAAAGCAGCATGGATTTTCTCAGGCTGCTCAAAGGAAAACATGAAAGAATGAATAATAAAGATTAAGCACCCACAGGGTGTGTGAGAGGCATGTTACCTTCCTTGCACCAATGAAACCAAGTCTACCCTCAGTTCCACCATCTAGTCCATAAAAGTGTCATTGATTCTGTAATAAAGGCTTTTTGGTTTTGCTTCTTTCCTGCCTCAAGTAGGAAGCCATGTTCCTATATTTTTTCACTGCATCCTAACTTGATAGCAACATGCATCTTCTGCATGATATGTTACTGTTTGGATTTCCATGGGAAGGTCAGAGGGAGCCACTGAAGCTTTCATACTCTGGTGATTTGCATTAAGGACAGTTCTAAAATTCACCTGATACAATTTAGAGCACAGTCAAATAAACTCCAACCTCTGGCACTTTGTAGCTTTATAAATGTATTTCTCCAAAAAGTTGCTTCTCTTTTCTAGAGCTGTTATAGAGCTGTAGGATCTGGGAGAGTCAATCACCTGCCCTGGGAAACCATTGAAGCAGCCTCAACAATAGTAGATAGGAACAGAACTGGCTGTAGTGAAATTTATCTTTTTTCTCATAATAATCCTTTAAATAAAAATCTGTTTCCAAGTAGAATAGCTCACTGGAGAAGAATATGATTTAAACTCCTTTTTCTTCTTCCATACGTTGTTAAGAACCCAGAGGCTTTATAATTACCTTGTAGCTGAAAAATCAATGGGTCAGTGGATGTAGCTGGCCTCTACTGGTTGGAAAATATATGTGATTTTCTCAGTGCCACTATACTTCCAGCAAAGAAGAGAACACATAATTTTGTTGTTTTGGTTTTTTGTTTTTTTTGTTTGGAAAATATTCTTAGAAAAAGGTATGAGAGGGAAATACTCAACCAATAAAAAAGAGAAAATAGAAAAGTAAAGGGAATGGGGAATCTCAACCCTCCTACTAGTGCTCAAAACTGGGAAGGACTTTTGAAATATATTTTTAGTTGTTTTGCTGAAGACATGATTTTATTTCCTCCTTTTCTGTCTTCAGAAGAGTATTTTTAATAGTGAAATCATCCTCCTCCAACAAATGCCTTTTAGAGGAGCTTCATCTATATTTTTAGGTTTCTTTCCTGGTGCCTTGTATTACCCAACACTTTTTGTATTTCCCCTCACTGTTTCCTAAAGATAATTATAAAAGATGGAAATCTTTTTGTGACCCTGCCTTATTCCTGTGAAACAGATTGTAGCATAAAGTAATTGGCTCTTGCAGGAAAACACTCTTAACTTGGTTGGCATGCCATTGACATCCTTAACTTGGCATGACATTGTCTCTTACTCAGGGTCATTAAACTGTGCTCTTGTTAACAAGGAAAATTCTAACCTCTGTTGCATATGTCCTTGCACAACAGCTCCAAGTCATCCAAACAAATTGTATGTAAAATTAAGAAATGGAGTAAAAGCATGCTTGTTTATGAAAGTGTCATAGATCAGTAAATATTAGTGCTTCAGAAGACACACCTGTGGGTAAGACTGGGGTGCAAAACCACATTTACACTGGAGTTTTCAGTGCATGAAGTGTTGCACACAAATCTGGGGGTACTTAAGACATTGTTAGTGCAAGAGCTTCCATTTGTACTGTTATAAATGAAGCCTGAGTTTTGGAGATTAAAAATTGGAGTACCTTCCATCATTTTGGGATTTTTCACCTGCATTCTTCCTTAAGAAGAATTTCTAGCTGTAGTTTCCAACTGCAGCACCTGGAGTGCTGAGCCCAGGCTGTGTGGAGAGGAAGCAGCTGCAGAGGGGGGTTTGCTCCAGGCAGGATCTGGAATGCACTCTGGAGCATCACTGCTTCCCAAAAAGCTGCAGAGGGAGCAGACAATGATGAGGTTTCTGATTTAGGTAGGTCAGCAAGGTGCCTGAAGCTGGAGGAAGTGCAAGTAGACTGAAGTTCTTTATTGGATTTTAGCATTAATTACCTTTGTCAGATCAATTCAGAAAAATGCTTGATTTCTTCTTTATGATTAAAGTTCTTTATGATTAATGCTGCCTCCTCCAGCCCAGCACTGTGCAAATGGCTGTTACTGCCTGCAAAGCAGGGATGTGTGCAGGGTTTAAATTCTCACAACCACTGCAACTAAGCAAATGTTGCTGTCCTATTTTATATGTGGGGAAATTGCAGTGCAGAAAAAAATTAAACAACTTGCCCACTAGGTACCCTATGGCTCAACAGATTAAACATTAATGCAGGATTTCATTGAGTATAATTCTGCTCTGGGATTTCTGTTTGTTCATTTGCTTTGTTTGGCAGAGGTTTGAAGTTCTGATGCTCTTTTTCCTCAGTTTTGCTAAGAGCAGTTTTTATGTTACCTTTGATTCAGAATGCTTGAGGGTGGCTTTAAAATTCTGGTTGAATTGGAATAGGAAAATCTTCTGTATATTGGATCAGCTCATTTCAAAGCCAGAAAAGCTGCTTTAGTCAGTGAATGAGTGCTTATAGCACCTCTTCCATCATCCCCACCAGGCTGCCTGATTTAACTCATTCAGTGTCCCAAGTTATTGGGAAAGCCCAAAGAAAGATGCATCTCACTTGATGTGTCACTGCTTCACTGTCTCTGGCGTGTTGGCCACTTTATTCTTCTTAATTCAATCTATAATTTTAATGCAACCATCAAAATTTAACGGTGCATTTGACACATTTTTCTTTCAATTATTTTACTATATCTACATTAGGACAATGTAATCAAGCCAAATAATGTGCTAATTTTGCCAGTTTCTGAATCTTTTATTCTTCTGAATCTCTTATGTTTTTTGCAAGAAATTTGATTGGCATAGTAGGATTGAACCACTGAATTTCTGAGCCAAAATTATTAATTGTTCACAATAACATGCTCCAGGTGAGTTTATAAGAGGGATTTTTTTTTTGAGAATTTATTCAGTCAGATAGGCATTCAGACTCTTATTTTGGGTAGACTTACTTGAGTAGCTGCATATTTTTCTCACTAAATTAATTTTCTTCTTAATTTTTTGTGGAATGAAGGTTTACAGCCCTGAGCCATTGTTATTTATTGTTTTTTATTTTTTTAATTTTTCATAACTCTGAAAAGTTACAATGAAATTTTCTGGATTTCCTATGTTATTCTGCATAATTTATTCTGATTTAAAAGAGCACAACATTAAATTGTACTAGCTCTCTCCAGTAATGAATAGCTCTTGAGACAGGTTTTTTCCTGGAACTCTCATTATTGACTTATGTCTGCTTCTATCAATATCAAGGAAGATTTTACAGGTGTTAAAAAAAAAAACAAAAAAAACCAGTAAAAGTTTCATAGCATTTGCATTAACAAGGATGGCACACAATTAAATAAAAATAGCCAAAATAGAGAAAAATAATGAATCTGAAATGAGAAACTATAGCAATTTTGATACAAATATAGGAAGGGACTCTATTTATTCTTTCTCATTTATATTACTTGCCTATATACAGAAAAAAATAGAAAAAAAGATGGTTCTTTCCCTGTCCCTTGGCAAAACCAGTGAACTATATAAGGCATTTTCTCCCCCTCTTTTCAAACTACTTTAATTGGGTCGTTTGATAAAAATCTCTGTTTAGATAGAGGAACTAAAGATACTGCATCTGTATGAGTGAATAGGCACAAGGGGAAATATCCTAAGGATATTGCAGCTGTTTACAGGGATAAAGAATATATAGATTTTTCCTCACAAAATTGTGGAGGTTTTTTTTTCTTAGCATCATCTTATTGCATATTGTAATTTTGCTTCTTTCATCTGTTTTCATAAGAGTCTGCTTGACTGAGGTCTTCCTCTTCACCTCAAGAAAAAAAGAACAATGTAGCAATGGATTAAATAAGCACAGAGACAATAAATTAAAACTGAACAATTGGAGTGGAAGAGAAACACATGTATAAAGGGAAAATGCAACAGAAATGCTCCCAGAGAACATATTAAACTGAGGTTCTGAAAACATTTATATGTTGATTCATCCTTGTAGGGCAAGTCATGATCCTCTAACAGGAATTTCCCAGTTCAGTGTCAGAGGCCAGGGCTGGACCCATCACAGGGATGATGGAGAGGATCACGGCAAGTGGGAATCACCTGAGTCTGTGCTGCTTCCTGCCTTATTCTAAATTTATTTCATTTGTATTTTCATGCCCAACCAATAATAAATCTGGCAAGGGCAATGCTTTTTAGGAAAATATGTTTCTGTAGAAGGGAATTTTACAGTTCTGTAAACGGCGCTAGGAAGTTTGGAGTAGAAAATTTGATTTGTATTTTTTGGAACTTTAGGAACCTAACGTTGCTAAATGGTTCTAAAATGCACTTTCAGCTGTCTGCATGTCATCCTGCTGGCTGCTGCAAATGTGAAAGCCCAGAGGAAGCCCTGTCTTATCAGAAACACCTGATCAAATGGGAGACTTAACAAAGAAAAATTTGATTGAAAAAGTAATAGCAAAGGCAGTGGTTAAATACAGGTAATTTTTCAGTTCATCATAAAGTTATAGAAACAACTGAAAATAAAATACCATTCCTCTATTTTATCCAATGAAAATTTATGCCCTGAAGGATACTTAAAATTGGTTTTCCCACTCAATTGCTATGTCACCTCACAATGCTGCTTGCATGAGTGCACGTGCCCTTGTTGTTTAACAGATCATATAGTGTAAAAAATTTTCAACATTCAGAAATATTTTCCTTTTCATATCTTTAATCCAGAACTAATGATAACCTTTTGGTATTCAGTTAGGCATTATCTTATTCTCCTTTACTTTAGTCTGCATAGATCAATAAATCTTATACATAGGCACAGATTGACTTGCAGAAGTTGAGAATTCTCAAACTTTCTTCAGGTGAAGATGGATACAAGTATTGCCACTGAAATTTTCATTTTCAGGCCTGAAATGTTATATTTATTTCACTATTATGTGTAGGGAAGGAAATATAATAACTAGACAGAAAATGCCAGCTGAAGTCTAAGAGCTGACTGGTCCTCCTCTGCCCAAGAATCTCAGCTGGAGTAAGCATGGAAATTAAATTTTTTCTTATGTGTTGCAATTTATTTTCTTGAAGGCTTTATCTTCTTTATTAACTGCAGTAAGATCTGATTCTAACCCCATGTCGTATTAACATTCAAATATTTTTGTCTGGCATTTATATTCATCACCTGTTTCAGTTAGATAAATAGATTTATTTGGTTTTGAAATGTATTAGTATTTTAGATACTTTATATGGATCCCTCTCCCCTCCATTATTCTTAGTTCATGTTGATGTGGCAACTAAAATTTTGCTGAAAGAAATCAATAGGCACACTAAAAACTCATGATATTTTTAGATTTAAAGAACAAATGTCCAAGAAGCAGCAGCTAAAGTTTCAATTAGCTGGTGAGACATTTTCTATTTAAGTAACAAGCAACTGTTTTAAAAATCTAGTTTTATCTATATAGGACTAATGCTCTTCAAATCCAACTTATTTGAGGTCTGCATGCAGTGTTCTCTGATCACTCAAGTAACTTGATTCTTAACAAGAACTTAACAAGGTTCTTAACAAGAACTATGATTAATTATCTTTTAGTATTCAGCTGTTTCAGAAATTCTTCATGATATAAACAACTTCAAGAAACACAGAGAAGCTGAAAAACAGTCAAGGTGGGTTTTTTTACACTGTGGGATTTCATATCTACCATTGCAAAAAGAGGATTGTTTTATTTATTTTACCAGAAGGAATATTTATATGTCATTAGGAGTTCACAGTAGTTCTTTTCTCTGGTGGATCTGTGTCTGGTTTCCAAAGAAAGCCAAGTGCATTAGGGTTTTCTTTTGTTTTGATGGTTGTTTGTTTTTACCTGTTGTTCTAAATACAGTCTGGTGTTCTCATGAATAGAAACTCTTGATCTTTTACAGCTCATACAGTTGTCAGAAGTTCCATATTTTCACTTTGATCCCCTACACAGGGAGAGGCAGCAGGATGGATACAGCAGAGGATGCCCTTGGTGGCACCAGTAAAGGACCCCAGCACCAGGGAGCTGCTCCCTGGGCAAGGGGAGAGCACTGGGGACGGTCAGAGTGCACTGGGACTGAACTGGGAGCCAGCAGAGTTCAGCAAGGTGAGGGAGGCAGGTGTGAGCAGCTGAGGCAGAGCCAAAATCACTGAGAGGGAGGAGGAGAAAGGAAAAGCAAAGTGGAGGTGGGGGCAAGAGGAGCAACAGGAGTTGTAGAAAAGTTATCTGATCATGGAAGCAGAAGCAGAGAAGTAAGAAATGAGGGGCACAGATTTGTAGAAAAGAATGGGTTGGCTCAGGAGTGGGAGAGGGGGAGCAGCAGCCCAAGGGGGCTGGAGAAGCAGCAAATCAAGGAGGAGGCAGATGTCAGGAAAGGAAACCAAGCAGAAAATTTGGAAAACATAAACCTCAGTGATAGCATGTATGTATGTAAGGTATTGGTACACCTCAAAAGGGGAGATTGGTCACAGTTTAATATTTTTTAATCTTTGAAAACTGAAATGTGAATATAATAATTTCCATCAAATGCTTCAATTTCTTTTTTTAATGTTCGATAAATCTGGCAAAATTATTTCCTCACCTGTTCCTCTGGCATTACCCTATGTTGAGATTAATGAGTATTTTAATGAACTCATTTCTCTTTTAAATCATTAAATATATTCATGCTTGATAATATGCATCAGTTCTTTCTGTGGGGGAGATTATTACTAGAAATAATGTGGTGCATTAGAATTGCATTAGAATGTAGATTTAGGCCATATTTAACTTCCTCCTGAGCTTCGTGTTGTGCAAGCAGTGTACAAAATAGATGTAGTCAAAGGTAAAACCTGACAGGATGAGCTCATGCCTGCAGGGGTCAGCAAAGAAGCTGCTCAGGTTCTGCCCCTCAATCTGCTCTGATTTCTGTGGAGCACAGGATGCTGGGGTAGAACCAGCACTCACACTCTGAATTAATCAGTCAGCTCAGCATTAATATTTCAGTGCAAATTACAAGGAGCTGGTCTGCAAATGTGCTTCTGAAAGTCAGTGGTAGAGCTCTCTTTCACTTTCAAGCTGCAAAAATCTAAATGTCAGTGGGAAAGGATTGGAGATCCCAGAAAGTTATGGTGTTACAGTGGGAGTCACACTCCCAGTGTGACTTTGTGTGTTTTAATGAGTCACCAGCAAGTGCAACAGGATCTGTCTCCACTAAGGGGTGTTCAGCAATTTTGGGTTATCTGAGCGTCCTGGGAGATGTTCTGCATGCACAAAGATTTAAAGGTAGACCTCTAGCTCAGGGAGACAAGCAGCTCTACTTCTGATGGAAGAATAATATTTCTTTTCTCAAAGGTAAAAATCTGAAGATCTTTGGTTGCATTGCAAATCCATTCTCAGTACTAAATGGGTTCTCTTTTAAATCCAGTCTTCCTGTAAAGGAAAAGTCTATGTCAGTAAGGTTCTCTATCAGAAAATCTGACCAAACCAAGTTTTTATGTGTTTGAGCCAACAATAAGGAACAGGAACTCAAACCTGGCCAAGGAGGAAAGTGGTTTTGTTGTTCCCTTTGTTTGTTGCAAAGGGACTAAGATTGGCCAATTCGGCTAATGGCCAGCAGAAATTAAACATTTAATTTCAGATCAGCAAAACAAAATAAAATATTTCAGAAATTTGACAGGCATTTTTATGATTTTATTTTTTAATGCATAGATTGGATGCTGCAATACCAGTTATTTTATGTGTTATTAAAAAGACATCAAATTCCTGGGTGATGTGAAAGATTTTTTTTTTTGTCACCTCTGTATTAAATGTGAAACAACAACTCAGAAGGTGAATTATTTCTTATATTCTCAAATACAGGTAGTAATGGTATTTTGTGGAAAAATATGCCCATTCTGGACTTTTTTTTTTTTTTTTAAAAAAGAGAGTATCTCTGCTGAGGAATCAGGAAATTACACTGGGGACCATTATTCTCATCTTTCTTGAAGTGCAGTTCTCAATATGAACCACAGCTGATGCTCTGGTCTCTGAGGGGAAATCCATTGTCCTGTATCCAACAGAGAATATGCCTATTTATGAATCCTCCTCTAACCTTTTCTTTTTAATTTTTTTTTTTTCCAATACCTTGGGGTTGGAGAGCTATTCCAGTTCTTAGTTTCCTTTTAGCATTCACTGTTGCCTAGTGAATTGTTCCCTATCCAGTATTTTTGCAATTTATTCTTCATGCCCAAGTGTTAAACTTTAAAGCCATCTTTATTGAATGGCATTTTATGTTTTGTCTGGAATATTTCCTCAGTCTGTCAAAATAATTTTGAATTGCAGACCTGTCCTCCAACATTCTTGAGACTCTTCTGTGCTTAGAGTCACTTTTGATTTTAAGAGCTGTATTTTCTGTGCCACCATGCACTTTAGTAATGCTTTTTATAATTAAGGTGTATGTCAAAGTAATTTATTGTAGTCATTAAAAAGAAAAAAATTCCAAAAGATAGGGGAAATCATTATTCTTTTGGCAATATCACATTCAGATAGTCAGCAACACCTATTTAAACTGAGAAATAACCTTTCATTTAGGACCCTGAAATCCCCCTAAGATTTTCAGTTGCAGTGTAGCCTGGAGCATTGGAGAATAGAGAGCTCCCAGGTTAATTTGCTGTGCTCTGCAGCTTGTGCTGAATATACAAAGGCCCAGTCTGGGTTGTCCCACAAGACTATTTGATAATATACTCAATTTGTGGCATTAATAGCAAATAAACTGTCCAAAAGAAAACGAAATTCGATTGCCTTCAATTCCAAGAATATAGAGAGGTTTGTTTACCCAAGTCACACAATTTCTGGTCCCTAAGAACAAATCTAATAATTTAAAGCCTTTGGACCTGGACTCTGTTGAACTGAATTTTACCAAAGGCTCTGTGCCTGGTGTGACTTATATTCAGCATCTTAGCCAAGGGGAATTAGAGTGACTTAATGTATCCAAACCCAATATACAATCAGTGCCAGAGGGCATTCTTTGCCCTCGGAGGAGAGACTCACTGGCTAAAGAGGGAGGCAGGAAAGCTGCTAAAAAAAGAGTGTGTGGCCACCGCAGGATGGAATAAACCTCCCACCACAATGCCTCTTTGCACAGTCACCTGTCTTAATGTATTTCTATATCCATATAGATGATTTTCAAGCCTCAGTTCATTTGGTGATAATGGAGAAGTGGATTGAGAGCAAAGCAAATAAATTAAATTACTTATGTAGGAGGCAGTGAAATATGACTAAATGCATTGGGATCTTGCTGTTCCTGATGATGCATCTGAATCATTCACCTCTTCTGAGCCACTCAGTTTCCTGGTGGACACACTCCTAGGAGAGAGGTTTAGCTGAAAACTACCTGCAAGGAAGTGTACGCTTGAGTAAATCTAATTTAGAAAACATTAGCAATTATGGGAGCCTTGTTTATATTTAGGTTGTTATCATTCACTGAACTTATAATGCCTCTGGACAGGGACTGGATTTGTTTTGTGGGGATTCTGGTACTGTAAAAAATGTAATCAGAGTTTATAACCTTTGTTTTTGTACCACATGTATGACACAGCAATGAAAGGAATATCTTTAGTGGGAAAACAATAAAAGAAAGTTTCTCATCCTCAAAGTAGGTCTCTAAAAGGAAAAGGAAAAAGAAAAAAAAAAAAAAAAAAGGGCAGGGGAAAAGGATGTATGAGTTTTAAGAATTGATCACTAAATAACATACATTAGAATTGAAATGTCTCACAAAGTTTTTTAAAAAAATCTATTCAGTAGTTTCCCCTAATTTCATCACTCTGTGTGCTGCCTGAAGGGTTTGTCACTCTGGTCTGCAGGAGCAGTAAAATCTCAGAGTCAGGGGCTCTCCTTGCTGCTCTGGGGCAGTGAGCCCCTGGCACCAGTGCCAGCTCCAGGCTCCTGAGAGGAGCAAGATTCCCCCATTCCCTCTCACTGACACCCGATGTAAATGGGGCCCCTCTGCCCCCCAGAAACACCTGGGTTTAGTGTCCAAATTCCCAGATTGACTTGATTGTGTCCTCATCTCTAATACTGCAATAAAATGTAGAATGGTACCTGAACACTTAGGAATGTGAGACTATCCCATTTCTCATGGAATTCTCATTTCCATTTCTCTTTCACACTTTTGGCTTAGAATTCTGACCTGGTATTCTGGAGGTTCCCTGGAGGACTCTCAGTCCCACAGATCCCAAACTTCATGGGTGCTAAATCTTTGTCTCTTACAGGCCATCTGGAAAATACAATAACATAGATGGAAAGGAAAGGAAAGGAAAGGAAAGGAAAAGGAAAGGAAAGGAAAGGAAAGGAAAGGAAAGGAAAGGAAAGGAAAGGAAAGGAAAGGAAAGGAAAGGAAAGGAAAGGAAAGGAAAGGAAAAGGCAAAGGAAAGGAAAAGGAAAAGGAAAGGAAAGGAAAGGAAAGGAAGGAAAGGAAAGGAAAGGAAAGAAAGGAAAGGAAGGAAAGGAAAGGAAAGGAAAGGAAAGGAAGGAAAGGAAAGGAAAGGAAAGGAAAGGAAAGGAAAGGAAAGGAAAGGAAAGGAAAGGAAAGGAAAGGAAAGGAAAGGAAAGGAAAGGAGGAGCCTTTGTCTAATTAGCTAAAGAGAAATATGGAGATGGAGGAAAGACTAAACAGGCTTGCATACAATTTTCAGAAAGATTTTTCTCATCATTAAAATGTACTTTGGACAGAATATTCCTGTCCTGGGTATGACTATTCTGCATTAGGGACGACCACCTACGTCTGCTCTTTTCTGGAACCATTTTCATCTTCTGCTGTCATTCTCTGAGATCATATCAATCTTTCACCCCATGTCTGCTTTAAAAGACTGGATTCTACAAATTATTTTTTATATACTTCACCCTCAACCTCTTCTCTTTTTTTTTTTTTTTTCTTTTTTTCTGTTTTTTTTTTTTTTTTTTTTTTTTCTGGTTTTAGACAATCTGACATGTTCACATTTCATTCATCTTATCATAATAATGTGTTCTCAGTCAGGTGGGCACTTAAGGGGTTTTTTCTTCCTCTACTGCTCCTTCTCTGGTAAATAACCAACTTGACCTTGCTGACAGAGTTTTTCACATGTGCACATTGATATATTCAAAACACAGCAAATAATCCTTGAATTTTGCACAGATATTTTCTGCAGTCATTTACTGCAAAGACCCAGGAAGCAGCTGAAGATACTGTGAACCTGTGAGAAACTGGCAAAAAATAATTTAGTAATCTGTTTCTGCAAAACTGCTTTCAGGTAGGTTTTTCTGGGAAAAATTTTCTCAGCTGATAAGGTTACTTTTTGGTTTTCAAGTGTTGTAGGGAGAGTCAAGTACCATAAAGCTTCTAAGCATTTCTCTGGTTTCTAAAAGGCATCATAATTATTTATAATGTGATAAATTATTATTTTCTTTAATATTTAAATTGATGCTATTTTAAGCAATATCTGAACAACAAAGCAATTTAAATTCTCTGATGTTATTTTTCACCCAGTGGTGTGCTTGCTCGAAATCCAAAGCAATGTATGGATCTCAGATAATTTTTCTGTAATGCTTTCAATTAATTCTTCAGTTTTAGAACCTATAATATTTTCTGCTAGCTGTGCACATATATAGTCATTTATTTGCTGATATCCATCTAACTCTGAAGTGGAATTATATTGTATTTCCTGTTTGCAAGTATAAAATATCTGTATTGACCCTAGTGGGACAGAAAACTATTGGTACAGTAGCCAATAAATCTTGGAGTTGGAATATGTCTGCTTTAATCTTCACTGTAATCAATTAAATTTTGAGGTTAAGACTTCTAAGGTTTAATTCAACTGGCTGTTTGCAGAACTCTATGAGCTGTCTTTTCTGAGGGATTGGTTATGATATTAAGATGCAGTAGCAGAATAATAAATCTATACACAAGATCTAAATTTGGGTAGAAGCTATAAAATGATAGTTGAATTACATAGATGGATAATTTATTGTCTGCTTTTTGATCAAAAGTCAGTTTACAGGGCTTGGGATTTTTTTTAGCAATTATTTTAAATATGAATAATGACTCATGCATTAGTCAGACTGTTGATTTGAAGATTCACTTCCAAATGCCATGTGATAACACAGTTCTTGCTACTACTTCCACTTGTGTTATTTTTTTTCCCTCTAACTAAGTCTCAGAAATTCAACTGTATGATTCCTCTCCGTCTGACATTCCTTCAGAAATGGCAGTCAGCATGCAGATACTGTTTAGAAATCAGGATAATCAATCTCAGATCCTCAAGAAAGCACAAAGCACTTTCCCAGAATGGTAAATGTGATATCCCTGTTGGTTTTGCCATTCGGGAAAAGCATCCCTGAGCTGGTTTGCACATGGAGTTACAAGAACCCCAGACCCACAGAAGTTACCCTGCCCAAGGGCTTTGTGAAGCCCTGCTGGAGGAGGCATCAGCCAAAGTGGCTCCCAACATGATGGCAAAGGCCAGCAGTGGCCAGACTCAAATCTGCAGGATGGCTGTGACCATGGGAGCCTCTGTCTGCAGGGAGCAGCCCAAGGGTCACTCACCTTCTCACACACTGAGCAGTTCCTCTTCAGTGCCTTCCTCCTGTGATAATTGATGAAAGATTCATGTTAATCATAAAATTATTGGGATTTGTATAAACCAGAATACTAAGGTTTGAAGTGAAGCACGAACACTAGATAGAGGAAAATATATGATTAAATCATTCTGTTTTAAATTCCCCTGTTATGAATACTACCAGTTTGCAAAATCAGACTTTCTGATAGTCTGATAGATTTTGCAAAATCAGACTTTCCTTTGTTTAATCAATGTTGCCTATCTATAAAGACCAGACTTCCCAATTTTCACCGTTTTTTATCTATGAGACTATCACCCAGAGTCTTTATGCATGTTTATTCATCACCACTGCTTACCTAGCAAAATTATGACATAAAAAAACCCAACAATTATTGATGACAATGAGAGACCATACTCTAAGAAGAAGTTGCAAACCAAGGTTTAATGGAGTGTGGAGTGAGCACTGACCCCTCACGTTCCCCAGTGCTGTTTGCTCCATCTATTTAAAATAAAGCAATCTAAATTTTGCTGAATATAAAGACTTTTTGTTTCTCATTTATAGCACTCCCTTTCCCAGCACTATCCCCATGCAATTTTCCCTCACACAGACCAAGCTGTGCACTCACTGGGCTGACCTGTGTGCAGCAATGTGGGTGGAAATTTTTCTTTGTGATGAGCTGGGCCCTCAAAGGTTTCCTGTATCTGTGACAGAACTAGAATAATAAAAGTTCTATCTTGTCTGTCTGCTCCATTTGCCTTTTCCCCCCTCCAGTCTAAATGGAGCAGAGGATGCTGCTGCTGTCGAGGATAAACTTCTCTTTTCCTCTGAAATATGGAAACAGTAAAATGCTCCAGGTGTTCATTTTTTCAGTCCTCATATAAGCCAGGCATTGTAAAGCCTGAGCAACACACAGCATCTCCTGTTTTTTAGAGCAAGGTAGTATTCTTTTTTTGTTGTTGTTGTGTTTTTGTTGTTTTTTTACCCTGTGTGGGTTTTCATCTAAAAGCAAAGATCCATTTACACTGAAAAGCTCTTGTGGCAGTATATTAGTTTTATCAGAAGTTACACAGTGAGGAATAGTGCAAAAGACAGCAGAGCCCATCCTCCCAGCAGGCAGCCAGGCCCATGGGTCCAGGGCTCTTACCTGACACAGGAAGGGCAGCACAGCATCCTGCTTTCCCCAATTTAGTGGAAAGTCTGGCACTGAAGCCTTCCAGGATGCTGGATGCACTACCTTAGTGTCAGACACCTCAGAGCATTCCTTGCTGAAGGATTCTTCCAAAGTCTTTACATGGTCCTAGTTCCAGCTTCAATCCCTTTTTGCAAGAAGCAAAAGTAATTTTGGTACAAGCTTTAGTGTTGTGTCTCATCAGGAAGAAATTAAAAAGAAGAATAGAAGAATACTCTAAACCCTGTTTTTTCCCTTTTGTGCCTTTTTTCCCCCTAAAAAATCATCACAGAAGACCCAGTTTGAATCTGTATATGGAACCTAGATTATTATTCTTTTATTGATTTTAAGAGACAATGAACCAGACCAATGATTAAGACTGCACATTAGCCACCATCTCTGGTACTCAAGGGTGTGTGTCTCTATATCCCATTTTCCATCAGCCACCAGTAGCTGGCTGATCTTATTTCAATGCATGATTATAAAAACACAAATGTAGCACATTTCTTAGCTGGATTGACATATTGCTATTTATGGCTTTTTAAGTCATGTATATTTATGAGCTTCTAAAATAGTGTATCCAATATCAGAACATCTTCAATGTCCAAATCTCATGAATTATAAAGTATATGTTTTAGCATACATGATTATTAACATACAGAAGAAAAATTACAAGTAATATTATGACTAATTTCCTGTGGGAATTGATAAATTGCCTGCATATTTATTTCTTCTGGAAAACTCTGACTTCTTGGTTTCATAATTCCCAGGCAGAATATTTATAACCTTGACAAATAAGGCAAAACATATTTGACACTTTTAAAACCCATTTACTTGCCATTTTGAGAATGTGGTCTTCATTAACAGAAAAGTGACTTTTTTTTTCAGCAAACAAGGTAACTGACCTTGCACTTAAAGAGGAAAAAAAGTCTCCTTGTTATTATTAAATCTATTTTTATATATTTTAAGACTGATTTATATGCCTCACTCTCATGCATCTTTGCTCAAATACATTTTGAACTCAAGCCTTCAACAGTGTTATTCAATTAGGAGAGATAGACAAATATTTTCCAATGCCTCACTGTTCTCTTTGTTTAAACTTTACTGGGCTCATTTATTATACACTTGAAAATATTTGTGATACATAAGCATTTTAAATGCTGTATATTAATTAAGGAATTGCAGTGTATGCTGGCTATTTTTTACTCTAAAAGAGCAAAATTATGTCCTTTCTATTTATCTAAACACCAGTCAGGTGGCATTTCTCTCTGGGTAGAGTTTCTAGTGTCTCATAAGGAGTACACTCACACTTCAACCACAGTAAATTCAGTTTAAAATTCTTCAGCCATGAGAGAGAAACCCTTTGGGAATCAAGTGTTGTTCATTCCAGGACTATTTGTTTGAATTTTTTTTGAAAATCTGCCTGGTTATTAAAGGTGAAAATGGGTGAAAAATTAGGGATGGACTGAGAGAGGACCCACAGCACAGGGGAGAAGGGCACAGAGGGAAGTGAGGCAGGGCAGGAGGCAGAGCCACCCTGGCAGAACAGGTGTGGAGCTGTGCTTAGGGAATCCAGCTGGGAATGAGGATGGAAAATGGAAACTTCAGTGTCTGAAGAAAATAGAATATAATCAGGGTGAGAATGGTTAGATGGCATTCAAGTGGTAAGAGCTTGTATGAGTGGCAAGTGAGGATGCTTTGCTTTCTATTTCTACTAAAGATGTAGCTGGATGGTTTTACAAAAAGCTTAAAAAGTCACTGCTGCTTGTTTTGCAGACTGTGAGTTAAAAGTGTTTTAAGCAAGAACATTCTCAAGTGCTTGTGGTAATTGTCATGGTGCAGAAACTACTCCTGTGATCCTCCAGCCCCACTCTAGATTATCAGCCAAAATACCTGAAGAACATTAATAATCCTAATTTTTAAATAAAGATATTTGGGTAAGAAGAGAAGTCTGGTAAATACCAATTTTGACAAACTGTTAAGATCAATTCTCATTCTAATTCCAATAGGAAATATATACCTATTTTTCTGCTTAAATTGACCTGTTAATGCATTTTTACGTATTATGATATATACACATAAATTTAGGCAATTTGGCTTCAAAATTTCCAGGTAAGAGAAACCTGTAAAGCATTTCATTGTCAAAACTTTGACTTGGTTGTGGTATGGGAAGGAATCCAGGTAAACACAGATTAGCTGTCATTAAACTAGGAAACAAAGACTGGTTGAGTTTATGTTTATTATTCACTGCTGCACTGACACATAAATAGTGGTCTTCTAATTAATAGCAGTGTAATGGTTAGGGATACACATAATAATAAAACTGATTATAGGATGGCTACCATAAAAAAAAAATAAAAATGAACCAACCCTGGAGTGAGTTGTAAAGTTATTTAATTGTCTCTAAATTAGATGTGGGGAAAATAACATTTAAAGCAGGCAATTTTTGTAGTATTGTGGATTGCCTGTCTGAGAAAGGTTTCAGACTAGGTTTACAAGGAAAGAAATTATTGTAAAAGCAATGACACCTGTAAATGTGAATACTTGAGATGCATCTAGTGAAGAGCAGTAGTCTAAAGGCATCTGCAGCTGAGTGCAAACCTGAGTTGCAGCAAGCAACAGCTCTTATTGAACCACTCTACAGTAAAATATATATTGAATAAATTGTAGAAAAATAAATATAAACATGATAGTAGAAGTCATATTTTTCCAAGGTGAAAAACTTAACTACACAATCAAGTGAAGGTTTTTTTTTTTTTATTTAGTTATATAACAGATCATTTCTTGTTCAGTGTAGCAATTTCTACTATAAACTTGGCTGTTTACATACATAGAATCAGGAAAATAACATAAAATAAGAATTCAAGTCATATTTATTTGGTCCTGGTAGCATTTGCTGAGTACCAGCCCTGTTATATCACCTGGTTGAACTTCTGTCCTCCTTAGAGATGCTTCTCTGTGTAGATTCTAAATCTCTACTTTTTTATTTCTATTTTCTTCTATAAATAGAATCACTTTTTAAGTGTCAGCTGGAAGAAAATAACTGGTTATTAAGGCATCTGTGATGGAGTCTGACACAGGGGCAAAAAAGCACAAGTAAAAGCCTTCAATTAGGCATATCCTTGACTTTGTGTGACTGATTCTCTGCAGGTTTATGATATAATTGGGTTGATTTTCAATTGTTTTGGGAGTGGCTGCGATGTGGAAAAATCTCTTTCCTAAATCTAGTGCACAAGTCAAAATGTACAGAATCTCTTTCTCCACAACCTGTTGTCGCAGATACATGCTAAACACTGCAAATATCAGGGAAATTTCTGAGCTTGGGAAATATGAAGGACCTTATCATTCTCCAAAATTCCCTAATAGGAGCTTGCAGCCAAGGATGGGGCATTCTCTTCTCCTGAGTAACAACTGAGAGGACCAGAGGAAAAAGCCTCAAGTTGCACCAGGGAGGGTTTACACTGGATGTTTAGGAGAAATTCACTGAAAGTGTGGTCAGGTATTGGAACATACAGCCCAGGGTAGTGGTGGGATCAGCACTCCTGGAAGGGCTCAAAAGCTGTGAGGATGTGACATTTGAAGGCAAGTTTAGTGGTGAACAAGATGGTGCTGAGATAATGGCTGGACTAATGACATTGGAGATTTTCCACCTTAATGATTCTGTGAGAGTGAAATGGGCTTTTGGGATGGCTTCAGGCAGAAGGTGACCCCACAGCCTGCCCAGAAATGGCTTTTGCTGCTCTGTCTGAGTGCAAGGTTGGGAGTTTCACAGTGTGACTTCCATCACTGTCAGGTTTGAGCATGAACAAGATTTTAATGCAGCCACTGGGTTTGAATTTTGATGGAAAGGATATTTCTAGTTGTTGGATCTGTCTATGAAGAGCTGTAGAATTAAGGCTGCAATGACAGAATAACTATAGGTTTATGGTATTTAAATTATTGGAGAGTGAAAGAATTCTCTTGTCAACAGTGCCCATGAAAAAAAAAAACAAAGCAAAACAAAACAAAAACAAAAACAAAAAACCAAAAGAAGCATATAATGGCATCATTTACTTTGGCTAGGGGAAAGCAGAAAAATTTTATTAAAAAAAAGTTGAAACAACCTGCTGGTTCACACCCTGTACAGGCAGATGTCCCAGCAGAAGACACAAAACCAGGTGGGGTAGATGCTGAAATACTTTGGGAGGCAGCAGAGGTAATTACCTTCCCTGAAGTGCAAGGAAAGGTCAGAGCTGCATTCCTTAGGAGGAGAGACCTAGTCTGGGGTCTGGGGGAGGAGTTGCTTCAGCTCTCATTGCATTCAATTTTTATTTCTTTCTCCCAAATACATATATGTCTTACCTCTGACATTTACAACAAATCTCTTCAAAGAAGGAAATTCTTTTGCCTGATGTGGCATGCCTCAAAGAAAACACAAACTATTTCTACTTTTTTTCTTCAAGTGAGATGCAAGTTATAATTTGCAAAACAGTCACATGGAATACTGCCCTGTCAATCAACCTTTTTCAAAGGAGATTTGATCTAAACACTGCTTCCTTAAATCATGTGTCTACACAGGCCTACTCATCCATGCTTTCAATGAAATTAATAGTTGTCAAAAGAAAAAACACACATTATCTATTTCTTATACTGACTTGAGCAATAATGAATACTGTTACCAGGAAAGACTCCAGAAGATGTGACAGATGTGAAATCTTTTGGTAAGTTTTGTTGTTGTTGTTGTTTTTTAAATCACATCAAGAACACTGAATATGAATTAAAACTTGTTATCGTGTGGAGAGAATCAAAAGCCTTGCAGAATAAAATCACCTCTTTCAATTTATATTTGTTTTCATAATTTTAGGAGAACAGAAGGCTATAGTTTATGGAGTTTTCTTGTCATTAAGTTCTATATGAAAACAAAATATATATTTGAAATTGTCAGAACAATCCAGCCATGAAAGATGATTTTAAGTATGTAGCTAAAGAATTTTGTAATTTTCAATATACTTTCTCCAACACCTATTGCAGAAAATATTTTTTTCCCAGGATATCAAGGGATAGTGTGCCACCACCTCTGCTGACCCTTTTCTCTGACCCACAGAGCCATGAACTCAGCTGGAACTTTCCTTTGTGAGGTTCTCACTGATATTTCCCATTCCTATCTGACTTCTGTCTGTACTTATTGCTGCAGAATCCTGTCCTGAGTTATGGGGCACTAAGAAGACTGTGTTGCAGATTAGGTATACTCTCTCAGCTTTGAGTTCAGTTTCAATAGTGCCATCTTCTTTCTGTTCTAATTTTCTTAACTCCTCAGAGCTTTAATTCAGCTGCTACAGGTGTTTCCCTTTTTTCCTCTTATCAGATCAGTTTCAAATATAAATACTGCTGCCATGTTTGATGCTATCACAAATTTCTTTATGGATTTCTTTTTAGTGTTTTATCTCTTTTTTGCTGAAATCTGTAGAGAGTTTGAAGCCAGTACAAAGATAAATTATTTGGGGCACCCAGGCTTGAGTTGCATTGGACAGATATAAAACTGTTCCATTTCAGGGGAAAAAATTACATTTACAGCTTACCAGGATACTTGTTCATAATTTTGAAACCAGACAAGAGTAAAATTAAGCCACTTAAATCTCATAATCTGTTTCTCATTGCTGTGTGCCATGGTTTATTTTTAAACTGGTAATTCACTTTAACTGAGAGCACCAATGTCTGAATGCCTAAAGCTCTGTACAAAAGTAGAACCCTGACAATATTTTTACCCAGAAGCTAATACTTTGTACTAAATCAAGGAAACAAGTTTAGTCAGGCCCCTATTACTTACAATGACTTTTGAACTAAATGTTGTGCAGCTTCTGGATGGTGTGTTGAGACCAACCCAACGACTCCACACATTCCCAATGGATGTTCTTGAGTCCCTTACAGCAGCTCTGGTCCCTTCCCAATTTAATCCACTGTCCTAGTTTGAAGGACAGGTGTCTGCCAATAAAGGCAGGAGCTTCTCTTTGAAATGGAGAGTGCAAATCCCCTCCCTCCAAATTATTATCATTTTGAAATTAAGGTGCTCTCAGGCAAAGATATGGGAATTAGGAAGAACAGTTCTTTACTAAGAAAATTAAAATAGAAATACAGTATTACAAAGAACAATCCCAAACACTGCCAGAGTCAGAATCCAAGCTGACACCCGTCAGTCAGTCAGGGTGGTGGCACAGTCCCATTCCATGGTGGCTGCATCCTCCTGCAGTGGCAGATGTGGTTCAGCTGGAGCAGTGCTCCTGGAGAAGGTGCAGTTTCCTCTGAAGGTCCAGGGATGATGTGGAAAGGTCTGGCTTTCCTCTGGAATCCAGTGGAAAGAAGGTACGTTGGTGTCCAAAATCTCAGTTTTTCTCTGGGTAGGAAAGGCTTGGCTCCTCCCCTGGCTGGAGCATCTCCCAGTGGGATGATGGAATTTTATCAGTCATGCCCTGGGACTCACTGGCCATGAACAGGAGATATCTCCTGGAGGGAGGATGGGCTGTGGGAAGATAAAGATGATTGCCCAGCTGGCTTAAAGATGGCCCATTAGCAGATAATATGTGCCAGGAGATCAGAGTCACTGCCCCACCCACTCCAACAGATGGGGACAGAATCCACATTTCTGGTCACATTCTGCATTGCAACCCAATACTTGCAACCAAGCAAGTGAAGTTCATATCTTCCCTGTAAAATTGCACCTGTAAACATGCTGACTGCACAGTGAGCTGAGGAGTAAATTGTTAATGAAGGGGATCATGGTAAACTCCTCACTGCAGAAGAGTTTTAGAAATACGATTCTTTTCAACCTCTCCAACAGGGTCCAGACTACTACAGTTTGTGCCATTTGAAATAACTGATAGATGTCATTGGGCTCAGAGGGGCTATCAGTAGCATCTGTGATCATAAGGTGCCATGTTTTGGCTTTACATACATCTAGTATTTTTCATGTACTTCAGAGAGTTATACATAAAAACAAAAAAAGCACCAAAAAAATCTTCACACATTCTGTAAACAATGACAGATGAGTCTGTTCATACAGAGTGATGCCCTCCTTTTACCTACATCTGAATATTCAACACTAATCTTCTTACTGCTTATACCTGCCTTAAACTATGTTGGAATATGTGAATTTTGAATTATGAATGTATGAATATTATGTTAAAAATTAACTTTGGATAAGTTGTCTGCAAAGATGTGTCACGAGTAAGAGCTGATGACAAGAATAATTAGCATCACTGCAAGTTTTGAAAGATGCAAAAAAAATAGGTCAGGAAAGGAAGTAAAATTAAAAAATATAAATAAAGAGAAAAATCCATTGGGCCATTTCACAGAAAGTAACCTTAGCTGAACCATTGAATCTGTTAATCTTGAATAGGTGAAAATTGTTTGTACCAGCTGAAAACTAACCAGGAGTCCAGCTGGGTTCTTGCCCTGCTTGGACATTCACAGTGCAATCTCTGCACGCAATATCTCATTTCTTGAGCATGTACCATAAACATTTTTTTCTTCCCTTTTCTCCTCAGAGGCACATGTAGGTGTCCTTTATTGCTCTGCAATTCAAATTCAGTTCAGAATATGGCTGAGGTTGCTTGTGGCTTAGCCTGTCAGAAGAGGGATTTCTTTGGTCTGGAGTTCAGTTTTGTAACTTTTCTCTCTATCATGATCACCAATGAAAAGAGGTCACATCACACAGCACCTGGATGTTTTATGTTTTCCTTTCTAAAGAAAATCCTTTCTAATCCCTTCTATAGGGAAGTGGCAGATCATTCTTCCTGAAGGTAGAATCTAAGTTCTCTAATATTTTTTGCCATATTCTGTCCTTACAATATTCCTTATCAGCTTACATGGCCATTTCTTTTGCATGTTATCGCCTAAATCAATTTTAATAGAACATTTTTGATCCTTACTCCACTCCTTGTAGTGACCTGAGATTCCATATTTATAAAGAGTCTCTAGAGAATAAATGCAGAGAGGAAGAGCTGTTTTCTGTGATCTTGCTATTATTACAGGATTGCTAGTACTGGACATGTTCTCCATACATTGTACTCTATACAAAATATCTTCAGTGTTCCATGCTCTATCAGTACAAAATGTGGTATAATAGAGGAAACACAATAAATAAATAAATAGTAGGCCTGCAACTCTGGTTCAGCTGTAATTTGCCAAATTAGAAAAATCTCTGTCATACTACAGAGCTCTGCATTCTGGAATATTTTAATAAATCAAAATCTTTCAAGAAAAGACCTCCCCCTACTTACTGCCTGCAGAAAGTTGCTTTGATGCTAATTCCTCTTTTACTTCTCATGGGAGGATTAGTTCAGGGTCTTGAAAGTGAAAAGGAGTCCAATCTGTCAACTTAGGGCTTTTTCAGTGTGTAAATTAAGAGAATTTTTCACTGTGTAAATATATTGATGGACTTCCTTATAAATTTCTTTATAAGATTTCCTGTGTGAGTGGTAGGTATATTTTCTGAGATTTTGGTTTACAGCCAAAATTCTGTTGTTGTTTTGGTTTGGTTTGTTGGGGTTTTTTGGTTTTGTTTTGGTTTTTTTTGGTAGTGGTTTGTTTGGTTGTTTGGTTTTTGGTTTTTTTTGTATGTGTTTTTTGTTGTTGTTGTTGTTGATTTGGGGTTTTTTGTTGTTTTCTTATTAAGAATATAAAGTCTATACTTGGGTAATTTTTTAAATTCGTGAATTTTTTTCTTTTCTATTCTGTAATGAATTCTGGAGGATTAACTGGCATAAAGTCATAAATTTAAACAGCTAGGAACAGTATAAAACAAATGGTGGTACTGATGAAAATTATTCATGTGAGTTCTTTAGACTTGTTGCTTCAAGGCCTGATCTCCTTTTATCTCCATCCATTCATTCCATGGAGTGGAATTAGAACATTGCATTTTCCATCCAAATTTCTTAATGTAACAAAATCTTTTTGCCTCTATATCAATTACTGATAAATAAGATTAAGATACAACAAAAACATAAGGGAAAAGAAATAAAAAATAAAAACTTTAGAAGCCAATCTTGTAGTCAGAGCAGCCACATGAATAGGTATAAACCAAATTAAGGAAAGGCAGAAGACGACAAGGAAAAAAGAACATTTTACAATGAAAAATTGGGTTGAGAAGTTCTTCAGCTAAGAATATGAGAAAAGAAAGCAGAGCAGAAAGAATTGAGGAAATTATTGGAAGATATGTGCTCCCAAGCAGGAAGTTCTGGTGTTTAGAGAAGGAATTTGCAGACCTGAATATCAGTTCTGCTTTTCTCACTCATTCCCAGTATGGCCATAAGCAGAATAGGTTTTTTGGATCAACCTATGTCTCAGTTCTTCTCCACGTGTGTTGCCTAAATGGCATTTTCTTTAATATGTCAAAGGATTTTTGGTGTAAAATGCTATTATGTATTTAGGGCTCTGCTTGGAAAAATAGATAAATTCTGCTTGTTTGTGTGTTGATTTTAATTTCCATTAACTTCTTTGTTTCATTCACTTGTTTTCTGATTTTTCAACATTTTTTTCAATACCTAGCTAAGCCATAGAATCACAGAATTCTTTAGCTGGGGAAGATCTCTGAGATCACCTAGTCCAACCATTAACCTCAATTAACAAATTATTGTTCTTAACAACAGTCAAAACAGTTGTTTTTCTTTCTTTTCCCCTCCTTCCCCTCTGACATTCATTCCTACTTCTTTCTAAATAGCAGCCATATATTGTACACCTGTTCCATCTTTATAAAATATCTGTTTTGAGGCTGGTAAAAGTTTTATTTGTCCATCATTCATCTCTGGGTATTAATAATTCCTTAAAAATTATTTCCACTCTTAATGCTGATGGTAGACATGATGTTAATATCTCCTGTACTTTTTTGTGATTTCTAACATTTACAGTCATTCAATACTTCTAGAGGGAATGTGTGAAAAGGAGTTAAGGCCATATTGCCAATTAAATTAATAAAAACTCCCAAAAATCTTGAAAACATATTTTGCCATGAACTTTTGTGTTATTCCACTTTACTTTTTTCTTTATTCTACTTTGCTGCTATATTTTTCTTTAAGATAATATACCCTTGAAGCTATGTGGAAGATCATTGCCTGCTACTGAAAAGATCCATAGAGCAAGCATTTGTTTCAGCTGATATCTGGAGTTGTCTCATGTTTCCATCAGGCTGGTGAGTGGAGTACAAATCACTGGGATGCAGAGAGCAGCACAAAAGGGGCTCAGGAAGGACACACAGCCTTCCACCTAAAATTTTCTTCTGATTTATTTGCAGGTAGAGGACAAATATTTTAAATGTGTCTAAGACCTAGAAAGACCTTGTCAGTTCTGTAATCTGTCAGTGTCCTCAGTACAGTGATGAACATCACCATGTGCACAGCTCCTATATTTACATGCAAAAGTACCTAAAAGATGACAGATATAACTGTATTGCAGTATGACATTTTCCTTATGTGATGAATTGAGTTCCTTTTTTCCTCCAATCTCATTTATTTTAGCACATCAGGGTTGAAATATTCTCCAGAGTGCCTTGCAGTTGTTTATTGTTTGCTTGTTTTTTGAACAAGACCATGGAAGCAACAACAAGGAAAAAATTTAACTTGCCTTAGTTCAGAAGTGTGTGCATTTTGAGCTGACCCCATGTGTTTGAGACACTTTATTTTAATATTGCACTCAAGGAAAAGATAGCATGTGTTTTTAGATGCTCTCGAATTTGCAGGAGGGTGTGTTTTCCCCCTCACCTCTCCTCCTGTACTCTGTGGTTAATGCAGATGTGAGCTGTGCAGCAGCACCAGGGGAGAGTCCACAGCTGCTGCTGAGGCACAGAGAGTGTGGGTGGTGCAGAGAACAAACAGCACCTTTCCAGGGGGAGCTGGGGAAGGATGATGAGGAATCTGTCTAGAGAAGCACCTCCTCTGCTCTGCTGCATTGAGAATCACAGAACAGGCACTGAGTCTAATAACACACATCATCAGAAGGCTGCTGAAGGGCCACTGCTGCCCTTATCTGCTCTAAGGCATATATGCATTGATTTTTTTGTAGGTAGAAGAATTCTGTGGACTTTAAAATGTAAAGCAAGTATGCCCTGTAGAAAAATGAGTAAAATAAATGCAGCAGATACTGAAGTTGAGGAGAAACAAGAGAAACCACTTTGGTCAGAGAGGTGAGCCCATCAAAAATGGGAGTTGAAAATGTACTGCAGAAATATTAGGAAGCGTGAGCTTTTATTGTCAGGAAGAATTATTTGAAATACTTTTTTTCCCACTTGTATTTTTTCTGCACTCTTTTGAACTTTCTGAAAACACTAAATGGTAGTTCAGATTTTTCAGGATTGACTGCAATAACTTATTTCTTCAATAATCTAAACCACCACTCTTTTTATTTAAAACTATTACCTGTCCTATTGCTAGTCCTTCTCAGCAGGGCTGTTCCCAGCCTGCACTGACCCATGGCTTGTCACAGCCAAGGACTGGATTTCTTTATCCACCTGTCACCTGAAGGTAGAGATCACCAGTGAACACAACATTTTCTGCTGCTCATCCTCTTGCAGCATCACAAATATTGGCACAGTGGCCAAGAATCAGGATTGTTTAGGAAGGAAAAGTTGGAATCCAGAAAGATTTTACCACACTTTAGGTTATAGCTGTGGGAGCCCTGGGGCACATAAACAGATATAAAGATGTCCCTGTACCCAGGTCTCCCCTGGAGGGAGCTTTGGGAAACCCTACAAGAAATAAAGTCATAATTCAAGACATGGATTTTAATCTGAGTGGTTAGCACTACAGTCAGACCCTTCTAAAACAGACAACTGATATATACCTTTCATCATTATTAGCAGGTTCTTAACATCCAATCCTGAGATGACAGGAAAACAGAAAATAAAATTATTGTTCTTTTTACCATTAAACAACATTTTACACATCTTAATCCATTTAAAGAAAAGAGGGCAAAAACCAGCATTGTTATTTTCAAATGGGAAGCCATGGCACAAAAAAGTGAAATAGCTTGTCCTAGTTTGTAGAGAAATCAGAATGTTCCCTGGTGATCATTAAGAAGGATCCAGACTATTCTTGGCTAATGAGGACAAAACATAAGTTGTTCTGGATATGGCTGAGAAAAGATCAGACACACTTTGTAAAAAAGGAAAAGCTCACTAGATATCATACCATGTTCCTGAATCAGTGATGTGACAGAACAAAGTCAAGTAAAGAAATGCTTGATTGGAGGGTATTAGTTAAATTAGTAGTATGCATTGCTTTCAATAAGTAATGATTGGAATATATCAAGGGAAAAAAATGCAGGCAGTTTATAATTGTCCTAATCTAACCTTTCAAACTTAAGGTTATGCACCAGTCTAGACAGATTTATAGTAAGTTTGTTTAACTAATGTGGAGCTTTTTTTTTCTTTTAAGTATGTCAGTGTTCTCCATATCTTAAATTGGTGGAATTAGTGGAGGATTCTATTAAGCCGTGACTTTGCTAATGTAATTTGATGGTTGAACATCTCAGAGTGCCTGGTTTTCACTATTTGTTCCGCTTCAAAATTTGACATGATCAGTCAGATCTTAGAATCCTAATTATGCAATGAAGAAAAATCTTCAATATTTCAAGTCCCCACAGAAAAAGCCAGTGGGTATGTAATTAGGAACAAGAAAAATGTTGACCTACTTTTTCCATTTAGTCTAAACTTCCAATTGATCTATCTTTATTTCTTTCTATCGATCTATTTATCTGTTTATCCAGTCTGTCACTAATAATCTTGACCTTATTTTGTGTTGATTGATCATTTTAACTAATTTCCAGCCTGAATGATGGTAATTTAATAATGTGAGCCAATTAGAAGTTAAATAGAATCAATAAAACATTCTGTGACATCAGCAGGAGAAACATTGAAGTACCACTGTCTCATTAGACTTTTTAGCATTTTATATGAGTATTTTTAGGGCTAAAGTAAAATTAAGGTACTACTGAAACTGGAGAATACTTAATGACATGTTACTATTTTCTGGGTATCAGCTTTTTCCAGCTTCAGAAAATAAAAGCCAGGAACTTTGTTATTTGTTCAACCTCAGCAGGCACTCTTCATCTAATCAACATCTAGTATGGGGAAAGACATGTTTGCACTCTTGCTCCTGCTTTCATCATATCTTTTCCAACTGTTTTGCTTTTCACATCTCTTTTAAATAGTAAAAGAAAGAGCCTGATATCTTCTGAACCAACCATGCTATAACTCAGATCTGTGTAATCCATGGAGAAAGCACCATTTGCTGAGTGATTGAAATATTTTTCCCAGGAAAAAAAGTGAAAAATCAGTTTTTCTGATGCTGGAAATATCAGAGGAAGAGTTGTTTGGTAGAGAGTAAGAAGGCTGATTGATGACCACTGCACATAAACAAATGTTTCCTCCACTGGAGGTAGCATCATGATTACATCTCACAATACAAATATTAGATCCACAAAACCATAATGAGTTGATGCCATGCCTTCAGTTTGCTCACTTGCCTTCCTAAGATTTTGGCTTCAAATGGCTTGATAGTTATTTCATACAACACCCTTTGCCAATCTCTGGTTCCTCCAGTGAATCAAAAGCAAATTAAATACTCAGAAAGCAGTTTTGTATCCTGAATGAATCCAGATTTTGAGGCATGTGTACAGATATTTGTAACAATATTCTCCTAGGCCTGGAATCATGGGGAAAGGGGGGCTGCCATGTGCTTGCAAAGAGATCCATCCCTCTTCCTTACTGAACACTTTTGTGGAAAAGCTGTTTTCTTATCAATTCCATGTGCATTCCTAGCAGAAACTGAGTTCTCTGAGGTTATCTCTTACAATTTTACACCCTTCTAGTCCTAGATTAAAAGTTCTTTTGATCTAACCATTGCTTATGTTGGATGAATTCTAACTATGCTTTCCCACAGGCTTGAGCACAATTTGCTGTTCCTGCCTCTGGATGGTGACTGACAATTCCTGCTAGACCTGGCCCAAACTGAAGTGTTAATAGTGGGTCTTAGCTGTGCTGCAAGCTTCTTGTTTGCTTTCCTGTCAGTCCTGTCAGATATTGCTCTTTTGTTTTGGTGTTTATATTGATTCATTTTGTTTCCTTCCTGATAAACCAGTCCTAGGAACACAATACACATTATTATGGTTTTAGACAAGAAGCTTCTGTGAAGGTGCTAGATACTGTCCATGTGACATCAGGCAAACAAAATAATCCTTCCCCTAAAATCTTTGTAATTCTTTGTAATCCTCTTCCTAAATCCTACTTTTCCAGATGGATGGACAGGGTTGTGGTGCTGGTCTGCTCCTTACCAGGTTCTGATTCAGGGTTGGCTCTATTCTTCACATGTCCTTTTTCTGTGCCAGAACAGATCAGGTCTGCTGGCTCCTATGTAAATCCAGATGTTTGCCATATGAATAATTGTTAGTCTGAGGCCCATGACAGAGAAAGGGATAGATACAGCATGTCAAAACAGCCTGCTGGAATCCTGCTTGCAGCTGCTTCATTTTAGGAGAGCGGGTAATGTGCAGCATCCAGGCCTGCAGACATTTGCTCAGTGATGCTCACATCAGTGCCTGCACAACACAGACACCTCTTGACTTCAGTTCTTTCATGCTGGACCTTATTTGAGTTAAAGATGTCTGAGTTGTGGATGGGATGAGCAGAATAAGTAGGAGGCACAGAAGTAGCCCAACAGTCTGAGCCAAAGTAATAAAAAACCCTAAACCACCAACCCCTTCAACTGTGAGCAGTTGGGGCAACAAAATAACAGCCAGCTGTGGTCAAAAAGGCAAAGACAGCACTGGACTGGATGAAGGGAAAAGGGAGAATAGAGGAATATTACATGGTACAGAACCAGATTGTATTTCCTCACTTCAGATTATCGCACAAAGTATTTTTTAAAATCTGCTATAAAAGCAAACCCCTAAGTTGTATGAAGAGGCAATAAAAACTTCATTAATATTGTTAGTGGAAGAGTGGGAAGAGTGTCCATAAAAGTAGTACAGGATGGCAAGGAGGACTTGATCTGTAAAAAAAAAGTTATGTGAGAATGTAATTAACAACACAGTCCTGTCCTCCTTCTTCAGTACAATGAAAAAGAAGAGAACCTTTGAAACAAAAGCAGTAAATTTTCCTCTTTCTCTTCCACCCCACCTGTGCAGTTTAGTAGCTGAAAAAGAAACCTAATTTTTTCAAGAGTTGTCATTCATGTGCCAGAACCTTGTGCACTGTTGATGCACTATGACCAAAGTAGAATCTTCTGTCCCTCAGGTTTGGCATAAAGGAAATTAGACAGTACCAAACAGTGTTTGACACTCTTTTCTAAATTGATAGTTGTACAATGTTTATCCATTGTGAAAATGGTTTTCATGGTAAGGTATTGCCACACAGGCTTTGGAGGAAAATAAAATATTAAAAAGCAGTAACAACATCCAGAGTGATTAACAAAGTCATTGCTTTGAAACGGTGACATTGAGGAGATTTGTAATGAAACGAGAAATTTTCATGACCAAAACTTTCAAATTAGCTACATCTTTAATTAATTTGAAGCACACTTTTGTCTTCTTAAGCTCTCTTGAGCCAGGGATAGTGTCTCTACCCTTTGAGACAACTCCAGTAATGGGCAGTTTTCTGAAACTCTTCCATAGCTGAGTTTACATAGGTTCCCACAAAAATTGTTACACAATTCTTGTAATACTAGATATTAATCAACAATTCTGCTAAGCACCCTGAAGAAATAAAAGAGGTTGGAGAAAAGGAAAGAAAGACAGAAATGAAGGTTGAGGAGAGAATGGAAAGTTGGAAAAATGCAGAGAAAGAGTAACAGCAAGCTGATGGTAATTCTCTTGCACTGGAATGAGAAAAGGAAAAGAGGAACCTTAATCTCTGCTGCAAAGATGCTCCACTTTTTCCTTTGTTGGTTTGTTTGGGGTTTTTTGGGACGGGGGTTGTTTGTTTTTTGGTTTTATTCACAACCCATTCCACAAATTGAAAGTGAATGCAGTTTACAATGAAACTTCCATTTGCAGGACTATAATCCACATATATTTTTAGTATTTTTGCCAAGTCTGAAAAGTTAGATCAATGGGATAGATTTCCTTTAAAAGCAAATGAGGATTGTTCATTCCCCTTCCTCCAAAATCTATCACTATTTTAATTTTATTTTGATGTAGGCTTCTCTTTGCATTATTTCTAAACCTTGTTATGAATAGATTTGCAAAAAAAAAATGAAATAAAATGTCTGGAGATTCATTTAACAAAGTCCATTGATAAATGATAAAAGGCATTGGATGCAAGTCTCCTAATCAGTGGACTTTACTAATAATATTCAAGAGTTCCTCCAAACATGCCTTTTTAAAAAGTTTTTTTTCTGACCAGAATTTTGTTTATATTAAAAAAATGCTTTGATTTAATTTCATGTTGTCACTGTTCCATTATACTCTTTCTGTCTTTCATCTTGAATTTTAGTTTTCTCTACCGTATGCCTAAAAGAAAACCATACTTATTTAACTCACAGCTCTTCAGAGCTTAGAGGCTAAATTGCCTTGGAAACTAGAAGTTTATGTAAGGATAATGGGTTTCAGTTATTTCACAAGTCAGCAACCTAAGGAAATAATGACAGATATAGTTCCTGATTATTTCTAAATTTATGATTGGTTAAAAATTCATTTTACAAAACTAGATTAATGATTAAATATCAAACTATCTATAGATTTTAGTATTTTGATTTGTTCATCATTCCACACGTACAGATAATAAAATAAAAATCATTGCTAGAACTTGTTTAAAAATTAAAAGAAAATTACATATTGAAATCCAGTCTTGAATTTTGCATGGGACATGTTTAAACTGGGTTATAAAATATTGCATATTTAATCTCTCAGAGAAGATGCTCCCAGTGATTTCATGCAGGTTGTTTGAACTCAGCATTCACAGATGATGTGAAAGCATCAGGAGTTCCCCTGACAGCTACAAGGGTAATCTGACACCTGGACCAGGTTTGTGTGGAAATTCAGCTGTTGCTCTCCATCCTGGGGACCAGACCCCAGCACTGAGGGGTGGCAGTGAGGCACCTCAGAAATTCATGTTCTCCTCCAGAGCCCAGCACTCCTCTTGGCAAGCCCTGCCAGCAGGAGCACACTGGGCTGCTGTCATGCTCAGAGATGCAATTCCTTCAGGGCAACCAGAGAAAGGAGCAACAGGACTGAGAATTCAGCTGGGAATCTTGGGAGGAGAGGTCAGGTAAAGAGCAAAAATAGCTCTTTCTAATAATTCTAAATAAATAGGCTAGGGGAGTTTTTGTAGTATCAGTGTGCCATTTGATTTTATTTCATTTGGCCAAGCCAGGAGTTTCTTTGAAAGGAATACCTGTGATGGAAGGTACAGTTTGTGCCCAGGTGTGATGGCAGCTTTGCATTTTAAAATTTTCCACCATACTTAACACATTTTTTTGAATTTGTTGGCCCTGCCATTGTTCACTTCCTCCAAGACAGAATTATTACCAAAAAAATTTGTGCAGTGAAAACATTCTAGATTGATGCTTTAAACATTCACTTAATCACTTGAGGATTATACAGGGATTAAAATAAAATTTAAGGTGCAATTATAATGTAAAAACAACATTTTCTGATTTGGATATGTTTTCCTTATTTCTGTATATTTCTTGCAATTCTTTCCCCTACTACAAATGTAAGCCTATATGATATTTTATTTTGTTTTCTACATTACAATATATTACTAATAATGTAAGTGTTGATTAAAAGGTGAGTAGTTTAGACAATAGAAAATACCTTGAAAAGTACCATGTTAATTCACACAGCATACACACAACTGGACTACTTTCCAATATGATTTCTGGTTTTCTCATATATATTCACAGATATCACTTTTTCTTAGCTTTAAAACCTGGTCCCAGGATCTGTCAGTCTCTATATCTCACTAATGTTGTTTTTGGGCAGAGGTTTTTATCTTTGCAATCATAAAGAGCACTATTGTGGTGATGCTGATTTCTAAACAATAAGAGACCCTCACTTATTGAAATGGACACCAGAATACATGGTTTTTATATTCTGTTATAAATCAAAGACCTGTGGGTGTTTTGTTCAAACTTTGCAAAAAATGTTGCCTTTCCACAGAAATGAACATTTTTTTTTCAAAAAGAAAGATGTTGATATTTAGAAAATCTTGAGTAGGGATTTACAAGTTTAGTTCACAAATGGCTGCTTAAACAAAAGAAATAAGGTTAGTAAGGCTGTACAACAAAATTCATCTTCAGTGAAATGCCCAAATGAAATGCAACCTCTCAAACAAGGACTTTCTTTGCAAACCTTTTGCAGGCTGTGTGGGACCTTTGGGAGCATCTGGGAAGCTCTGGCTCACAGCACATGGAAATAAAGGTAAATTATATTATTGGGATTTACTATTCTGCCTATGATTTTCAATGAAGTTGAAGATGCAGCAATAGCACAGACAAGATAAAGATAATTTCTTAACAAATTCCCTTGTCAACACACTTTTCTTGGTTAAAATTCAGAATGGCAATTTATGCAGAGGAACATAGCTTAGATGCCCTGTCAGCTAAACCCCACCTGGGCTGTCTGCACGCCAGCTGGAATGAAAATTAAACTTTTATTTATCACTGTCTGGAAAGGAAACCTCTGGTTTTCCATTAGACAGATTGTGTCTTATTTGGGTTATTCCATGCACTTATCACTTGGGGGTTACAAATAGAGCAGTAATGAAGAAATACATCAGATCTCAAGGTAATATGCAAAAATATAAGTAAGAACTCAGATCAGCCTTCTGTCTGTCCTGCTTGCTGGACCCCTGCAAGCATGAAACTTACTGGGAGATGAGGTTAAATCAGAAAAAGAGCAATGATAAAATAATCTGGGTACAGACTCTTTATACCTCTGTTCAAGATTCATGCCTGACTCTAGCTGATGAATTCTTTAAAGCCAGGACTGCCAAATGAACCTTGATTTCCATGTGGAAAACAAAAAAAAATACAGCATAATAAAGATTATTACTCTATTATTACAACCCAGTAAGCTTTCTCTCACTCAGGCAAGACTGATTGTAAGGAGACAGCTCCTTGTGTGCTGTTCCATTGCTGCTGTAGAAACTGTAGAAACCATTCAAAGGAAGATTGTATTAAAGAACAAACAGCATCATTAGGTGAAATTAAAGGGCTAGTAAAAACTAGGAAGGCAAGCTGGACTTCTGTTTTGTAGTTGACTTAGGCAGTTATGTTAGGCTTCATGTTTGTTGCTGAAAACTGCATCATCTCCCTTACTTCAGCAGAGAAGCTTAGTTGGGTGAATTTATGGAATGCAAATATCTCTGGGCTTTTGGGTTTATATCAGCCATTAGCACTGCCTTTTATTTTACCCAATTAACATTTATAAACTTTGGAAGGGAATACTTTCTTAGCCTAGCAATAGGGGTTTGTATTTTCCATTTTACATCCTCAAGTACAGACAATAACCCCCTAATGAGAGTTAAGGGATTTTTTTCATTTGACACATTCTGAGGGAAGAGATTTCGATGGAAAAAATGATTGGTGATGGGTGATTATTTTTGTTTTCTTGAAATTTTGCTGGAAGACTGGAAAGGCAAATAGCTGCTAAAGGCTGCCACATTCCTCAAACAGTTATCTCCTGTGCTAAGGGGAGAACTGCTACCCCACACAAATGAAGAGCACAATGCTATTTAAAATATAAATTCACACAAGCTGTGTCCTTTAGCTTCCACTGTGTGCTGGAATGAGTCAGCTAGTGCAGAATAAGGTTTAAAGGAATTTAAAGCACCAGAGCATGTGGCAGAACCTAATTCAGCTTGATGAACTACATTCAATGTGAGCTATGGATTATCTTGGGAACACAGCTGGATCCCTTATGGACCACAGGCTTGGACCAGAGCCTGGGAGATTAAAATAACCTTGCTAATAGTAGTCCTCTTCTTGTAGAAATAATCACTGGAGGTGCTTTATATTGTCCCAGGTGTCTGCCTGGATCTAGTTATACCCACATGAATTTTAGATGGAAGCAGAAGAGGCAAACCCCACTCCTTGTCACAGATTGTCCTTTTAGCTCCCAACAATCAAGCCTTCTGGGCAGTTGCTCTAAAGCACAGGCAATTCCCTCAGTGTCTCAGTGGCCCCTTTGTCAGAGAGGGTTAAAACCATCACTTTCACAGGAACATACTCAGAGATGTGAGGAACATATTGCAGACCAGACAAACAAGAAAGAAATATCAGATGAGCAAAGATTTTAAAACACCCAAAGCCCTACACTCAACTATATCACTGATAAAGAAACATGAAATTACAGTTTCATAAACTTTCTAATTCTCTTAGGAAGATTACTGGAAGTTTCTCCTCTGGAGTTGCCTTTGTGGTGACATCTGTAATAAAACAAAAATAAAGCTTCAGTTCTCCCTGAAGTACTTGTAGGTTAAAGCTATAGCTCTCCCTCCCCATATCTGATGAATAGAGAATGCAGCAGTATTCTGAAATTTCTTAGGGTTTATAGACACAATGATTCACCCTTCGAGCCACTGGTAGTTGTGTGATAATTGAAGATAAATCTGAGATTCTGTGAAACAATGAAGTAGCAGATACTCTTGAGCATCTTTTGAAACAGATTTTTTTCCCCCCAGAGTATTTTGTTCTCATCAAATGCAGATTTAGATGTTTGTGTCAGAGATCACAATCTGTATGCTGTTTATTTTAGGGAGAAGTCTTATAACAGTCTCTTCTTTGTAAAAATTCAGAAGCAGCAGATGAGAAAGTGCATGATTTTTATATCTACCCACATTTTGCAAAGAGAGACTTCTCATCTTGCTGCAGGTCATACAACTCTTCCCCTGTGTTTTTCATCCTCATAAAGTTGTGACACCTCTAGAAATTCACCTCATGTGCACAGCACTGACAGATGCATCCTCAGTGAAAGGTGGGGAGGTTTGGTTGTTGGGTGAGTGTGTAAATGGAAGTGTGTTATATGAATGTGTCCCTCCCCACTCCCAATCCCACTCCATCATCCCTCCCCACTTCCAATTTTGTCTTTTGGAGTAGTCAGCACAGTGGTAATTATCTTGAGCCAAACCCACATAAGTATTAAGGTACCAAAAAATTAAAATAATTATATTTACAAAAGTGGAAGTAATTAGGCAAATCCTCTAAAGATTTTGACTCAAATTTCATAATTATTTCTTCTGATGTCTCTGTTATAAAGTTTTCTTGGGGGCTTTTGATGATATTACACTTCTAAATATCTAACTGAGGCCACTCTGCATGTTATGGGGTGGGGTGAATTGCTGTTTTGGATGTGCAGTGTGAGAATATGGTATTTCTGTTGACAAGCAACATTCTCTACCATAGATTCCCCTTTAATAACCATTCAGTACACAAGCCTGAGTAAATCCATTTTCCTGTTTGTTTTGTTACATGGCTGGATCTCCAGGCTTTGTGCAATTTCCATTGACAGCACAGGTCTGACACTTGCAGAATAAAACAGCTTTCACTTTTCACAATTCCAAATCAGTTTTCTCTGTCAAGGTGTGATTTTTAAAAGGGAACATATTCCTTTTTGCCTAATCCTATTGCTCTCTGTGTAATGGATAGAAGCAATTGAAATATCCTGGTTTATCCTTGGATTGTCAGCTGAGAGGGAAACAAACACCGAAGAACTGTAATGTGAAAATGGTTCCCTGGGGAAATAGAGTCACACACTCTTTTTTTCCTGTTTAGAGAAAAATCCCCAAGTAATTTGTCCAGGTAATTTTCTACAGTCACCACAGCTCCTTACACAAGTTCCTTCCCCATAGGCAGGGGACAGAGTAGCTCATTGCTACTGCAGGACTCTTCCTCAGTGACTTATCAAGTTGCTGACTCCCTGATTAATTCACACAGCTTCCTCACAAGCTCTTCCTTAATAAGGTGACAGAGTTCTAGATCAGCAGGTTCCCCCTTTCCAGCAGAGTAATCCTGTGGCTTTCTGCAGGATGCAGGCTGCTGGAAAAGCTTCTTGGTCTGAACAAGCTGACAATGCCTTAGCTGCATGACCAAGCCCTGCTGGCTGAATCTCCACACTGTATTCCAAGGAGATTGCCAGGGCAGTGCAGATAGCCTGTTTCAAACCCTGTCTGCTTCTCTCTCACTGAGGAGCAAAAACACTTTTCCAAAGGCATAAAAGCTGTTAAACAGAAAGACCATTGAGGTGTGTGAGAGAGAGAGCACCTCCCTAATCATGGATCAGTAGCCAAGAGCATATCTGCACATCAGCACACGTTTAGGAGCAATTTGTACACAAATGCCACTGTCTGGAATGCCACTGGTCCTGGTCTGCCCACTCTGCACCTCACTTCCATCAGCCCAGGACTCCTCATGCCACTGCATCACCTCATGCACTATCACTAGCCCAGGCTGCTCTTTGCCCTCCCCTGCATTTCTTCTCCATTCTGTTTTTACCTTCTGCCTGGTTACCAGTCGCTATCTCCGTGCACATCTTTGAATTTTCTGTTCTTTATCAGCAGCCTTCTCCCTCATGGCCAATTTCTATTTCATGGTAATATGCAGAAAGTGGATATATAGGTAAAAGAGCTAATTAGGAACTTTGAATGAAGTCTCTGCAGACCCAAGTTCTGTGGTTAGGTTTAAAAGGGGTTTTTGTCTCTTGAATATAAATCTGACAATATATAAACTTTCATAGCATCTTAAATCAGAGCACAGAAAGAATCTGTTTCCTTTAAAAAAACAGTTATTTTTAGCTATTTTAAATAGGGGATTGGGCAAGATGACCCTAATTTCCAACCTCAATCACGCTGTAATATTTATACATCTGGGAAAGAAAATTCCCTTCTGAGGATCTCTTACCTTGTTACTGTAATAAATCCTGACAAATTCATCTCTCCAGCTTCATACATGTTGTAAGTCTGTCTGAGAAAAGACAAATTAAAAAGTTCCTTTGTTTCACAAAACAAACAAACTGTGAGGTGGGACTGGGAATGCTGTAACATCAACAGCATGCAGAGTGGGTCTTGCACCAATAAATTAATTTGGAAAGAGCCATTTTGACAGGTCCTAGCAGGTGTGAACATGCTGTGGAGCAGACTCTCAGTATTATTTTATAACTCCTCTTTTATAAAATGTGCAAGAGGGAGTGGTTTGTTGTCTGGAAATGGCCATTCTAGCAGGTAGATATTTCCTCCTACAGTTTAAGAGTATGTCTTAGAGAACCTTTTTCAAAAATATTTAAACAGCATCTAGGAACTCAAGACTTTTATTCCTATTAAATTGGTTATTTCTGTAATGTAATCATTCTAGGTATGGGCAGGGGTCAGGTATCCAGTCTTGTGAAAACACACAAATAAAAATCATTGTCTGAAATAAATGCTAGTTACATAAAGCATGGGAAATAGACTTTGTAACAACTTCAATGTTACAACATAGTGCTTATAGTTAAAGAACAGCATTGTGTTATTTATGAATTTTTCAGTTCAGTGACTGATCAAAAAAAAAAACCTTTGGAAGGGTTCCCTACATAAATATTTTTTCTAAAAACAAATTTGAAGTCTCCATTTATTGTTTTGGAGATTTTTTTTTACTCAGTTTTTAATTGAAATATTTTCATATTCTAATTTAAATTATTCTAAAATTGAAGGTTCAGATGCTCTATTTATAACATGCTAACAACAATGATTGCAATTATCCAATGGCACCTCTCCATGGCTATCATTTCTTCCCATAATTGTCAACAAATATTTTATATGCAGCATGGAGCAGGATATTTAACACTTTTCTAAATTGTGTCCTCTTTTCCATGTATTTATTGCAGGAAGAATATCAAAATACAGACACTAATATGAGCCAGCCAAAAAATTGGGTTTTTGCTCCTTCCTACATTTACCATGTTGTGTCTCTTCCCCCATTTTGATATCATCTCTGATGATAGATGAGAAAACAAAATCTCTGCCATTTCAGAATAAAAATAGAAGTAAATTTAAAACAATAGAAGCTTTTGTGGAAGATTAATTTGTGTGATCTATACTTTAATTGCAATAAAAATAGATTAGAGAAGGTGGGGGTGATATTGGAATTGCTTTCTCTTCAGAATTCTGCTATCTGGAGCCTACAGAGAGTCACTTTTGAAATATTGTGGGGAAAATTAAAAAAAGAAAAGAAAAGAAAAATACCTCTGAATATAAAAGATTATTCATATATTCTCTTTATACTTATTCCTCAGCATTTTCCTGAGCTCTGATTCTGAAAATAAGTCCATTGATGATGAGAAATTGCACTGTGCATCACTTGTTTGGTCTAATTCCTCTCTCTTTTAAATATTTTTCTTTTTTGTCCTTCTGATTCTTTCCCTCCTCTCACTGGGAGGAGAATTAATGAGCAGCTGTGTGATGCTTATTTGGGGTTAAACCACATTAGCAGAAATGTCCTGTAGCTGATGTAGGGTTTGTTTCACGATGGTTCAGAGCAGTGGTTTAATGGATAGAGAGGGATGCAAGATATTGTTCTGTGTCCTTTCTGGTATCTGATCCCAGTATTATTCTGCTTTCTTGCAGTGTAATAGCTGTTGTTGCTGGGACATTGTCAATTAATCCTTGCACTAATGCAGCAAAAAGCATTTTAATTTCTTTGCAGCAGTATTTCTTGAATTTCTGTGAGCAGGGCTTCTGTCTCTTATCATTATCTCTTGCCACTATCTCTTATCACTCTCTTTTCCTCTCCTTTCTTCCCCCTTTCATAACCCCTGAAGCACCTGCACTTTTTATTCCTGGCAGCAGCTCTACTCATCTGGGGCAGAGAGAACTAGTTAAAATTATGGAGGCCAGTGTTGGAGGACAAAGCTGTTCCCAGTAAGTCTAAGGCAATGTGTTTTTTGTGACTCATTCATGACCTCTAAAAAGCTGTAAAACACAGTTTGGGAAACACTGTCTAAGAACTCATGTCAGATGATTTACTCTAGAAATTAAGGTGAGATATACTTGGCTAAATCCACTATAAACAGTCCCAGACTTGGGCCCAATTCTGTGAAATCTTGGTTCAACATATTCTTAAGCTAAAATTTTCATAAACATCACTGAAATGTCATCCTGAAATGTCACCTGGTCTTTCATTGCCATCACCATTCTGTATCAGGTTGTGTTGACTTTCATATCTCAGTGACAACGTGGATGTTATTCTCATTTGTCTGCAAGGCAAGAGAAAAACAGGAGTTTGAAGTAAGACAGACAAAAGCATTTGCCCTTGCAAAGAACACAACAAAGAGACAATCAGAAAATAAACACATTTAAAATTATTATTTATATTTGATTGGAAAAGGATGACCTTTATTACATTGGCATGTATTTTTCCCTAATCTGCAAAAAAGCAGAACAGTGACTGGTGAGAGAAAGATCTAAGGTATCAGATAATTTACTTTTAATTTGCATATAGTGTTTTATTTTTTTTTTTTTTTTATCATTTCTATTTTGCAACCTGCAAAATTCATTTCATCTTTCTGTATTATATCTGATGAGACAGATTATGAGTTACTGAGTAATTTCTGAGTAATCTACTTCTTTGGCATAACACAGATACTTCTAGGTTTGGCCACCCAGACAGTTTTTTACCCATTGAACCATGCACCCATCCAAGCCAGTTTCTTGAGGAGAAAGCTATGGGAAACACTCCTGTGTGACTCCTGTGCTCAGTCTACATCCATCTGTATTTCCTTTCCTTATTCTGGAATCATAAACTCTGCTGCAGCAGAGCACAGGGGTTTTTCTCTGGTTGAGCTGCATTTCCCACACCAGATTTCTAATCTGTGACTAGAACTGTTCTTCTGATGGGACACTGCCCACAGTAAATTGTTTTGCTAAAATACAAGGCAAAAACATTTATCCAATCCTGCCCAGTCACCAGTAGTCTACTCCCAAAATCTATGGAGCAAGGGCATTTCTGGATTAGCTTTCCCTACTCATGTGAGGATCAAAAGGCAGATAAGGGCAGATAAAGATTAATTCTCCTGAGATAGAGACCAAAAAGTGCACCCAGCTGAATGAATAGATCTCAAAACTTAAGGTAATGACTTAGAAGGAAAGACATTGTCCCTCAAGCTATCCATAGGCAAAAGTATAAGTAAAGAAAGTTCCCATAGGATTGTGTAATATTCAGGGTATCAGAACTCTTGCAAACCCAGGAGAAAACAACTGAATTTCAATGATAGGATTAAATATAAAGACATTAATATAAAGAACAGACATGATCAGCTCAACAAGTATTTTTTCTGAAAGAAGTCTACAGGCCCATATGGGCAAGAAATCTCAAGAGTCTTATTAATGAATTATTTTCATTCAACATTTTTTTCCTAATTGATTGTATAGTTTTCAGTCCACCATTATGCTCAATGGGATTCATGTCCCAAAACTGTCAACTTAGAAAATTAAAAGTTAACATCTTCATGTGATCAAACATACTAGGAGCAGTCACTCTAAGATAACAGCTCAGTCACATATAATATCCCCAAAATATTACAAAGGTTCAGCCTAAATTTGATTGAGTTAAAGGGAGGGAAACATCCTTCCTCCATCATTTTTAAGGCAGTGACAATCAGGACAGCCTTTATTTACTCTTGGAATAATTGAACTTTAAAAACCTGTTAAACATGATGGAGAAAATGGATTGACTTTAAATTTAACAGTGGATATCACAGAGTATAAAAGAGTCTTTAAGATGATTAAGGGACACTGGAGCAGCTGTCATAGAAGAAGAGGCTGGAGGAGTTGGGACTGTTGAGTCTGCAGAAGAGGACAGCCACAGAAATCTTCCCCTTGTGCAAGAGTAACAGATGGAGGAGTGTCTTGGTTTGAAAAGATGGATGTAACCAAAAGTATGTATTTTATCACCATCTGTTAAAAAGAGGTGGGGCAGTGTTCTTTATATTTTCCACAACCCATCCTTCCTCTTGGGAGATATCTCCTGTTAATGGATCATTGAGTTCCAGTGCATGACTGATAAAATTACATCATCCCACTGTGAGATGCTCCACCCAGGGGGAGGAGCCAAACATTTCCTACCTAGATAAAATCTGAGATTTTAGACACCAAGGCAGCCTTTGTCCACTGGATTCCAGAAGAAAACCAGACCTTTCCACACCATCACTGGACCTTCAGAAGAAAACTACAGGAGCACTGCTCCAGCTGAACCACATCTGTCACTGCAGGAGGATGCAGCCACCATTTAATCAGCCTGCTACCAACACCCTGAATGATGGGGTGTCAGGTTGTATTCTGAATCTGTCAGTGTTTTGGGCTTCTGGGTTTTTTGGTGTGGTTTTTTTGTTTGTTTTGTTTTTGTTTATTATTACTGTATTTTTAATTTTTTTTTTTGCTAGTAAAGAACAGTTATTCCTATTCCCATATCTTTGCCTGAGAGCTCCTTCTTTAGAAGGAGAGAGTTTACATTGTCCATTTCAAGGGCTGACTTTCAAACCAAGACAAGGGAAAAAAAAGTTTGACACCAGACTTTCAGTGTTGCACAATGAGAGGACAAGAGGCAATGGGCACAAACTGAAACACAGGAAATTCTATCTAAACACAAGAAAATGCTTTGCCACTATGAAGATATCCACACACTGAACAAGGTGCCCAGACAGGCTGTAGAGTCTCCATTCTTGGAAACCACAAAAATTTAAACTGGTCGTGTTCCCAAGAACCCTGTTCTAGCTGGTCCTGGCTCTGATTTGGGGTTGAGCTGGGTGGTCTCCAGAAGGGCCCTCTCACAGCAGGATATCCTGTGATTCTCTAAGCTGACTCATTTGTTTAAAATCAATTACTTTCACAGCATTGTTTTCCCAATGATCTATGTTGTTCAATTTTGCTACAGTCGTATTTGCATGAGTTGTTTCATAAGCAAGGAAATGACTCCTGAAATTTTACTGGTCCCACACAGGTTTTTTCTCATCCATCTACTAGAAACATTACCCTGGTAAAGTTATCAAAAGATTGACAAAAGGATGGGAGGGTTTTTTTACTTTCAGATGGTGTTTCTGGGAAATTGGAACTAAGCATGCTTCTAGCTCCTTTTATTTTAGAGTAATTTCAAATGCAGTCATTTCCCAATAAAAAGGTGCTGTTCATTTTAAAAATTGCTTTTCAAAAGCTTAAATTTCCTCTGAGAATATTTCTGGCTGATAATTTTTAGCCTGCCCTTGGCATGTGTTTTTTTGCTTTCAGCACTGTGTTTATCTATTTTCTCTCACACTACAGGATAAGGTCTGAATCTAACTTTCTTTGATACATGCTCATTCAGTGTCTATTGGGAAGAACCAAATACCCTTATGTGCCTTCATAGAAAAAAAATAATAGTGGTAACAGTGAAAAAGTTGATGCTTAGCAGGTAAATTTTCCAAAATGCTGGCATTTATTTGCCAGAGTTTTTGCAAGTAAGTGGTTTTACCTGTCCTATCTGCTGTCATGTTGTACACTCTTGTGTTTAATGATTCTACTGAATATTAACCTAAGTAATTGTTTCTAAAGTCTTATTAAAATAGGCTATACATTTTTATTTGTGGAGGACCTTAGAAATAGGAGCAAGTACTCATTTTTCTAATTCATGGGAGAGAGGAAACAGCTCCTGTTGTTCCTGCAGTTCCCAGTCTGGGAGGAGGCTCTGGCCTTTTCAGGTTTTCCTTTGCTCTTTTCTTTGCTAACCTGTCCTCCACATACTTTGTTTTGTTCTTCAACATTTCTTTGCCTGCCTGTGTATTATATGAACATAATACGTCCTCAGGACAATGGGAGGTCACCTTACCCCACTCTCTTAGAAAAATCTGTATGAACTGGCTGAAGACAAAAACTGTCCTTGCAAGTGTGTGTCATTCATTCTTGCTCAGACATAGAGATTCAACAGGAAAATGGGACATTTTGAAGCTGACTATGGGCTTGGATTCCTGTGATATTGCAGTATGGTCAGCATATGTGCATTTCTGCCATATGTAATCTAGAGCAAAAATCTTGGCTTATCTTTGTTGCTACCTGAGGGGCTGGGTGGGTAGGGAAAAAGAAAAGAGGAAAGGGTAAAAAAAAGTATGGTAAAAATACAGTTAATATATGGAGTAGGTTATATAGAAGGGGTGGAGACATGAAAAAGTATGTATTTAACAATGGCAGTACATAAATTTTGCTTAATAAACTGCCCTGGTTTTAATACCAGGGCTTTTTTTTTGTTTTTTCTGGACTATGCATCATTTACCTTCAATAATATATTCAGACATCCACAGCACATGTTAAAGTACATATTAAGAACTGGCCATTTGACACTTGTATGGCTAATTTGACTTCTACAGATGTACATGAAATCACAGCAACCTGGGGAGAAATCCAACCTTATTGATCAGCCCTTTTAAAGTCCTTTTTAAACTTGATTGGCTGATAAATTTCTTTTAGGCTCCCTTGAGATGGATTAATTTTGTTCATAGTGATTAAAAATCAGGTAAGCTATGAAATTTCTGTGTGTACTTTGCTAGTGCAAGGCAAGCATTACACTGAAATGATCTTTGGGATTTTCAATCCTCTTGACAGAATTTAATAGGGATACTTGATCAATTGTACTCTACTACATATCAATGAAAGCAGCAACATTCTCATCAATTTAACAGAGAACTAAGTTATGCCACCTACTATCTGAGATGTCCTAGGTGCCACCAAAAATTGTAAACTATCTGCGTGTGGGAATCTATGCTTAAAACATCACTGTCACTGGCATAAAGTGCTAACTAATGTGAATTAGAAAACTGATGGCTCAGGGCAGCTAAACACTTGAGGCTGGGACAGGTGTGCTGTTGTGTCTCTGAAATGCTCAGCAGATCCAAATCAGATTCACAGCTCCCCTAAGGGACAGCAGCACTGAGCTCATTAGCATGATCTGCCCATTTCCAGTGGGTTTCCTGCAGCAGGCATCCATGGCTGGCAGTGGCAGCTTCAGCCAAATGTGCTTGAAGTGACACAACCCAGGGAGGTGCCAGAGTGAGCTCCATGCACCACTCCTGATGGCACAGCATGTTGGTGAGAAATGGAGAAAAGGAGTCCAGGTGCTTTCTACTACTTCAATCGTTGTGGCAGTGTCCAGGGAACTTATTTATATTTGTTGGCAGGAAATTTTTTATGCTGGGAAAAAAAATACTGTACTTGGAGATTTTATAATGCCAAGAAGGAAGCAAACTGAGCAAGTAGAAGAGCAAAATTAGTGTCTGTGCACTACCATTTCATCTTCTAAAAGGTGTATGCTTGGCTGACATCTACAGGATTTAAATAGTGCGGGTTTCAGTCTTGGATAAAAGTTAACATGATGGATTTGTTCCCTGGCACAAGCACATGTTCTCCCTTTGATCTGTTGTCTTCCACCAAGAGTACAAGGGACATGAATCCTAATGACACACAGGAAATAAGATTAATGCTACTAAATGACTGCAAGTTGGTTTTGGGTAGAATGCATTGTTTCCTCTTCTGGTGACAACAGCCTTGATACTAAAGCTAGGGTAGCAAAAACTATGACAGGTGTTTGGCCCTTGTAGGCATGAGGACCTGATTTTATTTTAATTTCCAAAATAATGACTAACTTTTGACTCTCAAAGCATATATGTGTCACAAAAAGGTGAACTGAGGTCCCCTTACAATCTCATACTCTGTGATTCTATGAATTGTGGCTCTCAAGCTTTGCCTATGAATTTTCCAGTTTGTTCATCCTGCTGGTGTGTGATATATACACAGTGAGGTTTGGCTATAACAGGCATGTAGGATAAAGATTATTTGACATCTTTGCATTTACTAACTACTTTGATCCTGTAATTTTTTTTGTGATACAGTCTCACATGTAGTAGCCATGTAGCAGGAGTCTAAAGAAATTATAAAATATGCCATTCTCCTTAAGGATTACATTCAATGCACAGCTCTCTGGCTGATAACAGGTTTTGCATCTGTTTGTGATAATTTCCAGTGGTTTGGGATTTCTAGGTGATAGGGACAGTTTACACATAGATTCCACTTGAATACACTTGAAATGAGAGAAGAGCTTTTTTAGTCATGATGAAGTTTTCAGGCCAGAATCTCAAACTACTTGTAAATGATTTATCCAGTGAAAATGCAATTTAGCCTTGATTGCTAATCTCTCTGTAGGAAATAGAGGCTAATCTCCAGAATCAGAGCTGTAAACAGAGGTGAGCTGAAGCTTCAAGTTGATTGCTACGTTTCTTGCTTTTAATAACTTTTGTTTTCCAGTAATACAGATTAGATAGAAAAGGATTGGACAGGCCTGCACTGGCTGCCTAGAGTGTCTTATAGCAATATGAGGTTTTGCATTAAAATGCTCTTTTCTTCAAGAGCCAATCTGCCAGTGGGTCTCAGTGTGACACATGATATATGCAAGAATGGTTCAGTGCTGAGCTTTTGACTGTATTTCCATGTTTAGTCCACAGGATGAACAGATTTTTATTAGGAACAGGGGCTATGGATTTTGCCTAGTGCTACTGTTCATCATGGAGATGTGTCTTGTGCTGCATATGTGGGCAGAGATATATCCCTCATGATTTCAGAGACTCTGAAAACAACTCCATATTTTTACCAGATATAACCTGATTGGGATTTTTTCTTGTTATTCTATTTTATGGAGTTATATAAAACATTTGCATCTTATACATAGATATTTCTACTAGCTTCTCCTCTACCTTTCTTGTTAAAAGATTATTAAAAAAAAATAAATCAATCCTGATTTGGAGATTCAGGAAGCAGGGAATAAAGTTTTGCTTTAATTTATGGTTGCCTGCTCCCTGATTACCCCAAGGAATAACCTTGTGAAAGAGCTTTGATTTTTTATTTGATCCAGTAGCCTCTGTGCAACTGCCAGTTTAATGATGAAAATAACATTTTGCTCATTTGGACAAGATGTTAAAACTTTATTCTGTGTGTAACAGATTTTCAGACAGAAAAAGAGGAAAGTCTGTGTTTATATTTCTACCCTTTACCATGATCTCAGTTCAAGAAAGCACCTCTACAAGATAGGGTATAAGGATGTGCTCAACATGAGCTTTGTTCTTGAAATCATGCTAACACCAAAGCCTTCCTGGAGAGGAGGATATTTGTTTCATTTTTAGAAACAAATATCAGAGTGTGGAAGTGTCTGCACTTCTATCAATTTTTAATTTTTTTTTTAATTCAAACTACCATTAGCCAATGAGTTAAAATAATTGGCTTTCATTCTTTAACTGAAAAAAAGCCCATTATGCCTAAAAAACCCTGAAAAGGCTCTTTAGTATCTATGCACCCCAATATGGCATCAAGGATTTTTTATTGCCTATTATACCAGAGCAAGTAACCTCATCATTGATCCAGGACAATTATTTTTTTTTTTTTAATTTACAGGAAAAAAAAAAAAAAAAAAGAAACAAAAAGTAAAATTCTGTTTGATAAAGACTGTACCTGGAAGGTCTTGTAGGAGGTGTTGTAATTCCATCTATCATCAGAGTAACAAAGCTATAATGAAACGTTGAGGAAATTGAATTTGCCAATTTTAGTTATGTGCAACCTAATTATAATTGATTTAGTGCTAATGCTGTATATCTCATGCAGAAGGATGACTAGCTAAAGAATTTCTTATAATTCACCAAAGCTCTTTTCCTCTTCCCGTTTTATTGTGCATATAGCATTTTTTTAAACACAGATACTTTGATTATTATAGCTGTACCATGAGTATTGCCCAATACCCCATGAAATGTTGTCTTATGCCTACAGATCTCTCTTCATCAGATCTGACTGTCAAAACTGGCCGAGTAATTGGGACAATTAAGGTGCCCCTGAGATATAATTATCCTTTATAACTTCTCTATATGTTTAAGAAAAATGATGATTGGCTCACAAAAACAGGTTCCCCACGGTACAGTGAGAAAGAGGATACTGGAAAAGAATGGATCAGCTTTAATCTCCCCCATTTAAAGAATCCCTAAAATAATTTTAAACCAAACTCTTCCTTCTGTGCCAGTAACTTACACCACAAAGCAACATTTTAAGTAAGTGCAGAAAAATAAATGAGGATGATCTCTGTTCAAAGCATCCTTTGGTGTATTAGATCCTGGTAATGACTCTCAGTTGCTAGTGTGAGGAAGATAAATGTGACAGCTGTTTTCCCATGCCCCACTGGCTCACTATTCATCTGGTAAAGTACATAGACAGTCCTCTGAGATGCTCTGCTGCCTCACAGCTCCTCCGAGGCTGAGCAGCCTTATTCCCCCTGCCACACAGCAAGGGCTGATTCAGACAAACACAACACCCTGCCCTCACTGTCTGGGCAGTTTTGGGGGAGGCTGGAGGCTTCTCCCACATCTGGCTGCTGGACCAGGAGCCCTCACAGGGCCCCAGGGGCAGGACTGTGGCTGCCATGGAATCACCAACATCTGCAACAAGGCACAAAAATGGCCCTTGGCCACAAATGTCCAGGGCTTCTCAGACATCTCATTGTCCAGCCCAGAAATTTTATTCTTCCTCCCCTGCATATCCAGCTGGTTATAAATTATAAAATTAAAATTAAAAGGTTTAACTTTTTTTTTTTTTTTTTTAATGGTTATTGTTTAAGTTGAATGACAAGCTGGTTGTAAAACAGATTTTAAATACCAGTGTACTTACACAGCACTGCCTTCTCTCCAGATTTCAAAATAGAAATAGAATACTAAGAAGTTGGTATTTCCCTCAGACAACTGAAGTGCAGCATTTACTGTAGTTTAAAAGAATGCATACATTTAAAGGATAAATATGACAAGAATAGATATATTCATGAGGAGAGTTTTATTTCAGATTTATTTCCCCTAGACAAAAACATTGTTTTTCCCACCTCCACAACTCAACTGTATGTTTCTACAAATCTACATTTATGCAGTTACATTACTGAAGAAAAAGGTGCAGGGATTATTTTAAATCCAAGTCCTTTCAGCCCAAACATAATTTTTACACATTTTTACTGTGTCTATCAAGTAATGAAATTCCCTGACATGAAATAAATTATCATTTAAAACACACAACCCTACTGAAAAATCAGGTTTTAAAGCCATAATAAGGCACTGTCCTCTCACAGAGGATAGATTAGAAAGAATCAGTCACAGAAAAAAGAGAATTTGATGAGATGGTTAATTTCAGTCTCCCCCCAGATCTAATTTGCCTTCCATGTACCCTAAATACTTTAAGTGTGCAGCTTAAAGATTTCAGGAGGAATTTACTGTTGCTTAGCACCTTGCATATTCACATATTCACATATTCACCCTCAGCAAAGTGTGTGAATATACAGTTTACACTGTCCCAGCTGAAGGAGATGGCATTTTACATCTGCTCTGCCTGACTGCAGCATGTATCATGAGGCAGCTGATGATCCAGCTCCCCAGGACATCTGTTATGTTCTAATGAGCAAGCAGAGCAAGTAGCAGCTTCTTCTTTCACCCTTTCCTCACCTGGAAAGTGTGCAGGCTTGGGTGTGTTGAGTGAGGCTGAAGGACAATTTACCAGCAGCAGGGACAAAAGCTGTCTCTTGACAGCAGAATTAAACAATGTATTTTAGATACTGAAAAGCTATTTCCAGATTCAGCCAGCCTGAGTTACACCAGATTTTGGTCTAGTTGGTTACATGGGTCTAGAATCACTACATTAAAACCACGAGGCCAAAAGAGGCTGATCTGAGCCTTTCTCATAACTTCCAGCCATTAAGCACCCCAAGAGATCACCCCATTTCCCAATTATGGCCCTGAAACTCCCTGCCACCACCTATCCACCTCTACTCACTCCAGGAAGCCTCGGGGGTGTTTGAGGCTTGGTTCTGGAAGACAGAAAATATTTTGTGCTTGTCTTTTGTATTTCACTTCCTCTGAGAGTTTTCCTGGTGTCTCACTCACTTGCTGCTCCTGGACTGAACAGGATGCAAATATAAAAGGTACAGAAATGCAGCTGTCCATATTGGCAGGCATGGACCACAGAGAAAAAGAGAATTACTTGTGTAGTCAGCCAGGCTCAGACACTGCAAATTTTGCTTGTCATTGTCCCCGCATTAAATGTGTGTCATACAATTCATATCTGACTTCACCACTTGATTACCTGGATTGCACATTAAAATGTTAAAGGAGGCTCTGGCTGTGCTTAGTTCCCCTGGAGAAGGCATTCCCAAGGTAAATATGTTCAGCATATTTATCTTGTTCTGAGCCTGTTGTAGCTCTCCTATCACTTTGTCAACATAAATACCCTTGGGCAAATTTGACCCATTGTGCTGGTAATGTAATGACATTTAAATTGTTAAAAGTATATTAAGCTACATCAGAGGACTGTGCTCATCTTCATATAAAATATTAATTTTCCATTTGCCTGTGGGAAAGGAAACACCTCAGAGCAATTTCTTGGGTCTTACAGCAAAATAGCAGCTAAAAAGCTGGAATGATATGTCCCCTGAGAAGTGCTCCAAATGGCTGAAAGAAATGTCCCCCACTGGCCAGCTCCAGAGGATTTCTAGTCACATGAAAATAAATGTACTGGTGGTATGTGCCCTGTTCACCTGAACTATGTTTTGGTTTATTTTGTACCACCTTACTTAAGTTTTGTGAGGATTGCTGTTCAGAGGGGTTTCTAAAGCCTTTCTTACTAATTGGCTTTTGTCAGATGTGATGTGAGTCGGTGCAAGGTGTGAGAATATGTGACAGAGCAAGGTTTCTGTTTGTTAACAGTTCAATTTTCATTATATATTTTATATATATGAATAATTTTATAAAATAATAGAAAGGATTTGTTCCATTTCTGTTCCTGCTTGGTAGAGCTTGGTAGAGGTTGAAATTGAGCTGAAACAGAAAATACAGTCGGTTCTCCTGGTTTAAAAAAAAAAAAATAATGGCAGCTGAAGGTTCATAGAGATGTGGACAGAGAAAAGACAAAGGCAAGAGCAGCAGGGCTTATGGAAACCCACAGCATCCCTTCATCTATATTTTCTCAGTTCTTTTACACTCCACTTGCAACTACAAAAAACACTAGAACCTACTATAAGAAAGTTTATTCCTTGCTTACATTTTCATAGGAACTCCATTTCTTAGCCTTGATAAGTGGTTTGCAAAATATACAAGTAATTTTGGTGAAGAGAAAATAGAAATTTATGGTTTTAATTTAAAGTTACATCACCTGTCCCCATATATAGCATCTTTACAGAATTGAGGAGCAAATACAGTGTCCAATAGATGTGTGAAAATAACAATACTAATTCAACAGAAACTGCTAGAAACCACCACTATTTGGTCTTAGCTTGCCTGAGCCAAGGATAATTCCAAAGAACACTTAAGACCAGACTTTCCATGCTTTCCTATTTGACAGTCCACTTAACATGGCTGGGCCACCCCAGCCCATTTTCTGGGGTGTGTAAAAGGTAGCAGCTGTATCTCCATTTGACTACATGAGTTCTTTTGAAAACTCATAATGGAAGGGTCTGTGAGGCAGAAATGCCTTTCAGGTGAGTGGGAGCTCTTCACCAGATTGTTGGGAAGAATGGGATGTCATCATCTTCACTGCAAAGCCTACACAGCCTTTAAATGTCCTGTATAGAATCCTGATTTCCTTGGGAGTTACATTAGATAAACAAAGTCCCCTTCTCTCACTTGTTCAATAAGTGAGCAAACCTTTGAAAAGTTTGTACATGATAAAAGTATTCCTTGAAATAATCTCAAACAGAAGCAGCCACAAGGTAAAATTCTAACAAGAGCAAAAATTGGTCATGCTCTATTACTTTCTGACACACAAAATAGCCATCTTAGTTTTTATATCATCATTAAATAAATGGTAACTAACAAAAATTCTTTTTTTTTTCTCTGTTCTTATTACTGCAGAATATGTTTTGACAATGCTTTCTTCATTAATTTTGGACCCAACTCGAGCTTGCTTTTATTCTGTATAATGATCTCCAGTAATATAAAGAGGTTCTATAGTGCTGCATTTTGGATTTCACAGCTGTTTACTCCCAGTTTGGTAGGCATGTAGAGGGAAAGGGGAGGGGATGGGAGGTGGGTCTCAGTGGGTGACCAGAGCAGCTCCAGTGCAGTGATATGGAAGGAATGCTGTGCTGAGGCTTGGCTCACCTGGCTCTAGCTGTCACTGATGGACAGCTAAACTGGACACGAACTCTAGATATGTCTTTACTCATTAGTATTAATAAGAACAAACTGTCTTCTGATTTACTCTGGACAACATTCTGCTAATACTAACCCTAGAATTACACCTTCCTCTGGCATAAGGTCAGTCAAGCTTTGCAGGATGTTGTCTGAAATGACTGAGGATTTCTGAGTTGTCTGCTATTCAGGAAACCATTCCTGATGGCAGGCAGCTCACTCTGCTGCTTACCAGAAAATACACAAAGCCTTTGGAAGAAAATGTAGATAAAGAAAGCCTCTAGGGTGACTGCTTTTCCTTTTGGTCCTGGCACTTCTGCTCCATTTTACTGGTGTGTGAATAAGAGCAAATGAAGTGCGTGGTAGAAAAAGAAAAGTGTTGATAAAGAGTTGCTACATCTTACTCAGGCCATCAGCACAGTACTAAGTGTTTTAGTGAGCATCTGTTCCTCCCTCCTGTTATCAGCAGTTATTTCATCTGTCCTGTCTACATCAGAGTGCCATGGCCCCACTGTTAGCCCTGTTCCCAGAGGAGCTGCATCCTCCCCTTCCTGAACAGTCAGCCACTGCCTTCCAAAGTAATTCCCTTTGCAGTTAATTACCCCACTCCTGGAGGGTAGAAGGGAAAGAAAGAAGATTGTACTGAAAATGAGAAAAAAAAGCCAAAAAAAGTTCCAAAAATATAATCTGTATGATTCAGTGGTCAAAGGGAATGGAGATCAATGTTGATCTGTAAATGTTAAACGACTGGGATATTAATCAAATGATGAAAGTTTGTCATTCTCCTCTGAGGTTGACCATAGAGCAATAAATGCACAGAACAACACAGCATCTTCCATTCTTAAAATTACAAAATAGGTCTGAAATCTGTGTTCTGATTTGACTCTAACCCTTTTGATCTGAGACTAGTAGTTTAACACTTCACTAAAATATCTGAAAATGCCAGATGAGGTCTAAAATGGAAGTACTACAATTTAGGGCTGATGGAACTATCAATCCTGCCCTTCTCTGCATTAAGTATTTGAAAAGTGCTTCTTCACCCTCAAATTAGAACAGAGAAAGATTCAAATAATGATTATTTCAGCCACTTTATATTAATTTTGTGTTATTATTACATGTTTGGCTGAAAAAAGAGGTAAATCTGGGAGAGAAATTGTCTTTCCCTAGGCTGCTGCTCAGGCATGGTGTCACAGAGCCCATCAGACAGGTTCAGAGGGGAGGCAGGTCTCTAAGAAGCAGAGTTGGATAATTCCTCCCTTAGCAGGGAGTGAGCCATTGAACAAGCAGGTGTGAATGCAGCAAGCAAGGAGCACAAGGAAAAAACACTGGCTGAGTCCCTGTCCATAGGTCTGGCCCCTCACTCTGGTCCACAGCAGCCAGGTGTGAGCCAGGAGCTGCAGGGGCAGGGGCAGGGAGGTGCTGGAGTGCATCCCACCCACCTCTCCTTCCAAATGCAGGGAGAACCCTGATCCTCAGAGTAAGACTAGCCACAAGGCTCTGGTTCAAAGTCAAGTGGCAAAACCCACAAACAGATTCCATTCCCAGCATGACACTAATGGAATATCTCAGTGGTGAGTGGTGGTTTGAGAGGGGGTGTATGCAAGAGCACAGATGTAAATTATAGTTATGCACTGCAAGCTCCAAGGAAAATGACAAATGCACTGCAGTTCCTGTTAAGATGATTAGCTTTGAGTGGAAAACACAGGTCAGTTTGGATGCTTTTGGCTTGCTAAAAACAAGCCCTGGTGGGATAGGGAGGGAGAAAAGGAGCATGTCCAATATTTCCTTCTTTTTATTTTTATTTTAAGCTGAAAATGCCACAACATGAGACATCATTTGGGCAAGTAAGCTTTTTGGGTCAGACCCCATTGCTGGCTTGATGGGACAGAATATTGAAGAGACCTTGGTAATGATCAGTGGGATGTGAAGAACATGTAAGTTATTTCCAGGGGGCTGCAAGGCCAGGCTTGGGGTTGCCTTACCCTTGTTCAAAGAGTTTAAGGCAACTATCTCCAGTCAAGACAAAACCCCTAATGGCTCATTAACTTCTTTGAAATGGAAGTCACAGTTGAGCCAAGCCCTTTGTCTGACTCTTGACTTATTTTCAGTCTCCTGTCTGTGATTGTATTTTGTACTCTTGCTTTACAGCCACCCCACAGGATTCCCTGTGCAGGATGCAGTGTTCCAATGCACCTTGTTCATAAGGCCATTGGCAGCCTTTGAATGTGCACTGTAAAAAATGTACTGCTAGAGCTTCCCAGGTTTCAAGGTGATCTAAGGTATTCCACACTATAAAATTAAAGTGTCTGTGCCTTAATTTTGGTAAGTAAATTGTCAATGAGATAAAGGCAATATTCTTTTTTTACAGTGGATTACTGTAAATGTGATTTTTCTCTTCTTAGAAGATCAGCATAGCAGCTCAAATAATAAATGTTCTAGTAAACCTAATTATTCTCTCTCTTTTTCTCTTTTCCTCTCCTCCCTTCATCACTAGGAGTTAAAATTTCACAAGAAAATTATATATACAATTGCATTCTGCCATGGTTTGCTATATTTTGCTTCACCTTTGGGTAAAGATAGAATTTTTTGCCGCCCAAGTAGGAGCTCAGTCACTTCATAGCCATAACTTCTATTATATTCTTGCCTGGAGAGCTTAGATCTATTCAACTGTGAAATAGCTTGTCCCTGTATTAATGCAACCCTGGTAATTCTCTGTTTGGCATTACTCATAGATGCCCAGGGTGGAAGCATCAACTGCAGGAAAAGAGGATGGGAAGTTGGATGAAGCTCCAGAACTTTACAATCAGAGGCAGGAGAGGAAAAACAAAGATATTCATGTATCTTAGAAAGTAAATTATCTTTGAAAGCAGACTAAATGTCTTTCAGTAGAATGTGGGATATTTCTGAAGAGAAAATGCCATGTCTTTGTGGAATTTTCCATTCTGCAACTGAGAATTTCATGACAGAATTTTTTAACCACTGTCTAGACTCAATAAGATGCCTAGTTTGTATATGCAGTAATGTACACATTCACACATTATGGAGAGGTCAGAAGAGATGCCACAGTTAAAGAAGGTTGATTGAAATATACAGGTAAAGCAGTACTAAAATCAATTTTCTTCACACTTCAATGAATTTAGACTGAATGTGGTATCAAACTGACAATCCAACTTTTTACAAGAAAATTTAATTATGGCTTTGTTTTTGTCAAATAACTTAGTGGCTTCCATAGGAAATTTCTTCCTCCTGGTCTTGCTTATGTCTACAGGTTGGATTAAATCTTTCAAAATGTTTGGGTTTAATTTTTATTTTAGGTCCTTTCCACAGCCAAAGACAACTGTAGGTTATCACAAAAAGCCCCAGTATTATGTGTTTCAGGCACTGGAGGTATTGCAGTGTTTGGGGGCAGGCTGTGCATAAAAGTTTCTGTGGGGATGAACAGGCTGATCCCATGGCAGACTGAGGCAGCAACTCTTTTGGAGAGCCTGAGCAACAGCTGGGTTTGACCTTGACAGCAGATTAAAGACATGGGCTTTTGAGTTAATGTGGCAGCTGCATAAAGTTTTGGAGCTGTAAACAGAAAAATCAGCCTCTCTGGATTCTCTGCTCAAAAGGATGGAATTTTGTATATTTTTAATAAATAAGCAGAAATGCAACAGTTCTACTTGGGTTTTTTTCCCCCTGCTGAATCAGAATATCCCAAAACCATTAAATATTGATTCTGCTACTTGGGTCAAAAGAGATACTACAGTTCATATCCTCCCAGGCATTCTCCAGCTAAAATATTATCTTCTCCTCCTGCTCTGCTGTTGATATAATACCCCCAGTCTAATACTATCTTGAACACAGTCCAATTTTGACATTTTAAATGTGAGCAGATTTACATTTTGGTTTTCAGAACACTTTATAGTGAACCACACAAAGATTAATCAGTAAGTCTGCTCCATTCCTCATCTAGTTTTTGTTTTACCTTATTCCAAACCAGCTTTTTAGGTCAGGACAGAAGATAAACAGAAAAAAGGATGTACATTAGTGTTTGGAGTGACTAGAAGATGAACAATGGGCATGATTTTGTATTAATTGATGAAAATTTCAGATAAAAATGTAAATAGCAGAGACTTTAAGAGGTGGGTGAAGCAAAGGCAGATGGGTATTTGTAAGGAGCCTGAAACTAAGTAAATTCCACTTTTTTAAGGGGAAATATCTCTGTGATTCCTTCCCTACTTCCTTCCTGGACATCAACTGGCCATTCACAATTTCAAAAACTCTAGTGGACTTATCCAAAACTCCAATCTTTCCTCATTTTTAACCAGTTCTTATGCAAAGGCAATACATTCTTTAAAATTGTTTGAACGTCAGATGGTGCTGTCTCAGGTGGCTCTGTAGAAAATTCTATTATTTACAATATTTTTCTGTTCCCACAATAATTCAGTTCCAGATTGTTTTGACTGTCTTTTTGCTAAAACACTGAGAGCATTGTAGCAGGTGAAATACAAATTTGACAGGTAAAAACAGTTTAAAAGCATATGGTTTGCCTATGCTGCATCCCACAATGTCGTTCTCAATTATAGACACCAAATCCAAACACTTTGAAAGATTTTGAAGGTGTTTGACAGTTTAGAAACATTCATCCACATAAAAGTAGCATAATATTTTAAAATTAGTGATGAAGACTGATATGAAAATGGCTGGTTCTGATTTTTTTTGTCAGTGGCAAAGAAAATTTTTGGAAATGTGATGGATGAACTTGACTCCTCTGCCACAGTAGTGTAGTTTGGTAGAGGCTCCAAAGGATGCAAATGCCTGAGCTGAAACTGGACCAAGAAATTTGCTCTAGGAAAGAATATACTACAAATTCATGTCCTAAATATCAGTAGTGAAATCATAATTGATTGGGTTGGTGAATATTTAAGTGGGGGTAAAAGGAGAAGTTGCCTCCTGGGAGAAGATTCCCACTTCACACAACAAACAAATATTTCTACATCAATCTTCCCCATCATCAGAAAGAAGGTTGTGCCACAGCACCTTAACACAAACATCCTCCCCTTAATTATATTTTAGACCTGAAATACTGGGAAACAAAATAATTGGTGTGGTAGGAAGGGTGGAAGAACTGTGACATCTCCCCTCATTACAAATTAGGTAGTGAGATACTTCAACATGGAAAATCGACTTTGTGCCATCTGCAAAGTCATAATCTTACTCTTAATGCTTTGGTAGTCTAATTAATGTAAATGCACAATTCTGACTAATTGCTTTGGGGTCATCTTAATTAGAACTTCCATCTTTTAATTGGCAAAGAGATTAATTAAGATACACCCTCAACTGTCCACTAAATCCCATCCCTTATATTTTGTGAAGAATTTTTCCATCTCTACACTGATGCAGGTCAAGAATACTAATCCTACCTCACTCTTCTACTCTGCCAGGTACAAAGGGGAAATGTTCCTCTCACATGCATACTAAATCACTTGGAAACACTGGCATCTGGCTCCCTGCATCTCCTGTGTGTGGATGAGCTATGGGAGCAACAGCTGTCACCACTAAAACTCCTCCTCTGGAGGTGCAGAGGAAAGAAAAGAGCAGGGCAGAGGGAGCACAGCTCCAAGGAAGAACCCAAACAGAGACCAGCCCACTCAGAGGAGCACAGCACTGAGGAAGAGGAGCCGTGGTAGGGAATTACTGCGAAGGAAAAGGGTAGAGAAAGACCCTTGACAAAGAGAAAGACATTGAAAGACATTGGTAGTGGGAGAGTTTTAAATGTACAACTTTCTTGTATCCAGAATTCATGATTTCTCATTAATTTCACAATCTCAACACTAGAAACAAGTGGAAGTACAACTGCACTGGGTTTTCAGGGGAAATTAAGTGAGAACTGGAAAAAAATGGAAAGTGGCATTTCCAGCCAAGTGCCTCTGGCAGGTGTAAAGATTTCTGAGCTCTTTACCACCTTCTGGTTCTGCTGTTCAGTTTGTTTCACCAGATGGAGTCCAATAAACCTCTTAGTTCAAAGTACATTTCATCAGCTTTTGAGTTTTCCCAGAACTTTTCCAGCCTAGGAAGAGGAAGACCTCTGCAAAAATTGAATTTTCTTGATTTTTAAAAAAAAATAAATTCTAACTACCAACCCATGAAAAATCAATTCCTTCTACACAACCAGTCGTGCAAAGACTGTTCAGGATAGTCTGGGGTCAGAGTGATTAATAGTTAAAGTGCTCCTGAAGTAAAAAGACTAGTTAGCAGATTTATTGCCAAATTGGTTACTTCTTACTTAAAGAGCTGAACAAAAAAGTCAACATTTCCCTACAAATTTGGATTCTATCCTGTATATTCAATGTTGGATGCCTGAGAGTGCTGAGCTGTAACAAATGTCCAGATCCCAGGAGGGGGCATGAAGCTGTAACCCCACCACAACTCCACTGCCTTAGAGAAAGCTAGGAAACAGATCAGCTGAGATTACCAAGGGAAGTTATAGCTTCTTTAAGTATTTTCCTCAGAGGAAAATGTATAAATACTTTTCCCAGAAACTGGTACAACCTGTTGGGAGGGCAGCAGTGATATAAACATGTTAATCTTCTTTATTTTTTATAAAAAAGAACATATTTCTTTTTACCACAGCTGCCTATAAAAATTAGATGAATTAGAAAATGGGGTTGAGGGGATTTTTTTGTAACAGATTCAAACTTCAAACAGCTCAGAAACTGCAAATGTAAAGAGGCTTTTTTTCCTAGCAAAACTGTCTATGCCTTGCCATGAACTGATGCATCTCTTCATGGTGTTTTCTTCAAATATAAATTTAGAAATAGAAAACATACTACACCCCCACTACCACCATGGAGAGTGTGCTGCTTCAACCTGTGAAACTGGGAACAGAGTAATAATAACACTGTGAGCATAGAAATACTGCACAAACCAGCACCTGCATATTAATAAAAATATGTTTGCCTCCAAAATTATTTCAGTGATGCAGCACAGTCATGATTATTACTATACAAAGTCATATCAGAATGTTAATAACCTCAGTTTTTCTCTAAAAAATCCCCAAAACATACATTTTCTCACACTCTGAGAATCAAGAGATAAGGTAGTTCAATGTGAGGGATATGACCCAGCTGTCTTTTCCATTTTTTTCCATGATGAAATGTTTCAGAGTGTCTGGGTGTCAACAAATGAAAACAACTATATGAATGTCTTTGAGGAAAATCCTACCAGTTGAAGGAAATCATCAGTCTGCAAAACAGGCAGTGCCAGAAGCTGGACCTCCTCAACTCCACGGTTTTGGGGATTTATTTTCAAGAGGTTTGCAACTGGTGGTCCAGCACAATTCTTGTAATAACTTATGAGAGCTTTAGTTAAAACTGGAGGGCATAACCACCATCAGTGATGAAAGGTGATGGAATGACAAGTCAGCACATTTCCTGACAAAACAAAGCCTCAGGGGGTCACACTTGACCTTTGTTAAGACACAAAGGATACTGCTATTGTGTAGGCAATGTGCTTGTAAACCTACAGGCAGATGAGACAGGGAACTCACAGCTTTACCTCTCTGTAATGCAGACTTGAGAAAAGCTGGAGAGAGAAGGAAAAAACAGGAGAGCGCTTTATATCCTGGCAGGCCAGCACAAAGAGGCAGAATCTGAGAGCAAAGACAATACCTCTTGTTTGATTCCTTCAGCATTCAGGGAAATAGGCCTGTGTTCTCCAAAAATAACAACAGGTCTGCTTCAAACAGCTACTGGTGTTTCACACATATTTCTTCTAAGTAGAAAACCCTGCAAACTCGTGAACGTGTGGCTGAATGCTCAGGTCAGAGGAGCAATTGTTACTTTCAAGTTGCCTTGTCATCTGAGTGACATTACTGAGACCAGGGCCACTGAAGGATCCTGGCATCAGGGACCTCCCACAGGTCCTGTGAAGAAATCAAAGCACTTGTCCAAGGAAGAGTTTAATAATATTTCCCTTTCTGAAGTGAAGACCTCCCTCCTGACCTTCTAGCTGCTCATATTAATTCCAGGAACATTTCCACACAAAGACTCTAAATGCAGATGGATTGGGGTTGGGAGTGAAAGCCAAGCATTAGAAACCTGCTCATCTACAGCCCTTCCTCTCCTCTGAGCATAAATACCCCTTCTCTGACAGGGTCCTCAAAGCCCTAAATCCTGTGGGGCTGTGTCAGAATGTCAGAGCTGTGAGCTACAGCACAGTGTGTGCCACACACCAGCCTGATCCAGCACGGCACTGAGGAATTGTTCTGCTGTCCTGGAGTGATGTAGCACCTAATAAAAACCAAGACAGGTACTGAAGAAAAATTATTCTTATGAAATATGTCAGGACTTCTTTGGGAACTTCTTTAGTTCCTTACCAAATGGAAAATATGCCAAAACTAGAAGAGATATAAGCAGCAATTAAAATAATTACCTTTTTTCTCTTTATTAAAGTTGTTGCCTATTTCTACTTTTATGTGGATATGCTTTTTTTATGTAGGGTCTTGTCTGTATTACATGCCTTGGATAAATAAGTGACAGATATGTGACTATTTCATATAAAATTGGCATCTTCATATAGACTACTTTCCTTGATATCACATAATTCATAGTCTTTATTGTAGATCAATCATCTCCTACCTGATCTTCATTAAAAATAATCCTGAATATCATTCTACAATCGTGCCTACACGAGAAGCAGAGGAAGGCTGAAACTAATTTGAGACCCAGAGTCTAAGACGTGCCTTTAGTATTAGGCAGGTGTTAATAGAACTGGCACTTGTGTGCTGCGAGGGATGACTTCTGAGCTACTGCCAAGAAATGAGGGAAAACAGCAAAAACATATCTCAGTCTTTGCCAGCCAGGACGGGAGAGGAGGCTGGGTGGCTGTGTCCCTGTCCCCAGGGGCTCCAGCATCGAGCCCCCCCTGTGCAGGAGTGTAGAGGAGGCACAGCTCAGCTCTGGGCATCCCCTCTAGACCCTCTGCTCAAGGAACTGCAAGGAAACAACCTCAAAATCCACCATTTCAGGAGTTCTCAAGTTCTGACTCCATCCACCTCTTTTTTTTTTTTTAAACATATAATGGTGTTTGGAAGTAAAAATTCCAATCCTCCTTCTGCCAGGACTGCTTTTCTTTATTTTGGTCAGAACTGAAAGTTAATTATTTCCTGCTTCAAGAGCAATAGAGTGTTTATTGGAATGTTCCCTACAAACCTATCAGAAGTGTTATAGCTCAGTAATAAATGAGCTTTCAATTAATTAAATTCAACTCTCCATACAGACAGATCCACTCCAGAAACTGTTTCTTTTTTGCCTCCTTCTCTATTCACATGAGTTGCTATAAAGCAGGAAGGAGGCATTCACTGGAGTTTTATATAAATACCATGATTTCAGAATGATGTACTCATGGTGAAATTCATCCTTAGTGAATTAATGCTTAAAACTAAATAGATATGTTATTAGTTTCACTCTTAAAATGTAATTTCTTTGGGTACAGACTTTGCACTCCCCCTTTTTTTTTTTTTTAATTTAAGTATTCTAAAAATGGCAGTGTAAAATTGGAGCTTCCATCATTTTTAATAGAATTTTTGATAGCATTTATCTCTAATTGCCTTTAAATTACATTTTAGAGAAGAAGCTTTCATTCTTAATCAAGACAATGTGAAATACAACAACAATTATTTGTGTGTCAGAAGGAAAAAAGGATGATTTGGTTTTTTGCAAGTGTTACCAGTGGGAAGAAAGGACTGGTTTTGAACCACTATTTTGAGAGAGTTTTTACTACAGAGGCATTGCTGTGAAGAAAATTGAAGTGAGCACTTTTGTGCTTTACTTAGCCAAACATTCCATACATTGGCAAGGAAAAAAACTCAGGCTGCAAGACACTCCAAAGGAAACTCTTCTAAGTGCACTCATTCCACTACAGAGCTAAGGAACAAGCTTTGAACTTAGCAAGTACTCCACGAAATGCCCCTTTGGTGTCTCTGTGGTCCCAAGTCCCTGGGGAAGGTGAGGAAGAGAAGGGAAGAGTTTGGGTTTGCTCCAGGGCATGAGCTTGGCCAAGGTGCTGTGTGGCCATGGCAGCTGCCCTGCCAGCTGGGAAAGGCACTTTACTGTAACACTGGTGTGTGGGTGCTCATAGGTGGAAAGAGAGAGCTCAGGCAGATATTCCTGAATTATCCATGCTTCAGGGCTCTTGGTTTTTAGGAGACTGGTGGCCTAAGTTTGCTGTGAAAGAGAGAAGTTTCTCCTGAGCTCCTGATGAATAGAGGCACCTTGCAAATGGTGAAGGAAAGGGAAAAAATTCTCTTTCCAGCTAGGAACAATGAGTGCCACAGAACAAAGATAAAACGAAGGACAGATGTAAGGGTGTGGGTGTGGGTTGTGGGGAGTGTTATTCTGAGATTCAGGATACTGGCATTGTTGATTGGTGCAATATCCCTGCCTCAGGCCACAACAAAAACTTGGGACATAATTTTGGATTCATAAGCAAGGGAAAAGTTCAAATGGTCATTGAAAGAGCTCATGATGGAAATAAGGAATAAAATTTATTTATGAGAAGAGTTTAGAGGGACGTGTGAACTAAATGGGGAGGGGAAGAAACATTCCTATCACTCAAACTAAAAATTTATTACTGTAGTGAAACACTTGTCACAACTCATTCCTGAAGTCCCACCAGTGTACAGCAAAGGTGCCTTTTGGGATAACACCACTTTCAAGTTCATCAAGGAACCAATACCAAATGAGCCGGGAAGCCAAACTCCTTTAATCTTTCCTGGGCCAGTGAAGCACTGACAGGACTGCAGCCTGTGATCCTTGAGTGAGGAGAAGGGAGGAGGCTGGGCAGAAAGGATGACCCGTGGCAGGAGAAGCAAACCCTCCCTCTGGCTCTGGCCCCTGGAGCCTGGGGACTGCCAGAGCAGGTGCTTGCCATGCTTGCCTGTGGCTGCTGTGATGCTGAACACACCCAGCATTTTGCACAGAACAGCCAAACCCACCGGCTGAGGCACCTGCATTTTACCTTCAGTTTGTGTGACTTCTAAGCTGAAGTTCCTGAATGGAAAGTCATTGTTAAAGGATTTTCATCTTGGTCCTGTGTCAGCACCTGGTTTGACATGGAAAGTTACAAAAGCTGAGGAGATCTACCTAAAAACTTTGGTGTGTCATATGTTCATAACGGACCCACATTGAGCTCAAGTCTCAGCAGCTGGCTGATTCTTGTTCTTTCCAAAAAGCATTTGTTTCTCCATGTGAGAGTGTGCACAGGCCTTGCTTTGAAGCTTATCCCTGGTAAGAAATCACTTTTATTGAAATCTCTCAATAGGGTACTGACTTGCCTCATCAAATGTTCTTTAGTAGTATTCTTCACAATTTTCATCCCCTATAATTTATACTGGAGAACAAAATTCAGAGCAAAAATTAATAGCAGCAGCCCCTGTAGATAGTGTGGTCAAACCAATCCAGAGTTTTATAAATGGTTCTCTCATCTGACTTAACATTGTGCCTGATTGCCTTCCTGCCATTCTTACCTGCAGCCTCTGCTGCCTGTCCAGCTGGGAAATGTCATATCTGTTCAGAGTGGCAGAGTTGGAAGGACAAATCTCCTGCTCAAATTCAATAAGAACAAAACAGCAGCAAAACTAAGACCTGCATGTAAAATTTAATCCAGGGTTTTAAGCATGTATTCTATCGACAGTTTGGTAAAGAAAATAGTCGTTGATTACTTTAAGTTTAACTAAGGTTGGAGTGACATGAGGAAAATTACTGGATTGTTTTCTGAGATGAAAACTGAGTCATTTGTGGGCATGTTCATATACTCAATGTACTTGCTTTCTATGATCATGCCAGGTAAAAGTAGGAATGTATAAATATTTATGCAGAATATTGCTTAAGGAGGCACAGCCAGAGCATTACACAGGCATTTGTATCTACACACGTCCAGGGCAACTCATCCCATTAAAGGCAGCTGCTTGTGAGACAAAAGAGGAGATTTAGTCTCCGCAATTCTTCCTGTCTCCATTATCCAGGTCTTTCTTCAGTTCAAAACCCATGGTTAGCAGAAGTGATTATACTGTTGTCACAGAATTTATTAGGCATACAGAGGTATTAGTCATACACACAAGACATAGAGCCCTTAATTAAAAGCTGTTAGTGGGCAACTAAGTTTTGTGGATCTTTAAATTTTCATTTTCTTAAAAAAGATGAATTTGAAATGCCCGATACTGTCAGAAGTTATGGCTTAGTTGTGATGCAGTCATACCAGCCGGGCCATAATCAGAATGACATTTGGGTTAGAGAAGAGCTGGTACTGCACTAATTGTTCATATAGATTCTTATTGAATAAGCTCTATTTCAGTGTCTATATATATTGACACCAACTATTTTAACTTTAAATGTTCTGTCCAGAAGAATAGAAATGCTGATGATATTTAATGTGACATTTTAAAGACAAAAGGCAGCCATGCTGGGCAGAAGTGATGGGTTAGGAGAAGGACACCAGAGCAACACAATTAGTTAAAAGCTAAAAATAAGAGCTACTCTGTAACACACGCATGCAGAATAACAGGGGTGCTTGTTACCTTCAGAGTTACTGGGTTCATAGATTTTACAAATTATATGGCTCAATCTAAGGCATAAATCAGATGGTCTTGCTGAGTTGATTTTTGTTACCATTACATGTCTCTAAGAAAAAAAAAAAACAAAACCAACAACAAAAAAACTTTATCCTTCCTTTCACGCAAAGTCCTTAAGAAATCCAGAAAAGGCTTCCATTAATATTTAACGTGAATGATAGTACCTCTTTTCCTCTGTTTCTCTCTCCCCCTACCCCTCCATACTTCAGATATGTGGAAGTCATGAAAGTCTGCAATTCTCTCCCAGGTATCAAAGGGGAGCTCCCCCACCTGAGAAAGGGTAGTGCTGAGCATGATTCAGCTGGGAAGAAAACATCCTCTGTGCCATCATCAAATGATGAAAGCTGTGGCTCTGGATTTTACTGGCCTTTGAACTTCCTGCTTTCAATCCTTTTGAGGGAAAGGCTTCATATATTTGTGAACCCACAGGCATGTCCTTTTGAGCTGTAAAGGCTGTAGATGACTTTCATGCTACATAAGTTTTGTGTGACTTAAATTCACTATCATGAATGTCTGGGAAGGGAATGATTGGGACTAGAAATAAAACTCATGCAAAGAGTCGAGCTAGATAATAATTGTGTAGGGCTTCAAACCTCCAGAGTGTACTTAGAAGCATCTTACAATGGACCACAATTTTTTAATCACTTTCACTTTGTCCCTTGTGCAGCCCTACAATTAAAAAGTAGGCTATTATCCCTCTCAAAAACATATCAGGGATAGCAGGAAGGCATACTCTTATTTAGCAGACTGAATGGATAGAGTAGGATGAAACAGAAACCCATCTCAATGCTGCTCTTCAGGTCTTAACAAATGTGAATGAGATTTTGGGGACCTGGCAGTCTTTTGTTCTGAAGGTCAGCATGCAAGCTACTGGGTGATGTTTCTGTTTCATTTATTTGGGTATTTTGCAGATATGTCGTGGTACTGAGGCTAGAAGAAGCTGAAATATGTAAAAACAAATGGCATATAATCTAAAGCCATGCAGCAAGTGGCTGATTTCAAGATCAGTCTGGTTGTGTTAGCTCTAGACTGCCTTCCATGCTCCTAAACCATTTCCATGCCACTGTGAAGGCCAAGAGAAAGGTCAGAATTTCACTGAAATAAGGCTGCATCAATCAAAAATAAACCTGAGAATGACTAGAAATAACTGTGGCATTTCACTTTGTGATGTGGAATTCATTGCAGGTATTTGAGAAAAAGTATTTTGATAACAAATATTAAAGAGAGATTACTAAGAAAGCAGATGTAAATGCTACTTCATTGCTTTCTTAAGCCTTGGTAGTGAAAAGTCAACAACTAATACAAGTGCAATTAAAACATGGGAGTCATACCTATTAAAAGAGTGAAGCCTCCAGAACTGGCATCAAAGCAGTCTCTGCTCAGTGGGTGCCCAATGTCAATGATTCAGCCTTTGAACATAAAACACAGAGTAAATCAGGTTGTCAACAGCTGGCACACAAAGAACACAACAGGCAAAGGCCAAGGTGTCCCTGACCCAGATGGAGATGTATGTGCACAGCAATGTGCCCATAGCACTCCAGCACAGCTCTATATATGTTTCATTGATTAGAATCAAAAGACAATCACCTAAGGCTTCTGATCCTGAGTTCTGAAATGTTTCAGACTAGGAACACTCTTATTTGAAGGGGAATTCTGCTGCAACACTTCCACTTTTGTGATACTTCACCCAGTGTTACTTAGACATCATAAAATTATTTTGTTTTCTCAAAATATTTTTTGAGATTCAGCTTGAAACTGCAAGCTGATGTTCAGATTTTTCTTCCTCTAGAATGTGGCAGTTATGATGAAGCAGAGTTTATTCTGTGCTCTGTTGATCACCATAGTAACCTGTGCTCTCTGTATTTAATAGGGAACAAAAAGTTATTTATTTGACAGGGATGGAGTTCTGGGAAGAAATGGTTTATGAACACTGGCAAAATATTTTAATGACACTATTTGCTTCTTAAGTTGTTAATGTGTACCAGTAATTTGCTCTTTATCTGTCATGAAGACCTCCCAAGATGAAATTGATTGCAGTTAAAAGGTGTTCATTAGAGGTACAGCTAATTTCTACTCTTAGCAGTTGTTAAATGATGCTGGACAGTTCAGTCCAGATTGTTTGCTTATATGCAAAGCACAGTAAAGGTATCTTGCTTGCTGTTGGGCTTCTTTTGCATTCTCAGGAACCAAAGAGATTCCTAAACTGCAAAAGAAGGAACAATTGAAATTGAAATTTAGTGAAATCATGCTGTTTCAGAACAATTTTGGTTTGGTTTTTTTTTTGGTGTTTTTTTTTCTTTTTTCCAAGCCCAAAGGGTGAGAATGCCCACCAGTTGTTAATTGCTCTTTTGGTGGTGCAAATTGATTTATTTTATGAAATTACTTTCAGTGTTTTAATTGATCTTTTTGCCTTCTTACTCTTAACAGGGATCAATTTATTGATCTGCCTCATAGGAGTGACCCCACAAAATGCAGAGGTGGCACAGATGTGGCAATAATTGGTATCCAGTGTGGGGCAGAGGAAACTGAAGTGGTTTTTTTACCCATCCCCTTGTTATGTGGGACTGACATCAAATCTGCTTTCTTACTGAAACTTTTCTTGAGCAAAGTTTGTCTCAGGGGCAAGCTGTAGGAAACTGGGGTGGCTGCCCATGCAGGTTTTCCTTTGTGAAGAGAGTTTTTGCACTTTAAGTACCCTGTGGAAACACACCATATTCCCAGAAAGATTTATAGAGGAATCCATCAGGAAAAGATTTGCTCATTATACTTCTCATCTCTACTGCAATGAATGTTTCAGTATCAAATATCATTATTATATAGTTATAAACCACTTAATTTTTCATACCTCTACAATTTGCCTAAACCACAATTGCAAACACATATTTTTGAGCAGTGTCCAGTCCTTCATGTATTCATATATTGCACCTATCTTTTCTTAAGCATTTTATCATTCTGCAGTGAACCATATTTTACAAAACATACAATTTTAAAGCTTGAATTTCACCAGTCCTATAGGGATTGTTTTACCCAGAAGACTGAATTTGTTTCTTCTAACTTGGGAAGAATTTTTATGTTTAGTCTGAGATATTAAATGTAACAAAAAAAAAAAAAAAAAAAAAAAAAAAAAAAAAAAAAAAGGAAAATGCAGCTATTAATTCAGAATTTTCATTTTATTGTAAGCACACCTCCAGTACTTAATATACTTATTTTATACAGTTAAATATACATTATATCCTGCAGAAGCAGATGCAATCAATACAAAGCAGCAAGCAGAATGTGGATATTGATTGTACAAAAACCCCTTTCACACTCATGTTATCAAGGAGCTTTTCAAACCTCTATTCTCAGGAATGACATTTGGAGGATTGTGCATATGCATGTGTAAAATGAAGTGCTATTATGACTTCATCTATGTGTATGTTGGCACTGCAGACAGTTTTGCTGAAGTAATAATTTGGTGGTATTAAGAGGCAGAAAATCGGATCACAGAAGCACAATTCAGATAGAATTGCTGAGTAAGTGCATTGTGTTTTTTCTCCCTTGTAAAGAGATTAAATACCATACCTGGATAATATTTCATAAGTACCACACACAGAGTACTTATGAGACAGATAAAGCAAGGCAAAAAATCAGAGGAAATATTATCTGTGATAGATTCATTTTTCTACCATGAGGAGCTCACTGGGAATGCAGAGCCTTTGCCCTAAATACCAGTTAAGTAAAATTTTAGCAATGCTTTTTAATTCCAAAACCTGCAGAATCCAGGAGGCCTCGATATGGTGTGATTGATGGTTTAACTTTGGGTTCAGAATTTTCTGTGGTTCTATAGCAACCTACATCAACTCCACTCTAAACGTTCAAAGATACATAAGTCTCATTTTCAGATTTTTTTTACCAAGTCTATATAGGCAGGTAGACAAAGAGACAGCTGTACTAGGTTCACTTTGAGATGGCAAACACAGACTAGCTCTGAAGAATAGTTCAGAACAATCATTCAAGATTATGGATTGTTCAAGAACCAAATATTAAGCCCAGCTGAGCTTACTGAACAGTCAGGATAAGTCCAAACACTTTAGCCAAGTGCACAAGCATAAGATTATTGCCTAACTTAAAGCACAGTCAGGTAAAATTTCAAATGTCCTTGCAGCTTCATCTGCAAAACAAGACTACAAAATCTGCCTTTAAAAAATATGATATTGGATATATTACCTTGGATGGGAAACTGCATAAATGCAAAGCATTAGATCATTAAAGCCCACTGTTTACACTCTCACATTCTGATGACCAATGTGTGCTTATATCCTTTTTCCAGAAAATAAAATAGTTTTTCCTGAGGTAATAGTGAAAACTTGTAGAGAACTCACATATAGGAGTTGTGCATAAATTATACAGCAAAGAATTTACAGAGATATTTCGTTTCCTTTGCAAATGTCATCATTGGAGAACAGTGGTGACAGATGCCACACACAATCCAACTTTTGTTAATTTACACCAAGTCGCAGCACACAGGTCACACATACCAAAGAGAGGACTTTTGCTCAAGAAAAGAAATACAACTGTGAAATTGATTTGCTTGCACAAAGCCATAGAAGTTATCAAATAAAGCAGGAAGGCTATATTGATTTTGATATAGGCACCCCTAAAAATACAGGCTTTGCAGAGTCAATACTGTCCTGATTTAGGTTCTAACCCAACTCGAAAGTCTCAGACTCGGCTCCATCCACTTATTGATTTGTCTGGTGTGCTGGGCTGGTTTTTTTTTTTCTTGTGGAGTTTTTTTCCAGAAATGCTTTTCTGCTCTCAAATTTTAGCTAGCTCTCCCAGAAGAATGTCTAATACAGTTACAAAGAGCAATTCTGTTCCTTACAACTGAGCTATTGACTATCGTAATAAAAAGGAAAGACAGAAGCCATGTCAGCTTAGCTTCCCACAGGCCTCACAGTGCTCCTTCATTCAAAAACAATTCTGTAATCAACAAGCAATGGGTAATGAATTGCAAAATATCAGCAGCCCTTCATTTTCTATCAGGTATGATTAAAACTTTATAAAGTTGGGCAATTTTTGAGAAATAAAACATCTTTTAACTACCACCAATGCATCGGTTCTTTGATATTTTGCTACAATACATCTTCTATTTTATTTTTTTCTCTCCTGCTACCTGACATCTAAATGCCTATAATTTTAAATGTAAAGACCACATGTTGGAAAAGAAAATCCACGGAAAGAGAGCGTCAAGATGTTATTTTTGCCTTTTGTAGATGATAGTTCACCTGATGTGCATCTTCAACACCTTTGTCTTTATATGGGGAGGAAGAGGTTTAGATGAAAGAGCACAAAGAAAAAGTACAGCTCCTTTAACAAGCCTTAACAATTTTGTTTTTATTAAATTTGTACAGTAAAATTGAAAATCTTTAGGAAGGGGCAAAAAAGCCCTGATGAAGAATTATCAAGGAAACCAATAGAAGAAATAAAGCCATGCTAGAAGAGATTAAACAAGTTGTAAAGTTTTTAATAAAAGTAGCATGCAGGAAATAGAAGGAGAAATAAGTGATTGATTGAGGTGCAAATGTATGTGTGGGCAGGAGGAAAGCAAAGGGTAAATTTGTCTGGAGAGTAAATCCATTTAGGTCATTATAGTTCAATATGGCCATGATCCAGAAAAACACTTGAACATATGCTTAGTTTTAACATGACTCACTCCTGAAAGCTGAGCTCTGCTGACTTGCTCAGACTCAGGTTTGAGTGATTTCATCAGTAGCCTCCCTTGAATTGTATCACCCCACTTTAAAGCCTGTAAGACAACAGAGAGATGGAACAGCTTTGGATTGGTTATGTACCTAAAGAATCCATTCTGGACACAGGAAACTGCACATTCTGCTTTCCATAATGGAATGAGCTTAGAAATGGAAACCTATTTTTGCAAACACAGAGGCTGAAGAGGAATGCCAATGGCAGCCAGAGGGGATGGGACATGGGGATGTTGCAAGCTTTTATTTGCTGGAAAACCAGGCTGAAATTTTGTGAGATATGGCACACGATAACCTGATGTAACTGAGCCAAAACCACTATGCCTTTCATACTTATTTGTGTAGTTCCATCAGTGGTGCCTGGGCTTGCAGGCTGTAGGGTCCCAGCACAAAAGGACCAGCTCAGGACCACCAGCTGTGCCACAGGAGTGCCCAGGGACAGGGCAGAGCAGCTCCCCCTCTCCAAAGTGCCTCTCTGAAGACACTTTATGTTGCAGTCACAAACTGCTGATAACAATAAATGAATTCTTTGATTGTTCTTTCTACCCCAGGTTTTGGTGAGATTTCTGGCCAGGGCATAGGAATGATTCTGGAAGCAGTCTGACTAGATCCATGGCTCTGAATCATTAATTTGAGCTGATTATCTTGTGAAATGACCAGAAGTTTAAATCTCACATATTTTTAACCCATCTTCTCATCCACAGGAGTCCATCCTTCTTCCTCTCTGAGCTCTAATCTTGCATTTTCTAGGGCAGAAAGAAATACCATCCTTCCTTTTCAGAAATGAACAAAGTAGAAAAGATGAGATACATAATACAAGGCAGCATCAAAAGGTACCATATTTATATTTCTTAACTCTCTTTCCTGGGAATGGGAATAGAAGGATCACAACTTTCATTAAACAATAAAATTAATTTCTATTTCTCAAGGTTTCACAGAAAAGCATTAAGTCATAATTACTGCAATGCCACCACAAATACCACTTTGACTTCTTGAATTTTCCTCACTTTTGAGCAGCGTCTCTGAGGATGCAATAATTTTCTTATATAAGCAATTTTCAGAATAGAGGGACCTGTTCATCTAATATGTAATGGAGTTCTTTCTCCTCTAGGAAGTTGTACTGATGCACAAGAGAAAGCATCTTTATATTAATAAATCCAGTATGTTCACAAGATATTTTTTTCAATTGCTGCATTTTATTAATAAGCTACTAGGTTTCTTTGAAACAATTCAGAAGTTGAAATAAAAAACTGTGTGTCCTTTTCAGCATTTTTATGTTTCATTTATTGTCAGACTCTCAGTCAGTAAGATGAGGTGGGTGATAATTATTTGGGGTTGCCAATTAACCTACTTAACAGGTCACACAGGTAACTGGCATAGATTGTGTCAAATCTCATTACTGGGATAATAATTTAATCACCCAGTGCATTGACTGAAGGCCAGAGAATCTGAAGAATAAATTAAACAGGAAAATAAAATCAGTAGCTAGACAGACACTATATTTAAATACATGAAAACAGTAAAATTGTAAAGCATACTACTCTCCAGTAGAAACCCAGTAAAGTCTGGGATGGGGACTAGGGGTACTGAGAGTGGGGATTTTCAATCACAACTTCTAGCTGAGTATAAGAAAAGGAGTTTTTGTCACCTTGCTACTATGAATGCAAGACAGTTTAACCCATGAAGAGGTGTGAGCATGTGTGTTATTCTTTAGCATTTAAATAGGTATGAAATGCAATTATCTTAATGCAGTATTACAGCCCAGACCTGTCCAGGCACACCTGCTCTGGGATCTCTGGGTAGCAATCCTGCCTCTCCCTACACATCCCAGCCTTCTCCAGCTCTTTGTGCCTGGATTCAGAGCAATGGCAAAGGAATGTCAAGTAAGAAGGTCACATAATGGATAAAATAATCCTGCAGAATCTGTCAAGAAGGACAGGAGAGATGAAAAAATAAGTGGAATTGTCAGTCATGGATTCTGTGAGAAAGCTTCTTCTGTACGATAATGTTCTGCATTTACAAGATGATGGAGTAGCAATCAGTAGGAAGAGGTAGGAATAGAAGAACCTGCCTGGAAGCAGAAAAATATTTTCTGTGCAAATGGATAAAAAAACTACGGGAAAGAACAATAACATCTTTCAAAGTGGGTTTTATACATATAGGTTATATATGAGTTTGAATGAGTTTGAAACTTGTATCCGCTTCAAAGAGAGAAACTTTTACAAACTTTTCTAGAAATTATCAGAGTTTTCATATTCAAAATATAGACTGAAGGAAAAACACAAAAACCCAAGACTTACTTAGCCCTGAATGTGTGAGGTGTAAGGTGTCCCACAGCACAGACAAAAGCACATGCAAGACTCCAGGAAGGATGAGAATATGATGAACTTGCCCTTGTCTTCCTGATCTATTTCAGTGGTTTACAGTCTGCAAGAAGAAGAGGACTATAAAAGAAGCCATCACTCCTCTGAGCAGTGGATCATTCAGTTTAAACATATCTCATAGATGTTACAGCCAAGAATTACAGCACACTGAATGCTGTAATTTATTCACTCAGTAAGGAAAAAAGTGACTTCCATAGCAGCACTTGATAGGCCTGTAAAATGAAAAACAACCAGCATGGAAAAATACCCAGTGGGCCAGGAATGAGTGTTGGTTTGGCCAGGAATGAAAATTTGGTTTGGCTTGTTTTTTATAACAATGAGCAAAACCACATGCTTGAGTTAGTGGATGTGACCAGATCACTCATTTATGCAGTCAAATATATTATTTTGAGTCATAAACTGTCTTGTTAGTCTCAGTAACAAGACAGTTTATGAAGAATATACACTACAGCAGAAAGACTGAGCATATCTATTCCAGTTCTATTCCAGAATTATAGAAACAATATGCAGCTCTTAAATATCATTTTACTTGTTCCTACAGAATGTAAATCTTATAGTAGCCAATAACTTCCTAGACTTTTTTTTTTTCTATTTTGAAAAGATTAAAGCAGGGCAGCACTATTTGTGGATGCTACCCACTAGTTCAGGAGTGCCAGATAACAGAAACTGCATGCAGAGGAAACTGCACACCTAATTAGAAGAAAACACTGATGAGTTAAACTTTCTCATTAAAACTTTCCCTGGTAAAAAAAGTGACAAGCTTAAAGATAATAGATTTATTTATTTATTTATTTAAACATTAAGCTCAGAAGTCCTGGATAAATTCAGTGTAAGGGCCTCTCAGGAGTTATCAGCAGTTACAGAAGATGCACAGCTACCAGTCTGCTTTTCTGGTTCTTGAGATTATTTCCAGTGTTTTCAGCTCATTGTTATTTTTTATGTATTAGGTACAAAAGTAATAAATGGCTAATCAAATTGCACAGGCTGCTGTCACAGACAAGAGTGACAGTGGGTTAAGAAACTCCATCAGAATACAGAATATTGCATTACCTAGCTATCTAGAAAAATCAGATTTTATAAATGCTTTGATAAGGCAAAAGCATTGTTGACTCATTTCCATTATGGTCTAGAGAGCCTTGCTTTCAGAGGTTAGCTAAAGGTGCTAATACAGCCTCAGCAGCATTTTGGATAGACATTAGCATCCCATTTTGGATAGACAGAATATATCCTGAGCAGCATTTCAAGCCCAAGAGGGAGCAACAATGTGGGTCTAGAGGTGCCTGCCCTGCTGTAGCTGTCAGGAACCACTGCAGACACTAAATACTCAAAAAACTGCATCATCTTCAAAGATGGATTTTTCAGCATGAGAGCAGCTCTGAGTGATCTCTGGGGATCAATTAGAGACTTTTGCCTTCTCTTCATTTATTACATTTTCCATTAAAATAATATTTCCCATTGTTGCCAGTCGATAATTGTCATGAGTAACCCCATTAGACTGTTGTCTTAGCACCATGTTACAACATTTCATTTTAAAATAGGGCTTTCCAAGGACACCATTATTCTTCAGTGGCAACAATCACCTGTGTGTTTGTTAACTAAAAATATAATGAGAAGTACTAGCCCATATTAAAGTATGATCATACAGTGTCAGAGCATTTTGGATAGATCTGGATTGGTTACTCAACACCTATTCCCAGAAGTGTGCAGGCTCAACTCAGTGCTACCCTCCTTCATTCCTCTCCTTACTCAGACTAGCCCTGACCTTCCTTCAGGAGGTGACACTAATTTCTGGATCCCTGTAGAAATGGAACCATATACCCCATCAGGACACTTTGGGGTGGGAATTGCTTCTCCTCCCTCTGGTGAAAATGACAACTGCTCACTAATTTCTGCTGCAAGGAAAGAGGCAGGCTTTAATCAGAATAGGTGCAGACAAGGGAAGAAGGCAAGTTCTGGGCCTTCCCAGGGTAAGAGCAACACCTGTCCAAGGAAGGTAATGCAAAACCCCCACCCAAAACCAGAACTAAATGTGTTGCAGGACAGCCACTCTGCCCCAGCTCTCAACCTCACCCCCTCCTTAGGAAGTGCTGTCTCAGAGGGTGCATCAGCTGCAACCCTGGGGACCCTTAGCAGAGCATCCACCCAAATGCCAGGGCTGGCAGGGCACAGCACACTGCTTTTCTCCCTCTATCATGATTGCCTGTTTCTCTGGACAGCAAAAATGGGTTTAAATCACTGCAAGCTGCAAAGAGCCTGGACCACTCTATCCCACTCCCTGAGCAAGCATTTTATCACCAGGTTGTATTTTCTACAAATAGATACCATATATTATACTCAACACAGAGCATAGCAATCTCTCTTCAAGCCCTGCTGAGAAGAGCAGTGCTGGAAGCTTGGTGGACACAAATTAGTCCCATATAACTTTCCATGCTGAAGGTGTCACTGGCTGCCTGCATCTGTGCTGGGCAGATCTGGCTCAGGAAGTGACAAGCCTTTGGTTCAGGGCTGCAGAACATGGCTGGTTTTTTGTTTGCCTCTGTGGCTTTCCCACTGCTCACAGAAGAAAGCTTTTATCCCTCAGTAAATGCAGAGCTGAACTAATACATTGTCAAGGATTCATTGCAAAAGAACAGTTTACTTCTCAAGATAACGCTAAACATTCCCAAGTGTAAGAGCCTGCAATAAAATGTAAAACATTTTAAATATAATGCAGTGAATAACCATGGACTTTCCATAATAATAATCATTTAGTGAATGTATAAATAGAATAAAAGCAATATTGAAGCAAATAAATGACCTCTGACACAAAGAAGGGATTGCATTTCATATTACTTTACTTAACTGCCCCCTCCTTCCCCCACCAAACAGAAGCTTTATTGACAAAATGTGCTCTGGTGATTTAGTCTGTAGACTTAAAGAATGTGCAACTCTGGGAAAAACTGAATTATGGATTCTATTTGTCAGATGAGGAATGGCATGTAATAACTTAATGAACTAGAAGCTTATTAGTTGTAAAAGAGAGAAGGTGTTGTCTATCAATCTCTTTTATTTTTTTAACTCAGAAATGTTCAGGTGGGTAAGCATCAAATCCATTTCACATTTATTATCTTATGAACACCAGTACATGCTAGAATCTCAACAAGCTACAAAAATTTATCTCGGCCTCTAGTTTAATGTGCATTTCTTAGTCAGTTTTGGAGGCTCTGTTTGAAACCCAAGTCATTAGAATACGTGCTCACATACTTGGCCAGCAAAAAAAAATCACTTGCACACAAGAGCTGCCCTGAATTCATCAAAACTGTGGAGTGAAATTCAAATACAGTGACAGTGACAACCATTTTTCAATAGCTATTTATTGCTCTATGGACACATAAATACAAAAGGACAGTAAGATAACAATTTTAACAAGAAACTTGTAGAGAAACCAGGCTAATATAAAATGGGAGAATCTAATCCTTTGGGGGTTAAAGAAGTTTTCTCCATTTTGTAATGTACAAGAATTCACCTCACCTACTCTTTCCTGTGGAGCTATTTATTGTGCACAGTTGAGTGACATATGGATCATGATACGTATGTGTGAATATGCACAAAAAATTACAACAATAATGTAGTCTAAAATCCATTACATACTTGTCTCAGTCTTAGCTGATATTATGTCTTAAAAATACACTGTTACAAATAGAAATTAGCCCTAAATCAGTACATAAAACACATGTGCAAGAAACAAAAACTGGCAGAAAGCAGGAAATTCAAAGTTCAAGCCAATGCATATGGAGGTGTATGTAGAACAAAGCAGTCAGGTTCTAATCTATCAGCCCCAATATTTCATGTGCTGCACAGATCTCTGGGTAATTGCAATTTTAACCCTGCACAAGATCGATCTGTTTGCTTTGATTTTCTTTTCCAGAAATAAAAATAAGCAAGGAAAGAAAACCTGCATTAATTTATGCCTTTAGTAGGCTCCTGTGGGTGGGCTTTTTTGGTTTATTGGCTTGTTGGGGTGTTTTCATATGGCCAGTCTAGCAGCACATGTCTTGCATACATCAGGCAACTGTTTAGAACAGTCATAGCCATCTCACTTAATCAGGTAATAGCACACTATTGACATATTAGACCAATTTAATACATCTGTTTTCTTTATCCATTTACATTTCATCTCAAAGGTCTCCAGTACAATGGGATTTCTGCTGAGCACAATCAAAGGGCCAGTAATCCAATAATTTGATTTTCTTGCTGGACAGAACAGGAGAGAGGGAAAGCTGTCCTTCTCTTGCCTCCCAGCAAGTGAGCTGCATTAGCCTTTAAGCTTCCTATGTAAAACATACCCCAAGGGCAGCAGAAGGCCACTTAAACACAGCTTGGAGGGCATAACTGGAACATGGCTGTGGCACGTTGGCTTTCTGCCCAGGAGTAAATTCCAACCATTAGCATCAAACACTCATCCTGAAGCTCTCAAACTGAAATTAAATGCCATCTATCAAATGAATAAACAATAATAAAGTAGCACAAGTAAATTAAAAAAATAAATTGCAGTAATTTATACTGTGGATCATCTGTTCTGGGTTGCTGTTCCGGACTGTTTGCCTCAGATTATCTTTCAGTCTATTTTTTTGACTATTGGATTTTTGTACATGTAAAACAGCCCTTGATACACAAAATGAATTTATTCATGCTCTATGCTACTTGCTACTAAAAAAATAGTTTTAAATAATGCTTGCTTTTCCTATGTAAATAATATTGTTTACTTCTGCTAGTCATAGGTTGAGTCTACATGAGTTGTGTCTAAACAAGAAGGCAAACAACAATTAAACATGCAAAAATGTACATTTAGATATCTCAGCTGGAACTAGACATTCTGGTTTAGGCAGTCAAGGAAAATTTCAGCAGGCTTCAGAATTTGGAAAGCTGTAAATTTAAAGTGAATTCAGCCTTTAAAAGTGCTCAAAGGAAAAGCAACCACTGGTTTGGGACAGATTTTAAAAGGGAAATTTTCAATAAGCAGAATTTAATCACCTAACTGAAATTTTTGCTAAGGTGTCCTGGCTAAAACTTCACTTTTTTTGAAAAACAAGAAAAAAAATACAATTCTGGGAAACGATTATGCTTTGTCTGAACTGTAGCTATTACAGCAATAAATCCACCTTGTGCTGAAATGGGACAGTATTGCAAAGAAGAGCAAAGGAAAATATTTCACTTACTGAATGTTAGTCTCATTTCCCAAAACAAGTTGACTCTTCCCAGAAACTTCTTTCCCAAAATTCCCTTAGGGTATGAAATAATTGGCTATTAACCAGTGTGTTCTTGACCCAAAGAATGGAGCAGAAAACATGCAAGTCTTGTCTGGATCACTAGAAGAAAAAAAAAGAGAAATTAGAGTAGATACACACTGCCTGAGCCCGTGGCTTTCTTCATTTTGCTCATCGAGACTGCAGGCTTTTGCCTGCATTTATAGTAGGGCAAAAGACCTGGGGGAAAGAGCAGGCAGAAAAAGAGGGGAAGGGAAACTAGAACAGCACAACCTTCTCCCTTTTCAGATTTGTTTTCCCCTGCCTGCCTGCCTTCCATTTAGTGTGGGGCTGTGAAAAAGGAAGGCTGCCAGCTCCACAGCATCATATTGCCAGCATAAAGAGCATCCTGTCTCAACCCAAGGCAGAAGAGAACTTATGAAAAAGTGCCTGCACACCAAGAGGAAAAAAAACAGCAAAATCTTATTTATCATAAATCCTGTGCACAGTCTTCTGAACAAGTGATAGTTTCCTTTATTTCCTCTTGTAAATGGATCACTTGTAACCCACCAAAACCTCCGAGGTCCCCTGGGTGGTGGCCCAGAGCCCCAAGCAGCCCATGGGAGGAGAGGCTGAGGATGCAGCTCGTGGGGACAGTTCCCCTGGCCTGGAAGGATGAAAACAAGTTATTAGTATGCACCAGGCAGAGCCAAGGGCTGAGCCTGCTGCTAATGAGTGCTGCACTGAGGGCTCAGGCCATGGTTTTACTAAATTCTGTGCTCTTGGCACACCTGAAAACACCACACCAACAGGCAGCAGGGCTTACACATCTGCCCGAGTGCAGGACAGCATAACCAAAGTGCTGGGACAGGTCTGAGCCACGGAGAAAGTGGCTGCCCCTCGATGCCAGCTGGTTCAGTGGGGCTGTGCAAGTAAAGAAGCCCTTCTGGGGCTGGTTGGCCTGTGTTGCACCTGCCCTGCTGCTGGACAGGTGTCTGGGCAGGGTACAAAGCCCTAGTGCTGGTTCATCATGGTTCACAATGATCCCTGGAAATGCCTGAACACTGCAAGGTAAGAACAGGAGGCTACAAAGGTCTGGGATGAGCTGTGATCTCACTGGCATCACAGAAGTGTGGTGCACTAGGCTGTAGGAAAGGGAGGGGAGTGTTCAGCTGCCATGGAGTGCTGCTATGGATGGATTCAGCTCTTCAGGATGTACAGAACAGGATATTAAAGGTGAAGAGATTCCCTAAATATCAGAGAGAACAACTGAGAGCCGTCTGTGTCTTGGGGCAGGTGATGAGCCAGCTGACAGCAGGTCAGGACCAGAGGGCTGCCCATGGTGGGTGACATTGTGGTCAATGTCTGCTACAGCCACCTGATCAGGAAGATGAGACAAAAATCAGAAAGCCTCCTCATGCTCACAGGACAGCAAGGGTCAGAGCACTGGAGGCACACCAAGTGCTGTTAATGAAGCAGCAGAACACACACACCACAGTATGCTCATGGTGAACCCTAGCTTGGCTCTATCTACCTTAACATGGCTCTCATCCTCTGCACAACCACTCTTCTGACCTTCAGAGGATGGTGAGCACTACCTGTACAGACCTCCTCAGCAGTCTCCTCATTGTCTTACATTCCTCATTGTCTTACACCCCTCCAAAATGTTCTGTGAGAAAAAGCTATTTTCAGTCCCCTCCAACCTTATCCTGCTGATCATTGTTTGATGCCCTGAAAGTGTAACATGTGCAAACAGGGTGTATTGGCTGCAAATTTAGAGAAAACATTTATTTTCATATATGCAAAAAAGAGGTTGTTGGCGTAGGAAGTGTGTGTTTACATACACCTGGTTTAAAAAAACTTCCCCCGTGATTCCAGGTTAGATTTCACTCTATTTCAAAAGCATTCACCTGCCATGTATCCCAAAGTGTCTGAATGTCAAGAAATGGGTTTGGAAAAACTTTCCTGATTACTTTAAAAGGAGGAATTACTATCCCCAAACACTGTGCTTCCCCATTCCTACACCTGTGGCAGGAGATCCTCTGATTTGCTGCAGTCACATTTCCCTGTATTACAGAATATGACCTGCAGAAACAGTTTTGCATCAGTTTACAAACTGTTTTACAGTATCTTATGGTGGTAGAAAGATTCCACAACAATCAGAAAGTCCTATGGTATGTTCTAGGGATGTGGGACCATTTCTAGAGAATTTGAGGAAGGAATTTTAATATATTGGGTAGAGCTTACAACTTCAAACACAAAATAGAACACTTAACTTTCTTTAAACCCTATGTCCAACTGTTCAGATTTCATGAGTGCCTCAGGATCTCACAACATTCTTATGCACACCTACATAATACCAGTGCTCTGCTTATTCTATATTTCAGAAACTTAAATACACGACAAATTCTCTCATGCTGCAAATTTATCTTCATTGAGCTATCTTTTGATCTTGGGCATTAACTCTGATCAGCACTAAGGCAGAGACAGTCTATCCAATTAGCAGGTGACAGCCTCAGAAACTCAGGACACAGCACCACTGTTGCACTGCCTTCCAGGAGATTTGAGCTCAACAAACACACCAGGTGAACCTGGCCACAGTATTTGTCTGCCTTCCTCAGCTGGCCTGCTCAGATGGCATTTTGCCAGTTAGCGAGGTAAAATACTGCTTTTGGGGAGGTGCCAGAAGAGGATGGCTTTAGGTCCAAAACTTGCTAAGGTGTGTTAATACAGCTTTCTTCTGATTTAGCAATCACATAAAGCATCTTGACTTTCTTTGCATACCACCAGCTCCTTATCAGACACTGCTGTATAGAATCCAAACAACAAACATCCAACTTGTTTTCCAACATCTGCAAAAACAAATTATCTTTCAAAGGAGATTGGGTTTGTGCTCTTGTGTTCTTTTATGGATGCCATCAAGGAAACTGTTTCACTCAATAGTTACACTTGGAGCAATGACCACCCTATCCTGTGTTTTCCCCTGCTCAGAGAAAGGGGCATCTGAGCCATTGTCAAGGTTTCTGAGCACAAATAGCAAATATAGTTTTGCATTGAATGTCAAATAAACCCAGCATTTTGTTTTATCGGCAATTTCAAAGCCACAGGGGGAAATCCATGACTCAGCCTCCCTTAAAATTCACTAGTTAATCGTGAACAATCATACCTCAGTGCTTTGTACCTCCAGTTAATCTGTTTGTGTCTGTGTCAACCAATTCCTGCTTGCTATGATACTGCAGCACCCTAAATCTTTAAGAGCAGGAAACCAGGATTTGGGAATGTTCTGCAAGCTGGCTGAAATCAGTGACTCTCCAGATGTTCTTGGATGCCTGAAGTGGAGTCAGATGAGGCTGCATTGAAGAACTCTTAGGTGACAGCAGGTGTGAAATGCATCAGTGTATTTCATAAGAACGAAACACAGCTGGGATGGACAAGTAAAACTCCAAGATCCAGTAATGGTCCCAATAATTTCTGAAACTAAGCTTGGCTAACTGTATGGCTTCAATCATTCAGCCCCTCCAGTGGGTAATTAGTGCTGAACCCAGTGGTGGTCATGTAAATAGAGCACTGAAACATCAAGAAAAATCTGTATTCTTACAGTAGCTTCTTGCTTGCTTTCCTTTGCCCTGTTGAGAATCACCACACTGTGGTTTTGAGGGTCTGTAACAGGAGAGTTCATGGGTATCATCATGACAGAAGAATCATAGGATATCCAAACCACACTCTAAAACTGGAGTTTATCCCAGGTTTCTTCAGCATTCCCACAGCAGTCCATCCTCTGTGCCTCTTTCAGTCTGAATACTATTTTTTATTAATATTTTTGGTGCAACATGATTGATCAGAAGTCTGCCTTGTCAGTCTCTGTTCATTCTTGCTCTTTCCAAGCATTTTACATTCTGTACAACAGATATAAAACCAAGATCCAAAGCTAAGATGAGAAGAAACAGATCATAAGAAGAGAAGAATCAAGAAGAAAATCCTGCAGTCCATGGAGAATATTGCCATTGTGGCTGAAGTACATTGTATAGCAACAGGAAAAAAAAGTCATAGAAAACTTCTTTAATATTATGTGTTGGTTTCACGTGCTGGGGGAAGAGGTGGATTCTCCTCAGGGAAAGCTCCATGAGGCCCGTGAAGGGAGGGGCTGTCCCGTCTCTGGGGGCTTCCCCTGTGAATTCCTGGATAAGATTCTCGATCTCCTGAGCTCCCCTGAATGAGAAGAAATAAAGCATGGAGTCCACAGAAGTTAGTGGAATGAAGATAAAGTTCCTGATGGGAATGAATTGAAAAGATGCAACTGATAAGTAGCTGAAAACCTTTTTTGTGGGCTCTAAGGAGATGGTGGTTACACTAAAATTCCTTTAAACTGTGAAATATACTTGGGGAGGATGGGTGCTTGAGAAGAAGACTTTTTGCCTCGGAGAAATTAAGCTCTCTGTTTTGGGACTGGAATATGAACAGATGCATTTGATAAAGAAGGAGATGAAGAGAATTTTGTTTTTCAGCAGCGTGCCTTTAAAAGTGGTACCCCAAGTGTGCATCGTAACCCATAGCACAGCTCTGGAAGGACTGTGGGAATGAGAGGAGAGTCATAATCTGCAATATTTTCCCAGGCGAGTGTAGATTGTGAAGGTGAAGACACCCCCTAAGCTTAAACTAAAAAAGGAACTTTCCTCTCTTAAGTGAACTGAAATGATTATTTGAGTGGATAACTGACTGAAGTGTTCTCTGTATGTTGTTGGTAAGAAATGTGGAATGAAGGGAGGAGGGAATAATCTAGGAATCTTATTCTGAATTATTTTTGTGTTATTAATAAATTTCTTCTTGTACCTTTTTAAGTTTTGAGCCTGCCTTGTCTCTACTCCTGGGTCCTGTCTCTAAAAGAAATTAAATATATTAAGGTTGGCAAACCCAATTCACACCATGACATCTTACAAGGAACAAGGAATGTCATTAGAATGAGAAGAGCCATGTTATTATGCTGAAGTTACAGGGTCTTTCTTGAACTTGCTCAAACTCCCTCCTGCCTGGATTACTGCTAAGGGTTAAGAGTACAGAATTTTTACTGAAAATAACTGAGAACCCAGTTATTTTCTGAAGAGATGTGGGAGAAAGGGCTGGAAGTGAACGCAACACAAGAAAACTTGAAATGGGGAGGAGGACTACAAATACAAATTTACTCCCCTGCAAAACCAATTCATCTAAAATTGAGTAAAAGAACAAGATGATATCTCCCTCCTACAACACATTCCATTCTTCATGTATATTGACATTGAAGGGTAAGCATGATAAATAGCTCTAATTTCAGTAACAAAAAGAAGAAAATTATGAGACTGACTCCAGCCAGCAGTTTTCTCCTGCCTCAAACCTTGCATGGTCTTCTACAAGGAGACTCTGCTGGCAGTGTTAGGCAGGTTTGGGGAACCCTCTTTAAGGGCATAGAGGGGATTTTTTGCTGGTCCTCAGGCATGTCAGTTAACTTGTTATCATATCAATACATAAACATGTTTTCATGCAGCCAAAACCTTCCAAAGGGAGTTGAAAAGGAAAGTGTTTACCCTTATGAACCAACAGTAGGGTCCACAGCAGATTCATAACGAGAATCTGTAAATAAAAAAAAAGTTGTTTTTTAAAACTTTCACCCCCACCAAAGAATTTTTTGGAGTGATCATGCCCTAAACTATTTGATCCTTTACTCTTGAAACACAGTGTAGCCAGCTGAAAACCAAATTCACATTTAGTGTTTAAGCAGTGAATAATGTTAGCAGTCAGTTAAACAAAAACAAAGATTAACTGTACAACTCACATTAATATATAGTGTATCTGATGCCTAAATTTTAACACAATGTCAAACACTATGCTCAATATCATTCAAAATGAGAATTAGAATCTATCAAAATGGCCTTTAATAAACTCAAAAGTATATACAACTTGTCCTATAAAGGGAAAAGTGTATCTAAATATACCAACAAAGACGAAGGTAATTGAAAAGTTTCTTTAAAATAAGACAAAAAAATATAGAGAAAACAAATCCAGTTAATTCTTTTCAGGACCTAATTAACCTTAAAAACAGAGCCTCCAGCCTTTCCCATGCATTTCAATGCAAGGGAGAATATCCCTTGCTCCAAACTATAGGTCTGATTTAATGGAGTTTATTGAGGATAAAGGCTGAGGAGTCAGTCTGTGGTACCCTCTCTGTGCACTGAAAAGTGTCCTGTTGCAAAGGAAAATGCACTGAGCTCAGCCATCCCAATTGACGTGTCAGCTGCTATTCAGCATAAGCAAAGATAGCAAAAGAATGCAAAAGAATCAGCCATCACAGCATATTTACAAAGGTAGCACAGCAACAGATGTTGGTTAGGAGACAGCAAATCAAAGCACCTGCTATTTAAACACAGAGGTACATCTTACATTAATATATTTGTACACACAGAGCTCACACACATACATGTATCACAAAACAAAATTGTATATAAAAAGGAGCAAATGTCCTCTCTAGGACATCTTTGTATGAACATGAGTGGAACTCCAGCTGAAGATGCAATATATTGATGTTGAAACAGTATCTTCTTGCTGCAAGTAAAAAGCTTTAAAAAAAAATTCAAAGAACAGTTTTTTTCACAGGCATCTACAACTCATCAGGTATGCACAACACATACACTCCCTGATCTTATGCTGTTGTGTCCCTGCCAAAACCCCTCATGGCTCTGGAGGAATTTCTGTGCTGAGATCAGGATCTGACTGGGTCATTCCCTGCAGTGGTGCCTGGCACAGATCTCCCACTGCCATCTCTGGAGGTTCTGCCTCACTGCTCATGGCACTCTGCTACATTCAGGTTCAATCACCTGAAACGCTCCAGCTTCCTCGTTTCCCCAGTGCCTACCAGTTAGTGCATTTTCATCAGAGAGGATGAGAGTGGCAGAGAGAATTCCTTGCCAAAGGTTATCTCCGAGTTCATGGTGTGTGTCCTTCTGCTGCCACATCCAAGAAATTGTTAACACAGTTCCAGGCAGGCTTCCCTGGGACTGGTCCTGTGGGGCCAGGATGAATATCTGCTGCACCAGGGAGGACAAGCTGGGCTGGCACCACAGCTCCGTGTGGACATGGTCAGCCTTCAAACGCCTGTGAAATGATCTTCCACCTTCAGCTTTCCAATGCTACTGTTGTTTCCAAGAACTAAACAGACACAGCCCATCGGGCTCTGCTCAGCAAGAAAAAAGCTCACCCAGAGCAGTGGGAATCCCCCAAAATCCTCTGTACTGGTCTGAAATTGTTCCATAGAAAGGGGGGTTTGGACTTCTGTGCTCACATAGAAGGAGCTTCAGCCACTTCTGTGACCCACGTGGATCAAAATTACAGGGGAGGCTGCATGTAATGGAGGGGGGAAGGGGGGGCCATTTATGCCTCCTCTTATCTGACATGAAAATCATTCCCAAAAGCTAGCACAAGACATTCATTAAGTCCGTCTTAAGCTTTTGAAGATCCACCTCAGTTTCCTCTACAACAGCTGGTGGGAGTTTACAATAAATGAGGATAAACTGGTACACAGCCCATGCTCTTGTAATTGGCACAGTGATGGACTTTGAGCTCTTTTCAACATTTGTGAAGCCAGATGACCCAGGCTTAGCAGCAAGAGGATGCCACCATGACGCATAATTATTTTATAGCCCCCATTTAATTTTTGGAATATCAAAATTTATGGCAATCACTAAAGCAGATTGATTAAACCCTAAGCATAAACACACCATGAAACAGAAGCTGTTTTGCTGTTATCCCAAGGAAGCATCTATTTGCAAAGTACATGGCAATATCAAAGAGCTCTCTATTGATTAAACCTTGAAAATAAAATTGCACCACTTATCATATGCTGTTTGCAAAAACGCCAATCATTATAATACTCACATAAGCATACTGTGTCTTCCTCCTGAACTTGTTAAATTTATTACTGAGACTCTATCCTGAGCTGCCTACATGCAGAAAAAATATCATTCAGATAATGCATTAACATTTATAACCAGTATTTAAAGCTGTGCATGGTGCCATCTCAAATGATAAGGGTCTTGTCAGCATTTCCAGTATAAGCCTCATTTCAGGGAATGGAAGAAGGGAGGGAGTGGCAACACTGCATCTCAGCAATTTTAAATGACACCAACAAGAAGCCTGACATAGAAGTTGTCAATCTAATTGTACCTATCTTTCAGAGATAGGTGCATCTTTTATGTCCGTATTCAGTTTAAAAAACAGTGAAATTCTCAATCCATAATTGTAAGCTACCTGGCAAGTGCTGTCATTCTGCTTGCGCATACAGCATCCCACACGATTATAATTCTAGATCTAAGCCTTCATATTACAAAAGCTCTTAAGGTATGGAACAAAAATGATATGACCCTCCTCCTAGAGGGGAAAGGAGGAGATAAGCAAAAGAGCTAACAATACAAAAATGGGGGTTGGTTCATGACTCATGTTATCAGATGTTCCTGCGGTATCAAAATACTAATACTGAATACAAATTTTAATGCAGGAACAATAAAAAAAATAACAACTACGAGTGTTTTATGGGGTGAGAAACTTGTAGGTGCAATGCATCTGCCACGAGCCCAATTCTGCTACAGGTACAGTGTAAGCTCTGATTTGCCAAATGACACCTGTTAGCTGTTGATGTTTAAGTATTCTGCCAAAAGAAAATATATTTAAGATATTTATATTAGTACAAAAAATTACTAGAAAACAAAAGTAGTTGTCATAAGGCAAGAGGGGCTTCTGAAAGACATATCTCCAAAAAGGAAGGTATTGAAGTGCTTATACTTGAGATGGTCTGGACCACTGGACAGGTCATAAATAAATATATGCAAAGGAGGGTTCTATATCCCTCAGCTCTATAGAATTCTAAGTGCATCAGTAACACTAGCTAGAAACAATAAAGCCAAACACTACTTTCTGCAAGAGCAACAACATTTCTAATCAGAAAGCTCAAATGCTAACCAGTGTAGTTGTTGTAAAGCAAAAACACTGAGCAAATATGTGTGCAAATGGATTTTCCAGATCCCAAGCCACAGCTGATTACCAAGGCTGACTGAGCTATCCTCTTCTCCTCCCAGCTTTACTTGCTGCTCAGGCACACAGTGGACATAAAAATCTCCTGCTGTGCAAAGGATTTTATTGCTTTACAGGAAAAAGACTAATAGATGATAAAAAAGAGGCCGTATAAAGGACGGGCAGTTGTTCAAAAATTATATGCTTTGGAATGGAAAGAAATGCCACAAGAGCTATGGAATGCATACACACACTTCATATCGAGGCCAAAGCTGTTCCACTTCACATGGAATCTCATGGGCTGAAAAGGCATCACACAAAGAGCAAGGTCCCTGCTGTGCAGCAGTTGGGCACACACTCATCCACTGACTATTCCACTGATTCAGGTGTGCCCTAGCATCACCTGGCATTTAGACAGGAATGCAGATGGTTAAATATCTCCACCACCCAGACCCCAATGACTGCAACAAAGCAGAGATTATTCTAGCTCCTTCCCTTCCTATTGTCCTTTCAGTTAATGTGCATGTTTAGCATATTTCTGATTGCTTTGGAATGAGTCTATCAAGCCAGAGCTGGTTCTCAGGCCAGCCAGGAAAGCAACTCCAAAGCCAGGTAAACAGCAATGTTAAAAATTTTGACATCAAGCAGTTTTAAGCACCATCAGAGTTTGACCACTGTCAATAGCAGAGGAGGTTCTGTGTGCCTATTTGCTAGCCAAGCACCTACACCTCGCCATAAAATGACATCCTAGACACTCAAGATTTGTGTGTTTGTGAGTAACTCCACAGGGCAGAAGTCACCTGGATTCCTGGCTCCATGAAGCCAAAGGGAGATTTGTCTGTGGCTGAAGTCTAGGTCGGAGTTTTATGTATGTTTATATTGTACTTAGCACAATAACAGCTCAGGGAGCTACTTCAGATGCCAAATAAATTTTAAGGTTTCTGTGGAATTTGAAATACTTTATAAGTGATTCTCCTCGACAAATTAATGCAGCCACCATTCTCACAATTTCTAATTGTCTCATCAATTTCTTTTCATGCCACTTGCAGTTATACATCATGCTTCAAAGTCAGCATGTGTACAAGTAGCCTCCACAAGACAAATATTATAGGGTATTTTTCAGGTAAATGATTACTGCTCAGAGACAGCAAAGTTTCTGGCTAGAGTGAGGTAGAAAAGACTACAGAAAAACAGAGGAAGTTTTCCTTTATTCAAAAATTGAAGTATTTAATTCTCAGAGAATTAACTCTTTTATTCTTGTAAAAATTTGTGGGTCAAGGTAAAGATTACCCAATTCTTTCTTCAGTGGGCAACTATTCAAAACATCTCATGGAATGAACTTAATGGAAGGAACTTTTGGGAATGCATGGAGTTGAAAAAATGCCGCTTTTTTTCCACCCATCTCATTTTTTTCTGAAGCAAAACCAGAACTATGTGACCTCTGTGCATAATGACAACTCAATGACACAGCACTCATTCTGAATGTGGAATATGAAATGCTCACCATGAACTGCTCAAAAATAATCCTCAGGCCATGATTATTCATAGAAATTATTTGGTGAGTAATTTCAATTAAATAAATTCAAGAAATCGAGAAAAATAGGGTAAACTAATAGAATGCATTATTTACGATGAATAATTCATTTGGAGGAACTTTCTCCCACTATTGCAGAAAGCAAGCTCAAGGCATAGGGCACTGAAGTCTCACTTAAGTCCTGTTTTGAGGACTTAATTGGGGGCTTTCATGATGAATCACTCTAGGCTGGCCTCCTGCCCAGGACTGAATTTCACCCATTGCTCCTGCTCCTCACATATTTCTAGATATGCCATTAGCACAGTGGAATTTGTATTCTTTCAACTTTACTGCCATAAAAATAATGACACGTAGAGATTTCATTATGTTTCTTTTACTACTAAAAAGCTAAAGGGAAAAAAAACTTTTGCAACAGCTCACCAGACTTTCAACAGTGAACGTTTATCATACACATACACAAATCAATTGCATTATGCAAATATGAGCTCCCTTACTGGAGTAAGGCAGAAGACACAATAATTTAAACAAGACTCTCCAAATCACTAAAACCAGTTGTGTGCACTTGTGTTTGCATGATGGGACATTCCCAGTTAAAAACATTCACAGTATGTAACACACAGATAATAACTCTGAGGAAGCTGAAAAAAATTGTACATGTAAAGGATGGTGGTAGAAATTAATGTAGACACACATTTGAAACACCATAGAGAATAGATCCATTGTTATTTTAAGGATGGGAAAATAAAACCCCATACTTACTTTTTTTATTTTGTTCTTGTTGCTCAGCAATGCCAGCACAGAATATCTATCATCAGGAAGATTCATCTCGTTGTTCCTATCAGAGAAAAGGACCCATTGACATAATGAAACAAAGCACTTCCAAAAATATTTAAACCACTCAATAAAACCTAAGTGCCTGCTTTGAAGCTAAGCATTTGTTCAAAGATCTGATCCAAATCCCACTGAAATCAGTCTGAGTCCTTCCACTGACACCAAAGGGCTTTAGATCAGACATACTGCTTTCCTGAATAGGATGAAGACATCCATAAATATTAATTGTCTCACAGTGCTTTGCTGGGTCCTTTGATAAAAAGTGTGAGTGTAGTAGGGGAGTGGATATTTGTTTTTCTAGGCAAGAAAGAAAAAAACCTGGGCTAAATATAAACTAATGATCAGTTCTTAATTGCACAGTGGTGAGTCCATCAGTATCCCCAAAGCACAGGGATGCTTTCTGACAGCCAAGTTCTCTATCACATTTCCTGCTGAAACCAATATTACTGCCATTATAACACACTAAATTCTATTCTTAAGACAGTCAGGATTAATGATACAAAAAATCAGAAAGTGGTAGTTCTGCTGTTGCTGCAGTTTGTACTACCAGGGTAGAATCACACTGTGCTGTTATAGAACAGATTACTCCAGATATATTGAAACAAATCATGATGAAGTCTCCTTGCAAAAAAAATCATGTTGCAGTTGGATAATGGGTCTCAAAGAGGCACAACCTTGGCCAGGGTCCTTGCAGGAAGCAAAAACTGAGGGAAGAGTTAGAAAGCACAGTGGTTTTAAGTCATAGTTCATTAAATTCTTCCAGTTATACAATAGGTAGTCATGAAGTGCAAGTGAACAGTATTCTGAAGTAGGCCAGCTCTCCATATGTTTGCATGGCTGGGAGAAATTGAGCTAAAAAGCACATCTGGAAACCAGAGAAATTCCTTACAGTTGATGGCACAAGCAATCACTGATTGCCAGCAAAAAGCAAATAGACACCACCACCCTGTCTGGAGTGCCCCTCTGCCCTCAAACTGGCTCATCCAGCAGTGCTTCCACCGAGGCTTCATCCCAAAGCTCTCCCTCCTCTGCCTCTCCCAGCATGTGTGGCTCCAGCCAGCTTTGCTGGGCAGCCCAGGGGAGCAGGGATGGACACAGGGCCACAAAGGGCACAGTCTGCCAGCTCCTTTCTCCCTGCCTCTCATGCTCACCCTCCTTCACCATCCCCTGTCCATCCCTTTCCCAAAGAAAGTGGAAGCCAGAGACTCCTCTTTCATCCTGTTCTTTATAGTGCTGCTGGATGAGATAAAACCGTGGATTACAAGTAATAATTATTTTGCATATTGTTCACTGCTAAATCTGGAAACTGTTTATTTCCTTAAGAATTCTTTTTGAGTGAGGCTCAAGAATCCACTTTACAGTATGGGAAAAACCCCAAAAGTGTAACATAGCTGTGGAAGCAGAATATCTCCAGCTACAAAGAGACACACATACACACAGAGAAAGCAAGAATACAAGGTACTTGTTGGAGAGCAGTGATGATTATGTCAGAACCCTAAAAGCTTACTTGGAGTAGGCATTTCATATGCAGTTCAGGATTACAGGATGAGGAACATATGAGATCAGTAAATACCTACATTTACAAATTCCCATTGTTTACTGCATCAGCCATCACGTTGTGTTCATGGAAATCAATATTGGCTTCTACTTATACTACATGAATAAACACTTCTTTACTTGCCAGCAGTATTCAGGCTACCTTAATAGATTCTAACAATCAGTAAAACTTACATCCTGCCCTCCATCCAATTCACAGAGTTTTTGCTTTGTTTCTGGCTGCCTTCAATTCTTTATGCCATAAGACTAACTGGGTAAGTTTGTTCCTTCACTTATATACAGAGAAGCAAACCCAGAAAAATGTATAGGTAAAGATTTATAAGTAGTGTTTAGAATTCACCTGCAGATACAATGTGAAGAAAGAAAATTATCTCCACATTTTTCCAGACTTTTTCTGTTCCTTGATATTTACTCTCCCAGAAGGACAACAGCATGATGTGCACTAGGCAGGAAGGGTAATGATCTGTGCCAAATTTTATGTGCTTATGCTTCATGCTGTGGTCTGACTTTTTTTTCCCCTGCCAGCAGACAGATAAAGTGGTGGTTTCAGGACCATGCAAGAGCCAAGAGCTGCACTGGTGTATGGAGCAGCAAAGGACTAACAGACTATTTGAAGCAGGTTAAGGCTGGCACCAGGCAAGTATTCAGTTTATATTTGCTCTGCAGCTGTCTGGGAGTGTCCCATGGGAAACAGGTACAGGATAATTAAGGGCTCTTAAGAAAGCAGACAAGGATATTACAAGGATAAACATTTCAAACTGAAGACAGTTAGATGCAGAGTTGTAGAGAAAGCCATTTTTTTTACCTGTGGGGGAGGAAACTTATTGGAACAATTTACTGTACATGATGGCAGATTTTCACCATAGGCAACTGCTAGAATTTGCCTGGCTATGTTATTTGGTTTCATTTTTTTTTTTTCGTTCTCCTATGAAGCCTGATTTAGTTTGAATAGGAATTAATTCCAATTTAGCTGATGGTTTGGGTTATGCAAGATTCAAAAGCCACGATGGCTCTATTAAGACTCATAATCTATGAATCCATACTCAGTCTTCATAACCTTGTACAAAACAGAGCATGAAGGAACACAGCTAAATATTTGTGGCCTCCACAATGCTTACAAATCAGGCATAACCTTGAGTTTCCACAAGCCCTCATGAGCTGCAGTACCAACCTGCCTCCTGGTCTTCCATCCCTGGAGGCTCCCAGACACTCGCAGACTGGAAATGTTCCTGCGTTCAACATATAAAATAAAAGGCAGTAAAACAGGTGGAGGAAAAAAGCTGCTCTTTTATACTCTGTATTTAATTGAAGGGATTATAAAACACTTCAGGCATGCGGAGAAATCAGGACTTTGTTCCTAAATAAAATGCTGAAGCTATTATATTTTTTTTTTAATCCTTGTTCCTCCTCCTACAACCATGGTTATTATATGCATGCATTTGCGGTGTAATAGAATCAGTATCATCTCTGTGTCTTATTACTGTTGCAATCCCCTAACATGCTGTTCCTTCCATCCCACATGAATCTGGTAATTACTGCTGAGGCATGCCATGAGTACGCTTTCCCTTCCAAGGCAGCATCAGCAGTGCCACAAACACATTTCCTATGTATTAGTAAACACAAGCAAGTGGGACGGTATGTTGCCTCATAAGCCAATTCCAGGACATGGTCCTTGCTCACCAGAAAGCTGCACCTGACTGAAACTCATGGACATAAATAAATGTGCACTGTGAGACAAGGGGAAAATGCACTGGACCTACTGGTGCCTTCATTTTTGCAGTGTTGGAGCAAGCCCTGTGAGAGCTGGCAGTGTTGCACTGGGCTGCTCAGGTGAGACGTGATGAAGGGAGGTGATGAAGGAGCCTCTGTGTGTCTCTGTGATGGCCAGGTGTGTGTGAATATGCTCCCTTCTGATAATAATAAAAGAAAAAAATCAACCTAGGTCTCCTTTTACCCTCTCTTTTTAGGCTCATGCCCCCAGACTGTGTTAGAAAGAGCTGAAAACAGGATTTGCTACAGCTTGTAACTAGTCCAATTTTGCTCCCCAAACACCATATCCTCATGTTTAGAGCAGAAAACAAGCAAAAAATCTCACAGAATAATAATCTGGCTGCTGGTGTATTAGTGTTGTAAAACAGCAGATCTGCCACACATATCTTTCCTGATCCTAGCAATTTTTGCTCCTGAACTCAGCAGGATAGAGTCAGAATGGAGCAGCTCTGAGTGCATTTCAGAATCCAAATCTTGCTGAAATTCACACAGCACCACACCAAAAGTGTGCTCCAATGTGGGATGCTCCTGCTCTTGTCACAACCTCTCCCAAATTTTAGATAGAGGAGCTGCAACTCCAACTGCTTCAATCCCAAATGCAAACTCCAGCACTATTCCTGTCCAGGAGCACTGCAAAGGCATCTGTGCTGGCTGCTGCAGGATGTTACCTTTTCCAGCCTCAGGAGGAGAGATAAGAATAGACAGTACATTTCTGCTGCTCCTAAAATGTGGGCTCTGATAGACAATGGCTAAAGAATACTGTGAGATGACAGTGCCACTTTTGCCAGTTCCAGACCTCTTTTGGCAGAAAACCTTTACATTCTAGAGACTAAAAAAAGTGCATATAAGAATCAATAAGATTCTATAAGAATCTGGTAATAATGCACCCTGCTCTGATTGCACTTTAAAAATTCCCTGTAGAGTGCCTTTTTGTCCTCTCCCCCCAGTGTGAACCCGAAGTTTTACCTTTAGACAGAGATCAAGAGCAGCCATCCTTTCCCATCACACAGATCTGTGCCCAGGGCACGGAGCTTAAGCAAACTCACAAGAACCCTGATCCAACATCTGGTTCTTTTTAAAGGCAGTCAAACACTACACCATAATATTTCAAAGGGGCAGTGGGATTAATCCAGCCAGTGGGAATCATGGTGTTAGATGTGGTTAAATCTGGCTGCTCAGTACTCGGGGGAGCATCCCAGAGGATGTAGGGATTCAGTCTTGGCACTGCCGCTGCCTGGCAGCCCGGTTCGGTGGAAGGTGTTGAACTTCCCTGAATGTGGAACACCAGTGTGCTGGGCAGAGCTCGACACGGCAGTTTGGGAAGGGGGCTGCTCCAGCCGGAGCGGGGGATCGATGCTGGTGCCAGATCCGAGATTTGCAGCAACGCTGCTCCGAGAGCCAGATCGTGCATTTATGTGATGTGCGATGTGCGATGCGCGCGTCGGTGTGGCGTGTGCGGAGGATGTGTGCGGGCTGCGCGTGTGTGCGGTGTGCGGGCTGCGTGTCTCTGTGCGGTGTGAGTGTCTCTGTGCGGTGTGAGTGTGTGCGGTGTGAGTGTGTGCGGTGTGAGTGTGTGCGGTGTGCGTGTCTCCGTGAGGTGTGCGTGTCTCTGTGCGGTGTGAGTGTGTGCGGTGTGCGTGTCTCTGTGCGGTGTGAGTGTGTGCGGTGTGAGTGTCTCTGTGCGGTGTGAGTGTGTGCGGTGTGAGTGTGTGCGGTGTGCGTGTCTCTGTGCGGTGTGAGTGTGTGCGGTGTGAGTGTCTCTGTGCGGTGTGAGTGTGTGCGGTGTGAGTGTGTGCGGTGTGCGTGTCTCCGTGAGGTGTGCGTGTCTCTGTGCGGTGTGAGTGTGTGCGGTGTGAGTGTGTGCGGTGTGTGAGCGGTGTGCGTGTCTCTGTGCGGTGTGAGTGTGTGCGGTGTGTGTGCGCTGTGAGTGTGTGCGGTGTGCGTGTCTCTGTGCGGTGTGAGTGTGTGCGGTGTGTGTGCGGTGTGAGTGTGTGCGGTGTGCGTGTCTCTGTGCGGTGTGCGTGTCTCTGTGCGGTGTGCGTGAGTGCGGTGCGTGCGCGCCTGCCGGCTGCCTTTTGCCGAAGAGGCTGCTTGACTTGCTTTCAATTTTGAGGGCGCGGATTCAGGGACTCGGGGCCAAAATTTCTCCGGACCCAGGTAAATCCGCTTGTTACCTTATTCCCCTTCCCGGCTCCGAGTGCCCGCGCTGTCCTGCAGGTGCTGTCAGAGCGAAGAGCGGCCGAGCCAGGAGCGGAGCCGGCTGCGAGAGCCGCCAAGGGAAGGGGGGACGGGGACCGGGACAGGGGGGCTGGGAAAAACGTGTCCCCCCCGCCCCCGGCTGACGTCAGCGCGGCTCCGCGCGGGGCACCCGGCAAAAGCGCCGCGCCGCGCCGCGCCCCGCGCACTGCCCGCGCTCAGCGCCGCGCTCCCGCAGCGCCGCGCTCTCGGCCCCCGCCCGGCCCAACTTCCCGCACGGCCGCGGCCGGGACGGGCCCGGCCAACACGGGACGGGACGGCGGCGCCCCGCTGGGCTCCTGCTGAGGCGTGAGCGGGCGATGCCGCTCGCCGCCGGGCGCCTGGCTCCCGGGGCGCGGCGGCTCTCGGCGGCGGCCACTGCCCCCACTGCCCCCGCGGGCGCCCCGAGAGCAGGTACGAGAACGGGGGGCGGCGGGGGAGCGCGGTCCGGGGGCGCCGCTGCGGCGGGGAGGATTCGCTGTCGGTCGCTGTGTCCCCCGGTTTAAGATGCCGGGAGGCACCGGGAGCTGGGCAGCGCGATGAGCCGCGGCTCCGGGACGGGCAGCGGGGACGGGATCGTGCTGCCGGCGGCCGCCGGGGCGGAGGCGGCGGCCGCGACGGGCGGGGGATGGGGCGGAGAGCCCGGCGCTGGGGACCCGGGTTTCGGGGAGCTCCCCGACGGGGCTTTCCCCACAGCATCTCCGCAGGCGCTTTCCGAGAGGAAAAGAAGGGAGGAGGAGGGGGGGATTCCAGAGGAGTTTGGAAGTCGCTGCCTTGCAGCTCCCCTTCCCCCCCAGCCTTCCGACCTGCTTTCGCTCTCCCCGTGCAGCCTCTGCTCCCGGCCGTGTTCACTGGGGATTTCTTCTTTCTCTCCTTACCTGTCTCACAAGGTTTGACTATAGGTACCAAAGCAGGGATCGACGGCGCATAAAGATGCTGAAGGGTGTTTGGTTGCTCAGTTTGTTAACAGTGGCTGGGATCTCGTGGACAGAGAGTCGCAAACCTGCCAAAGACATTTGCAGCAAGAGCCGCTGCCCTTGCGAGGAGAAGGAGAACGTGCTGAACATCAATTGTGAAAACAAGGGATTTACAACCGTCAGCCTCCTCCTGCCGCCCCCGTCCAAGATCTATCAGCTGTTTCTCAATGGGAATGCACTGACCCGCCTGTTCCCCAATGAGTTTGTCAACTATTCCAACGCCGTGACCCTGCACCTGGGCAACAACGACATGCAGGAGATCCGTACAGGGGCCTTCAGCGGCCTCCGCACCCTCAAGAGGCTGCACCTCAACAACAACAAGCTGGAAGTGCTGAAGGAAGACACCTTCCTGGGCTTGGAGAGTCTGGAGTACCTGCAGGCTGATTACAATTACATCAGTGCCATCGAAGCGGGAGCATTCAGCAAGCTGAACAAGCTCAAGGTGCTGATCCTCAATGACAACCTCCTGCTGTCCCTGCCCAGCAATGTCTTCCGCTTTGTGCTCCTCACTCACCTGGACCTGCGGGGGAACCGGCTGAAGATGATGCCTTTTGCTGGTGTGCTGGAGCACATTGGAGGCATCATGGAAATCCAGCTGGAGGAAAATCCTTGGAACTGCACCTGCGACTTGCTGCCACTCAAGTCCTGGCTAGACACCATCACCGTGTTTGTGGGTGAGATAGTCTGTGAAACCCCCTTCAGGCTTCATGGGAAAGATGTGACCCAGCTCACCAGGCAAGATCTCTGCCCTAGGAAAAGCTCCAGTGATTCAAACCAGAGGGAAAAACACCCTGTCCTCTCAGATCCACACATCTCGAGGCTGTCGCCCACAGCCAACTCTGCCATCAATCCCACCAGGGCCCCAAAAGCCAGCCGGCCACCCAAAACGAGGAACCGCCCCACCCCCCGTGTCTCTGTGTCAAAAGACAGACAAATATTTGGACCTATCATGGTTTACCAGACAAAGTCTCCTGTGCCCATCACATGCCCAGCTGGCTGCATCTGTACATCCCAGAGCTCAGACAATGGCTTAAATGTTAACTGCCAAGAGAAAAAGATAAGTAACATCTCTGATCTCCACCCCAGGCCAACGAGTCCAAAGAAACTTTACCTTACCAGTAACTATCTTCAAGTCATTTATAGAGCCGATCTCACAGAGTACAGCTCTCTGGATTTGCTGCATCTAGGAAATAACAGAATTGCAGTGATACAAGAAGGTGCCTTTACAAACCTCACAAGTTTACGCAGACTTTATCTCAATGGCAACTACCTTGAGGTTCTGTACCGATCCATGTTTGAAGGGCTGCACAGCCTGCAATATCTCTACCTAGAGTACAATGTCATTAAGGAGATCCTGCCACGCACATTTGATGCTCTGAGTAATCTTCATCTGTTGTTTCTCAATAACAATCTGCTCAGATCCTTGCCTGATAATGTCTTTGGAGGCACTTCCCTCACCAGGCTCAACCTTAGGAACAACCATTTCTCGTACCTGCCTGTGAGAGGAGTCTTGGACCAGCTCTCAGCTCTGATTCAGATAGACCTCCAGGAGAACCCTTGGGACTGCACGTGTGACATCCTGGGGCTGAGGAACTGGATAGAGAAAGTCACTGACCAGAACAACCAGCAGTCAAATCCCCCTGTAGTTATCAATGAAGTAATATGTGAGTCTCCCACCAAGCACTCTGGAGAGCATCTGAAATTCCTGAGCAAAGAAGCCATCTGCCCAGAGAACCCCAACTTGTCAGATTCTTCTGTCCTCTCCATGAACCAGAACACTGATACCCCCCATCTCAGTGTCTCACCCAGCTCCTACCCAGAATTACACACTGAAGTTCCGCTGTCTGTCCTAATTTTAGGCTTGCTGGTTGTGTTTATTTTGTCTGTTTGTTTTGGGGCAGGTCTGTTTGTCTTCGTCCTCAAGCGCCGGAAGGGGGTGCAGAGCATGCCCAGCAGTGCCAACAATGTTGATATCAGTTCATTTCAGCTCCAGTATGGGTCTTACAACACTGAGACCCACGATAAAACTGAAGGACATGTTTATAACTACATTCCCCCTCCTGTTGGACAGATGTGCCAAAACCCAATCTACATGCAAAAGGAAGGGGATCCAGTTGCCTATTACAGGAATCTCCATGAGTTTAGCTATAGCAGTCTTGACCACAAAAAAGAAGATCCCACCAGTCTTGCATTTACTATCAGTGCAGCTGAATTACTGGAAAAGCAGTCTTCACCAAGGGAACCAGAGCTGCTGTATCAAAATATTGCAGAAAGGGTCAAGGAACTCCCCACTGGAGGATTAGTTCATTATAACTTTTGTACCTTACCCAAAAGGCAGTTTGCCCCTTCATATGAATCCAGACGCCAAAACCAGGACAGGATAAATAAAACTGTTTTATATGGAACTCCCAGGAAATATTTTGCAGAACAGTCTAAACCTGAGCATCCTTTACTCCAAGGAAAGCTACAAACAGAACCAGACTACCTCGAAGTTCTGGAAAAACAAACTGCAATCAGTCAGCTGTGAGGGGGGAGGTGGGAGACAAAAGAAATTTTTAAAATGTGCTCAGCATCACATTTCTTTGAGTCTGAACTCAGTACCGAATCTGCCGCATTCCCAACATTTCCACTTTTTAAATCAGAGAAGGAGTGAGAGAGGAAAGGAACCTTTGCAGCATAGCAGGGATGTGATGTTGCTTTTACAATGTTCCCTTTAAGTTATTTCAATCTCTCTCTCCTTTTGACCCTTGTCTAGGAACTGTCATTGCAAATGTATCTTTCTGTAATAGATCTTACATAATTCTTTTTGATTTTGAAGGAAATGAGGAAGGGGGTCTTTGGGGTTTCTGTTTTTTTTTTTTTTCATTTCAAAATGGAAACTTAATGTATTATGTAGAAGATCTCCAAAGATCTTTTTTCCTGGACTATGACTTTCTTTTGTAAATAATAATATACAGTACTGCTGTTTCAATTACCAACTATAGCCACTGGGCGTCACTTTTTTGTGTTAAAGTGCCTTTGCACTTTAAGTACATTATTACTTAATTGTTGCTCTTAGCTTTGATAAATTGAACCTATTTTAATGTGTTGTATTTTTGAAATTAAAAAAATTGTAAAATAGATCTATATGTCAGCTGCATTAAATCAGAGGGTTTGATTTATAGGAAAGCTGCCCTTCTTTAAATGACTCTAGTTCTAGGACCTTACAGACTTAAATGTAAATTATTGGGGTATTTTTTCCCTCTAGGTTTGTTTAGAGTGACTCACTGAAATCAACTGAGAGGATTTAGCAATGGACTAGAGGTTATCAAATGCCTCAGCTGGGAATAACAGCTCATTAATAAAGGATGTTTAACACAATGTCATAGTGAACTGAACAATTAATGTCCTTCTTAATACATTGCACTGCAGCTTTAACACAGTAATGTTCAATGTCTTTAGATTATTGTCATACTTAACAGAACATTACTCATAATATTTTTGCATTGGATTAAGTGTTTTTATACATTTTGTGATAGAATTTATATTTGTAACTTTTTGGACTGAAATTAACATGTCCTCTTCCTGCCAGATACATATTTTTTCATAAGCAGGGACACCAGCAGGGGTCATCCCACACCTCATTTAATGTGTAACAGGCAAATGAACCAATGCCAAAGGTAAAAATTGGATCTGGGAATTTGGAGTCCTCCAAATCAAGGTAGCTGAAATCAGTATGTGCATCCCACTAACTTTTGGTAGTCTGAATTATGTCTATGTCTGTGCTTTTTGTCTCTAAAGCAGAAGTAATACTGCAATAATTAAATTTCTCCTGTTAGAGAAAACTACCATTAAGTTCACTGTCTTAAGTTTTATAAAATGTTTTAACTGAATTCCAATCTCAGCACTGGTTTTCTGAAGCCCATCAGTGAACAAATGCAGTGAGTCTTCTCCTTTCCCATTAACTCAGGCCTGTTTTGCTTCAAGCTTTATGTTATCACCTTCAATTTACTTTTCCTTCATGGAGAATATTGAAACCATTTTTATTAACAAGTGTACAGTCAAACTTTATTAAGCCTTATTAGCTTCTAAATAATTTTTAGATGCAAACATTATTGTGCAATTTAAACAAACAGCCCTTATTTACAACAAAAACTGTTTTGTTTTGTCTGTTCTAAATCCTTATGCAACTGGGATGGTGATCTGCATATAAAGTAGGCCAGGCTTTTCAATTCCTTATTAAAGCAATTGATGGGGTCTGAAAGAAGCACACTGTTTCCTTTTCATAAATAGGTTACTGCACATAATAATCCTTTATTATCATGCAGAGATTGAAGTGGCCTCTGCTGACTGATTTTTAGAGCTTTACTATAGTTAATAATACAGTATCTACAACTTGGAGAAATTTTCAGCAATAGCATTTAAGCTCTAAATAACAACAATCAATATTGTTCTAATCAGGACTTTGCCAAAAGGAAGTTGCTTTATATTTAAGAGCTAAAGAGGCTTTGCATGTGTATTGCCAGATATCTGAGTCACTTAGTAAAATGCCTTCTAATGATTTATGTGACATCTGAGTACATTAATATGCTAACATGTCAATTCTTTGTGTTTAGAATCCATAGCATCTATGGCTGTTCATTAGATCAGGTTTAAAATTGAAGTGCTACAATGAACTACTGAAGAATCAGTCCTCAAAATGGTCTCACATCAAGGAGGAGGTGAAATGGTATCACTTTAGTTGAACTTGGAACATTTGACTGGGATTGCATCCATCTTTGAGCAAGGTACTTGGCTGAAAGCTTCCAGTGCTGATTGACTTATTATGGCTCCTTCCCCTGGGAAATTAAAAGCATTAATTACCGAGAAAAATATAAGTATTATTTTAAAGTAAATTTATTAACTCTTTCCAGGTATGAATTTAGTATTTCCTGCAGAACAAGTACCATGTTATGTCTGGCAGCAGCTAGGATATTATTTATTATTCCTCAGTGCACCAGAGCCAATTACAAATGTTTTTTTCCTCAGAAAAAAAACCCTAATTTTCCCAACAGAAATGTTTTCAGTGTTCTAGTGTGTGCAAACAACAGAGATAGGAAATTGATTATTTTAGTAGTGTTACATTGTTTGGTTTTAGTGCTTCAGTCTCAGTACTTTGATGTTTGCTTTGGTAGCACAGCCATACTTTACAGAGGTTGCTGTTGCTTTACATTTCCTTAGGTTTCCTAGTGGAATTTGTTTAATGACTAGATTTTATTTTGCATCACCAGTAGCAGCTTAAAAATTATTATTGCTGTAGATCTTTTAGGTTTGTTTTTATACCCTTCAGCTGACATCTATTAAGCAATTCTTTTCATAGCGTTGTCTAGGTGAAAGAGAAGATTTTTTTCAGTTACACTTAAAGAGATTTGTTTAACAGGGAAAGTGTGTTGGCAGCTGCTGTGTAGAAGGTCTCCACATTTCTTCAGCTCTGCTGCCCTGGAAGCTGCTGCTTTTTAGGGGAGAGCTGCTTGCTTGAGTTGTGGCTTGATAATGAGTCTCAAAAAGAAATTTCTTTCACAGTTTGAAAAGTTGAACTGTGAAAATTATGTAACCAGGTTAGCAAAGTTGTTTCATTCCCTCAAGAGAATGGGGTGCAAATAGTATTGTTTCCTCATAATTTTTCTTTTGTAAAAGTGAATTTAATGACCTTTACAGAAGCAGTAAGTGTAGACTGAGCCACTGTTGAAACTATGCAGTTATTTCTAGTGAAAATGAGGAGTGCTACACTTCAAAAGCATGATTTTTTTTTTTTTTTGGGACCTTTCTAGGTAAGTATTAGATAAAGTTTATCAACATACTTCCCTTTTTCTCCCCAGTGACAGAAAAAAAAGTCACTTTTTGGCCACTCCACATGCCCAGTGGTGCTCCTCCTTTCTGCAGTCTCTACCTTCCATCAGATTTTTCCTGTTTGGGCTCCAGCCCTTGGGCTCAGCTCCTACCTCACCTCTATTATCTGCTTCTAAAGCCCTCATCATGCCCCAGTCTTTCTGTTCCTATAGGCTCTCCATTCCTTCCCTAGCAAGCTCTGGAGGATCTATTTCAGCTTTGAAGGGAGCTGATGTCCCTGCTCCACCAAGAGCAGTCCTTACTGCCTGCCCTGACACTGCTGAGTGCCCTGTGTCAAATGTGATGCCTGATCCCAGTGGTTTTCCTGGGAGCTGTGCTGAAGGAAAGTCAGCATAGTTGTTCCCTCTTCCCTCATTGAACAGAGAAGTCTAAAATCAGAATGTTTCAGCTGCCATGTGGGATTGCCTGTGTGCCAGCCTGGGGCAGGTGGCAGAGCCTGTGTCTGTGCAAGCAGCTCTTTTGAGCAAAAGCAAATGGATGAGCTTGCTGGCATCACATCACTCTTTGCTGTAATTTTGGTTAGTTGTCTTCAGCATGAGTTAATCTTGCCAAAATTAGCCACTAAAATTTTAAACTCAAACTGGTTGTGTAGAGCCTCTAGAGGAAACAGCAAAAATACCAGGCCATCCAAAGATGATTTACTCCTGCTCAAAATACAAGGAGTGAATTGGGCTACAGATATGCCTGCTTTCTTCCAGGAAGTGTAGAGAGGATAGATAATGAGTGCTGATAACAGCTAATTCTCACCTAGCTGCAGTCAGCCCAGCTGACCATTTTCCAGCACACCCCCATGCAGCATCCATGCTCTACTCCAAGACTTTTTTTTCCTGTCCATGACAGAAGCATTGCCTGTGGAGTTTAAACCCTGCTTTGGTCAAATGCATTGACTTTTTATGATCACCTTGTGCTAATAGAGAACTATACTGTAGGGCTTAGTTTGGTTTTTTTTCCCCACCAACGCTTGAGTTTGTAAAAGTCACACTTTTTAAGTTTGAAGCTGTAGTTAGTAGTGTCAAAATAAGAATACCAACAAGTTAAATTGCCTAAAAAAAAGTCTTATAGAATACTGAGCTTGTATAGGAATATAATAATTTTAAACTGCTCATGAGTGAAATGAGATACTGGAAACATTAATGAAACTTATCAGGCTCTTACAGGCTAATCACTGATACAATTTGAGATTTTTCATATTACTGTTTTTGGAGACAATGCATGTCATTTAACAGAGAAGAAGGAAAAAGAAAAAAAACAAAAAAAACACGATTTCCCAAAGACCTCCTCCAACTGTAGGACTTCAAAATAACATAAATTAACTTATGCAGATGATGTGACACTTCTTGTGTATTTCCCATCACATTTTCAAAACGTTCCATAGAAGTACAAAAGTTATTCTTTTCTAAGAGGATCATTAAGTCTGTTTGGATTATTGATCTCATAGCTTTTCTGGGCACAAGGCCAATCATTTTGACTAAGGTCTTTAATCCTAGCTAATGAGGGAGGTGGATTAGGGAGAAAGTTTTTGTTGGTGTTTTTTTTTTGTTCTTGAAGGGTTGGTTGGATTTTTTGAGCCAGTAGATTGACATGTTTATGAATACAGATGAATAGATCATTTTGAATGAAAGAAATGTTGGAGTGGCAGTTGGAGATGCAGTCATTCTCAAGACCAAATAGGCTGAAGAGTATGAGTGAAGTTTGAAAAACAGGGCACCATAAAAGTGGCTTTCTTCCTGAGGTCATAAACACAGAGGACACCCCTGTGAATACAGCAGCAGATTTTGTTACATGCTGTTAACCATTTGGAGGGATGAAATTAGAGGCCAGATGCATCTCCATTATCTTTAAGGATAGACTGAACTGTTCAGGATTTGTTCTCATCCCTGGTTGTTGCCCTTTGTGCACACGCCTATATTACCACTGCCTATGGACTCAGTTTGAGAAAGTAAAGGAGGTGAAGCTTGGAGGAGCAGAGCTATTTGCAGTATTTCTGAATAGTTCTTATTTCTGTCCTTTAAAATTAAATTAATATCATCAGTGGATTTTATGCTATTCTTTATGGATTTTTTGTGGTGATAGAGCAAGTGTAGATTTGTGTCTCGAAAACTCAGGTTCCTTATGTCTTCTCTTCTTGCCCTGCTTGTGCATTGCTCTCCAGAGTCAGAACTGTTATGACCAGTTATTTTCTGAAAAGGAAGCAGAACAGCCCTTTTAAAAATTCACTCTGCAGTAGAAAAAGCACAGCTAATGTATATAGACCTGTTGCAGTTTTCTCCTCTTGAGATAAGACATATTTCCATACAAAAGCCTGGGGAAAAAAAAATTCCCTTGAGATTGCTGATAATATGACAGAGTCTATTTTAAAGCATCTTGATTTTAGTTCTGAAAACCTCATCTGAGAAGCAGAGGAGTTGGAGTGAAGGCATTTTTTCCCCAAGTTATAAAGTTTTGTCCTTTTCCCCAAGGATTTGTTACAGATTTGTTGCATGCTACCATCTTAGCCAGACAGCTGAAATGAACACAATTTTTTTCAAGAACTGTGAAAATGTAATGACTACATACATTTTCTTCGAATCACAGAAGAACATGATGTGGAAGCAAAGCTGTCAGACAGGTTTTTAAATTTTACAGGGTACAGTCGAATCTGAGGAATTCAGGTGTAGGTGCAGACTACCTGTGTTGATTTTACACCTGAGTGCCTTCTATAGGATGCCCTGGGATTGGCACAAGTGACAGGAATCTCACTAAATAAGAACAATCCCATTGAACTCCCTGGCTGTGAGTGGCAGAGGGGAGAGAAAAGGCTTATGTCCTCTTACTGTCACTGAAAATGCCATTTGGGAGTTTTCCAGACTCGACACTCATTCCCATAAATCTGAAGTCAGCATACTCCAAGTTTACACTTAAATATCAGATTTTCAGTAATATTTCAGTGGTGCCACATTTTGGATATCACATCTCTTTACACCTGGGTGAGGTTTTGCTTGGAAACTTTGGTTTATTTTATCTCTTCTAAATTTTAATTCTTGATTATTCCTGACTCTGCTCTTGCTGTGGAGGACAAATGGAATATACTCAGCTAAGTCTTTTTTTTTTTTTCTTTATTTTATTTCACAAGTAGCCAAGTTCCTCAAATATCAGGCAACTGAGACTTTAACAAGTCAGAAGTTTCAGAAACTCAGTGATCCACTCAAGTGAGCAAAGCTTTACTGCTCCCACCACATCTGCTGTGTTCTGCTAAGCTGCTGATTTTATTCAGATGAATTCCAACTTGAAACACATACACACTAATAACTATCTGAGTAAAACCTTATAACATTCAGCTTACTTATAATAGAAAAAAGAGAGGGAGTTAGAGGTTGGGAAAAGCCTTTCAAATTTCAGGGCTTTTTTCTGAAGGTTTCAGATGGATTTATTATGATTACTAGGGAATCAAAAGGAAGTCTAACAACAGTGTTGTGTAGGGCTATTTTTTGTGGTTTTGAGCAAGATAGTGGAGGTGGGAGAAAGAGGGGAAAAAAAGGTAGATTATAGTTGTCTTAACTGTCAAGATGTTAAAAGGAGACTACCAGAAAACTAAGGAATTCAGAGTTTATGACTCACAGTGCTTACAAAAATGCCTACTTTTCTGTGGAACTTCTAATGGGAAATGGTACACAGGCTGCTTTCCTAACTGCTGAGGGAACTGGACAGGCTTCCTTGGAGAGCTGAGAAATCCCAGCCTTAAAGTTAGAGCAGATTTACTGTAATTCAGATATAAGCAGGCTCATGTGTAGAGATAATGGAAGTGGGGAAAATGCTTCATGCTGCAGTTCACACCTTAATTGGTGGTAAAGTTTGTAAGCCTGTATTTTCTGTAACCTTATTTATCATTGCATCTAATTCATAAGCTACTTACCAGAACAGAGTAAATAATTTTTATATTTATTGATGTGGCCTTCTTTTCCATAATGCAATGTTTACATATTTGTTTGGTGGTGGCATAAGTTTGCCATGGCTTCTTTTTGTTCTCCAAATAATGCATGGGGATAATTCCTTACAGTAGAGTCCTAATGGATATTTCATAGTGAACGCCTAAGACTGAACTACCAAGGATTTTTTTTTATGTTATTTTTTTTTGTTTGTTTTGCTTAGATAGTGAAACAGTGGGCCTAGTTAAAAGCTCATTTGCTTGGAACTGAAAAATAATGTTTTATTTTTAGTTCTGCCAGTGACCTTGCACAAGGCATACCTGTGTCCCCATGCTTTAATTTCTGCATCATTAAATAAGGAGGATGATACTTTCTGCCTTAGACTGGTGAGATTTACTGATGAGAAATGTTAAGTATAATGGTTTTTCAAAGCCTTTATAGCTTCATCCAAATGCAGCAACAGTGTACTGCTTTTTTTCCCCAGCATATGTTTTTCTGTTCTAAGAATGTGGTGTCAACATGTCAGATTTAGTTTTGTTTTCTGTCTTTGCAGTTAAAAACAGACTATGAAGATTACCTTGTACAGGGGAAAGATACTGTCTCATTGTAAAAGGATATGAGATATATGGAATAAAATGGGGAGGCAAAAGCTACAGTTTTTAAAGCTTTGGAAACGCATAGTACCCCATCTCCTCAATTTTCCCTCTCTGAGTTGAATCACCTTGTCTGTTTCTGCCCTATAGAATCTGTTCAAAAATAGTTCTCAGCATACCAGTCATTTTTATTCACCTTTTCCTGCACGAAGTCAGTTGGGCTGTTGCTGACAGTTTTTATGCTGGCAAGAGAGCCAAGGGAGGCTCTGAGTGGCAGACAGCTGCTGAAATAAGAGCCTGGCACTCTAGGGAGAGAAAGAAATTCATTCAACTTTCCTTGTCAGCCTCTTCCCTTCCACTTTAACTTCTTTCTTTCTACTCTACAGTTACCATAATAATTCTCTTGTCCATTGAATGCATACTGTGGGCATATTTTTCCATATATAGCCCAACTGCATATTGTAAAATCCAGATATGTGATGGAAATCCCATCATTTTCCACAGACATGGAATGCCTGGAAGTCTGATGCTTGCAAGAAGGACAGCTGATTTCTACATGTAGGACTACAAGAATCAGTGGCACCATATCCATTCAACACAACAGAGATGTAACTTCACCTCCACTTTTAAATTTGCTGTTGATTAACCTACTAAAATTCATTCACTGGCTAGGCCTTCTGTTCTGCTTTATGTTTGGATATTATGCCCATCTACATTTTGAGAGTGCTAAGACTAATGCCCTTGTTTTCTTGCTGATTCATAAAACAGGACATGAACAATTATCCCTTTTTTCTAGATTGCAAGTGACTTGAGGTTTTTTGGCTGGATGGGGTAAGTGCTCTAATCCCATGCTCAATTTCATACTTTTAGATAATTGGCAATTGTTTAGAGGCTATTTATACAGAACATAAGATACATAGTACACCCAAATTATTTCTGGCTGTGCAATGTAAACCAAATGTCCTGGACCAGCAGAAGTACATCTAAAGTGGTAATTCAAAGTAGTCCTTAAAAAGACTTGTTATTTTTAAATTATTCAATGATCCTTTAAACATTTTCATCCTCAGGATTTTAGGGAATAATTTTTTCTTTCCTAAGAAAACAGAGTTTATTATTTAAGGAAGGATATCCAGATCCTCACCTGCTGTAAGCAGTGTTTACTTCCATAAACATCAGAGAACTGGTTTACAGTAGGAGCTGAGGATGCAGCTGCTCTTTTTTTTAAACCCCTTAACTTAAGCAAACAGCATTTATACCAATAATGGACTGGTGCTATCAGTGCAATACATTGTTCACTTTGATTTCACTGCTGTAGAACCAATACAATTTGCCACTGCCTTGGAATTTTTAGTCACATTTAAAGGAAAGAGATCTTTGAAAATTCACCACCTAGTTCATTTTGGGATGTAAATGAACAGTTTCTGTACTAAAACTCTTTGGTTGATATATTTATACTCTTGGTGCTTCACAAACCCTTTTAATTTTCAAGTCTTAAGAATTAGTAATACAACACAGTGAGGCAGACAGGCATATTTTGTGTTCTCCTTTTGGGACTCCTCACTTATTCCTAAAGATCAAAGCTTTTTAGCAGCTCTTGTGTCCCTATTCTGCTACCCTCAGAGTTTGGATGTGAGTCTGTAGTCAGTTGAAACTGTGCTGTAATGGTAAATGTCCTTGCAAAGAAAACTAGCAGTAGAGTGCTGAGACATGCACAAAGTCACATCCAGAAAGTCATATTTTCCCAAGGATGGCCACAGCTGTTTCCTTTTCTTTTTGAGCAATACATTGACTTAATCTAAAATACCTTACCTTATTATCATGCAAATATTTATGCCACATTAGAATCAGACTGGCTTTCTTCACAATAGATAAGCTTCCTGTGTTATTGCAGATAATGAAAATCCAATTTCTGAAAATGTTCTCTTATTGTTTCTTTTCTCCTTTGCTTTTTATTAGTGAAGAACTTGCAATTATTTGCTCTTATTCAGATGTTCCAGAGGAAGACTTGAAGTAATATTTCCCACACATTAGGATTCTGATAATTGAAATTCACTGCTTTCTCTTCATTCTATTGCCTTTAAATAAAGGAATGTGCTAGGGAAAAAGACTCAGCTCAGTCTGGAATGATACAAGTGCAAGTCAGGAATAACTGAAAACAGTTTTGATCACCCTTTGAAATCCTCGATTAAGCAATTTTGCTAACACTCAAAGAAATTCACTAGAACCTTTTGATTTATTGCACAATAGGTAGAAAGCTGCTTTTCTTCTTCTTCAGGCTCTTACCCTGCCAATGGATATTTGTTCTGTAAGTAGAACTGACATGAAAAGTCTGAAGTTGTCCACTTTTCTCCCTTTGACCAAAGTTTCCCTGGTAAACAGAGTACCATGAGGAGAGCAGCGTTAATCCTCTAAGTTTAGCTTTGTGAAAAAGCAACACTGAAAGCTGTGAAAGCTTTGAGGGAAATTAGCAAAACTTTGCTAGCCTTGCCAGCATCTTTCCAGAACACTTCCCATTATATGAGACTCCAATTTAATAATACCATTAACAGTTTCTTCCATATTGATAAAATATGAGCATGGAAATAACAATGGCATATCCCCTTCACTGAGGGAACTCCACTTAGCAACATGGATTGTGATGATGATTGCAATGCCAGTTCTCTGATCTGTTGAATTTTGGTTATTAATTGAATTAATTGAACTGATAAATTGAATTTTGCTGCCTCTGGGGTGAGCAGTCAGTCTGAGTAAAGGCTAGGCTGCTTCTGCAAAGGGGAAGGGACAGAAGTGGAACTGTGAGGACACAGAAGGAACAGAGGACAGACACAGAAGCACAGTCTTGAAGAGGTGTTGAGGCCACAAAAAATGAGAGCTCTGCCCTCCTAGAAGTGTTCCCTCACACTCACAGATAGAGACAGGTTCCTTCAGCATGACATTCCATCTCATTCCACAGTCAGGTTCCGATGGGCTTCAGCACAGACAGTGGGCACCCAGCCTGTCTGCTTCCCCAAGACCTGCTTGCAGGGCATGCACCTTCAGATGGTTGCACTGGCTTGATGTCTATCCATCCAAAGCTGTCTGCATCTCTTAAACTTGGCTAATGTGGTGAGAAATCTAATGGTCTGGTAGAAATCCCATTCTGAGGGCTTGGGAATTGGGTCTGGAGAGCTCTGCTTCAGCTGGAAGAGTGGGAAGGGCACAATCAGCTTTCCTTGAGAGGTCCTGGGAGCCTGCCCTGACACTCCTCATGCCAGTGCACTCAGTAAGATGTCACTGTCATTGAAGAAAATATAAGTAAGGTGCCTCAACAGGGACACAGAGAGAGATAAATATTAGAATGGTTATGTAAGAGGAAGTGCTTGGTGTTGGAGGTCAGATGGGCTGCAGTGGTGGAGCTGCTGGCACAGGGTGAGTACAGCCTGCTGGCATCCCTGGGTACAGCCCTTGTGTGTACCTGCTGCTGCTCTGTCTGTGACACCAAGCAAAGAGCAGGGGTCACCCACAGCTTCCAAAGGTTGGGTTCCTCACATCCTTACTCATCCTGAACTGAAACTCTCACGGATTTACAGAAATAGTTAAGCTCTACTGGATGAACAAGTGTTACTCTGAATGCAGTCCCCAACCCCTTGTGCAAGCAGACATGTTCCTAATATCATTATATTACATTATAATAATATTATTAATATTATTATTAACTAAATATTGTTTCATATCGCATGGAAAACATGGGGACAATTACTTAAAATAATTTATCTCTACTCTGTTAATATTCCAGCACATGGTACTGCATTCCAATGCATTTTGCCTCCTCTAAAGCTAGCAATGTACAGAAATCAATCTGCTTTTAAATGGGGGCTGGGTGTGAGTTTGGGGGGTTTAATAAAAGCCTTACATATCCAAACTTCCAAGTTTATGAACAGGACCATCCTGAAAAGGAGAAAGGGAGACAAGACTCCCTGATTATCTCCAAAGTGGAAGAACAAATGAACCCTGTCATCCTTATTAACTGACCCTGACTCCAAGTGCTGTTTGATAGCACAGATGGCAAAAAAAGCACTGCACTCTCTGCCCTGAGAAAAAAAAAAAAAAAAAGTGGGCCACATAGCACCATCATCAATTTTTGAACAAAGTTACTCCCTTGGAATCAGTGATAGTTCTTAAAAATTGTGCACTGCTCTACCCTTTTAATACAGAGGAATTATTATCACTTTACCAAACATGGCAGTACTGTTCTCTTTAGTCCAGTGCAGGAAGACTAAATTATAGTGACAAGAGGAGAGGGTCCTTTGAGAGATGACCTGTAAGCATTGATGCCTCCACAGATAATTCTTTATAATAAATGTTGCTTTTTTTGCTGCTGGTTTTGTCATTCTTATGGGATTCATGTCCTTTAACAGTAGCTACCTAACCATGAGGCATCTTTCCTAGTTTAATCATCAGTGTACTTTTTGTAGTTAGCAGAAGAAATCAGCCCCACCATGAGTTGATTCATCTCATCCACCTCAGCAAATTGCATTTGTCTGCAGATTGTGCTCCTTTGTGAGTTGGACTAGTCCCCAAGGTAAATTAACAGCTAAAAGTCCTACTGAACAGGAAATGGATGAAAACTCCAAAGCAGGCTTTTTTTTTAGTTACATCCACATGGGTCTTCTAGTTTATTGTGAAACACATGAATTTCCTATGCTTTAATGCCAAAGTGAAACTCTTGTCAAGGGGAAAAAAACAATCAAGCTAAAGAAGAAAAAATATTCTGATCTTTTTTTATGAGAAGGACATATTTTTAGTGGTATGCAGCCCTCTACACCTCCTTCCTTTATGTCTACTTCTAATTCTCAGTGTTTTCTGAGCCTTAAATCTCCTCCACCCACCTGCATGTTTGAAGATACTCAGCTCATATAATTCTGTATCAAATTCTCTGTCTATGCCCTGACTCCTCTTTGAAAAGCATAATTTTAGCAATATATAGCTAATCCTGGGATCCCACATATATTCCTAAGATATAGGTCCTTATGTCCTTACCTCCTTACAAGCAATTGGGCTTTTTCAGATGTGTCTTGAGATTTGTAGTCACAGTTAAAACAGAGGTGCCCTAGTCACAAATGAGATTTTGTAGCAGAAAAATTGTCAGTGGCACAACACAGCAGAAAAGTCCTCTGCAGCTGTTAAAGTCCACATTTGGATATATTGACACAGAGAGAAAGTTCCAGAAGTCTTTAGAGTAGAAAAGATGTTTGTGCATCTCATGTATTCAACTGAAGAGAAGTTCAGGCAAGAGAAAGTAATTTGGAAGATGCCAAGAAGTTCCTTCCATGAGGGGACTCAGAGTGGGTTTGCACTGAATAGTGAGCAAGAGATTCCACCAACATGTTGGAGTCTCCATGCTGATCACTCCAAGGCAGCACCAGCTGTAGAATTGCGAGTATCCAGCAAAGTATTTAAAATTATTCTGCTTAGCCAACCATGGCTTTATGATGTGATGTTTATCATGACAGTTGCTGCTTACAGAGAACGACCTCACGTTGCTCTTACTTACCAGAACAAGTCATTCCATCTTTTCTACATGTCCTTTTGTAAATAAAAAATGCCCAGGAGCAAAAGGTGGCATTTTCAAAAAGCTTACTGGTATATGTGTTGAACCACACCATAAATTATCTTTTTCACATCTGATTATAAAAGAAATACACATATTTTTTAAACAGCTAATACTCATTTATTTTTAAAGCTCTGAGCAGTTCTAGAAGGTGTCTAAATGGTCACTTGAGAAGAATAGACATGAAGGGCTGTTGTTACCTAGACAAGTCGTGTGACTTTACAAGCTTAGGTCCTTTATCTCCCTTGTCAGTATTTTGACACCAATCCTATTTGTCCATACAAACAGTGCCTCAGTCAGTTAAGGAACACTCTGTTCCAGGAGGAAACACCATCCTCCTGATCCCCTGGGGCCTCTATCCCAGCTCCCCAAATGAACCCCAAGTCAGAGTAGCAACTCAGTAGTAGCAGAATTTAAAAAGTGCTCACATTGGGGAAAAGGTGCCTCTGAAGCTATCCCACTTTGTACAGTACAATTTCTCCTCTTCCCTGTTGCAGAAGTCAAGTAAAGATAAATTATCAATTAGCTGGGGATGTCAAGACCTCCTCCCAACACAGACTTTTCTCCATCCACCCCTTGTGGTGCTGACAATGTGTAATTCAACTCATAAAGCAAAGGCTTTCCTGGATGAGCTTTTGAACATCTTAATCACAGAATCAACACCATTAGTCTTCATTTAGAAAGCAATGGATGTATTTTCTCTAGCAAGTAAATAATAATTCTCTAGCAAGTAAATAATTAGTTTTCATAACTTGCCCTCTGCAATAATAAAAATGCATATTTTACTCTTCTGTTTTGTGCTAAGCAGACAGAAAGACACTGCAGCTTGTATTCTTCCTTTAGGTGAGCCCTTCTTGTCTCCTGCTTCATACACATCCACACTTCTCTCCTTTATAAAATAAACAAACCAACAATAACTACCTCTCTTCTTCATTTACCTTGGCTCCACTAACAGAATGTTCTCAGATATCAGTTGATCAAACAGGGCAGTTCATCCATGCAATAATTGCATAATTGTGACCTTATCAAGAAGAACTGTAAGGGAGATAAGGATTTCCCCATGGAAAAGTAGAATGTGAATGTGGCAAATGCACAGCAATGCATGTCATTCTCTTCCTTTCATAGCAAGAATCAAAAACTGAGAAACCAATTAACTTAGAACTGTTCTTTGACATTCATACAGGTGAGTCATATTAATTGCAGAATTGTTTCTTTCTTTGCTAAAAGGGGGCAAAACTCTCAATTAAATTCTATCATCTAGTATTTAGAGTTCTAAGAGTCCCAGGTAGAAAGCTACTGAAGGGTAAAATATATATATTGCAATTATTGCTCACTGCTATTTGATAGCCTTCACTTCCACTCTGAGGTATACTCAGTATGAAGTCAGGCTGTAGGAACAACTCTTCTAAAAAGCAGTCCATTATCTACCTTTTTTTCTCTTTCTTGTTGCAAAAGGATGAAATGCACCCACAAAAGTTGCTTGCACCCTGCACCTTGCAATACTGTTTCCCTAAAGGCCATGTAAATTCAGTAGGAGCAGGAATAAAGACTTTATTTGAACAGCAGTGGTTTAATATAGGAAGTTTTCATGTAACTGAAAATCCTCCCAGCAACAAAATGATTTGTAAGGAAACACTGAGTTTTTTGCTGAAAAGAGAATTTTAAACATGCAGCATGTTCCATGTGGTCTTGAATAATTCTCCTCTGAAATGGAAGTCATAACTCTTTTATGCCATGCCAAGTCAAGAATCTGCCTTTTGGTGTTTATGGCACTAACTTAATATCTTCAGGTTGTATTCCTGAAAAATAGACAAATCCTTTTTGTCACTGACAGACTTTATTGTGGCAAAATACATATATGACATTTTGTATTTAGCAAGTCTGTTCAGTTTTTTCCCATTTAGTCTTCTTTTGAATCTTCATACAAGATTTCCATTCAACTAGAAGGTTTAAACACTACTGCTAGTCAATACAACAGAAGTTGTATTTAAAAAAAATAAGGAAAACAATATTAACAGGCCCCTGACATAATTACCTCTGATATCTAAGCAATTATTTATATTTTTAATATTACTGACAGAATGAAGAAGTTTGAAAACAGAGAAACTTTTTATCCTGGTTTTTTATTTTTTTTCTAGGCAGGGTAAAGCTACCTAATACACAAATACACACATTTCAAGAAAATATGACAGAATGAGGACATTATGGTTATGATACTCTATGTACATTTGGAACTCTGGGTAAATTCAGTAGGATTGCTGCAGTCATTTGAAATACACACAGTAAATAGCATTCTCTGAGTAAGAGAGGAAAAGGCAGAAATCACTTGTTAGTTAAATATAAAATAAGGAAACTCAAGGGTAATTCAGGATCCCAATGAGCTGTGGTGAAAATCCAGCCTTCCAGCCTCCTTGTGCCCAGCTGGTGCTGCCCAGTGGCTCTCACAGAACAGGGGCTGTGCAGCTGCCACCCTGTAACACACCCTGGCAGGGCTGCAGTGCCAGCCCCCAGCTCCCTCCAGGAACAGGAAAGCTCCTGCTCATCTAAGGGCTTGATCCAGATTTCCCAAGTACCTGTACACTGATGGGGATGGACTTCAGACCTGGCTGCTGCTGCCTCTGAACTTCTACTCAAAAGAAAGGTTAGAAATGTTGAGCCAAGTCACTGAGGAAAGACTCTCTGTGTCACATCTCATGCCTAGAAAAGGACTACACAGGATGCTGGATGTGTCAGGATCAGGCCTGGATGAAGAGCTCCTGTGTCCTACAATGGGTTACAGATATTAGTTTATGCTGATCTTCCTTTTATTTTTTTTGCCATATCTGTTTCTTAATAGAATAACTTTCAAAATAATTAGTTCTTTTCAGTGAGAACCTAATTATTATGATGCTATGATGCATTTGATAAAGCCAATTCTATGTCCTTAAAGGGGTAACAGTTATTTAATTAATCCTCCCAGACAGCAGGTTAACAGGGTTTTTCAGGGTCATCAGCATGGCAGAAAATTTGGGTTGTCTTAGTCCAAAGACATAAAGAAAGTGAAAATGCAAATGACACAGCAGCAGCAGAAGCAGTGACTCCATTAAGTAGGACAAGGAGTAATGACTTTAAACTGAAAGAGAGAAGGTTTACATTAGAAATTAGGAAAAAAAAAATCACTACAAGGGTGGTGGGGCTCTGGCACAGGCTGTCCAGAGAAGCTGTGGAAGTGCTGGAGGTGTTCAGATCTCTGGCCACTTCAAGGCCAGGGTGAATGGACAACCTGGTCTGAGTGGAAGTTTTCCCTGCCCATGGCAAGGGTTGGAGCTAGGTGACATTTAAGGGTGTTTCCAAGCCAAACCATTCTATGATTCTATATGAGTATTGCATAGATATACATGATGTGGTGAATGTCATTCTCTCTATAATTTTAGCAATGTAAAGGAGTTATTATTTTTTTCTGTGAAACTTGAATGGAGAAGGAGACCAAACTTCTCATTAATATATGGGATTAAAATGAAGCAAGCCAAGTGTGGATTTCCTATAACTGATTTGGATTATACATATAAAATCAAAAAAAATTCTATGGAGAAGGAAATTTTGTGAAACAATTGTACAATATTTCCAGAATAAAAGGAGAATCAGGCCTACAGGCTAATTTTAAAGCATCTTTTAAGAAGCAAGCAGACCTGATCAAATGTCAAGAACCAATTTGTTCATGTGAGATTTGCCACCAGAAAATGGCTCTAAAATCTGTCAGGGCTTAGTTTCTATTTCACAAGTCTTGATCGTATCAGTGAGCTTCATGCTGTTAGATTAACTTGCACACTGAACTTTCTGAAGACAAGGAAGAAAAAGATAAGGGAGAAAAAAAATTAGGAAAGCCTAAAATAAAGGAAAGGAAATAAAAAGTATCGGAGATGGGGTTTAAAATCTGTAAGAATAAGTATTGCTAGAATTTAAAAGAAAATTAATTAATGGAGGTAGGGGAGGATGACAAGGAAAACAAACATTCCTGATTAACAATTAAAAAAAAAAGGAATTTACTGGGACTAAGAGAGGGAAGACAAAGCACTGAGTATTTAGTTGTCTCTAGCTGGGGAATAAAACAAACATCAATGCATAGATTTTGCCCTGTTAGCTAAGTAGTGATTAATTCCATTCCATTTAAGCATTTTACAGTATCCTTTACTTTTTGATAGAGGCTGTGATCTTTCTGCTTCTGCATCATCCTGTGGAAAATGCTGCTACAAATGAAGTAGGGTCTACTCTCTACTCCATTTTATTTACTTTCCTTATATAATTAATTTTAAAATTGCCATAAGGTCAAAGGAAAATTTTATGTTCAGGCTATCCTGCATCAGATGATTACTGCTAAAATTATTAAGATCCCTATGGAACTGCAGTAATTTACCAGTGGGGAATTAGGATTCTGTCTGTTCAAGTGCAGCCTAAAGCAGAAACTATTACAATTAAAAGTAACACAACTTCATTGAATTGAGAATATTGTCTGTGCTGAGACCAATGGAGTGCAGTTATGTGAACCAGGTACTATATTGCTTCATACTAATAATTAACTTCAATATACCTTTGTTTTTACACTGAATTTCCAAAACATTTATATCTTTAATTTAAGAGCAAATTTTCTGTATCTGAATAATACTCTTTTTTTTGTGTGTGTTTTCTTAAATTTTGGTATCATTTTGCTTTGATCTCTGAGACACCTTTTAATGCATATTGTCCAGACCATAGCTCCACTAAAGAGCTGATGTTGAAATATTGTCATGGATTAATTTTCAGGGAGCAGAGGGCAAGAATATAGGAACACTACACTGGCTTAATCCTGTAGTTCACTTAACCTTATAATCCTTCCTCATTTCCCATCAGTTGCTAGCACAACAGTTCTTTAAAATCTGTGGTGTAATCATCTTCCCCATTAAGTATTTCCTTACTGGGATAAGCATGGAAATGAAGCACAGCTTATTACCTCTTTCAAAAACAATTTTGAACATCCTTCTTATTTTTATTCATTATTAATTGACAAGACTCCTTTCTAATGTAATCAAATTTATGGTCTGAATGTCTGGAGGTTTTTTTCAAATAAAGGTGTGGGTTTTGTTCAGAGTTTTCAAATTACTCATTGCTGAGGGAACATTTCCCTATCAGATCTAATTATAGTGTTTTACATGTTATTCCCTATCCTATTCCTCATGGTTCTTAATGTCTTTTTGGACTTGTGGCCATCAGTAAAGTCTTCATTAAGCTGTCTGTAATAACATCCAAATCTCTTTCCTGAACTGAATAATTAATTCTAAATCCTTTTCACTTTCATAGATGTTTTAGTGCTTTGCATGAACTGATGGTGAGTCTGGTTTGCTGCCATGATGCTGGTGGGGCTCATCCATCAGCCCCCAGTACTGGATAAGAGCACAGGGCCACTGAGCCTGGAAGCTTCACCACATAATTCACCAGATGTTTAAACCAGAAAACCAGTGTGAACATCTTTCCACCCCTCTCACATAAATCAGTCTTCCGTGGTGATGACTGACCCATTTACCTGTACTCTCTGCAAATTTTGCTGCCTTCCTATTCATCATCTATTTCAGAAATAATTTAAGTATATTAGGTACTTTTGTACCTAATAAACCAAGTTAAATTCTTGCTTTTATATTTGTCAGGAAAAAAAAAAAACCCTTAATTTTCTGGCTCCTCACATATAAAATCCCAAGCTCAATATTTACATAACCTGGAAGACACTGTGAAAATATAAATACAATGAAAGCCAAGGAAAATGTGTTCTGCAATTTTTGTATATTTTTTATTTCTTGACTTCCATAAAATATGAATCAGTATTCATGATGAATTAATTATTCATTTAAAAATTATTTTTATTTTTTCCCCCCAGTAACAGAATATGTTCTTATAACAAATAATTTTAGACTAAAGCATTGAAAAAGCACTGACATGCAGTATAGAACAATTTAAATGCTTTAGAAATAGCAGAGGTTACAAGGTGCTGAGAAATCACTGGTTCACTTTGTTCTGAATTTAACTTTCCACTGGTTTTACATTTTTCCATCTTTAGAGTAAAAAAAAAAAAAAAAAAAAAAAAAAGGTTAAATTGTAGTTACAGGCAGTAAAGAGAGATCTTCAGATGTGAGCTTTATTAATAAAGGCCTTTTTAGCCATCATAACCAGAATCTAGCAGAGCAGGGCAAATAAACTTCTAGGCCTTTCCTGCTGTACAGAAGATAATAAAGATAATAAATTCCTGACCCTTACAGCCTCTAAGATCCCTTGACCAACATTGCTATACAAATTCATCATGAAAATGGGGAAAGGAATCAGCTAGGGTACATCAAACGTGAGAGAAATAATAGAAAACTTTTGAAAGAGTTTAAGATCTAGTGAGGTCTGGAAACCTTCTAAATATATAAAAACTCTAACATCCCAGTAAACATGCACATAGAAACTAGGAAAGTAAACATGCACATAGAAACTTGGAAACTTCCTACAGCTTCTCTGTGCAACTCCCACAGATGGGATGACATTTGGTACAGGAACATCAATATTTTTATAATAAAATAGTAAACAATAAAACTATTTCCATTACTGTATATGACAATCCAGAAAAACAAACTGATTTAATTTACAGAGATTTAAACAATTTATAGTATTTGATGAAGATTTCTTATCTTGTTTACATTAAAAAGTAAAGAATGCATCTGTAAAATCATGTAAGAAAAGGTTTAATCCCATTTCTACAGAGTATGATGATGCTTCCCTGGGAATGATTCACAGGTTTCCATATTAACTGTGTGTTATAGAAGTAAGCAGAACTGCAGGGTGACCATTCACAAATAATCCATGATTGCTTGCTATTTACAGCTTGATGTGTTCATGAGATGTGAATAATCAGTAGAGCTTGGGGAACACTAGAAAACATTTAATTTTTTTAAAATATTAAGCCATGCTTTCCACTGACCAAATGCCCAGGGCCAGGCTGTGCCCCAGTCCTTTCAGCAGAACCTCCTCACATCCACAGTTCACAGCCACTCTTGGGCAGTGTCTGCCTGGGGCTCCAGAGGCCACTCACACAGCAACTATTCAGAGTTCCACCCAGGACCTGCTGGGATGATAGGTGGTTTACAGCTGAACATGAATTTTTCAGACATTTTACAAAAATGAACCTTCATTGTGTAGAGTTTAAAATGGCCTTACTCACCTCCAGGTAGTTCTGGTTCAGATACAGTCCAAGGAAATTGCACAGTGGTGGTGCTTATAGATAAAATAATAAATATAAAGGTTATAACCTTCCCTAATTTGTACTAAGATGATAATTCAAATAAGCTTTATATAAGTGGACAAAGGAGATTTATGGTAAAGTTAAATGTCTTTGTTAATGAATTGAAATCTGTAAAGACTACACTTGTATACGCCTGATTTTATTGAGGTGTAAGATTTGCTCAGTCTGCAAAATTCAGAGTGGTGAAGAGGAACAGACTCAAATCACCTGTAAGTAAATTAACTTAGCCTTTGGAGGCAAGTGGCCATTCACAGCTTTTCCCATTTGTACTGCACCATTGCTACTATCCATTACCCAGTGTCAATTGTTTTCTTAAGGCTGAACATTTTAAAATACATTTCCTACCTGCCAGAACCAGCCAGCTACATAACTGCTTTTGAATAAATGCTAATGACTTTTATATAAAAGATTTGTAAATATGGGGAATGAGCAAGTGAAATAGCCATTTTTGCCCTAGATTCTGAACTGCCCAGTGGGTGTCCTTCACATTTAAAAAGCTTTCCTTCTGCCAATAATGCTGAGCCCTCACATATGCTCCACTGTCTCTGTTTTGCTATGCACAAGGCTAACTGCAAATTTGAAGGTTGTTAAGTGGGAAAAATGTATTTATTTAGGTTTAGTAGCCAGCAAACCATGTTTATTTGGCACATTTAAACTAAGCTACACTAAATTCCTAAAAGAAAAGAAAAATGTGATCAAATGAGATATATAATCAAAGATCAGATTTGCAGCCAAGTCATAGAAAATAGAGTTGGTTAACATTCAACTCTAGTTATCATATAAAAAACACTCAGGGAAACATGTACTACACTAAATGCTGCCATGCTTCCGTGGTGAGATCATTTGGACAGACACAATAGAATTATTTTATACAAAATTAACCACCATTAACAGTCACAATATGTTAACATAACATAATATGTAATATGTTATATTTCCATCTATTTTAAACCAATTAGGAACTGCATTATTCAGCTATTTTCCCTTCATGCAAGTTGGAATGTTAAAAAAAGAAATAAGTTGTTAAAAAGAAGCATTCATGCTGACTCTAGTACAGCAAACCTCAACCACATTTAGTTGACCTTACCATTTTACAGCTGGGGAACTCAAGGGGATATTGCTATCCTTCTTGAATGGCACAGGCACAGACTGAATCCTCTTGTTAACAAGAATTTAAAGAATTAATGGAGAAAAAATATATTGGTAGGCCTGAAGACTATGTATCTCTGCAGAATCTGCCTAAAAGTAATAAGCATCACTAGTTGAAAATATAAAATGGCCTATTTATCAGAACAAATATCTCCATTTCCTTCCACCCCTTCCCTTGAATGGCCACAAACAGATATCTAAAGGATCATATGAACAAGTCAAGTGTGATTCTTCCTCAGAATATTTGTTCAACCTCCAAAATTCATATCACAAGCCTTCCTAAGCCACAAACACAGATAGGTGATGACTTCCAGACCTAGGTCTGATAAGAAATATAGGGCAAGACACCCTCATGATTTAAAAGAGGTCATTAATGTAAATGCCATGGCAGTGGATTTGTTACTGAGTAAGTTGTAGAAAATAGAAACAAACAATCCCTGACTCCTGTAGGTTGTGCCAGAATGCTACAGGCAGTCATATCTGCTGAAACATTGAGATCAGCAGGAATGAGCAGAGGGGATCACTAACCAGCACAGCAAAACAATCAATGTCAATGCTGCAAAAAAAGGCAGTACATGGGTTGGAATCAGCAGCTAAATGTGCTGGGGTGAGTGCTGTCCCAGTCTGAGGCTTCTCCTTTGGCCTGAGATCACCCCAGAGGGACATGAGATGCTTCAAACCCTGGTTCTCCCCAAAGCAGCTGAAGAGAGATTGCCAGAGACAGTTTTCTGAAGTTTCAAGAATTGTTTATTGTTTCTTATCTCAGGGACTCTTTACTTGGCCAGCAGGGTCTGCTCAGCCTGGCATCCAGGGTGGAATCTGCTTGGTGAAGGCAGGGCTTATTTTATATAGTCTGAACTACGTGTTACATGTTTACAAAATTTTCCCAATACAGCACAATTTTATTAAATGGTCCAGTCCTGACCCCATCCAATCTAAAAGTGCCAACGTGTCACCCAGCATGGATGACAGGGAGAAGAAGGAGGAAAAGGTGTCCATCCCCCAAATTCTCCATCTTGGCCATGTGTCCCTTATCATAAACATTCGAAAAAAATCAATTTATCTACATTCTAAAAATCTAATTTATACTTTACTAACCTTTGTGGCTTGTTTCCATTCCCTCTGTGTTGGCAATTTCCCCCACAGGTTTGAATTCAGCACCTGTGACACCAGGGTCTCACTCAGAGGTCTTTGAGACCCTCTCCAGGGGGGTTTTGAGACCCCCAAGGAGGCCAGGGGTACACCCTGGGCTCCCACAAGTGCCATGCAGCAAAAAGCCACGATACTCGTACATTATATGAGAAATAACAATAACTACTACTTATAGTGTCCTAGGTGTGTAAACCAACACGTAATCAAACACCACTGCAAAGGGCCAGAAGTGCTGCATTTTCCCATCATTTTATAACCTTTGTGCATGTGGACAAGACCAGCTCTGGCACCAAATTGATGTGTATATCTTTAGGGGAAAACCTTAGGGATTAATTGTTAATTATCATACCTTCAGATTTCCTTTATTAGTTGGATCACAAGAAACAAACAAAAGTGTCTGAGAGAAGAATCCACTGAAGATCCAATGTCAGTTTTCAGAGCTTCCAATTTCACACCATCCATAAGGAACAGGGTTTCTGTTTCCATTGTTGTCTCAGAAACAAGGATCAATCCTCTCAGTTGCTGTCAGCTGAACTCAGTGTTGGCTGAGTATTTCCACCAGTGCAACAGCTTCTCCTGTGCTTACACAGGGATGCTATTTTTGCAGGGAATAACTTTGTTTGCCTTTGCCTTGTAAGTGAAAGTTTAAAATCTCTCTACAGTGCAGTTTGATCTCTAAAACAATCCCTTCTCCAGACTGTCTCTCTAGCCTGCACAGCCTAGGATTCCTGAGGGCTGGCTCTAGCACTAGAGTGAAGCAGAGAAAACATTCAGCAGCTGCACCGTCAGTATCACTCCAGGACATCCACCTCAGTCTGCACTGAGCCCTCTTTCCTTAATCTTCCCTTTGCTGCTGATGTACTTGAAGAAACACTTCTTGCTTGCCAGATCTGATTCCAAGTGGATGGTATCCTTCCTCTGTGCCTCCCTGCATACTCTGAAAACATTCCTACATTCCTTTCAAGTGGCCTCTCCGTTTTTTCTACATTGTGTAAATATGCTCTTCAGTTTGAGTTTTGCCAGAAGCTCCTTGCTCATCCAGGCAGGTGTCCTGCAGGAGTGAACTGAAAGCTATTTCTAGAATATTGAAAGAGTGAAATATGTGGATTGTGAAGTCTGAGATATTTTCCAAAAGCTGATAACATAATCCACAGCAATATGAAAATTTCCCAATTTGGTAACTTCACTGTGATCCTAAACAATACAGTAGACACTTTCTAAAACTACTATATATTGTGTATAATTAATACTGACATCAAAAACAGTTCCTGGCAGCAGGCAGTTTTACAGGCAGGTTATTCTGATTTTTTTCTTAAATTAAGTGTGATTTAACAGAATTTAAGTAGGGTTTTCTTTCCAGCAAAAGACACGGCCAAGTCACACCAAGTAAAAGACTTGCTCTGTTCCCTCATCTGCTCAGACTTGCTGGAAATATATGCACAACACTTAGTGCATTGGTGAAAGGAATAATGCAAGATGTCAAATAAGTGGTGGTGTGAAATTTTTACTGAAAAGTGTTAGTATCCAGCTCCAGAGACAAGAAAGCTCAGGCTGAGTTTTCCTGCTGCCACCCTTGCTGTGGTTCTGGCTACATGAGACATTCCACTGAAAGCAAACTCATTTTAGCATAGCCTTATTTCTCCTCAGGAAAATGGTTGAGTCCTTTCAACAGTACCTTGACCTGTCTGATTAAAAAAAAGGCAAAAAAATTCTCTCAATCTCTTGCAGTGGATTTTTTATGGATGGGTCAGTACAGTGTGAGTGTAAATGAAACCAGTGTGCATAAAATTTAAAAGTCAAACAGTTGTGACTTAGAAGGAATGAGTTGATGGTCTGAAATTCCTCTAGGTTTCAAATCACTGAACCAACATAGGTCATTGTGACAGCAGCCTAAAAGGAACTGAGAATTATTCCCAGACAAAGAGGAAATTTTTGATAAAGAGAATTGTACTTCTAGTAAAATTCATGCCTCTTGTTTCTTCTGACATGATATGTGTTATAAAATAAAAGTGGAGGCCCCTGTGGACAGTTGCTTACTCTGAAAAAATGTTAATGGAAGCATAAAGCCCTCTTATCCTTTTCTTGATGACATCAGATGAAAATAAAAAATAAAATATGACTTTCCCCTTGCATTAATTATTTTATGTTTTAGTTATCTGTAGTGAACACAGTGATAGGTAAATACCCTATTGATATCTAATAAATTGTTTATTTTTTAATAACTGGTAAGTCAACATTTACATTTGATCTTCTTCCAGCTAATACTGAATATGATCCATTTGTATTAAACAAAATCCCAAGGACTGGAAGATATTCAGGATCTGTTGGCAAGGTCACATTGGCTGAATAATGCATTTGATTTACACTGTAATGAAAAATTAGTGTCTCTTATCTCAGTGAAGTAGGTGAATAAAACACAGCTTTTAAACAGCTGTTTTGTACTCTCCTGTGTAGAGTCCTTACAGAAAAGTTGACTCTACATAAATAGGAAGCAAAGCCTGTACTAACTGTGGTGTCATAAAACCTGTCACTGAAGCCCTTATCAGCCACCAGGGAATGGAAAGCAACAAATGCAACCTCAGCCTTTGAGAGCTCCACCAGGTAGGCAAGAAACTGTAGATAAGCATATCAGGTAAACAGATAAGGACCTGAACAAAAACTAAAACAGCAGGTGTTTGGGCAACCATTAGGGGAAAAGTCCTGCAGCTTCTGAAGGTGGAAAATAATTCCTTTAAAACCTCTTACAATCCTTTGAAGGAGTCAATAAGCATTTGGGTAGCTGTGGTGTGGTCAATTCATTGTTCTTGGACTTCTTTTAAAAGAGCTTGTGACAGTATTTTTGGAAAAGGAAAGCTTTCACACAATGAAAGAGAACAGTTCTCTTGCAAATCAGTGATTCATTGAAAACTAAGAAGTATAGAAAAAAAGAGACAGCATTCACAGCTGAGGATGGTTGTCACAGAGGCCCAGTAGCATCCATTTAGTAAACACATGCTATTCAACATATTAATAGCAAAAGAGAGTGAACAGGGAGAAAAAAACCACTTCCAGGTGATGCAAATTATCTGGGATCAGATGAAATGCAATGTTGATTGCTGCAATCAAAAATAACAACCTTAGCATTTAAAATATAGAATTTGAATTTTTTTATCAGGAGGAAAAATTGAGTAATTTCAGAAAGTTCTCTGAAGATCCCTGTTATATGTCCGGAAAAACAAACTATGTTAAATACTAGAGGAAAAACTGAGAACAAATCGGAAAACGAAGTAGGTGCCTGATGTTCCATCTGTTTTGATTTTTGCATGAAATTCTGATAAGAACTTGAAGAACAACACAGCAGAATGATGAAATATACAGAAAAATAATTAGAAATATGATCAGAAGTATAGAACAGCCTTTACTTTGAGAGAATAAACAAATGATGATCTAAGGTTTGAAAAGAGATTATAGAGACCACAATAAAATCTTGAAAGATGGGACTTGTTAGTTTGCTTGTTCCAAGAAGCAGTTCCTATCTGTATAAATGAGCAGGTAGCAGATTTGAATGTAAGATTTCAGAGTGCCACACAGTATTGTGGAGGTCCAACAATGGGTTTCTACTCAGTATTTAAGAGCAAACTCAATTCAGAGATCTTTAATAATCTCCTCTGCCCCGTTCTGCTCCTGAACTCTGTGACTGCTGGAAGGAGGAAAGCACCACTCTGGTCATGCCCATGGTAATTCCCATCCCTGTGTACCCTCTCCTAGCCCATATTTGCTACAAGCCACTGATAGACACTGTAGGCCTTTACACTTAAGAAAAGTGAAGTTTTGATCTACAATGTGCTAAACAATATCCCACGCCTTAAAGCACAGGCCAGGTGAACTATTTCATTTGCCTTTGTCTGAGCATCAGGGTAAGCTTCAGTTTCCCCAGAGATTCTGTGCAGTTCTGTGAACTGTGTCCTTGTTGACTAGAAAGGCTTTATTAACCTACAGTAAACACTGTAGGATTTTTCAAGCTGGCAGTGAATTGGAAAGTAGGAAAGTTTTCTGAACACTGCAATGTAGTCAAAGTCAGGACTCATATTTTGGCTCTAGGTGCTCATTTACAAATGAGCAATTCATCTTATGAGACAGAAAGGAAACAGCTCCAGGTTTGTGTCACAGGGCTACAATGTGAAGCATTTCTCATTGACATGACTCTGCTTTAGATTGAGAAACACAACAACTGACAAAACTGAGAAAGCAGAAGCTGGATTTTTCTCTGACTTTCCACATTGTTCTAGAGTGAAGAAGCTGAATGGCAGCTAAATGTGTTTAAACTACCTAAAGCAGAAAACAGAGGCACAAGACAGGACAATGAACACTAAGGAAGAGGAAGACTTATTTATGATGGTACCAAATAATTGCTGCTCTCAAAGGACTGAGCAATAAGTGTGAAGAAAGTCTATTGTGCTGTGCAGAAGGCTCTTGGGAGAAAAAAAAAAAAAAAAAAGTCTCTTTGATTATTTGAGGCTAAGTAAAGAAGTCAAATATACTGATATAGCTGTAATCCCATACTGGCAGGTCAAGGTAACTTGTCTGCTCCACAGAACCTCAATATTCTGTTAGAGCACTGAAGATATTATTATGAGACACCTTGTAGCTAGGCTGGCCTGTGCTGTGTGTTTTCAGCTGAGACAGACTAGTCCTAAATTTATGAAATCCCATGGACAAGACAAACCTTCAGGGCCTTGCAGAGGTTTCTGGCTGGATTTTGTTTTCTTTTATTAAGACTGCTAATATCTGTACAAAAGCTAAAGAGTATCTCAGAAGAGACTGAGAAGAGAAGGCTTATTAAAAGCATAAAAAGGTGAAAGAAAGCAGGTGTGTGCCTTGTTTCAAAAGAACAGAATTATTTTAAAAATAAAATGAACAAAGTATATTTCCTGGCATGCAGCCTGGCAATAAACATTAATTTAACAACAATAAAAAATACTATTTTAAACAGAATCAAAGTATTGATTGAATTCAGAGACATTCAAATTATCTACTTGACTTTGTTAAGTGTTAAAGCAACATATTCTGCACATACAGTGTATCCTAGGGAAAAAACTGAATGTTTCTAACAATCATAACATCTAATCTCTAACCATATACACACAAAATACATTTTATTATAAGATTTTCTTCTATTGAAGAGTCAATTACAAAATACTTCAAACAACAATGTAACTTAAAATCTAGTGCTTTACAACAGCAATGGTAAGTCTGAAGTCTGTTGCCCTCATTTTTTTGAGCTGGGGGACAAATTTCTTCCTTGGTATTCTCTAGGTTCTGTCTGCATAAATGTTTGTATATACTATTACATGGGACTAAGGGTGCACCACTTTCCCTTATGGTGTGCTATGGAATAAGCCTCCAACTGTTAATTCCATGCTGTAGTAGCCAGCATAAATTATATCCCTTATGGCAGTTCAGTAATGCATTCCTATAAAAGCTAATATAAAGTCAATAGAAAACAAAGGAATTATTCCTGTTGATTACAGAAGACCCTGGAAGTCTCTATTGTTAAATAGGGAAAAAAATAACTTTAAGATATTGCCTAGATACTTATTTTAAATGGCATATGAGTATAAAGGCTATATTTTTAAAGTTTGGAAGCAAATACCTAATGTATCAATTTTTTATTAATGCAAGTTATGGATATGGATCACTAATAATTCATCAAAAATAATGGAATGGCCACTCTTTCCCTCTATTACTCCCAGTGGTTATAGGTCTAGACAATGTCACATCAAAGAGCAGCAGTTAACACCAGGGCAATCTGACACAAACCTGGAGCCATTTCCCTTTTCCTTCACATGATGAATTGTTCATTTACAAATGAACACCTTGAGCCAAAACATTAATGCAGAGTTTGCCTGCATCCTACTGTTTGGAAGAATTGTTATAATGACAAAACCAATTAATATTACATAGGTGCCTGCCCGATGTGATTTGTCATTAAATAATTTAATTTGTTAGTAGTTAATATTCACAGACTACAGTCTTCCAAATTAAATCACATTTCAAGATGCTCAAATTCTATTAACCTTTATGTTTGTTAATACAGGCTGTTACTCAAAAAAGCATACATTTTGTCAAGTCAGAGCAAATTTATGGGAAAAGGGAAGAGATTTAGATGAACAGCAGTCAAACAAAGCCTGTGCTTTTACTGTTCAATAACAGTTATTTCACAAAGAGGAAAGTATATTTTAAGTTCAGAAATGTCTCAATCATTACCATTTTTGTACCTGTGTTTTCTCCTGCAATGGGAAAGACTTGCAATGTCAACACAAGTGTGGCCCATGGGTGGGCACACGTTTGCAGCTCCTGGGACTTGCACACTGGAAGAAAGGGATATGTGAACACATCATCCCTCAGCTTTTGTGAGCTCCCACCCATGCAGGGTGCAGAAATAATGATTTGCAGCTGAAAAAGGTGCCACCTTGATGGTTATAAAGGAAAACAAAAAACAAAATACTAGATCCATCTCTGAAGGGCAGAGTCTGTGTTATAAAGCAAGAAAAGATTTTAGACATCTCCACAATAAAGCTGGCTTCAGTGAAACACTGCAAGGCACAAGAATCCCTTCAGCACTCAGAATGGTAATCTGTTGGTGTATTAACTTTGAATATTAAGACAGAATTAGCTAAATTAAGGACCTGACCTGAAAATCTTTTCCTCATCACTGTAATTACACTAGGAGATGTGAGGAGGCTGCATTATGCCAGCCTGCAAAGAATTCCTAATAATTGCAAAGCACCTTCATATCTCAATCACACATTCCAGCTCCTGAATACTTTTCTTTGTTTGTTTTGCCTTTGGTAATCCCCCTCATACTAAAGCTGCTGCTGATTTTGTCACAGCTAATAAGACTGTATTTTTGCCTCTTTTGAAGGAATGAATGCTTGATTTGGTTTTAACAGAGTTTCCAGGCCTAGATGAGCAATAAAAGTGTTTTGAAAAATGACACCCAAACACACAATGCATGAGCTTTGGATTTGGTTACAGGGCACTGTACACATGGTTATAACACAGCATAGCTTTAAAGGTCACATTTTCACAGTCTGCTAAGTAAAATCCTCATCAAAGCTATCACAAAAAATATTATCCAGAGTGTGTAGGAAAGAACACCTGATGATTATGCTCTATGTATCATGGCTAAACCGGTTTATTTTTCACTATACTATGAAAAATCCATACTTTAGACCTTCAAAGCTAAAGACCAAGGAATTCTGGGAGCTTTGTTTTATCATGAACTTTTCAAGCCAGAGACAAAAACTTTTTGCAGTATACATGAAACAGGTCAGGGATGCCAATTACAATATTATTCTAGTCTTTCCAGTGCTTCAAGGGATTTCTATAAAAAAAAATCTTCTTCAGAAGCTAATACCTGTGTGTTTTATTAGCACTTTATTTCAAATGGCAGTGCTCATCCCATTTCACTTCTTTCATTTTCATTTAAATTTCCATGGTTCAGATTTCTTTTTATTCCCCTGAGCACTTTGACTATAAAGATAGATTCCTTGCAGCCTGACAGGAGGAATTAAAAACCAAAACCAGTCTAATTAAAGATGGCTAGCCCAATTTGTATTTGTTAGTTGACCTGGAGTACAACAAGATATTTTATTCTGTGTAGGCATGCTATTAAACAATTTCTTTTGATTAAAACATGTTGACATCAACCAGAACACATAGATGACTGAAATAAGGATTAAAAAACCTCTCCTCCTTCAGTGAAAATGTATGCTTTCTTAATAAGTTAATCAATTTAGTGATGCTTCTAGGGAAAAAATATTTCTATGAAACACTTCAGCAGATCCCCCTTTGTTGCATTCATTTGAGCCTTTCATGTGTCATTATAACTTAGTTTTTAAAGATCATATAAATACCATTGTGCTTTCTTTTTAATAGCATGAGGGACTTTTCAAATCATAGCTCATATCCTATCTTTCATTATATATTTTTTAATAAAAACACTGAATAAGGGAGAAGGTTACTGATAACTGTAACTTAGAATTTTCTCCTCTCCATTTCTGAGGTGTTGATACACCTCAGATACACATTTCTGAGGTGCTTTCTTTGTCAGTACTTTTCCTGCATGCAAGAATTTGACATGCAGAGGAAGTACCAAGGAAACTCACCTTCCTCAAAATACCACCTCTAAATGTTTTTCTGATTGCTTCACTGAGGCATTTCTTTATTAGCTGGTTTATGGGTTTAGATCCAGAGATGTTTTTCTAAAACATAAGCTCAAAAGATAGACATGATAACATTTCAATAGTTGAACAAAAAAAAAAAAAGATAAAAACCTTCCCAGAGCAGGGATGAGGGCTGCAAGATATTTTCTTGACTCAGTGAAAATTATCTATCATTTCACTATCATGCTCTCTAAAGACCCATCCTGATCCAAGAGCCAGGAGAAACCAAACCTCCAAGAATCACAGTGCCATTTATGAGCTTCAGCACAGAACAAGACAAAAAGTCAGATTTTCCAAGTGCTTACATTTGACAGAATGGGGGAAAAGTAACCACACACCATGTGAAAATTCCAGAGGTGGGAAACCAAAGTTGAGAGTCATCAATCTGTATTTATTAACCTGTTTTGAAATGGATAACCTGGTCTCCAACCATCAGGAATGGTTAACCCTTGATTCTCTGGAAAGTTTTAGGGCTTCTATAAATAAGCAGCAGTTTTCTGTTATGTTCTATCTAGTCATAAAGGCACAAAATCTATGACAAATAATGTGGCATTTTTAATAACAGCATTCAGCAACAGTTCTAAAAGCTGATCATGAGACTTATTTTGCAATGAAATTGTGTTTATGCAACTGTGTTATCTTTTGTCTCTCCTTCTGTCAGCAGTAATTTATGTGCATATTTGATTTATTTTTTTTTTAATGCCAGAAAGAAATTTATTACATCTTTGAGAATAAAATTCAAGTAGTGAACACATATGATAGTCCCACAGTCATTTAGTACTAGTTTTAATTTCAAGTCCCTGACTTCTGACAGAGCTTTTTGCTTATACAGGAAACATATTGCTAGTGCTCATATTCCTATTCAAAATTGTATATACAGACATTTTTATGAGTAAAAATACATATTCTATTTATTTTCCTAATTGTAGATATTCCTAATAGTCCAGCTGAGAGCTACAGCTTTTGAGTCTTTCCAGATCTTATTAGCCTTAAATTTCTGGGTTTAGGATGGATTCAAAGCTGGAAACAGCCCACTCCATTTCTCTGCATCTTCACTCAGCTTCTTCTCTGTGGGAGTCTGAGATGATTCCTGCTGCCATAACAGGCTAAGATTGCCTCATGTCACCAAGCAGAGCTAACAGTACATCAAAGAACATTCCTACATAAAATGCCCAAGAGCTGACTGTGCGAGTGAGGAGTTCTCTTCTAAAGCAGCTACACATTTCACACGATAGAGAAAGTTTTTAAATAAATGTTTGGTATGGAGGGCATTGTAATTGGTTAATATTAGAAGCTAAAATTCACAGCAGTGCCCACAGGAGCCTGACACTCAGCCCAGGGATGATCATGTCCCATTACACCGAGTCCTGCTGGAAGGAGGAAAGGCAGGACCTAAGCACAACAACCCAAAACTCAGTCTACCCCTTGTAGTCTCACTACTCTTCCTCTGTGGCAACAGAGTCCCAGTAAAACTCTACACAGGCATGGTTGAATTGTCCTTTGTTTGTAAACAAATGTGTTCCTAATGAGGGCCCCAACTGAGAGCCTCCATCAGCATCCTAAGTGATGTGATAAAGTACAGCCTTGATTCTTCAGGATAAAGGAATGGAAATGTTTTTGGATCTAGCACCAGGAGAAAAGCATCACAGCCTAAGATGCAGAGAGAAGGGGTGAGAGAAGGCTGCAGGAAACTGTGTGAGCAGCCATCTCTTAGAGATGAAAATAATACATTTGCATTCCAAGATGTTGACATATTCCCTTTCCCCCATAGCCCATGCTTTCACATATGAAGAATTTTCTCCCAGAACCACCTACACGTGGACTATCCACAGTACAAATGCTCAAAAACTTTCTCTTTTGGATGCTCATATTTGTAAAATACTGTTTTCCATTAACTCCTGATGTAACAGAGTCATTGCACTCTACTCCTATGGAACATGTTTAGTAAGCTCTTTGGACTGCAGAGACTTTTCTTTTATTACTCTTTCACAGTTAGTTACACAGGTGACTTCTCTTTATTCAGTTTACTGAATTAATTACAAGATTTGTGTTCTATCTGTTGCTCAAAATCTCATAATTCTGGGTGAAGCATGTGAGACACAGGGATAAGATCTTGGAGTGTCAAGGGTGTAAATATTCCCATGACTACAAAATCAACCATTTATATGTGAAGGCAAATCTAAATGTCCTTAGAGCTAAGTACAGCTGCCACCATGAAAAGTTAGCACAGCAATGCCCTTTGCATGCCATAAGTTACCTCCCCATGGATAAGCAATTTGAGTGCAAGAATACAATGTGGCTGGTGATAAACAACAAGGAAAAGCAGCTTTGGCATCATAAAATGAAGCAGATTTAATCCCAGTTCCAAAGGGTATGAGATCATATGTGTCCCATTTACATGAAAATAATGGGTAAGAGAACAAGCCAGGGAAAAGAAAGAATTCAAAATATAAACACACACACACACACACATATATATATATATGTAAAGAGAATCCTATGGTAGTCTGGTGCTTCAGTTAGGGCTGATAGTGCAGGAACCACCCTGAAGACAAAGGACAAATGGATTAATAAATTCTGGTTCAGGAGAGACTACAGAGGGAGAACTGACCCTGTGTTCATAGAGATGGAGGTATTTCATATTCACACACTATAAAATACAAATAGACAGGCAAACTGTTAAGAGATGGAGAAGAAATACACAGCACACACACATCCCCAGTTGTAAAGTTTTTTAAAATGCTGACTTTTACTGATAGCCACAATCTTGCCTACAAACAAAATTGTCTTCCTACCTGCAATGAAATAGAACAGCAAAACTCCCCCCAAACATGAGCATTTTAGTGATAAAAGCATAAAAGAATTTATGTGTGTGGAGATCATATACTTTACTAAAAAGTGAATAAAATATCCTGGCACCTTTGATGGCAAAATAACTGCAACTATTCAAGAGACAGTTCTAACACAATTATAGCAGTAAAGAAGAAAAATAATCACAACCTTCATCAAAGCACAAAACTGGCAGACCCATCCTAACCCTCTAAAGTATACTTCATATAATTGTCTGCAGAGCACAGAAAGCTGTTAACACAAAAAGCTCAGATAGCTGAACTGTATAAGAACAGAAGGACTTGTAAGTTCTACATGGGATATGTGTATATGGAAAGATTTGTTCAGAGGGAGACTCTTAGCACAGAATGAAGCATTCATTCATTTAAAAATGGAGGCTGAAAGCCTTTGATTGAATCCCTAGGTCTGAATAATGATAATGCTGTGGGTTATGTCAACTGTTAGGTGAGTTATAGGTACAGTAGGTGTAGGTCTGTCTAACTCCAGATAATATTGGCACAGGCACAGAGCAAAGACAGAGCAGAACCTGGCAGCTCCAAAAACATATTGAGTAAACTTTCTTGTAGGCAAAGGATGTTTATTCATGTACTTCAGAGTAACATCACTGTGAACACAAAAACCTTAGTGTATCATGAAAATTAATGGATCAGTGGACTCCTTTAAATATGTGCATTTGCCTGTGAGGCTGATAAGTAGCGTTTTGAGAAACAAGACTCACAAATGGATTTAATTTCCAGCAGTCTGTGGGGTTCTTGGCTGACAACTAATGTATCTTTGATCTCAGAAACAAATAACAAGAAGTTCTCCCAATAAAGAATACTCCCAGTACCCCTAGATTAAATTTGGCTATGAGACACCATTCTTCACTTAGGCATGTTGTGCTAGAAACAGAAATTCATGAATGTCAGCAGAAATTACTGCCTTTAAACTCATGTCAGCCAGTGATGTGAGTTCTGGTGAAGTGCACTCTACACTTGGCCTGCTGACTGAGAAAGCTCTGAGATAGGATTGCCCAGCCTGAGATTGCAGGAGGACAAGATTAGAACCAGTGAACTCAAGGGGTATATGAAAGATAGATTTTATTGTCTCAATATATTAGCTTTTATTACATCCCATGTGTGACTGTTTTGTTGTGCAAGATGTACTGTACAAAAGAATGAAGGGACCAACTAGTTTAGAGACCAGAAGATACAAATACCCTGCAAGAGGCTGCTTCATGATTTTGGTTTCAAATGTTAAAAATGTTCCTCTATGATGCTCACAGAAGGTAGCAGAGGACACTAATCCTTACAGAACCTCCTTGGTACTTGTGTCTTGCATTAAAATAAACTCTTTGGATATTTGTTTATTTTTATTCTAATTATTTAGTGAAGGAATGCACATGTCAGCAATAAAAAAATTATGGTGCAAGGATTTTATTCATTCTAATTAACTAGAAATATCACTTAGGGTTCTTCCACAGTCATTTTTAAAATCATTGAAGTAATTAGCTTGAACTTTGCAGAACTTTACTGCCAGCTCTTCTTTCCTCTAGATTTATTCACCTTCAGAGGTGGCAACCCCAAAGTTATGTTACTAAACATCATCTCACAGACTTGTGACATTGTTTTGTTCACAAATTATTGGCTTCTTGGATTAATGAAGCAAAGCAGCCACCTCCTAAAGCAGTTTGTGATCAATTTGCTACCTGCACAGGAAGTTCTTTGAAAAGTATAAAGTACCTAAATCCGGCTAAAAAGATTAATTTGCATAAGACTTCTCTCAGCTATTTGGAGCTAACCAGAAGTGTAAAGTGAGAGGATCCTCATCCTCTGCTATTTATCCCACCCCTCACTTCAAGGCTGGGGATGCATTAAAGTTGGGGAAGGCGTTGTTGTGCTCTGACAGCTCCCAATATATCCAGGGGTCCTTGCAGACAATAGCCAGACAGTCATAAATTACAGCAGTGTATAGGTTGCTCTAAATTACTGTACGTTTAAAGAAGTTTAATGATGAGAGAATGACAGCCAGCTCTGTGGGAGAACCCCCATTCCAGAGCTGAAAGGACCTTGGCACAACAGAGAATCTCACTCTTTTTCAGTGCTCCTACACTATTTTAGGAATCATCATTCTTCCATGCTGAGAGATCATTTTCTAAGTCCTCTGTGTTGCCATAGCAAAAACCAGATTTTTTTTTCCTCCCAATGCCTGACAAAAAGAGTCTGCGCAATTACAGAGGAAAACAATACAAACAACAGTTTAAAATTACTACAAGTGTTTTCTATAGCTTGGCTTCTTTGTTCTCCATTAAAGTACAGTTTAGTCTTATCAAGGATGTAAAAATATGTCTCAATTCTTCCACTTGTCTTCAGATCTGGGGATTCTGAAAAATGATAGTCTTGCCTCATGACTGAAAATTTCGTGAACTGGAAGAGAATGGCTGGTGCAGAGGAGGACATGCTTTCTCAGGGAAGTGTTCCATTCACTTATAGCTGTTGTTAACAGCTATGAAATCAGGACAGCTATCAATCACAGAGAAATCAAAATACTGAAGTAATCAGAAAAGAAATCACAACTTTCTCTACTTATGAGAGCCTAAATATTGGAAAGCCATACTTGGAACTGTTTAACACAAATACAGGTTCCTACACTTTGGATTGCCCCCAAAATGCTTCAAAGAATAATAAATTTAAAAAAAAAAAAATCCATGCACATTTGCAATTGTATTAAGATCAGTTTTAGACTAAACTTCAGGTTATTGAGTCCTGCACGTTCCTGGGGTCAAACATTAGAATTTCACCCCACATTATTAATGTGCAATATCAAAAGGCTTCGATCACTATAATCAGTCACTTAGCACAGTATTTAATTAAATATTCAGCATCATTGAATGTTAGTTACACACAAGGGGTCAGAATGCTGCTGCAGACACACAAACACTACAGCTTTTAGTTTATACCAATTTGCATTCTAAATAGTCACTTGACTTTTCCTCTGTGACAGCCTCACAATTGATTAGATAAATATTTTGCAGTAAGCCACGAGAATGTAGGGGCATAAATCAAGGTGTCATTTTAGGGACCGAGAAATCTTTAAACAACAGAAAAAGAAATACTATTCTTTGAAGTAATCTGTTACTTCCAAAGCAGTAAAGTCTTGATCAAGCTCTGTGAAACTTCAACATCCTGTGTTTCAGTTTATGCTCTCTATCTCTGGTCGCTCACTGGACAAAACTGAAAGAACATGGCTCTGTCTTCTCTACACCTCCCATCAAATATTGGCTCACGTGCTTGATTACTTAGACTCTTTTAAGAGTTACTGCATGACTTAAACAGACAATACAAGAAATTCTTATCATTTAAAGGGTTTAGAGATTTGAATAGGCTACCCAAAACTGTCATTAGTAGCTGAATTTGTGGTTGGCAATGATATAGCCTATTCTGTGTCAGGAAAAGAAAATACACATTGTCGTTTTCCCAAAACTTTGCAGATTTAAGTCACTGAATTGGGAAGGTTGTGGGGCTTTTTTGTTTGTTTGGAGTTTTGTTATTGTTACTTTTTGGCTTTTTTTTCCTTTAAATTTCCCAACATAAGTGAAACAACTGAACACCAAGGGGTTATTTTGTTTTGTTGCCTGGGTTTTTGTTTTTTTGGTTTTTTCTTTTTTTGATGATGACGACTCATTTTGCATTTCTTACAAAATTTTTGTCCAGAAGAAACTGATTCTCGTCCTAGTTGAAAGTGAATTGGCATTACCCACCAACACTAGTTTTTCATTAAAGAAACTGTATTCCTTCAGTGATTTAAGGGTTGCAGGAATTAAGGTGGACTGAAAAAGCAAATTAGAAAAACTATAAAAGATAATAGAGCTTTTCCTTCCATTGCATACAAACATAAAAACTGGTAGGCAAACTTGTACAGCTTCAATTTACACCGTGTGACCTTCACTTCTTTGGCATATTCAGGATGACTGACATAGCATCCTAGGAATTTATGAGTTGGTTTGTGTGAAAAATGATTTGTCTGAGAGCTGATCCTTCAAAACACTAAAAATAAACAAGCCCACTTTTCAAGCTGTGCTAAATACTGTCTTTGAATGCAAAGCTGTGTTTATCTGGGAGCTGAAATCCAAGGCAGAACTGGACTAAAATAGGGTGCTGATTGTTTTCCTTACACTGCACACAACAAATGATATCTGCTTATTCATTTGTGTTTATTTTGTGCCTCTCAGTAGGTATTGCATAAAAAAAGAATGACAAGGTGCCTGGTTTTGCTTGAAAGGCATCAGTCACCCACATGCTGTGGCAGTTCTGTGATGAAGGGCTAAACAATGCAGCTCTCCACCAGGGTGTGGGTGTTTCAGCAAGTGTGGATTGTACTCAGCACCTTGGTCACCTCTGAATACAGAGCTGCACTGACCCTGCTGCTTCTTTCCCTGCTCTTGGTCACTTCCCTGTGCCTCTCACCAGCTCTGGGTCTATCATCTGCATGGCCCTTCCCATTTCCAGCCATCGTGTGTCTGTAATTTCATTGCACTCCATCCCCAGGGAGGTCTTAGGGAACAGACTCACATTCCCATAACATGTGTCTGTAAGGCTTCCTTGATGAGAGGTATGGAAATACAACTTGTGGAAACAAAATCCCACTTGTCAGAAAGTTCATGGTATTGAAAAGCACCTTGCAAAATTAAGTCTGTGTTTGCTACTTAATTATACATGAGCCAGAAATACAAGCTTGGACTCCACCAAATGCCACCAAGTTCAAGAGTTTGGCTTCCCAAAGGTGGGCCAATTTTATGCCTCTCTGAATACCTATCTTCCCACTAATATTCCAAAGCATGAGCAGAGCAACACTCATAATTAACAATTGTGTCTCAGTCTATAAAAGGCTCCCTGCTCAGGAAGCTGGAAAGCTGAGCAGAAATTAAGCCAGCAGTTCTTGTTAAGGGCCCACAGCTCCTACGCTGAGCAAATACGAACAAAAGCCAGAAAACTTGAGGGAAAAAAAAAGAAAAAGAAGTTGTAAAACTCTAATGATAGCTGATGAAAGTTTGACACATTCAGATTTGTCCTCTGATTCATACATACATAAATGCCACATTTAATTTCTAAAGAGAACTAAACTGTAACTTTATCTCTATGCTAGTGGTAGTCATACATCTCAGCTTTATCTATTAATACATTCTTCCAGAAAAGCAACTCCCATCCTAGTCCTTGACTAATTTAAGGCACAGCTGCTATTTTCACATATTAGGTACTTTGGATTTTGTTCCCTCATCATGCAGAACGTGACTCAGATATTGACTGAGAGGAGCAGCATCGCCCTCTTACAATTAAAATTAAAACTTATTTGCATCTAAAGGAATAAATTAAAATACTATCTCACTGTCTATCTCATGGGGATAGAAAGTGAAAGAAATTCATTCCGGTCTTACATTTCATTTATTTTCATATTATTAAATACTATTTTCCCCAAGGTGACTGGGCATAGGGACATGGGTACCTTGAATTCCAAGTGCCTGACACTTAGTGTAATTTGCCTTGTATCCAAAATTCCAGCTTTGATTATGAAAACAGGAAAAGGGAATAGTTTCTTCTTCAACCATCACTAGTACTTCAGGAGAAAATAAATAGATGTCCTAAATGTAGAAAATGTGTGCATAAAACCCATGTGCTATTCAACTTCACATGGCTATATTAAGAGCAATTACATCACTCATAAGATCAGCTGTACCCTTTAGCAAACCACTATAAAGTAGGCAAATCTTCCAAAAGAGACCACAATTTTACCTGTACAGTTGTGTGGTTCTCCTCTGTTTATTATCGTATTAGCTCTATGTTTTTTTACATCCCAGAGGAAACCACTTAAAAGAAAGGAAAAATTAGCTCATCGGGCAATCTTGGAGCTCAATAATGAGATATTTCTTTCTGGTGTGGAAACTATTCAGGTTCAGTCACAACTCACCTGTCCACAATCCAATCCCTAAACAGCCATGAAGGACACCAGGTGGGCCACATCTTTCAGAAGCTGTTCTTTTCCTGCTCTAATCCAAAGTGATCATTGCCTCCCAAACCATTACTAACAGCTAATTGATTAATTAATTTGTTACACCTATTTTATTAATATGTTGTTTAGAAATATCCATTCTACCGTCCACTTATTCCAATACTTAAATATGGGCATATGGCAACTCAGGGGAATCAGAACTGCTGTTACTGGTTCTCTGCAAACCTCAGATGATGTTATATTTTCATGCAAGTTATTCTTCTGTAACTCAGTTCACATCTATAAATGGTAATGGCATTTCTTTATTTCTCATAATTTATACGTTTATATTGTCTCCCAGAAACACCAGTTATTTTTTACATGCAGAGTCTCCCAACAGACACATATTTAACCCACACACATATCCTATCCAGCCTTTACTAAAGGCAATGAGAGTCTCTTTGACCATGTTTTTATTGATGCTTGTTTATTTGATGCTGGAAAGTATTAAAAGGTGTTAAAAGGTGTCCAGTGTACTTGGTTCCACATTTGCTGTTTCACCCAGGCTGGCTTCTGTCAGCAGATGAGGTTCATTTGCTCTCTGTGCCACTATGGACTGAAAAAGTTCAGGCCAGGTGCAGAGAGGCATTCCATTATTTCTGGAAAGTGGTAAATGCATGCATTCTCCATGCTCTGGGATTCAAGGGTATGACTTATGACACCTAGACAGAGAGCTGAGCTCCACAGCACAATCTGTAGAAACTTTTAGTCTTTTCCCATCATCAGGCAAATGAAAGCTATCTCACACATCATGCTGAGTATGGCAGAGTCATGATTTACTTGGTCCTCCTACGGTGAAAGATAATTACATAAGTAAGATTTACTTCAAACATCAGAAACACCTCATTGCTCAAGTCAGCAATTTGTGCACTTTTCGTTTGGAATGAGAACAAACACAATGCAGCTCTGCAATGGCAAACCTGATGACTGCATGCAACCACAGCAGAAAATTTACAGAACCACACATATATAAAACAGATTAAAAATTTGCATTTCCCTTTGGATATGAAGTTAAGGCATAAAATGCAATCATGAGTATGACAATGGCTATCCTTTTTTAACACTATTGTCATTAACTGAGCACAGACACATAATTGCCTTTTATTAAGTCTCTATAACATTAATATTTTGTGTTTTGCATTTCTAATTCAACAAATAGAAATGGTCACAAGGTATTTGGATGGTCAATGATTGTTCAGGCTGCCAATGATCTGATGGAAGGACTACTGTGACAAGATTACATAGCCTGTGTTTCACAGCCTGAAGTCCAAACCATGGACTCCTTTATCTTTCTTCCACTCTCTCACCATTACTTTTGCATTGGTTCAGCTCCAGTGAAGTCTGATTTGATGCAAATGTTAGTGCTGACTGTCCATCATGAATCCTGCTCTGCATAGAACCCAGTCATAACATCCAGGGACAAAGAGATGAAAACCACAGTCCCCTGTTCTACCTGGCCTGGGCTGCTTTACCCCACCCAAATGTCCTTGTGATCACTCCAACAGTGAGGAATCTGACAAAGCAAAAATGTACATCTCAGCAATGCCATTGTATAATTAACTAAAACCATTCCTGCATGATTTCCAGTGCACTGGAAATCAACAATGAGGAGAATTTTGGTAGACATTATGGTTTTGATGAGGTTTTTTTTTTTTTTTCAAAAGGCAAAAATGTTTTTTAACAAGTTAAATTTTACAGTTTATTCTCAAGATATGAAAAAAAAAAATCTAGACTATATGCATACAAAATAGGGGAAGAGGTAGGTATGGAAGGGATGGGATGGAGTGTATTAAAACCAAAGGATTGACTTTCATAGCCCTAGCTCCAGACTCAGTCTTGAGCTCCTGAGCTGGACATACATTATCTCAAAAATTTTCCTTCACCCATTTTTAAGCTGCATCAAGCAGGTACATGTCAGTATAAACCATTGCTGGAGTTTGAATTCATAAGTATCAAAAGTTACTGAAACTGCAGACCTCAAGAAATTAGATTACACTCTATTTATACTCATGGCCAGATTCTAACCTCTATTTTAATAGCCACAAATTAGAGTAGTTTTGCTGGCACAAGTAATTTCCCTGTTTAAATCAGTTTATGTGAGGTCAGACTGCATATGAGAGAGAAAGAATGAATGGATCAGTGTAAATTTATACTATAGTTACAAGATATTGAAGCAGAATGTGAAAACTTTTAAATTAAACCTGTTCCAAACAGACCTTATTTATTTAAGATACTTGTAACAAGAGAAGGATCAAAAAATATCAGCAAAACAAAATGTTCCTGCATAAAAACTGTCAGGTAGGCACTTATAATTTCATTTTTGCCCTATTATGCATTAGCCCATACTTAAAATGCCACCTGAGAGATACTAAGATTCCCAGATTAAGCTAGCAATCCTCTAGTCTAATATGAAACCCCATACAAGTACTGTCCATTTAAATACATATATTAAGCATAAAAATTTTCAAGTGTGTGACATACAAGCCAGTAATTTTATACCAACCAAATTAGCTCATCAAGCCTAAAATATGCTTTTCTAAAAGATTTTGGTTTCAATGACATGAGTTTTCAAGTTCAAAATACAAAAGATCATAAGCCAACACAAACACCAACCACTCTCTGTCCAATGAAAAAACAACATTCTCAATTTATTGTAATTTCACAATCTGTATTTTTAGGAGTTTTAATAGTCTATCTGCATGGGGGCATCAAACAGCTGAGAGAAAACATAATTCTTCCCTTGCCCAACAGTAGTCTTTGAATTACTGAATCACTCCTTTTCTTTAACAAATGATCATTTCAATCAAATTCAATGCAGGATCTTGGTGGATTAGTGGATGGTTTGAATCCAGATCTTGGTGTTCCATGTGGTTTCTGCACAAAAGAATAAAGGCAGAGATGCTTCAGGAAACAAGAACACCACCCAGTTCCCTGTAGAAAAATACCAGCTTTCCCATGGTCTGTTCTGAGATGAAGATATCTTAAGGCAAGAGGAGCATGGTTAAATTGGCTTTTCTTTCCCCGATTGCTGCTTTCTGGGCATTTAGAAATATGAAAAATGGAAAATAGAAATAATCCAAGAGCTTGCACAGTGCCCAGCTGAATTATGAGCACTTCAGCAAATACTTGCTCATCTTTGTTGTCTGTGGGAACCAGCCTCAGGAGAGGATTAGCATTCACAGTGAGACTCCTGCAGCTACTGGCTCTCCACTGTTACAATATAGGAATTATTTCTGCTCATGATAAAAATTATAGTGGCCCCTAAAGAAAAGCATAGCTGTAAACTGTACTGCCAAAAGCTGATGGAAATGAAGTCCCTATTTCTTCCTGAGAAACTCTGCATGATGTGCCAGCTGTGCAGCAACATTCTCAATATGTCCCAGCTCCACACTGCTGGTTTTCATGTCGAAATACCTTAAATGTTGAAAAAGAAATGATCAAACCTTCACTTTTAAGACAATCTCTACTTTGTAACACTATCCTGCAATGACACTGTGCTGTGAGTGCAATGCAAAATGATATTAATTGTTCATAAAATCTTAAATATGTGTAGGATGTGTTTCAAAGCTGTTGTCTCTAATAAAGTCTGCCAATAGTGTCTCCAGTAAAGACTGATGTGATCACTATTCTGATGAAATTCTGGCTCTATCTACTTCTGGAAAGGACTTGAGAAATGTACAGGAGTGTTAGCTCAATTTGCCAGCCCCTAAAGAAAAGAAAGTGTAAGATATTGAGAGCAGCCCTGAGGAGAAGGACTTGGGGATGCTGGTGAAGCCTCTCATGACCCTGCAATGTGCACTTGCATCCCAGAAAGACAATCTCACCCTGGCCATCACCCAGAGCAGCGTGCCAGAATTCTGAATTCTCTTCCTCTCTCCTGTGCTCTGGTGAGAGCCCCCCTGGACACTGCACCAGCTCTGGGGCTGCCAGCACAGGAGATGGGACCTTGCTGGAGAGCACAGAGATGCTCAGAGGGCTGGAACACCTCTGCTAGAGACAGGCTGCCAGCTGGGGCACTCAGCATGGAGCCTTAGAGTCTTTTATGCAAGGGCATGGAGTGATAGGACAAGGGAAATTGCTTTTCTTGGGTCACATTTTAGGGGGACATTTTTCCCTGCCAGGGTGGTGAGCCCTGGGAGCAGCCCAGAGAATTTGTGTTTGCCCCATCCCTGGATGTGTGCAAGGCAAAGCTGGGAGCAGTTTGGAGTGACTTGGTAATCTCATAACAAATCCCAAGGCAAATTTTTCTGGATGGATACGGGTCCCCAAGCTCCATCCTCAAGTGCTCAAATCTTTGATATCACATGAAAGAGCAGAACATTTTCACCTTGCATAAACAATTAGTTTAATGGTACATTCTTCTTCCCCTATTCACATGAAGGAATTTTAATGATACCTTCAACATTTAAAACAAAGACATATTAGACTTCTGGCTAATTACAGTAGACAATTAGTCTAATTAGCTATGTATTAGAGCAAATTATACTTTACTCAAATGCAGTGCCTCAATTAAAAAATGAAATCTTGAAACTGATGACAAAAATAATACAAAAGGAATGGCTGAAATAATGACCTGCATGGAGCTTCTTTTAAGCTGTCCTCCTTTTACCTGTTTTCTTTACCATACCTGTATTAGATAATGCACTTATAACCAGCTATCAAAAAAAAAGCTTTTTATAGGCTTTGATCTCTTCTTACTGTACCATCATTTATCTAATCAAAGCAGCTATGTCTATTTTAAGAGAAGGTTTTTAAACTTAGTATCAGACCTAACTCCAAGGAGTTCTGCATACAGAATGAATGGAGTACATCTCCTTTTCTTTAAGCAGTATAATTGCCATTAGTATGTGTACAGATACACATCTCATTAATTTGGATGCACTTATTTTTTGATATTTACTATGCAAATTACTAATTACTTCTTATTTATATTGTATTATGTAAAAAAAAAAATCCTTTTCAGTTAATAGCATTCATCCTAAAATGATTAATAGTATGCAAGGTAATATTAACTGCACTAACAATTAGAAATAGTTGGAGAAAAAATTGCATATTAATTATCCATTACTTTAAACTGAAAGTCATACTTTTGAAAATGAGCAATCTAAACATAATCAAATTCTATGCCAAGCAATATATGTTCAAATTAATTTTGAAAACATCATATTTTTAAAAGAAAAAAAGCCACAGTACTTTTTATAGCATTCCCAACCTGATCTCAAATATTCATCATTTCCATCATAAACATGTATGAAATGTTGGTGTCCTTTGGTAAAAGAAAATCCTAACTGAGTTCCTATTTCCCCACAAGCAAGTGCAAAACAGATTACAGCAGTGAAACAAGTGTTCAACTGGTCAAGAGTTTAAGCCAAACTATTTCTCTCACTGAAAACTCTGGTGCAGCACAGCCCAAAAGCTGGACTGGAAAACTAAAGCTCCTACTTCTAATCAAAAGTGTTTTGCACTGATATCAAAGTGACATCCCTGTTTCTGAGAAATGGATTCTGCTGGATGTTCAGTGTTAGACCAGGGAGATATTGGAAAGAGAGTACAGAATACTTGAATTGAATACTAAGACCTTTTTTATCACCTGATGTCTTCTAAAAATGTACTAAAAGGAAAAGTAGTGTCATTAAAGTTGATTGCATTGAGATAAAAATGATAATGTATATTGGAAAATTAAAAGCTAATAATGGTACGACTTCTTACTAACTCAAGCCTGAGATTTTACACCTTCTCCATGTAAGCCTCTTACTGTATTTGTCACTGACTTGTAAGATATCTAGTCTGGAAAGGAACTTAATCTTCAACAAAAGTTCTTGAAAATTACTATTAATACCAACACCTTTTTTCCCTAATGAGCCTACCCAAAATTAGCCCAAAATACATCATGGACTTGAATATTCAAACATGATGAGATAAATGTTCCCAAAGTTAATTCTAATCACATAAAATATTAACTCCCAAATTTAAAAGGAAATTCCTGGATTATTTTTTAAAGAAAACACACATTCTCAGTGTTGTTAGTGACTTGGACATCTTACACAAAAGTAAGAGTTTATCTGCGTTCTCTTTACTATATAAAATGAAAGACTGGAGGTAAAATTTTCAGACTCAAGACAAAGACTAGATCAGATTTTAAATATTGAACTGTGTCCAGCAATGACTTGGATGAGGAACAGGTGCCTCCTCAGGGTGTGCAGCCCTTCAGAGGGATCTCATTTTTTTATAAAAATGCAGAAGTACAGAAGCAATTCTTCATTACTCCCTTAGCAGTATATTGGACACAGCAGAAGCTGCAGTTACTGAAGACCCATTTTCAAAATGAGAGCAACTCTTCAATTCAAAATTGGTGTCTTTGGAGGTATGAGGAAGCCACACACACAAATCAACCAAAGTAATACTCAGTTCCAAGGAGAGAATTATATGAAAAGGAAGCAACTTTCTGAGAGCAAACAAAAAGGAACAGTTAAAAATATAAAACCATTTCTCCATGATAGAATGGCTATTAAAATACACTATTATTGTGAATCTCATGGTAAGTGTATAAAAAATTTCAAGACTATACACAAGGAAGAGGTAAAAAAAGATGCTGTTTTTAAACTGTGAATAAAAGACCCTATTAGAAGTAAAAAGCCTTTAGCACAAAGCTATAGTTATCACTTAATTAAAGAGGAGAAAGAATGCTAAGGATGTAAGGATACATTTAAAACAATAAAGCAGGCTCCTAGGCCTAGCAGAATGTCTACATATAATAATGAACATCACCACCATTCAGAAAAACCCCCAAGCAACAAACCAACTCCAGTTCTGGAACTTAAGGGAACCCACCAGAGACCAGAGTGTCCATAGACCCTGAGATGTAAATTTCACCTGAAGGTGAAATCATGTCAATAAACACAAAAAACCACAGGCTTAAAAACCATATCAGCTTCATTGCCTCTTTTTGGATGTTTCCAGTCCTCCACATTTATTTATTTACATTTTTATGCCTTTAAAAGATTAAATTTTTGAAAAAAAATCAGAATATTTGTAATGTCTTTTTTAATCTTGTTTTATTGCAGATAAATTGTGGATCTCCCTACTTAAATGGACGTATTTAGAAAATACAAATGTAGCAGATGCTTACAAATAAACCCTACTTCTACAGTCAACTCTTCTTTGCACATTTTTATTAGCTAGTAACACACAGAACCTCCATGCAGTTTTTGAGGTAAAAAAGATTGGGTTTCTTTGAAAAGCAAACACAGACATGCAACAAGGGAGTGCATTTTCAAACAGAGCCTGTGTGTACATCACAATGGGCTCCATTGAGGAAATATTTGAAGAAAAATTTTTATACCCAGTTCTCATGGACCTGTGATTACATGGTGATGAAATCTAATTTATTACATTATTCACTAGAGAGAAGTTCTGCTACTTTTGGCAGGTTTCTCAGCATGCAAACAAACAAATGACTGCCTACATTGCCCAGCATAGAATTTGCTGTTCTTTGTTTTTGCCATAAATGTCTACCCTTTATAGCTGCTCTGGGCCAGAGATTTAAATAAAATAAGAAAGAAGGAGGAAGTCAGCAGAACAAGGGAAGGAAGAGACATAACTAAAGGAGCAAAATATTTGTGATTAATGAAGGCTTCTGGTAGCACAGAGCTCACGGTAGTAATTATGTAGCATCAAATATAGTTCCAAAAATAATAGCAATGTACTATCACTGTCAAAAAGCACTCCAAAGACTTACTTGTAATACTGCAGAGGCTTAGGCAGAGCACATGGAAGACACGAAGATCTCAAGATACATTACTGAGATTAGTATCTTCTCTTTAATTCAGTGTATGGGAGAGACATAGCAAATCTAAGTTTTATAGCAAAGTTTAGGTAAGTTATTGACTAAATCCAAAATGTTTATGCAAGCTCTCTGCAAAACATAGCAGCTCAGCTTATCCCTAAATATATACATTACAACCTTGTTCTTTATGCAAATATTAGCATGATGACTCCAGATTTTTATTTAAAAAAAAAAGAAAACCAAACAACTATTACAATGGCAGTTTTTTTCTTGCCATAAAAAAATTATATAAACATGGGGAGAAGATGCTGCTGGTAGGTACAATCAGGATGCCTGGTTTATTTGGCAAGTTGCACAAGAGATCACATTTTATAGAATAACATAAGAATGTCCATAAGAGAGGTCCAGAGCAAGGGTGAGGCAGAAGATTTCAAGTGTAGCAGGATTTAAGAAATGATGGGAATTAATAAGATCAAAGAGGGTGCTAATTGTGAAGCTGGATATAAGAATGTGTGAGAAAATTCTACAGGAAGCTAAATTTACTGAAATCTGTGTTTTGAATGTTGCATATTACAAAAAGTCCTTTCATTGTCCTCATGAACAGAGAATTTTCATGGAGTATTGAACAAATCTAAGGATGTATCTACAAAGTCCATCCACATCTGAAGGCCCAGACCTGCTTAGCTGGACTCATGTAACTCCTGGCAGCCACAGGAGGAGTGTTGGCTTCCTGAGGGCTAGGCGAGCACCTCTTGCCAGAAACATCAGAGAAAGGAAAAACTTAGAGAAAATGAGTTACCAGAAGGAAATTCTGGGATTTTGGAATCTACTCAGCCCACTTAGCTTTTGAAAGACAAGACTGTGATGTGTGCATCTTTTTGAAACCACACACAAACAGTGCTAGGTCTTTGTATGGAAAATATTTGATTCTAATGGCCTTTGCTGTTGAAGTTGCAATCTGATGAAGATTGCATCTGATGAAGATGCAAACTCTTTTATTAATTTTGACAAGTTCTGCTTAATTGTTTTTATTATTCTGTCACTAGCATTGTTCATTTTAAAGAGGTACATCAATTGGAAGTGGCGTTAGCACATTAGCTAAAGGTTACTTGTTCAAGCAGCATGTTGTATTGGAAAGAAAGATACACTAATTTCATTGAACTAGAACCTTTTCTTCTAAATATTCTATGAATACAACAGGACCCATCTGGCATTTCAACTGGAAGGATTTTGATGGCTGAAAGTGTAAATTGAAATTTCTTCCCTTAATTGCATCCTCTTCATTACTATCTTATCTCTCTCTCATTTGGTCATTAGATTTCTATGTATTTTGTATGAACCACTTCCTGGGTTGTGCCTTCATTTTGTGCTTCACTGACTCTTGTGACTTTTTATCTCATTGTAAAGGGTTTACAGAGAGCAGCATATAATTTATTTAATAAAAACCACACAAATTCTCCAGTAGAACAGCTACAGAAGTTTGCCATGAATACATCACACATGATTTGAAGTCATTAGAAACACAGTTCAGAACAAAATGTGATAATGCTTTTAGATGTGTTAAATTAGCATTTAATTTAAATTTAACAGGCTGTTGTATAGAATTTAGCATTCAATTGTGAGAGAAGCACATCTGTGAGCTTGATGAAGATACATTTACTATCATTCAAGCCCAGTTAATTCATTGTCATTTCAACATCTTCACTATTCTTTTTCTTTGTCAGTTAAATCTGTTGTCCCTCAGTATTTCCAGTATCAGTTTAGTCCAAACACTGATGTGCATTGGGTTATTTGAGGCTTGCACAGTGGCTGGCTGTGTGTATATACACCACCTGAGAGATCACAGGAGGTTGGTGTTCAAATCTGGCTGTACCTCACAGAAAATGCAACAGCCTCTCAGGAGTCTGATCACAAAACTTGTTCCATCTGGTCAGTAGAAAACATTTTGTAAACTTCAAACACTTTTTATTTTCAAAAAAACACTGAAAATGGTGGAGGATTTTTTTTAATGATATTTTTAAATGTTTTTTCATTTGATGGTATTTCATTTGTTCTAAAAACCTTCTCCCCAGATTATCAGGGATTAATTTTAAAATATCTTTTAAACTTTCAAATTAATTTAAAATGTTGTGATTTTGCTCTAAATATTACATCCTGATCTACTTTTTTTTTTTTTAATCCATTTCTGTTTTGATATCTACAACATTTTTAGGAACTACAGCACAGTAATATAAATAGAATGGAACTTGTCACGATAAACAGGAAAAATCTTTACGAAAAGTTTGAGAAAAATGTAAATACCAAAAAGAAATTATGATTTAAATTCCTTTTGAAAAGTAATAGGGTATTTTTTTTCTCCTGCTATGCCACATTATGACATTAGTTGATCATCAGAATGAGATAGAAAACACTGAATATTTTTAAAAGTAAATTTTACCATAAAATTCCTATTCTCTTGAAATGTGAAATTCAAGGTTCAGTTTAATATGGATTTTACTGATTTATTTCTCTGTTTATCAAGCTAGCAGGCAGTTTAAGGTTGAGACTCTGTGCAGTGGTCACCCATTCTCTAAGGCTGGTCCTTATGCTGCTTACACTGCCAGTGTCAGACAGAAAACCTGGGAGCAGATGGGATCATTCAGTGGCTTTTGTTAGACTGAGACCCAAGAATTGCTAAGAGAAAAACCTACTGCCAAACCCTGAACTCATGTAAATGCAACTGCAGCAAATGACAATAAAACAACCCTTCTAATTAAGCCTCATTAAGTACCTTTTTAGCAATCAGATGGTATTGAATTAACTGAGAGTAGCTGACCTATAAAATTCAATTCAGACCTAGCTAAAATCTATTTTGCCTCAGGCTCTCTTTCTTTTTTTGTCACACGTCACAGATGATCTATTGATAAAAACAGAACTTGCCATAAATAGCACGGCCATTGGGATTTTCAGAGTGTGACACTTAAATATCTCACCCACTTGAGAAGCATAAATCATTACCCAAACTTCTGTGGTCAAATTTTACTGTCACAAAGAAACACGACCACTGAGCTGCTCGTGCCACACTTCATCCTACAAGTGGCTGAAACCCAGAGGCCACACTCTTTCCCAGCCTTGGGCTGATGCAGCACAGCTGGTCCTGTGCACCCCCACCCAGATTCTGTCATTCCCCTCCAGCAAATCAACCACACTGGCAAGAAAGGGAAAACTCAAAGCTGTCAGATTGTGCCCAGCCATCAGCTCCTCTAAGCCACAGGGAATTTGCAGCCAGATTATGACCACTCTATGTCATCTAAGTGATCGCTTTAGAAAATCTGACCAAATATAATGAGGCAATTAAGGGCTTAGTTAAACCTGATTAAGGGCATGGGAAAATTCTCATGCACAGGGAGACTGCAAAAAAAGACTTCTTTACCTGCCGGCAGACCTGAATAGGGAGCAACTTGAATAAAGAATGAAAATGCCAGCAGAGCCAGAGCAGCAAGATCAGGGAATTTTTTCAACATTCACGCAGAAGAATGAGGATTGTGAGGTGGAACTCAAAGTGGCATATATAAAACAAAAACACAGTGAGATATAACTACACAGGAAAAAATAAGTACAAAGAGATGCTACAAAAAATTTGACAAATTTGCTGGATATAAATATTTTAAGGAGGAAAGAGTCCAATTTTTAATTTGAAGCTATGTGTAGCTTTTTGTTAATTTTTCACACCTTTCCTAAATTCTAGAATTGCATTGGTTGAATATTTTTACTGTGAGTCTCCCTCACCTGTCTTTTTTGCAGTCTAGGACATCAGAATTCTAAGTACTGACCTGTTTCCTTGGGATTTTCATGCCTGAAAAGAAATTTTGGCAATATTTACCCACTCTAGCTAGACATTATGTGGGTCATATAAATGAGTCCCATCTTTGAAATATTTATCTCTAGATATGCTTTTGAGATCAAGTCACATGCTTGTGAAGAGGAACATTTTTACTTTTTACAAGTGGGGAGCTGAAGTATGAGGATAGATCTCTGATCCCTTCTAGCCAGACCATTTGAGACTTCCCTGAACTCGGCGATTTTATGCAGAAAGAAAATCTGACCCGATTTTTAGGAACTAAATAACTTTAATACTAGAAAATAACAAACAGCAAGCCCAACAGTTTGTACAGAATGGACTGGGAAATATGATACCAGGAGGCTTGACCCACGCACAAGGGCAAATGGACAGCAGGTGTTGGGACATGTCAGGGTGTTTATAAACTTGGAGGAGGGCAGGAATTAGGGTGGAGTTTAGGGAGTGGGTCCAATAAAGAAGGGCGATTAGGAATATTGAAATTACTGCAGCAAAAAGGAACCAATGATAACAAGGGAAGCAGAGAACTTTCTGGCAATTATCAACATACCAGAACTGGAGGATTCTGGGGTGATTTTTTACTCACCCCTACTTGGGTTTTCCCATGGCCTTGAGCCATGGTCATCTGCCCTGGTCACTTTTATTGGAGCTAACCCCAACAATAGATGGAGGTCCAGGGATAAAGATATTTGAATCCCCAAGAGAGACTCATTTCATAGAATCCTAGAATGGTTTGGGTTAGAAGGGACCTAAAAGATCACCCAGTTTCAACCTCCCTACTGTGATTTAATGTGGCATTTCACTCAGTGACAGAAATGCTGGATGCTAACCCAATCACCAGCTTTTATTTTATCCCTTCAGCTGCATATCACTGGCTCCTAGGAGCAGATTGATCCAGAACTACTCTACAAGCATCTTCTGTGGATGAGCTTTATGAGCTTGCCACAGCAAGACAAGCAAATTTCTGGTGACAGGTGAACGTCCATATTCTCCACAAAAAGAAAATACAAGGAAATTAAATAACACTGAATAACTTCAGAAAAGGAAATATAACCAAGTCTAGAGATATAAGTGAGTAGCTGCAGAAATAACAGAAAGTAATAAAATAAGCTATTTGCTTTTCAGAGCATTATCCTTAGCAATTAAAACATCTCTGTGAAGAACACAACCTCAGGAAATTCCTTAGCAATTGTTTCCAGCCACTCAATACAGCCATTCTTAATGTTTATATACTTTAATTGGTTTCTATAAACTTCTTTACCAGCTCATAACTCCATAATTCTGCTACATTCCACCAATTAAATGTAACAGTATTAATACATACTTCTGTCAGTTCTTTAATTTGTTACAATAATTTTTTCAGTAAATCTAGTCTGGTGATTGATAATTTGTCACCTTCTACAGCAATTTGGCTTTGAATTTATCCAACTTCCTCATAAAGTCTCTCTTGTAAATGCTGCCAGCTGGAATTGCCACCTCATGGCCTTTTTACCATTAGTTCTGTGCTATTATATGAAAAGAATTTAATGGCAGCTCCGTCATTGACTTCAGTAGTATTGGAATAAAGCTACTTACAAGGTAAGTGAAAAAAGAATTAGTTCACATTTGGTGTCATGAAAAGCCCCATCTTGACGAGACAAATTGACATAGCTTTATACATAAATGCCTTCTTTACTTGGATAATAACCTTTCAGAGGATATTAGAATTTTATTGCACTTTTAAAAACAACTTCTACTGAGATTCATTCCAGCAGATACTTACTGTTTGATACTGCTTAGTACCACCAGAAAATAATACCACCATTTTTCAGTTTATTTATTCACTTGGAATTCTGTAAGGTTTTTCTCTTTAAAATTAGCTTCTGTCATGTGAATATAGAGAAAGAAAAGATGTCTGTGTGAAATACCCCTGATCTCAGCAGGATCATCACTGCTGTTGCATTTCTATGCTACATTTATTGTAGTATTATTCATAGCAATGGGTGCTAAATGCTCTTCAATTACATACAATGGGGAAGATTTGGCCCCAAATTCTTTACAATCTCAGGCCTCTTACCTAAACTGCCAATAATAATAATAATAGTAATACTAATTAATAGTAATAGTAATAATATTAAGCAAACACAGTTTGAAGCTATTCCCCCTTGTCCTGACACTATATGTTCTCACAAATTCTCTCTCCATCTTTCTTGTAGGATCCCATCAAGGTACTGGAAGGCAAAATTAGGTCATCCCAAAGCCTTCCCTTTTCCAGGCTGAACAATCCCAATTTGTTTGGAAAGAAGCCAAGTCATCTTTTAGTGATTTTTTTATGGTTTCATGTATCTTCTCCCTTTGCCTGTTATGCAGCCTGGAAGCTGCAGGACCTGCCTGTGCAAATGACCAAATCACCCAACTTGGTTTCACCAGCTTCTGCTGGAAAAATAAGAGAAAAAGAAAAAACTAAGGAAATTTTGTGACTGTATAAAGAATAAAGAGTGAAGGATGGAAGAAAATGCTGTCATCACAACAGCATAACAGATGTTCAATAATACAGGGATGGCATTAGGTCAAAATTCTAAATAATTTCTGTTATGTGTGACATGGGATTTTGGACAGTGTCTTCCTAAGAACCCAGCTCAGTTTATTCTGTTAAAGACACAGAAGTTAAGGACTTGTGCCCTCAGAAAAAGCATTGTTAAAAAGACATGGAATATGCAGTCAAATGTCCAACTGTAAACAAATTATCATTATGAAGTTTTCTGAAAATTCCAGCAATCATTGTTAGCATATCACTGTCTGCAATCACAGCTATTCAATCAAAGGAATGCAATTCTCCCTGTCTTCTTTCAAAAGCAGACAAAAAGCTTGATCTTCCATAAAGCCATCCTGATTTAAAACTGCAAGTGTATATCTGATTGTCTGGGGCTTTTTTTTAAGAGTTACAATCAATTTAGATTTCATAATTGCTTTTTCAGCCTTTTGTATGCAATAAATTTTTTAAGAAAAAAATAAAGCAATTAAATATGTTTTTGATTCATTAAAACTGTGCCTATAGCTATTTCAGTGATTAACAGGCCTTGAGGGAAGTTTCTTTAAATAGTTTGCTAACCCAAAAATTCCTGTAGCAGTATGAAGCCAGATTCTTTTTGTCAGTCATGTATTGTAAAATATTCACCAGATTTTCAAACATCTAACTATAGGAAGGAATTAATGTGTTTCAAGCATATAAGAAAATATAATTACTCCTAATTAAATTTTGCATCATTCTCTGCCTATAAATATAAAAAGATACTCTTTTTTTCCCCCACATGAGGTACATTAGGTACACTATGCCTCCTTTTTAGCAATGTGTAGGATCACTGGATTAGATTTTGCAGACTTTGTAGATAGACAGAAAAGGTGGACAGTGTTTGAAAGATCTACTTAGATTTCCACAGTTGCTATTACAGGTTTAAGCAGATTTCTTCAAATTGAACTTCATATAACAGTCATTTGAGCCACTTACAGAACAATACTTTACTATGACCATTTTTATTCTATTTATATCCACCCACCCAGCATGGAAATTGCTCATTTAATTTCCCCACAGTTTTGGAACATCAGGGCACAGAGTCCAGTGCTCTCAGTCAGCAGGAAGAGTTAGGGAGCACATGCAGAAACCTAATTGTGAAACTCAGGTTGTCTTTTGTATCAAAAAATCCCCACAGGACATGCTATGATGACTCTGTGATTTCTCTTCTTTGCCACTCCTGATATTTGTGTTACACTGGAGCCTACAGCTGCAGAGTTTGCTGCCCCTTCTCCAACAACTGCAGATTCCAAGTTGTGATCACACCATCAATCCTCCAGCTCACACCATTGCAACAGAGGGTACACAGAAAAAAGTAAATAGAAATGTATGACAATAAAATGCTGACATCAGTGGAAATCATAATGAGAACCTATTAGCTTTAATGGTAATAAAAAACTATTATCTTTAATGGTGCAAAAAATTATGTTACCAGAATTCATTACATATCTGTAGAGGAAAAAAAAATCCCACGACTTTCACTATAGTGCCTATGTGATGACCTCTAAAAGGGAAAAAAAGGGAGGTAGAAGGACCCTAGGTGCATAGGAAGAATGAATAAAACCACATATACATCTGGATCCTGATCCTCAGTCCCATACTCATCCCAGATGCCCTGATCACACCCAATACAAGGGACAATTCTGCTGTTGGCATCACGAGCCACGACCAGCAGCCTCTTAAAATTTTGCTTCACAGAGCACTCACTCTCACTCTTTTCTCCCAAGGAAGTTTTCTCCTTCTCTTGCCAATTTATCCAAAATGGGACAAAATGGGACAGATCTATTTTAAATCTCTTCTGCTGAATCCTAATTTCTTTGATGTTCACTGTGTTTTGTTGAGTCCTTTCTCAGGACTGAAACTTTTCTAAAGGTTTGCAAGTCAGAGCAGGGTTTTCATTTGGTATGAGGTCAACATATAACAAGAAACAATCTTTTTATGGATCTGTTTGTGTGCCTATAATGCAATAATTTATGAGCACTGCATGTGTCCAGTTCTAATACTTCCAGAGTAGTTCTGAGTCCATATAAACACCATCTTTATTGCTAGACGACAAATGCCCAGCACCAGATACTTTTGACATGTAATATTTATGTCAGGTTGTCATAATACCTCTGCTGTATGTAGCCACTTGGCCCACAGAGGCAATACCACAAGTGCCTTTTGGCAATCTAAATAAATCAAATTAAAAAAAGCAAGGTAAATTACTTCCCTCAGCTCACCCAACACATCACAAACAGTCCAGAACAGAACCAAGACTTTTATGCTCCCAAATACCTTCTGGACTCTCTTGGCATTTGCCATGTGAGGAGTTCTCAGGATTCCTGACACAGAGCAGCTGTTTAATGCCTCTCTAAAGTTCTGCACATGATCCAAGGCAAGAAGAATGAGCAATACACAGGCTGCTGCCTTGTTTCACCCCAAAGAGTTATACCCACTAAGCTCAGAATTACTTTGGAAAATGGCAAAAGTGGGGTCTGTCCCTCTTCCTTCTATCAGTAAAAAAATAAACACTAAAGCTAGGTTTCATGGAAACTAGGAGACACTTCGGAATTTAAATGCATTTTCATGTTCATCTTCCACCAACAGCAACCTGGGGAGACCTTGGGCATTCCTCACTGGACTACTAAATAATAAGGATATACACCCACAAAATTAAAATAAAAATTGAAACAAAATCATAAAACTTCAGCTCTATCAGAAAAAAATACAGTCTAAAATATTTCAGGTATTTTCCAAGGAATAACATTTCAGTCACTTGACATCCTAATAAATAGCTCTTTCCTCATATACTTGTGGAGGTTTAACAGCAAAGTCAAGCTGTATGTCCTTCACTCTGCTATCCTTTAAAAAGGATACTTTAATCACTCTTCATTCCACATTTTGTACACATAGGCACAAGGAGATTAGTAAAATCAAATCTCTTTGTCTTTCAATATATGCAGCAGTGCAAATAAAAAAGTAGAAATGAGAGAAAAATACAAGGAATGGGAGCTACTGAGAAGAGAATCTCTGACCAGGCAGAAAAATCCTCAAGGACATTTAAAAAACAAACCACTTCAACAAGACAATTCATGGATTCAGCTGCATAAAGTGAATTATTGAATCAAAACCTAGCAACCGGTTGTGTAGCTACAACAAAAGATTTCCTCATCTGCTTCTTAGCTTAGTGTCCACTGATATCTTCCCTCACAATTTAAAAGGAAAATGGAAGGGAAGGACAGAAAGAGAATTAGCTTTCTGCTCAGCATTAATAGCAGAGGGAGAAGCAGATGCTACTTCAGGAATCAACTTGTCCCTTTTAACTTTGCCTCCCCTTCTGCAGGAGATGCAGACAAATACATATATCAAAGTAGTTTCAATTTTCCCAGGTGTTTTGAGTATATTTTATGTTTTTTTCCCTGTGACCCAGCCATGCTCAATCTCCCCTCTGATTTGTATCACAATGTGGAGGAAATGTTCTGTGTCTATACAAGTATCAGTGTGCCAGAATAATTATTCCAAACAGCAGTTTCTGTTGTTTTCTTATTACATATCTTCTGTGGTGCATGATGTGAGATTTCACACTTTGCTTTATTTGAACCATTCTGAAAAATGAACATGATTTTACTCCCAAATCTGCTGAATTCAAATAATTAGATAGATCACCCCTGCTGAGCTCCAGGCAGACATCAACTGTAAGAAGCAACACATCTCCCTTTCACCCCTGTGTGTGTCTAAAGCCACAAAGCTTTAAGGTTTGATCAAATGCTAATAGAACACTAAAACTGAAAGCCCTGATTCTTACTGGCTTGATTAGCAGATCTATCTATCTATCTATCTGTGAAAATCTATTAAATCAGATTAACTACTTTAAAAAACTGGTGCTTTATGAACAAATTAGTTCTTGCTCAGACACATCACTGAGAGATGCAATTTGCAAAAGTGCTGAGCACAACAGGCTCTTTTGACTTAACTAACTATAAAGCTCAGACCTGCTTTAGCAGAAAGTGAAAGAACCTATTGTAAGGAGCTTATATGAGGAATCCCTCACCATAAATTTGTTTGTTTAACTTCTTTCTTGTAGCATCCATCATGCAGAGGCTTTCTTTCTAGTTTGGAACATCTGAGTCTAACAAGTTAAAACCTAAACGAGAGAGGTGCTTTTCATGACAGTATTTCCTTTACCCCAACTTCACTGCCTTAACATTTTCCACTGCAGTACCAGCCATGCCATTTTCCCTGCCCTATCTCTGGCCAACAGGGAATGGCATCAGTTAGAGCAGTCAGTTTTCCCCTTCCCTACAGAAATCAAATGTGTCATCTCTGCAGTGCTCTCAGTCTCTCTAAGCCAACAGTGTCACAGCCTTCACACCCTTTCAAACTAGGCAGGTTTTGCCCATAACACTGAATTAATGACACGGAGCTGTTTATTGTTAATTACAATGTCTCCATTTTTTGAGCCGAAGAAAATTAATGTGGATGTTGGGCAAAGAGGAAGCCTGATGCAGAATTGTACAATTCCAACATTTGAAGGGACCAGGATTTCCAGTTTCCCATAAAAGATACTGAGGATTTAGCACTGATACAAATGAGGTTCCATTTTAGGTTGAAATTTTTTAAACTATTGCTGTAGATACCTTCTGGGATTGAGGAATTTTTTTTGTTTTAAGCAACAGACTCCACCTCTTAACACTTATTAAAACCATCCTACAAATTAATTGACATTTACCAATCATAGCATGCTTCTTTCCTTAAATAACACCAATATACCCATTGACTCAGCTGAGAATAATACACAACCATTTGGATGAAACTATTTATTCTATACTATTTTATATTCTATATCTACTTTTTCCTCTTTTAAGTATTATTCAAATGATGTGCTGGGTTTTCTTTCTTTGTCATTGCATTTTTAAAGGGCTTACCTTGTCACTCATTAGAACCTTTCAAGTGCAGCTCTGCCCAAGGGTTCTAACCTACATAGCATTCCTGCTATTGCTCAGGCAAAGAAATCTTGCCCTCATCTCATCAAAGACAGATCAAATAGTTTGGGCCAAAGCTCCAGTTGGTGCAAAACTGCAGGGCACCTATGTTTAAAATAAATCTTTAAAGCAGACCTTTCTTCCCAAAACGTGCATTAGTGGCAGCTGAGAACACAAACACCATCATGTCTGGAACTCTCTTGCTCTCTAAACCAGGTGCTAAAAGCACAGCATGAGCACCACACTCAGCCACCACCCCACTTGCCAAGGTGAATTATTGATTTTGAGGTTCCACTGCAAATCCTGAACCTTCACATAAGCCTTGTAGCTGACCTACATGACATTGATGTTCCATGAATTTCTGTTCCATTAATTAAATTCACCTTAGAAGCAAAGATGCAGAATTTAGCATAGAACAATCGTGCTTTGAAGTCTAATCTTGCCTAAACCAAGATATGATTTTGTCAGTGAAGATTATAACATTCATGCACTTTTCACTTGTCATAACAGATTTACTGCTTATTTTCCTGGGTAAAAGCATATTCTTGCCATTCTAATGTCACAGTATAGTTTAATAGTTTAAATATAGTATAGCTCAATATTTAAAGTTTTTTTCCTCTTAGCATGGCAAAAGCAGCTGAAGACAAATTTTGAAAAACTCCTCATTTCTGCAATGAATTTTATAGAGGAAGAACAGATTGATGAGTAGTTAAGGAACTATATAGGAGCCAAGTAGAAGCTGAGGTCTGAATCTGGCCTGCTAAATGGCCCTAGGAAAAACTCAAGCTCTTACTATAACAGCTTCTTTGTCCTTTTTGTTTTCCAGATTTAAATGGACATGATAATATCTATATCTGTATAGAGTGTTCAAATCCTAACATTCATTTTTGAGTGCCAGGAACTCTCCACATTATTGCCAGAGATTAGAATAATTCACCTCACCAAAACTCAAGGTTCTTAGTGGGTCATTTTGGATGAGAAGACAGCATTAGGAAGGAGTGAGTATAGCTTTAGTACTTCAGTGAAAAGTATATCAAACAGATGTGAAAATTAGTTGGACTAGGATTACTGAAAGAGAACTAAACAATTTCTCGGAATTGCTACTTAAAATTACTGGACTAATTATTTATGATGGAGCTGGATGGCAAGCAGATGAGGAAAACCTGGCAAAAGGCATTACAATGTTCAAGAACCAGAAGCCTGCCTATGAAATACCAGCAGTCAAGTTTTGAGTCATGATACAAAATTCCCAGCAGATCAGAACAGGAAAAAAAAAAATCAAACTGAGTGGAAGAGAGACATTTCTGTGTAAATGTCCAATACATCAAGGTACTTTTTAGTTTTAGAGCTTCGCACATACAGAGTCAACGTGATTTATTTCAAAATTCAACTTTAAACACTTAATCATCAGTATAACAGTTACAAGTTTTTAAAAAATATCCTGGTTGTTCAGTCAGAGCAAGCATCAGTCCAAATTAAATTACCTATATTGAAAACTCAAGACTATAATTAAAATGGTATAGGAAACAGCCATAATCTTTTATTCTTACCACTTTTCCAAGTGATTGTCTTACTCTACTGGAAATGTGAGGTATCCTATTAACTGGGGAAAAGCACAAGACTGCTGAAGTGAGGGATTATGGCTACACATTTCTGTAGACTGATTGCATTGGCTCCCAGTGATTCATTGTTCAAGCACCTAACATTCAGCAAAGGATGAAAAAACATGAAAGGCAAACTCCTTTTGCAGAGGCAGTGTTGTGGAGCAGAGCAGGTTCAGAGCAAGTACCTCATGTGCATAGTTTTCTTGTGCTTTATCATTGTGCTCAATTTTCCACTGCAGGACTTTGCCTTTTACACAGATGGATATTTTATGGGATTTGCTAAGGACGTTGCAAGGCCAGAGCAGAGCATGGACACGAATATAATTTGGTTTGTGTTTGTGGTGCCAAATGTTGGAGCAAAAACTTTCTTCTTTTACTTTCCAGATTGTGTTTCTTCATGCCCATTTAGAATAATTTCTATTCTTTACCTATCTCATCTGGTATGCAGCTCTGATCTACTGTCTGACTCTAGATTTGCTACACTAAGCTCTTTCTGGGTTGGAAATGTTTCCAATACAAGCTCACAGAAATTTCTAGCTGCCTCAGGCTTTATTCCACACATGATAGTCAGTCTGATGTTAGGAATATTTATGCCACTATTTATATAAAATCTGAAAAAATTAGAGATAGGAACTTGCAGTACAAGAGATCTGATTGGTTTTTTGACCCCTTTAATCAAGTAAAACTTGGTGTCAGCTCATCTTAAAGTTCACCTAAAATTCAAACTAGTCAGGAATAGCATATTTCAGGATACCCCAGAATGGAAAGTTCTCTTCTGCTAAGCTTTTATAAGATCAGTAAAGTTTTTACTGAGCTAGAATCTGATGGAGACATTTCTTAATGCAATCAAATCAACTGATTGTGCAATTCTGACTCAGTCCAACACCTGAACAGCTTGCATACTACACTGGGATTATTAGCAGTTCATGTAAAAAAAGCTAAGACACACATTCCAAGTATGAAAATCTGAAACAAACATGAATTTCTTTTAAAGCTGGGAAAGACTGTGCTCACATGTGACTACAAGTACAATCAGCCTTCCCACCCTCCAATGGTCTCAGACAGTGTAGGCAGCCACCCATGTGTATTCAGCAGTATTGTTTGTCCTGTGGCTTCAGTTACAGATGAATCATTGTAAAGCATCTCCTCTAGATTGCCTTGACTTTCCTGGTCAAGGCAGTCAACCAGCAGAAGTCATAGCAAGAGTCACTGCAGACCCTGGTACAGCCAGTTCCTGCTTTACAGCATTGGCAACAACTGCAGAAAAAAAAGGGAGGTAATAGCAGTTGGATTTCACACTCCTTTTCATCAGAACTACCATGAAAGGATACTCTTCTCTTCCCCTAAATGCCATTTTAATGCTGCTACAGTTCACTGCCACAAACTTTGATAAGAATATACAATTTGATTAAATGCTTATTAACCAATGAGAAATCCAACTTATTTAGAACAAAGGTAAGAAATCAAGCATTTAAAATCTGCCACTGTCCAAAAGGGTTGCACTACTTTGGCATGGTCTATGTTTCACACCTCTCATATAAAATTGTTTGATTAGTGATACAAGCTTTAGAATCTTGCAGCTCAAAAGGAATTTGCATTAATAATACAATAAAGACAGATAAACCTCTGCTAGTTCATGCTTCAACAGACATGCCTTATTTAAAATATTTTTGCATCAGAGTGCTAGTTTCCAATCTTGGCAAATGTCATCAATCAGGTTCTTTCTACTTTTAAATCACCTCAATTTTTTCCAGTAGTACCATTACTTTAAAACAAGGAAACAAATGCATATTATTTTAAAATTCTAAAGAATCATTTGTATTATCGCCAAACGTTCTTAAAAATGACTTAAAATTTTTCAATTTTCATTAAAAACCCCTGAAGCTCTGAGCATACATGCAGGGCCATATTTACTCTGTGAGGAAGGAACCTGTCAATCCTCACCAGGCCATAAGGGTAAGGCAGATGCTAAGCTGTCAAAACCTAGGATTCCTACAATTACACTTCAGCACAAATATAGGTGCCTAGAAGGTTTCACAGATTTGTAGACCCTCTAAGATACAACTTAGATGAAGAGAAAGGGGCTCATGCCCATCCTCACACCTATGTGACCTACATATGTGAACTTGTGATCCTGTGACCTCCATTTCAACCCTACTGCTGTAAAAGGTACTTCCCAATTTTAAAAATATAATTTTCATCCAGATTTTCTGACACTGGTTTCTCATCTTTCATAAGTGTTTGATGTTGCTGTGTCCTCTTCCTGTATATTTGCAGATTGAAACTTGTTTGGTTCAATTTCCATTCCATGAAATATAAATGCAGCAGCAAATGAGTAATTGAAGGATGAGTAAGAAGTAATCTAAGGTCAACAGAGAACCAGGCAGTGAAACAATATTTTTCAAGACTATATGAAACAACTGAAATGGAGCAGCTCACATAAACAGCCTATTTAGCTTATTCCAGTGTCTCTTCATAATGAAGCCTTCAGAAAATAGACAAATGTATCACATAAAGTTATTCTCAGCAGATGTAGGTCTCAGAAAGAGGCCTCTCTACAGATCCTCCATGGTTGCTCTGGGTAAAGCATTATCAAATTTCACTCTCTTTTAGGCTGTATAAATTCTTCCAAAAGCACAGGGAAAATGTCACCTCGTGTTAAATATTGATGTCTGCTCCTATACAGTGAATCATACTCCAAAGTAGCATTAGGGCAGATGTATATGAAAACCACTGCAAAAACTTCATTCCTTTGTATAGGCAACATAAACAATGCTGAATATACTGCAGAGCACAGGAGAAAGGACTCCTCTTCTTCAGTGGAATCTTTTCTCACCCCATAAAATGCCTGGTAATAAAACAGGCACAATTTTTTCCTGTCGGATTGTGTTCTTTTTTTTTTTAACTTCTTTTGCTGTTTTTCCTACTTCTAAGTCTCCTTAGGCATCAGTAGAAAAAATATTACCCATAAAGATTTGAAGTGGCCACAGTAATTGCAAAGTAATGCCAGCTGAAGGATCTAGGTCTGGGGGCCAGGCTGTTCTTTGCTCTTTGAACCATTTAACTCCAGCAAGCAAGCACACCAAATGTGCAAGCAAGCACACTAAATGCACTGCAATATGTTAATCTAGCCACTGCCCTGATTTAATTGGCCCAGAAAATTGCTTGAGGTGTTTGTGACTGCAATTAAGGCTAGAAAAGTCTGGAAACACAGTCTTTGGTGGTGAAGGGATTTTTTTTTTTTAATTGTTATTTTTAAGAAACCAAACTCTCTCTTAGCTAAGACTCATGGGCTTAATTAGAGATTAATTAGAGTTACTTGCTGCAACTTAGCTGAATTATAGCTCAGCAGACATATTTTAAGTGGCATGTATGAACTTCAGCCTGTTCTATCTCTCCTTTTTGTCTCTGCCTTCAACAACCAGAACTTCCTCAATCAGCAAATTCATTCAGTTCAAATCAGAGTAATTGTCCATCTCTGCCGTTATCTGCACAACTTGAGGATACCTACTATGTTCTAACTAAATGAAATTAATTTTAAGAGAACAATGACCCTTACCATGCAGTGGCCTGTGACCCTGCAGCTGGAAATAACAGTTACTGTGCACTGGAAATACCCAGAGATAAAAGTAGGGAGGTGACTGCACCAGAACAACAGGCAAATTATCTAGTTTGGTCCACAAATCAGAGACAAAATCTTATATGAAAAGCACAAATAACAGTGACTGATGTAGCAGCTATGGGTGAGATATGGGCATCCATTTCCATTTAGACTCCCAAACTGATTGTTCACAAGTGCTCAGCCTGAAACAGAGCTCGGCACAAAAAATGGCTAAAAAACAAAAAGCTTCTCTGCAGGCATTTAAAGTTCCCTTTGCAAGACACTCATGCATCATGGAACAGGAGGTCAAACACACTCATCCAAAAATTCAGCAAAAATACTGAAACTGATTATGTGTAAACTGAGGTTTACAAATAACAGTTTATCTAAATAAGCAAATGCTCAGCAACACTGACTTTAATTTGACCTATCCCTTTCTGAGTTTGCTATTATTCTACACAACAGCAGCAGGTACAATTTCAGTACTTACATGATTCATTTTCATTAAGTTGGAATGGCATCATGTTGTTATTGTCTGGTTATTTGGTTTAGTGGGGCCAGCAGAATGTTCTTCTGTTGGGTTTGGTGGTTATTTTTGGGAGAGGTTGTTTTGTTTTAAACAGACTGTTCTCCAATCCTGTTGTCACAGCAACAGTGGACATAACCAGCTGACACAATTTTTTCCTCCAAACCTTCAGTGCTATTTAGATTGCAGATTGAATTTAATAAGCCAATTTAACAGCCTTCCTGAATCTAATTGCAAGTTTTGCTAATAGTATGACATTATCCTTTTCAGTACATTCTGAAAGATTTCAATAAATTCTTTTCATATAGAATAGTGAGTTTTCTTTGCTTAAATATATGTTATGAGCTTTCTCCCCTTCATATTCAAATAGATGAGCACTCACCCTTGTAATCTTGGATCTTTTCTTGCCATTTGAAAAAAAAATGTTAAGGACAAAAACTTTTAGAGGTCTTTGTTTTACAGTGAAAAGGCTGAATTTCCAATTACTATACAGTAAGGACATAGACCTTTGGGGTTTCCCTTAAGGAAAAAATTTGCTCCATCTATCAGATTTCCCCCTGATTTTATAGGCTCGACTTGTAAGCAGAAAATCTATTCTAAGTATGAACATATTCACCTTGAAACAATAAAACTTAGTGCAGTGCCCTGCCTTGAACAGAGCAGTTTTAAAGTGCTGAGCCCATGCTATTACACCTATATAATCTGAATAACACATCTCTCTTAAAAGACCTCAAAAACTCAGTGGTAACAGCTCCATGACACTCTCAAAGGTAACCACAACAGTGAGTTGCAGCATTGCTGATACAGATGGAACATTCAATCCAAGCATTCTCCATAACCCCACTGCACCAGAGAGCAGCAGTCAGGCAGTGAGGACATTTAGTCACATAGAGCCATGACACTGACCTTCTGCAGTTTTGTTTTACTGAACTTACTAGTGCTGAAATTTATCTGAAAGGTGTCTTTATAAGTTTGTAGGAAAAACACATTCTATGAATTTTTTTCCAATTGCAGCAAGAGTGGGCTTTGGGTTTGCTAAGCAGAGCCTGCAATGACAAAGTGCTGTCCTGAGCAAAACAAACAATGGCTTTGAACTGATGCAACCAAAAATTCAGTTTGTACCTTATCAAGGAAAAATGAGAATGCCATATAGGTCTAAGGCATCAGAGTTTTACAAGTACAATCAGGTCACTCTTAGGACTGGAAAGGGTGATTTCGGCTAGGATTTTTCAAAAGGAAAAATTGCCTTTTAACACAAACACATAACACATATTCCAAGTCACAAAGTGCCTTGTATTCCTGGAGTAATAGAAGATTTTATAAGAGAGATGTGTGAAGTCATTCTGAAGGTACCTACTGTGCAGCCAAAACAAATCACAGAGGGCTTTGTACAGGAATTAAGGTTTCTTGAAATCTTACCAGTTCAAACACTAAGAACACTCAGAAATACTAGAATAAAAAGAAAAAAATATTAATTTGCTTTTTGCCAAGTTTATGCAGTCTATGGTCAACTTGGTGCTGCTGGGGTGAGATTCAGAATGTCTAAGCTGGTTGTATCACACAATAGTCATAAGTTTGATTTTGGATACTGTTTCCTGGTCTTCCCTGCTTTTCTGTGTTGAATAGGAGTTCAGAGCTCTTGAAAAGCTGATTTAGTTTACAAAATATTATATGGATCTCTGCTATTGCAGAGAGAGAATTTGAATAAATATGATTATGATCGATCTTACTGATGTTTCACAATGTGTGCATGTGTACACTTAGGACTTAATTCAAGGTAATTGAATAAATTTATATAATTTAATTTTTAAATTAGACCTAATTCTCCATACTAGTGGTTTTCATATCTGTTTTTCCTGTCAGACTCCACTTCTAAGGCTCTTCAGCTTTGTGTGCTATTACCTTCTCAGTCACCCAATTAAATAAACACTAATCAGTTTATTTAATAAAATAGATTAGAGTGTCTGTCCTGGCCTAAGTTTATAACAGAGACAAACAGATTTTTAAGATGTACAATATGTTGTGCTAAAGTAAGCAATGGACTACATATTATCTGGAAATAGAGGCCTGACTAACCACTGCATGTTTTGGTGTTTGGGGAAAAAAATTGAGGATCAATTCATCACATCATTCCTATTTAAACCTGGGAAATAGAAAAGACAGATTTAAAAAAAAAAATCAACACATCTTCCATATTAAAATAAAACAAATACCCCTTTACATACAGCCTGTTTGGCAACATCTGGGATCAGTCTGCAGAACAAACTGACATTTATCAAGAACTGAAGCAATGAGAGGCTGACTTTCAAACATTATCTTTTAAAATATGCATCTCTGTTGAGGAATTTTCCAACTAATCCATCCATTTTGATAAACTAGACCTGTAAAGGAAGGATTATATGGTATTAGTGGTGACCCTGTAGCTGACACACTGTCACTACAACGTGGTGGTTTGTCTCTTTTGGGTTTCCTAGCCTAGTGTAAGATTTTTCTGATTTTTGCCCCACTTGGGCTGCATTCCCTCTTGGCTCACACAACAGTCCCAGAGCCAGTCCTACTCAGAGAAGTTTGGGATGGAAGGTTTGAATTCCACTGAAAGACAAGAGATTGTCTCAACAGGACTGTTCAAGCTGCAAGTTGCACCAGCCACAAAAGCTGCAGCTTTCTACCCTGTTTTCCTAAACACTCCACACATCACCAACTGCTCAGTAACTGGAGAAAGTCATTTTCAAAAGCAAGTAAAAAATTCACTTTATGCTAAGAATTACTATCTGGTCTATGAAAAACAGTGGAAAATCAACATTTGGCATTTGAAGGAATTTGTGGGGCTTAGGGTTTTTTTCTTTGTTTGAATTACCAAATCAATGGTTAAATACAGAACACAATATAATTTTAATAATTTCTTGGCCTTGATATGAAAATTTTTAAATCACTGTAGCTTTTTCCTTCGAAACAGTGTTGGCAAAGATGAATGTTTCAAACTGTGTTTTGAAATAGATCCACAGTTAAGATCCAAGGAAATCACTGAACATAAATCAAGGCAGACTTGGATGCACAGAGTGTATTTTGAAGAGGACTCCAGAGTAAATATAAAGTGATGCTGCTAACAGTGGGCCTGATCAAGCTTGACAAACTGTTTCTTTTCAAAGGCACGAGTCAACAGCAAGGTTATGGGCAGTGTCCACAGTACCTACAGAAATAATGAAGGGCCTTACTGAACAAGAGTTTTACAATGAATAGATGATGAAATATTTATTTATTTGTTTGTTTATTTATTCCCAATTTAGGAACATAGCCTTATACAGAAATTTTGAGACCTAAGCAGAAGCAATACGTCTATTGTAAATTACTTTACAATAAGGCACGAGGCAAATTTTTTTAAATTTAAAATATTATAACCTTTTAAAAATCTTAAGTCAGTTCACCTGGAGAAGCAAGACTCAAAATTTTTAAGAGTTAACAGAGATACAAGCACCAAAAAAAAATAGGGTTTTTTCTACTCAGTTAAAACATTTCATGCCTCACCAGACCTTTCTTATCTTTTTTAAAATTTGTTGTTTCAGAAGAAAAGCCCCAAGCAGCAGTTAATATTTTTTACTCAGACTGATCAAAACTTATTTTGACTTTATTTTTGGTTTAGTTTCCGAAATGAAATTCAGTCTTTCCAAGACCTTTAGCCAACTTATGCCTCATTGTTAAGATGTGTTTAAAGATTTATTTGCATAAAATTTCTTGGAAAAGCAATGAAGCTTTAGGAGATCAAAAATCTCTCTGAGATTTCCTGTAAGGCCTTTGCACAGTACTGGTCAATCACAGAGGTCAATCTCTCCCTTATGAGCTATCTAATATTAGATCTTGAAATCCATATTTAGAGACCAAAATCTTTGGCCTGATTTTTAACAAGATTAGCATTTCTTACCTAACTGCAGAAACTGAAGTTCAAATAATTTGCCTTACACTCACTTCTCTCTCAATGACATAAAAATGAGAAATAAATGTAAATTAAAATGGGAAATAGAAGACTTCTGAGCTTCCCAAATGCACTGTGAGGATAAAATGTCAAGTCTGATGAATCTTACTATGATGTACATTGTGAAAAGTTTATCAATAATATATAAGGAAAGTATTAGAGGCAATGTCACTGTAACAAAGTAGATTAAAATAGCTCTAACTGCTTTGAAAAACACCTTTCTTTCTCCATCTGCCCTATCAGCTCATATCCAACCAACCAGCATCTCTCATGCATATATCATTATTCTCAGCAAGTAACAAGAACAGAGAAAACATTTCTGCCTTTTATAATATTTCTTGCATTAATTGAGACTAAAACTCTAAGAGAAAAGTCACTGCTCTGTGGAGGAGCTGTGGGCTAAAACAAGAACAGTGGCATCACAATGACAAACTAAAACTACAGCTCCTCAGGATCACTATTAAAATCCCTTTCTCCATCACATCCATGCTTGCTTGCTCTAAAAGATGCCCTTATGATATCTAATATTTTATCTAGGAAACAACAGCCAGTCCATAGAAACAGCCACATTTTCTGTAGCATCACCACTGGAATTTGGCCTGGGAAATACTCACCAGAACCTGCTGGCTCTGAAACTCATTTGGTTTCCAGTTCCTGAGCTATAACCAACCCTGAACAGAGAGCAGCTAAGAATAAAAGTTATCAGGATACTAAAGATGACATGTGAGTGTCAAGGCTACTGATTAATAAACAAAGTGATGAATTGTCAGGTGGGATAAAATACAGGCACATGGCTGCCTTAAAGTTAATTAATTTCCTTCTCTCCTTTGCACCCTTGTTCAAAGCTCTACAAAAGAGGTGAAATAATGGTTTTTACAGATTTATCTTCCCCCCAGACCAGATGTGTTGATCTCCCTTAGGTTCTTTAAACAGAGTGAAGGCAGATTTTAATCTTCCTGTGCCCACTGTGGCAGCTGTATAAACACTTAATTAACATAAGAATGGTGATAAGTATGTGCTATTAAAATTGGGAAAGGGGGGGGCAGTGTTTTTCTGTATCCTTTATATCTCACTGCATTTTGTGCTATGAGTAGGTGCTAAATTGGGAATGAATAAATGCATTTCAAACCCACACTTGGCATCCAGTGTATGCTTGTTCTCTCACAGATGAACCAAATTTTTAGATTGACAATTTTTGCATCTGTTCAGTGCCAAGGCAAGTATGTTGTTTAATACAAATTTGAAAAAATACAGAAAGAAAAGTTGTTGGTTTTTTTTCTCTAAAAAAATAGAAATCCATATTCTTAAAATGCTTTTTATTGCAGTTTTCATTTGCATAGAACTCAGGCTATGGTATATAGTGTCTGTTAACTTACTACTAGTATGGCAACATGGTGAATTTTCTTTTAGGAAGATTATGAGTTACTTTTTCTTCGAGGCCTTTAGCAACTTTAAATTCAACTGCTTTCCTTACCTTTCTCTTAATACTTCACTAGAAATTTCATTACTGTCATTTTCATATTCATTTCTGTCTGCTGCTCATTAGGGATATAGACATTGTCCCTACTCTTCTAAAGTACTAAGTTATAAAATTGAACTGGAAAACTGGCATCTCATCAGTTTCCTTGGTTTCTTCCTTTTCATATACACACGAGCACATAAAGCCTTTTCTGTAGGCATATGTATATATATATATGTGTGTGTGTATATATATATATATATCTTTGTGTGGCTATACTTATATAAATAGATACATTTATATATATGTGTATGTATAAATAAATGCTTCTTTCCTGCACCAGCTGTCACCTCTGAAGCATATGCCTGGCCAGAAATCAGACAAATTCTTTTTGAAGCAGATACATCTTCTATTTCCATAGTGAGTTGGCAGGAGGTGGTAGTAAGGATTAAGAAATTGGTTCTATTCTTGCTAAGAGCCAACTGGCTGGGAGGATGCTTTGGGGCATTGTGGATGTGATACGTTGGTAGTTCCTGAACTGAAGAGAAAGAATGAATTTGTATTTGGATATCTGAAATGTCTGTCTGTTCCATGCTCATCACACAGCTACCTTGCCTTCCTCTCTGCAAGGATTCTGGAAATTATGTCTAATGGCTCCAAGCCAAAATCTGACAGGCTTTTCTTCACCTCTCTGACATATGTACTGCACATCCAGGCTCTTTGCAGCTTCTTCAAAATTAAGAAGGTTAAGTTTTTCTCTCAGATGTCAGCACACAACTATCATTACCCTGATTTTAATCTTATTCTGGTTTAACTTCTGCATAACCTCTTTGCAAATAGCAATGTGTCACGGACAGAGGAAATTAAAACTTGGACAGAGCCTTTTAGCCAAGCACCAATAACTTCATTAAATTACATTGCCAGTAATGTAGAGAAATCAGGAGGGACAACAGACAGTTCCTGCTAAGATCTCATCTTCATTTCCATTCTACATGCAAACTGAGTTCTGGATTTTCAGTAGGTGAGGAAACATAAAGATCCACTTAGGTGTGCTAATGTTCCACCCTCTAACCCCTGCAGACTAGATGCTGCTCTAGCACACTCAGGTTTGTTCAAGACCATGATATCATGGTTTGGTCTTTAGTCTGAGCCTTCCACTAACTGAAGTATTTCCTGCCCAGAAATGAAGTGATTACCTGTGACACAAGATGAAGTTACTTGTCTCTGGTGGCTGTGTGATATGGACAAGTCTAGAGCTAAGCCCTAAGTTCCTGTTCCTACTCTCTTTAAGAGTATGGGGGCTGTCTGCATGTGTCAAGGGCTGCTCACACTGCTAAACCAGCTCTTTGCAATCAGATTCTCTAGTTCTGTGCTCCAGCTGCATCCCAGCCTGGAGCTGTCCTAGAGCATGTTCCACTCCCTGCAAAAACATCAGAGACATGGAGTGTCTTCCTCAATTGATAACTTACATCCCATCCATATCTAATGCCACAAATAAACCAAGGATGAAGGAGTGAAAGTTTTAAAAGAAGTAAGGGAAAGACAGAGTAGAGAGTGATCAGCCTGCCTCTCCAGTGTGGAAGCACATCTCTCCTAATCAATCCTGCAATTAGTTAATGACGGGCCATTGTGGGCACTGGGCACATGTGAAGAATTTGCTTCTTCAAAGACTGTTAAAAAATGCCTGTTCACATCACAACAAAAACCCAAAGGGTAATCACAGGAGCATGCCCCAAAGCACAGGGGAACGTTCCAGACAGCAAAACACATCACAGGCCATTCACCTGGCAGGTGAGTGCCATTTGAGGAGCATCTGGCTTGGGTCACAGGTGACAGCTGCATGTGCTACTGCCACAGTGCTTCTGCAGGCAAGCAGCAAAATGAACAAGCAGCAAAACTTGGCATCAAACACCCCTGCATGGGAGTTCCTGCTTACCACACACCAGCAGCCCTGAAGTTCTTCTATGCTGACTCCAAATTCACAGCACTATAATTGGAAGCAGCTCCAGGTACTGTCACCACTGATCCCTGTTGACAGTGATCAAAATTACTGCATGAGCCATGATGGTTTGAACTGAACAGACAGCACCTATAACTGAGAACCAAACCAATTTCCCATGTACAACAGAGTGGGCAAAATGGGAAGCACAGGCATAATGACTGCTAGTGAGTGGGTTACACATTTTTATTCATTTGCTTGCCACAGCTTTCAAATGTCATAACAAAATAGAAGACATTGACATTTCCCCAAGAGCACATAGAAAGTTCTTAGTCTCCAATTACTGCAGAGTTAAGCTAAAATTCATGAGTGCAGTAAATTCTGACATTTTTGCCTTTTAGATTAACTTTTAACTGCTCCTGAAAATGGACAGGCATCAATTTTCAGAATTTACCCTACTTTATTTACTTTATTTTTTGTTAGTTCACAGAAAATGTATGTAGGCACAAGCTCTGGCAGTTGCCGTGGCCTCTTTGCTGCAGGTAGAAAAAATGTTCCTCCATCCAGTTAAAATTGATACAGTGTGTTCTTTTCTACTGAGAAAAATAGGTGGTAGCTTGAAAACAAATTACACCTTAAAATATCCTGCTCAGTGACGAGTGGAAATCAGAATCATGTAGACCTCAAACGAGTAATGCACCTACATATACCTTTCACAGAAACTGACAGGATGAAGAACTATGCAGTTCCTCAGGTCTACACTGACAAGAGAGGAATTTCCTTCCTTCCTTCCTTCCTCCCTTCCTCCCTTCCCTCCCTTCCTTCCCTTCCTTCCTCCCTTCCTTCCCTTCCTTCCCTCCCTCCCTTCCTCCCTTCCCTCCCTTCCTTCCCTTCCTTCCTCCCTTCCTTCCCTTCCTTCCTCCCTTCCTTCCCTTCCCTCCCTCCCTCCCTCCCTCCCTCCCTCCCTCCCTTCCTTCCTTCCTTCCTTCCTTCCTTCCTTCCCTCCCTTCCTTCCCTTCCTTCCTCCCTTCCCTCCCTTCCTTCCCTTCCTTCCTCCCTTCCTTCCCTTCCCTCCCTCCCTCCCTCCTCCCGCCCTCCCTCCCTCCCTCCCTCCCTCCCTCCCTCCCTCCCTCCCTCCCTCCCTCCCTCCCTCCCTCCCTCCCTCCTTCCTTCCTTCCTTCCTTCCTTCCTTCCTTCCTTCCTTCCTTCCTTCCTTCCTCCTTCCTTCCTTCCTTCCTTCCTTCCTTCCTTCCTTCCTTCCTTCCTTCCTTCCTTCCTTCCTTCCTTCCTTCCTTCCTTCCTTCCTTCCTTCCTTCCTTCCTTCCTTCCTTCCTTCCTTCCTTCCTTCCTTCCTTCCTTCCTTCCTTCCTTCCTTCCTTCCTTCCTTCCTTCCTTCCTTCCTTCCTTCCTTCCTTCCTTCCTTCCTTCCTCCCTTCCTTCCTCCCTTCCTTCCTCCCTTCCTTCCTCCCTTCCTTCCTCCCTTCCTCCCTTCCTCCCTTCCTTCCTCCCTTCCCTTCCTTCCTCCCCTCCACTCAGATTATATTTTGTTTAAAAACTGAACAAACTTGATCCTATGCTCCAGATGTCATATCCAATCAGATGTGGATAGGAAAATACAAATCAAAATTTTGCAGCTCAGAAAACACCTCCTGCAAGACATTACATAAAATGAAGGCCGTAGATTGAGATTGGAATTAATTTCCTCAAGAAGATGGCACCCAAGTGGAAAGGTATTCTGCTGTCAACACCCTCACTGAAACTGTGATTCAAATATTGGCTCTTCCTTGAAACCAACAGGCAATTACTTAGTACATCACAATGAATCCTTATTGCCCTTCTGTAATTATTTAAGTGAATGAAAAGAACTCAAACTGTTTCTGAACTGAGGATTTCCAAGGGGTTAAAAAGGAAGATGGAGATTGCATAAGACAGGCTCACGGCAAAGTGTTTCAAGGTTTGTCTTCTCTTTACCAGGACAGGCTGGGGAGTTCTTGAGTTTGGGATTTATTAATTTATTATTAATTATGCTTCTATTTAACAGCTCCTTAATAGCACAATATGGGGGAAAAAAAAGTTCACCCTAGGTATTAAGGACCAGAAACTAGAAACTTCCTTGTGCTCCACTGAAGTCCTAGCTCAGAATGAATTCCCAAGCACCCTCTAAACAGCAGAGTTGTTGCCTAAAAGGAAGCTTGGCTAGTTTGGTTGCTGGAGATGGCACAGATGGCCATTCTACCCTCCAGAGAACGCTTTGATCACCAGACTGCAGAGAAATGACATCTCTTGGCTCCTCTGACAGCCAGTCTTGGGAGAAAGCAGTGGGACCTGCAAGACAAACCCTACAAAGGCTCCTCCTACACTGTCTGAGAGCTCAAGGAGCAGAGGTGACAGGAAACCTTGTTTTGCTGCCCCTTGTAGGACCTGTGTAGTCTGGGGATACTGCTCAGCCAGGACTGAGCCAGCACACAGACACTGATGCAGAATTGAGAGTTCCATGCAAGGGGAAGGAGACTCGGAGGTCAAACAATTCTACATGGAAAGTTAATTCAAATATGCAGTTTTCTAACCTGTATCCATGTCTTCTAGATAGCCCCTGCAATGGGATTGGATCCTGGAAAACCAAGATCTAATACTGCAGGGGATACAGTGAGAAGGCAGAAACTAAAAAGTGACCTCCTAAAGGCATTTTTAGAAGCACAGCTTGTATTCAAAAATCCATGCAAAGTTTCAGATTGAGGCTGTGAAGATCATTATAATTATTTGCTAACTGGTACATCCCAGCCTTTTGGTGACCTTCTGGAATATGCATCCTGCTGAAATTAAAATCTTTACAGAATCTATTACATAAGCTTTGAAACACTCTCAAAGGCACTGAATGCACACTCTGGTCAGGTGAAAAAAGAAATGGGAGTTTGCATTTACAAAGCCTTTTCACTTAAAGCAGCAAGGTACCACCTTGTATTACCTTTAAGGACTGCAGTAAAACACTTTGTAAGGGATCTTTCAAGGGGACACTAAAGCAATGAAATGGTGGCAGGAGTAACTATGCAGAAAAGTTTTTTGCAAATAACGAGAAATATCTACTGTCATTGTGCTGTTTCTTGGCATGGACATTTATAAGAAAATCCTTTTTATTTTGCTGCATTTTCTGTGAATGATTTAGGGTTAGAACAGAACTTTCAGAGGAAATGAAAAGTGCTCATTTAAGTTTCAGATATTTTATAATCAATTAAAACTTTGTTTTGGGGCTTTGGTTTTAGTCCCTCCCCTTCTACCTAAGAATCTTTTCTCATCACTCCTATACTATTAAAATATGAAAGAAACCAGACTTTGTTCCCTGGTGCTGGTCATTGCATATGAAATATTGTAGAATGGTTATGTCAAGATGATAATTTACTTTCCCTTGTAACAAATTGTCAGTTACAATTTTTGCCATTTCATCCACCCTTTTTTTACAGGCTACTTCTCAGCACACCCATGCAGAACAAATTCATGAGGTTTAGACAATTTATTTACCCCCATGTGATTATTGTCAGTAATTTCTGAATACTTTTAATCACTAACCAAGTTTCATGTTTATTATGTAGCTGCCAATTCTATAGTCCTTACAAAAGCTTTGATAGGATTTTAGCATTTCTGCTTTTGGCATCAAGGAAATTTAAAGTCATAGATATAAATCTTCTGGAAGATTTCTTAATGAAAAGCCTAGCTGAAGAGCTGAGAACTGAAGAACCACCTAGACAGCAATATCCTTTTGAGTGCCAAGTATGTCACAGTTAGCAGTGTTGTAAACCCTGTGACTTTCCCTGTGAATGAGACTGACTGCTCCTCTGTCCTTGTTAAAGGAAATTGTCCCCACTCTGGACAGGCACAAAGCAGAATGGGGATTCATATGGAGAGAAGGAATGTATTCCTACAGCTCCCAGATTGAATGACAGATTTTTACACCTACATGCTGAGAATGGTGGCCCAAATTCCTGGTTCCAGCAGAAGTGAGGACATTGATGAGTCTATTTTAGTGATTAGAGTTGCTTCTTAAATTACTAAAAATATAACACAGAGGTGTAGCAGGTTACTTGAAACATGTGATTTTAAAATGTGTGTTATTCTCCTGAGCTTTATTTGGTCTGCAGCAGTCATTCTTGGCTTCCACTTAAAAAAGGAAAGCCATCAACAACAGAAGTTAAATACATTAATCAGATCTGGGAATACTCCTGAGAGAGGAAACATGATAATGATAGGTATAAAATAGGTGTATAAAATATCAATAATGGTGTTTATGCACTTTGCAAGGTTTTACTGGGTAACGACTGCTCCAGCCTAGTTCATGTCCTAAAATCCAGGAGTGTGGCACCTAGAACTTCGTTTAGTGAATTGAAGAGCAGTTTTTACAGTGGTGGGTTTTTTCCAAACCCAGCCAAAGAGAATAGATGTTGTGGGTTTGTATTTTTATGGTAGCATTTGCCTGGGGTACAGGTATCTGACATTGAATTACTGCCTCTGAAAGGAAGAAGGTCCACACACAATTTCTCAATCAGAAACTCAATTAGCCACTACTCCTAATGCTGCCTCTCTCTTCTCTTTATTCTGTTGTTTTAATGCATAATTCCCTTATCTTCCCAGCTTTATCTGATTTTATCTACCTTGTACACAGGCTAGAGGAGCCTGTTTTTAACACAGATAGTGCCTTTGCTGTTTGCTGCAGGCCAGAGAACCCTTCTCATCTGAGAGCTGCCTGGCATTCACAGGGGCTGAGGCTCTGTCCTCCATCCCCAGGCAGAGCTCCAAATTCAGAAATTACTGTCTCCTGGCATCCCTGTGGTGTGCCACCAGGGACAGTCAAGGAAGAATGGAAGAGTCAGTATTTGTGGGACTAGGGCTGTAATTTTCTGTCACAAATTCCAGGTTTTCATGCAGAAGATATACAGGAAATAAAATAAAAAGCAAAAATAAAATTCCTATGTGAACACTTGACTAATTCTGTCATTCACAAACAAGGTTTCCCAGGTGTTATCCCACACAGAGAAAACAGCAGGGAGTCAAGCAGGTGCAGTTTGAGTCTCCTGATCTCTCAGATCTAATTTTTGCAGTTGATGTAACCATTGCAGCATTGTGTAAAGCAAGTCAGCATAAGCCAATTTGGTTTACTTTAGTTTTTATTTTGACAATAGACAAAACCAGTTCAGGGTTGCTGGGAGAGCCTGGGCTGCTGCTCCTCCCTCCCAAACACAGCATGAATTTTGCACTCCCTGCCCAATGGTTCAGGTCTCTCTCCCTTGGCTAGAGCCCCTGGCCTTGCTCCTGATTACAAAATTATATATGGCTGTACCTACACAAGGAAAGAGAAGTCTCATGTCCTAGTAGTTCACTGTCTAATCAGGAATGAAGGAGCTGTGCTACTTTTAGGAAGAAGGGCCTGCAGGCAACTTTTAAAGCCTCAGGCAACCAAGGGAGCAGAGAGGCTGAGACAAGGGAAGTGCAAAACACCCAGCACTCAATGGGGAGAAGGAAGCTCTGAACTCTGGTCTTGGCCACAATCTCTCTAATCATTACCAGAGCTCCATCTTAGAGCATGGGGTGCTACAGATAATTTGTGTGCTCTGGGAGTTCTGTATGAGGTAGCAAAGAGATAAGGCAAGACCTTCAGGCATCTCAAAAATCAGGCACAGAAAAAGGGTTTTACATGTATTAATTCCATTCCATTATTGCTTATCTATCATCAACATAAAAATCAAGTCTTGAAAGGAAGTCTGCATCACTTCTTTTCAAAGGTGTTTTTTGGTGTAATCAACGTGAAGATGCTGCTAAGGTCTTAATAGAAAATAATGATTTGCCTGAGGTGAAAAGCCAAGCTTCTCCACCAGCACCAGTTTTGGAAAATTTAAGTTTATATAATAAACACTCTGGACACGTTGAAATATCAAGCATCTCTTATTTCTTGCTTTTCTTGACACAGATTTTCTCTATTGATAAGTTGGCAAACTCAAACTACTGAGTGCCATGCAGCAACAAAAAATCCTTAACAGGACTGATTTTTATTTTTTTTCCTGGTTGCAGCATCTCAAATCCCTCACTGCTTCCTCTTAAGTTAGTGTACTTTAAAAATGTCCTTTCAATTTAGTAAAGATCCCAAAGTATGTTAGAAGTAGCAAGGGAGGAGTCATAGATGGAATTTTCTCTTCCTGGATTTAAGAACTTCTGGAAGATGCCTGAGATGCTGGATGACAAAATCTTGTTTCCTTAAATAGCTCAAACCTCAACTTCATAATGTCTCTGATTCATCAGACTCCTGCAAGGTCTTCTTTCCTTGATATGTTTACTATATTTAAGGTAAAAACATGGAGTTTTTTTACTCTGAACTTACTCTATATTCAACTCATTTTATTCTAAGGGCTCAAACACAGGATTGGGTGTTAGCAAGTGACTGCACCAGCAGAACCAATGTGCATCCTCTAAGCTGCTGGCAAACAGAGTGATGCAATCACAAATTGCTCCTGAAGACCTAAACTGTGGGAGTCTGTATTGGGGTGGACAGTCCCCAGGGACAAACTCAGGCACTCTGTATGTGCTGGTTTAAAACTGCAGTTTACTGTAAGGGCGTGGGTATACAGAGTCCTGCTAAGAGCTGCCAGCCACAGCCCAGAATAGGACAGAGAGAGAATGGGGTAAGAGAAAGAAGTAAGAGAATAAGAGGGTGAGAGGTAAGAGCAAGAGTAAGAGAACAATTTCCCGTTTACAATACAATAAATCTTCTTCTATGTTGCATATTCTAATTTCCACTAACCAATTCAACACAAGATACAAATTCTATAGCATTTACAGCTTATAAGAATTATTACATTAGCATAATGTGTTATACTTTAAACTCTAAAAACTACTCTTTGGACCCTGGCAGGGTCTTCCCTGACCTTTGGACCTGCTCTCCAGCAGAAGACATTGTTCTATCAAGAGGGGATTACTTTCAGCTGGCCATCCTATTGTCTTCTAGTTATTTAGTAAATGAGGTTGGGTATCTCAAAGATGGCTTTCCTTCCAATCTCGCTTATGGCTTCTATATTGTCAGAATCTAGACATTCATATTTGTAAGGTTTTCCTGGTTCATCTTTACCAAGACTAAACTATGATGCTCCCAAAAAGCCCAGTGCTAGTTCCAGGTATCCCAGCTGGCTTCTTATTTCTAAAGCAAAAGCAGCAGCACAGACTTGTGGCCTTTGGGCATTGCTTAGAAAGGCAAATACTGAGGGCTCACTTATATTCACTTATAAACTCATGCATCAACACAGAGAATGCACACATAAAATGACATTGCAGAATGGGCACAGTCAGACATTTTAAAAGATGACCATCTGTGATAGCTATTAAAATTTAGTGTATGGTGTTAGGTCATTACAGGTGTCCTGGTAACTTTAGTGAGATTGAGAGAAACTGACAATTATTTTTCAGATGCTTAGAGAAATAACAACGGGTGTTCAACTAATAAAATGAAATATTCCAGCCAAGGAGATTTCTAAGAAATCTGCCTCCTGTCATGCATTGTCTGGCTTCCAGCATCAAATAATAAAATATCTTTAGTCATAAAATGCAAAAGTTTTTTTATATAAATTTGCATTCTGACATTGAATCTGAAAGTACTCTTTGCTGACTGTGTACTGTTTAGTCTTTCTATCCTAATTTTATTTCTTACTGCTGTCTAAAGCTGATTATTTTGCTCATCTCTGATCCCAGCATCCTTTAACACTTAAGTAAGAATCCTGTTTTTCTAATAAATACAAATAACACATCTGAATTAACTCAACCATAGTTATTGAAAATATGGAAATAAACATTTATCACTTGACAATTTGGAACATTACTTTTTAGCCACTATGGAGGCATATACATGACTGTAAATAAAATTTACATTTTAGTAATAAATTGTTATGTTTATTCTTCACAAATGGAATCTTACTATGCACATCATACTTTACGTGATGAGAAACAACCTAGGATGATCAGTGTTAACTGAAGGCACATGTGAGACCTGGGAGACTTTTGAGACTTTGTCTCACAGGATGCCCCAGCAGCAGAATCCAGGCAGCCTTTCTGCCATGTGCAGTGAGAATGGTGACAGCTCCCTGGCACTGCTGCACCTGCACAACTCCTTCTGGGAGGCTGCAAAACAACACAAAAGTTTCTTTGTGTGTCCAGCTTGCGTTTCTAACAGCTGCAGAAAAAAGCATTGAGGAGTGCTGGACAAAATGGTGACATCATACCTGCTAAGACCTTTGATCTATATAAACTGACTTCTAAGCTTTCCTACAATTTTTATAATAATAATTATTCATTTCTATAACTTTTTTCCAATATATTTTTCCATAATAATCACTCCCCTAAGCACCTCTATCTAAATAGTGGAATAAACACAAACTTCATTTATCTCACAAAAATTCTTATCACCAAACATAAACTGTGTTGATTGTAAATATGCCACTAAGAGAGTGGGAAAAAAAAAATAAATGAAATTGCATTGAATTCTCTGTGGGAATGAAGCTAGCTATAACCATAACTGCAGAAATACCTTGTTGGGAGGGCATCTTTTGGTTTAGTTTCATTTTTTAAGTTTTTCTGTCTTCAGCCATGTCTGTTTTCCCTGGGGCATTTTCCCACAAGATTCATCCTGCATCTTGTTTGCTCATTAGCAGCAGGCATGAGAGGAGCCCAGCTCAGGTGAGATGAACCTCTGCTGCTGTGCTCCACAGCTACAGGTGTAGCAAGGACCAGAACAGTGGAATGAAAGCAAAACAAAACAAGGCAAAAAACCTCCATGGCTCAGCTCACTCTTCAACATTTCTGCCAGCTTTGCTGTATATTTAATAATTAAATCTAACAAAATTTTGTGTTGCTGTGGGACACTACCAAGCATAAGCACTGTGATGTATAACATAGTCAAGGGAAGAAATTTTGTTGAAAATGTAATCTGGGGTTATTAGAATTAACTATATCCTTCTCTTCCATCAGGTACAATACTTGGCAACTATGGTTTTATATTTTTAACAATTAATTGGCTGATTCTCTGGGCCTGTTATGGAAAGGCACTTTAAGGCCTGATGAATTTTCATGGGGAAAAAAGACAAAGAAAAAGCACATTCCTGATTCCTCTATGACTCAGTAAGAATTCATTCTTTGAATTGTTGGCACAACACTGTGTATTAAAAGACAAATCCTCAGGGACAGGGAGCTAGTGTTTCAGTAGACCACCTCCTTGAAGCTGGCTTTTTAAAAGAGTGATAAAGCTACTTCCCACAAGAAAACAATTGTTTCCCATACTTTCCAAGAACTTATTGGAGAGAGTGTAATGAATGTATGAAACATAAATCATAACAGTAAGCCAACCCAGAAAGCCAGAACTCCATTCCTCTGATAATTATAAGAAATACAAAAAGAGAAAACTTGTTTAACTAGAGCCTGTTCATTCAAAGCACGAGAATAGAACACATAGTGAAGAGCAAAATTATTAAAAGAATAGTACTGAAATTTAGCATAGAAACTGAGATCACTTCAGGACAATTTCAAGTTCTTCCTCACCTCTTCACAGATCTCAAGATTCCTCCATCAGTCTCTCTTGTTGTGGGCTCTCAGACCTGCCTACTCAACTGCTTTACCCTTACAACCTTCACCTGTAGCCACTTCACCTTCTCATAAATTCTACAGCTCTCTTCTGAGTGACTGCCTTGCAATCCTACTGATCTCCTTGCAGCCTCCTGTACACCACAAATGTCTATGCTCCAAACAATGTTAGTTTTCTTGCATCTTTCAGTGCATGCAGAAGGTTCAGTTCAGCCCTATGGTCATATCTCTAATGCACTTTTGCTTCATTACCAGGGTGATTCAGTACTGGGAAAACTGACATCTCCCTAACTTTTGATACCTTCTGTCAACCAGTACAGGATCAGATTTGTTTCTTCTTCTTATCGCTCCTTCAGGAAAACATATTTATATGAGCAGCCTTTAGCTGTTGTGATTAAAAAGCAGCAGAGCTCCAGCACAGGTGCCACATGCCAGCAGGATGTTTTCTAGAAGAGCTACTGCCAGATTTGCAAATAAGCCCTGGGAATTCAGAGATGGGCTGCAGGGTTTGCATTGTAATACTGGCTGAATTGGTCTGTTCTGCTGTGCTGCTGTTATCATCCTGATCAGCCCAAGGATATCCTTGTGGAGGCTATGCTGTGTAATATCCCAAACCTTTTAACATGGTAATGTAATATATTCCAGCTGCAAATTTTCAGAATACTATGGAGTACCATCTCAATAATTATTCAATATAGGGAATTTCTTCTGCATGGTCTTGTCATCTGTGATAGGGGAAAACTACAGCACCAACAACTTGACAACTTAGGGTCAAAAACATGCATTTCAAACAATTGAGTATTATAGCATGCAAACTCTCAAGAAAACACATACTTTGGTCCTAACAGGGCAAAGGTACTGTAACTGGGATGCTGGTTCACATAAAAAGAAAACAAGATCTTCACAGGTGTTACACTCAGCCAAGTTTTGAAGAGCTTTCACTGAAAATTGAACACATACCTGCATTAGTGATCTTAAGTACTCCTCCAGGCTTGCAGGAGAATCAATTTGAAAACAAAAGTGTCTGGTTAGGTGCTAAAGAGTGACTTATTTGCTTGGAAGCAAATATTTTTGGTGACACAAATGCATTTGACATTTCCTGGTAGGAACACTATTTATCTTTTAAAAGATCAGAAAATAAACATATTTATGTGCCTGTTTACCAAAATACAATCTGAAGTTTTGCAAGGGTAGAGGACGAGATGTATTGCTCTGTGGCATGACTCAGGCTCTTCAGTGAACACCTACAACTACTGTTTGATGAATATTCAAAATTTCCTCCCATATCTGAATGGAAACTGGATTTTTAGAGTCATATTTTGATGGAATCTGATCCCTTGCCATAGACATGGAACAGATATTTTTAGTAAATGGTTTAAAATTTTACTGAATAACAGATATTTGGAAAAAGTGGAGTATGTATAAGGATTTACTTCCCAATTTCTTACTTTAAGTAAAATATTTATGAAATTGGCATTTTTCTTTAGAAGTGTCTGGTTTGCTTATTGACTTCTGCCTCTTCTGTTTCAAACTTCAGATAGCTCAAAAACCTTAATATTTTGGCTCCTCTGGGCCAGGGAAGGTCTGAGGTGACAGCAGATCAATGCAACATGTAATGTTTTCAGTACAGACAGAATAGTCTGTGTTTCCTTCCACATCTGCCACATTACTGCTCATCTGGCACAGAGACTGCAGACTGCAGCTACCTCCAGATGAAACAAGAGAACATTTTGGGCAGGGTCCACGCTGTGTGTTTTGTTGTGGCTGGGATTTGGGAAGTAAAGCTACAATAACAGATAAAACAGGTTTTGTGGTTGTATTTCCTTCCAACAAAAGTGCAACTAATGTAAAGTGCTTAATAAAATAGGACACGATAAAAAATGTTCATAAGAAAAGGTATATTGCAATAAGAAAATAAGCTAGTGAAAAAAAAGGGGTACAGTCAGCCAACGAAAGAAACTAGAAAAGTAATTTACAACAAAATCTTAGCTTAGTGTCACCCCAAACCACTAAAAAAACATCCAGTCTCACCAAAAATGTTCACTGGTTATTTTTCAAGACACACATTTTGATATATATATATATATAACTAAACTCAATTCCTGGCCAAGCCAAAATCAGTGCTCAACATTATCTAAAATATTCTAAAGTACTCCGTCCTCTCAGATTAGCAAAATATGCTATAATAACAGGAATCTTGGAAACAGGTATTCATCAGGATAAACACACTCAAAAGTAGATGGACTAGAATCTGTCAAGTGGCACAATGAATTAATTAGGTTCAAGATATTAAATGCTAAAGAAAATAAGTGGTATTTGTGCAAGACTTGAAGGACTTCCCAAAAGCACTAAAGCACGTTGTTCTTCAGCTCACCATTTTGCTGCCACATCAGGCAGCAAAAAGAAAAAGATGCATCACTAACACAAAGATAGATTTCACTCCTGTTATGCTCTCACAGTCAAGAACTCAGGATGAAGCAGCAGAAGAAATAAATTAAAAATATTTAGTAATCTATTGAAAGAATACTGCACTACTCCTTCAACAGCAAAAGAACAGCAATGCTGCAACAAATTTTCTAGGAAGCACTAAAAAGCTAAACAAAGCTATAGAGGAGAAAAATAAGAACTGTGATATATCTGATGAATATATGGTTACTGGTTTAGATAACCCTGTTTTCCTTGGAAGCTTATTGCAGTAATCATCAGTCACTTTCCCCCCATTCATTTAATTTTTTAACAAACCTAGGGAAAGTACATGATCACTGCTCCTCATCAGAAGGGAAGGTTTCCAACTTTCAGTTCCTGAAGAAAAAAAAGCCAAAACAGAGAAAGTGGGAACATGTTGTTTAATATCTTGGAGGTTGTCTTTATGACCCAATCCCCTCAGCATGGAGCAGGCTGTGGCAGAGGTGTGTGATCAAGAGGTGTGTGATCAAGAGAATGATCTCTTTGGGTAAAGCTGAAACTCCATCAGGTCGTGAAATCAGCAACAGTGAGAGAAAACTTCCTTTATGCCCCTCAGAGAGGAGCTGGGATCTGCTCCCTTGTGAGGTACCACTGCCTGTGCCCACAGCAAGCTCTTCTGCATTGAGATCACCTTTTGAGCATGTCACAGCTGATGGATCCCACGCTGCTGTCCTCTGGCTGCAGCCCAGCTGGAGATGCTCTAGAAGCAGGAACACACCTACCCTAATCTGCACACTGGCCTCTGAAACCCAACCTCTGTTGCACAACGGGCAGAATCCAGTTACAAATAGAAAGAATAAGTTTCTTTGCAAGCCATCAGCAATGCAACTATCCCTTTTGTGGAAAGTAAACTAAACAAGGAAAAGGAAATGCATGTATTTTGTAAGAATGGGAATGATAAATATGCACCCAATTTGTACAGGATAAAATGACATTTTACCTTCAAAATGGTAGGTCCTCATCTTCACAAAGTGACTTTTGATTTACTCAGCCATAAATTTGAAGTGCATGCAATAGAAGAATTCAATTTTGTAGACATATCAGCTACAACATGACCAAATAATGAAACTGTACCAAAGATACTCAATATTTTTTTTGCAGTCCAAACACCATATTTTTTGTTTTCTATTTCAATATAGACAGACAGTGATGGATTATTACAATTGTAAGTCCATAGTACACATCCTGTGTGGTAGCATAAGATAAAGATTTTTTTTGCCTTTTTTTCTCTGTATGTGCAGCTCCATGCCCAATTATTTGTGTCAAAATGACAGTACAGTGAGTTTCTACAGTATTACCTATGCTACAAAATCCTCTGGCACAAGTGATTTTTATGCTCTTTGAAATCTTGTGGTTGGTTAAGGGATATGGTAAAAATGCATGACTGAAAAATGCTTTCAGAGATTTATAATCTATTACTTGGATGCTGAGGCACATCTCAGTGGCAGAAATAGGGCATCTGATGCCCTTCAGCTACTCTGAGATCATACAGAGCTCCCGCCTGAACATATCCATAAGGCTCAGAACTGAAATTAAAGAGCAAGCAGAATTAATATGGAGTCTGCCTCTTCTGGCTAATGATGTACTAGAGAATTTCTTTGACTTCAGCTCTCTGTGGACAACTAGCCAGCAGTGTAAGTCACTCTGGTTTCATCACAGTGATGTATGTGTGCCTGTGGTCCACACAATGAAAACTGGAAATGCACCTTTCAGCATTGTTTCACACCTTCCTCATGCACATTTTGGCTTTACGTGTTCTCTGCAAGTGAATGTACAGGACAAGATTAATGACACTGTGACTCAGACTTCACCACAGCCAAACATTCAATGTCAGTCAGATTTCATCAGATTTGATGGGCTTGAAAAGAAAATTAAAATCACCTGCAAAGCAGGAGTTCTGCCTTTCAACCTCCATAGCACTGACAAATCTTTGAGTGTAATTCATTTCAGTGCCAACATACTTCAAACACGAACTAAAACTCTACATTAGCATTACTTAGGGATATTAGTACTAGTGTTCCAGCAAGAGCAACTGGAAAATATTTATATTCAGATTCAAATGGTTGTATAAGAGATACTAAACTATCATCAAACCCTAGCAGAGACATTCATTAGCAATTACATTTTCTTACAGTTTTCTAAAATGCAAGTCATGAAAATCAAAAGCACATAATTAAGAGCAGCATTCAAACAAGGGCTTTTATTTACATCTAGTCAACATTTCTGACATACATAATTGCAGGCCTTAATAAATATGATTTGATTTATTACAGATGCATAAAATAAGCATGATGGATATCATTCTGGTTCCATTTCTTTCTAGAGAAGAAAATGTATTAAAAATCAATTAGAGAAGGGACTAGTTGGTATAGGGAGCCAATAAAGAGATCCATCAGTACAGAACTATTAATTAAAAAAATATTCCTTTTTATTCAGGTCCTTAATTACTAAATTTTTTCATAATCAGTAGTCATATTTTAATCAAATGAACTTGTACATTTGTAAATATTTCACAAATTTTGAAAATAAACATACATCACAGCAATTTGAATTGCCTGGGTTTTGCTATGCTTTAACACTGTTTTCTTTGGATATGCTGTTTATTTGCTTCTTTTTCCACCATCTGCCATAATCATTTTTAAAAAGGGACACAATGAAAGGTAAAGAGTAGACAGAAACACATTTCACTAGGGCTTTATACGAACACCTCAGGAAAAGTTTTTAATTAAACAGAAGCTCCAGATGTCTCCATTTTGACCAGAAAACCCTTGTTTGGCCTGGGCTTGAGGGGCAGTGCCTGGGCTGGGCTCTGCTCACAAACACTCTGCTCCCAGCAATTCCTGCTGCCTAACAAGCTCCTGGGCTTTAATCAGCAGCCCTGGAGGTTTATCTTCCTTCCCTGAATAACAACCCAAGTGCAACAACATTTCTGCTGCTGAACTTCCAAGGAAAGTTATCAACCCTGAGTCCAAGACAGAAACTTACTGTGATTGAAGCCCAGGAGTCTTCAGGACTTATAAACAGTGAGCTACAAACCATTGATTGTTTTTTGATTAATGTAAAAACTAAATTTAAAAAATCAAAACAGCTACACTTTTTAATATATGTGCTACTAGACCCATGTCTACAAAACCAGTAATAGAACATTTTTGATCTTCATGATCTAAGAGGCCAAAAGCTCAATGGATCTGAAGGATTAGCAAGAAAGTCTTCCTCAGATATGCATGAAACACACTGGAGATGTGAAAAGAGGTAGGGTTTGAACGAGCTATTTGATTTCAGGTGAGAGGACAATTCATTATCATCCCTTTTCTTTTCCCACCTTCATTTTCCTAAGGCATCACTGGATTTTTATTAGTGTAGGATCAACATATAGACAATTTCCCTTTGCCACCTATGGAAGCCCCAGCACTGGCAAATGTGTTCTATAAACTACTCCTGTTGAATACACAAAATAAAAAAATATGAAATGCCCAATACCAAGCCAACAGCTTTTTCTCCTCATTGGTTAAACAAAAACAAATCCAAAACAATATTTTGTTTCTAAGAAACATGTCAGAATACATGAAAGCAGATTGCTTTCCAGTGAGGAAACCCCATTTTTACAAAGTAATTTCTCAGAGATTTGTACAAGTTATTTCTTCAAATTCATGCTCTCTGATGTGGTTATTTTTCAACTGTGTGTTTATTGAATGTAGAGGTCAATGGTTAGAGGGATGAATAACCTTGATCAGGTTTCAATACTGTCAAATAGCACATTAGATGGAGTGTCTAAATTCCTGTGATTAGCCAAGAACTGTAGTTCAAATTAACTCTTCCCCTTTCACCACAAAAAAAAAAAAAAAAAAAAAAAAAAAAAGAGAGAGAGAGAGGCAGAGGATGGGAAGAAAATTTGTTATTTTGTTGTTTTTCAAACTCATAAGTTTGTGTGGAGAAAAGGGAAATCGAGGAAACCAGAACAACTCTGGTGTATTTGAATTATTTTTTATCATGAGATTGGAAATGCTGAGTCACTTCTGTTCAATATATCTCTGGCAGCAAACAGAACACATGGTTATGAGTTTCACAAGGAAGATACAAGATTCTAGGAGTTTTATACTGATAAATGCTGAAGTACCTCATTTTACTCATGTTGGTGCTGAAATTGGGATGTGACAAGTTGTGATAGAAATGTTGGTACAGGCATCTGAACTTAGACCAGAGAAAGACTATCACAAAGGTTTGGAATGGTCCCAAAGGTAATAATCAAAACTTCTTAATTTAGGTTTGGTACCAAGTTCATTTGGCTTGATTTTATCTGGTCCTGGTCAGAAAACACCATGCACACTGTTTTATATGATTTTATATAAATCTGGATCTCAGCTAGCCTGAGCATCTGTGCTCTGAGCTAATTTTCATGGCACACCAGAGTCTGTTGATTGCTTACTGGAAGCACACAGGAACTGGAAAAGTGGTTGAGAAAAGCAAAGGATTGAGCAATTTGAAGCACAAAACAGCATTACCTGCAGAGGCACACCAAAATAGAGGCCTGCAGAATCACACCAAAATATAGTCCTGTCATTTTTGGCACATGTACATGTCCTACTTTCCTCTTAAAACCATAAGAGGCATGAGCTTTGAAGTGGAGAGAATCACAAAAACTATTTCAAGCATTTTACAAAATGAGAACATTTTATAGGATGTTCTCCAGAGGAGCTCCTTAACTCTGATACATGTGCAGTACTATTTTATACTCTTAGTCAGATGTTTGGTCTGACTAAGTGTAGTGTGGAGGACAAGACATCTGTACAAGTCCCTGTGAGAGGGTGGTGTTTGTGGTTCTCGCTATTCTTCTTTAATTATTATTTCTTCTCTTCATTTTCAGTATTGCTTATTTTCAATAGCATTTTAGTACTTTTCCAGGAGAGCAGAAGTTATCACCAAGATAGGAATTTCTCAGTGTATTAATAACTATTATGTATATTCTCTGAAAATAGAGAGTTCTTTGATATAACTCAAGCTAGTCAAAGAATTAGGAGAAACAGATTGATACTGAGCTAGTCTGAAGCTTGGGGGAAATGAAACAGATATAAATCCAGGAGCAAACATTGTTCTTTGTGATTCTGGCTTCTTCTGCAGGAGTCTCTCTCATATATTATCACCAAGATTCCTGTTTGAGGTAAATGCTCTACACTTACTTGTAATTTTCTAGCTAAATGCAATTGTTAAAAATAGCACTAAGTACTGAGCAATAATATAACTATATCTGAATATTGAACAGTGCTTAATTGCTGATTCCTCCTCACCTCACCCCTCCCCTCACTAGGGGAGTTCTTAGAGGAGCCTGAGTCACAAGACTAGTTCATGAGACTAGTGATCTAGATACTGAAATTATAGAACTGTGATTAAAAATAAACAGCAAATCAAAAAGAAAAAAAACTTTGGTTTATAGAATAAAATGTAGAATAATAATTTTTGAGCTAATTTGGAATACTAAAATGGAAGTGATAGACACTCCTTGTCTGATAGTTCTCTGGCATTCAGTTCTCTGTCCTAGTCTAACAAGAGAACCAGGTGTGAACTTGACAGTGGTAAAATTAGTTTGAAAATTCTTCTGTCATAATAATGATGTCCAGAGACAATATTTTAATAGGAATATTAAATAAAGGCATCTAAATAGCTTAAGCTAAACTAGGAAAAGGATTAGATATTTTAGCTATTAGATATTAGGTATTAGATATTAGATATCTGTGCTAGGAAAGGACTAGACTTTACAATGATCATGGCTCTTCAGTTTTATTTTATACTTTGGAAGAATCATCCAACCATAAGAAGGAGAAAGTAACAGTTGGAACAAACCAGGCATAAGAAAGTAAAACTCTATGGACAAGACATTGTAAAAAAACACTGCTAGAAGAAGCATCATCATATTTCATAAGTTTTCATGAATATTCAGTACAGTAAGAAATTCAGTAAGGAATTACTCAGTGGTGCTCTGGGAATAGCAGAAATAGTTCTCTAAGTATTCCAGGAGAAAGAACAATTTGGCATGCATTATGTAGAAGAAACTTCAAGTAATCTTTTAGTCTGAAAGTACTGGCAGATTTCCAAGGATCAAATATTTGGGTAAAACCATGTGCCTAGGGACTGATCAAGGGTATACTTTTAATGATAAAATCTGACCATTTTGAAGACTAATTATTATAGGCTAAAAAAAAAATAGAAATGCAAGTACTGCCAGGCTGTGAATAAAGTGAGAGTTATCTGTTTATGCAAATGACAATTATTCTTACATTTCTGGACATTAAGTTAGGAAAAATATTGGTATGTACATGCAAGGAGATAAAATAAGAACTGTGATGCAGGCTGTATAATCATAATGTTTTTTGACACATATGACTGCACTGCATTTTGAGAGCTGTTAGTGACAGAATTGACATCATGATAGGTGCTCTCCTTAGAAAATCTGACTTTCTAGTTTGTAAGAAAGAATACAATGGTAATAAGATACATATCTTAATGAGAAAAGGAAAACATTTCTGCCATTATGCTATAAATACATTATCATAATTTTTAATCTCCAAAAGCTTCTAGTAAATCAGTTAATGGCTGCTTTTTTTAGGAAATAGTAAAACAAATAAAATTATAAGGAGTTTTCCATCTAGAATGATCCTGATACCCAAAGTACTTAAATTTTTCTTCAAGAAAGAAAACAAGCAAACAAAAAAAGGCATAATATTTGACTCACTCTAGAATGTAAAGGATTTAATCTTGCTTCTCTTCAGTTCTCTAAATACACTAAATACATACTAAATCTTGAAACTTATCTGTACTGGAAATACTCAAGGTTCAGCAAAACAGTCTCAATGAATTATCCCTGATCAATTCCTCTGACAGTGAACACTGAGTAGCTCTTACCAGCAAGCTTTAGCCAACTGGGGATCCTTCCAGACATGGAAAAAGAGATGGAACTGGACCCTTGAAAAGAATCAAGCCTGGCATATGAGGGAATCATGAAAGGTCACAGGACAAATGACACAATTAAATCAGACATGAAGATGAATTATACATGAGATTACTTTAATCTTGGTGTTGTAATAAAAGCTGCTGTGCAGTGTGAGGCCAGCTGTGAGAGCTGGCATGTCCAGGGCAGAGCCTGGAATGGCTGGACACCAGTTGTTTTGATGACAAAGTGCTATAATTTGTGCCCATGAAAAGGTTAAGATCAAAGTTTTGTCTTTAAAGGGACTCATTATTATTTTTTTATTTGAGGACTCTTGTTCATGTTTTTCTATTTCTTTTACTTTGTTTTATAGTGTCCAGTGGAACACAGCATATCAGAGCTGGGTATAAATAGGGAGTGTCAGGCCTTTAAAATCTGGCAGCCTTGACAACTGGGAAAAACATTCTGGATTGCAGTTCCAGACAAAAATGAAAAAAAAAAAATGTCAGTAACATAGATATTTACTGCTCAAGAGGGCGGATGGCAGAATTCACCTATGTTGTGATATGTGCAGCCCAAGAGACCAACTCCTCCTGCTAGTGAAATTCTGTATCACAGGCAAGGTGAAAAACATGGTAATTTTGACCAAAAAAGGTGATAGATTAATTTTTTTTTTTTTTTTTTTAAGATCTCTTGAACATATCAAGATTAATCAAAAACAACTTCCCAGTGCTGGCAAAGAGTGCAAGAACCACTCTGTGTTTTGTGACTGTTTTCTGGACTCAGAAAGAAGATTGAGATTCTGCCAGAATGAAATATATTGATTTCTTGAAACAAAATGCCAAAATGTCTTTTCTGTTTGAAAAAAAACCTTCCTTTTCAGTTGTCCCCTTATTGTTCTGCTTTTCAAATAGCAAGGAAAACTATATTTTAGGTGGAACCCTTTGGTCTTGGTTCCTCATCAAATTACATGACATTTAGACATGCTGGGTGGACAAATATCTGTTATTTGTATAGTTCTGTTGAGACAGTGAGGTTCAAAGCTAGGCCACAGTGTATTGTTCATAGAATTAATAGTTACTATGTTTCCCATGAGGGGAATCTATAAACTTTATTTAATGATAAATTAACATGAAGATTAAGACATGTCTTAGCTACTGGGCAATAACAGTAGTTCTCTCCTAGCCATAGCTATTGATGAAAAAACCTGAGACATTAAGAAAATCACAGTAGAGGGAAAAAAAGAATGCCAGTCCTCAAAGTAAACTGTGCTTTTCTAATACAATGCCTTACTCATGGGGCATTTATAATCAAGGAATAACAATGCCAAAGAAAATGACTACATATGTGAATATCTGATGCTGAAAAGAAGACTGATTGATAAGAACAATATTGGGACTTAAAATCACTTAATCACAATCAGTAACTTTTAGTCTGCCTGCACTACCAAATGCATATGAGAAAAAGTCAAAATTGCACTAGTTATTTCACAGGAGCATACACCTGAGAATCAAAACACAATGGCAAAAGTTTCAGGGCATATTTCTTTAAATATTAAATAGATAAAAATTAAAGTATCAGAAGTCCAGACAAAGCCATATTATACTCCACAAGAACTGAACTTTGAACATTTGAACTTTTTGTGACAGAGTGGTTTGCTTTCAGATGTGTGAAAAGTTTCCTCTGCCAGCAACTATTCTCCTCTGAATTTCTAATGCTCCAGTGGTGGTAGAAGGTCAAATACTCATGCTGGGGCAGCAGAGAGCTGTAGCTTGTCCCTTCAACCTTTTCCACAAAGTTTTTTGGTCACACCAGAATCTTCTATAACTACTTTTTACCATCCTGTAATAAGTAACAACACTTACCTTCCTTTGAAGATATTTCCCAAGTGGAAAACAGAGAGATATAACATTGATGAGTGTCAGCAACAGAAATACAGTTAGAAATTCTATTTATTGTACTAATAAATGTATGATTTTCAAATGCAATCATTTTATTCAAAATATAAAACCTATAGATGCCTGCAAGAACTTCTTTTAACCTCTCTCTGCTGGGAATTACAAATGTGACAGACTGTGTCATCACCTTTTTTTTTCTAGAAAGCAACCTTTTTAAGCAAGCTGCCTCAGAGGCTGAAGGACTTTGAGCTCAGTGTGGGCAACAGAGCTTCCTAAATGCCAGGAGATGCTCTCAACAATGCCTGGGAGAACCAGCAGTGGGGTAGGGAGACACAACTGCAACACTTTGGTCACACTGAACATGAGTAGTCACAGCTTGCAACTGCTGCCCCTCTAAACATCAGATCTGTCCTCTCCATCACAAAAAAAAGACAAAAATTTAACCCAGGAGGAAATGTGTGTGGGATTGGTGTCAGCCAGAAACAGCTTATTTAAGGACCAAAAATTAGTGAATTGTCTGTGGCACTTTCTGGAAGAAGTATTCATAGTTGTCTATCACTTCTGATTGTCTTAGCAATCCAAATGTATTTGAGCTTGGAAACTAAGACATTTAAGCAAATCAGGAATGGAAGTGCTATTCAAAGCAGCAAAACATCATGACTAATGTGTCCTTTGCAAAGAACATCACCTTCAGAAAAGGCAAAAAAGGAATCAGAGATACACAAATTGATTTTATGATCATTATTTTATGCAGAAGGACATGAGGGTCCTTTGAAGCTGAAAATGATTCTAATCAAGCTATTATTACCTGTTTTCATCCTAAATCAATTTCCTCCTTAGGCTATAGTTGAAATCAGTGAGGTAATAAATGTCAGACCTGTAAATTCAACAGGAGAGAAAGTTCATAAGCATTTGTTCCTTAAAAAGATTTATTGCAAATGTTGGCATTTTTTCTCTGAAAGCATGATGATGGATGTGCCAGGGTCCATAGCTGTGCCTGACAGGGGTGGAGAATGTAAAACATAAGAAACTGTGCCCTTGTAGATAAAAGCCAAAGAGCCAAGCTTAACCTCTTGTAAAACAATTACAGCTCATGTACAAAGACAACTACAATTTACTTTGTTATCGTTTTAAAAGGTTAGTTAAACTACTGAAGGGTATCCACCTTCCCCATGAAAAGAAAGCATAGCAGATTGACAGATCCTGGATTCTGACAGAAGCCTCTAGAGCAATGTGGCAATTCAGACAGGCAGCCTTCATACTCAGTGCACGATAATTTGAAGTAAATCAGCATAATTTGGAGGTTTTGCTTAGTGTTAGAAAAAAAAAAAAATTAATAAAACCCCCATAACAACAAAAAACAAAACAAACAAAAAAACTACAACAAAAACTCACCAAAAAAAACCACCAGAAAAACAAAAAAACAAATAAAAACCCAAAAAAACCCCCAAAACCCAAAACCAAAAAAAAAAAAACCAACCCAAAAACAAACAAAAAAAAAAAAAAACCCCAAAACTATGAAAAACTCAAAGAACAAATAAACACACACCCCAAAACCAACCAACCAAAAAAAAATTTAAAAAACATTTAAAAACCATTTACTATTGACCAGGAAAAACATTTTTTATCTAATTGAAATTGAACATGTAACAGGCACCAGTATGCAGAACAGAACCCATGGCATGTTCCCACTGGCACTTTTATAATCTGCAGGCACAGTTTGAAATGACCTTGTTTATAACCATAGCTGCCTTTCTAGCAGAAGACTTTAGAGTTCTGCTGGTTTCCTTGGCAACTATTAGTAATGCAAGAAGGATACAACATAGAAAAAAATACATTTTACCCAGTCTTTTTTGCAGTAACTGTTAATTCCCCTCTCATATCAAAGAGAATTTTACAAAAGAGTTTTTCCTTCTGTGTCAAGAGTGGCAAGAGTAATAGATAACACAAAACATTACCACAGTAAAGGCCATTTCATACCTCTTTAACCATCACATCTGATACTGCCTAGACTAGTACAAAACAAATATTAACCTTTTCAATAAGTTTTCTGCTTTTCATCTGTGTAGGTAAGCAATGTGGTGTTTCTGGAGAGATCAAGGCAGAGAGTTTAAGCAAAATGCAGGTACCTGTGTTCAGCTCTTAACCTTTTTGTCCCCATCCTCATCTCCTGCTCTAGAGCACATGGCACTTCAGCAGTGGGGAGCAAAAAGATCACTCCACAAGAGGCAATTCAGCCTAATTCAGCAGGAATGAGATGGTGCCTTCTCTGTTTGCTCTTCCTCGTTATTATTCTTACACCAACTGAATTTAGTTTCTGCAGAATGTCACACTGCTATCTTCTTTTCCCCCAGTGCTGGTTCCCACAGCCTGCCTTGGCTGCTTGTACAGATTTACCTTCACAACAAGGATGTCACAGTCAAAAGGGAAATGACTGCTGAGTTTGAAATCTATGTGGGTTTATCCTCTGTTTGGTGGAGTCAGCATTTACATGGACAAGAAATACTTGGCCACACTGCAAAGCTTTTGCCAGACCTCAGAAAGGAGGAGAATACCTTGAAACTTACAGATGAAAGAAAACATTATGTGACAACCAGAGCTAAGTAAAGTAGGGCAAATCCACCCCCCAAAAATAAACAAACAAACAAACAAATAAATAAATATATAACATCAAGGATTAGCAGAGAGTAGGAGGAAAGAGTTAAAGATAACAAATAAAGTGAAGATTAAGTGAGTCTCTAGAATGAAATGCATTTACAGCCCTTTACTGACAGATCTGGAGAGGGAAAAGTAGTATTTTTATTTCTGAAAGATTGTGTTTATAGCAAGATGTAAGGAACAGAACATGGAGCCATAATACACTTTCAAATACAGAACAAATGTAGCAATAACATACAAAGTTCATTAGGTTTGTATAGAAATAATTTAGACTGTCTATATAATTTTTAATCCATAAACTAGAGATTTACATTTCAATAGTCCCTTTATATTTTCAAAAACATTTTCATATTTTTGCAGATACGTGACAATTCTCAAATCATTTTTCAGAGAACAAAAACCAAATGAAAACTTCAGCCTATTTAAAACCCTGAGTCTTCACCCACGGGCTTTTCTCTTTGTGCAAGCCCATCTCATTAACATTATAACTCCAGACTAATTGAGTCAAGCCAAATGTAGTCAACAGGAGCAGAACACACCTACCCTTTCCAGGTATTTCTAGTGAATCAGATGCACAAAGCCTGGAATATTATTAGCAATCTTTAATAAAATGGACCAAGGAAAACAGTGTGGCTTAGTGATATCACAGAGCAGTTACAGTTTTCAAAATGTGGGTCCAGGGAGAGCATAAAACTACTTCATGAACATGGAAGGCATGAAAAGAGAAGTGGGAAGAAACAAATGGTACCAAACTGACCTTCCATGTGCAGAGTCCAGTGACAACCAGACCCTGAAGGCACAGGTGCCACTCTCAGAAAAGATATTTGCTTTGTCTCTACTTATAACTTGGGATCTGCAGTTGTGCTCATACATCCACAGAGCAGTACAGGTTAGCACAGAGAGGTCTTTGCTGCAGAATAAATGAAAGAGGTGATAATTAGCACAGCCAGCACAAGTAACTGCTTCCAGCTGCTGGCCCCTGTTGGACACCCCTCTGTGCCAGGAGGAAGAGCCAGCTGCAAGGTTTAACTCTTCATCTGCACCAAACTATGCTATACAGGCCTGGGAACTTCTATACAAGCCTAGTAGAACTTCCTAACAGACATTCTGCTGTTTGTCATTTCTCACAAAATGATCCATCACTGGCAGCCAAGGGCCCATGAAACACTCTCATCTTTCTCCTTCTTGAAACAATCTCTGGCATAAATGTTCACTGACAAAGTAGCCCTGAAACAATCTGAGTGGCTGAAAGCAAAATGAAGAAAGTAACCAGGGGTTATACAAATCCATCAATCATTCCATCTGGAGTATTTGAAGATTTGTATATGAATCTCCTGTAAATGCAGCCCTTTACAGAAGTAGCATTCCCAACACATATTTTGGAACTTTTCTGGTGTGAAAATACTGTTACATAGGTTCAGTCAATCTTGTATCACTGGGGAGCACAGACAGAACAAAGCCATCCATTAATCCATCCTCTAACTAGATCCTCCAGTGTTAAACAGCATGGGTTAGTTTAAACAACAAGGGTTGTGGCTCATGAAGACAGATTTAGGGTAATTCCCACCATCTTAACCCAAAATCCAGAAATGGCTGTTCCAATGATCAGATTGGATTTGATCTTTAGCTCTCACTCAGAAGGGCTGCCCTCCTAATAGATGTAATTTGCAGGTCAAGTGAAGTTTTGTGGACTACACCCATTCAGATGTCCAACTGACAGGCTCAATTTAAAACTAATTGTGATTTTAAAAAGGGACTAAACCACAAAACTTGCTAAGCAATTTGGTATTATCCACATAATTTCCCTGGCAGGGAAATACAGCAATGCTATCCAAGAGTGGAAGAATCCCCATTTTGATGCGCTAAGATAATTAACTAAAGCTCTCTGATGAATTTTCATTCAATGACAACACTTCCATGGTCTGATCTCCACATGTGCCTCTCTTCTTTGGCAGTTGTAGCTTATGCAGACAATTGACAGGGCAGAACCAAGGACTTGCACATCAATTCCTCAACCACCTCCTTTGCTATTGAAAGTACACATGGAGAAGGGCAGTTCAGTCTATCCCTTCCTTTTTTTTGGGGAAGCACACTTTTAATTTTAATTAGCCCCAATAGGTCATAAAATCAAAGATTTAGGTTGGGAAAAAAACTTGAGATCATTGAGTACAACTGAAAAATGGCACAGGCTGGGAAAGACAGTATAGATATAAAGCCAAACAAATCTCTATTTCAAAGGGCAGAGCTCCTCAGATGCTGGAGTACACTATAGAGATCTCCAACTAACTCCAGAGCCAAAATCAGACTAATTGTATTTTTCTCCCTTTGAGAGACAGTTTTTTGAAACAAAGAAATTTCTACTTTGCTATTTAAATTGTTCTCAACAAAAATGGTTGCAAGTAAAAACTAACATTTTGTGACAGTAGTTAAATAGTCCAGGAAAAGCACCATCAAGCCGTTGAAGCTTTCAAAAGGCTCCTAAGGGAGAGAAAAAATAGTATTAGGTTATGGGTAGAAGGCACATTTTTACAAAATAATACAAAATATTAGCTTTACAAACTACCAAGTCTGTGGTATAAGGAACCCATACAGGGAAATTCAGTCAGCAACATTTTTGTTCAATTGTTATAATCATTTTTTGCAAGAAATAACATGTTCCTTGAACTTTGCCTTTACTTTTACTAAGAAAAAGGTACTTCAGGACTGCAACTTTGGTAGTTTTTATTATTATTAATTATAATAGAATTATAATAACGAATGTATTGATATTTAGAGCAAATCAGCAGTTTTTGAAGGACAAAAATGTTAAATCTTGGGTAAAAACTATTTACAACAAGGGTTTTACCCCTGAAAACAATGATGTCAGGCATTTAGCTCAGTTTCAGTAATTCTATTTCTCCAAGTAACAGGAAGTGCTTCAGTGAATTTAACTTTGTTAAGTGGAGACAAGCCTTGTTTTGCAAGTTCTTCAATGCATCTGGAAGATGACTAATAAAAAAAAAAAAGAGGGAAAAAAAGAGACATTTACTAATGCCCTAGAAATTGTTCATCCTCTTGAACTAAAAATACTGAGACTGTTGAAGATTTAAAAGAAATTGCTCACAGAACAGGAAGAAAACTGTGACTGCCAGATTATGTTAAAGAATATCCCCAAGGCAGGACAGCAGAAAGCAAAGAGAGAGACACCAGGCACTAACAGAAGCAGGTATATAATGACTAATACTCATCAAAAACATTTCATTCTCAGTATATTCCTGACCCAAAAGCATATTTTCCTGGTGATCTCTGGACCTGGAATAATTCACTCTCTACTTGATGAATTAATTTAAATATCGGCATTTTCCTCTTCATTTATGCATCTGGCAATGCATTGACATTCCAGATGTGATTTTTTAAAACAGTCCTGTAAAGCTCAGCAGAATTACCAACCAAGACATAGGGAGGGAAGGGTTAATCCTGGCTGGTAATTTTGGTGCCTGGGAGTCAGAATTCCTAAATGATCACTGGAGGAATGATCCAGAGCATCTAGGCTGTGGATTTAGAGCTCCTGCCACTCACAATGCAAAAAGTGTGAGACAGAAGGCTGCTCTCACTCTGTGTCAATGCTCTGACAGAACATCTGTGCTCTGCTTGGCTGGGGAGTGCATGAGTGAGTGTGTGTGTGTGTGTGTGTGTGTGTGTGTGTGTGTGTGTGTGTGTGTGTAAAAACACCCCTGACCTCAGTGTGTGTGTGTGTGTGTGTGTGTGTGTGTGTAAAAACACCCCTGACCTCAGTGTGTGTGTGTGTGTGTGTGTGTGTGTGTGTGTGTGTGTGTGTGTGTGTAAAAACACCCCTGACCTCAGTGTGTGTGTGTGTGTGTGTGTGTGTGTGTGTGTGTGTGTGTGTGTGTGTGTGTAAAAACACCCCTGACCTCAGCACTTGGGAGTGTACATCAAATAGTGTCTCACCAACTTTTGCAGTGAAGAACCTGTTAAAGGCAGCAGCAAACAAAAAGCATCTGGGTTTGATCTGTTTGGAGGTACTGAGATAGCACAAAGCTGCTTCTGTAAATGTTTGAACAACCTGAATTCAGTGGCTCTCCCAGTCCTAACTCCAGCTCTGACCTAACTGAGCAGAAGGCCTGTGTATGCCCAGGAAGAGCAGAGAGAAACATCAGTGCTGTGTGGTGTCCTTGTCACACACCAGGAGCTGCACAAAGGCAGCTGAGGCAAAATGCCCAAGGCTGAGGACAGTAGGACACAAGTAGGGACTGAACTGGGCATAAATACTCACCCATTTGCTTGTTAAAAGATAACTTCATCATTCTCTCCATCATTAGCTTTACTTGGTTAATGATATTGTTTTTCAACACTAATAACTCTTACTCTTTTGACCAAAAAAACAAGGCTTCATTTAAAATAGAAGATTTTGTTTTGCTCTGAGAGATACAGCTCACTGGTAGAGGTGAGAATAATAAAGGTCAGAGGAGACATAATAAGAAATCGTGTCAGCTCTGTAGGGTAGTGTTGCTCTCCCAATTTCACTGGGGAGGGAAGGAAGCAGCAGGAACAGCATTTAACACATGAATTTTCAGTATGGCTACAGTGAGAAAGAGCAGTGCAGTCACCATCAAGAAAAATGACTTGCAAATGAAGATACACATTTCTCAACAAGCAAGTTTCAAACAAATTGCATTGTGGAAGGACATATCAAGGTGCTGACTTTGGCATTACAATTAAAAACAAAACAAGCAAAATTTTAATTTTAGCCCTCAAAACCAAATTAATTAAGATAAGAGCTGTCACAGCATATATCATGATTAATTCCTAAATGAGATCTACCATGACACAGAAATGTAGAAAAAACAACATTTAAAGAAATGCAAGAGTCATCTTCAACAGTGAAGAAACACATTAATAAGAAGAAAAACAAAAAATACTCTCATTGGTCAAATTTTCCTGAGACCATGCTGCATATAGTACATCAATTCATCAAGTTTCAGACTATGTACCAAATTTAATGTTTCATCCTTGACAAGAGGAGATAAATTTCAGCAGCCTCAGGTAGTGGTTCATTTTACCAAGGCAGCAGAGATGTCCTTTAAGTGTCATTATTATACAGTCAAATATTTTAGATGTGTTCGAGGTAAAAAAAATCCATGAAAAGTCATGAGATGCTGTCATAAGAATTTTTTTTTTTTTTTTTTCTGTGAAAAGCCTTCTTAGGAGCATCTTGTGCCCTAATGCTGCACTGCCTCTATGGGCTTATTGCATTAACTCAAGTCACTGTTGTAATAAGCATTTAGTTTAGCCTCTATAAATTCTGACACTAACTTAGACTGTAAAGTATTCTCCCTTATTAAAATAGAAAATTTACTATTAATCACCAGATTATGCAAAATCATATTAATGGAAATATTTCTAAGTTTAGCAAGTGAATCACCAATGGAAATTGCATTAAAGTGTGATGAATATCATATCCACTCTGCTTCAGATTTGCTATTAAATTTAGTATTTGCTTACTAAAATTACTGTTTTAAATGCTTATAAATAGCAGATTATGTAGAAGTGTAAATTTGAGCAGTGATATTCTTAAGCCATCTTGTTTTCTGCATGTTATAAAAATGTTTCCAGTAAAGTGTTTTTCACAATGTTAATTAAAATACTAACCAGAACTCTTTCCTCATAACTGAGCTCCTGTAAGAAAGTAGCTTCAAAGACATGAGACATAACTTTCACCTATGAAAGAACAATGATACTCATGAATAAGTACCTACAAATCTGCACACAAACCAATTTCTGAGGTACAGGCTACTGGAGGTACAAGTTATACAGTGAACATGCAGTATCACAAAAAATATCATTATTTTCAGCACACCAAACAGTGACTGCACAGTAATTTATAATAAAAGGACATATTTACTAATGACATGGCAAAATGCATTAACCTCTATCAGAAAAAAAGAATATAAATCTTAAAGATTGTTAAAAGCAGATGCTCTGATATTTTTAAGAGATCTATAATTTGATATTCTACTATTACAGAAAATAGAACAAGAAAGATTTTTTTTTTTTTTTCACTTTGATGATACCAAAAGATAACCCTGAAATTCTAAGGTTCACTTGAAAAGACTCCTTTTTCTTTCATAACAGGTTTCTTTTTTTATATTTTTTTTCTTGGAGGTAATATCAAGCTATTGTTGTTTCTTGCACACAGTTTGTAGGCATTTTGATAAAAAGAGGGGGAAAAATACCCCAAAGCAAGAAGCAACTCCACTGGTAAGATCAGCTAAGGTTGCTTTTGGGAAAAGCAAGATTATCACATTTCTGTTTACAATTTCTCTCAGTGTGTGTAAATATGCTGAGCAGTACAAATCAGCACCCCCTCATTTCACACAGATGGATCAAAGCACAGCAGACTTCTATTGGATGAGTTATAAATTTTACCTAGATATGTTGATCCCATGTGTCCCTGGAATTTCTAGACTTTTATCTAATCCTAAAAGAATGCAGCCCCTCTGTTGCACTTCAACTGTCTCATCAGAACAGATGAGCCATCTGCAAATTTTCTCTTTCAGTCTCCACCTCCCTTCTCTACCACCTCCTCTCTGGACCCATTCCAATACTAGTTCTTTTTTGAAGCTTGAATATTAAAACATTAGCAGGTTCTTTAAGGTCCAACATTGATACTCTCCATTTCACCTGGAAACACCTTCCCAAAATTATATGTAGTGTTCCAACTACTAAACCATACTGACAACTGTGGCCATTCTGTCATTAAAGTTTGCTCTTTGATCTTCTGAACTATTTATAAGCTCTAGAAGAAATACTCATTGCTTTCCCTTGTAATATGATACATTACTGAATTTTAATATCATTCATCCCTCTGTCCTTCAAAGCTGTACAGGATTTTACAATACAATAATTCTTCCTCTACACACAATTTCCAACTTTGTGCCTGCTGCACCTTTAATACCCCATACTTTGTGCTGCAGTTCTGTAAAGAAAATACTGGACAGTTTTCATGTCATGAAAAATGCTTCAAAGTTTTCAGTAATAATTCTCTTACCTATAACCTTTAAGTAAATGAGATTTAAATTCTCCCTCGCACACTAATACAGGCTAATAGGTTAAAATTATGTTTCATGCTACTTGCAATTTTAATTATGTGATTCATCAATGGCATCAATACTTGTGTTCTGCACTACTGAATCCATTTTCTACTTTTGCAACAAAGAGGCGGGACTCACATTCAGAAAATAAAATAAAGTAAAATAAAGTAAAAGAAATTTAAATACTCAGTAATTGAAGAGCTAACATATCTGATAGGGGTGTGGGGGCAACAATAAAAAAGAATAATTAAGTGAGATTTGAACATAAACACTCAGAAGAACAATATTATCATCACATATCCTTGCAAAGAAGATATAGCTAACAGAAAACTAAGTCACTTCTATATTCTTCTTCATGACTTCAGGTTACAGTCCCAACAATAATATACCTAAGATTTACTCCAGCTGCAGTTCTTATCTTAATTGTCACCCTCAAAAATATTTCAGGTGTGGATTTATTTCATCCTGTCAGTGTGCTGTGTCCTCACAGTTTCCTTCAGGCTTAATAGAGGATTTCTCCCTTGCAGTGCCTCTGATGGGCCTGTGACAGGCAGACTCCCAGAATTACTGATGGGCTGCTCTGCCACTGCAGTGCCCCGTGCCTGGCTGATGGCAAGACCTGAATTCTCAATTTTTGTCTCCAATGAATTATAATCCAGTTTGAGGATAAGGCATTGAATTTCTATGCCAGTTTCTATGCCACCACATGCCTTCCAGGTTGTGACATCATCTACATAACTAAAATTGTGGTTTCTGTTCTCCCACTGAATCCCTGCCCCATTTCTAGCACACATATACACCAAGCAGTGCTAAAGGCACAAGTTATTTTTCATTTTAAAAAGTCAAAGCAGGTCAGTGTCAAAGATTCTAGTTCCATAAAAACAAACAAAAAAAAAGCTTTATTTTCTTTCTAAAAATCAGATAATTGTTCACAATTTAAATCACTGATAAAAGCAATGCCAGTTTCCTACAGTCCTTGCAAACAAGGACACTCAGATACAACTAGATTATCTAGAAGTCCATGTATCTTTCTAACCACTGAAGAAATTAAGTTACAAAGAAGTTATTGACTCCTGAGACAACAGCTGAGACTGTAATTTCTTCCTTTTAGTCACTCTTGGAGTAGAATTCTGTGGTTTCAATCTGGCACCCAAAGTCAGAGGTAAGATTTGCTTACAGAGCATGAGCATACTTTTTCCTAGGCTAAACACAGAAATAATTTAACAACTCTCTGTTTCTGAGAGATTAAATAAGTGGGATCAGACCTACAAATATATAATGTAGACACCAATCTTCAAATTTGATGGAAACAGGAAATTTAACATTATCTGCATCTGCCCTTAGCAAAGACAAAAATGACAAAAACAGCAAATGAAAACCAAACACAGCTAATAAAGTTCCAGATATGTAGTGCCAGCAGTTTAAAAGGATGAAGCAGGGAATCATTTATCTGGCACAGTTTGACTTTAGACATGCACTTCAAGTACTGAAAATACAAGAGTAAACAAAATCAGAATATCTTCCTACATTGCATGAGTTTCAGGGCCAATATTGGAACTGCCAGGGGAAATCTGCCCTGTGTTACACAGAGGGTCAGACTATGAGATTATAAGGGTTCCTTCTGATTTTCAGATCTATCAAGCTGTGAGTAATTTAAATACCTTTTCAAGACAAACAGAGGAACTAGAGTTAAACAGCTGAGCTGGCAAAAAACTTTTTTACTTTTTAAGTAATATTAGCAAATATATGAAAAAAAATGCTCAAACAGTAAATAGCAGTTTTCAAAGCTTTACCATGGTCACTATAGCTGGTTTTGGTGTTTCAATCTACTCACTACAGAGATTCATTCAAGAGTACAGCTGCATGGAAACCTGACTAAAACAGGAAATTCCCCTTGGCTGAAGATTTTTCCTCTGTTTGCAAACGAATACAGCAAAATTAACTGTGAAATGGCTTATTTAGTAATTGACTTACAGATTGTTGGCCCTAAGAACATGAAGCCATGGTTACATATCCACTTTAATCTGGCATTAGCCCAGGATGCTGCTGGAGAGGAGCATCCATGCAGACATCCAGAGCAGCCTCCCATTCCAGTTCCAGGAGAGGACTGGTGCAGCTCACTCTGCTGTGAGCACAACAGAGCCAGGGAGATCCTGTAGCCATGGCAATTGGAAGGCAGGACTGAATTCAGGTCAGAGCTAAGCAATGCCATGATCATGGTCTGGGTCTCTTCTACCAGCTCAGCTGGCTGAGGAACCCAAGATGAAAGAACAGGAATATTTGCTTTCTCACTCTTTTTGACTCTTATTCCCCACTCGAGTAGTGGATGTAGTGACCTGAAAAGGTCATTACTTTTTTACTTGTGACCCAAAGATTTATTCAGTTTAGAAATTCCTTCATTACAATTCACACTGCATCATTGCAGAGACCCAGAAAGCGAGCTGCTGAATACAAACTTTTGAATTAAAGAAAAAAGTCAAACTCTGTCAATAAAGCTTTTATATGAAACATAAAGAGAAAGCAAACATTCTCATCTTTATTCTCCAAAGGAACTTGGGTGTTGTATGTTAGGAATTCTATCAAATGACATAGGTTTTAAGCTGTATTAATATCATAATAAAAAGAATAATGTCCTCTGTGGGAGAGCAAACACTTGAAAAGCAGTATATTTTGACAGTGAAACAATGGAAGATACTGCACAAAACAGTAAAGATTAAAATAACTTTCTCTTCTCAGCCTTTAAAGGACATAAAAGAACAGAAATAGCTTTCTCAGGATCCAGTTTGGATCTAAGTTATTGATTATTACTATTCAAAAGAATGCAATGAAAGGCTTTCAGGAACTTCATAAAGCATTTAAAGTCTCTTAAACTACAAAACTGAGAAACATCTGGCAAAACAGGAGAACTGCACTAATGTGTTCATCAGATATTTAGGCATTTTCTACATATTCTTTTGTTCCATCTCACTAGCTAAGAAGCTGTGAAAGTCTACAGCTGCTGTCCCTTCTTTCAGAACATTTCTGGGAAGACAGAGAGGAAGCATCATCTCTGATCTGAAAAGCTTTTAGTTTACTATCACTATTTGCATGACCAAAATACTCATCAGGTCTTGCTTGACCACTGTACGAGTTGCTTCATAGAAGACAGAAAACATGGTCCTGATATTACACCAGATCTCCAGAATGTCTTATTTTCACAGCATTTTTATGTCCCTCATAACCCCTCTAAACCCCTTTACTCCATATTTGCCAGGTCATCTATCATTCAGTGATGAAATAACACAGGGTACTGATTCCCATGGCCTTGATTTTTCACAAAATGTATTTTGACACACACACACACAAAGTAAACATTATCTGGGAGACTAAATATAAATAAAAGTCCCCTTCTGGTCCACAAATATAACTTAAAGAACTTTATGTCTAAAGGGAATCAGCATTATTTCCTCAGCTTCTGAGAAATAAAAATGTGCTCATGAATCTGCCAGTTTAAAATCAGAATACTTCTTGCTACAGTCTTTCATCTATTTCTATTTATAGTTGTTAATTTTTAAAGAGACCAAAACAGCAAGAGGACAGAACAGTCAATCCTGTCACATTCAAAGGAAAAACACATTAGTCACCTCCTGATGTGTGGCTCCTTATTCCAGCCCTCCTATGGCTTATTTAGCAAAGTCAGTGTTGTGATTTTTCTGGCTGGCCAGGTGATCCTCCATCTCAGCAAACCATGCTGAGAGGATGAGCTAGAGGAGCACTAGAGGAGCACTGTCCCCAGAGCTCCCCCACCACAGAAACTCAGCCTTCTGAGCCACAAACTGCTGTCCTGGTTCTTACTGCCCTGAGGGATTCATTACCTCTGTGAACGTGAGCACACGTAGGAATGTGGCAAATATTGCATAAAAATGCCACAGTAAGACACACAATCTCTCCCATCCCTCAAAGTGTTGAAAAGTGGGATAGGAGATGGTTTTGGACCTGTCTCAGCAACGGTGTAGGCATTGCAGAACTGTTTTTTAATGTTCTCCAAACTCAGCTTTCATGGCAGAACACATTTCTTTTAAAAATCTGTTGTAAGGAGTTTATACGGCAAGCTCTGAGGTTATTCCTCCAGACCTGGCAGTGTGTAAAGCTTGATGGATTTCCTTCACAGAAGTAGGTTTACTTTTATGAGTAAAGTCTTAGAAACAGATTTTCCTGAGCTTCACTTTCATCTTTCAAATTCAAGACTTCCACATGACCACATTAATGCTTTTAGCTAATTATTCAGGTACTTATAATTCAGGAAACATTATGTTCAATAAAGGCACTAAAAAGACTGGAATGCCCAGACAGAATTTTCTAATAAGCTGTAATGGGTCTTCTTTTTCAGAACTTTCCCCCTTTACATTTTTTACAATTATAAGCCTGGTTTTGATAATAAAGGAGCTGTCCTGGAGGTTTGATCTCCTAGATATGTTATCTTTGTAATGAAACAGTATTTCTTCCTCCCTTCCCCCTCCAATGACTCTTCCAGGTGTTATCAGGTCTGGCCACCTGCCTTTGCCTGCCTTCTTCCCAGTTCTTCACCTGGCAGTGCTCTCCCTGAGCTGTTCCAAGGTCTTTCTCCACTGAGGGTTTACCATTTCTTGAATTATTATTATGATAAAGAAAAATACCCTGAAGAAAATTTTAACTTTGGAAGAGTAACTGCCTCATAATACCTGAAAAAAACAGAATGCATCAAAAAATATTGCCTCATAAATGACAAAACATTAATATTTGCAAATGGATGTGAGTTTGTGGTGGTTTAACCCCAGCTAGCAGCTCAGCCCCACACTTGCTAGCTCACCTGTGTTGGGGGAAAAGTGAGAAAACACATGGGGTGAGATAAAGGCAGTTTAACAGGTAAAGCAAACCAAGGAATTAATTCCCTGCTTCCCATGGCAGAAGGTGCTCAGCTATCCCCAGGACAGCAGAGCTCCATCATTGTAACAGTGACTTGGGAAGACAGAACACTGTCACTCTAAACGTCCCCCGTTCCTCCTTCTCCCCAGATTTCTATGCTGGGCATGGTGCCATATGCTCTGGGATATCCCCTGGGTCACTTGGGGTCAGCTGTCCTGGCTGTCCCCTCCCAGCTCCTGGTGGAGCTCTTGCTGGTGGGGTGGCTGAGGAGCCAAAAAGGCCTTGGCTCTGGGTAAGTGCTGCTCAGGAACAACAAAAACATCTCTGTGTTATCAACACTCTCCTCAACACAGATCAAAACCACACCCCTACACCAGTTACTACAGAAATAATTACCTTTACCCCAGCCAAAGTCTGCAAAAGGCTTTTAACAGGAAAAAAAAAACAAATATAAAAAAAAAAAAAAATGTATTTATGCTTAGAAATTATAATGTAGTATGCAAGAGATTTTTTTTTATAAAATTTTAAATTGAAATAATATCTTTGATACACTTGAACTACAATCCAATTGTTGTAGTTTACAATCCAATTGTTGTCTTTCTCACTGACTGTGCAGAATTATGCAGGGAGTAGAAGATTACTTTGTGAATATAAATAAGTGGGTGAAATATAAACTGAATCTTTGCATTCACAACCTGCTTAATTCAATACAAGCAGAAATTATTTGTATACTTTCAAAATAATTAAAGTATAATAACAGTTGCTATAGAATGAAAGAATTCTACAGAATGATCAACAGGGGAGAAACCAAATAAGAAATTTCTTTTCTGACTATCAGTTTCAAGATGAGAAGCAGTTTAAGTACTCTCTTACTAAATTAGTCATTGTGTGAGATCACATGAGAGAATAGAAACTAGGCTGAAAGAGAACAACAATTTATTACTTGAAATATTACCTGTCACAACAAAGAACAATACAGTATTCCAGTTTCATAAAAATATCCCAGAAAGAAACTGTGGTTTGAAAATCATTGCATTCTAGATAAAACAAAATAAACCTATAAATGAGAAAAATTAAATAAATGAGAAAGTTTTTTAATCTCATAGACAATAAAGTTGAAAGCTGTCTTTTTTTTTTTTTTTTTTTTTTTTTTTGCAGCAATCATCACTTGATTACATGATAATTGCACAAGAAAAGCCTACACCATAAATTATGTTTACATCTGTCATGATTTTCTGTCGTTTTGCTAAATCCAAAATAAACCATTTTATGTATCTTCCAGATATTGTGAGGTAGAAGTATCTTATAGAATGCCCAGTTATATTTAATTTGTTTGGCCCATAGTAGTAGCAAACATCTGATGCAGAATCTGCCATGAGGTGATGAGTCTTATGACAGTCATAATTTCCTTTTTTAGCACTACCAAAGTTTTGTGTTGGGTCTACAGTTGCAGATGAAAAATACTGAGAATTTATACGGCAAGCTAAAAAAAACCAAAAAAAAAAAAAAAAAAAAAAAAAAAAGAGGGAGATTTTCCTTTGTCTAAAATACCCCTAGTTCACCAAAACAAGTAGAAGTCAGGCTCTCCCACCTGAATAAAACCACATTGCACACCAGCAATAGATACTTGCTCCTTTTCCCAGATATTTAAATAATCAACATTCAAGGCTGTATTTATGGAAGGGAGACAAGGAGATACAGATGCTGAGTTGTCTTTGTCTCCCTGCCCAGACTGCAGAGCTGGGAACTCCCTGTTTATCATCCCCTGTGCTCTCCTGCTTCCAGACTTTATGAAAAGAGAGAGCAGAGCTGATGCTTGTCTCTAATCACACAGCTGAGCATGGCTGCAAAATCATGGTGCTATCATTCACAGCCAGGCTGCAGCTACTTAATCTTTATTAAAAATATAGCTAAATTTTTATTTCAATTGGTGCAACATCCTCTGATAAGCACTGAGTCTCCTAGTCTCCTAAATCAGAACCCGAAAGACATCACACAAATCTTCCTTAAGAACGTAATATTTCTCATATCATCATATTCCTCTCTGTAATTAGCTGTACATTAGCTGTAAATTTTTTACCTAAAGGAAGAGATACTACAAATGTTCTAGTACAAAAAATTAGAGAAGTCCTCAGTTCTGTGTATGTCTGCTTCCTTATTTGGATTCTGCTCTTTTTTGCTGAGTGACAATTATAGCAAAAATAATTTTTCTCTTTGTTTGAGATAGAGGATGAGGATTGCTGTTGTTGAACAGTCTTAATTACATCTTACTAACAATCTCTCCCAGTTTGCTGCATCCTGCTGCCTAAAATTCAACCCTTAGGGAAAAAAAAATTTTAAAAAAGTGAAGTCTTTCAGCTAAAAAGGCAATGTAGACATATGCTTTCCAAATTTCATCTTCTGCAAAGATCATATATCTGTTACCCACATAGTCCTCTTCCATTTTTTCTTTCTGGGTGTATTTCAAAATGTCATTTATCCCACAGCTTTCCAATTTGGCTACTTGCTGGCTAAGTGAGCATCTTGTTCCACATATTCTTTTTTTTTCTTGTTGAGATAATCACTCTTGCTAATTTTCTTCAAGTTTGTGTAGAAATGTCAATATTAGTAACTCATTTTTTATCTACAATTAATTAGACATAAGGCAGCTTCATCAGAGACATTCGTGGTTCTTGGCTATCTGAGAACTGAGACATGGATAAGCCAAAATACTAATGTGATTGGAGAAGGGTTTCTTTGCATGGAATCCTGTAATATTACAGATGGTGGCAAGACATGAAATAGCATAATAAATAGCCTTTTATTTTTTTAATAGAATGTTTTCCTAACTGCATTCTCTTTGGTAATTGATACACTGAATCTAAAAGCCTCTACTGTATAAACACAATGAATTCACTGGATTTACTGTTTACCAGAACTCATAAATGAGGCAAACACTGAAAGATATTTTAGGATTAGCATCTGTATGCTAGATGGTCCAAATGCTAATGAGGACATTATGCTCATGCAAAATTTCATACTCACTTATGAGAATTCTGCCTGTGCTATTTGCTACATGGATTCTCAGCACTACCTGCTGTGCAATATAAGAATGGAATTTATTGCTCAATAATTCAAAAATTCAAGACTCCTCCCCTTGTGACCTTTTCAGTACAAAAATACTACTACCTTTGTTTCTTAGAAGAATACTGAACAGTTAAGTGACTATTGATCTCTATAAAGGTTTGATAAAGTTAGAGAAATAGGTATAATTGTCTTAGTACAACAGAGCATTGTGTTTTCTGTTCTGAAAAACAGGTATAAAGAAACTCTAGAATAAACTCCCTGAAGGGATCCCATTGTTTTCCCATTCAAAGTCTATCCACAGAATTTAAAAAAGGGATAAATTCAGCCTTAAGTGAGAGTTCCTTATTAGCCTTCAGTTAATTTATATTTCTGGTAAATGAAGGAAGCACCAGGCCTTCATAATCCATTTGAAATATAGGCAAGAGTTACCAGATATATCAGAGCACTCAGCTTTTATGGACCTAAAATTTCTTTATCCTCCAGACATTTCAATAGATGATTTTTAGGCTTGTCTTCCTATTTTTCCATATAGACTTTCCCTTCATTAATATGATGGTTTTAATCCATATATCCCATCTCAGTAACTAAATAATTTTTTCATGAAGTGATCTCACATTCTTTCCATTTCCAGGGTTTGTGAGCCTCTTTTGTAAGTAGAAAAGTATGAATTGTGTCTTGCAGACAGATCTTTAAGAAAAGAGTGAATGCATTTTATAAAGTCAGGCCTTTCAGCACACTCTGGAAGGCCAATTATTTTTGTATTTGATATTCTGTGGTGATTCTCCAGATTGTCAACTTTCTCAAAGAGATAAAATATTTCTTTCTTATGTTATTTTTATCCTTCTCAAATCCTGAAATACCATCTTCTGAATTACAAATCCTTTCCACTACAGCAGTTGCTCAAATGTGTATTTTATTTATCAAACACTCTTATGTCCTCTCAACCTTCCATTTCACTGGACCTATGTAGAAACCTCTCTATATAAAGGAAAAAAAGTGCTTTGCGTGCATCAAATTGTGCAGATCTGTAGTGGTGGCAGAATAACTTACTAAGTGATTATCTACAATGAAAAAAGAATGGGTGGTTCAGGTTTAATTATTGTTTTAACCCAGATTTTTTTTCCCAAATGTATTGTGAATCCACAACTTCAATTCAGTGCCTTATTAGCTGTATTATCCTCAGAGAGAGAGAAATACTGGCCAGGCAAAATTCAGAGCATGACTGTGAGCCCACAGAAAAAGAGCAGATGGCAGTTTTTGAGAGAAGAGGCAAAAAAACCTACTGAAAAGGAAAGAAAAGGTTAGGAAAAGTTTATTGATGGGATTTCTAGTGCTGAAAATGGCTTAATTTGAGCAATCCCATAATTAAAGTGAGGATTTTAGCTTGCTGTCCCCTTGAAGAACCACTAAATGATTTTAATTTGCTCTGCTACAGGCTTTTCAGACTTAGCACTTTGAAAAAACAAGAAATGTTACTCAGTTTATGCCATTTTATATTTTCTTATGGAAAATAGTAAAACCAATTGCTTTGTCTTAGATAAATGTTCAAAGAAATTAGAAGCATATACTATTCTGTGAAGAAAGGGATATTGCAGTGCCTTATCAAACTAGTTGATGTGAAGAGCAAGATTTATATTTTGTATTTGTCTGAACATTGTCAAATCCTTCTCAAGAGTATTTTCTAGAGAAATTATTGGTTTTAATTTTAAAAATGTCTTTCTAAATAGGAAAATAAATCCAAGGTTTTATTAAACTGAACCAAATAATTTATAGGTCATTATTTTTTTTTTTCCTTTTTGAACATACCAAACAGCTTATTAAATAAATGTCAACGTTCCTTGTGGAAATTTTGAGACACTCTCAGCTAAGCTTTGTGCCAAGTTGTGACACTCATGTCCTCCCACAGCCCACCCATAAAATAATGTCCTTTGGAGCTGCAATGCTGAACCATTTCTCTAAAACTACTTTGAGTTGTGCTGGTTCCTGTGTGGACATCAGGACTATTGCAGATCAATATGTAACAGGGCTGTTATGACAGCAGAGGGTGTGCAGTGTGCAAGGTGTCATTGCATCACAGGCACAGAGAGATCACTATTCTGCACACCCTTAAGGCTTGGGCAGAAAGTATTGATTCCCAACTTTGATGTTTTAATAACAGGCATGGGAGTAGGGCAAGTATGGATCCACCCTGATCTTACAAAAAACGTAAATTATTATTCTCACTTTTCTGTCATGAGGACATGGTAATCAAGGCTATCAGGAAATTTCACTCCAGACAGAATTTGACCTACTTCACCTCCACTGTGCATCTACAGAGATTCTTAACTCTACCCTTGAGACAGATGAGCACTGCACATCACCTACATCCTGTGGCAGTTTCTCAGATTTTGCAATCCCTCTCTGGAACAAACTAGAAAAGAGCCATCACCATTAAGATAATCCTGATACCAGTTCAACAGCAGTTGTTCTCAATACTCAAGAGTGCTATTAGGCATCATGTACTTTTCTACTGTGAGAGAAGGTCATCCTAACATCTGTTTATAATGAAGCTTGATGAGAGAAAGTAATTTTTAAAGGATATTATCCACTTTTACTGTTTATGGATCTAGTTTGGTTATTGCATCAATTTGCTATAGTTTCATATTAGCACGATAATTCTCTGAAAAACAAATGTTTATTGTCTTTCTTATAAAAAATCCAATGTATTGAGATAGTTCCTTACAGTATTAATTTGAAACAGGTTTAATTGTGGCCTATTAAAATAATAATCAGTTAATTGCTTTCTTTGCTGCAATATCAAGGGGGAAAAAAGAGTTTATTGAATGTAAGGAGAAACAGATTTATCATATCTACATGATTAACTGGTATACAATAGGCCTTTCCAGTCATTGCACTTTGCACAACATTCTAAACCCCAATTATACTGTAGTGTTAAGTATAAAATTGTAGCTGAACCTTGCAGTTTCGTGTTTCATTGTCTTTTAAAAAGATTGTTAGCACTGAATGCAATGGTAATATGGGAAGAGAATATTTAAAAAGCTGTGATTTTAATTTAGCATTTGGTAAGACATACAGATGGTGTAGGCTGACAGTGATGCCATTTGAGCAAAAGCAGATGCAGGTATGAGGATATAAAAGTCAAATTAAATTGGGAACAGTCTATTAAAGGTTATGAAATAAGATCAATGTGTCAACAATCCGACCTTGTAAATTAGATGGATGGTTATCTTCCTTATTTGTTGACTGCAAGATGTGTAAAACAGTCTCTGGGATCCATTAAATGAAATTCTACTGGACACCAAAAGTAGGATGACTCCTTTCTTCTGCCAAATTATAAAATGATAATAATATTCCTTTTCTATTGAACACCATTTTGGCTACAGGAAAGTATTCAATGCTTTTATGTTTCTGTAAATATATACCTTATCTCACTCAGAAGAGCAAGAAAACCTGCTAGTTTTAATAAACCAAAAGCTTCTAAATTTTCTTGCCTACATTCAGATAAAAGCAAAGCCTTACTTACTGTGTTGTAGAGTAATGTCTTACATCATTCCAGATTTTGACCTGTGAGTAATTTTCACAGTCTTGAATCACAGTGAAAATCATAGCTAGTCATTACATGACCTTTGCCAGGGTCACATTTCTTTCTCAAAAGATAAGTTATAACACAAAGACAAGAGTGGTTGCAATATCTAGGATTTTCTCTTTAGAGTATGATTTCTAATGCATATAAGTTTCAGGATTTGGTTTTAAAAAGTGGGTGATTAAAGACTGGTTTGAACATGCAATTGTAATAACTCCATATAGAAAGTATTTCCACAACAGCAACCTATGGATGATTTGTTGTCCTAATACAAAAAGGAAAGGGAAAAATAAATCCAAACCAAAAAACCAACAAACCAAGCTGTTAATGGCACATTTACAAAAGTGAGTGGCCCTGCAACTTCCATTTTTAAGATGACTTTAGAGCTCACTTTCAGACCTTGCAGTGGGAAGTGCCACCCTTCCAGGTTATCCAGCATATTTAACAGGGACAGTACATCTCCATCCTTCCCCCTCACCTCACAATACTTTTGGTCTGTAACTTTCAATAGTCATTGAACATGGTCTTTATTCTCCCATTCCTATTAAATCTCTCAAGAGTTTCAAGAAAGTCATTTGCTTGATGAGCCATTTATATTGAGGTAGACCTTCACACAAAGAGCAGCCTCAGAGGAATATTGTACTTGGTGAGGGAATTATAATGTATGCAACAGGAGTCTATTAATGAGACATCTAGATGCTTAAATGAACCTTTGAACATTTAGGAACCAATCCCAAAAGTGCTGTTCTCTTCTCTTACTGTGACTGTAAAAGTGAAGATCCATCAGCAATAACTGAAAATATCCACCTGCTAATCCAAGCCTTCACCTCTTTGCTCTAGGTTTTCTGTTCAGATGCCTTGTTTTGGAGGTGATTTTTTTAGTCTCCTCTTCTCAACTTGTCCATAACATTTTCAGGGAAAATTCTTTCATTCCTACTCACTCTTGCAGATTTTATTTGCATATCCTGTGTATATGCATTTAACCCCCTTAAATTGTTTCAGTTTCAGAACAGCAGAAATATTTATTGGCTCCAAACAGAATTCTTTAGGAGCTGAGAAGATGATGAGCTTTGTTCTGAGCTCTTTTGACATGGGAAAAACCTTGCACATATACCCATCTCAACTCTTTTCCTTAAGGCTCCATCATAATTTAGAAAGCTACATACAAAGGTTGTATCAGGATAGCATATGAGGCACATATGCTTATGATACAGAGTTGGTGGATTCTGCCTCTGGAGGAAAGGATAAATGGAACAGATAGAATCAAAGGCTATTATGAAAGAAGAAGAACTCTCAGTGTGCAAATTAAAGCTGATGAAACAAAGTCATCTCACTGAACAGCCTTCTGGTAACTGGCATTCTGCAAGAGGACAGGATGCAAGGGAGGATAGAAATAACACATCTAAAAACTTAAAACCTGCCAGCTGATGTTTCAAAATCCACATGCAGCATGATCCATGCCTTGATTCAAAGCCCACTGACCTTTTGTTTAAAAACATGTCAACCTCTCTCTTTGAAATGGCCACCCCCTGCATCCACCCTTGTTTAGGATGAGTCTCTGAAGGGCTGGTTGTATTTCCTCTTTTTTGAATCAGTTCACACAAATCATTTGACTTGTATTCATCAAGGCCTAAATTATTCATCAGTTAGTGAGTTGACAAAAAGAATTTCAATAGGACAGAAACACATGTTGGCTCATCTCCATCAAAGACACAGGGCTTGCTTTGTGAGGAGAAGAGTGTCCTGGAATTCCTCTGACGTTATCTGTGCATAATGCTTCGACTGAAATGTTGATTAATTAAAAACCCAAAGATACCTGCCTTAGTCATCTCCAGCTTTATGCATTTAATACTCCTACACACTGGCCTGAAAGCAAAGTAATCTAAATACAAAATTTGAAGGTCAAATTATCTAAGTAAGCAAGCATATCTCAGGTTCACTGATTAATATCCATGGTAAATTTGCCTTCAAAGGTTTGGTCTTTGCTGTAAGGGAAATTCCTGCTTCTGATGTAGGAACACAGATTTTTTTTGCATCAGATCAATAGTCTTGGCCATAATCCCATTATGTGGGCATTATTTTGTTCTTAAAACATAAAAAGAAAGAGAAAGAATTGTGCATTAAAAAAAAAAATTGGCTGACATGCTCACAAGTCTTGAATCATGAAGATAAATACAACAGACAATTTTTTAAAAAAATAATCTGTTACTTGCTCTAATTATTTAGAGTTTAATATGTGTATATGTGTATTAACTTGTTCAGTTGTGAGGTCCACAGCTGAAAAGATTTTGTTTGTTCAATTTTTTACTTAGTTTTCTATGGATGCTTTCTTTTTACAATCTGGCAAATTTTGGTAATGAGAAACATAAGAAAATGTTATTATCATCAGGCAAGTATATCGAGAACTTTATTTGAGTCTGCCTTCTAAAATGATAATCTTTCTTTATGCTTGTGATGACTCAAGCTTCCTCCAAAGAAAATACCTTTCTCTTTTTTCCTGGGTTGAAACCCTAAACTCAGAATAGCAATAAGAGATTTTACAGTTCAGAAAATATTGTTAAAGTGATAAATATATAAATATCAGAAGATCAAATATTTTGTGCTTTGATCACTGGTTAGGTCACTTGATAGGTCGGTTTATAGATTATTTGCATAAATGATGCTCAATAAATGAAGGTAGATCAATAATATAAATTCTACTATTATTATTTTTAACTGGTTTTGTAAATGTATTTCTAGAAAAAATGAGCAGCTTTTTGTCTTAGCCCTGGAAAGATACAGTAAACCATTACTTTAGTAGAATTACAATTGACAAAACCTCCTCCCCAAAGTTTAAAAGGAAGATGTGAACATCACTCAGTGCATTCACCTCTCAAACCTGTATCAATCACTGATATTCTTGGGACATGAAGCATGATATTTGATTTCAAAGCCTGTAAAAACACTACACAGCCCTGTCTAAAACTCATTCACCTCCTGGTTACACAATATAGTCCTAAACTGACTGAAAATTTGAGGTCAAAGTCACTGAAGTCCAACATTTTATTACAACACTTTGATTTTTGAAAACTTCTTTTCCAATATGATGTTCATCATAAAAACGTGTGAGACCAGACACCTAAGAGAAGAAAATGGGTTAGACAGTGCTTTGTAGTTCTAGGTGTACTCTTTTGTATCCTCAGATCTGAAAGTGTAACTACATTCAGACAGAAAATGAATGAAAACAGGGAGATATCCCAAAAGAAGACTGATGAACAGAGTGCCCCAACCTTTTTTTCTCCCTATTCAAATAGAAAAACAAACTGACTTTTGCAGTTAATGCTTTGGTATTGGTCAAAAAAACCAATATATGTCAAGTAGCATGGTAACACTTAAATTTTACTGAACTAAGGATGTTTTCTTTTCTTTTGTACTATGTCTTCTTTTTGCACAAATCTTAAACTATTGACAGCCTCCAACTCATATTTCATAGAGCAACCTTTATCAATGCCTTAATTCAGTGAACTCTAATATTGGTAGTAGTGTTCACATTCCAGTAATCCAATATCAAAATTTATTTTCAAGACCTTAATGCTGCTCCATGTGAACTTTCCAAGAACAACTCAGACAGCTCTTCCTGCCATTCCATGCATAAATTATCCCATCAAAGAGCTGGTGTTTATTCTGAGGTCTTTGAAATTCTAATCACTTGTATACACCTCCTCAGGCCAGCCTGTGCTTTGAAATTTGGATTACTTACAATTGGGCTATTCATAATGCAGGGCTATAGAATGCAGCTTGCCACCCATTTACAAGCCTCCGTACATCCAACATGCCATCAAGGATTTCTAATTGACACACTTCTCCCAGATTATTTTCCCAGTGTCAGCTTTATATCAACACTTTGACTCAGAGCAGATTAAAAATTGCTTTAAGAGGGTGTGAGACACATACAAGCAATGTTAAGTTAGACTTTCTATGCATTACTATAAAGAAAACTTGCAGTATTTATTTATTTATTTATTTAATGTGTCAATTCTGGCTATGTAGGCTCATAAGCTGCCATTATTTTTGAGCTCTGGCAAAATGTGGTCAGCTAAATTATTTATCAGAAATGACATTTCATCCTGCACCAGTTAGCTATAAAATGAACTCATTGTCAAGAATGATACAAAAGAAGTTGCATGAGATTTTTTTGACACTTGAAAAGGGACATATTGGAACTTTTGTTAACCAATGTCCTCTAGGCTGATAGAAGAATGATTTCACACTGAAGATCATCAGCAGCTCTCTAGAGAGTCCCTTCACCCCTCTCCTGGTATAAAGGACAGTGACTTTATACTGGCACCTTGATGAAGGGGTAATTGGTGACTAAAGCACTGTCAGTTCTGTTTGTCTATTCATAGTTACTGTTTACAGCTACAAACCCTAAAGAAATCAGTAGTAGTCTTTCAACACACCAACTGCAGATCTGAATCAAAATCTTAGTCATTGTAAATCAATCAAAATAATATTTTAGGAACCAAGTCAATTCCTCATGCAATTAGATTATATATTGTATATGTTTTATTATTTTGAATGTGCTTCCAAAAATACCTAATTACTGAAGGTATGCCTAATAAATTGTATCTGATGTCCTTTAAAAGACTGTAATAGTTTTTATTTCAGCCTGGAATATAGTAGAGACAGATTCCTACAGCTTGTCATTCCCAAGGTGTTTCTCAGCATGTTTCTGGCTTTGTCATGGACTACAGATTTTGGGAGAAAGTGACTGCCTCTGTTTTTGATATGAACCTGTCAAAGCTGTATTTTTGCAAATACTCAGTTTCTGGGATCTCCTAATACTTTCCTCCAGCAGGAGTGAAAAAGAATAAAGAAATACTAAACATTTCTGTCCTTTCAATTTTATATCATTAGTGGTAGATCATGTATGTTTAAAATTTTATCATTCTATTCAGTTACATTTTTTGACTTGTATAAATTGATAAAAAAATGCTAAATTATAGAGAACAGCCCAAAATACAGAGCTTCACCTCCAAAATTCAGAGGTTCACCTCCACATTTATGTTCCATGGTTCAAATCCACACAGCTTTCCTAAGCAGCTTCTAAGCTCAGGTGATGAAAGGCGAAAAAAATTGTATAGGATTCTGCTCTACCTCGTGAAAAAGAACACTAAAAATGTATTACTAGAAAACCCATGGAGTAATCACCATAATTATGCTACCTGATAGCATATTCCTTGCCTTCACAAGCATGTATCAGTGACACACATGGCAGTGGGAGCTCTGGCAGAGCAGTAAGGTATACACGACCACATAAAGCGAAATAGCAAATGGACTGGCAGGAAGCCCGGTGGGTTTAATCATATTTCTGCATTTGTGTAGTATTTATATAATCAAATGTGGAGATAATGACGTAGAACCCCTCTCTTTCTCATTATATGGTTATTACACAGCTCACAGTGCTTCATTTGTGGATTATATCCCTGTTATTAGGTGCCATCAAACACTGCCTTGACTCTCTCTCAGACACAGCTCCACTGGCTGAGTTCTGAGCACCACTGACAAACTGCCAGTCCCATGTGCTATCACTGCTTCATGGAACTTCAGAAAGAGCATTCCATAGATTTAGTCAATAGAAATTGCAGTGAAAAACATCAAAGAAAAAAACAACCCTATGGTTAAAATACAAGATCATTTACTACAGAGAGAATCCTCATGAAAAGTTACATGCAAGTCAATCAAAGAGCAGAGCAAGGAAGAGTGCTCATTATTAATGGGAAATTTACTTGCTGAACATAACTGAGAAATAAAATTAAGTGGTTTTGTTTGGTTTTTTTTTAATGGATGACAGATTTTTTATTTCCATAAATGCTTACATCTATCTGTTCTTCTTATTTTCATTTCAGTGGAGTTGTGGAAACTTTTATCAGGGGAAGATCTGATGCAAGACCCAATGCATAGAGTTAGGGGTTTGAATGTAAAATAAATAGAATTTTGATACACACAGTACTATTAGGAACTAGAGGAAGGATTTTAATAGGGTGGCATTAACAAGGCCATGCTAGAACAGATTACAGAATTACAAAACAATAATGGCTTATTTTACAGTACACTTCATTCCTGTGACTGCCATAGTGCTGAAAATGTGGATTAAAAGGATGGTGATGCTTTTGTTACTTGGATCAAGCATCCTGTCTGTGGAAAAAATGTGATTTCTTTGGCTAACCTTTAAATCTTACCTCAGGTATATCAGTGGGAATTGGAGATATCTTTAATCTTCTGCAATCTTACAACATAATACAAATCAACCTAACCAGTCTTTCAATTATTCTGTCAACACCTACTGCTCTGTAAGTCTATAATCTCATTGGCTGTCACAGAAGACATACAGGGTTTTTAAAGGAAGGTAGGGTAGCATTATTATTTAGGCTTCCCTGGTTAAAAAAAAAAAAAAAAAAAAAAAAAAAAAAAAAAAAAAAAAAAAAGAGAAAGCCCAAGAGAAATATACATTGATGTAAAAATGAGATTTTTTTTTTCAGGAGATGATCTAAACACCTTTCAAACATTAGTCAGAAAATGCAGGACTATGGAAACATTAAGGACATAAAGTTTTAATTTTGCAGAATATTTTATCCATAGAGAGTTTAGAAAATTGTCCTACAGGGTGATTTTTCTTTAATTCAGAATCTATTATCTGACAAAACATTTATATAGATTATTCTATACCATCCATCAGGGAACTTTTTTTTCTTTAAAGATGAGATGCATATTTCTATTACAGTTCATTATCATGTATTATTGCAAGTTTCTAGTTATAGACTTATTAGCACAATGTCGAGCTTAAAGCATATTTTTTTACACAAAAGATTAAATAAGAGTAAACAAAGTTAACAATACTGTAAGAGCAGGGAAATTAATTGTTCCCAGTAAGATGTTCTGCTGGGGAATCCCTATGCAGAGCTGAACTCTGCAGCTCTGGCCAGAAATCTGATGCTTTAAAAAAAATAAAAAAATAAAATTGTTACCAGCTTTCTGTTGAAGAGATATTTAGGAATAAAACTCAGAGGTTGCTCCAAGTGTTAAGCCTGCACAGTATTTTCATTTGTGATTTGTGATTTTAACCTCTTGACATACTCATAATAAAAACATGAAGTAGATTGTAAACCATTTGAACTTAGAATTCCAACTCTGGGAATAGGATTCAGATACTCAGAACAAAATGCTGGAGCAGAAGATCATTCTGGAAAACCCAACAACGCAAGAATATTCCCAGTTTCTGAAAACAATGAATTCCCAATACATTTCTCAAAATTTGGACCATGTTTCACATTGACAAGGGCCATAAGAAGGTCCATAAGATGCTCTTTCATATAATCTAAATCTGTATATTTCAAAAGATTTCTTTAATGCAGTGAAACCATAAGGGACATGCAACCACATTGTTTTAAAATAAGCTAAAATAATCCCTTTTCAATTTATTATTTACTTCAAAAAGTGAATTACTACAATCAAATATACTTGCAAAGAAAAGTGAATTCCAATCAACCATATAGAATGAGAACTAAAAAGGTTTACCTACTCTTTTTTGTCCTTGCTGAAATTCAAGCCAAAAAGATATGTTTTACACACAGCTGTGATGGAAAAAAAAAGTTGCTCAAGGGTGTCTGCTGAGGAAACCATAATCTGAAATCTTCAAGAAAACTGAATTTAATTGAAAGTTACAATTTTGCTAAAATATGTAAAATATTAGAATGAACCCACAGTAAGGGTCTTTACTGAGAAACAAGAAACTGCTACCAATGAGCTTAATGGAAGCACATGAGAACTCCCCAGTGATTAACTGTCAAACTGACAGATCTGCTGTGGTTTCATAATCCCATTCATGACCTCATACTCTTGTATAAATTCACAATTAAAAGAAAACCTCCCATGTAATAGCTAATTCTTTCATCACCAGCTCTTCAAAAAAGGACTTAAACAGAGAATGTTAATAAACTTGAAGCTTACATTGAGCACTACTCATTCACAAAGAAACCCTTACTTACATGTAAAATTGAGGGACATATGGCTAATGGTACACTGTTTTGTCTAAACTAGAGTACTACTTTTCTTTAATTATTGCTTACACACCAAAGTCACAGATTGGCAACAATTCTAAATATTGAGCATATCCACTCTGCATTTCTAACTACTTTGTTTTCATGGCTAGAAAAATAAAGGGGGAAATTCTTCCCCAAAAGGCCAGGAACAGAGTTGCGTAAGTTGTTTAAATGCACTGAAGGAGTAAGATGAGTCATGCAGAGAATCCTGCCAAGGGTCAGAAATGCCAAGATGTACAAACTGAGTCCACATGGTTTTGAATAATCTAGTAAAAAGTTCAGTGTTGAGAAAATATAGAACCTACCTTGCTGGAAAAAAAAAAGAATGAGATGTAGGAGCCTGCCTCTGATGATCGCCTGTGCTTAGAATTTCAAATCAGGGGAGAGAAGAGAGGCTTATCCAGCCATTTGCACTGGTGCATTGCATAATACCTCTAATACTTCTGAAGCATTAGGATTGATAACCCTTGTAATTTTGAAACTTGAAAAAATACTGACAAAAGGTAGTTTTGTTCTTTTGGAGCTCTGGTTTCAGTGAGAGTTGCTAATACAAAGTTTTGTGACTTTGTTTTTTCTCAGTAATACCCAGTAGTCTGTTATTAGGGGCAAAAATTAATATTAGTGCTTGGAATCTTTTAAATAATAACCACCCCTAGCTATTTTTCTTAAGATAACCCATATCAGTGATTCATTCCTTCAGTCAACATGTCTAAATAAGGAGAAAAAAGTGAAATATTTTAAAATCTTACAGAGCACAGACCAGTCTGTAACATTCCCACATTTCCACTACTACTCCTTATCAATTGTTGTGATGTGAAGAAGGGAGAAAAAGTCCTTCCTAGTGTAATACAACAGGAACTTCTGTAAATTAATGTGTGCTGCAACATTTACAGGAGACAAAAGTGTCACCACATAAGATGTAAACATAGCATGCAGTTCCTTTTCTCTTCCAAAGTTAATGAAAATTTTGTCTTGTTTTCATCACAGCCTTACATATAAAAGATTTGAGCTTGTTTGGTTTTTTGGGGTTTTTTTCCTTATCCAAATCTTCTTTGCTCATTTTGATAAAAGAGACTGTCAATTTTTAACCACAATGCAAATCAAGTAAAATATTTTTTTGGTTTCTATAATGGCCATACCTGGGCATACCATGCCCAGACCCTCTTTGCAATGACAGCTTTTGCCTCAGAATGCTACAATCTAAAATATAAACTAAAAGCAAGAACTAGTCAAGATAGCCAGGATCAGAGAAGTGAGAGACAACAAAACAAATTTGATTTGGCAGAAAAATAACAGCCTCAATTTGTCATTTGCCTAAACACTAAAGGACACAGTGCTAACTCATAAGGAAGGCTTGAAATGCAGATAAGCAGGGGCTGGGAGAGCTGCTGCAGTGGGGGAGAGCTCTCACTCAGTTCTACCCCAAGGTGTAACTCAACAATTATCTTAATCTTGGTGATTTAGCAGAGACTTACACTGCTGTCTCAACTCATTTATCTACAAATGCTCGTGCCCAACTTTATCTCCCTTCCCACATAAAATCCTTAAGTGTGCTTTGTCCTTTGCCCCATCTCTTTCACAGGTGGGAGCACATTTCCAAACCAGAGCTGTGATACAAGTTTATCTCCCCGATAGTCAAAGCCAGATTGGTAAATAATCCATGAGACTGGAAAATAATCAATTATAAATTGGTCATTCATGAAAAGGCTCAGAGACACTGGAACACTGGTTCTGCATTTCTGTGTGAGCTTTCAATTCTGAATCATTAGATCCAGCAGTGTTGCACTTCCAGACACTTGAGCATTGCAAGCAGCCAGCACTTCAGCTGACACAGGTTTAGAAACAGCTGCTCAGCTGTGACTCATCCCATAGAATTCTCGTTCTAAGCATAACAATTCTCAATATACTTGCTACCCCTCAGCAACCTGTGATTAAAAAGATAGAAATTATGAAGATTCCCAGGTTACACCAATGGCTTCTCACAGTCCTTCAGTGTTACCTCCCTCTCTTTGCATCCTCTACCTTTTTGCATTTGGCAGTGTTCTGTCCAAATTCAATGCTGATTCTGCAGACATCCATTGAAGGAAGGATCTGCTGAGAGAAACAGCCCTGAAGGGCAGTACTTTTGAGATCAGTACTATTTATTCCCATGTAGAACAGTAGGAATGTCTGATACCAAGAAATGAGACTGTACTAACACATTCTTTAGGTAGATTCACACTGGTGTCTTGACCCATTTGCTGAGCAGAGATATTTCTCTTGGCAGAAAGGGGCTGATAAACAAACCCCAAACTGTGTTCCAGCTGAGACTGAGAAGAATTCAAACCATTGCAATCAGTGCAAAGCCCAAGGTGAGCATTGAAAGCAGCAGCACTGTAAAGAGCTGAGTGTCCAAACCTGGACATCCCTGCAGAATGCACCTCAAAGCACTTTGACATAAGTGGCAGGAACTTCATAACCCTCACCCTAATTCCAAACTGATGGCTATCAGTTTGGTGACATTACAGCAAGTTATGCCATCTGCTCCTCTGAGGATTTGTGTTTTGTAATTGTCAGCTCATGAACTGTGCTACACCAATGCTGTTTTGCAAAACTTCTACCATGCTGTTCTCTTTATGATGCACGATTTTCATTACTCAGTGCCTCTGATTTCAATATATGTTTATGAGAACAGCCTGCTATTTATTACTCAAAGCAGTGTCTCATGCAGCACATCCTTGTGGCAAGGCAATTAGTTCCCTTTGAGTAATTAATTATTAACACAAAATTTATTTAAGGACTACTCCTAGTAAAAGTTATAGTTGTTTTTTACTCCAAAAAGTATAAATAACACAAGCACTTAATTGCCATTGGGTTTTTTAAATATTATCTGAGCAACCACTCTAAAAAATGACAGTGGTCTGTAAAATAATATCCCTTGAACAAAGCCAAACAGCTTCTTTTTCAGGTAGTAAATCCAGTAGGTGATGCCAGGCCTCCTTTAGGGATGAAAGCAAGTACCAAGGAGACAAAAGGAACCTCAGTCTCCTTGCAGAGCCAGGGGTGAGGAGAGCTGTGTCTCTGTGGGATGAGGAGAGGAATTTATTATTCATTCTTATTGGCTTAAATGGAAGGAACACGGCTCAGACTGGTCAGAGTTCTTTATTATTTTTTAGGCTTTTGATGCAAAAATTTTAATGGCATCTTCCTTCTTTCTCAATCTCTATTTAGAAAGAAATACGATTTTTTTAAATATTTCAGGATAACAAAAAAAATACAGAGAAAAAAATCATTTTTTATTCAAAACTATTTTCAAAATGCCCAAGGAAGAAAATATTTTCATGTCTATAGTGAATAAAAAAGGTAAAAATCCATTGCTTTGCCATAATTTTCTTCTTCCAGCACCCTAAATAATATAAATCTTTTTAAATTTCCTACAAAACAAGTGCCATTTATAACATCTTTGGTTAGAGGGAAATTTGTAGAGTTACAGCCTTTCAAATGAGCATATGTTCTGTTTTCCAGGGGGAAATCATACGGATATTAGAGCAGCTACAGAGGGATTAACTATTTCTACATAGGCCTGGCTTCTCTTCATTTTCCCTGTGCCAGTCTGCTCCTTCAAAGGCTGGGCTGAGAAATCCAGGATGTCAGACATGGCTCTCTTTAGTGATGATAAGTATCACACAGTAGGATTCTGCAGGAGGAACAGTTCAACTTTCTCTGTTTTGCTTTACCAAAAATGGCATCAACAGTGGCTGAGCTCAAATCTGGAAAAATCACAGAATGATCTTTATAACACAAAGGAGTCATCAAGTAACTGTGAAGAAGTGGGAGCTGCTCTGAACATCTATCTGAACATCTTTACCTTTTGTATATGTAAAACAAACAAAATAAAAGAGATGTGAGTGCCTCTCTGCAGTTGTACTCTACTTTCACACAGCCTCACCACTCAGCAGGACATTCTTCACAACCACCATCAGCAAAAGACAGATCTCCTCTGCTATGGTACAGAAACCCAGATCAAGCATTTACACCTCCATTGCAAACATCTGCATGGCTGAAACTTCATGCAGAGCAGTTTAAAGCACTGGTGAAGAGGCAAAAAAATATGGTTTAACATAAGTATTATGAAAGTTCATATTAAGTTCATATTAACTTCATATTAACTTCATATTTAAGCATGTTTTCCCTCATTTCCTTCTGCCCATAGTGTGGATTACAAAGTTAGAGCAATATCTCTATGCAGATAAAAAGCAAAGCATGAGACAAGAACTGCAGCAGAACACAACCTGCAGAGTCCAGCAGTCCTTGGCTGTGCTGACCTGACTTGGATTAGGAACCTTTACCTTAAAAAACCTGCAGGTGTCAAATTGCCTGGGAAACCTGACTCATCTTTCAGTAACTCCAGCTATTAATTTCCTTTGAAAAACTGCAGTTACAAACTGTGATTAAGCTGCTACATAAATAAAAATTAATCAGTCAGGGCCAAGTGTAATTCTAAGCTCATATTCACTCACTGTTGAAAGTTCCTTTAATATTTCCTGAGCTGCTCTTTCTTCTGTTGCTGGTATATCACAGTAATCATCCTGGCACTGCTGAAAGGTCAAGTTCATTTTACAAAACCCAAGATGCAAGCAGCTACAGGCTCCCCTGCTGATGTGCATGTATTTCTTTTGTTCTCCCTTAAGGAAATACAATTCTATAAAAGCAAAATAAAATTTGTAGTGACCCTAAAATTACTAGCTTCATTTGATGATGTAGTGTGTGCATTCTCTGCTTATGGAATGTCACAGAAGAAGGATAGTGGAAGGCTTCAGCTCTGATGAGTTTCTGCTGCCTGAGTGTGTTTTTAATTCCAGGAGATTCAATAAAGTCCAACTTTTAATATGGATTTTTTTTTCAAGGGCTACTTCACCACATGGGTAAAGAGATATTATGCCATATTTATTTCTTTTTCAGCTTCTACCACCTCTGAAAGCAAGACCTATGTTTTCCCTCTTGCCTACAATAAAGTCAGGCATTAAAAAAAAAAAATTATGGAAGCATTTAAAAAGTAGCATTGTACAAATGGTTTTGAGAACATTCCCATTTTCATAGTCACCTTAGACAGATAATGTCAAGCCAAATGCTTTTTAGTACTTTGAATAAATTAAAAACGAATTATTTAGGAGAGCTCAGGAGGAAAGAAACAGGAATTCATTAATTAATTTTGACTTAGCTGATTTGTGAGTGGTTAAATCAAATGACAGCAGCTTGGAGCCACAGGCTACCAGCTAAGCTACATATAGCAGGAGGAAGCTGAATCAAAAACGTTGAAGCAGCAGAATAAAATGCAGCCAGTGGCACTCTAGGTCAGAGTCCCTGTACAGGACAAACCCTGTTTGTGACCCAAGGTTCAAAGCTCTCAAAGCAGCACTAAGCAGGAGACTGAAATGCAAGTTTGGAGGCTGCACATCAATCAATCCAAAATACACCAGAACTACCAGGAGACTCCACTCAGGTGCCTGGCTGCTGTGCAGGTGTTTGTGGTTCCAGCAAGTTTAGGGAACAGGAGAGAACTGTGAATGTGTCTGTCCAAATGGAATAGTTGTTTTCTGCCCTTAGAAACTGACAATATGCCAGAGAAGTGAATAAATGTTATTTTTACAAACTTAGTAGTTTTGCCTGTTTCTGGTCAGAACATAATTCCAAAAATTAACTCAAAAGAAAATAAATCAAATGCATAAAATATCTAGTTTTATACACAAATTACAAAGAAATACAAAATGCTGTATACAAAAAGAATAGAGACTTAATCTTTCAAGTGCTACTTCTTGCCTGTTATTTGCAGGTTAATCACTGAGGTTTATTTATCAAATTATATTTATATCATAATGAAAGTAAAATCCAGACTGTCTCCAGATACTTCAGAGTAATAATGAAAACATTTCAAATATGAAACTTGGAAGAACCCTTTGTCACAAATAAGTCCACAGCAATAACCTGAGTTATCTTGTAGTCATATGACTGAGGTGGAATTAATTGGCCTAAATGAGGTGTTATGAACTATAAAAATAAACCCTTCCTCAGCAAAATTGAATACAAGTTACAACTGGTCTCTTCTTTCCCCTGAAAAACTCCTCTGACTTCATGGCAATTTTCATGAAAATACATAAAGATTTAATTTTTCATGGTATTTATGAATAGTCAAAATGGTCGTTGTTATCAGGACACTGATACAGGATCTTATTTTAGGGTTATGTGGAGAAAAAAAAAACTACAAGCTGTTCTCCTATCAATTCCATGGAGTCAAGTGGAACTGAAGTGTTCACAGTCCTGCCTGAAAACAATGCAGGATTGTGCTTAACTTCTGTCACGTGATTTCTTCTTACAGCAACAGTGCAAAGAACATCATCCAGCACCAAAGAGCCAAGGTATTACCACAGGACTGGAGAATTTTAACAGCTTTCCAGTATGTGCCAGTCTCACATTAGATACAGAGACCAGAAAGGGGACAGAAGGTTAAATCTAGCAGCAATAATGTGAAAAAACTCACTGTTGTTTAAAGCAGCTCTTTACAGGCTATTCACTATCAGACATGAAATAATTTTTAAAATGTTTTCACATTTCTTTTTCAACATTTTTCCCTGAATGTCCGTTGATATTCAAACATTATGTCACCACTAAATACAGAGTTCATTATATAAGGTTGCTTTATGGCGAGCTTATTTTTAATAATAATTAATAAATAGAATGGACAGGTAAGAATTTCATTGAAAGCTTTGATCAATCCATTATTGCTATGGGAAAAAATTTAAATGAGATCAAATAAGATGGGTGATAATGGTAAGAATGAAGTATAATATTTAAATATGTTTATGAAATGCAGACAATGCACTCAGAAAATGTTAAACTTTCAGCTCTGAGAATTAGCCATGCTTTAATAGCCTTCAGACAAACAAAGAGAAAATGCAAACGCAGTCTGTTGAGTCACTGCACGTTGATTCAGCCTGAATGCATTCCCTGCACCCAGCGACCAGTTGGGAATGAGTGGGAGTTCATTAACATCCAGGGAAAGGAACTAGCACTCTATAGCACTGTATCATCCATTTCACAGCTTCATATTTTACCTATAGGAATTGTGGAAAGCGAAATCACTTTTCAGGGGCCTTAGCAGCAATCAGCAGTCACACTCTGCCTACAAAGAAAACAGCAAATTGGTTTAAAACTGCTTCTTAGCATATGCAGTGAAAACTATTACATGCTGTCAACATGTTCAAGTCCTTGTGCTAATGAGATGAGACAGGTTGTGTGACAAAGAAAGCAGCATGTTTCTCAGTGGTGAGAAGTAATGGGTTCATTGACCAGTACAGAGAACCTGCATCTCGGCTGCTCTCCCCCGCTTGGCAAGGTGCCCATCTCTGCTTTTAGGTTTTCTGTTATATTTTGGGTTTGTGGGAATTTTTTAATCTATGTTTGACTGAAACAAGGCATATTCTTGGGGAGGAGATCATAGGCTTTCATCTACACCAGTGGGCTAGAAATATCTAACTAGGCTTTATAGGTCAGTCATCTTATGCTAAAGAGTGTCAAGGATGCTGTTGTGTTTGTTTGATCAGCCATTTTAGCTACATTCTCTACTATCAAAAAAGTGGCATTGATAAAGCAGCCAACTAAACTTTGTAGGCAAGAAAAAAAAAAAGTAAATGTCCTTGAAGACTGTTCCTCTTTCATGCTGTGATTAATTAAGCAATTAAAAGTATGATTGGTCTTTTTAAAGATGTCATAAGATATGGCAACTTTCCATTATCAGAATAAATTAAGAACATCTCTTCAGTTCTTTTATATAGGGCTAGAGCTGCAGGACGAAATGTAGCATGTTTGAGAAATTGGAGTTTTCTGTTCTCAAATAGCACTGCAAAGCAGGATGAGTCAGATGGGCAAGCCAAAGCTCAGGTCATAAATATTTTGCCTATTTCTATATTGCATCAGCAACTCATGTTGCCAGATCAATAGACTTCAGCACTAATGATTTCAGCCCTGCAACATGAACGTGTTCTCCCACAAACCCAACCCTTTCCAACAGAAAAACCTTACAAGGAAGTCATCAAGAGATTACTCACTCCTTTGTACTTGTGACCCCAAAACTGACTAAATATAGGAGAGAAACACACAAAACAAAAGCCAAGAAGCTAGCATAAAAATAAAGAAAGCAACACCAGGTCTCTTCAGACATAAATATTTTTTAAAACTACCAGACTGAACACATAGCTGTAGCACTCAGATATTTTCTCAGCATTTGAAAAGATATCCCACATCTCCTGTCACTTAGCTATTAAACAAAGAACCAGAACATCCACCTGCCTTAAGAGGCTTTAGGCTGATACCAGGAAAATCAAACCCTGGTATGTTGTCCTGGCTGCTCCTGACATATTTTGAAATTGCAAGTTACCCCTCTGACCAAGCAGAAATACAATTCTGCCAAGCTTTTTTTGCCTGCTGGCAGACAGGCTGAAGTATTTCAAGCTTTCTAAGTCACCCTTTTCTCACCACTATCTGTTGCAGTGACAATATGTCTCCAGCATATTTTGCAACAAGGAGAGCTATAATGAGAACAAGGGCAATGGAGTAATATAATCAACAGCTTAAACAAAATTTCCTGTCATACCCACTCCTCTTGTTTGTTATTTCCCAATGCTTGCTACAGCTTTGAGAAGGAAATGCTTATTCATCAGGAGGTTCATATGACTTCACCAGTTGCTTTTTTTCTGATGTACGACTAAAACTTTGGATATGCTAATTAATTCATTTACTATTGGAATACAACTTGTCCTTATTTCTGGCTTCCTGCATAGTTTGGCAATAATCATTATTTCAGACAAGGCACAACTGTTTGCAAGAACTATAATGAGAAATGACAGACTGCAAAAATATTTCACTATCTATTGCTTTTTCTCGTTTTATTTTGAAATAAGCATTAAATAGTAAGTTCTTTATACACTGAAAATCAATTATGAAGAAACAAAAAAAAAATAGTAGAGCAGGTCGCATAGAAAAAAAAAATCAATGACATATTTAGAATTAATTCAATTAATCCATACAGCCCACTTAATCCAAAAAATGTCATGCAACAAATTGACTGACCATTTATAAGGCAGGTGGTAGCATATTAACAGTACAGATAGGCTAAGTTTACTGGAAACAATTCACTTACCTCACACAAGTGCTACTCTAGCCAGACCATCACTTAACATGTCAAATATCTATAACTATTTGATCCACTTAAATGGTTTAGGAAAATATACGGAGTGGAATAATCAATTTTCAGAGGCAGAGAAGCATTCACTGTGGAGCATTTTGCAATCCTACTGAAATGCACAGCTTTTCTACAGCTACTTGTATGGAAGAATATTTAGAACCTCTCTGAATGTACATAACAGAAATATTAAAAATATTAAAAATTTTAAAAATCCAAAGGAATTAATAGAATACCACAGAGGAAACCTCTCAACTACAAAATGAACACCTTTAGAGAGCTGCATGTGACAAGGTCCCTACATGGCAGTGATTCTCCAGATTCACTCAGACCACAACCAATCTCTGGATCTTTTCTTTTGAAGAGTAATTGTTGCCTCTGTTTCCTGATCCTTGCATGCCTAAGAGCAAATACTCATCTCTCCTTTTAAAAATGTAACTTTTTTTCATCTCTCTGTCCTGCAATACTTTTTTTACCATGAGAGGCCATTATCTCAAGTTGCTATAAAATAAAGGACAACTCTCTTAGCTCTTTTGTTATTACATTGGAGCAGAAGACAGACAGTCCTGTGAGTATGGCTGAAGAACATATAGTCCTGCTCTGCATACAGAACTGGGAACTGGCATGCAATTCAAGCAATCTGAAGTTTACTGGATTGTTTCAATAAGGAAAGACTAAAATAAAAATAGAAAATGTGAAATGTTCTGTTCAGCATTTCGATACAAGCCACAATCCAAATTAGGTCATTAAATGCAAGCTGTGAAACTTAACTTTGATCTATAAGACACAAGAGATAAGGATAGTAAAGAAAAGCTGTGATAAACAACTCAATTTTCTACCTTTTTCTCCTTAGTGCTCTCTCAAGGAGATCCCACCATTCATTTGGAAGTTCTTTACTTCCTAACACCTTGCCCATGGATCTACTCCTAATCATAGATAAAAGGACAAGTTTTCATTAGGGTGCAATTAGGCATGTACCTCAATTTCTATTAACTAGGTAATGAAGAATAATAAAGCAAAAATAGGAACATTAACATTTTTTTTGAGGTAACAGATCATTCCTAATGGAAACCCTGTGCCTTAACTCCCTGTACATGGTAATAAAACTATAGCTCATTTTGTCGGCTCATGAGGAGAAAAAGGACAAACATAAAAAAATATTAAAACGACATCCCACCCCACCCTGCCCACAACTGAACAAACCAAGAATGAAATATTTTCCTTCTGAAAACCAGAGGGAATTGTACTTCATTAGGGGAAAACTCCACCTCATTACCACTTACTAACTGATTTAAAATGTTTTAGTAAGTACAGATTTGCATTCAAATCTGTATTACCCAGAAAGAGGCCAGAATTGTGAGTAATCTTGGGCAGAGATGAAAATAAGACATGATCCAATATCAAATGAAGAGCATGAGCGTTTCTCTATCGACTTCAGGAGATTTTGGATGGAGTCCATTTGCAGACTGCACACTGAGAAGGATTTCTCCACTAACCTCTTTTGCCAGAGGAAGATAAAAATATGTTTAAAATAATGTCATTTTTTCAATTTGAGCAAAATGTCTGGTCTTCAGCTCTGGACCAGAAAGAAAATCTTTATTTTCCCTATTACAGCTAAACTCATACATGGTTACAAAATAAAAACAAAAACCACCACAGCAACAAACCCAACCAACCAAGAAAACAAACAAAAAGAAAACAACCAAAAAAAAAAAAAAAACCCCACCAAAATCAAGACACCACCCAACCCACGCTGGTTGCTAAAATACATGAGAAAGTTATTTCCTCTGCAATTTTATTTTTGTTTATGCATTTACCATATTTCCTATTGGAAAAAGTATGAATTCACAGCAGCTGCTATGGACCACATGTTGACAACCTAACTAGGAAGATGATAAAATATTCTATTACTTGTGCCTGATGAGAGAGATAGCCATTCATCCATCAAAGCTAAATAAAACACCTTCAATCCAACCCATAAGAGTTCTTTTCTGTGAACTCCAGCTAACCTAATTAAAAGCTTGTTATATGGAAAGAAATAAGAAGACAGTACTACAGGATATGATATGCTGGATTAGGCCAATTTTATTGAGCATAATTTTATTGAGTGTTAGTTACTGAGGTCTATAATAAAAGTTAGAAAATCAGGGTAAAATCAATACAATAAAATCAGATGTCTGCAGGTAAACTCTACACAAATTAGTTAAAGGCTGACTTGCTGTAGGGCCTTTAATATTTCAGATACATAATCTTTTATTAAAATACCCAACTTTTACAGCTGCCTAATTATATTTTTCTCTTCCTACAAGTGTCCAATCCGTTTCTTGCAGGGTGCCAAGCTTTTGGCTTCAGTAATTTGAAACTACCTGTGTGAGGCTTCTACAGAAAGCACAGGGGCTTCTTACTCCTGCTGAAGTAAATATTTTCAAATCTATAACAAAAAAAGAATTACACAGCTAAAGAAAGGCCATGTTGTTCTACTTATTAGCAATGCTTTATGGTTTCATTTTTTATTTTGCTTTTATCCAGTTTGACTTGGAAAGTTTGTTCATTACTCTTCCCTTCATTCACATACAGATTGTTCAGAACACTTTGACATGGCTTTTCTTTACACCTTTTTTTATGGCAAGATATCAAATGTTTTATTAAAAGGCTTCCATCTCAGCACAAATCCCAGAAAATGCTGCATCAAATAAGTATGTGCCAATGTCAATATGTCTTTTTAAGCTGTTAAATATCTAGTTCCTTTTGACTTGTGCTCTTTTTATTGCTGCCATGAAGTAGAGGAAAACTGGAATCAGGCATTTCAAAGCTTTCTTCTTCAGTTGCAGAATTCTAAGATATGAAGGATGGATTCTCTCTTTTTCCTTCCCTGCTGGAGACAAGAAAGAAGATTTCAACCATACAGCTGTGGATCACTTTGAAAGTCCTTGTGGCACATAAACTGCTGAAATTCAGGGTTTTTTTTCAGGTAACACTCTTGTTAGGTTCTCTGTGCATCAATGTCTATCCTCTCCTTTATTTTTATCTTTCTTTTCTCTTTGTAATAAAAGTGAAGTCACTCATGACAGAAGTCCCTTTAAAACAAAAAAAAGCACAACTCCTCCCTTGTTTTAGCTATAGATGTAGGAGTTGTAGGGAATTAAATAACATATCGACCCTTCTCATAATTTCATTATTGTGTAACAAACAGAAAACTAGATGAAAAAGAAAAAAAAAGTCTAATCTTTCTGCTATTTAAATATTCCAAAAAGCCCCTGATTATCATTCTCAAAGCTGAGGTAGCCCTATGGTAACCAGACATAATAAAGGGTGTATTGCATAGGAACTGCATCTTTATACCACAAAAGTTCATCCATATGCCAAAAATATTTGAAGAGTGCAATGACAATCCAATTAGGCTGGGGGAAGAGTACTCCTTTTAAATAAAACCAGATTTCCTTAAAATTATATAAGCATATATACATATATATATAAATGAAGTAGGGGGGATCTGTTTTGAAGTTCCTATTGTTTGAACATTTGCTTTTGGACTGTGATGTTAAAAATCAGTCTCAAGCTGTACATCTTCACAGAAAAGCTCTAATCTCCATAAAACTGCAAAAATAATCAAAATACTTCATTTACATTCAATATGTAACCTGAATTCTTTTCCATGCTCTGATGAGATAGGCTGGAGTTCTGTCTTTTCTTCATTTTCTTCAGAATGAGACATAATTTCTCTTTATAAAATCTGCCTGTAATCTCCATGCATCTGCACCAATGCTCCCTACTAACATAGATTCTGACTTATGCTCTTCAAGGACAGCTGTCCTGGCTTTTCCAGAAGATTAAACCTTCTGTGTTACTTTACATGTAAAGTGCACTCGTTTTTAATTACAGAGTGAGAATATAGAAATTTAAGAAATAAAAATATATTCCACATTCTAATTTGTCACTATGACAGAAGAGAATCATAATTTTAGTGACTTTCACCTCAAGCTGGGGTTTATGCAGAGCTGACATACTGGGAACTGCTGGGCAGTCTAATTGTGGAGAGATTGCTTCTGTAACAGGATATTTTTAGACCTCAACTACGTGTATGGATATACACTACAATAATTATGGATTTGCTTCCAGTACAAGTTCCCCAAAACAGACAATCCACATTTGTAGTAAGTAGAATTGACCGTTTTTTTGTTTTTTTGTTTTTTTTTTTCCCCAGATTAAATCCTACAGCCTTCCTATTCAAGAGTACAAAGAATCTAACCATCAGCTTGCTGCCTTCCTTAGGATACAGGATCAAGAACAGTTTACATATTATAAATCCTGAACTGTTTTACAAGACACTATGCTAACTATGAGCAGCTTCATTTCACAGAAGGGTGGAAACACAGAAAGTTGAGGTGACACAATCAGAGCAGAGATGAGATTTAATTGTCTGCCTCTCTCATCCATGGCCCTGTACATGCCCACCCTGCTCAACCCAAACCTTACCACCTCTTCTCTTTACACGAGAAAAACTGAGACAGATACAAAGCTCCCAGAGTAGCTGGCATGATTTTCTCTGTAGCAAGTGCCTTCTTCCTGCAGGGCAGCCTGTGAAATTGCTGCTTAAGAGATGCTTTTTTGCTGAGGGTTGACATTTGCAGGAAGAAGAGGCACAGCTGCCAAAGGAAGAGTAATGAGGCAACCCTGTGGTACAAGCAGTGGGTAAAAGCACCCAAGGAGGAGGGGAAGAATAGCTGCTCTAGAGCACCAGTGTGGAAACTGGCCTTTCTTTTTCCAAATCTGCAGTTTCCATGGGGTTCAGACAGATTATTCATTATAAATATTTACCTGCCACATCTCGGCATGTTTCTTTAAGATCTATATTGCTTGAGAGTATTACTGACACAGAACGGGTTTTTTTCAATGTAAAATATTGATTTTCAAGTAAACTTGTCAGTGTGAAGGCTAAAATGGAAAAGGTGAGTTACAGAAAACCTTCTCAGGTCCTTCTTTTTTTGTATAAAATATAACACTGATATAAAATATAACATACTAGCTCAATAATTTTAGGCCAGGCTATTCTTTCATTTTTCTTGAAATTGGAATTAGATTAATTTTCTCAGCTAACAGGAAAAGTAGAAGAGTATTTCTGCTTTTAACAGAAAAAGAAGAAACATTTTTCTGACTTGGAGGTTTGCCAAGCTGAACAAAGTCAGATGCAATCTTCCTGAGAGGTTTGGCCTTCTCAGATTAAATTCTATAATCACATGCATCTCTGAAATGTGGACTTGTGTGCTCCTCCATTTTCTCAAGCTTTTATGTAAAGTTATATTTTACTTTTGGAAATAACAAGGAAAGAAAATGTGTTTCATAAAGGAGGTCATTCCTCAAGATCTCAGTTGGAAAGCAGCAAGTATTGCTTTACTATGCAGCACTGAACTGAAAATATTTGAGATACAGTACCAGAGTATTTACAGACTTTGTGCAGATTCTCTGTAGCTAGAGTCAGGACAATTAGACAACAGAAAGGTATCTTTTGAGCCAAAATTAAATTTTCAAAAATAATAAAATTTTCAAAGAAAATAACAAGAACATACAGAAAGAAAAATTTATATTAAAATGAATAATTTTTTCATACATTTTTTCTGCAGCTGATGATCCCTTTCCTAGTCTTGTTCATACCTGTGTTCAAACCCAACAAATCACAAACATTTATTTACAAAAATTCAGAGAAGGCAATAACCATGCTGAGGCACATCACACTGACAGGTTACACCTATGACTGGACTAGGTTTGAAAGCAGACAGATAATAGATAATGGAGCTGTAAAAAGACATACTTGTTTTGTCTGCTGTTTCAATTATGAGATTAGAATATCTCTATGTTTTGTTTTGAAGAAAATTAAATGCTAATTCAGTCTGTTGCCTACATGCTATTTTTGCAAGCATGCCAATACTTAGAACTTGGAATCAAAGAGATTGGAGCTATGTTTTGGAAACACCTATTAAAAAAACCCAACAAAACCCCACTATTAATTTGGTTTAACAGAAATGAGACACCTCCCAGTGTAATGAATGATTTCAAATACTCAATTGACAGCCATTACTGTGACAATGGAAATTCCTGTAGTCTTTACAGACAGGACAATCCCACTCATTGTGAAATCAGAGTAATCAAATCACAGTTTGTTTCCACCAGATGATGTTGACAGAAGAGCTCCATCCTGCTTGATGTAAATATAAAAGAATTGAAACTTTTTCTCTCCTCCACCTCTCTTACCATGCACAGCTTGTGAGCTTGGAGAGCTCTTGCTGGCTGTCTCTGGTCAGGAAGAAACAGAGCAGACTAATGTCATAGCTCTATTCCTTCTGAAGGGAGTTTTAGAAATATACTGGAATAAAAGGAAGTAGAATGAGTCTGACAAGGCAGCTTCTTGAACTTTTTGCACCTTAATAGCCGTTCTCTATTATCTATCTGCTTTCAAACCTAGTCCAGTCATAGGTATAACCTGTCAGTGTGACAGCTCAGTGTCTTTCTACAGCTTGGGTCGGGTACCATGCAGTTTTTTACTGGCATGCTACCACATTTATTTATGTATTTATTTATTTATTTATTGCAATATATTTGTATTGCATTCCTACAACCTTCCCTGGGCCCCCTCAGAGGCAGACAGCCCAGGACTGGCACCACAGTCTTACCTTTGCTGTCCTGGCTTCTCTTCAGAGTCAGCACGTGTGACCCTGCCACCAACTCCACCCTGCAGAAATAAAAGCACGTGGTAACTTTAAATCTGTGATGAAATTCTTCTCTCTCCCAACACTTTTACAAGCTACCTAAAAGTATTGCCATTTTAGAGATTAAAGGTTTTACAGTTGCATGATTAAACCCAAGGTGAAAGACAGTAGGAAAAAAAAATAAAAATTCTCCTCAGCCTGTTAAATTTAGTGTTTCAGAAATTGTCATATACTACCTTCTTGTACTTAAAGACCCCAGGTACCCTCCATCCCCTAACTTGCTTAAATGAAGGTACGCCAAAGAACCCCCCCCGCCCCAAAAAATGGCAGGGCTATCCTTTCTGGTCTTTATTTCAGAGCAGTTTCTATTTCCCTGTATAGCAGGATATGAAATGACATTTTTATTAGTTTTTGAATTTCAACTTTATATCATTATTCCTTGCATTAAATCTGGCATGCATTTTTACTCCAAGCATCAACTTTCATCTGTATTCCTTTTATGCTCTGACAAGACTAACAGTATTACTTTCTCCTACTTTTCTGCCTGATTATTAGGCTTACATGACTTACACAGATATTTATCAGCAAAGCTGAAGAAGCTACTCTGCCTCTTGTTAGGCATCTGCATTGCTGTTTCCTGTACTGACTTATAGGTAATAGAATTACATTAAGACTCCAGCACTGTTTATTGTATTTGATCAAATTTGTTTACAAATGGGAATATTACATTCAAGCTGCATTAAAATACATCATCTCCAGAGATCTGTAGATATTCTTTACTCATAGGGAAGCTTTCTCTACATATAAATAGTTACTCAGTTCTTCCAGGTACCAATTTTACTTAATACTTTCAAGAGAATAAATGGCATATATCCCATTCAAACATATCAATGGATAAATAGTACAGCAGCATCTGCAGGGCTGCATTTCTGGAAAGGACAAACACTGCTAGTATCAAGTTCCAGTTCAGCTTAAATTAAAGCACATTTATTATGATTCCAAACCATAGCTTTGTTATAAAACAGCAATTAGTGATAATAAAGGTAACAAAGCATGAGTTAAAACAAAGCTGCATAAAACATTGCCTTCACATAGTACAACTACAGACACAGTTATACTTCAGAAACTATGAATTATTTATCTCACAACCAATAGCATTTAATTGTCCCATCAAACTAATGTGTAAAATTACAGAAGTGCAGTAAAAGAGGAGTATCATGAGTGTAAAAAAATTGCAATTATTTGAATACAGGCTATGTGAATAATGTCTTATAAAGCTATGACAGCTTTGAGTGTGGATCAGATTCCTACAGAAGTCCATGACCATTCCACATTAAAACCCTCACCTTTATAACTGTGCATTTAACAGATTTGGAGGATGAGATGGAAATATGAAGATTGTATTTAGAAGACTTAGACCAGTGAGTGCTGTCTTATAGAGCCTTACCCTCCAAATGATGCAATCCTATATTTTCCCGAGACTCTCTTCTACCTGAAATCATTTTCTGTATATACAACACTTGCAACAACCACCTATATTTAGTAGCAATGAGACCATTAGGTTTGAGCCCAGAATATCACTTACCCTCTGTTTTCTGCACATTAAGGAAATTTGGCTTACACCTCTATCTTATTATTAACTGATACTACTACCACCAAAAAGTAACCAAGCAAAAAGATGAACAAGAAAAACTCATCCAAATAAAACAGAATTACAGAAAAGTTTTAATGTTTGATGGCAACACAACCCTTTCTTTTGTTTCCCTTTCCAGAGCAAAGATATCTTGTGTTCTTATTGTCTTCCCATATGAGCTTTACAACAGCTACTTCAAAAGAAGTCAAATAAACTGATTAGTGTTGTTCTGTCATTACAAAAGAGATCAAAACCATGAATAATAAAAGCTGCTGTTAATGTTTCAATGTGAAGTTACTATCAAGGATGAGCTGTACCTGAAAATGGTACGCAGGGAGATATTCTTTATTTGCTGATTGACTTGGAAAAATATTAAAGAAATTACTTCTTTTTAAAAGAGAAGAACATCGAGGTTTTTTTTAGTCTGTTAGCAGGTGGTATCATAATGTATTTTCTGTACAATGTGTGGCAGTATGTCCTTGTAGAGCTATAAAAGAAAGTTGCTTGTATAACCTGGAAAGGAGGCAATTTACTGAAATTAGGTAATTCACCATTTGGGGAAAAGTGCTCTGTGCTCTCCCTGGAAAACCCCAAAGCATCTCTAAGGAAAGGTAAGGTATTCTTGGCTTGTGTTGCTCATTAGCCAAACTGCAGGCACTGCTATTCATTTGGTGTCATGTCAGGGACCTGAACCAGATCTCACAGCCTGAGGCCATTTCTCCCAGTGGGCCATTCCTGACTCAGGTTATAGGCAGGAGATCCCCAAGTGACCAGGGTGTAAGAATGTTTTAGGAGTCTGCACATCAAGGATCTTCTTCAGACTAGAAACACAAAGATTTTACAGCAGTTATTGGCAGACCCCAAACCAACTTCCAAGTGGAAAATCACTTTTTGTGTTTTCTTTGGCTTTGCTTTGCTTTCTGCCAAAGATAAACTTTTTGCACAAAATCTTGCAGTTTTAAGTTCCAATAGTAGGCTAAGAGCTATTTGTAAGTGTCCTTCCCAGAGATTGCTTCTAAACTCCATCTGCTCCTTGTCTGACCTCCAGCAGGGAGAGGAGAGGAGAGGAGAGGAGAGGAGAGGAGAGGAGAGGAGAGGAGAGGGAGAGGAGAGGAGAGGAGAGGAGAGGAGAGGAGAGGAGAGGAGAGGAGAGGGAGAGGAGAGGAGAGGAGAGGAGAGGAGAGGAGAGGAGAGGAGAGGAGAGGAGAGGAGAGGAGAGGAGAGGAGAGGAGAGGAGAGGAGAGGAGAGGAGAGGAGAGGAGAGGAGAGGAGAGGAGAGGAGAGGAGAGGAGAGGAGAGGAGAGGAGAGGAGAGGAGAGGAGAGGAGAGGAGAGGAGAGGAGAGGAGAGGAGAGGAGAGGAGAGGAGAGGAGAGGAGAGGATGGAGGAGAGGAGAGGAGAGGAGAGGAGAGGAGAGGAGAGGAGAGGAGAGGAGAGGGAGGATGAGGAGAGGGAGGAGAGGAGAGGAGAGGAGAGGAGAGGAGAGGAGAGGAGAGAGCCCTCCCTGCCCTGCTGCCACCCAGCCAAACACCTCTGCAGCCTCAGAGGGGCTGCACTCTGGGCAGCAGCCAGGGTCCTGCCAGCTGCCAGCTCTGTGTGCAGAAGAGAAGGGGAGAGACTACAGGGGGACACTTAAAATCTTTCTATCTCTTCCAATGAGATCTAAGTCCAGTGTTGAGGGGCAACTCTGGCTTTCTGTTACTGACAGCTCCAATGTGGCATTATCTGACCTGAAAATTCCTAACACTTTGAGACTCCCGTTTTAAATTCTGCTTATCAATATAATGATTTGTCTGACCAGGAGCCTACTCCCATCTTATTTCTTAAAATTCCAACTCTCTTCTGCAAATGATCCTTCTACTTCACTTTAAAAACAAAAGTAGAGTTAATTCTGAAAAAGTTACTGAATGTTTACTTTTTAGTAGCCTACTGCATTTGCATAATTCTTACATTTTTCTGACATACTGGTATCAGCAGGCACTGCAACTGGAAGTTCTTCCCAAGAAGCAACACCTGTTCAGATTTATGTTGCCATCACTCAGGCACTTTTGCTAGGGAGGCAAAGTCCATTTCAAGTTTCCTAGGGGATCACTGACTCCATGGTTAGTTAAGCTTCCTTTGACAGCCTCTGGACAGAATTTCAAGGCAGTATAAACACAAGTGGAGAGCATTTGAGAAGATAATTTTTACTCCTGTGAGAATGCTTTCAAAAACCATCAGCTTAGTACCCCCAAAATGTAATTCCATTTGCAAAGCAAAATGCATTCTTATTTGGATGTTTTGCATATCTTATAACCCATGTTGCATAAAACTTCATTCTTCCTGGGTGTAGAAAATCAAAACAACCTTCATGACATAGTATTAACAGAAATAGTTCCATGTTTTAAGCAAAAATATTTTGATGGCAAAGTGTTACAACACCAGTTATACATATGCCAAATACGGAATTCATTCAGAATTATTTTGCTTCTAAAGTCTCTACTTTATATTCAGCATAACTTCCTTTCCATCCTGATCTGAGTTTAAATTTGAAATTCTTACTTTATAACCAGATGCAGCAGCAGGCATATTTCATTCTGCCAGTTCAAAATATGTGTTGTGTACTGTGGCATGCTATTTGAATTTTCAGTGCCATCACAAACGACTACCCATTAGAAGATTTTAAAATCTTAATTATGTCATCACTCAAGTGTTTTCAACATTCATCTACATCTCACTTAAGTTTGGAGGGTGAAACAGCTTTTAATATAGCAGTGATAGTAGCTCTCTACAAGGCAAGCAAAATGTGTCATTTATCCCCTTAAGGCTTCAGCAGAACCTAAAGAGTTCCACTAAGAGCAAAATTAACTGGTCTGAGTATTGGGAGCTCCATTTGCTATGCTTCATATCTGTGCAACTCCAGAATTTTGGGTGAGATTTAAACCATCCCAGGAGTTTACTTATTTCTCCTTCCAGGCATTATGAACCCTTGAATGCCTTGCTACCTTAACAATACTGGATTTATCTTCATAATCTGCAGCCTGTAAAAATCTTGGGTTTCCCATCTTTGGAATTACAGAATCAGAGAGGTTGGAAAAGACCCCTGAGACCTCTGAGTCTGAGCTGTGACCCAACATCACCCTGCCAACCAGGCCATGGCACTGAGAGCCACATCCTTTTCTTAAATACCTCCAGGGACAGGGACTCCATCACCTCCCTGGGCAGTCCATTCCAATGTATAATCACAGAAAAGCTGTACAAAACATTCCAGTTGTAACAAGTGGCACAAATTAAAAATAATTAAAGCCTCAAAAATTATTCAGTTTAACATGACAATTACCATAGGAATCATTTTCAGTTGAGACCCCAAATTTTAAGAAGTAGATTTCTTAGTATTAGATGTCTACTAATACTAGACTTTCCTCTTCAGAAATAAATGATGTGTTGTACTTTAAGACAACTGGGTACAGTTCTACTCAATCTTTTTCTTTGTAAAGTTTTCAAAGCACCTGTGTCTGGAAAACTACATCCCCAAGTGTTTAAAGAGCTGACAACACTGTCTTTGAAAATTTGTGAAGGGCTTTATAGAGTAAAAGGGCCATAAAATAGTAAATGTAGCATCTGACTTCAAAACTGGTGAAGAGATGGAGCACTCAGAAAGGAATCTTGTAGAACCTGTGTAGTCTACAGTGTGAAGGTCTTGACAATTATGTTTCTGATCTCTAATAACATATAAACTTCTGCTTAGACTTGTCCAAAAGTTGAGGGAAATGTTCTGTCTCCCACTTAGATTTTCTGGTCTCTAATAAATACTGTGACCTCAGTTGCAGTCTTCCTCTCAAAGACAATTTGTATCCCTTCTGGAAAATGAACTATCATGTTACTCAATAAGAATACAGAAATTATCCTCTTCTAGTCAAGTAATTTGTATGGCATGTGGATATTTAATATCTTTAAGAGCATTCAACAGCTTACAAGAAGTCTGCCAAGAGGTCAAGGAGCTATTAGAATACAGACAGCCATATTCATGCTGAGGAGAATCACATGCATTTAATTTCATTATGACCAGAAGCAAAACCCCAAAGCTTTCTCATGTTAGGCAAAGGAATTAAGATCTGAGCATATATTCAGCAACTTTTGCCTCACCCTTGCTGTTTGAAGCAATAAGTGCTGACACAGATTCACATTCATGATACATCATCAAAACTATAGACTAACCCTGCTCCCTTAGCTCCTTTCTAGACCAAACCACTTAATTCTGGTTAATGTTTATTTACAACATTTTAGAGGAATTTAACAATTTCCTATTTTATATGAGGAAAACTTTTTAAAAAAATTTTGATTTGAGGTCAGTCAAAACTTGTGTTCTCTTTCACTTATAAAGATAAAGTATTTTTAAGTTCCCATAATTAAAAACATTTTTTGGTAACAAGGTCTAGATCTTCATAAAAGTTAATTCCATAACATGCACTGCAGCCAGAGTAAATAAAAAAAACAAAGACATTCTCTTCCAGGGTCTCATCTGTTTTCACCTCAAATTGGTAAAGACATCTTTCAGAGCATAGAAATCTCTTCTCTACTTCATGATCTCCAAGAGGGATGCTGAAGAACTTGTCTCTTAATAAAGCATGTAGCCTTGGAAACAACCTGATGGAAATTAAGAATGATTTCACATCTGCCTTTACCCTCTCTGAGCAGTGAAAGGTGCAGGGGAGTCCTTGGCAGCCAAGCAGCCCTTGCATTGACAAGGTTAAATCCCTGCACGTCCAGGATTAATCCTGAGGGTGAGAGGGCCAAAAGGCTGGGGCAAGTTTCCCAAAGCCCTGTGATGCTCTGAGGCACAGGACTTAAAGGGCTGAGCTCAGACAAGCCTTCTCAGTCATATTCACGACCTCATTTATCTATTTCCTGCAGGCTTGGAGTGCTCTCAGACTGTGTTCACTATGTGTCACCCAGAAAAAAACATATCAGATTGTGATTTAACTTTTAAATTAGTTAAGTTTTCTCTTCCTAGAACATCTGCTTTTGTGATGCTTCCCATGTGCCAGAGGGTGCTGTAACAGTAATTTATAGTTACAAGTGGACTGCTCTTGACAGCCATTAATAGTAAATGACATTCAGAGCCATGGTGATGAACAGGGGGCCCTGCTGCCTTTCTGCATCTTTTTCATGAAGATAACACAAGGCAGCAGCAAAAAGGAAAGTTGTAGCATGCAAAATCCAGTTCACAGGTTCAGCTGATGGACAGGAAGTCATACCCAGAAGGATTATCTTTTATCCCTTAAACTAACAGAGTAAGAAAATTCACTTTAATAGACAAAGCAATGAATGCAATTGTGTCTGTACTCCTGGAGCACACTTCCCATAGCTTGTCACCAAATGTTACTTGAAAATGTAAACCCAGGGTGACTTGTCTTGAATGCAGCAAATAAGGGAAGCAAACAAGGAGCAGTAACAGCAGTACACAAGCTGGTGAAGGGCAGAAAAGGAGAAACAAAACTGTGTGGGAAAATACAGAAATCTATTTGGCCACTTCATGTATTCAGAAGATAGATGGCCTGAGAAGCATTTGGCAGTTTGCATTTGTTTTGCCTGTAGAAAAACTGGAATATGCCTCTTCAAAAATATTCATAGTAAAAAGAGTTGATCAGGAAAGAACACAGTTGAAGAAAAGAATTAGACTCAGCTTGCAAATAGGTAAAACAATTTGTGAACAGACTTCTCTGCTAAGACCATCCTCCTGACATGGTTTGCTTCCTTAAAAAAATTCCAGCTGCTCACACTACCAGAAGGACTTATGAGGCTTTTCTATTATTTTATTATTTTATTATTTACCCTTTCTTTCTTTGAGGCAAATTATTAAACGTTATTTTTCAAGTGGGAAATGAGCCTAAAATTACTACATTTGCTTCAATACAGATACAGAGCAGGAAGCAGGGACTGAGTGGAGGCTTCTGGAGCTTCTGCATCTCTTGCTAAACAGCAAAACACATTTCTATGGCAACATATGTCTCTTTCTGTGGACTGTCTGTGCAGCCTGTGACTGTAACAATACACATGGGGAACTCAAGCCCACAGGTGTTTAGGAGTGAGAATCATTGTTGTAGTTCTGATTCTTCCTCTTCTGAGTTGTCTGAATAGAGATGATACAGTTCAATTTTAAGGACACAGCTCAAATTACAGATAGTTGTGGCCCTGCCTTCCCTAGATGCTGAATAAAGTGACTCAAGAATTTCTCATTAAAATGCTCCCCTGCAGAAATGCCTTTCTCACAAAATAGAAATTTACAGGAAAGATTTGTTTTACCTAAAATAATTCGCTCTCTTCAGAGAAGTTCATAATGATACCAGGTTCTTTTCTTCTGCAAGGAAAAAGAAGGATTAAAAAACATTTGCCAGACAGGAAGCTCACAAACTGAGCTGGGTTTTGTTCATGTTATCTTTTCTTGAGACTTTTTTTAGGGGTTCGTTTGCATGTGTGTTGATGGTTTTGGTGGTTTTGGTTTTTTGTTTGTTTGTTTTGTGGTTTGTGGGGTTTTTTTCCACTCCCTGGAAGTTCCTTCCCATAAAATCCAATCAGCTATATTGTTTTCTTTTAAATCTCAAATTTTAAACAAACTTTTATGACCCCCTTCATTCTCTTAATTTTGCTTTCTATTTCAAGTTTACTGAAAACCCAGTATGTGTCCACATGTCTGAGAATGGTGCAGACAGCTATAATCGTTGGTGAAACAGATCCAAGATCATCACAGCATTTGTCAAATAAAATTTCAACATCCCAGTGACAAGGATATGTTACAGAAAAGCACAGTACAGCTATTGATGTCAAATACTTAAAATTGAATTGAACAACAACAGAACAATTTTATGTTGAAGATGGCATAAATCTTATTTAATTTGCATATACAATAGGGTAGTGTCACTGCAAATTTTTGATGTCTTTCCACTAGCAATTAAGGTGGTGTGGCTGTGTGGACATCTGACTACCTGATAATGGTTTTTTTTAAAGTTATGGATGAAAATTTTGCAGAAATATACACTCCTAGAAAATACTAAGTTTCAAACCATATCAAAACAAAGGCGCTGAGAAGAAGAAATGGACTAAAATTCATTCCATGTGGGAAAATCTAAAGGGTACAACTTATACATTAGGGCAGAGAGCTGTGTTTCAGAACCAGAAGAATGACCAGTATTTCTTATTTACATTCATCCCATACCACTATGTATAAATATTTTACAATTTGCCTTATCATACTTACTATAAGAATTTTAAGTGTGTATCTGAGATGCACATTTTTTCACCAGCATGGGAGTAGTGTTTTACTGGAAAAAAAGAAAAAAAAACAAACAAACCCAAACATCAAACAAAAAAAAATAACTGTTATCAATCCTGTATTCAGTAGCTACCAGGTGAAATTCTATAAAAATTGGGAATTAAATTCCCAGAACAGTAGGGTGAAACAAAAATAAATAGCTAATTTTTTTTGTTGTTGTTACTGGACGTGACATAGCACTTACAATCCCACTGAAAGTCTCAGTAGAAACAACATGAGATAGATAAGACAAAGGAAACTAAACCTCAGACTTGTTTTTCTGAAATTCTCCTGGGAGATCTTTAGAAGATGGTAGCAGCTGGAACAACTATTGATGCCCTGATGTTAGAGGCTTGAGTGAATGCTGCACTGAAAAAATAATAAAGAGGTTTTAATTAGCCATCAGTAAAGAAATGCAGTGGACAGACCTCTCTCTCTCAATTGAGGGATTTTACAGAATTATGCTTTTCTCTTCATGCAAAGGAACAAGGTTTCCCTTGATTTGTGAAATGAGACAGCACAGAGACATTTCCAAAGTGTGTTTCAGATAAATCCTTCTGAGGCAGGCAGGCACCTTGGCAAAGAGGATCCCAGTGCCAGCCCTGGCCACTGCTCATCCTCACATTACTCAGCCATGCCAGCAGGCACCAGACCCAATGAGGAAGAGACCACACCAGCAAAACTGAGGGAACCAGGGTGGCTGGTTCCAATTAAGGTACAAACAACCCTGCTGAATTTATTTCATGCTTGGAAGCTTACACGTGTGCTGGAGCTGTGGCCAGCTCATTCCTCTGTTCTAAGTGTAACAAAGAACCTGTCATCATTTCATATTCTCATTAAAAATAAAAAACCTATGGCAAAGCTGATCCCATCAGGAATCAGAAAAGCAGTCATGATTTTGTTTTTTTCTTTTTGAAATAATGGGAAGATTTTATTTTATGCAATGGAATTTAACTATTACTTCCATGTCTTGTTAGGAAAGTATTAAAGTGTGGGGATGTATAAACCAAAGGTACAAACTTATTTGACAACTTGACTTATTATATTAACATATCTGATGACTAATATTAAGAATTCCAATAGAAATTGGAACAGTAGCTGGTAAATCTAAAATTCCAGTGTCTTCTTTGCTTGAAAGAAATTATATATATATATGTGTGTGTGTACATATACATATATATGTATACATGTGTACATATATATATACATGTGTATACATGTACACACATAGACATATACATAGACATATACATAGACATATACATACACATATACATATACATATACATATCTCCAAGGAAGTGACTGAACAAGTGCACTGGAGGAAAAATTTCCAGCAGTTTTTATGCAGAGGGGGTGAGAGCAATGGAAAAGTAATGTAAACCACTCTTGAAAACAAAAATAATTCAAAAATACCTGTGGCTACATTACAATCTTCTGTCACTACTCTTATTAATAGTGGTAATTATTTATATAGTTTAGTTATTATTAAGTATTAATATTTAAACAGTTCCAGGAATTCCAAGTATCTCTTCCAGAGAGCAAACATTACCTGTGTGCATGCTGGGCACAGGCACACCCAGATGAAAATGAATCAAGCTGGGCACAGAAGCACTCCCAGTGCAGTGCAGAGGTACCTGAAGGCACTAGCCCTGAAGCAGCACAGAATTGAGTGTGTCTGCCATTTTTGGTACTGCAGAGACTTCTGCAGTGCTCTGGAGCTGCACCAAGTTGGGTTGGCATAAGTTTCATCCTGCAAGGTGCAGCAGCTGTCCATTCCTAAATATCTGCACTGTTATTTTCATTAAACCTCAGGCTCAGATTCCATGTCCACTTTTACTTACATAGGGCATGAGGAATGCATGCAGCATGCTATGCCTTGGAATGAAGAGCAGGAAAGCAGCTCAGACAGGTAGAGTGTTCCCTCCTAACAACAAATCTGAGAGAAAACTGCAGCCAGCATTATTCTGCTCCAAAAGGGCTTTCCCCCAATTGCATTAGCTGCTCACATCATAACTATGCTGAAATCCTAACTGGCAGTTCTCCCTGCCAAGGCTTTGTTTTGATAAAGGTCAGTCCAAAAGTAAAATTTAAGAGTGTTACGATGTTTATCTTAAAATAGAAATTCATTTCTGGAATTGGAATTTATAAAAGGAATTGTGCCAAAACACTTGTGTTTGAAGCTTATGCTGAATCATCCAGCTGAAAGTTTGGCCAGTGTCTGCAGAAGCAGTACACCAGACAACACATAAAGGATGCTAAATGCAAACAGAATATACAGGAAATAAAAGCTGGAAGAACTCCAAGCACATCCTCAGACAATAAAATCACTGCCACTTGCAACAATTTTGACACAGCTTGTTGTGCTGGAAGTTGAGATGTTCTTAATATTATCAATACATAATGACAGATAAAGAACATCTAACTGGAAAGTCAAGCACAGATAACCAAGCAACATCTGGTCCACACAAATTATCACAGAGTTGGATAGAGGAAAAGGAATCAAGTCCAGAATAAAAAGTCTTAGATCCATACACAACCATTACAGATCTGACAGCCAATCCCTCGTGTTACCCAGGCAGTCAGAGAGCAGGAATGACAGGAGGAGGGCACTGGTTTGCAACTACCCATCCTTCAGACAGAACACAACCAGCAGCTCAGCATTTGCTGGCAGTAGCAGCATCCTCAAATGCTTCCCTTGCCTTCCTTCAGCAGACAGCTCCTGCAGATATTTGGCACTGGACAGGGAGGCACAGGGGACTCAACAGGTTTTGTCTTTCTGCACAGCTAAGTGGCAGATCTCAACTACATGAGTCCTGTGTCTTATCCCAGAATTTGCCCAAAGTATTTTTTTTTTTTTTTACTTCTTAATATACACATTCATAAATACACACAATTTTCATCTCTTAGTTCTCTTCCCAAATGGTCACATACTCTTCAGAAAGGAAATAAATTATACCACTGTACTCTAAATAGCCAAAGCTCCTGAAAACAGCTCTCAAATAAATGGGAAAAGACATTATTAAAAAAAATAATTTCAAAATTATAAAGTATATTTGGTTGTAGATTACATGTCTTTTGTTTGCTAAAGAATTACTTTGTCCCATTTAAAATGCCAGTGCTCTGATTGCTGTGTGCTGCTTGGAAGTGATTGCTGAAGATTAGACTTGCAAAAGACTATTATAACTAGAGAAAAATATTCCAGTGCTAAGTTTGTGTTCTGGTTCCCAGTCAGGATGATTGATAGTGTTATGGCCTCCAGATACAACCCCAGCCTTGGCTGAAGAGAAAGCACAGCCCAGTGTTCTGAGGTAAGCTCATATTTTGAAACCCCCACTCTGCAGGAGCAGCTCCCCTCTGCTGTTTATGCAGACAGGGTAAGGGCAGACTGCAGGAACAAAAACCTCCCAGCTGCCCCCAAGGAGAGCATTTGGGCTCAGAGCTGCAGACAAAATGGGTTAAAGCAGTGAGCCCAGGTGATGAGCACGCACAGGGGACAGGCACAGAATCAGGTCATCCTGCAGCAGCCTCAGGGATGCAGTAACCCATGCCAGAAGCAGCTTCCAGAGAGTCATTTACAGCACACTCCTCAGTCACTGCTCCAGGGGAATAAAAACCTTCAGAGTTAGTGCCCACCTGGGAGGTCAGTGCAGAGCAGCCAGGGCTCTGTAAATTCACATCCTACCTGATGCTGCAGTAACTTCCACGTGTATGGAACTCCAAACAACCCAGACTGAATTAATGGCTACAGCCCTGCCTGATCTAAAAAAGCTGCTCTTCCCCAGTTCAGGGGGCACTTTTCTTTCACTTCAGTTTGTTCAAGCCTTTTGATTTTAAATTCCTTCAGGCAGGGAGTGTCATATTTACACAGCGAAAATCTGCTTGTGGGAGGATTTTGTAGCTTCTGCTGTAAGAATAGTAAACATGAAAAGCAAAACTGGCAGAACAAAAACTTAACAAAAACACAAATCATCACAATTTCCAATTCCAAGGTACCTTAATTCCAAAGTACCTAATAAGTAAGGCAAATATTTCGAGAACTTAGTCAAAACAGCTCTTCAAAACATAGAAATATGTGGTGTCTGCACCTCATAAACCAACAGAACATTTCCTTTTGTTTACAATCCATCTCCAGAAAACCCCGAGGTGGCAATGTCCCCCTTTGAAACCTTAAAACAAATTTATAAGCTTACTAGACTGCATCTGAAAAAAAAAACCAGAGTCATACAACTCAAAACTGCAGGGCAAAACACACAACAGGAAAAACTTCAGAATACAAATCCTCCCTGGGTACCTGCTAGGCTTGGGCACCTGTACCTGCAGCCAAGGCACCTCTGCCTGAAGAATGCAGCAACTGCAGGGCTGTGAAAAAGCTGAACATGTACATTCAGGACCCTGCAGGGGCAGAGGGAAGAGCACTCTCTGTGGCAAGCCAGGATGACAGCATACAACTACAATCATTATTTTACATATCAGATTTAAGGCAGATGTTTCTACACACACAGAGCAAAGAAAATGGGCAGCTGCACATTGCCTTAATGTGAAATGCACAGTAAATGCTGATGGCTGTGAGTGATGAACTTCTTCATCTCTCTGCCCATGGAGAACAGGGATGGGTTGTTATTATTTATTTATTTATTTGTTTAATTGTTTATTACATTGCAATTATTATTAATTACACTGCAATAATGACCTGAGACCAAATACTTATACTTTTCTGCTAGCATAGATATTGCTTGTGAGTGTGTTGTTAACAGATCATTCCTTTACAGGCCATTGTAAAATGTTTAATGTGAAACAAAAAGAGAGCTGAGAATGGCTGGGACCTGACACTGAACCCACTGTCTATGTTACTTCCAGAATCATCTTACTTCCCTCTGCTCTTGCCACCTGCCAATAACCATCTGATAGCTCTCATTTCCATATCCCCATCTGCTTGGGGCATGGATTATCTCCTAGTTCTTTACACAGCACGAGTTTTTGCCCATGACCAGGGGGCCACAAAGCCACAGGAACAGCAGCAAACCAGATGCAGTATGCTCATCATGCACAGGCAGTTGAATAGTTAATATCTTTGCCTGGGGCTAAAGCCAGGGTTGAAGGCAGTCTTAATCATTATGCTACAGAATTTTTAATGCATAAGACTATGTTTCCAGATGAAAAAAATAATTAGCTTTGCATGGGGACAACAACCTAACAAAATATACCAACAACTGTGCTGATAGGATAATCCAACAGTGAGAGGCAGGGATTAAAATGTAAGCTAAAGCTAATGTTGAGTGATAAAGGTTACAGTAACTACTAGGCATCCTCAGTAAATCAAAATCATTGGAAAAACTCAGACATATGTGGTAAGAGCTAATCTAATCATGCAGTGATTGGCTTGACAAGCAGCTTCTGATTACAGCTTATGAAAGTAAGAGAAAAAAAAGGAACATTTCTAAATGTATGAAATGAAACCAGATGCATTTGGTGCTTTCTTGAGAGGGCTGAAAGCATGGAACAGAAATGTTTCATAGGATCATATCTGTTTTCATGGCAAAGTGTCAAAACACAGGTTGACAGTTTCATCTTGACTACTTTAAGACATTTTCTTCTAAAATGTTGACATTTACATTTTATGTCAATTTGGCATTAAAAAAAAAAAAAAAAACTTCGTTGTATAAAAAAAGGGAGGTTTTTTTCCAGTATCTCTGTTTTGTGAAAAGATCAGTTTTGCAAACTAATGGTATGTAAAATTCATTTTCTGTGTTTCAGAACATGCACCTATTTAGCTTATTATTATTATTATTATTATTATTATTATTATTATTATTATTATTATTATTATTATTGTTATCAAGATACAAGTTTCAATTCACTATTTTTCTTACTTTGGCATGGAAGGCATGTAGGGCCACTTCAGGATCAGAGCTTTTGAAGCCTGTGTATGTTCAGGTGGTTGAATAAACTGGAACAACTGAAGTTTAAGGAAATATCCACCAAACTCTGGATGTTTCCAGCTTTCAGCAAAGCAAATGCAAATACCATTTTAAATTAGCATGGAAAAATAAAAATTAAGATTATCTACCATTTTGTTTCTGGATTCAGTAACAAATTTAGAAAAACTTTAGGATATCTCAAGCATCTACTGATGCTAAATATTTTACCAAAAATTGTCACTGCATAAAGGGGGGAGAAATTGATATAAAAGCTTTTGTTTTGTCATAGTACTTATTTAAGAAGGCTAAAATAAATAGATACTTTCAGAATGGAAGTGAAGTTGCTGATGTACTTCAAAGGGGAGAGCAGTCAGGTGCAGTGCTTTTAACAATATTTTCCCCATGCTTGGAGCACATACTGCTAACAATCTGAGGTGCCTTTCTAGTATGAATTGTAAGGTCAGAAAAATTCCATGATAAAAGTAATGATCTCTTTTGAAAATTTGTGGGTCCAAAGATGCATGTGTGGCTACACAGCAACTTTGCTCTGTAATGTTAATTTTGGCTGTGTTCCTGCCTTTCCCTCTCCAAGTGGTACCTTGTCAATCTCCTCACACATCTTGGTGACAGTAATTTGCTTGCCTGCTTAACAGATGAAAAGCTTTCTGTTATGAGATGTGTTTAATAAAATTTCCTATTTCTCCCTCTTGGGCAATTATTAGCAATTGAAATGTATTTATTATGGTAAAAAAGGTGGTGCCTCAAGCTGAGGGTATTGTCACATTCACACTCACTTGAAAGCTGTGCTGGCAATACACAAGCACTGTCACAGCAAGGGAAGAATCCATGTCACAGATCCCACCCCAAAGGTCAGCATTTCTCACTTTTCTCAGCTGGAACATTATCTTTGAAAATAAGATCACATATTCCATTTCATTCACATTTACTCTAGAAAAGTATTTATCTCCATTGACATCATGTACAGGTTGTTTATTTGTTCCAGATTAACCAACAACTTTGTAGGTATGGACAATGCATTTGTTCTAATGAAACCAGTTAAAAATGTATTAGTCTATTTTCTCCCACAGAGAACATCTTGCATATTGTGCTAAAATATTGAGAGATGGTTACAGATGGTAAAATGCATTTCCACACCTTCTGAGTGCCCCAGTCACATGGGTATATCTGCATCTCTACTCTTTTGTTGATTTTGCTCTTTTAATGTGAAATGTCTCATACTTTCCTTTCATAGCAAATAAAAGTGTTCGAAGTTTCAAGAATCTCAAGAGTCAAGAAAACCATTTTCTACCAAACCACCCTCTCAACTGGCTTGAAATGAATGTCAGCTGAAAAACTACACCAGCAGAGCATGGTGCTTCTCATAGATGATATCATGAACAGAGCTCACAGTGCTGCTGCTTTTTCTTTACTTTTGCCCACTCTTTTTCTCCACCTGTGTTCCAAACAGACATTTGTTTCTCTGTGAACGTGGAAAGATAAAATCCAGACCAAATTTAGTTGTTACCTCTGACAGTGGACCAAGAAAGCAAAATCTTTTTTTAAATTTAACTTTTACATTGGCTTCCCACACCAGCTGCACAAGTTGTTCTGTCTCTCTGGTAGTTGTTGACAGTAGCTATAAAAAGCATAATATAATTCATTTTCAAAATTGTACTTTATAAATAACACTCCCTTCCATGACAGCTGGACCAGACATTTTTCTGTCCTAAATGAGGTGTGCTTAGGGAGGAAGAGGAGAAAGAAGAGAGAAAAACAGGCACTTTTTGGCACTGCAGTTCTACTTTTAGCTTGTTCACTCTCTAACCTCTTTCATTCAAAATTAGCTGATAAAAAGGATGACATGTAACAACACCATTAATTGAAAAGAAGACTATTATCTTGACAAAAGAAGAAAGAAACTGAGTTAAGTAAAAGAAAATATTAAGATAATCAACAATTGGTCGTAGCTGCTTTTGTTGTTGTATTTGTAAAGCAAAAGAGGAGTGAACAGTTTGGGTACTTAATAAAGAAGCAGGGACATTGACAACAAATTTATAAATATACATTTCACAGACATATGCCAGTTCTAATGAAGTTGGGATAAGGAAATCTCTGGCAGCAGACAGATCAACATATGGAAAATGAAAAAAAAAAACCCTAAATCAAAGCAAACAAACAAAAATAAAACTCCACAATTAAAATAATTAATAGGGAAAAAAAGAAACTAGATTTGAATCTCTGCTTGTTTAGAAATGGTAAATTCCCTACACAGCTTGTTAAAGCACTTTTCACTCTGATGAGAAATATAGGTCTTAGTTCCTTCTCACTTCAGAATGGAAATGTCAACACCCTGCAGATTGGGAGAGTGCATCTCATCTAGCCTATGGCAGCCAGATCCAACACACACCATGGAGCTGATTATTAGAGCCACTTAGTGGAGTCAAAAATGAATTTCTCTTATCCAGAGTTGGACCTAACACCTGATGGTTTATATTCACTTCTGTGCGACAGAGATCAGCCCCTTCCTTTCCAAACTTAAAGAGAAGGCTATGGAAAAGTGAGAACAACTCGATGGCTAGCACATTTCTCCTCACTTCCCTGTATCTGACGGTTCAACTTTTAACACTAACACCCTCAAGGCAGATGATGGGAATCTCTTTAATATTCTGCAGGATTCCAGCTCATGACATCTCTTTGTTCGAGGTCTGTAGAAGGAGGCATTAGAAGGCTTCACAAAAAGGCAAATGCAGCAACACAGGAAACAGAGAGGGGATGATGCACTTTCCCTTGAGCAGTGGCCCTTGGCTCTGAGCATCACATTCCCAGCTGCTGCTGAATGATCAAGGAGCAGGATAGAAAGCAGATTGCTTTTTGCCTGCAGGAGGCCAGGAGATTAGCTGCTGTGCCTTCTGTAAGCATCGCTGTAATTGTGGTCTTGAGAAAAAGCCAATACATAACTTCATACAAGGATTAAACTAAACCCAACTTACCTGGAAATTGAAGCACCATCAGCTGCTCCATGTCTCAAGTAGCATATTTAAGCCCAAGCACACATCTAAACTGGTCTGTAATTTTCCTGAGGCATTTCCTTTGTTCCAGTAGAAGCCTTACATACACCTTCTGAATTTTAAGGTGCAGAATCATAATTAAGGTAATGAGAAGAAGCTTGCAATAAGTTAATGTTTATTTTCTCCTTGGCCAACCACTGTTATTCAAGTGGGTATTAGGTGACCTAATTCATCATTTCAGCTTAAATGCCATGAAGGGTGCATTGATCCTTATTTGCCTGTGCATGTAAGTAAATGAATGGTGTAACCTCATTCATCTGCTAACTGCCCTGAAATGATGGCTTCAAAATTCCTTGCTGTATTACAAAGCCTGCCTTGCCACAGCCTCAGAGCCTGTTGGCAGGGGACTGCACTGCTGTTGCTACCTGAGCTGTCCTGTGCACTGCAGAGCACCAGAGACATGGTCCTATTGTCCCAAATGCTGAACAAAATCACTAAATACAGCAGCAACACTAACTCAGTGCTATTCCAACCTCTAGGGCTATAAGACAAACAATTACAAATGTTCAGCTACATATAACCAGCTAAATTCTTTACCACAGAGGGATCATTTTCCTTGTTCAAGGACCAGTGAATTACAAACTGTCTCACCTGGAGTCACAGGAACACAGTTTCTAAATTAAGTTTTCTTTCTGTAATTTAGTTAGCTAGAATGTCAGCACTGGAAACATTCCTCTAAAAGCCTGTTTGCATGCTAAATGCAAGGTGCTTAATCTCTTGCCATCACAGAAGCCTCTGCCTGTGCTTGAATTATTTGCTCATGCACCAAATCCCCCAATTAAGAGTAGAAAAGTCATCATAAAAATCATAATTTCTAAAATTAATAGAATGTCTCATACTTGCAGCATCATGCAAATGTTAAAATTACAAATTAACCCATGTAATAATTCAGTGAAGCACAGAGAAGTATGATTGCTCCAAAACAAATGGCATAAAGTGAAATCAGTACAGAGAAACTGGGTAAGACAATATAGCTAATATTGGTGGTAGGAGCCTGAGTTATCCCACATCACTGACATTCTAGGAGATCAACATTCTTCCTTAAAATATCACTTTTGCTGTACTTTTTAGGTGAGTTTTCACAAATCTTTTTTCATAGCAATGCCTGAAACAGAAAATCGTGATGTTAAGACTGATATTACAAGAGTGGAAGGCTCTGGAACAGCAAAGAGTATGTTCCAAAATATGGAAATATTACTTGGGAAAGAGATTAATTAATTGATTAAGTTAGTAGGAGAAATGAATCACAGTCTAGCATGAGGTTGGTCTATGAGAGTAGACCCCTTATGCATAGAGCCAACAAAAAATAAGACCCAAGAAAGTTGAGACCTAAAACTGAAATTGGGATGCATACAAAACTTATAATTTCACCAGAAGGATTTTTTAAAGTTTGGTTTGTTTTTTTTTAAATGCTGAAATAACATTCAAGGGATTTTTATACAGTTCTAGTTATCACTGCTTCTTGACTTAGTTAAAACCAACCTACAGCTACCAATAGTCTTCCTATAGCCAGACATTGGAAACAATACTTATTGCTGTGCATTTTTATCTTCTTGACAAAGTGAAGTTAAAGTCCTGCTATTTATTTTCTGATTGGGAACAACCATGTACTTTAATCCATTTTAACATCAAAGAAGAAACATAGACCTGGGATTAAGTTACCCCAAGCCCTTCGTTTTCTCCTAAATTTATTTCATAATTTTGTATCATAAATCAAATTCAAGTTGAACATAAAAAGTTTAAATGTTGCAATGTTTTTACACTGAATAAAGTGAAGACTGATAAAAAATATTCTGGCTTTTCTCTGTCATCCAAGGTTTGGGACTTCAAAAGTCATGTTGTTAATATAGAAAAAAACCCAGCCCTGTGATGCAGTGAAGTCAACAGCTTGTTATAGAACTGACAATCCATAAAAGGTATTTAGAGAGAGAAAAACAACATAGTTTAGAGATAGCTTCTAAAGGCTTGGTAGGATTAATAGGATTAAATACAATATCCAAGAGAAAATACTTGTTACATGACAACTTTTGAATATTTCAGATTTTTGGTTCTGAAATGTTTTAGTCACAGTGGCTGTGCAGATGCAGGAAACCCCAGCAGTTCAGGGAGGTTGCAACTACATCCAGACAGGCAGGTTCTTATTTAGACTCCACATGAAAGACAAAATACCAATGAAAGAGATTAAATTTCTGAGGCTGAAGCAGCTGCCAAGGAGTCACTACCCAGATTCTGTTGCCATTTAGAGTCCTGGGCTATGAAGGGGTTAGAAAATTTGCACACTCTTCTTTTGTAACAATGGATACATTGCATAAAATTGCTGCAAAAACAGTCCTGAAACTTGGATGGTGTTGCTGGGAAGAAGAGGAAAATGGGCTGCTAAAGTGCTGCCTTGTGGGCCTTGAGATATCCCTAAGAAGTCTTTAAATTCTGGTGAAAAAGAATGATTTTTGGCATCCATCTAATACTTACTAAAACCTTGAAAGGATTAGCTTCAATGATTTAGCCAAATAACTAATATTTAAAACACCAAATCTTCATTTACACCACTTATTTTATTTTCAGATATATACAATCAAAGTCATTATTTCATTTGAAAGAAACCATGATTCAACAAAAGCTATACTAAATATTGCCTTCATCTAGTCTTGAAGGATTAGCAGCAGGAGGGCAGACTTTCCAGAAGACAGTGTCAGTGCAGTTATAGCACAAAAATGGTAAAATACTTTCATGTTTGGACAAGTGGGTTTTCAACAGTGAAAAAAAAATACTTTCTTTACAATAAAAGGAAAAATAAAAAAGAGTCAAGATGCTTGTCTCCCAGCCAGTCTGTAGCAATCACTTATTTGGAGGGCATTTCCCTTTCACTGGCAACAACCTTTACTGTTTTGATACACCTTGAAACATTAAAAAACACAAATTCTGCATTTTTGAAGCAAAGAAAAAGTTCTTCCACCAGGATTTTTAGAAGCAGCACTGGGTTCCCAGACCTGTGCTCTTCCCCACCTCAAGGGGAGGCAAAGCTCAAATCAATTATGTGGCTACAGCACTGAGCACACAGTGAGCAGGCATGTCCCAGAGTGAGGATCTTTTTGCACATCTTCTGTTCTTTTTGCATGTCTTCTGGTTTTTTTTTGCACATCTTCTCACCATGCCAGACCTGGTGAAAAGGCATCTGCCAGTGTTTACACCCAACATACTTCCCTATTTGTTCCCCCTCATAAATGGTAACACTTGTCACAGTTATCTAAACCCAAAAAGCTGCTTTAGTACCACTCAGCAGTGCACTAGCCCTCAAAGGAATAATTTTCCTCAAGGGGATATTTACTTCTTTCTGAAAAAATCCCAGAGATAACATTATATATTCATTCATGGCACACTATTCTTTTGTATCTTAGATCTTTAAAATAGAAGGATCAATAGAAGGTGGAGTATTTTTACCCTACAAAACATTTATAAGCAGTAAATGAACCTTGGAGCACCCTAGTAAGAAAATAATGACTGTTCTTCCTTGTTACTTACATGAGGAGTGACAGGAAGGTAAAAATATTTTCAAGAGTGCCCAGGTGTATAGGACTCTCAGTTTAAGGCAATGAAAGCTTAGCTTTGAGACAGTCAACTGAACAGTTGCAAAAAAACATAGTATAGAAGCAGAGGAAAGGAATCAAAAATTATGCCAAGATCAAAAGGCAAAAACCCCACAAACTTTAAATCTTTGGAAATTAATGAGCCCTTTTGAAACAATCTTCTTAAGAAATTCTCAAAACATGGATGGAGGCAATGAAGGACTGAGGTGCTTCTGGCAGACAGGATCTATTACTCACTTTATCCATGTAAAGGAGCCACAGCAAAAATTGCATTTAAAAAAAAATTATCTGTGGAAGCTAAAAATCATTCTGTTCTGAAGAGAATTCTGCCTCATGACACCACTGAGGTGGAGAGTCTTCACCCATGCAGGAGACAGAGAGCACCAATCCTTGGTTGAAGACATGACAATACCTATGGCAGCTTACCTGAGCTGTAAGTTTGACAAGTTGTCTTGTAAAATAATGTCATAGCACAGTTATTTGGCATTCCCATAGGTATTTTATCAGTTTTACCATTTTATATAATGAAACAAAGAGAAGTGGGTTGTCCCATGGGTTTACTTTTGTGGAACAGGGTGGAAAGTAGGAGGGAGAGAGGAAGAAATCATACTCTGTAAAAAAATGGAAACCCACTCAAATCTATTTTAAGCATAACTTGTGCAAAAAGAATCATTTGAGCATCAGTTCCTATTTAATATAAGTCTCATGATTCAAAACCAGATTGATAACATAAAGTACATAATTTAGTAAATTTTTACACAGTTGTATGTCTCTGCCAGGTGATTAGCTTTCAGTTAAAAGTGGGGTTTTTTATCACAAATCTTCCCACCTGGATAAGTGAAGAAGATGCATAAAGCACTTGCTTTTCTGACCAGGTTCAGTGGGGGAGTGTCTGGACCTCAGCTTTCTCTCTGAATGTGATTTATACCCATTTTTCTTCCAAGTGCACAAGAATATCCTCTAAAACCCCACTGTAAACAACTGTATCCAAAAATAGTCATTCCAGTCATAAAGATACAATATTTTCTTTCTGGAAAAACCTGGTAATGAAATCACTACAAGCCAAATAGTGCAGATTTCATTGTGGGAGCTGCACTCCATCACAGCAAAATCCACAGTCACAACAACACAACACAGCTGAAGTCTTACCAAATATAAACTCAGCCATCACAAATAAAGTTCAGTGCAAAAATAACAGGGATAACACTGCAGAGAAAAGAAAACTGACAACAGAGGCTTTTTCTATTCACTTTTACATGACCAAAATATTGAGCAGAATAAAGAAGAGATTCTTCAAATTATACCTTAAAAAACCTTCCATTAGAGAATAGATTAAGAAAATTGTGTACCTCAGTGAAACAGGGAGAGAGACAGAAAAGCTGAAATAACACATCAATGAATTATGACATGTAGATACAATTCATCAATTTTGAAATGGAGAATAATGCAAAATCTAGAACAAAACTTGTAATGCTTTAGCAACAACAATGAGGAGGGAATTATAGAAGGGTGTCAAAAAAGGCCATGAAGGACACCCCTGATACCTCACAGAGGAATACAGTAGGAATAACACCTAGACTAAAATCCAGCTGCCTTGGGCTGACAGGCTGTAGTGCAGAGATGGGAGGGAGGGGAAGGGTGCAGAGCATAAATCAACAGGGGGGGAATGCTTTAATAAAGCTAAAATTTTTAAATTATATAATTTTTAAATTAATACCATTCAAAATACTGAGGGATGTCAATTTTTTCTTCATTACATGACTGTTTTATTCTGAATCAAGCATTTTGCTTTGTTAAAGTAGCCATAAAAGAATGATATTTGTATTGCTTTATAGCCCCAAAAAATTTTTGAAAATGCATATGCTTCTTAACAAGATGACATGTCTAATAATCCTCTCACTGAGACTGACAAAAAGATGAGAACTTTACAATGGATATGAACTGAAGATAAAATCCAGGATTAAAAATACAGAACAGATTTATTTTCCATTAATTCACATGCCACCTCCATTTGGTTGATGTACGTGGGAGAGCATTAAGCCTACAATGTTCCTACCCAGAAAAGAGTCAGATCTTAAAAAGTGTCTCCTTTAAGTAGGTAGGTAGGACAGTGTGTCACTGAAAGTTGAGAGAATCTGCTCCATTTCAGGCATTCACACTAAACTTTTCCTTCAGACAAAAATAAGAACACACATATCACTGCCTGCTAATTTTGTTAAAGAGTAGAAAACAAATATGGGCAACAGTGGATGTGGAAAATTACATGAGCATACTCACCTCAAACAGGCTCAGACAAAACATTCAAAACTATTTGAAAAGTTTCATTGCAAGCCTGCTCGTAAATTTCTAATCTTAATCTCTCATACAAAGATTGAGTATGAACAAAAGGCAAGATAATGCCTCAGAGACTCAGAGATAATGACTCAGAAAATTTTTTGTATGTAAAAAATTACAATTTTCTTAAAACTTCACATTCTTAATTAAATGTTTTCAAGCCTAAATAATCCCACAATATGCATTATAGAATAGGTTCTATTCATGGACAATATGGAAGGATGGAGTGTGACTTGTTCTGCATGTAAACTCAATTATATTTTTTAATTTTGGGGTTTTCTTATCTATGACCTTTTGCAACCTACCTTCAATATCTTTAAAGTAAATTTTATCACTCACAGGGTCTGGATAATACATTAACAACTGTTTTTCAACAGCTTCACAGGACCAGCCAGGACTATGCCAAATGAGACAGACTATCCCAAATCCTCAGTGAAGCTGCTGATCCAGTGGACCAGATGGACACATGTGGCTCATAATGATCAGATCAGAGACACAGGGCCTAGAGCTCATAGGATCTATCTTACTTTCTTGAAAGGATGGGTAAAGTCTTACTCAATTGTTAAAGAACAGACTCATCAATCAAATTAGAGGTGTGATGAGCGAGATCCACAGGGATAATCTGCAAAACATAGGGATGCATTAGAAACTGATGAAAATTAAGGACATACATCTTGTGCTTTGAGATCCCATTGTTACTACAGCAGGTGAAGCACTGAGACAAATCCTAACAGCTCTACATGGGAGTCTGGCAGCACCACATCAAATAGCATGGGGAGAGCCATGCTTGTGTAAAATTACAGATCAAAATCAAAAACTCTTGCAAAAGTAGAAGCAGAGGCAAAAGCATGAGGAATTGGAGGAGCCAGAGAAGAAACTGGCCCCCAGCCACAGTGAAGTTGGGTGTTTTTCACTTCAAAGCAGAGGAAAGCAGTGGGATGATCGAAGCACGATCTGTTGCTGGCAGCAGCATCTGTGCAGGCTGTGGGTTACACTGGCCTGCCTGACTGCCACAGCTGAGCACATGAATCACCACCTCTCTCTCACAATTAAAGAATTTCCAGTCATAAATTCTGTTTTCTAATTTTCAAACAGTGTGGAACCAGAGCTTGGGCCAACATACCATCAGTCACAGCGTGACTGCAGAAAGCAACGGTGGTGACACAAATGACATTGTGAGCAGCATTAGGAGCACAGCTTTATTTGGGGGAACTGGTCAGCTACTATCAACTCTTCAAGAGCATCAGTGAGCCTGAGATCCACGGGGTAAGTGGAAAGAAGCCACCCACAGGAGTGGCACTTGACCATTTATCAGAGTGCACATTAATGGATACCAACAACTAGGTGTTAACAAAATATTTGTGGGAGAGTAAGAAGTCATCCACAGATTCCCCATATCCACAAATATCTTTGTAAAAATTCCTTAAAATGTAATTATTTTGTTAAATTTTCTGTGATTTTATGGGAATACAATATTTTCTCTCCCTCTGCTTTGTTTTTCCATTAGTTTTGTAGGTGCCTTCTGTTATATTATGGACCACTGACTGAGAAACCCAGATGGATTTGGAAACAGCATGGTTCCTTCTAGTCCTGCTATATATGAGCCGAATGCTTCTTAATAATCCACACAGCTATTTTGATGACAATTTTGGAAGAAATTTGTGCCAGATTCTTCATTTAGTTTTTCATGGCAAACATTTTACAGACTATTTTTGAGGGGTGAGGGGGTGTGTAGAAATTGGCATTTTACATTGAAAAATACCTCCCACAAATCCTAAAATAAGGAAAGAAAAGATGGTCAGAAATATCTCCTGCATTTGTCAGTTCCTTCAGCCTCAGGAATTTGGTTTACAGTAAAAAAAACTTATGTCTTATGGGTTCCAGTGTTTAATATTGATAGATCTGCTGGTTGACTAGAGGATACCTTCTAGCAGATGTCATTTTCAATGCTTCATATTGCTGTATTCTTACCCTTTGGTAGCAAGGCAACATTTACAGAGAAATCACAATCTTTTCATCAATCACAGAAGCACTGTAGGGGCAGGATCCAGCAAATAATGATTGTGAAAAATATGATCAGCTCTGTCAGTCCACACACTAAGAAAGATGAGCTCCAAGTCAACCACCCACAAGCATAACTTCACCCCTTCCAAAGATATTTCATCCTCAAGATATCAAAATGCATTGAGCTTGCAAGAGATTGAAACTGAAACTTCAGGTTTCCCAGTACAATTATGTACATTTCCCCTCAAGTTTTGCTGCTCAGTAACTCACATTGAAAAACAATATTATTGTTTTCACATGGTATCTAGGAGGAAAGGTAGACATTTTGCATGAATATGTCTTTTTCCCTCTAAAAATCATCATTATAATTTCTCTTTTTTATTTGCAAATTTTTAGTACACTGGAGAATATTTTGCAAAAAAGAAAATTGCAACTAAAATGACAAAGTCCTATGCTCTGGGATCAAAAGCATTTTCATAGAATGGTATGTCTTGGAAGTAACCTTGCCAATCATATGATTCCAACCTCCCTGCCATGGGCAGAGACAAACAGGACAAAGTTTCTCTGTATATACATTAGAAGCTGATACCTAATGCTGCTGTTGGACTCCTTTGTTGTAGATTAACATGTTGCTGTTAAACTACTTCAGCTAAACATCTCCACTATGAGCCATCAGGAATTTCTGAGTTTCAAGGCAGAAATTTTTGCTTCATTGATACAAAAGGAGGCATTTGGCTTTGACAGCCAAAATGAACCAAGACAGTTGTGGAAAAATGCCAAGACTCTGCTATTGAAAGTTACCATGTAATACCAGTTTCTATTACCACAGGGTTTGCTGACATTTACCTACCACTCAGGATTTACAGAAGATGTCCAAAGTAAGGTATGGAAGTGGGAGACCTTTTCCTTGCCCTACCAGAACCTATATAACAATTCCTTTTTCTCTGGAAAAATAGAGGTCATGGAGGTCAATAGAGGACCCTACTATGGGGCAGTGTGTGGCAGAAAGAGTAATGAATTTCAGGTGTAGTGTGGAAAGAATAACACATTTATCTAGCTCCATTCCTAATTGGTCAGAGTTTGCAGACTGAGCCAGGTGATAAGTTTACCATATGAAAGCTGGTTTTGCTCAAGAATATGTTCCTATTTTTGCCCCTCTTCTAAGCATCTTTGAAGGCAAATCAGATGAGTCATAGGCTCAGATTCAGGTATGTATACATTCACCAATGTGTGGAGAGAAGAAAAGGCCACAAGATAAGGACAGAATGTAATCCTTGCTGAAAACTAAACAAACAGAAAGCATTCTGAGACACTTCAGTTGTTTTGACAATAGCCACCACCAAGAGAACTGTGTGCTTCCTTGGTTTATTGCAGAATAAAGCCCTGTCATTTCACACAGGTCTGATTAAGCAAGGTGACAGATCAGCTTTGGGCTATGTATTTAGCTATGAAGTTGGTGGATGTCTCTTCTACAAGCATGACTGTAATAGACACATGAGAATAAAAATAGCTGTCTTACATATATTCATGTCTATTGTTCAGTTTTGAAACCCTGGAGGAGAAATATGAGTTGTCATCCCCTTTCTCTCCTTGAAGTCAAATGGCTTTGAAACAGTAATGACTACCAGAATTAACAGATCTAGATTAGCCCAAAGATATGAATAAACTCAGTGGCAATGTTACAAGCCACAGCTTATAAAATAGATATAGAGGACAGCAGCAAATTGTGCCTTAAAAGCACAAAATGATTCTGAGGGATTTTACTTAAGTGTAATTCCTACAGATTCTACAGAAAGGAAAAAAAAAAAAAAAAAGGCAGTATGTCAAAAGAGATGATTATGTAACCTTCTAAAGCAATACAACTTCCTATCTCTGCCATATTACTTACTAACAATAATGTAATTTTAACTTGACTTTAACTTGAACTTATTGTATTTCAAGGAAATTTACCTGATAAGTAAGATGTTTTAAGGACAACTTTTGAGTTCCTCAATTAAATTTTCCACTAACGCCTAGACAGACAACATTTACCTCCTTCTATCTTGATTAATTTCTTTATTTTAAGATCAGAAGGCTTTAAGCCTCTTGCAACCAGAATTATGTACACTGCATCATATAGCTGGCTGCAGCACAAACTTGGTTATTTTCTCCAATAGTGACTGATAAATGTTTGCCTTGTCTTGTTTTAAAAAATGCTGTCCTGTGGTTGATTCACTTTGCACAAAGCTGGGATATTTGCAAGTACACAGCTACTTAACATTCCTGTACAGTCATGTCACCATAGGAGCAGCAATAAATAATGTCACCCATCCAGCTCAACAGACCAGTGCTAGCAAGGTTATTTATTTCTGGGCAGTCAATCCTGAGGCTTTTTAATGCATTGTGACTCTTAAACTCATCAGTAGATTACCCTCTAGGCAGAGCAAATTAGAGAATCTGCTTGCTCCCTGTCATTGAAAGACCTAACCATCTATAGCAAAATAAATTCATAACAAATTTAACAAACAGTAAAAAAAATCCAGGTTTCACAATAAGAAAGCATATTTCTGCTCCACAACGTAGTATGTGCTTAGTTAATTGTCAGTACAATTATCAATACTTCATTCCTGTAGTTCACTAAAGCTAGCTAGTGGTACTTTTTTCTTCTGTAAATAAATAGGGTTTTTTCTTCATCTAGATAATGTAACAGTTCCTAAAGAATTTATTTATCCAGTGGTACATGGCAATTTGTGACAGAGTCTGCAAACATTTTAGAAAAGTGTAGTGATAGAGTGAACGTGAGGAAAAAAAAATCCCTGAACTCTTCTTCAGAAGACTTTTACTATGAATCTTTAGCATTTAATTCAGAGCTATCACTAAACACACTGTTAAACTGCTAATTCATTTTGAAATATATAATTCGATATTAACTAGACCCAGCATAACCAGGAAATTATTTCAGTGTGTACTTACAGTGGGCTAATTAAAGCAAACAGTTTCACAAGCAGTAGAAAGTAGAAGCTGGTTTCTCATGGGCTCCTATTTCACAGATTCTTCTGGGTCTAACACAGACCAAGGCTGAACTAGTGCTTTCTTGAGTTGGTTGCTCTTTCTCTTGATGTTCTAGAATTTCATATAACATGAAAAAATAATTAGTCAAAAACTCTTGTACTTTAACAGACAACCGAGATCCACTTAATCTGTAGTATAGATTTGAAACTCTTGTCAAATTTGGCTGAAAATTTTTTGACATGTAAAAGTTGAGGCAGCAGTAGAAATCCACCAACAGGACTTGCTGCTTCTTGATGGAGTTTGTGCCACATCAGTCATTTGAGCCCAAGTTCTCCAAGGAATCCAGTGTTCAGTGACAATTAAGATCCCTAATTCCCAGGCCACCAGCACACCAGATTTACTGTTTGTGTAATATTAGATACATGAAAGGGACAGCCAATTATTACAGCAGTGAATCTATCACTTCAGCACTCCAGAGGCTCTTTGCAGCAATTAGTGACAGTGACACCCCTCAGCTACTGGAACAGCTACACCAGTGTCACAACACCTGCCCTTCTGTTCAAGCAGGATTTCGCCTTGAGCCTCAGAAAGTTCAGTTCTGTGGCCTTTAGGCAGGTGTTTTTCAGATGTGGATGTGTGTCAGGGAGATGATACAGATGAAATGATTTCTTTTTTGAGACCCACACTGAAAAGCTTTCTTTTCTTAGGGGCTGATATAAAAGTTAAGTTTTGATCCTTTGGTCTAAAGAGACAGATAAGACATATTCTTGAACTTCAAAAAACTCTGGAAGTTTGCTGTAGATTTCTATAAATATTTTAACAAAGAAGTAGTGTTTCTAGTCCTTTTCCTTTTTAACCTAAGGACTTGCTTGGATTAAACACCTTATAGAAGCCTGTTTTGTTTATATGCAGGCATTTTTCATGATATTAAAGAAAGTCTTTTTCATTTAACTCTGGTTGTTAAGACTGCAGTCTCACATTTTCCTGTACAACAGATGAGAGAAGTGTCAGTCATTTCATCACAATCTCATTTACCATTAAATTAAGGCAAATTAACTAAAATTAAATAAATTCACTTATATCAATTAGTCTTAGTCTTGCTACTCTTAAGCCAAAAGACTGCCACCTTCACAAAAATCAGAGAAATTATTTCGCAGCTGTTTCTTGGTGCTTCAAGCTGATTTTCAGGACCAAAATGATCCAAAGATCCACAGACATACATTCATTTGCAAAAAAAAAAAATCATTCCTGTACAAAAAATACACCCAGGTGGAGGAACAAGAATCTGAACCAGATTCTACATGAAAATAAACCTGGATACCTCATTTATTGACATGACTGTATATGTTAAAAATTCTCTTTGAACTTAAAGCCAGCAAATGTTAGTATTTTCAGTGCTGTCTTTGCAAGGAAGGAAGAAGAAACTGGCCATGCCTTGTACAGAATCTTCCCTAAGAAATTTGCAGGAACTATTGCTTCTAAAGGCAATCTCATGCTGAGGTGCCCAAAACAGTCAAATTCCATGTTTGCTACAGATCTGCAAGGAGAAGAAATCTCTTGATCAATTCTATTGATCCCTGAGACTACAACGCCTATATAAAATTCTGCTAGTCTGGCATTTAGCCCTGTTATTTTATTGTTATTTTAGGTGATTTTTCACGTTTCATCAGGAATTAGCTGTAGCATGACTGTGATTGTGTCAATCAAGTGCTACCTACACATGAAGTTGGCTGTGGACACTCCCCCTTTTCCACTTTGCAATTCCTTTCCTGTTATATTTTACCATTACTTTGCCTATATTAAGAACAATCAAGCCCAAACGTTTGATAAGGAAGCAGAATAAAGACTTTATTTATTGCCAACATGTTCCTGACCCATGGTTTTTTACATATATTGCCTAATTCAGGTTCAAAGGAAAGTTTCACTTGCCAAAACCTTTATATGTTTGAGGCAAAGACAATCTAAAAAAACCCTAAACATTTTATTCTACATGTAGGTGGGTTCATATCTCTTTCCCCAAAAATGCCTCCTTATTATTTTTAAATCTTTATGGAACACCTTTCTTTTCTCTTTTTGGTTTCAGGGTCTTTTTAAAATTTTTATTAGAACAATGAAATGGAGTTGTTTGAAAACCAGTTTTTAGAAACTATTTTAGCACTTCAAGGAAATTAAAGATGAAATTTCTAGTGTGTATATACTTCCACAAATAGACTTTTTTTTTTTTTAAATTGGGAAAATTCTAAATTAAGGTTTATTTTTCAAGGATTTCAAAAAGGAATAACTACAGGTCCCATGGATCCTTGCCTTACAAGATATTACTTAGCAGCTAAACCAAATTCCCATTAAAGCTTTGCATCCCATACTTCTGAAAAGTCCAAGTCACAATCTGCTGTCACTGGATATGTCTGGCACACAGCAATATAATATGCCTGCTAATGCCAGTCCCATGGGGAACTGTGAGCATATGGCCAGAGATGTTAAATTGAATCTGTCTTCAACCAAAAGCCACAGTGTGGAGGGGAGAGCACAAAGGGCTGAGATCACAAAGATCTGTGTTTGCTGAGCAGCTGAGCTGATGACTAACACTGGGCTGAGGCAGCTTTCAACTATTCAATTGTCAGACACAACTGCCAAAATTCCAACTTGATCAGAGGAGTGTGATTTACTATTGACTGCAACAGGTCCTAGCAGCTCCCAAACCCTCTTCCCTACCGTGCACCACTTTGAAACCCAGGACAGGAGAGATTCACATCAGCAAAACCACAAAGATCTGTGAGAGACACTAAGAACTAGTATTTCGATTATTTTCTGATAGTATTTTAGGCCCAAAATCCATATTATGACTGCTTCAAACATCAGCCCTACAACCATAAGCTTAATTTTTAAAAGCAAACTATTTACGGTTTCCCCTATTCAATTTCATTTACTGCTAAAAGCAACAGAATTTCTGTCCTGCTTTGAACATATATTGGTTCTTTAAGCCTTGGATAGATAAAATAATCCAGAAATAAGCATAAAAAAGTACAGTAAGTGACAGAGGAAAAAAAAAACTAAAAACAACCAAATAAAAAACCCACTATCAATTATAACCTTTCTTGCTCCTCATTTGCTTTGATACACTTGGTTGTTTTTATTTCAGCTGAGTGATTCTCAACAACAAAGCTAACACACCCAAATTGTATCCCATCAGTACACGCTTTAAAAGTGTCAGAAATTTGACTAGTTAAGAAAAATGGCTTTGCTGCAGAGCTACTGTATGGCAGAGCAGTTTAGGACTCCATTTTCCTGGTCAAATAATTAATCATCATCTTCCTACTTTACCTGTAGGATGTTCCCCTCATACCTAATAGTATGGCATACTTTGTCATATGACATTTAACAGATTAAATAGTTGGCATATGTATACTTTATAAAAACCAGGCTTTAGCTTATAGTAAATATTCCAAAATATACTTTAAACCAGTCAATAAAAAGAGTTCAAAAATTCACTTCAAACTCCAGTGAAGTCAAGAGAAAGACTCTCCCCAGAACAGACATGGACTGGAAATTTTGAAACATCTAAAAAGCACAGAAGCCTCTCTTCTAAAAAGCCCAAGGTGTGTTCTTGCCTGCTGTGCTGGTTTCATGTGCTGAGGGTGGGGTGGATTCCCCTCAGGGAAAGCTCCACGAGGCCCGTGAAGGGAGGGGCTGTCCCGTCTCTGGGGCTTCCCCTGTGAGCTGCTGCACCAATCAGAGAGCTGATTTGGTGATGGACAGCTCGGGAAACCAATGAAAAGTTATTTTACTTTTACAAATCACAGTGGATCAAGTTAACTCTCTCTTTCGGCTTCCGGCTCCCGGGAGGTGCGGGGGCTCTGGCCGAGGCACTGGGCTCAGCCGGAGAGCCTGGCCCAGCACCCTGGTCCTGAGCACTGGACACATTGCTCCAGCAACCCCCCGACTTGCCTCGGCTCAGCTCGACTGGATTCTCCGCATGCCAGAAGAGGTCTCCAGCTGACCATAGGGCTTCTTCATGATCTGGACACATTTTTAACTTATTAATGCCTGGATAAGATTCTCGATCTCCTGAACCCCCTTAATGAGAAGGAATAAAGCATGGAGTCCACAGAAGTTGGCGGAATGAAGATAAAGTTCCTAATGGGAAGGGATTGAAAAGATGCAATTGATAAGTAGCTGAAAACCTTTTTTGTGGGGCTATGAGGGGATTGTGACTCCACTAAAATTCCTTTAAACTGTGAAATATACTTGGGGAGGATGGGTGCTTGAGAAGAAGACTTTTTGTCTCGTAGAAATTGAGCTCTCTGTTTTGGGACTGGAATATGAACAGATAGAGAAGGAGATGAAGAGGATTTTCTGTTTCAGCAGCTTGCCTTTAAAAGTGGTACCCCATGTGTGCATCGTAACCCATAACACAGCTCTGGAAGGACTGTGGGAATGAGAGGGAAATTCATTGTTCTGTAAGTCCCCGGCAGATGCAGACTGTGAAGGTGAAGACACGCCCTAAGCTTAAACTAAAAAAAGGAACTTTTCTCTCTTAAGTGAACTGAAATGATTATTTGGGTGGATAACTGACTGAAGTTCTCTGTATGTTGTTAAGAAATGTGGAATGAAGGGAGGAGGGAATAATCTAGGAATCTTATTCTGAATTATTTTTGTGTTATTAATAAATTTCTTCTTGTACCTTTTTAAGTTTTGAGCCTGCCTTGTCTCTAGTCCTGGGTCCTGTCTCTAAAAGAAATTAAATATATTAAAATTGGCAAACCCAAGTCACACTGTGACACCTCCCTACAAATAAGTTCTCCTTGTAGCTCCTGCTGTATTAAAGACAACTCTTAGACAAAGACCTTCAAAACAATTGTCACTGTGAAGAAGATATCCACTATGGCCTCAAGATTTACCTTCAATATTTGACAAACAATTGATGTATAGAACTAGAAACAGATTACCCTGACATAGCAATTCTTCCATGCAATGATCTATAAAACTAACACTGAAATAAAATCTGGCAGCTGTCAATCAGATAAGGAGTTGGAAGATATATTCTTTGACATAATTCAGTTTCAGATATCCCTCACTATCATGGGGATCAGTGAGGTCACTCACTAAATAATAACTGTCTCACCAAAATCTCATGAAAATATGTTCTCATGTGATTTGAACAGTGAACTTTCTATCTTAATTTTAAGAAACATGTAGAATCGAGGTCCCAGCCACGGAAACCTGCAGCAGGATCCCAATGAATCTTTTAATTGATTTCCATATGGAGTCACTTGAGTTTGGTAAACTGGCACCAGCTGCCTGTAGAGACACAGGACACGAGGTGAGAGCAAGGAGCCTCAGCTATGAGAGCTTAGGTTTTTCAAGTCTCTGGGAATGCCTCTCTAGCTTCCTCCAGCATAGTCATTTCTTCTGCAACAAAAATACAAATCCAGATCTCAGATCATCTCAGGCCAGGGGAAGAGAAAGGAGAGTAAAACATATTAGCAGGAAATAGATTATATGTTTTCAAGTCAAAGCTGAGTATTTATGTCACACCCAGGACTGGAAGCCAAACTCATTTCAAACTGGGAAAGCTAATCCTCCCAAACACTTTGGGTAAAATCTGTATATTTCAAGTGAATGGTTTACAGTGGATTTCTCTGCTAGAGCTAGATCAGGTCTTAAGGTACTGTGGTGTTCTGGCAGAGAATTGGAGTGTCAATCAAAAAATTTTACACTCTGCTTGTCATTAAAATTTCTGTGGATTTTTGGACAGCTGTATTGGATTTAGTATTCTAAGAGAGCAGCAGAAGATGCCTCAAAGACATGGAAATCATCATGTTTGTATATCACTAGGAGGTGAAAGGAAGTGAAAATGTTAAGAATATAATCTAGATTTTTTTTTTTCCTATTAAATGAGTGCATATAAAATTTATCATATTCTAGTTACTAAGAATCAATAAAGGTTTCCTTTCTACCAAGGTAGACTTTCTAAATCTGACAAAAGTATGAGTGTGCAGATTTATTTCTGATTATTTCTTTTCCTGCAGGTAAGGAAACCTGCAGGACATATTGTTTGAAATACTGTAGTTAGTCTACAAAAGGGTATATCTGATATTTTGCAATATTTGGCAGAAAGAAGTTAGCACATGCCACTGCAAGAGCTGTTTCAGAGAATATTTAACTATGAAAATTGGGAACTTCTCATTTTACATGTGAAAATTTATAATTTACATAAAGGATATTTTTTTTTCATCCTTTGGACTTCATTTTGCAATGTAAACTGTTTAATTTTTGCTTAGTTTGCATCCCCAGCATTATTAATATGAGATGTACTAAAATTCTCTTCATTAGGAGCTTTGAAATTACTTAAAATGGTGAAAAATATCTGGGGCCATGAAAGTTATACAACAGTATGCCAAACCTCAGACATCAACTAACACAATTTGCTTTTAAAATAGCACTAAAGAGATATATTGCAAAAAGAAAGGGAATTTCTCTAAGTTCTTTCCACCACTCCCACAGTTATTAGCATTTTCATAAAATTAGCTCACAGAAGACACTCCTAGTAAAATTAGAATTCTTTTTTCTGTGACAGCAAAGTCTATTAGGGATATAGATAAAATGAAAGACACTTCTGAGCTATTATTCAGCAGTGCTAATAGCTTTCCATGTCTGAAGATTAGCTACAATGAAGTATCCATGAGCATTTCAAATCCAGCTCTGTGCTCACCACTCCAGATCAGGCTGTTTAATTACATTCATGAAGCAGATGAAGCATTGGTTGATGGGTGTGAGTTACTGTATGCAACACATGAAATTATCACATTATTAGCAGGATGCAAATATATGAAACAAAAAATATGGATAACAAACTGCTTATAACATCAGCAGCTTTCATAAAATAGAGGGTCTCATGCATAATCCAGACACAAGCAATGTTGACTCCTGTTTTACTGAAGACAGGCCATTATTTTTGCCTCTTACCCTTTCAAAGGGATAGACACCAAGAGATTACAAGCCTATTTCTGCTGTCTGAGTTCTGAGTACATCAGGCACACACCTTAAAGGTGAATAAATCTGAGTTCTTACTACTCCAATATCCCTGTCAAAATCCACCAGTCCCTTCCAATGCAGCCCTTTTGCAAGTTGTCACTGAGCACTTTGTCTTCAGTGACAGAACCCCTAAGGTTTTAGTCCTAGGATTATTCCAGAATTACATATTTTTTGAAAGATGAAAATGAACTTTCCTTCTTTCAGCCCTTCCCAGCTTTCTCCTCCAGAACCAGGGCTGAAAGTGCAGCAAGCCACAAGTACAGTCCTTGTGGAGTCTGTGTGCAGGCTTTGTGTTACAGAACAGACCTCAGGGATCTTTGTTAGTTCTGGGTTTGTCTGGCCACACACACAAAGATCACCTGGACAGAGCTATTTTGCAAGAGGAATATTTCCTGTTCTTCCAATTATAAGGGCCTTTTACCTTCCTGTTTAGGCAAGCCACAACAATTCTCCTTTGTGGCTGCCTCAGAAACAAGGTGTTACTGCCATCCACTGCTTCATGCACTGTCTCTCACATGGATTTAGTTTCACTGCAGTTCTCTTCCCTTATGTGATGAAATACATGTGAAAAGGCTTATTTTGGTTTTGTTTGTTTGTTTGTTTTGCTTGTTTAGTCAAGTTGTCCAGCATTGGGCTTTGCAAGGCTGTATCTACCTTTTTTAGCCACCATTTGACAAATGTCAGTACATTCAAACCACAGCACAGAGCACAAATTATTCTCCAGCCACGAAACTTCCATGCAGAGTCTGGTTGCCCATTAAGTTTTGGTAATCAAACTTCTTGGAACATCTCCAAATTCCTTAATGTAAGTCCCTGCATGTGGTGGAGACACAACCTGCAGAATTCCTGGTGATACCACATCTGCCAGTTCCAAACACACAGCAGTGTCTATGATTTTCCTCTTTCCTGTTTAGGATGAGGATGCGAATCTGTGGACAGGGAGGAAAAAGAACCTGTCCCACCTCCTTTGCCATATCAAGAAAGTGACCACAAAAAAAATGATTTATACTTCTTTCTTTCATTGTGTAGTAGTGGAAAATGAAAGCTCATTCTAAAGAGCAAAACTGAATTTATTTGAAAACATCTGCAATTCAAGCATTGAGCTTTTTAAAACTTCTGCTGCATTTCAAAAACCAGCACTTGGCTCTTTCACTACAAACTGTTGAAATACCTAAAAATCTTTGGGCACACTTTATTTGCTATATATCCTAACAGTGTGGTACTCCCTAGATTTTATGTAATCAGATGAAATGGACACAGTTGAAACAGAGTATTTCAAAACTATTTGAAATAATATTTCCATTTCTGAAAGTGCAGGGAAGATGCACAACTGAAAGACTATTTATAGAAATGTGATTTTAGCTAAAATGGATGCAGCAAACCTCAGTGGGTAAAGTTAGTAATAACAATGTAATATCTTTGCCAACAGCCAAATGCTGCTTAGAGAATTCTTTTTCTAAAGAAGAAATCTTTAGGAATTGATAGTATGTCTTAATTCTTGAGATGAAAGAGCATTTCAATGAGAAATAACCAATTTCAGTAATTATTAACTCCTTACAACTAGGGATAATATGCGAGTCAAATTTACTTTTTTTGTTGGGTTTTTTTTAATGTAGACAATGCAAACATTTAAAGGTAGAAATAAATAGAATATTGCTATAGATTCTTTAAAAATGCCATATGAAAGCAAGATCCAGAAGGAGGTAGATCCACCAAGCACAGTGTTTATAACAGTTCAGGCTCTTTCAGCCTCACCTAACAAGGTCACTAAATTTGCTTTTGGTAATACATAATTATTCAATGACTTTTTTATGCCATTTTCCTTAAATCTTATAAGGAAACTAAAGGTTTATGCTCATGCCCTCTTCCACAAACAGAACAAATGAGGAAATAGAAGTGTGACTTTTCAAATTTTCATTTTCTCAGGCAAGTCGAGCATTTATCTTCCCCCCTCAGAGCAGAAGAGGAATCATACATATACTGGAGTAAATGACTCATGATAGCAAGGGAGTAGAATAATCACCCATTTCTATTCCAGAGGCTGCTCCAGCCCTTTTCTTAATGAACAAGGCAAATGAGGGAAGACATGAAAATCTCTGAAACTGCCACTGACATTCTGCAAGGATTCCTTTCCAAAAGAGATGAACTGAAGAAAAACATGGGCAGTATCAGAGATCTCTCCCTCTCTCTTTCCTTCACACACAGCTGACTAAATTCTTCACAATTTTTTCAATGCCAGCAATTCCACTTTCAATAATAAGCTGAAAAGCAGAGATTAAAGCTTTATTCAGTTTATTGATGATAAGGCATAAAATTACAATATTTTATAGCTTTTACATTGCAGGGCTTTTGTTAGAGTTCAACATGAGGAAACAAGCAAAGCCATAACTTTGATTTGTGTTCACTGGAAGGTTTCCAAGCACAGTAGTAGAAACAGCAGAAGCTGGAACTTAAGACATGCAGATATGCATGGAGACTTACCTGGGAAAAGGAGAGGGAAAAAGCCAACAAAACAAAACCAAACCAAACCAAAAAAACAAACAAAAGCAAAACATAACTAAAGCAAAACAAAGCAAGGAAACTTACTGTAGCAACACTAGGGGAAAGTTGATTAGTTTGCCTTGTCAGTGACCAAGCTATAAGAGAGTCCCACTCAGTGACCTTTTAGTTCTTATGATACTAAATTACTTTAATAACAGCAGATATTTAGTTTGTTTTAAATCCCACTGTTAAAGTCCCACGCAAAAACATTCAATAAGAGAAAACAATATTGATTTTATTTTCCCCCGTCTTTACAGCTAATGGCTCTAAATACAACCCTTAAATATTTGTTGAGTTTGGGGGTTTTTTTTGTTTGGTTTTTTTGTTTTTTTTTTTTTAAGGGGGGGTGGGGGGAAATATGTCTTTATTTTCCAATAGGAACTAAAAGCTTTTCACCTCAGTGTATAGGTGTTTAAAATGTTTAAATAATATAATATGCATGAATCTCATTTTCAGGTCTGTACCATAAGAATTCCTACTGGAAGACTTCACTATCAAGACACTGCCAGATAATATGGCAATCTGCCTACTAAACTGGCCTTTGGTACTAACACACAGTTAAGGCTGTGCTGCAAAGCACACCAGAAGGCTAAATCTTAGTCTTTTTTTAATGCAGGAAAGCTTTTTGGAGGGAGGGGTGGAGGAGGTTTTGTTGTTTTTTGTTTGGTTTGGGGTTTTTGTTACATAGGATTTGAATTCTGTAAACAAAACCTCTCCCAAACAAAAAATAGTACAACATTAACTTAGACCTTTCAAGTAAAGGGCCAATTTTCAGGATATTCAGCAAACTTATCTCTGCCAGCCTCTAAAAGTCTTCTTCAAAATTGGCTGAGAAGGTCCTATAGGAAAAATATGGTGGGGGGGTGGGGGGGTTGGGTTTTTTTTTGTTTATTTGTTTTGCTTTGTTCTTGTAGAAGAAAGCATTTCTTCCCTTTCTTCCTACTATTTTAAATATCAGGTAACACTAACAAAGCAAAGATTTCAAGAAAGGATCCTCACAGAAAGGACACTAATTTCTGCCAGGAATAACACCTTGCCTATATATCTCTAAATAGCATCCCTGGCTGGATCCTGCACACAGGAGCTGCCACTGCCCTTGCCCTGAGCTCCACTCTGAGCTGTGGCAGGGCACAGGGAGGGAGCAGCTCAGCACAGCAGCCCTTCCCAGACACCAAGTGACACTGCCACACACAGCACAGGCTCCTCTGGTTTGCCTGAACACATTCCTCCATCCATAGCATGGAACTGTGTCATAATCCTACCCATGGATGTTTTAAATGGCAGGGGCCTCTGAATTTTGAATATTGTGGGAATTACAAAACTTTCTAGTTCCCCTTTTTGCTTCATGTATTGCTGTAAAAGCACCAGCCTTTGACAGAATAGAGGTCTCACATCCTTTTGGGAAGTAACACCCCAGTCCTCAGGTCTTAAAAGATACGCAGGTGAACTCAGGTGGGGGCAGGAACATTATGGGACATTACTGAATCAGCAGTGCTATCCTGAATCCCAGATATTGTATAAGTGTTACAAAGCATTCTAAGTTAGGCCACCAAATAAAAAGGCTGTTATATATTATTCTTGTGCACAAAGCAAGCTGTTACTCTTTATGTATCAGCCTTTCAATATCAACACTCATAAATCAAAAATCACTAAATAATCTGACAATCTTCATATACAAGTTGTTAGCTACTTTAATATTGCCCTAATATCCCACTATTGCTGTCTTAAAACAGTAATCAACTTCTCAACTACAAACTGCAAAGTTGCTAAGGCTGAGAAAGGAGTTTGTAGGCAAGCAGCAGAAGCAGAATTGGTTGTATGACTCTATTACACAGGCTGATTTGCAGAACTACAAACAGTACCAAGAATTTCTTCATTCTTCATGCAGGTTCAATTCAATTGGAGATGGAAAGTCAACGTGCTCCTGAAAATGGAGCATAGTAAAACAGTGACATCCATGGCCTGACAGAGCAAAATAAAATGCATTGAACTGAGCCACAGCAATGGAAGAAAGGGACAAGAGACAGGAATAATGAATTGCTGCTCTCAGTTCCTTGTGATCCATCCTGCTGCTCTGCCTTCTGAGCCTAACTTTCAATTGTGAAGCCTTGGAGCACCTTGTGACCATGTGAGCTGCATTTTTGATGCTATATAAATTCCACAGCTGTTCACAGGATACTCACTGCATCCAGCCTTGAGTGAAAAACAGTGGTACAAGGACTATAGAAAATGCCCAAAAGCATATTCACAAAACAGACACAGAGCTAAGGAAAAAAGTCAAAGACCTTCTGCAATCCCAGGTGGCACCTCAATTACAAGACAAATCTTTTCTTGTGACTGCAACAATGTTCTTTTGAAGGATTATACTTTCTGGAATATCTGCAAGATTTCTGCAGTAAAATTAAATGGCAATAGTCAGAGATATTTGTATGAAATTAACCCTTTGAAACACCTGTCACAATCTTGCAGAAAGCATTCAAGGCACATTTATTATAAAAATTGCAATAAACAAGAAATTAATTTTCATTACCTTGACTTCGAACATCTATCAAAATGAATCTTTTGCATTTACAGAAAGCATCTATAACACTGACTGTGACACAGTGGTTTTTTGACCTGCTGTGCCTGAAAGCTTCTGGGAGCAAGTCCACAACTCAGCTCCCTGACTCTGCTCATTCCAGCTACAAGACACAGTAAGCATACAAACTAAAAACCTGCATTTTTATTTCCTGCAGGGATTAATAAATTTTACACAACACTGATAAGATGATAAATTGAGGATTTGACATATCTGTTGTGTCAGCCCTATGGTTTGGCAGCATACAGCTAAAAACAGCCCTTAAGACTGCAGAGTAAGGCTGGCTAAAAAGTTTGCTTTTAATTTTGGATTTTGCCTCTGAAAGTGGAAGAATTTAATGCCGTGGAAGGGTCAAGCCATTTGGTGGACATGACCAGAGTTCAAGACTACAATGAACCATGAATCCCATCAGGGAGCTGTGTCTATACTGCCTCACTATGTACTTTCCCACACACTGCAGCAAAGGATTCCCAGCTCTCAGCTCTGAGTCTCTGTGCTCTGATCTCAGTCCAAACTGATTAGTGGGGGTGATCCTTTTGTTTCTACAGCTACCCACAAAGTAAAGAATCCAAATTTAAGTGGTGCACTTAAGTGGTGCACATCCAACTTACCTCTTCATTTTGTAAGAAAGACAATTATAAGGCCCTCAGTACAGATAAAGGCTTTTAACATAGTAGATTTAGAACAGTTGGCAAGGAGAAAATTGTCATGAAACATGAGTTTTTCTCACAACTCCCTAAGTCTCCCCTTTCTTCCTCACTCTATTATTCTTCTTCTTCGCATCATTTTTCATATTCTTATTTTTAAGCATATACCACTCTTCCTCTGCTCTTCACCACTGCAAAACTAAGTGCCTGGAGAACTAAATTTAATGTTTTTTAATTACACGACGTTCTGCTCTGGTGAACTGTTACACCAGAAAGGAAAAAAATGAGGAATCTTCCTGTAAGAAGAATATATTTAGACTAGGCATGTATCTGTGCTTCACAACCTGTTCAAAATGTAGGCTGTGTAAAATTCTGTACAGGAATCTTTTTGCACAACATGATTCATAAAAGTGAATAATCTTCAGCAATAATCCTGATATTATTTTTGCTCCCCTCCACAGGCTAAGTAGTTTATTCTTAACACTGCTTCGTCCTCATGAAAAAAACAGTTTTGTCATTTTCTTCCTGCATTTTTGTGTATGTTAAGTCAGATTCCTTGTGTTCTATCGTAACATTGAGACGACTTCAAAAATTGTCACATAGAAACCTGAGGGAGCTGGGGGGGTTTATCCTGGAGGAAAAGATGATTACTCTCTACAGCTGCCTGAAATAAGGTTGCAGCCAGGTGGGAGTCAGTCTCTTTTCACAAGGAATAGCAAGAGGACATGGCCAGGGAACATTTAGATAGGATATTAGGAAAAATTTCTTCACAGACAGGGTTGTCAAATGCTGGAACAGGATACCCAGGGAAGTGGCTCAGTCATCAGCCCTGGAGGAATTTAAAAGACTTTCAGGTATAACTGTTTTAAATTGATGATTGGACTCAATGATCTTAGAGGTCTTTTCCAACAGAAATCATTATATATATATGTAAACACACATATATAAGACACTTGGAATGTTTTCAATAAAAACAAAAATTCAAAAAGCTGTTTAGCACAGACACTGCCAGTTACACGCTTTTCAAAAGTAAGGTTTTATTGACCTTTCTGAAAGAGATTAGATAAGCACACATAGATTTCAGGCCTGTCATCTGTCAGACCCTGAAGTACAGCCAGCACAAAACAATGCATGGAACACCATAAAATTTGTTTTATTATTTAATTCTATTTCCTTCAGCCCTGAAAAACATTAGCTTAGACAAGTAGAGAGAATGATATCACAGCAAAGATTTAAGATATATATTGACATCAAATAAAAAGTTTTCCTAACTTATAATGAGTTGCAACTTTTTTTTGAATGGTTGAGGAAATAGACCTTAACTTTGATAGAGACAAAGCACTTGATATGTCATGAAATTCATCCCCATTTCAGCAGTACATGGACTCCAGCAGAATGATCTCAAGTTTGCTATGATTTGCAGTCACATCACTCACAAACATGGGATGGGTGCTGCTGGGATAACCCCCTGCCCAGCAATGTGCCTTGAGCAGTGAGGTGTGCTCCTCTACTGAAAGGGCATTTCTGATGCCAGAAAGCCAGAAGTCCCAAGGAAAAGCAAAAGGGAACAAGATTCTCAAGAACAAGATGAGCCCACTCAAAGCATAGAGGATCTCAGTAAAAAGAAAACAAGATTATTCCCTAGAAGCAGAATGTACTAAACTCTTTAACCATTGAATCATGCTCCTTCATCAGATCAAGATGCCCTTCATGGCAAGTTGCAAGTTTAAGGTTTATATATCCTGTTCAAGACAAAGCAGAGTGAAGTTAGAAACCAGTCATCATTATCTCTAAAAACATATTAAAGAATAATAAATTATTAAATCTATTTGATGTCAGGAGTTTATTACTAAGATGCCAATCAGGTAATATCCTTGGAAAAGGCATTTTCATGCCTGACCACACTTAAGAAGAACTAATTTAAGTTTTCCAGCATGAAAGCTATATTTACTTAGTTCTATTATCTCCCTAATCTTGCACTGCCCTGTGTTCTTTCTATGTATTTCATTGATATGAACAGCCAATTATTTAGCCCAAATTTTCCAGCTTCTGAATTGTAATACATATGATGGCAAAACAGGAACAGAAGACATAAGTAGAGACTAGTCTAGATTAAATCAACATTAGTCTTTCAGTCTACCTAAGTGACAGAAGCTGCATCACTCTGCAGGCTGCTGCCCTTGGGGTTGATTGCTCTGAGTCTGTCACACTTTCATGTCCTGCATGGAACTTCTCAGTGGTGCCAAAAACACACAAGCTGCTGATGGCAGGAATTGAATCAAAGACCAAATTCTTAGTTCTTTAGGCATCAAAGGAAACAGAAGAACTGAACTTTTTGAGCTGCATTTATCAGAACAGTTACATGCCAGGTAGGGTAAATGTTCTCTGTCTCTTCTGTTACCTCCATTCTTTGTTGGAAATGGAGTACTGAATAATTTTTTTATCCACTACACTTATCTAGGAAGGGAACTGCTGGCTCCTGCTGCTAATAGTGAGATATGTTCCTGAATTATTAAAAAAAAAATAAATAAATAAAAATAAAATAAAAAGAGAAAAAGAAAAAAGAGAAAACCCACTACTGAACCACAAATTTTTTTTTCATTTATTTCTGATCAAGTTCACACTGTCTTTTGATTGCAGTCCCTTATGGGTACTTTCTTCTATAGAGACAGCAATCTTTTTATTCTAGCAAAATTGTATTATGTCATGTTTAGAGACAGCCTTTGTCCTTAGTATCAGGAGGAAAAGAGAAGATTTAGTTTCATCTTTGCAGGAAAGACAAAAGAAGTGAGAACTTCCTGATAATATTTCATTGACATTAGTGTACTTTTTACTATAATTTTACTGGTTGCTACACTTCCAGACAATACACCATATTTCTTGGTAACTTTTTTTTATCCTTATTCAATGAAGTTTAAAAACTGACTTGTTAATGAATAAATAACTGTTAAAGGGAAGACAGGATCTCCTTTCTGTAAATTCTTTTTATCAGGCATAGAATCATTTATTTATACTTCAGATTTGCTGCTTGACTGTGCTGTTGCATGTAAACCAGGTAAGCATGACTCTTTCAATTGTCAAGTCAAAAATTACTCAAAACTATTTTAAATTAAATTGAATCTTAATATAAATGTCTATTTTGGCACTTACAGGCTTAAGAATCCTGTGTTGTGTGGCTGGGTCTTTCAAGTAGAAATATAAGCAATGAATTTTTAAAAGGAAAAATCATGAGTTTTTTTTACTTTAAATTTGTATTAGATTTTAAATAATAAGTCACTGTATTGGAGTATATTTAAACAAATGATATACAAATAATATAGACATCTTATGGGACATCTTTTCAAATTACATATTTTAAGCAATGAAGAGCATTACTACATTACCATACATAAGAGGTCTTTTTTTAAAATTGTGCTTCTTAAAGATAAGACTACATAAACAAAATGCTGACATAACACGGGATTCAGGGGAGTTTTCTCCCTTTACTAGGAAGTTTCCAAGCTGTTGAAAAAGAATTCTTACCTAGCAATATGGAAACAGTTGTATAGCAGATGAAAAACAAGATATAATTTACTCAGTATTGACTGAGAAATGTGGACAGATAATTCCAGATCTTTCAAGCCCTTTCCAAAAATTTATGCATTTTCTGGAAAAACCTGCCTGCTCTTCAGACAGCCAGAAAAATCATTGGCTATTGAGGATGTTTGCTCAGCCTGCCCCATACAATTCTCTCCTTTACTGTCACCTTAGATTAATGACATTCTTCTAAAGCCATCTCCCTTCAAATCTATTCTGCACTTCCCCTGTCTCCTGCATCAGTCTCCTTGGTAGGGCTCCAAAAAGATTGCCCATCTGCTGTGATTCCAGCTCCTTTTCCATGCCTCCCAGCCAAGTGTGCAGCAGAGCTCCTCAGCTGGAGCAGCAGCTCTGGGTCAGGGGCACCTGCTCAGCCACTCTGCACAGCCAAGCATCCTCCTCTTTACTGAGAACAAAGATTATGTCCCACACAAACTGAAGAATACAATCTTTTATTCTTTTTCTGTCCCCTCAAGTATGTGATTTCCAATGTTTTAAATTTTATATCACAACTGGAAATGGTTTGACTAACACACAAGTTGTAGTTCTAACTGTTAGTGGTTGAACTCAGCTGTAAGGCCACATCCACCACAGTTTTGAATTCCATGTGTTGTTCATAAATATGGAAATATATTCTTGAATGAGCCAGAAAGAAAAAGCAGTTTTAGACAATCTTACATCTTGAGTCTGTGAAGAGTTTTTGTAAAAGGGAGAAGTATTGACAAGGATCAAATATGCCCTTTTTTATTCTGCCTCTCTCAAACATGCAGTATATCATTTTTATGAGCCATTCAATAAACTAAAAAATGTAGGGAGATGGTGGACTGTTGAAAAGATCATTTGTACTACAATAATTACTCTCTTATTGTATTATAACTGTATGCAGCTTTGAACCCATTGTAAGTTAGGCAGTCAAAATGGAAAAAAGCAATAATTTCTTACATTGTGCATGCAATAGCATATGCAGGAGTACACTGTCAGACACAAAAACGTTTATTTTTAAAAAATTTAATGGCATAGTAGCACAGAAAATACTTGTCATATGCAAAATGCTTCTTTGACAGGGAAATCTCTCAGAGATAATCCAGCACAGTGTAAGTTTTGAATCATCCTGTTGAAATGCTTATCAACAAGGCATTCAAAATAGGAAGCTAACATTTTTTTCCTGATTATTAGAAATGGGATTACAAACATCCCAGTGGGCAGAAAATGTTTGCATGTTCCACTTATAAAACTAAAAATCAGATAAGAAATTCAGAAGGGTACAGATTCCTAAATCCTCAGAGTTCTGGCTTTGCACAGATAGAATTTACATTCAGGCCCTTGCAAGTCAGATGCTTTATAATAAGTTTCAGTTTGCACTTTAAAGCACTGATAAAAGCTGTAATATCACTGGAGAATTTGTCCATATGTTGAAGTGGTTTTGCATCTAGAAAAGGACTTATACACAGACTTACTTTTGTTCACAGATTAATATGCTCTGCTGAGTCTGGGCTACAATGGTGTGATGAACACAAAAAACTTTGAAAGCTTCCTTCATTAAGGGAACATAGCTAGAGTAAAGACTGTTATAAAAATTATTTCCTGACAATTCTGTAAATTGAAATAATAGTCTTTTGAGTATTTAGAATTCTTCAGAAACCTAGAGAATAGTTGAATAGATAGACAAAACATCTACCATTTTAATATAGCAAACTTTCCTTAGAAACCATATCCTTTGTATTTTTAAATACAAAATGTATCTTCTATTTACTATTAAGTCTGCATGGTATGAAAAGAACAGCATTCCCAGTATTTAATACTCTTGAAAATAGGGGAGTTAATTTTATGAAGAAAAAATATATTTCTATTGAATTTCATCTACAGCATATCCCACACAAATTCCAATATAAATAATCAGAAAATAATTAAAATGTATTTGCATACAAATGGCCTAAAGCATTAATTCACATTTTTTAAAATTTGAATTAGAAATGCATCCCAACAATAGAAAGGGAGTACTTCTAAACACAGATTTACCCTTGCCTTAGCATTATATTTGCCTACCATGTTCAGGATTAATTAGATCTGTATCTCAAGCAGTTTCAAAGGATTTTAAGTATGTAAATTGATTTTCTGAAACAGCCCAACATAACTAAAGACCTCAGCCCCCCTTTGTGTCAAATCAGAATAGAGGGAAAAGGCAACAAAAGAAAAATCAAGGCCAAATCACTTACTCATCCTGGGAACAGAAAGCTGATACCTAAAAGCAAAGCAAGTTTTTGCCAGTCCTGTATCAGCTGTTATGTATTCCCTGCTTCTGACTTCTGTGGTGGTGAAAGAGCTCACAGAGCTCATCAGTGAGAGAGGCAGGTACTCTGTATTATGGAATTCTACTGGCAAATTCCCAAATCCTAAGCATTGTTCTTTGAGAGGAAGGTCAACAAAATTGAGGAAATTAAGTATGTCTCTTTTTTACAAATAAAATGTGTCCTTTGAGCTTCAGTCATGTCCCCAAACTTACTCTTTTGTGCTCTGCTGCTTAATTCAGGTGCTACTGCAGGAATGGTTTGCACTTGTTTCCCTACAGCTCTTCCTTACCTGAGCAGACTTGGTCAGATCATTTCTTGGCATTTTGGCTAAGGTCAAGCATGGTTTAATTGCAGAATCTAGCTTGGGAAAGAGCACCAGAAGGATGGTAGCTTTATATAATCCTGGAGGAACAGAAGACATTTCTGTTGGTGACCTCACTGATTATCACCTTGAACACAGCAATTCTATCTAGCTATCAGTGTATTCAGTTCTCACCAGGAATAAGTATGGGTGGAAGGAAACACAGTCCTTTACACAGAATGTGTTTTCAGCTAAGTTGAAGCACCAAATATTTATAAAATGTGCTAGACAAAGACCTTGTGATATAAGAGGAAAATCAAGCATGCCACACTGGTGTGTTCAATCCCCTAATAAATCCTTGTATAAACAGCTTTCACACATTTAACTGACCATACACAAAATTGTAACTTCTTGTGGGGAGAAAAAAGCATTGAGCATGCTGCAGTGCAGCAGTTTGAAAAGTGGTCTGTGAAGACATGAAATAACTGTACAAGAAAGCAGGACTAAGTGTCAGAATGCTTTAGTTTCAAGACCTTATTCAGTGCAGGAATAATGACAGAACTCACTGGGGCTGAACAACAAAGTTTCAAGATACAGATCTAGTAAATCTCTTACATAGAAAAACTGGGGAAAAGATTTCCAGATACAACATCTGAAGTCACAATTTAACAGAACAGTATAGAGAACTGTGAAGTATCTCTTACTAAAATTCAGACTGTCAGCATAGACTTTTATGTATGCTGATCACAAGTATCACTTTCAGAAAGTCCAGTTTCTCTAATTGGCATGTAAAAAGTTGAGAAACATAAAAATTATTATAATTTTGAGTTAGTGCAAAGCTTCATTTCAGCATCAAGGAACATACTGAATAAAGACTCATTGAGGGGTCTCAAGGTGGGAAGCTCTGCTGAGGGGTCTCCCTTGTGCTGTTGGTGTGTCCCTGAAAAAGTCATTTGAACCACCCTGTGTTCCATCAGAACTGGCCAGTGAAGGGTCCCTCTGGTGAGACACTGCAGACAAATCAAACACTAAGGGTCAAGGAAATCACTTTTCACATGAGGGAGTCATAACAGCTTAATTACAAATCTTATATTTTTCAGCTGTCTCATTTCTAACAATTATGAACAATGTACAAATGTTCAATGACCAATAAAAATAGCTTGTAGAAAAGAATAATTTTAAAAATGAAAAAAAAAAGAAAAAAAAATAGAAAATATATTTTTAAAATTAACTTGTAGAAAAATAGGCCGATTATATGCAAATAAAAGTAAATCAGTCTTACAGAAGAAAGAAAATAATTACAATTTAGTTGCACCTAGATTGTAACTGCTGGATTTTGTGAAATGTGGCACTGCTTCAAAAAAATCTACTTTTATATTCAATAGGTACTGAATCCTCTTCTGTATTCTGAACATTTCAAAAGGAATGGGAAGAGAAAGCCTGTGGATTCAGATGTTTGCCTGAGAGAAGAATGCCTAAACCATCTTGACTGAGGACAGGAGTTTACAAGCAAAGTCTAGAAAATGAGTAGAACTTTATTTTCCTTTGCCTTTCATGTTTTGGCATTATAGAAGTCCAACTCATCAGAATGCAGAATTTTCCACTCTGCTCATGCAAACATAAGTTGTCCCATTCTCAAGACAGCTCCCTAAAGCCTGTTTTTCAGCCTAATTACAATTATACTTTATTGAAGGTTTTCATAACAAAAAGAAAGAAGAAAACTGATTGCATTCAATTTATTTCTTATTTTTTTAAGGCAGGAGAGTTGCTGATTTTTATGCAGTAATATTTACTAAATATAGTCAATACCATTTTCATTACTCTATTAAAAAGATAAATTCCAGGGAATATTCAGGGGTGGGCAAAAGCAATGCTACATGTTCTATTACAGCCAACAATATTCAGCTCTGTAAGTTGTCCTTTATTGCAGCTATTACTGGATTATGGAAATCCTATTAATAATTGATTATTAAGTCAGAATAATGGAATATGTTTCCAGAGCATGCCAAGTAGCCCACAAACACAACACTAAATCAATTCTTATTTCTTACCTGTTTCATTCATCATATTCAATTTGCACTACCCCAAATGCAAAAGGTTAAAATGGATTCTTTCTAGCAGTAGAAGAGACTAAATAAATCCATGTAAGAGTAAAGAAAAAAACTGGAGAACCAAAAACTAGTCATAATTTTAAAGTAGAACAGGTAGGAGAATCCAATCATTTAAAGACTCTTTTTTTTCAACTATTCCTTTTCAATAGCAGGGGTTTTTTTATCTAAGTCGGATTTTATTCCTTCAAGTATTTGAGGTCATAAAAATATATGTTAATATGCAGCATATTACCCTGGGTTTTTCTTGTTCAATCCCTACATATTACGGGAAAACTTTTGGGGAAACTTGATTTCCTTATCCCGAGTTTGAACATAGGTTACCATAAAGTTGGTGTGAAACTCCAGAAAGGCAGCATAAGGATATGAACACTGGAACTCATTTTACAGTCAGAAGAGATTCTCTTTGACCACCTTTTGAATATGGGCAGCATGGCCTTTAGTTCTGGAAGCTTTTTTCTCTGCGTACTCCTTGATGTTGGGAAAATCATGCAATTTGCAAGGGTCCACTCAGCACAAGAGAAAAAAGCATCAAACTAATAGATTACAGCAGCCAGCTGAGGTCAATGCACCTATATTGATCCTCTGATGTTTGCCCTAGATACCTGCTCTTTTGCCAAGCACACAGTCTCAGTTAAGGAATATTTTTTTGACTGCAGAATAATTTCCAGTATTTCTAAATTCAACTCTTCCCCCACACCCCCAACAATTGTCAAAACACACTTTTATAATGCCTCCTTATATAAAAAAAATTACTTTGAAAATCAAGTTCAAAAGGGAATAATGATTTACACATACCAGCATAAATAAAACTAAATTATCACAAGGAGGTAGAAGTGGACAGTCTGTAAAGATATGTATGTCCTAAGTAGCTTCTCCTTGACTCTTCAATGATACACAATAATTGCTAAAAAAATTCCTTTTCTTGCTCAGGGATAAAAGGGAATGGTCCTTATTTGAAAAGTTTCTAGTGAAAAAAGGATGGAAAAGTAAGAGATTTTTCTACCAGGTGGCAAAAAGCTACTAGAAGGTAATAAATTCCTAGAAGGTAATAAACTATATTCTACTTAAAATGAAGGACATCTGAATTCTTGGAAAGACTGAGTCTCTTAAAGTAAAATAAATTCCTTCTAAGCACAGCTTCATGTATGAGCATTAAATAAGTCAGCTACTGCTGTAGAAATAAGTGCAGTTTAAGCTGATACTGTGTTTTTCCAAATTTTATGCACTGACAGGAGGTTTGTAAAGGGCAGCTTCAGCCAAGGGAAGTCTAATGCTCTAGGCTCCCCTAAGGATAATTTGGAATATTGAAAGTTGGCCTCCAGCTTTGAATGGCTCTCACACTAATGAGCTAGAGAGACAGTGACTGAATGAGTGAGAGGCTTGAAAAATTCATGTTGTGTGCAGCAGCAGAATAGTCCACAAAGAGCTGCAGGACACTGACCTAACTTAGGGCAACACTTTGCAAATGGATCTGTTTGCAGCATGTGCAGACATCCTGACTGGATTTCCTCTGGGTGACTTGAATGCCATTAACAAACTTGCAAAAACACAGGCTTTAGCATGAGGAGAGATACAACTGCAAAGCTTAGCAACTAATCAAGGAGCCTAATTAGATAAGAGTGGTTAATCTCCACATCTGTCTACAGATGACTGACAAGAAAGGCTAAGCTTTGTGAGAACTCAGAGCAGGTTCCTAAACTAGAGTCTCTGCATTCTTAGCAAATCCATAAGTAGTCCCACAACCATACTCAGATGTAAAACAGCCTCAGAATTGTGTCCTTAGCAAATGAAAATGTCCTTAGAAAATGAAATTGTAACAGTCTTGCTGCTGTAAGGACCCATCAAAATGACTCAGCTGCTTCTCTAAGCCTCACCAGCTGATTAATTCTCTTAGATAAGCTCTTGAGTCTGTCTAAAGTACTAAATTAGGTTAAATACAAATGATGATGTGGCTGCCTCTAGCCACACTGCAATGATGTCAGGAAGGTCTTTATCCTTACTGAGTATGACTTGATATTTATACATCAAAAATTGGAATGGATAATCCATTATCTGAAGCATGCAAAGGAAAGAAAATTAAGAAATTTAAACTGTGGGAAGAGGTATTATCGATGCCTTAATGAAGGGATAGGACTATGGTTGGGCCAAAAATTATTTATTGCTTAGATAAATCAACCTCAAAGGCCATGAGATTTAGAGAAGCAAGAATTCTGCTATAGCTCAAAGTAGTCACAAGTTTCTTTATTACAAAGCAATATATAACATTCTAATCCAATGGAAAGTTGCTACAAGGGTTACTTTGTTTTTTTAACTTATCACCTTTACTTAATTCTGCTACATTGCCTATACTTTTACCCAATGAGCTAATATTACACATACACACATGTACTTCTATTATAATATTTAAACTTGTACCTTACCCTATACAATTACAGAACTACACTATAAAACTTTTCACCCTTTTACCCAATAAAGTTTCTTACTTAAAACACATCCTTACTCACAATTATAGAAACATAAGTTTATAACTGCTCTGCTTAATGTCTGTGTACTTTTATTTTTACACTGATCCAAGCTTCTTCCTGGGCTGCAGATCAAACCCTTCAGTATCTGTGGAAGTTTCTATCTTTCTATTTCCCACAAAGAGGCATCTTCTGGGTCAGGGGGTCTCTGCATGGCACACAGGAGTGGAGCTTGGGGGATGCACTCACACAGAGCCAGCCTGGGCTTCTTCAGCTGCTGAGGGTGGGAGTGCAATAGGCTGGGATGGCCCGGGCTTAGCCCAGGTTCCTGCACAAAGGGCTCACATCCAGGGCCCTGGGAGCCGGGCTATGGAAAAGCAAAGCCTTGCATTCATGAGGTCAGGCTCCTGCCCTGCAGACACTGAGGGTTTGGCCAAAATCCGTGGCACTTGTGGGGACATGTGAGGGCATGCCCAGACATGTTCCTAGTTCTCTTTGTGATTGTACCTTGCCCTCAGGTATCCCTGTGTGCTGTTAAACCGATCCCTCCCCCTGGTCTTTTCCCATTTTTTCCCTAGTTTTTTTCCCATTTGTGAGTGGTGACTCCTACACCTTAGGAGGCTATATTCATGAAAATTCTTGGAGAGAGTGCACAATTTCTGAAAGCTAGACAAGGCATGGAAGTCATACATAGTGCAAATTTTTAATTTAATATTTCATCCTTGTGCATTTTTAACCTAGAGAGTTATGTGATACTTTAAAGGTCTACCTTAGTACTAAGTTTGCAAGTTATTTTGGTAAGTAGTTCATGGTTTTATGGTCAAATAAATAATAATAAATAGAAGCTATTTAATAAAGCATTGTGGTTTACACTTCAAATTATTAATATCTTTTTCTGAGTTCATGCTTATTTAGAAGATTAAAAGTTAAAGTGCTTTAGAGACATTTTTCAGCAGACTCGACAGTTTTAGTGTATGGTATTTTACAGGCACTCACAGCAAGCAGAAAAAAACCCTCATTTTTAGCACTACTTGAAATAGAATTCTTCCATTCTATCTTTATGCAAATTTCAATTCTGCAAAATATAATATACACTAGAACTTTGTTTAACAGAATGGTATTTCACAATCTCAAGTCCAATAATAACTCTATACTTACTATGAAATGTCTTTCAGCTTTTGAAGATCACTAGAATATACGGATAATTTCTCTGCTTGTTAATCTTTAGCAAGTTTGTTCTGAACTGTGAATTGAATTAAAAGAGCATAAAGTCCCATGAGCAAATAATCTAAAAATATTGAACATTCTTTTCCTGAAGCACGTATTGATACACCATTTTATTATCATGGAACCGGACAAAACATTGGAGTTATGCTAAGAGTAAAGCAAAAGATAAACATTCAAAACAACATTCAATATTATGGACAAACTTTGGCACAGCCCCACAGCCCACGGCAGACCACCTACTCTACATACCCTAAGGTCTACTCAAAGAGGGTCCAGCTCCTCTTCCATAGTCCACAAAGGCAAATGGCCATTTCTAAAGACATTTCTAATATTTCAGGTTCCTTAAAAAGGAATTGATCACTTCTTTATCCTTTTTTACTGACTGAAAGGAAGCCTAAGCAATTTGCCTGGATTAAACACTTTGACATCTACAATAGATCAATCACATCAGAAGTTTTCTGTACGATGGGGAAGACCATAAATTGTTTGAAAACCCTGACCTAAAAAAATATCTTCCCAAAGGACTACACAACCTCACACAGTGGCTCAATCAATTGGCCAATTCTAAACCAACTTCACACCTTGGGTAAACATTCAAAATTGTTCTTCATTTAAACATGTTTGCTGTGACTGGTTCTTTGGCCTTAGCCACTGTTACTGGATATGTTAATGTTTTGAGTGTGAGAAATTCCCTGACTCAATTTTCAATCTATATTGTCAAGAGGACACAATAGCATAGACTCTTCTACATCATCAGAAATTCACACCTCCCCCACAAAAAAAAAAAAGCCAAAATGAGACAATAATAAAGGTTGTCTGTTACTTCATCTAATCTGTCAAAGTCAAGCCTGTATTAAGAGCTACAGGTACAAAACTGGTGTTATTTTTTAAGCGGAAGAACATAGACAACATAACTCGGTGTGGAAAGTAAAGGGAAATATCCAGATCTCACTGGCATTTCCCATATTTTATTGACAAATACAACGGATTGTTAAGATATTTTGCCTCACAAAAGAAATAGCACAAGCCAAATGGGATCAAATCCACAGAACTTGGGAATGATGTTAATGGACTTAAAAACACAAGAAAGCAAGAAAGTTGTCTAACAAATCCAAAAACCTACAGGCTCAGAAAGAATGCAATACTAAAGCTGAATGAAGGCCAGTACAGCCAAAATATCCGCCTGGTGGCAAAAGAACCTTAATCATAGAATTCAGCATTAATAAACACTGAAGCAATCACTGAAGTTCTACTCAGACAGTACACAGCATAAAACTGGACAAGTGCTGACATTCTTCCTGTTAGAATTTGTTCATCCCCAATTGAACCACTTAATTCTTGTTTTCCCCCTTCCTATCAGCAAAGAGCCATTTGTCATTGAGATGAAATTCTTTTACAAAAAAGCCCAAGATAACATTTCCACCCCCAAATCCACTTTTTTTCCTGACCTTCACAAAGACAGTTTGAATGAAGGAGATGAAGTAATTGAAATCCTTACAGAAAGTAATGATGTAAACCTTAACAACAATCAAGTTTATTCATACAAGTCCTTCCTCTAATTGTTCCCCAGCATGGCCTTGGATTATATCCAACTGAAAGCTGAATTAAATACATATATTATTGGCATCACTACATAACAAATAGTGTGGAAAAGATGTGCAGTTTCTGCTTTATATCCAAAACTAATGCAAATCAATTAGAACCTTTTAATTATGGTTGAGCAAACCTGAACACACATGAGCAAGTATTATTATTCAATTTGGTCCCTTCTCACCCCATTGATGCTCATTTAAATTCAAAAATATCTATTCTTCCCCAAAGTCTATTTTGCATGCTCACATGAAGTTAAAAAAAAAAAAAATCAAAAAACAAACCATACTACAACCTGGAAAACCCCAAATGCACAGACGTCTGTGACTATTCACAAGTCAAAGTAATCATTGACACACCCAATGGTCTCTCTGGCCACCTTTTGTTGAGCTTTGAGGCCAGAAAGCTGGATACACATGGATGGATACACTAAACATGGATACACTGCAGCAAAAGTCACACTTAGCCCATATACCTGTACTGGTATATGGTGGATTTGGTGACAGGTTTTGGGGGGAATCTTTGTGCTTTGGGACAGAACATTATGGTTTCATGCTAATTCCAGCTGATGTGCCAATTAGGACCTTTGATCACCGTGAATAAGAACACAAGATCCTGTTCTTTCCATACCCTTGCACAGTGCTCAGAAGCCCATTTAATCTTCTAATTCCACCCTCCCTGCATGGGCAGGGACACTTCTACTAGATCTTTAAAGTTCTTTGCAACCCAAATCATTCTATCATTCTATGATTAAGGATCATTTACTTCTCTTCAGAGCAACACAGGATGCAGGATAGTTTTTAATGAAGCAGCAGAAGAATAATATTTTTGCTATGCAGAGCAATATCCTGAAACCTCAGAGAATGCAGCCTTTAGGGATGGACTCTAAAAAAGATAACTTTCCAACCAAGGAAAAATACAAAAGCCCATAACAATACCCTTAAATAATGTTATGGGGATATGCTCAATAATACATATCACAAATTGCTACACACAGCCCCAGATGTCATAGACATTCAAAATGTTATTGCATGATGCCTAACTTTCAAAATTAAAAATGTCACAGGGATAGCTAAAACTACTTCATAATACAGGGAAGGATTTGCTGATATTTGAGAATTAATGTAGTATAGGTGACATCTCTCTAAAAGAAAAGATCTGAAAATCCTTAAATTAGCTTTGATTTTTTGTTAAAAGGTAAATTTAAATATGCAGCTGGTTATTAGTTACATAACAAGAATAAGCCAAAAAAGCACCAAACTCAATTTTTAGCCATTACACAAAATCAGTGACTTCACCTAACTGCAGTGCTACACAAAAATAACTATGTGGTCAAGGGTATTACAGAAAAAGGATTTTAAAAATTATGTTGTAGCAAAATTACTATGCATTCTTGTAAAGTTTTGTTGTACTTTAAATCACTAGAGAAAACAAAGTAGTCTTTTCAGTTAATCCAGCCTGTGGGCCTCAAGTGTGCCTCTTTTAATAACCCAGAGACAGAACGAGATTTATGATCCTATGTATGGATCCAAAGAGATTTGTTTTACCAATCAAATCCACTGGGAATTAATCAAAAGTATTTCATCTGTAACATTTAGTGATGTAAGCTCCATGTCTTATATCCAGAGACCATAAACCATCCCTAAACCCACTGGGGAACAGCAACAAGAACACCGTGTCAAGACACCTGGGTACTTCTATCAATCATGACTGTCTGTGCCACAAAAAAAGAAAAACAAAACATTTACACCCACATTTCCTTGCTAAACTGTCAAGGATTGCCCTAAGAATACTTCATTTAAAATATTTTATTAGGAAGTCATCACTTAATGAATTAAACTTTATGCTCAGGGACAGGTAGAAAAGTTCTTTTAATATTATTGTTCTGGAGACAGGCAGTTAATAATAGCAGGAAATAATTCAAACACAGAATCATGTTTTCTTCCTGTTGGGAGGAATTAAGGACCATTGTACTGTCATGAGTCAAACTATCTCCTGGTACATGTCCTGCATTATTCCCACTACCAGCTACTGACTGAGTCCAACACATCCTGCACAACCATCAGCAGAAATGAAGGTTTGATTTTCCAAGGTACTTGAATTTGTAGCTCTGCTGTTGTCAGGGACTGGAAGCACTTCTTTGGTATGGTAGCCAGCTGCACAGAAGTGCTGCAGAACACAGATTTTGTTGGAAAGCAAAAAATTAAAAATTATGACCAGTGAGGAAAGTTGTGCAGTGTCGCTCTGAGGCAGGAAGCAGCAAAAGAATACAGCAACAACTCCTCTTCCAAGCAGCAAGAAGGAGCAATTTATTGAAAAGCCATGGCATATACATAAGGGAGGTGGTGAAAAACAAAGTAGAAAAGACTCATTGGTCAAAGAAGGCAACACCTCTTTGAAAACATTCTTTGTGCAAAATATCAGGAGACACTCACATGACTCAGTGCTCAACACCAGGTGTCTGTCTGTTTTCTTTCTACCTTTCCTTGTTTTGTCTCTGAGAAAGGTTCCCAGCCTGAGGAGAACCAGATTAGTTTCCCCCAGGAGCCTTCAGCAATGTCCACATTGCAGTCCATGATTGCAGTGCATCACACCTGGCCTCAAAATAAACCTCAGGAGAACGTCAGCTATACTCCATCAACTAAAAAGGAATTGGATTCTTGAAGTGTTCCAGACACAGCCCAGTCATACAAACATGGCTGATGCAAAAGTTAAACTCACATTAGCACTGTCAATTAACTGCTAATTACAGTTCAGATCAGCATTAACATGTTCAAGTATTTTAGCAATTTAAAGTCAAACAGTTGCAGTGGTCAGGATAGACTGCTCTAATACAGCACAAAACAAAGCAAGGGATGGTTCTGACTTCTCCAGCAACAAGAGTATTCTTAATGACTTCTTCTCTTCCTGTATCTCCCCATCTCATCCTACCACTCCACTTGACAGGGCTTCTCTTTGAAAGTGTTGTGATTCAGTGTTTTGTGTTGAGAACAGCTTGCATGTTTTCTACTTGGAGCAAAAGAAGAAATAAGAGAAATATGCAGAAGAAATAAGGCTTAAGTTATGGAGGCATGTATCAGCAATGTAACTGTACACTCCCTTTATACCTATTTAGAGATTAGCTAACTAAGGTAATAAAAATACCATTTCATCCTAAAAAAATATTTTTCCTATGCATATAATCATTTGTTAACTAAATACCTGTTAGTTTAACTGTAAAAATGTGATAAAACTGCAATGAAAAAGATTTTACAGCTCTATATACATTCTGAACTTTTTTAAGCCCTTGCATTTTAATCCAAGTAAAAGGAATTATTCAGCAGAACATTACCTGTGAATTTACATCCAATCTATTTGTAGCTATGGAGTGCCTGTTTATTAGAGATGTCAAATACAAAAGAATAAACCTCATCTGTGATGAGAATGATTTATGGAACAGGGAAAACCAAAGGAAATGGCAGAATCTACAGGTTACTAGTCAAAAACTAAATGCAAAGGCATTAACACATAATTTCTAAAAGAATATACCTCAGAACATGTTAAAAGGAATATAAATGTTATATTTTTCATGTCCTGTTAATTTAGGTCATAAACTCCACTAGATACACATTTTGTATGTCAGAAAAAAACAATAATAACCAGGTTTTTACTAATAGCAATACTCATCAGAAATAATTGATGGTCAGAAAACTAAAAAAGTGTAAGAAAATCATAGTGAAAATGCAGTTGACACAGTAAACCATATGCTTATTTTTAACTACGACAATATGGTAATAAAATATAGTATGTGATCATAGAACAACAGTATCACTCTCTAACTCATGAATAAAACAAAATGCAAGGCTTATCTATTTTTTCAAACCTTAAACTCTTATATCACTTTTTTTTTCTTTTTTGTACATATGCATACACACAAACACAAGCTATAATAGTTTTACTTGCCAAGAAAAAATGCACAATGCAACAAGCCCTATCTAGCAATTTCAGAATATTATTATTATTACTACTATTATTATTTGGCAATGTGACAAGAAAGACCAGAAAGAGAATTTGGGGAACTTCAAATCTGTCAGCCTGATCTCAGTCCTGGGAACAGCATCTCCCAGAGGTTTGTCCTGGAAAAACTGGTTGTTCACAGCTACCAGGGAATTCTTAAGTTGAATATTAGGAAAAAGTTCTTCACTGAACGAGTTAACAAGCAATTAAACAGGCTGCCCAGGGAAATGGTTGAGGTAGCATCCCTGGATATATTTAAAAGACATTGATGTGGTGTTTAGGGACATGGTTTACTGATTTCAGAGTAGCAAAGTTGAAACAAAAGGTGAAAACAGACAAAAGTTAAACCAGATTAGATATTAGGAAAAAACTTTCAATGGTAGAACAGGTCTCAGAGGTGTCATGCAATCTCCATCCCTGGAAATAATAAAAACACATCTCTGCATGACCCTAAGCAACCTAATCAAAGTTGTAAGTTTTTAATCTTCAATGTTGGCTCTGCTTTAAGCAAGAGGTGAGACAAACCACTTCCCAAAGTCCTTCAGTCCAGTTCTCTAATGTATTCTAGTTAAACGACTTGATTTGTTGCAAATATTAGCAATTTAGTGGACTTATTGTGCACGCATAGAACTTATTTCTGGAGCTGTATCTTACACAAAACCAAATTCATACAGAAAAAAAAAAAAAATCTCAGAGAAAATCCTCCAACCCTTCTCTTGACATAGGATTCTTTTGCTGTGGCTTTTAACTAATATAAAAGCCAAGAAGATCACTGTGACTATTACATGGTGAAATAACAACTGCAAATGCTTGTTTATATCCTTTTTGTTTTCCTTTGCTTTAAACTGTCACAGTTTTTTTCAGATATTTCTGACAGGAAGCCCAGTAGTTAATTATTGATCCTTCCAAGACTGTTTCTTGACAGGTTTAAGGAATTTCTCTGCAAACCCCCTCAGTACCAGAATTACTGACAGGCATTGAGTTATGTGATTTGCAGTTGTCAGGATTTTATCTCTGCCTCCAACTACTCCTCTCATCAAAAGTACTGTGTTAAAAATTAAAACTTCTTGGTCTCTGTCAGATGACATCTCTGACATCTAAAAAAAAAAACCCACCCTATTTTCTCACCAAATTCCTCAAATTCTCCTCCTGATCCCAGAAAAGTAATTTTCAGCTTGATAACAGACCCAACACTTTCATCCTGGAGCTCTGGCAGGAATGCCAACCAAAGTTTTCCTCTACTAGGATTCGATGATCCCATCTGCTTTTGAAAAGGTAAGACAGTTCAGAACAAAGTGATTTGTATCTCTCACATGCAAGTTTGAGAACTGGCCCACCTTCTAGGCAGAACACAGTCTCCCTCTAACATTGCATCATAAATATGAGCTGCAAAAGTTGCCTTTCTAGCTAAAGACCATACAAAAATGAATATTAAGGCAGTTAACAGAATTTCCAGAGCTGTCTCCAGCAACCAAACAGTAGAATGGCAAGATACAGAGCTTGAAACATGCTCATCATATATTGCAGACATAAAATCTCCTGTCTAGGAAAGTCAGAGCCATCAACAGAAGCTATTTAGATCAAAAAGGAGAAAGAAATCATTCTGATTAGGAGTCATATACAAATGAGAGTGATTCAAAGGAGGAGTTATGTATAATTGAATCAGGGTGGTTCAGTCAAAGACTGAAAATAGATATTTCAGTGAATGAAAGGGAAATCACATTATAAAGAAAAAGTACCTAATTCTGAAAGTTCAGCTTCAGCCTGTTTTAAATGGTGGACCAGAAAAATCAAATATATTCCTGCAAATAATTCTGACATTGAAAATTATGATCTTGTTCCAAAATGAGAACTGATTAAAAAAAAGAAACATCAACATTCTCTATTTTTAGTTCAAAATAGCACCATATATATGCTATATTATTTAAATCTTAAAAAATATAAAATTCAAAAGATACCACAATCGTGTTTTGGTGGTGTTAAAAAAAATTTCTGTACTTTAATTGACTACCAGGAAACCACTTGGGAAGTACAACTTTGTTCCTAGTCGGGGAATTTCTTGTCTTGTTTTTGTATTTTAATCACTAAAACAACTACATATTCCCTCACCTTTAGTACTTAATCTGAAAATTACAGACTCTGCTCATTTGAATGTCTAGTCAAAAGTGAATTACCTTTTCTACAACATGTGCTGCAATCAGTTTCTTGTTGCAAAGATCTATGGCTTAAATGAATGTGCACCCTTTGCATCAATATATCCAAGACTTGCCAACAATCTGTTGGCTACATCACTGCCAGGTAATCTCAGAAAGAAATAGATTGGACTGGAAACACTAAGACTGTAAAAAGCCTTTAAAACATCCTGACATCATGGTAACACATGCCAGGGGCCATTAGCAACTCTACCATCGCCATCCCAGGAACATCTAAACACTGTTTCTAAAAATAAAATAAGAAAAATTTAAAAAGTAATAGGAAACAACAAGATCAGGGAAAATTATGATGTTTCCAAAACATGTTTATTCATGAGGATCTTTTTGATTCTTGCACTTGGTTTTATGTTACTCACACAGAAAATCTTAATTTCATCTTCTGACAGAATGTTCATGCTGAGAGTGCTATTCTCACTTCTACTATTAATGTTTAATTAATTACTTCTACATTCCTGCATATCTAAAAAGGAGGGCCAGATGTCAATAAACAACGTGTTCCATTCAATCATTAGAAACTGATGAACTATAAATGGAAATTTGTGTAAAAGCATAAAGAGATAAAACAGAATGAGGATTAAATGATTTTCAGATTAACTGCTATCCCTCATGGCTTCTAACAGGAAGATGTCAACAAGGTTATAGCACATTGTATCCACTGTTGTTTCTCTTGTTCTCTTTGTTTCTACCCAAAAAGGTAGATTATAGGCCTAAAGATACTTTAAATGAGGAAACAAATATATTTTGCCTTTTGTCTAGGACCAAAGCATCTCACAGGGCAATACTTTGCTAGGCATTTCTACACCATACTGGAGCACTGTTACCTATTCACTTTAGTTTTTCTGTGAGAAGGCTGTAAAGCATGCCATACATGGAATCCAAAGCACAACACAGAGGTATCTACTCCTTGAGAAAAATATTTCCCAAAAGTTACCCACAGCTATAAAATTTCTTAATATTAGGAGTTCTCTGTTGAGTTCTCATAACTGTGTTTCCTGTTCCCAAAATTCTCTTGATTATACTCAATTAATATAGCAAAAACAGAAAGTCAATTAACATTGAAGTGTCTTGGACAGAATCCCACGACGCTTTGCAAGCTGGCAATAGGCAGATTCTGTGTGATAAATATTGTTTACCAAAAATATCTTCATACAAACAAAATCTGGGGATGGCTTTATTTAGTTCACTAAGCTCATTCTTCCTTTCTACCACACATGGCATCTACAGTGCAAGTCCAAATTAAGACATTTTTGCACTGTTCTGTTAGAAATCCTATTTGGGTCACCTTTCCAGCTCTCCACACTAGGTATAAAGTATTGGGTTGGGATTCTTATTTGGTTGGGTTTGAGATCCCTTTGTTGGTTTTGTTCTGTTTCTAATGTGAAGATTGCCAGCTGGCAGAAGAGGTGGCACCACTCAGTCCCTGGCTGAGATCATACAATTCAAATTATGAACAGTTGCAATTCATCACATGTTCATTTATGTTACAGATTCTTGTCATGCTCAGGCCAAACCATGTCATGTATGTGAACCAAAGACATAGCAAAGGCTTTTATGAAGAGACAAAATTGCATGGGAACAAATGCAAATAAATAATCTCTGATTACAAGTGACAATAAAGTATTCATCATATTATAGGTAAGATAAAAAAAAAAAAATCTCATGTTGTATCTCAATAAACCTCATTCAATAAGCCCTGTCTAATTAAGAGAAACATCAGCATGAAAGCCAAAGGACTGAGTTCCTTTTTTTGCAGGTTCCCTATCCATCAAGGCTGCTTGGTCTTTTCCCTCTTTTGATAGGATGGACACTCCATTTGTCTTACACCCCCATAAAAGGGAAAGCAAGTAGGGGTAACACTCAGGTAATTTCCTCTAATTAAATCATGTCATGGGAGTTAAATTGTGTGAATGCTCACCAGGAACTCTCATTCTGATACACCAGCTACCAGCAAATTATGAGTTGCCAAACATAATCAAGAGAATGAATTACAAGAGCTATCAGCAGTGTCAAACTGGATAAGGAAACGATTATTGCTCAGCCACAGCTGAGAGATTCACAGTAAAGTGGAGAAGGCTCTAATTAATAAAAAGCTGTGGAAATATCAAACAAATTTTTACCCCAACATGATTATAATTTTCAAGAAAAATATTTCAACCATTCATCCCAAGTGCATTTTCCAGTTAAGTACTCATATATTCTTTTCTTACATCATTCACTAGTCCAGTATCTGGAGTACTGAAGGTATAAATCCAGCTTGCATAGCAGATCTATTATTAATGCCTTTCTACTAGGAGAGCAATACTTCTAGTTTTTGAGAGCAAGCACTTTCATCAAGCACATTGGAAAATACCTGAAGAAAAGGGCTGCTTAAGATATCTGTGACATGTTAAGGCCTTTCACCCTCCAGTCAGACACTTTTTACTGAGAGCATTTTCACTTCAGTTTTGTCTTTTGGAGACAGTATCAACAGATAATTAGCTACAAGTCTGTTCATTTTAAAAGCCCAGTCTAGAATAACCAAAGGAGAATTAAATTCAAGCTTAGGGAATGAATTATCTTTACTCAACAAAAAGATTTTAGGCACTCTGCCACAAAATAGCACTAACTTGGGGTGTAAGAATTCAATTCAATTGTTTAGGTATTCACAAAGGTTAGCTTATTGATGAAATAATCATCTCTGTCAGCCAGCTGGGAATACTCAGTAGGAATTTGTTGATCCCTCTTCCTGGAAATGATTCTCTGTGGGACACATGCTAGTTCTTACACCAGTGAGAATTACTGGATGCCCTGATTTCCTTACCAGAGAGACATCAGCTCCAGGCTCTAGTCACATGATGAAATGTGAAATGACTAAAAATGCTTAAATACTTTGAAAGAAGCTGAGGTCTTCCCTCTTTCCAGAAGAATCTCTAACCAATAAACTAAAGGCACAATCTCTCACTCAATATCAGCAACTGCTTACTTACCCCAAGTAAGATAAAGGCTTCAAAAGGAAGGATTTGAAGACTCCCACTGAAGAATTCTTTCAGCTAAGTGGTTAGGGCATCTTCCTCTACACTCATCTCTACATTTACCCCTGGGTCTATAGTCAAAGACTCTTTAATCAAATAAAATGGAATGGTAGCTCTGTTCTCACACTTTGTTGAGTGTCAGATACAGTCAGTGACTCTGCCCCAAGGAATCTGGGAGTTACCTAATCCACAGACTGCACCTATGCCAACAAAAATCTGTATTTAGCTAGCAAACCCACCTGGAATTTAGGAGATTAGCAGGGCATTCAGCTGATAAACTCCATCAAAAGGTTGGTATGTCTATGAAGACCCAGTACTTGCTTCATGCTGGCTTGGATTAATAGATGGCTGCTAAGCACAGACATTTGGAGATTTAAATTTTTAATTTTTAATGCTGGAATATTCACTCCCTCCTCCTGGGCTCTAACCCAAGACATAAAAGCACCAAAGGACAGAAGAGAGGTGATGAGATCTGAGGAACAGAACTAGGCAGATGACAGAAAAACTAGGAGACCTGGTTTTACACAGGTACTCCTAATTCATCAGCTCCCTGGATGTTCATCATTCCCTGGATATGAGACAAATCCAGAAAGACCAGGAGTAGCAAGGTATGTTACAAGACAAGAGGCAATTCTAACAAGAGAGCTCAGGCAGGGACCTGCTCTGAAACACAGTCCCAAATGCAAGGCAGGGAGGTTCCAGGCTTGCCCCAGCCCTTTGAAAAGTGTCCATGCTGTGCACACCATGACAAGATTAAGATATTTCTATCCCTCTGCAGAGACTTTGTTGTTCCTGGTCTAATAACTCATCAGACTTGACAAGCAATCAGTCAGAATAACAGCAAAAACTAAATTTAAAAAAAATAATAAAATAAAAAAAAAAACCCTGGAAGCATTTATCAAGCCAAAGATTTTACAAAGTTCTCATTTTAATTCATAGTTATTTGATCATTATGGACTGTGAAATACTCCAGTGAAGCAGAAGATTCCTTATTATCAGCTGTGATACCTTTAACACCCACCTATTCACATGATGTACTTGTAGCAGTCTGTAATTTATATGCTCCCATACACCATTTATTGGTAGTTTTTAATACACAGGCTCTCTCCAACTTATAATAGAAACAAAATTACTACCACAGTTCAATGACACTTCTCCTGGTTCCTCTCCTAAGGAAATCTTGGAAATAAATATTATGAAAAGTGGAAACATTAAGAATAAAAATAATTTCTATACATACTACCCTGACTTCTCTAAAGAAGAACTAGAAGAAAAATTATGAGAAATTGAGAGTTTTGGAAAAAGAGAACATTATCCAGGGCAGAAGATCTAAGAAAATCTAAAAAGAAAATGAGATGTTTTGTTTTTATTTTTTCTGTTAGGCACCATCCCTTACCAAAAACTCAAAAACCTGCAAACCATTTACATTTACATGTTTGCAAAATACCTTCTGAATTACTAGCAAAGACATCTTCGTAGTTAGTAATATGACTGAAAATTCTAAGTATGATTCAAAGTAGTATGAAATGCAATAAGATAAAGGAATTTAAAGTTAAAATGTGCCTTTGCTGAAAATGAAGGAAGTTCAGAGAACTGAGATTTATCTGCAATTACAGCTACATTTATTTCGAGTCAGCCATGGTGAATCCCATGAATTGTCCCTGTCATACATTCACCTGGGAGAAAGAATCACAGTTAAATGACAGTTCAAATGTATACATATATTTAATGATTTTTTTTTTCATTCCCCAGTCACTAGTCTACATTTTTAGTGAGAAAGTTTAGTTACAAAAGTATGCTGAATGAAGAAATGGAATAACCACTTCAATTTGGATTTAAATCAGATTATTTTAGCATATTTACAATTCCACAAGAGTAAATAATATTCATCATTGCAATCATGCCCTGCAATTTCACTTCTGTGATGAGTATAAATAATCAGTGGTGGCATTTCATCATTACAAACTTTGTCATAATAAAAAAGTACCATAAAAGATCAATGCTTTAATTTACAGGTAAGAAACTAATTCAAAGTGTAGAGTTTGCTTCATCTGAGAAGTTCAACTGCAGATGAACATTCTCTAAAAATTATTAATTCAAAATAAGTCTGGTTTTTAAACTGAGTTACTGCTTTCTATCTTCAAACCAAAGGCCTGAAACAATTTCCTCATCCCCCTCTAATTATTTATTTATTTTTCTAGCATGGAGATGAAATCCCTTCTTTAGTAAAGAAGAGCAAAGACTGTGAATTTCCTGTGTATAAACCCCATGGTCACAGACTCACCTCATCAGGGACTGCTGATATCCTATTACTGTGGTCTTTTGAACAGAGAAAAAGATAATAATTTCAGGAAACCATCTGTTTGCCTATGATAAACCTTGTTTTCTGCATAAAGCTGGAATTGGAAACTTAACTCTGCTAAATTATTTTATAAATACTGCAGTAATAAGGGACTTGAAGGTTGCAATTCCTTTAGGCTTCATTACATATTGCCACTGCTTCACATTTTAGCTGTTTTGCAGTTGAGCAAAAGGAAGTGGGTAATTAAGTATACTTCATAATGTGAATATCACCCAGAATTGTTAACACATCTGTATCTCAATGAGCCAAATAAACAGAATACAAACCAGTTCCTTTTCTAAAGTTGTGGGTGCAGGTTTTTCTGCACTTCAAAGGAGTATGTTTTAAAGAAAATTATTCACTCAGAGGAGAAGCTCACTCAATTAAAACCTTCAGAACCCCATTGTAACAGCAATTGTAACATTATTCTAAGCCAAATCTAACAACTTCTGACTTGCTATGGAGATACTGTTTCCAATCTGAACATGCAATTCCATACATTTATCTCTTGTTCACATTTTCTGCAGAGAAACCTGAAACATTTCACTTACTAGGAAAATTAAACTCCTTGAGGAAAGATAATCACACAAGAATAACTTTCAATAATAGCTGAACACCAAAGGCACCTTAGGTAAAAAAGGCAGAATGGAATTAACTAAACTGAAAAATTAGTGTGAGACTGAGATTTTCTGCTATAGTTGAAGATAAATGTATCTCAGAGAATCTAAGTTATCTCTGGTTTACTGTTCAATCTGAAGTAAAATATTATTTCTCAGAACGCTTTTGTTATTTGCCATCCCCAGACAGATGATGGGAGAAGAAACCTTAGTTTATTTATATCTTTTATAGCTTTTTTCCATGACATATCTCCCTTCTATTTTATTATTATCACCAAGGAATAATTTTTTCTAGTTGAAGCAAAATCAGGGTGAATACAGTAAGCAAATAGAAGTATTAATCTGTCATTGCATTAAGGTATTTGAAAAAATGCAAGTATATTAAGTAGAAGGTACCCAAAAAAAGTCATAAAGACTGGGAAATTGACAATTAAAAAACTTAGAAAGAAATTTGCTCTGGGAGCACCACTTAGACACATCTGAATGGCAGCAGTTGCACTCTTTGCACTTGTGATTTGTCTGTGAATCTTCATTCTTAGCTGCACCTGCTTGGGAGATACTTTTAAAAGAGAAGAATTGCCCCAACAGCTCCTTGATCTGGACACCTCCTGAATGTGAATTTACAGGGGTCCAAGCAGCTGTGGTGTGGGGCCCAGTAAGTGTGATATTTTCAAATTGTTCCCAGCTATGCTGAGGAAGCAGAAGTGTCACTCAGAACAATTTGGATCTCTCTCTGTACATCTCCACCTTCCTGGCCAGAACCCTCTGGAGGGCATTATCAAAAGTAACACAAATAATATGCCAGCTGACCAGACTAGGCTCCCAGCAGTAGGTAAGCCAGACCTCAGGAGAGATCATCAACATCCTAAAAAAATATTAATGGAGCTCCTGTCACTCGCCAGCTTTTCAGCACAGGAGAAGGAAGTCTCACCCAATGAGGGCTGGCAAACCCCCAGAGTTAACACCTGTCAGCAAAACACAGAGCTGCAACTCATAATCCCCAACTGTCTGCATCTGTGTCATGGCCAAGAGCATCCTGAAGAAAAATACACAAATGAAATATATGCTTCTGTGTCCTTGGTTGAACTTGATGACCTTAAAGTTTTTTTCCAACTTAAACAATTCTATGATTCTTGTCTAAAAGTGAAGTGAGAAACTATTCTGAGTCCTGAGTCTGTGCAGTACAGGCCAAGTGCTCAGGCAAATGACTACAAAGCATAAATAACTATTTTTGAGAGGATTTCTACAGGAAAAGAAAAACTCTTTTCCCCATTTTTAAACTCCTCTTAATTTTAAATTTCTGATCTTGAGCTGCAAGGGGTTTGGTTTAGTTTGGAGGGTTTTTGTTGGGTTGGTTTGGTTTGTCTTGTTTTAAAAAGAGCTTTAAAAACTATATGACAGATTTCCTATTTTCTAAATTCCTCTCCCTGGAAAATCACAAATTTTCATACACATTCCTGGATGCAGCAAGGCACTGCTGTTAAAGCAGCAGTTCAACTAATCAGCAAAAGGCCAACACAACTGAAATCAACGGATTGTACTGGGGAACCTCAGATAATTGTAACAGAAAACCTGCTGCAAAGTTCAACCTGTAAATTAGCCTGCTCTGAGGCAAGGGGCTGCTCTGTGTTGCTCCTTACTGTGCTGAATGAGATTCCTTCAGTGAGAAGCTGGGATCTGAAGGAGGGAGAAGCATTTCAGAGAGATCGGGACAGAATAGCAAATGCTCAAATGCCTTCCCACTCCTTGAGCTTCTGGGAACAAGAAACTGTACAAGGTAATTGCTGAAGTAGTTTCACTACACTTGGGAAAACACAAAACCTTTACAAAAGATATCCTGTCAAAAATCCTGCAATCTGGCCAAATAAAAAATACCAAAATAAACCAACATTGCCAGAACACATACTGATGCCTGTAGGGCTTTGCAGATTCTGTCATATTTTGGAACCAGCAAGATTCCACTCCCCACAGCATGATCATGGTTCTTTACACATCTCCTACCTAATCTGATTTCACAGAAGCAGGCAGCATCCCCTGCCTTGAAAAGAGTCATCCCATGAGGACTGAACATTAATACTGAAAGCTTAAATTAATGCACAAACAAAAAAGACGTTGGGAAGAAAACAAAGTAGAACTATGAGCTGAGATTTTCTGACTCAGCCCCAGACACTGCCACTACCTCACCCCTCTCCCCACGCTGCACAAGTGCCAATTTATTAGCATTTTTCACCAATCTTGGGAAAAATAAGACAACATCAGCTAAGTCTTTCTAAAGGAATCAAAGTCTCCATTCCTACCAAAGGGACTCATGCTAAAGAGTCATCTGTACTATCTTTAGGTTATCCAAGCTCCTTTTACACAGCATAAATATCAAAAAAAATTGCTGTGGTTACCACAGCAACAAAGTGAGCTGTGCTGCATGAGCCAGCTCCATGGCTGCCGGCAGGATCTGCACTACAATGACTCTCATTACTTGCTAGTTTTCACCCCATTCAAATAATCAAGCCTCAAGTTCACACAGTTCTGTGTGTTCCAAACTCATACACATCCTCCTTCTCAGACAACCCTCCACACCACCTACAGCCCACACAGCTCAGAGCACAGGCTCTGCTAGAGCAGCCAGTGCTGCACCCACCTTCTTCCCACAGAGAACTGATGGGATATGGCTTTGAGATAATCCATCATTTGGATTATCTGAAAACCTCAGCTCTTTGAGAAGAGGTGAACACATAGTAGGATTTTCAGACACATCTTTCACCTGATCAGCACCTTTAATTGGTCAATAATTGGTCAATAAACACATCAGCAGTATCAATACCAGGCAAATGTCAAAGCAGATGACAGTGGCTCTGGAGCAATCCCAGTATTCTGCTCAAGAACAGGTCATCTCTTACTCTGGCAGGATGGTTGCAATCCCAAATGGGTCTGACAGCACTAAAAGCAGGAGTTTCTCCACTAATCAGAAGGAAAGAAATGTGAGAAGGGACCTCAGGGTGAGCTCATGGAGCTTCAGACTGGACAGCTTACTGCAAATAAATCAGGGCAAATGGCCCAGCCTTAGGAACAGTGTCACCAGATGCCTTTCACATACAGACTTGCTGTGGCAAATTGCCCTTTAAATACCTTCCAACCCAATATATACCCAAGAGTCATGCTGTTGCTTCACTCGAAGCTGGATCCCTGCATAAATCAAACTGTCAGATTTCAGCAGATTATTTTGTCTAAGCTAGATCTGCACAAATGAGCTCAATGGCAATTACAGAGTTTTGGAGTAGGCCAATAGCACACCTTTCATCACATGGCTTTAGCTCCCCTATTACAGATCTACTTTTTGGTGGTTTAAGATATAAAGAATAAGAACGATTTATGTAACAAGCCTGAAACCCCTGTATTTGGGCAGCCTGTTAAGAGCTTTCAAGCCTTACTCTGAGCAGGTGCTACTTGTTCAGCATACTCTCAAAAAACTTAATTACCTAAATGGATCTAGTTAAGAATGTTGCTTACATTTGCACAGCTTGGTGTAGTGGTTTCAAAGTCAAGGTCCCAAAAAGTTCACTTCTAGCATTAGATATACAATTTCAGCTCCCTATAAGATAAGGACATTTTATGTACAGGATTACAAAAACAAGCTTGGCTTTTACTCTGTCCAAGCAATGCACTGGAGACCTGACATTCAGGTTTCACAGCAAGGGACAGTTTGCTGATGTAGCAAAAGAGACATAGACAAAAGATATTGCAAACACCAGAAGAAAAGATATGGTCTGGGTGTCATTCAATCAGAAAATAATTTTCAGAATTGTCTGGACTATATGAAGTATAAAGTGTTTGATCTACAGTTCTTCTTTAAGAACACAAATCAAGCTGTGAGCAAAACCAAAATTCTGCACCAGACATTCAATGAAGAGATTATGAGGAAGTTCCCTAAATGGTCAAAAGCAATTTTTCTGCAATTGTGTTCTGAAAGGAGACCAACTTTTGGATTCCTACCAGAATGCATTTCCTCCCACTCGCAGGTCCTGTTTCTAAGCAACATGCAGTTAAATCATCCATAGGAATAAAAGAGTCAGTTAAATATTGCCATCCAGACTCACCTGCTGTGCCCTGAGGAGCAGCATCTGTGTGTCAAAGAGAAGACACTGACTTAGTCCAGCAGAGCCCAGGCTAGCAGGGTACTGCTGTTAGGGAGCTGCAGCTCAAGGCTGGCTGGAGGAGACCACAAGATTAGCAGGCTCTCCACTGTAAAAGGACAGTCTCCAGAAACAGACTCCACTCTATTTCTATTACCAAGACCTCCACTCCAAAATTTAGGCTCTCACTCTGACCTCCCGCCTCAACCTTGTAAAGGTGTTTTATCCTCTCCCTCAAACTGAAGCAGTTTTCTCTCATCTGGAGGATATACTTTTTGTTGTTTTCCCAGTAAAGTGAGATTACAAACCCTGTGTTCTATGACCTAAAGTCCCTGTTATTCTGTAATGTCACATCCTTTTGTTTAATAAATCAGAAACTGCAGATTAAGATCTCAAAAATTAGAAGAGATCTTCAGTGAGCGACCTGTGGTCCACACACAACCTACAAAGCACCATCAAGAGCCCCACTAATTGTCTCAGTTCCTCCTTCTGTACCTGGCACATTACTTCTCTCCTGCCCAGCCCATTGGGCACAGACCAGGGATGCTGCACACAGAGAGGATTTTGTGCTGACAGACAATATTATCCCATGGGAATCACAGTGTCCTTGTCAGACTGCACAAGGGTGAAAGCCAAATGCAGGGCTAACTCTCCTCCTGTTATCACAGAAGGAACAAACGACAGAAAGGGGTCTTGAGAGACAACCTACTTTATTCTCATGATTATCTGTCAAACAGAGCCTTGTCCTGACAGCCAGCACCATCTTCCCTTCTGGGAGGACATGAGGGTTCACAAACAGCAGAACACCTCAAATTTCAGTGGTGGGAAAGCACAACTTAAGGTAAACTGTGTTTCCAGAAGCTCACTGCTCCATTTTTTTTAGAGGCCTCAAGTTAGAAACTTATGAAAAACTGACCCAAACACAGAAGTAGTAAGCTGGTTCCCACTGGAAGGAGGCAATTCATTTTCTTGAGTTCCCATAATTATTTTTGTGACACATCTGGAGAATATCTCTTCATTTTCTCTCAATGCTCTCTATACATGAACACAGACAAGGAGATACTTTCCTTTACACCATAAAACATCAAGGCAATGTTGCTTTTTATCCCCTCAACAGGCTTTTATCTATCCTGCTTGCTCAGAAAAGCCACCTGCTTTCAATTAAGACATATGGGCCTAAATATAGCTCACTGGAAAAAGTGCCTAAAAATGTATGTATATATTTATAGCTATGAGAAGGATGCACTGAAAAAACTGTTTGCTCTGCTCATAGAGAGAGGAATCTCAGTTGTTGCTCACTTTCCATAATCAAGCAAATGAGCTGCTTGCAGATGTTTGGCTGCAGACCTGTCCCAAGAAGAACCAGATACAGCAAAAGAAATGCAGGCAACCCCCAAATCTGTGAGCAAACTGAGCCATGGCCCAACACAGGGCTGTAGAAAAGGGAGACAAATTCAAGAAAAAAGTAATTTGCAACTTCAAAAGCAGCTATACAGAGCAAGCATGTGAGCTTACTCGTTTTCCTTAGGCCACATGTTGCAGGCATATTACAGTGGTAACCTCTCCACCTAACAGAAGACAGGATGCAAATTTTAGGTTGACTGATTCTGGCTCTGTGTTATTTTGGTTTGTTTATTTTGTGGTAGGTTTTTGGTGGTCTTAGTTTTTGTTTTTATGGGACTTTATTTTTTCAAATATAAGTTTATAAATACATCACCAAATAGAAATAACTGCAGTAAACCTAGCTGAATATTGCATTGGAATTATTAAAATGAGCTTTCTGTATACACATTCTGCAAATTGAACAGTCATGCAGAGATTTTTTTTTTTACATAACACAAAAGCATCATGTACATAAAATGATAACATGCACTTTAAAAAATTAATATGTACATTAATTTCATACAATGAATTTAAATATTCTGTACAGCCCTAAACCTGTGTCTTGATTTGAAAGACAGGTGTTTGTTTAGAAAGGCAGGAGCCTTTGTTGAAATTGACAATGCAAACCCCTGCCCTCCAAATCATTTTAATTTTGAAATTAAGGAGGTTTTAGGCAAAGATATGGGAATAGAAATAATAGTTCTTTACTAGGAAATAAATTACAATAAAGACACAGTAATACAAAAAAACCACAAATTCAAACCCAAAACACTGAGAGAGTCAGAATGCAACCTGACACCCCATCAGTCAGGGTGTTGGTAGCAGTCCTATTAAATGGTGTCTGCATCCTCCTGCAGTGGCAGATCTGGTTCTGTTGAAGACGTGGTCTTGTAGAAGGGTGCAGTTTTCCTCTAGAATCCAGTGCGAAAAAGCTGCTTTGATGTTTCAAGACTCAGATTTTATCTAGGTAGGGAATGCTTGGATCCTCCCCCTGGGTGGAGCATCTCACAGTGGGATGATGTAATTTTATCAGTCATGCACTGGGACTCAATGGCCCATTAACAGAAGATATCTCCCAGGAGGAAGGATGGGTTGTGGAAAAGATAAAGAACACTGCCCCACCTCTTTGTAGGTCTATAAACAGAAGATATCACCCTCTGGAGATAAAGATTACTGCACCACCTGGTTTCAACATATGGTTATAGAATACATACTTTTGCTACATCTTGCCTTGCAAGCTAAGACAACCTGTGCTGTATCAGTGCTGATCAACCCAGATATCTCAAAGACTCTTTGACAGAAACATAAGATTACATTATGCTCAAAGGAGCAATCTTGGGGGTTGCAGTAATTTCATCTATTCTAGCTAGGAAAACTGGAGAGCTTGGAAAAGTCAGACACTTTCCAAGTGATAATTTTAGCTCAAGAGCATGGTCTTCATTGACTAGTAACTAGGAAAAGAAAAATTAGGAACATGAGATTTTCAGTACAGATACTCATTAGCAGTAAACACTGCTAAATTCTGGCAACCTTGCCATATTTATTTTTCAGAGACTTTTAACAACTTTTTTCCATGGAAAACTACAACTATTCCAATTTTTCTAAAGGGACAGATCAGACACAATATTTAGGGAGGGGAAAACTCTCAAGAATAATTTCAAATTCTCCTAGAAAATTTGTCTTAAAGGTTTCAGTGTCTGAGATTATGCCACTGAAGTCAGTAATGAAACCATTACCATAGAACTCAATAAATCATAATAAGGTCACTATCTAGAGAGTATGGTCAGGAAAATGGTACAGCCATGATTATTTCAGTTTCTAGGATATTATCTGATATAATGAAAATAATATACAGGGCAGTGAGGTACAGCTACTGACAGAGAAGTCCCCTGAAACTTTCAAAATATATTGAAGTCTAATTATATTTGGTAACAGAAAATGAGACTAGCCTTGGGTCAAATCTAAATTTGAGATTAGCAGATTTATAAGCATATCATTTCTACAATAATGCAGATTTAAGAAATAAATACATCTGTGTTGGTAAGAACTATATAACAACAATAAACTAAATAAAAAGGATCTGTATTGTGCTATGTTTAATAAATTATTTAATGTATTTAGATCATTTTCCTGGCAGAAAAGCAGTTTATCCCTCAAAGTACAGTAGCAACTGGCAACTGTATACACCAATATCTAATTTTTCTAAGAAAAAAAGTGTTGCATCTAACAAAACTCTGTCTTTCTATGTTTCCTTTCAAACTATTCCAATTTTTTTTTTTTTAACAGAATAAATAGGAGTAGTAATGCAAGGACATAATAGTGATGAAACAAAACGCATGTTATGAGTCAGATCCTCAGTTTGAATAAATAACACATGGGGTAAAGCCAATAAATTATATGTACAATTTAATAATCACGTCTCCATATCCAAGATTGTTCTCTCTGAAGCTCCTGGAGGACAAAACTGTTACAGAGAGCTGAGCAAATGGGCATCCAAGGAAGTACCAAGCTAGGACTCGCAGGCAGATGAGTCCAGGAAGCAGCCTGGCTCATCAGCCCTGCCCTTGCTGCTGGGCTCCAGCTCTCCTGGGCCAGGCTGCATCCAGCTCCAGCACCGGCTCGCTGCTCCCACAGCCACAGCCAAGCCTTCCAACACGGATGGATCTTCACGGAAAACACCTCTGTGTCGAGGTGCTTTGACACTATGAGAAAATTTTCAGGACTTTTCAGTATAAAATTAACTTCTTTTGAATGTTTAAGTGCTTTCAGGCCTCCTGTGGATTCCTCACACTTTGCCAGCAAGCAAAGGAGCAACAAAGGAAGGACCAAACAAATTTGGTTCTGGGAGGTCTTTCTATGGTTCTCTCTGTTTAGTCATTCGTGATAACCTTCCTGATTCATCTATGAGTAATACTCACATTGGTAAGTTCCCGCTATGCAGTGCTGCAGTATTGTTTCTGGAAATAAAATGTAAAAAATGCGATGCTGTAATGTGAGATACAATGCCATTGGTTCTCAGTCAAGGAGTCAACAGGTATTCCAGATTACCAATGTCATAAAAGCTTCCCTCTTATTCAAACAGAGAGCTATAGGAAAAGTACACAGCACAGTTTTCACCTACCATCCCATTTTTGTTTGACTGTGTATTTATTTTAACTGTCAAATTACGATACTTGTCAAAACACATCGCCTTCTTTCTATCACCATATGCAGAGACAAATCTTCACATTCTCACTTGAATGTCATGACTGCTTCAGCATTTTGCACTGAATATTTCTCAAGTGTAGAACTGTCTTTGAAGTAATACATTCCTTTACTAATAAAGTAACAAGAAACTAAGTATCTCTCATTATCATTAATTTCCACATCAGCTGTTCTGTGATATTATGACTATGGCAGGAAATGGTCTCTTTGACTATAATTAAACACCACAAATTTGTCTGTACCTGTCATAAATATAAAGGACAAGATTTAAAGAGTGTAAGGGGGCAAAGTGCCATCTAATTAAATGGGCAGTTTAAGTCTTACTTTCAAAGTTTAGCAGAATATGGAAGCCTCTGTCTTATTTCTTCTAATGAGTATTTTAAAAATGTGATTTAAATGAGAATTGTCTTTTTTTCATTGGCTATAAATGCAAAGTGGGCATCCAACTACACTCTTCAACACCAAAAACCAATCTGTCCCCTGTTAGTAGGTTTGCCACAGCTCTTGGAGGACTACAAACAAGAATTTCATAGTGAAAAGAACCCGAACAAATACAGTTTATCACCAAAATAGTTGGTCTGGGAAAATTATCGAAATGGTAAGTTGTATATTAAAAACCCCCAAACTTCCTCAAGTTTGGAGACAGACAGGACCTGTGTGAAAAGATACAGCTTGCTGGAAGGTTTGGGTTTTTTAGCCAAACCAAAGTAATTGAACAAAAATTAAAACTTGGTCAACAGTTTACTGATAAACTGTTAGCTTGATCTGTGCTCTGGAGTCCATAACTGTGATATCATGTTTCCATGAGGTGGCAGCAAACTTGTTCATGTGCTTAAGAAATGAAAAATTAAAGGTCCCATATCTTTTTTTTTGTGCCTTATTCTTTACCAAAAAATAAATCACCTGTATGCAGCATGGTATTGAGATAATTTTTTTTATGTAACTGTATAAATATGATTATGATAAAATAGTAATTTTTAAAAATAGGTTATATGGTTACAGCCTTTCACTTGACTCTTCATTGTGAAGGCAAACACTATTTTGGAACAAAATACAGTAACAATGGAATTCCCTGCCTTCAGTTTTTTGACTCTCAAATGATGCCAAAAGTCTTGAAAAGTCTCAACTACTTGCATGCAATCCTACATTTCCAAGCCTATTCAGTGACCATGCCTGCTGTTTCTCATTCATAACATCTTTATGTTTTGCTTTTAAGACAACTCTCCAAGTTGTAAACCAGGCATGACCACAATCCATAAAAATTCTCAAAGTAAGCAAGCTAATAGATTGAGGTGTCAAAAAAAATACCTAATTACTTTAAAAGATAACTGGAGCAAAGCAAAGTCAATAGATAAAGTTGATTTGAGCCAGTAAAAGAGCTCAGCAAAAAAGAGATGGGGAATAAATCCACAGAAGCTAAATCATTTTTATATTAAATCCATAGTCACACAGAATGTTTTTAACCAGCAGGATTACAACTTCTTTGTGACAGCTGGAAGCTGAATAATAAGTTCATGCAACACTTTATATCTGCTTTACACTTGTTTCAAATTTAGTTCCATTCTATATTCGCAATAAAACCTCCCCTCTCAATTCATTACCTGCAGTGTTGATTAGGTAATACTTCTAAAAGCTAAGATTATGTATTTTATCTACTTCAGGGCTGGGTTTTGAGGCCAGTATAAAAGAGGAATTTTGGAAAAAGAAAAACAAGAATTGTTTTTAAATTACGTTTTCATTTTTTTTTTCTTAATTTACAATTTTCTATGCCGTATTTTTAATAAAAATTAGAAAAATTTTCAACAGCTCATGTGTATATTCACCCTGAAACTCCAGATTTAAAGAATCAGAAAAAGAAGACAAGTTCAGCACACTACCATAACAAGACATAGCAATTTTGCAAAATATTCTAATTTGGTCTTAAAATACTATCTAGGTCTTTAAAATTCTAAAAGATTGTCATCTCATATGTCTGAATCACATGAAAAACTAAATAAGCCACAAGACTGATCCTCTTTTTACAGATCGTGGCTATACACCCTCCCACTAGTCACTGATCAAATTATTTATTTCACATATCCAAGGAATTTAATGCAAAATCACCCACTCCAAGTCTGAAGTGTCACTTTCTGGGTGTAGACCAGCAGCTCAAAGAATCTTCAATGTCCCCACATACCAATCCCTTGACCCTGCAAGACAAACTTGGAGCTAAAACCTGAATTCCTGTCTCTTCACAGATAGCATCTGAGTTTTCCACAGCTCACTTATTCTGTAAATGGAGAATTAATGACCCCTTTCACCCAGAAATATTAGATATTTGAAAATGTTCCATCACAGTTCAGGGTATTTTAGAAATTTACTCTAGTAATTCTGTCGCAGCTTTATGAAGAATTAACTGCCATTATAATACAAAACTTCTCCATCTAAGAGGACAATGACCCACCACTGAAGGGTAATTTTCAGCCCAATGACCCTGTGATGGGTGAGGTACCAGTGATTTTCTCACCTTCCTTCACTTTAAGATCCACTACAAAACAGGACAAAGGACTAGAAAACATGCAATAATTCAGAGAATTATTCAGTGGCAAAAGCCTGGGTGAGATGGTTGTTGTTTTTCTCTTCCTGAAGCAACTACACTGAAACACTAAACAATGTAATTCCAAAACAACTTCCTTAAAATCTCCATGAGCTGCTACAAGAGGAGAGTTTCTAGCTGGTTTTACAATCCAGATGGAGGGAATAAGTTAAGGTAATACAGAAGCAGAAAGCTTTGGGGAAGAATAAAAGGCAAAAGCCACCAAATCATATTTCAGGTCTGCTTTTCAGTACTCTGCCTCCCATAATTAAAAAGAATGAAAGTTGCACTTCATCATGGCCTTTTAAAAGTCCTGTTAATAAACTTAATATTACATTAATGCATGGGTGATTTACTGACTGGCCATGGCAGCTCATTTATTTAAACAGACCATGCACAAGGTTCCCATTCAGGAATAGCTGACAGCGTTGTTTAGCAGGGAATAACATTCAAAAACAAGAATAAACCCACTCTACTCTTCATTTCCTTCTAGAAATTATTTGAACTGTTCCAAGTGAATTAATTTAACAATATTTGAAGTTTGAAAATAACTTTTGGTTTCCAAAGTTATTCAATTAAGACACAAAATGGCTCATAATACTTTTTATATACAACTGTACATGGAATTACATCAAAGAGAATGCCTTACAATTACTGTGATAGTCAGAAATAAACAAGTATGAAAACAATTATTTCCCTCCAGAGTGGATAACATTTCCAGTTTAACAGTCATGAGCAAAGTAATTTGTGAAGTTTATTAAGATTATGGTTTTACAGGCTTTAATTTATTGAGACAAAGCCTCATTTATGCAAAAACATTAGGACATACTACTGACTCATTTGATATCAAATATTCTTTCTGGAATAAAATTTTCACACAATTACTTTAAATAAATGAGGTGTTTACAGTCAATGAACTGATTCCTTTTAATCTGTTTCTGAAATAATACGTACTTATGGAAAAATAGCATCTTTTTTTCCAAATTCAAATTAACTTTATAGTGAAACAGATGAAGTGCCTTCCTAAAGAAATCCTTTTACTTGACTAAATGCATCCCTATATAATGTAAACAATTCCTGTTCTAGCCACACACTGATTAGGTCTCAAATTGCTAACTCATTTCTCAGGTTCTTGTACACACAACAGGTGTTATCAGATCAAATTGCCAAACTGTTGAGAAGCTGTTTTTTTAATACATTTTCAGCGCGTTGGAGCAGACCTACTGTGAATAACAGTGGAGTGTTCAAATCCAAATCTAAATGAAATATATACTTTTGAATCCAGTGAATGTTGTTGCAAGCCACAACATCTATTTGTCTGCTCCCCATTATTTAAATTCGGGAAATCTTACACAAATCTTGCAGTGTAGATGCATGAACAAAGCTCTCTCCACAGTCTACTCATCCCTGCCAAGAGATCTATTTGTCAGTAGCAGATGAAGCTGCAGACCCCTGTGATTATCTGACTAAATGGTTCCTGACTCAGGCTGGATAATCTCACCATGTCTATGCACTGAATAATTCACAGCATCAAAACAGAATTTCCTGAATAATGGGAACACAGGAGTATCAAAAAGTTGCTAGTGGATGACTGCCCCAATGCTTTAACAATAAGATACCCTCACAATGGCATTTTAAACATACTGCTCAAAGTAGTCTTCAGCAGTCACCCCAATTAAAAAAAAAAAAAATTAAAAAAAGAATTCTTTATATTCCTGTGCTTCAGTTTGTGCCCATTGTCTCTTTCCCTGTCACTAGACATCACTGAAAAGGGTCTGCTCCATTTCCTGCACATCCTCCCTTCAGATATTTTCATATATTCAAGAAATCCTGGTGAGTGGTTTCTGCACCAGGACAGTCACAGCTCTCTCAGCCTTTCTGCACAATTGAGGTGCTCCCACCCCTTAATCACCTTAGTAGCCCTCTGCTAGTATCCTAAAAAATAAGTCTTCCTCCAAGCTGGTAATATATTTAGCCCCTGCCTGAGCTGAAATTTGGCAACTGTGACATCCCTTATCAGGCAGCCCAGCATAGAACAGGCTGGTCACATATGACTGTGACAAATTCCTATAATCTGAAGATTTCTAAAGGCAAAAGGAGTGAAAAATGTCCCATTGAGTTCCACTGGTAGGACCCTGCTAAACTTCAGTAACTCCATAAGCCAAACTCCTTTCTGTCCTACTGTCTGTCCCTGACAGCAGATGTGTTCATAACAAACTTTACCCTGGAGGACTTCGTGCATTTTTATGTTAATTCAGTAATGGTAAGCTGATTTACATAAAGCCTACCAATGCAATTCTAAAGCTCTGCAAAATCATTCCCAAGGGTTTGGTTGTTTTGGGTTCCAGTTGCTGTTCCTTTTTTTTTTTTTTTTTTCCCCTTTAGAAGATGCAGATAAATGCATTTTACTAAGGATGAGAACATGGGAAAGAAAGAAGGGAAACAGAAGTGTCTCAAACTCTCTGGGAGTACAGTAAATTCAGTGCTTGGAAGATTAATGCATATAATTTCAATTAAAATACTCTCTGACTGCTGTTCTACTATTACTGATTCACACTGCAACTTTTTAACAGAATACTGACTTACTCTTTTCAAACTAACAAATACTCTGAATGCATATATTAATCTCTTTGGAAGTCAGTACTCAAGAATTTAATCTAAGTTTCTTTTCCTCAACAGTACAAATCTCCTCTTGTGGTAAAAACGAGCTAGAAGAACATTCTGTAAGAGTTGATTCGAGAAACCATATCACTTATTCCAGAAATAAAACTACATTTTTTTCCTTACTAAATAATGACATAAACTAGTAAAATTTTGAGATCATTAGGATGGTTTTGTATTTTTCCTCTTATTTCTTACCAGGAAATCCATATAAGTTTCTTCCCACTCCCAGATAATTTTGGATACAATAAATTGAACCAATACAATATTTTATTAAGAAGAAATGCAAATGTCAATATGATAGATATTTAGAATTTGTATATTCATACCCAATCTTCAGCAAGCTTAGAACATATAATAACTTTTAAATTCTGTTTTTAAAGCCCGAAAACAATAATATTTCAAATTTTTATTTACTATAATTTAAGTACAGTAGAGGGAAATTTGCAGCACAGGCAGCATGTCACATAATTAATTGCAATATTTAAAAGACAGGGATTTGTTTTATCTAAAAATGTAGCCTTGATCTCTTTCTCCTGTGTGAGACTTGATTTTCCTGAGTAGATGATCAGTTACTATTCATGTCCTTTCTTATTGAGCCCAAATAATGACCATGTAAAAATAATGAGAGATTGTTAATGCATTTTGTTGGTATACTGGTTAATTTATAAAAATCTCAGCCAGGGTGAACAAAGCTGTGCTGGTCCAGCAGGTGGTAAAGATCAAAAATGAAATAAATCAAAGAGGACGTGCACAGTTGCAGGCACTATTATAGCAACTGGCTTATGATGTGATAGCTCAGGGTTTAACTATCAGTTTCATTAGAAGTTACTATTCCTTGGTGTAGACAGCTTTGAAGTGAAAACTCCCTTGATGTACAGCCTTGGAAAGAGAAGTTCTCAGCTAAAAGAAAACACCTCCTCCCCTATGACAATCCTATGCTTTTGGTTATATTTCTTCCTTTAAAGGATGTAGTTCCAGAAAAAGAAATTGTCATAGTTTATCATTAGTGTGCTTGCTTCTAGCAAGTTGGCAAAACTTCATTTCTTCCCCTACTCACCATCAAGAACAGAAGGCTCTTCACAGGCCACTGTTTTTAGTAGGGGGCATCCTTTATTACACACAAAATGTAAAGCTTTTTTTCCACTAATTTTGCTGAGGCTTTCTATGCCTTGCATTCCTTTTACATAAGTTGCACACTTAAAATTCACTACCAATTAAACCACTGTCATGGACATGATAGGACTGTACCTCTTAGAGCAAGCAATTATATTTGGTGACTCCCACATTCTGTTCCTAAGGAAATATGCAACTTTTCATTTTCTACCATACAAGTTTAAGAAACTGAATCCTGGAGTCCAGTCCCTCCCACAGGTACCTGGGAGGCAGCACAAATTAGGATTCTGTTCTGAACCATCCCCTAGAGAAGCTCTTCTGTAGGCAGCAATGGTAGAGTGTACTTTGATCAAGCAGGTAATACAGCAATTATTTGTTCACAAAGGTCTGGAAATAACTTCCAGTGTCTGAAATGTGGAAGAGGAGGTGTTTACAGTGCTCACCACGGTCCTTGTCTCTGGAGACAAACCACACATCCCCCATGGCACATCAGGAGCACATCAGGGGCCAGAGAAGACATCCCAGAGCATGCCAACCTCTCTTCTGGCTCAGCACAGAAATGTTCACCCCTGGGTGAGCAGGAAAATAAGGAAAATAACTCCTTCTGCTCTGTGCCTTGTCACTAAGAAGAGGCAGGAGGGGAGAGAGGCAGCTGAGCTCTTTGCCAGGAGCCAGCTCAAGTGCATAGCTGGGATTTGGCTGCTCAAAAACAGGAAACAACTTATTCCTCACTGATATGAAATGTTAAAGCAGAAAAGTACTAGGGTTTCTTTGTTCTTCCCGGGATAATAGAATTACGCAGGAAACTCAGGCTGCTTTCTAAAATTACATTTCAGTCCTGTGTAATCTTAAGATTAATTAACTTCTGTGTTCCTTCGTTCTTCCTCTGTGTATAATACTGGTTTATTGACATGTAAATTTGGGGGTGTGGGGGGAGAAATCCTCAGAAGTTCAATATCTTTTGTAGCAGAGCAGGAAAAGTAAAGGCGAGGTCATACAGTAATTCAAAGCAAGGGAGTCACACACTAATATATTTTCCATACACGTTCCCAGAACTCTGCTTAAATATAAAAGCAAACCCGAATGAATGTCAAGCAGATATTGCCTTTTCCTTTACCTCATCCTCATAAACACAGGAAGATAATATCTATTGAAACTTGCCCTTTCTCAATTGAAAAATTAATCTGCAAGGAAAAATTAAGACATCTTTTCCCATATCCCTTCCACCCAGAAAATGTTAGAAATTTGTTTCAAATACAAGTGGTTCATTTTAAGCTCAAAAAACTTTTCCTTTCCCAATATGTACATTTGCAGTTCTCCATCAGTGCCACTACTTAGATGTTTGATGTATTAATTCAATTAACACATTGTTAATTTCAATGTGTAGGAAGTTTTTGAACTGTTCATTCTTCTGTGCTACAGTTTCCATTGCTCAACAGAGATTTATTTTTCTCTAAAGTTATCAGAGTATTTCTACCATATTGTTTTCCACCAGCCAATTTCTATCACCTGCAAGGAAGAAATCAAGAAAAAAATTAAGGTGCACTAAAAATACCACCAACACTGGTGGAAATTGTAAATCATGTTTTCATTTTATTTCTCTGGTCACCTTATTTTGTGACTACCTGGAATTAAATGCCATACCTGTGTACTGAAGTTTATTTGAGCACAAAATTCGTATGGCTAAGATGGGTAACTACTTGTAATATTTTAACAACTTTTATCAGATAAAGGTAGTGGCATTTTTGTTTCCTGTTTCCTGTATTAGCTTTATTAACTTAAGATATTTCTACCAGCAACCACAGAGATTTTGCTGAAAAAACTAAAATGGACAAACAAATGAACAAACAAAAAGTCAAAACCAAACAACCTTTCTCTATTGCACAAATCATGATCCATGCTCCAGGCTGATGCTCAGGTGGCACCATGCCCTGCAAGTGTCATTGAAAGAAGAGGCCTGTATGTTCTTGTAGAGTTAAAAATATCAGAGTACACTATCTACAGAGTACACAAAACCTAGAGGAGATGAGTTATTTGACTGCAAGGGACAAAGTCATAATGAAATACTTTCTTCTGGGCAGACTAAACTCTTTCATTTAAAAAATTAAAAAAAAAAAAAAAGAAAGAACTTTTACAAAAAAATTTCTTAGACAATTGTATGTTGGCAAAGATTCTCACAGACTGCCAACGTGTTAGCACCTTTGTCAACTCCAGTCCTGAAAGTGTCATTCAGCCATAACTTTCTTGATAAAAATGCAAGTGCTGCCGACCTTCAGGATTATGTAAAACCATATTCTTTACCTTCTCTGTATGCCAGGATATGTGCAGTGTTAGAGGGTATTTTTTTTCACTGCTTAATCAGTGAACTAACTCTCCAAAATAGTACAGAGCTCTGTTTATTTGGCAATCATGTAGCTGGGGAAAGGGGATGTGGGAATACATCCTCTGAGAGCTACAGAGGGTTAAAAGTAGGGAAGTATTTAAGAACAACCATATGTGTCACGGAAAATTAACACCCTCCATTAATTCAAGGCTCTAGCTATATCCTAAATGTGCTTCTATCTTATTCCTAGCAGATAATTTCCAACTGATCATACTTGTTATCTTGTACACTTGTATTGGCAGCAATCCCCTTAATGCACAGTTAACCACAGATGGCAGAACTCCAGCTTCAGAAGCAAGATTTTCAGATATAACATATAAATAAACCTTCAAGTACCCTAAAGCAAAGCTGTGAAATCTTGTTAGTGCTACTTTATGTATTTAGCTTGAAAGACAGTGTCATTCTAAATAAGGATGCAGGGAAGGACAACATGATCATACATTGAAGCAACAAGTCTTTCTGCACATGATTTAACTCTGTGTTTAATCAGAGTGACACCAACCTCAACCTTCTCATTATCCATCAGTAAAAAGATTATGAACCATATATATAAAAATTAATTTTTCAGATAAATTATTAGTAGTTTTTCTTTTAAAGAACATTTCTTATAAAAAATAATCCCTCAATAGAAACAAAAAATCAGAGTACACTATCTAAATATACAAAACCTAGATGAGATAGGTTATTTAACAGCAAAGGAAAAAGCAATAGTGAAATATTTTCTTTGGGGAATACTGAACCCCTCAATTTAAATAAAAGAACCAAAACATTGTCCTTTTACATGAAATTCGATTAAGTTTCTACAATGATCTCCCTTAAGAGCTCTGAAGATAAATTTCCATCTGCTCTTACTGTTATGTTACTTAAAAATCTGCATTTCATTTTTCATTAGAAAACAACATCACAAATTATAACAAAATGTGCTTATGTTAAGGATTTTGTATTTATGATTCACAGTAAAGGAAATAATCAACCAGCTCACTGCTTATGAGGCACACAGGTTATGAGCAAAGAGAGCAATGGACAATGAGCTCAGTTTGCAAACCATGACAGAAAATATTTGACACTGATTCAAAACAGATGAAAAGAAGCAATTCCACAGGCAGGGAAACAAGGACCAGCCAAATCATGGCAGTACAGTGAAGTCACAGGAGAGCAGACAAGGGGAAACATTGCTCTTTTGTTTTGTTTTGGGGGTTTTGTTTGTTTTGGGGTTTTTTTTTGTTTGTTAGTTTGGTTTTTTTTTAAGGAGAGTTGAGCATTAACATCAGCAAATCTAAGAGCTGCTAGAGAGAAACTGAAATCCTAATATAGAGGCTTACTGAGGAACCTCCAGAAGTTGTCAAGCACATATCCAGGTTACAAGAATATTACTTCAGGTGCAGAAAAATCAGTGAGATTTTTACTCCAAACAGTTTTGCAAGTGGGATGTAGGTGGTACTGCGTGTTCTACAAGAAATGGTAGCAATGTGTAGAAATTCAGCATAAATAGGAAAATTGGTCAGAAGACTTGTGGACACTGCTGAAGGCTCATGGGGAACCTAATCAGGCTTTTTCCCAGGCTGTTGACTTTTCTCAGCTCCAGCCTATATCTTTCCCAGGTTTGGAATCTTTCTCAGAGACAAAACAAGGAAAGATAGAAAGAAAACAGGTTGAGCACCGAGCTGTGTGAGTGTCTCGTGATATTTTGCAGAGAGCATGCTTTCAAAGAGGTGTTGCCTTCTTTGACCAATGAGATTTTTCTACTTTGTTTTTCATGATCTCCCTTATATAAATGCCATGGCTTTTCAATAGATTGTTCCTTCTTGCTGCTTGGAAGGGGAGTTGTGTTGTTGTGTTCTTTTGCTTCTTCCCAGCCCCACAGTGAGAAAGACTTTGTCCTCTGAATTGGAAAACTCAAGGTGTGCACTTAGTAGCATGAATAAAATGCAAAATTTATAACTATTAAAAACATTTTCTTAAAATATGAGAAGTAATTAGTTCAGTCTCATTGTAGTGGAGCCTTTCCACATTCTTATTCAGTAAAGAGTATTTTAAACATGGACTACCCTGCAGGCAGTCATTATCTTATGACTGTCTCTTTTGCACTTGTGGTTAATTCTGCTGGATTGAGAATGTACCAGTTACACTCCTGTTAATTTATTCTTCCTGTTTGGTTAGATCATAGATCAGCATCATTGGTGCCCTGCCAGGCAGCAGAAGAGCAACAATATCTGGCAACTAAAGAGATTTAAAATAATTGTTGGCAATATACCAGCTCCAAAATGACTGAAGGTCTGGCTCCTGTTCAGTTGTCAAATGAAATGTTATCTTAATTATAGGGTCTAGGCTTTTCTCTGAGCATAGGAGGATTTTTTTTTCTCCTTTTTCTGTGCAGCTACTGAATCCCAACTGTTACAGGATTACCTTTTTCATATCTTAATACTCCAGTCAACATAGTCATAGAGAAGCTGCCACTTGAGAAAAAGAAATACAGAAAGGATAACTTCCAGAGGTAAACAACATAATGAGCTCCATCTCTGCAAGTAATACAGAGAATGCTCCCATGAACTGAGAATATTTGTTAATTAAAGTCAGCCCTTACGAAAAAAAAAAAAAAAAAAGTAAAAATTGTACACTGTAGTGTTTCATGAATAAAATAGGACACTGTACTGGTACAGGGATTTAATTCCAATTTTCCCCATCACCAGTCTTGCATCACTGTCACCTTCCTGGTGTCTAGAGACACACTCAAGATTCCCACTGTGTGCATATCAGAATCAGAGTAGATGGAAGGGAGGAATTTTCAAAGTGATAATACATTCATGGGAAGATTTCAATCACAGACCTTCTATGCTGACTTTCACATATTTTTCTACAGCTTAAACTATAAGAAATTCACAAAGTAAATGTATGACATTCAATCAGTTTTGTTTCCTCTATGAAAAATCCAGCTTCCCATTACCAGGACTAGCAGTGCTGGGGGTTTCAGATACTTCTAGTGTTTCTCTTTAGTCAGTCTGAATACTTGGCATATCCCTCAGGCTTGAATATCTCCTACAGCAGTAACTTAAAACCACTTTTACCAGGTTAAAAACATTGCTACATGCAAATTATTTTAGTCTAACTTGTGTTAACATCATAAAAAGCTCTTCTATGTTTCATAAGGCAATATTTGTTGGGATAGAATGAGTGAATCTGGGTAAGATGGGTTAAAATTAGCAAATCAGACTTGCTACTCAATACAGAAGAGTTAAAGGGAGTCCCAGCCACAACAGGTTTTTCAAAATAATTAATGAAAGTAGTAATAAAAAATGCATTCTGTTATTTAATCCCAAACAACTTTAGTTTTCGCTCACAAATGGAAAAAGTACAAGCAAAAAAGGATTCTCCAAGACCAAATAGATTCTCTGTAATTTTACTATTGAATCAACAGCATTATACAACAAAAGAGATTTATGGGTGAACTGTAAAGTCTGCTTTGGAAATATAGTTGCTGTTAAAATTGGGTCCCTATTTCCTACTTGAATTTGTCCAGACATTGATTCATTTATTGCTTTTATCTGCTGGATTAAAGCAGGTAAAAATAACAAAAGATTCTTGATTTGAGAAAATTAGGAATAGCTGGAAGATTATGATGAGGATACCTCAACTCAGCTTTCTTTCTGAGCAGAACACATAGTGTGGAACTGCAAAAAAGCATGTATCCTTCTTTTGGAATGACAGCTAATCTGATCAGCACCAGAGACAAATTGTCAATGACTTCCTATAGGCTGTACAGCAGTGCTAATTGTTTAAGTGATAAAGAATCACCAATTCAGCCTAAACCTATGTCCCACAGAAAATCTGAGTAATAACATCTCCACCAATGCCCACATTGCACCATTTGGGCAATCCACATCTCTTCATGATCCCCTTCTTTCTAGCAGACTTTGTGAAATTACTATTTCTTGGCTCTGTGCCCCCGAAAGGCATAATACTCATGCTATTTAAGGTTACAGTAAATATATCTGTGATAAACATCAAGTTCAGTCTGGGGCAGTTCACAAAAACTGGAACACCAAGCAACAGGAAAGGAAAATGAGCAGTGAGGAAAAGAAGAAGCGTAATAAAATGAGTTTGTTGTACATTGCTGGTCCTCCCATGCACTCCCATCATCTAAATGCCATTTCTCTTGGCCTACCCACTTCTCAGAAAATCACACCTAAGGCTTCACTTTTACAAAAATCATAGTGTTTTGATTGAAATAGGTACAACTTCAAAGGCAGATGACTTCTCCTTCATCTTAAAGCCACTGACATACAATTGTGCATATATATATAATTCTGATACTCCATTAAGCTCTGTAAAGTCATGTCATATAACAGCAAGTGATTTATATGGCACTTTCTATCACAAAATTATCATCTATTGTGTGTTGCACTGCCTTCTTGCAAAATGCTACATTTTTAGTATGTCCATAGGCAATAAGAAAGCAAATTATGTTACCTGAGGGACAGCAGTCTCTGTGCTCCACTGCCAAAATTTCAAGCAGTCATGCACACTTATGAAATACATTTTTCCTGTTTCTTCCTTCTTGGGGGTAAAAAAAATAAATTAATAAAAAATGCCAGCTTCTGCAGCCTGCAAGAATTGCTTTTTCAAACTTCAATTCATGTTATCTTTTCTGTTCTTGGAATAAGGATCCCTCTCACGCAGGGTAAGCACTGTCCAAGTACATCACATCGCAGAGTGCCACGTAACCCCAAGAAATTAAAAGCAAATGTCATGTCATATCCCTACTTTTTTCTGGTGGTAAGTCCAGATAAGCAACTTAATAGCCTAATTCATAAACACAGATGAATGTTTAATACCTTTAGCACCTGAAAATCCCACAAGAATACAATCCCTCTAAGAAAACAGTTTTCACTATAATACAGGAGCCCTATGCAGTGACATTTATTTGTAGGGCTCCTGCTGCCTCCACACGTGCCACAGCTCTTGTGAAAGCATTAGACTGGTCATGCCTTGCCTTGTACCCTCAGAGACACAGAGCATCCTCAGGGCCCAGCCCTGCACAGGTGCAGCAGGGCCAGGTGTGTGCAGCTGACCTGGGGATCCATCCTCACCCTCAAGGATTCCTTGCTCCAGGGCAGGACACTTCAGCCACTCCCACAGGGCAGATTAGTGTCCAACACCTTAATCTTTATTAGCACAAATCTCACATTGAACACATAGAAATGGAAGGAAAAGCAACACACATATGCTAGAAGTTTCTGTTATTTTATGAACCTTCTTCAAGGCTTCCTCTCAGAAGCACCCACTGTACTGCAGTTCCCTCCTTTTCTTGTTATGCAATATTTTCCACAGTCTGATACATGAGAAAAGGAACACTAAACTTCAGAAGGGAACTGTTTTAAACTGTACCTGAAAGTCTTATTCTCACCTTTACTAGTCATTTAAAAACATACTGGATTATCTTCACCACAGTGCAGAATTTTACTGTGTGGAAATAACTGGGCCCTTCACTTTATTTGAAACCTGAAATAACTTTGAGACAACTGCACTACAGCCCATGAAGCTCACATTTTGCCAAAGATTCAAGCTTCATTCCTAGAATCCAGACTTAAATTAGAATTTGTGTTTTCTTTGCTTAATGCTAAAATCAATAAAATAATCTGTCTCCAGAATGAGATTTGTTAAAATGGAAAATAAGAGCCTTTCTATTGAAAATCTTTTACATGTTAACTCTAATAAAACTAAACAGATATCCAATCTAAATTACCCCATTAGGACTTGGGCAGACTATGGTTAAGCTACAGCAAAATAAAATCCAGAAGCCTGAAAATTAAAGGAAATACTGTTAAATTCTTGTCTGCAGTAAAATGTGGCCAGAATTCATTCATGGGTTATATACCTATTCTGGGCTCCACAGGGAAAAATATGGTACACATGAGGTCAGTAAAGGCCTTCACTCAAATAAAACTTAATTTTGCAGATCAGAAACGACAGGGGGAAAGAATGACTTGCGGGAGAAAAAAAATTTCCATTCTTTCAGTTGAAAAAGAAATTAATTATTTGGAACTTTTTTTAAAAAATGTACTTTCTATCATTAACTTCAGTTGACATTCATTGTGTGCCCTCCCTTCATACTTGGAAGGAACCCCAATTGCTTTGAAGTTCATCAGCCTAATGAGGAAGTCCATACAGCTCAAGCAACTGCTGCATACTTAGCAGCTCTTAAAAAGATGAACCATTTATAAACTTAAAGGGATGGTTATTCAGACACAAATATTAATTCACTTACTAGCTCTGCTGCTGACTCATTGCACTCTGAGTGCTTGATTTTGATACAACATGGAAAGACATTACTGAAGTTTTTTTGTTTTAATTCACTGCAGAAAAGAACATGATCTATCTACAACAACAACAAAGCCACAGCTTTCATCAGTTTTGCAGTCTTGGCATCAGATGTGTGCAATTACTGCACCATCTGAATGCTTTAAGGATTTCAACACCACTCTAGCAGCCTGAATAAAAGATTGCACTTGTAAAATAATCTATCAATGGTTTAATTACAAATAAGAAATATTTACTGTATTTTATTTCTAGCCTTATACAGGATTCAATACTCTTGAATGCCATAAGCTTGGACAAAGCCCCATGACTGAAAAAATGACAAAAGTGGCATTTTCTATTGCTACTGAAGCACCCTGTATATAGTATCTACATCTGGGAGGATGTAGATATTAAATACAGATTAATATAAGCCTGTAAACCAGTTACTCCCTTACACTCTAGATTTCAGTTTCTAATCACAAATTACACAAAACACTTATTCACACCACTAATAAAGTCATGAATTTGGATCATATGAGGGGAAGGAGAAATAAAATGTCTGCATGCCACACACTTCATAAAGTATTTTTGCTGCCTGCATATTCACACATTTCCATTGCTTGGTTTTCCTGACTTCCTAATTACACTGTATATAAATTTCTTAAGAGGGAAAGGATTTGGAAGGAGCAGACCTCTCAGAGACAAGGGCAACAATTAAGCTGGAAATGCCTGCCTTTTCTTCAGCATAAACTGAAGCATAATTATGCAAGTGATGTTGCTGCCATACCATTTCATTATCTGTGTGCCAGAGGGTTTCTGTTCCTTTTGCATGGAAGTACCCAAGTCAATCTCTCTCTAGGCAGTGCCAGCGTGGAAAAATCTGAAGTTGCCCAGTAATTGTGAATGCAAATATAAATATCAGAAAATAAGAAATTGAGTATTTATAGATGTGCATGCTTCCTGAATAGCCACAATGATCTGGAGATAAAGAGTTTTCCCAAAATGCATTTGCAGCCTGCAATTTCTTACTCATAACTTCAGAGGCTGTTGTCTTTCTGCTTTCTATGGTGCACATAAAACTTAACTCTCAAGTTTGCACTCCATGAAAAAAGAAGCTAAAATAAGGTACTCCAGAATAAGGTAAATCCAGAGTATAAAGGGGCAAAGAAGGGCATGTGATAAAATGTCACTCCAACTGCAAGATAAGATTGTCAATAAAAATTAAATAATTATTAAATCTTTTCAAAATAACTTCAGCTTCACTCCTTTGATCTGGAATGACTACTCTTAATATTACAATATAAAGCTTCTAAGACAGAATCATATACTCCACAAATGAATGAGGGAGTGAATGCTAACTGCCTTATATTTTTCTATGTATTCAAACTGTTTTCTTATTTTATATGCAAACATAGATGGTTGAAACAATACTGAAAACATTCATGAATGCTGTCAAGCTCCAAAGTAAACTGTAGGAACTTCTAACAAATTTGTAGAACTTTTAAGTTTTCCTGTCCTCAATTTGCATGCTAAACATGTAATTAAGTTACAGCATTCCACAGATGCCACCATGTAAAACAACTAGAGGAAATAAAAGGGGAGGAGAAAACAAGGAAATTTAATTTTACTCACACAGATAAATAGATGGCAAACATGGCCATGAAAGCACATTAGCAGAGAGCAAAAGCACAGGGAATTAAAAGTAAAGAACACCATCTGGGTATCCTGGATGGTGTGATGGCTCTGTCCCCTTTGTCCAGCTGGCAAGGGACTGGGACACAGTGCAGCTAACACTGCTAATGTATCTGAGAAGCCCAGCCAGCTCTGGGCTGCCCAGAAATCTTTGTGTCTGGCTGCAGCAGGAATGAGGACACTGGCACTTTATGTGGCAAAAATGCAGCTCCTATGATTCAGGATCACTTTCCTATTTCTTCAATCAGCATCAGATCAAGCCCTGAAGTTAACTGGCTCAACAACACCCATCATTTTGAATTAATTTCTCTTTGGATTGGTCACTTCTTTTAAGGACTAAATTCAAAAAGGATTGAAGGAAAACAAGAGTGATTTTTCATATTTGCTACTGGGAAAAGAAAAAAGTCTCTAAGCTGTTCTTTGTGTCCATTACATTCAGAGTAGTCATGAGGAAATTAAAGCACAGCAAGGAGATTTTGTATTGGCTTTTGCCACATTTTTTAATTAGGGCAGTGAACATTGATAGAAGTCACTAGGGACACTATGATATCCATCATTTATGTTTTCAATAACACATTGGAGAACTTTAGAGAGAAAGTTTTAGATATAGTCCATTCTGATTTAGGAAAAGATGATGGAATTGTTGGAATAGCACAAGCTCTTAGAACTACTCTTGATACGACCTCCTGGGGTTAAAAAAAATTGTGGATATTTGGTGACATGACTACATTTCCATATCTAATGCACAAAAATACCATCCCTTTATAGGTGTGAGTTTCAGCAATTTTGCTTTAAGTTATAATGCAGCTGCCTTCATTATTCAGTAATGTTTTTCTGTTCTGCTTCCTAATTGCTTCTTATAATAATTACCATGTCACGGCTTGCAGTCTTTCCTCAGTTGTAATCACTGGTAATTTGTCTGAGAAAAAGACAGCAAATCCAAATTTTGCAAGGATCTGAGGACTACAATGACCCCTCCAGAGAAAACAACATCACAGGACAGTCTTTTATATGAAATGATCCTTAAACTTTCAAAGTGGCCACAGTTAAACTGTTAGCAAACATGATAACAGACTACCAGAGAGTCCATGGCTCTGTCTGAGTGTTTTGCCAAGTCAGGATGGTGCTGCTGCCAACAGCTGCTGGGGCTGAAGTAGGTGACACTGTGTTCATAGAAAACTACCTTTATTTTTCTGTGCTGTCCTTGCACTCAGGAAGTGGGACATGGCCACACTTCTGGGATTAAATAGGTGGAGCAGCTGCCTTTGTACTAAACCTGTGCTGACAAAGATCAAACCAGCCAATAAACAAGAGGAGATTTTTCTCTCCTGTGTAGTACATGGCAGTTCACAGCAGGCAGGTGTTAGCCAAGAGCTCTTTCTCACACTGAAGTAAATACTGTAGAAATTTTACCATCCTCTCCATCAAATTTCATAGTGTTCAGCTATAGCCCAGTAAAACATATATGCAACCCGAATATGCAAAAAAAAAATTTCTCCTGGGAAATAAGTAATTTCATTAACTATTCCTCAAATAGAATGTGCAGGTATAACTGAACCAGCAGCTTTTCCCAGAGAGAAATCAAGAGCCATTGCCAAATGATATGTCAATTGATATGATCAGGAACTATATATCCAATGATATTAGCATACAATTGTCACCATTTAAAAGTTATCTGGTGCCAAATGCTATTAAAATTCTTTTTAAAACCTCACTTTAGTATAGATGTTAATTTGCAAGATATGTTGGCACCTTTAACAAACTTCCAGTTTGAGGTTGTCAAGAGTGTCAAGGATCAAACAGAGGTTAGTGCAAATTCCAGGCTGTCAAGAAATACCTGACAGGGAATAAAGAGCAAAGTTCTGCAATCCATTTTAATTTGACATTGATGTTTTTTTTTTGCTTGGAAAGAATTAAAGTGTGCAAGATTTGCTCTGGGAGGTGCAAAAGTAAGGTAATTAAGGCTAGATACAGAAAATGTGGAGGGTATTCAGCTATTGTGCTACCAACTGGCATTTACAGACCCCCATAAATGCACAAACCGTGAGCAAAATAAAACAAAAATAAATGGGAAAAAATGCTGAATGAAAAGTTTCTAAACTAGGTGCTAAAATATGCTGAGATGAGGGAAAGTACTTAAAGTTTCAAGGGAATATTCTGTTACTTTTTGAGATTCAGAATATACATTTCCAATGCACAAGATTCATGATGCCATTGAATTTATTTTGAAAAAAAAAATCTAGCAATGATAATTGTACATAAAAACAAGGAGAAATCTTGCCATCTGAAGAGTAATCTTAGTTTGGCTTTGCAGGGAATAAACAAATAGAGGGGTTTTTTATTAGATTAAAATAGCCAATGCCCCTTCGCTTCTCTCAGTTTGTTTTGATTTTTTTCATGTGATCTCAAATAGAAAATCTGAGAGTGTAGGGCCAGAAGTATCTTTATTTTCATATGTGATAGTAATTTCTTTCCTCAAAGTCATGATGATATTTCCACTACTTTACTATCTAGAGGATGTATGAGGAATCAATGTCATTCTAAGGACTGAAAAAAGAATCTATTGAGAACTATTTAACATGCTTCTTTTTCATCTTTTTTTTTTTTTCATGTGATTCTCCTTTGTTAATTGCACTACAGAATATAATCCCTCTGTTTCAGTAATCCACTGAAACCACTGGAGAAAAACTGAAGTTTGCCATTCTCCAAGAACAAAGTCATAGTCTTAGTCCTATTTTATGACTCCTGTGAGCTGAAGTGGGTGTTAAATCTGTTCTTGTAATTTGTTTGTGTAATTTTAAAATATCCACATGCTTATGACAGTTTAGTTGTGCCACACTAGAATTTCTTTTATCTGTCTGGTGCTGATTGACCATGTTACTTTACCATAAGGTGTTTAGTTATTCTCTTCACATTTGAAAATTCTGGTAGCTAGAATGAAGTTATGTCCTTTAGTTTTAAGCTTTTATTAAGAAAAAAGTTCCTATCCTTACACTTAAAGTAGAGAGAAAAGCCTGAAAGACACCAATCATCCAGCACCCGAAATCAAGGATAAATTTATAGTAATGCAATGTGTTAAATTTCATTAATTTGTTTTTTTTTTTCTTTCTATACCTGATGCCTTCTGAATGCCCCAATCTGGCATTGCCAAAACAGAAGTGTGCTTTGCATTAATCATGAGCATTAATCATCCTTCATAGAGATTGTGCTCCTTTTCTTGCAGTGCCTCAACAGGGCAGCCTGGTTTTAGCATGTGCATATCTGCCTTTAGATAAACCATTGAGCTCCCTAATGAGGGTTTTTCTCTCTCCAAAATGCAGAAAGAGGCCAGTGTGTGCTCCTGGACAGGTGCCCATTGCAGAAACCTGGGAGATGTCTTAGAGCTACATCCATCTGCCAGAAGCAGCTTAGTCTGGGATCAATAGCAATCCCAGTCATTAATAATCCAGGTAATCAGTACCTAACCTGTGTCTGTCACACCCCTTGTGTCTGTCAGGGAGTGGACACCTGGCATCTGCATGCAAAGTGACATTTCCATGAGGATAAGCCTGTGACAATGCCAATGAAGCCCATGTAACCAAGCATGAAAAGCAAATCTAAGCAGTCCATGCCTCTTTGGGACTGTTCCATAGCTTTAGAGTAAAACCAAAAACACCCTAGAAATATATAAGGTATGGTTTGAATCTGGAAGAGAAAAATGCCTTAGAAAATCATCTTTGATTTTTGCATCACCACTGGTTGACAACTGGAGAGAGGTGAGTAGACCTGAAAGTAAATAATTACTTTCCACAGAAATTATCTAGAAAGTTTAGTGCTGCCCATAGCTTTCCACTTGAAGTCTAAATGTTCTAAGTTTAAAAATTTTCTCTTCCTTTCCTTGTAAATGTTAATCCTGCACTTACAAGGTTCAGTATTTACTCATTGCCAGTGCCACTGGCCCTAACTGATACCTTATGAACAAACAGTGGCAGCAAATGAACATGGTTCCACATTTACTTTCAGTAAATAAATTTTTTATAACTCTCAGCTACATAATACCCCATGTGCCTTTCCTACTAGGCAATCCTTTTTCAAAACAAAGTAACCTATGGAAGATGGAACTTACCCCAGAGAAGGCACATTCTAAGTGTATCCAATTGACTCTTTATCAAACCCTTTCATCCTTTCAATGTGTTTATTCAGAAAAGCTGAGCAGGCAATCTCATCATCTCATACCTATCAGCCCACTGAACTCAAATATCTTCCCTTTACTCTGCTTATAAACAGCAAGAGCTTTATACAGTAGAGATTTTTTTTTTTTTTTAAGCTCAAAACTGATTCTAGATTGTTACTTTAAGACAGCACAGTCAGCTCAAGATGTCATTGGCACCAAGCCACTCAGAGATATTCAAACCTCCCATGGGCTGCTTTGGCACACGTACAGTACACACTGGGGTTTTTTTCAATAAGTTCTTAGCACAAAAATGTAAAACTGAGGTGCTTCAGAGTATCATAATTTACAAAAATATTCTAAGCAGCTAATTCAAATAACTTCAGGATTAGAAAATTTATCTCTCCCAAGGCTGAAGTAGTGAAATGAGCAATAGCTCATAAAGTAAAAGTAGTGTTGAAATCCATTCATTCCCCAATGACCTTTTATTGGCATTGAACTTCAGCTGGCACTGAAAATGCAGAAGAGAACCAACAGTGCTTACTGATGAAAAGCATAATGAATGCAACCTGCTTTCTGGAATATTTTGTACCTTGTGCAAATGTTCGAATTTTCTATTATCTCATTAATTCTGTTGCTTCTCTGTTAATGCAGAAAGACTAATTTTTAATAATTTGAGCAATTTTTATATTGTCATTATAGCATGCCTAAAGTTAAAAAATTATCATGATCCTGTTATAAATTCCATAGCCATTAAGCTATTAATATCCAAAAGATTAAAACTACAGAACTCATTTTGACCTGCAACACTGTGAAAACTTATTACAATAGATAAAAAACTATGCCTTGAAAACTTCATCTGTTTTGTAGCCTACTGTAGCTGAAATAGACTTATACTAAAAAAATTAATGCATTCAAACTAAAATTTAAGTGGCCAATTCTCATTTACTGCCTGGGGTAATTAGATTTTTTTTTTTAGAGTTCAATTACATATTTAAAGTATTGTTTGTTTTCTTTCACTGATATAATGAAATGAGGATAAAGATCACCTAATGCTCCAGCCAGAAGGCTCTTTTAATGCTTATATGATGAAGAGCACACAGATGACAGCAAGAAAGAAAAGATGGCGTTTTATACTGCCATGAAATATGCTGAATATATGACTAAGGAGTTGTTAAAAGGCAAATAAAAATTGTTGAAATAAACTTGGTTTGAGGCTATGAGAGTAGGTTTCACTAGGACCATCCTTACTATGTTTGGAATAGGAAAAGTATCCTGAGCTTTGAAAACTAGGATAACAAATGTTATTGAACAGGAAGATATTCTCAATATCTAAAGACTTTAATTGGCATCCATTAATTCAATACAGTCTATTAGGCTCTGTTTCCATATACTCAGCCAAATCTGGTTCACAATGCAGTTCATTGTATCCTAGAGAATAACAGAAGGGACTGATTTTACTGGTCTTACAAAATCTGGGTTAACATTCTTGTACTGAATCAATTTACTGATTTGAAATGTTACATCACTAAGATTGCACATAACCACACAGAACTCTGCTGTTATGAGTTATGCAAAGGTAAGAAATACATCAAACTGGTTATTGGCAACTTAGGCACTCAATGGACAGCAAAGACAATAGTCTTGCTCACAGTGTTTTTTGTTACCTATTTTCTATTTTTATTTCAATAGAGAACAGCTCTTTTAGCTGAACATACATATAAACACTTGAAACCTTCAATATTGGGCTAATTTTATCTTAAAATTTAGTTGCTGGTCATGGTCTGTCATATAATAAACTAAGGAAACGAAAACTTAAAGTTAGATGCTGTTTTTTAGCATAGAACTGAGCTATATTCTAATAGAGTCAAATGAAAATGCCTGGAATGATAGAAAGGGAAAATGTCATTAAAAAGACACTAATGTAACTCCCACAATCTGAATAATTATCTTTAATCTTAAATACATTTGCATAAAATATTTTTATTTTAATGATACTACTGAGAAATTATTAGTTTTATAACTTTGGTAATGTTCAGAGACAGCCATGCTGGTGATCTTGCCCCTTTATGAACTCTATTAATCAGCATAATTTCTGACACACATACAAAAAAAACCAAAAAAAAATCCAGGAGGCAATTAAAATGTTTTGGGCCTTTCTAAAATATATTTACAGAAAAATCCACTCCACCTGTATCTAAGAAAATCAGTGAGTGTTGTATGAAGTAGATACCACAGAAAAGCACATGAGTGGCAAGGGCAGGAGAGGGTCCCTCCTTCAGTCCTTCCACAGCTCAGGCTGAGCTGCATCCTTGGGCTCTTTTACCTTTTTCCCTTCTGTTCCAACCACCCCTTACACCTGTAGATGCAGCTCCCACCCAGCCTGACTGACCCCCAGCAGTTTATGGCACACTCACTCACAGCCCAATCTCTGCTTCTCTCTCTTGGTCATCAGGACATATATGTTGGTATAATAACTCATATTGTTATAGCAATTAATTTGTAATTAATTGGGGCTGATATGACAATTTAAGTAACAACAGTTGGCTTTAGTGCATTTACTGACTCCCTTCTTTTATATTACTTTGTTGGCCTGCTTCAGAATTGTTTTGAGTAGGAGCTACAACAAAAACTAAATGCCTTTTTGGATATTTATGGAGACGTTCTGAATGTGCAATTAGAGTCCTGATATGAAAGTTTTCAGGTTCTTCAGGAAGCTGGATAGCAGGAAAGTTTTTTTTTTTATAGACTTAGTCTTCTTACCCACTCAAAAATACATTGCCATAGTCACATCTGATCACCTCACCTACTTTGATGGAAATCTAGAAAAATTTTAAAAAGTAAACCATTTCTTCAATGAAAACCTCAAGAGTTAAAAAGACATTAAGAGTATCACGATCACATCTCAGAGACAAATTTTTTTGGTCTAGAAATCTGCTTCAAAACCTCTTCACTGTTTCTAGCTTTTAATCTGCTTTGTCTGGTCTTGCATTTTCTGGATCTCTCTTTGGCCAAGGATTCTGCTTTTGAAAATTGTACATCTGTTTCTGTGTTAATTCTGCTATGTTTATGCCAACTCCTAATGGTTAGGTTTCCTTATATGCACTTTTTCCCACAGAAACTTTTCATCAGAGCTGACTTAAGACAGCCCAGTGATTACAGATACTAGACACACAGGTGAGTGCAGAACCCTATTGAATTAAACAATTAAAGTACTGTTGATGAACATGGCTTACAGGATGGAATCCATAGCTCACCCTCAGAACCCTATAATAATTTTTAAAACTTCATCCTCATGTACAACAGGAGAATATCCAACTGAAAAGGTTCTTTTTCTTCCAGGCAACAGTATTCCTGTAATCTAACACAGTCCTCTCTTAAACAGAGGAGTTTCCCTATTTTATTCAATTCTATTGAATTTTATATATATATATAATTCTAGCTTCAATTTCTGAAAAAAAATAAGCGTTTTGCAGATCTATCAAGGATGAACAAGTTATCAAGACTTTGCATCTGATCTTGTAGCTGTAGTTAATTTGAAATAGCTGCAAGATGAAGACAAACCTGACAAACTGCTGCCTCCTGAAATTATTCATTATTGGTAAATTTTTGATATATCTGGCCAAAATATCCCCAGAACTCTGCATTTCAAAATTGTTACAAAATTATAGAAATTATAAGCAGTTATGTAGGTTAAGACAATCTGATGGCTGAAGGTCAAGACTCTGCTGCTGTCAAGGAACTCTGCTGCCAGGGAATACAGATTTCCTTTCTAATGGACAATCCTGTTAGTTTACTTGTAGACAGAAAGACTCCATTTACTTAAGGTACATGCTGTTAAGATGAAATAGGGGGGAAAAAGCTGTAATATAACCACACTGCAGCAATACAACCACTAGTACAGCATGCATTTCCACTGTCAAAAAGATAAATATAAAAGAAACTAAAAACAGGCTGAGGTATTCTCTGGGAGAGGACAAACACTAGAAGCAGTATCACTCCCAAATGTGTATTCCACCTAGGTCTCTCTCATTCATAAAGCAGGGATTATTTCCTACACAAAAAATGAAGATCAGGGTCTATTCTGAAGTGCAAATTCTCCCCTCTTTCTAATCCTTCAAAGTATAAGTCAGAAATAAAAAGATTATATTAATTTCCTGCTTGACAGTCAACTTTCCTGCTGGTATTCCATGTCTGGTGTAATTATTATTCAATTGTATCCACATCTATCCCAACAAGGTATAAAAATATATTCAGAATTTCCTTGACATCTTGGTAGGTGAGATAATATAGGTAAGTTTTTTTTTAATTGCAAGCCATTGATCAGTGCTTGTAGCATCATCTGGCCTGGAATATAATGTCATTAAGATATTTAAATTTCTCATTGTCCTTTAGAAACCAATATCTATTAAAGTCACTTCATTGACTTTATTAACAGTCTCAAAAAATATGGGCACTACTTCTCTGCCACATAGCTTTCTTTTCACTCTGTATCAAAAAATAGGTGCAAATTATTATTTTTTGCACAACCTGAACATTCACTTATACTTTTAATAAATTATATTTGTGTCATTTCCAAGTGCCAGAATCCCTTTTCCTGCATGCACAACACCCCAAATGTAGATTGTTTATTCCAATTTCTAATCTTAATAAATATTTTCCATCTTAAGGTAATTTCATGTGAACTAGAATGGAACTCAGATCCTTTTCTTCTTATGAATTTCACAAAAAATTCAAGATGCTTACTGATTTCTGTCCCCATCCCAACAGGATCAAAGTTGTCAATTAATTTATACAAGATGCTTTGGTTCACAAGTCATGTGGGCCAAGTCAAAATTTTTAACTTGCCTTTGAAATTCTTAGTTTAACACAAACTGGGGCTTTTCACTTTTCAAAGGTTGAACATACCAAAATACACACTGCAAAGTCTCATAGTGGGAAGTGGGATAATGTTACTGAAAGAACACAGTTAAACTTCTGCTTTAAGTGTTAATGTTTCATTTAAATACTTAGTTCATTGGAGATGTAGAAAGAACACGATACTAAAATGTTTATGTTAATGTATTTTGCCTGATAACCCTGTTTATATTTGTTTACACTTCAGCAGCACATTAGCAGTAAAGTAGAATAAACATCATAAAGTGATGGTAAGACTTGACTGCCTTAGCACAAATAAGGAAAAGGTTTCACACCACACTGAATTTACATTAAAATCTCTCACTGATTTTGAGAAGAGCATACACACAGACACAATTAGAAAAGGCAGAATAGATCTGAAATTAGCTCTGTGAATTCTGTATCTCTTATTCTTCCTAATGCACTACACCAATAAACTGTTGGAATAACCATGCTGCTGCCAAGGCTCCCATTGTCTTTAATAAGCTTTTCCATTTCCTGAGCAAGTGCAGTCTCATGCAGGCAGGTAGAGGGTAAAAGCAGAATACCTAATAGGAAGTGTCAGTTCTGAAGGGACAGAGCTATTTCTGAGTCCACCAAGAAAACCAGTCTGCAATGGCCAAACACAATAATTAATATCATCATCCAAAAGCCAACTGGCAGCAGAAGTTCAATAAGCTTTACCTCTTAATAAAAACCTCATTATCTTGACTAGGCTTCTATTATGTTATTTTCACAATTCCTATCTTAAGTCATTGCTCTTCCCCTATATTCTCTGGGTTACTCAAAATTACAGTTCCAGTGTGAGACTTCAACAGAAATGAGGAAGCCCCTCAGAAAGCCAGAGGCTTTCTGCTAATTCACTCTTTGACAAAATTATTATATCGTTTGTATGCAACATGGTGAATATCTCCAAAGAGCCACAGCACTATTTATACACAAACTAGACTGTTTCATGATTAGGAAATGTCAAAGTGATTTTGGGGCATTTACACTGCTATGTTAAAAACCTGATACCAAAATTTACCATGATGTCTCTTTCAGTCTTGCAAGGAAAAAGTCAAAATAAAGTTACTGCCACACCAGACCCAGCCCCAGCTCCCTGTCACACTTTTAATACTATCACACAGCTTTGTAGTGAAAAATAAAAGAACTACATTAGTAGCTGTCTCCTGAAAAGGAGCTTAGCTCTTTCTAAAGCTAAAAACCAATTAGCTAACCACAAAAAAGAGTTCGAAGAAAAATCAATCAACACATTAAAATTTAAAACAAAATTTGGGAACTTGATGATCAGGAATATGCCATTGATCAGAAAGAAATCACCAGTGACAAAACAGAAAAGATACTTTTACTACACATTGTCCAATAAATTTGTTGGTCTATTTTGCACCTTGTTTTGGATTCTTTCTGTGCCACTGACTTAGAAAGAAATATTACAATTACAAATAAACACCAAAATCCATCTGCACACTGCTTTAAACAATTGCTATGATTCAAAGGGAATTAAGTATACTTTAAGAGTATGTTTTGATTTCTTTATTACTATAATGCCATTTCAAGTCTGGACAAGTGGTTGTTGTATTGGAATAATTATCCTATAATACTGAGTTAAATGACAGAAAATGTGTATTAGAGAAAAAAATGCTGATATTAGGCAATAATTGCTCTAGCAAAATCACTTAAACAACAGTTGTGACTTATTAGGTATAACTAATTCTGTTCTCCCCTGATTTTAGATATATTGAGAAACAGCTGAATTCTGCCCAAAGAGATGTTGCCTTCCTAACAGCCAGTGAGGTAACATGGCCTTCCCCAAAGTTATCCAGCATTCACAGTATCCTTACATCCTTCCATACCAGAGGAAACCTGATGGATATCCTGGAAGAGAGTCTTTTGCCTTGGTGTGGATTTTGTTCTCCATTTACCAAATTTCATTTGGGGGTCTTGCTTTTTGGGTAGGTTTCCTTCGATCTTCAAAATGTTGCAAAAGAATTTAAGACTGTACAAGCTCTATTACAAACACTATGGGATTTTACCAACACCTTGGTTTTACCTCTCATGAATAGCTTAGGGACCACTTGTTTCCAAAATTAAGCCTGATTCTTTATGAGGGAAAAATATTGAAAAAATTTCAAAGAATAAAAACTTCTTGATTAACAGTACTTTTTTCAAAGTTCTGAGGATAACTTGTGAAAAGTAGCAGCTTTTATTTTTAATTCAATGCAGTTCAGATCAGATCTTGGGGCCTAAAGCTGCAAAGAAAAAAAAAATAAATGTGTAAAAAAAGTTTGCACATAGCCACCATAATTCAGCCATCACAAAATGCCACTTGCTGTCTCTTCTGACTCAGATGGACCACACAAACTCAGATCAGCTTGGCAGAAATCTCTGTTTAGTTCTATTTTAAGATGATCAACACTGTGACACTCCTTATAAATCATTATATGCCATTTTCAACACATCACATTCATGCTCTATGCTTGCTGTTTAATTTCTTTGCATTTAATTTGTGCTCTTTGTCCACATGAGCTGTCTACAGAAATGCAAAGACCTGAGAGAAGAGAGAAATTCAGGCCACGTGCAATGCAGACTCCAAAGAGCAATCACCAGGGCAGGAGCATCTGCTTACACCCTTCAGGGTAGCAGCTCCCAGGAATGAAGGGACACAACACAATTTATCTGACTCATAGGTATTTATATCTGTATCTGTTCATTACCCACCAGAGTCTATGTCCTGTTTTTACAGTGGAAAATAATGGAGGGTAAAACACAAGTCACTGATAAAAAAAATCCAAAATTGCAAAGCTGAGTTAATAAAATACCAAATGAAGTGGGATACATGAAAAAAAGTAATTTCAAGTCCTTAGAAACAGTATTTCCTATTGTACTTAATAACTTCTACCCTGAATGATTTAGGTTTGATCTGTACTCATGAACTCCTAAGACAAACAAAAATACTTACTTACAAATTACCTGCAGACACAGCTAGTTAATTATTTTAATTATTTTAATTAGCTAGCTAATTTCCAAAAATTCATGTTGTTGAAATTACAAGCTTTCAGACTATTAAGAACACACTCAAGTAAAATTTTTCTTTAAACTCTAGTCTCTAAGTTAATGTTTGTCTTTTGCTCTACATCATTATTTTGGACAGTTCCAAACAAAGCTCTAATTCTTCATTTCCTTTAATTAGTTCCCCACCCTTTGCTGTCACTTTTTTTACTATATGAAAACAGGTTGTTTGGCCATTATTTTCATAATAGTTATTTTATTGGAAATGTTTTGGGTTTTTTTTTTTCCCAACAATCTCCTACTTTCTTTTGCAAAAGTCACTCAAAAAACGAATTGCAACAGTATCAAGGGAATGACTAGGAATTTCTTGGGAATAATTTTTTTGGAAGCATTTAACTTGTTAGTTAGTTTCAGTACTCCTTAACATCATTCCTTCTGATTCAGGTCATCACACTGCTGCTCTCTGCTGTCTGTAAGAAGAATCCACATGAAATTATTACAGATATGGCAATCACTTTAGGCTCTATTACACATATATGAACACAGCAAATTTTTCATTTCTAATTTTGTTTTCTTACAAAAATCAAATTTTAACTGGGAAGAAAATCCATGTAATTGCAAATACCAGGAGTTAGACATGAAAAGAATCAAAAGGTTTTGCAAAGCACTTGCGGTCACACTTGAATTTTGTACAAACAGTGAAATACGTGTTCACCTTTAGCCCCTAAATCTTTATCACTGTTTTACCACAACCCGATGAAAAATTTATTCAAGAAATACTTTACATTATGTAATTAATATAATTAGGTCCAAATTTCCACACTGCAAGTGTTTTCTGTATGGGATGACTTCAAAATAGTATAAAAAAAAAAGCTGTCACTTAACAGTAGTTTGCATATTTTCCATCATGACAAGGCAGAAAATGAAACTTTTAAGAACAGAAAATTCCTAAACAGCTCAAAGATTTAAGATGAAAAACACTGCCATCCTTGCATGATTTTTAAAGTGGATGATTTGAAGTCATTAGAATGAATAGATTTCCAGGGCAGGAATTCTTCTAAAGGGAGAAATCTTTCACAGTAAGACTTTATATTGACCTGGGTGCTCCTACCTACAATTTAAGAAGAAATGCTATACAAGAAACAGAAAGAAATCTTTGTCAACTGATGGCACAATCCATTCTAGAGGAATGTGTGAATACATCCATCAGGTCAAAAACCTGTACCTGATACATACACAGTAACATTTGTGAGAACAGAGGTTTAGCTTATAAGAAAAAGGATGCAACTGAAAACATCAAATTTTGCACAAAGTGGACTTAGGTGTTCCCCATTCTTATGGCCTTATTCTGCTGAGATTCTGTTTATTCTGCCCCTTTTCCTCTGCCCATCATTTATCATTTCACTTCCATAGTACCATCCATGGTCTCCTGAATAAAATCCTTCAAAATCCTAAAAATCTGAAAGTTATGTCTAATTTTATGTGCAACACCGAACAGAAACACAGCTACAACAGAGCTGTGAATCTATTTTTGCATCAGTATATCAGAGATATTATGATGTAAAGTTTGGCTGGAAACACAGTGAGCCTATTTAGATTTTGTCCTCTAGCTCCAAAAATCCCTTCATTTATTTTATTTAGGATGCTTTTTCTGTTCCAGTTCCTGATACAATGGGGAAAAGGGCATCTATAATTGCCTGAAAAAACACCAGCAAAAACAGCTCACAAACACAAACTTTTCTGCATTCTGAGTGAACAAAAGCAGCTGGATTGTCCCCAACACATGGATGGGATTAGTCAGTCTTCCAGGTGCTCATGGCTACAAGCAATAAACAAAACTGTCTTAATTACGATTTTACATAAATTAGGATTAGCATACCCAGGAAGGCTTAGTGGGTTATCAGCAGCATGCATTTTACCTAAGCTAGCATTTTATGCTCTCAGTTATTCCATCAGTTTATCTCCTCACATAGCTTGACTCTGACACAAAAGGGTTTCATGACAGGTAAGGTGGGATTTCTCAAATTCTGTATAGAGTATAAACCTAAAAGAATTACCACCCAAGCAGCCATGTACTTCATCCAGCATGTGGGATTTATTTTTAATTAAATTGTTTATTTTCAATTTAAATGCCTGAAAATATCCTTACATACTTTGAAGAAAACATTCCCCAAGCACTGCCTATTTGACAGAAACAGTCTGTTCTCATTTCTTTTTTATGAAACCTGTTCTTATGAAACCTGGACTATTTTCACACTTGATATTCACAGAATGTACTTATTCCAAGAACTGTTTTCATACGCAAAATATTTAGGAAATTTTTTTTAAAAAGGGACTTGCTAGTGTTCTTACACTCAAACAACTAACCTAAAACACAGATATGTTGAATAATCATTTGATAATTTTTTAATGTATTTTTCTTTTTGCTTGTTTTTGAAGTTTTGATAGATTTTAGTATATAAACTCTTGTCAATCCAAAGAAAAACATCTACAGCATCCAAGTCTTCACAGTGAAGAAGAACATAAAATCCCTGATTCTGACCCAAGACTCCCCTTTTGGTCACCAAAAAACCCATTCCCCTCACAAAGATAGGCATTTTGCTGTTTCCTGTTCTTGCCAGATTTAGGCAAAATCTGTTGAATGGCTGTGGCAGAATTGTTATCACCAGGATGTTAACATTTTCATAGAATATCAGCAACAGTAGCTCTCCTACAACTCAGAACCACAGAGAACAGAAAGCCATGGAGAATTCAGACCATACATTGCAATTCATTAGGACTTGCATATAAGATCTTGCCCTTTAGAAATAAAAAACCCACATGTGCAAGTTTGGAATTAAAAGTCAATCCAAAGTTTTTATTTCCAGAGATATTTTATACAAATAAACCATATTTTAGAGTTCCTTCAGACATTGATAAATATTCCAGGAAATTGCAAAGAAAGAATTTGATGCCAGCAGAGTACTTCCCTTGACAATACTCTAAAAAATCCATTAAATTTATTGCGTGATAACTCTTCCATATTAGAAAACCAGGATAAATGTGTTGTGAAATGTCTGTGAAAAAAAAAATCATAAATACTAAAAATCAATACCTAATTCTGGTAAGGCTGAAAAATGCTTTCAACACTCTCATGGTTAAACCCCAGATGGTAATTGAGCCCCACACAGCCTCTCTCTCACTTTACCCAGGTGGACTGGGGAGAGAATCAAAGTTAGAAAACACATGGGTTGAAATAAAGTCAGTTTAACAGGTAAAGCAAAAACCATGTGCATGAGGAAGGCAAACCAAGGAATTAATTCCCCACTTCCCATGGCAGGTGCTCAGCTATCCCCAGGACAGCAGAGCTCCATCATTGTAACAGTGACTTGGGAAGACAAAACACTGTCACTCTAAACGTGCCCCGTTCCTCCTTCTCCCCAGATTTCTATGCTGGGCATGGTGCCATATGCTCTGGGATATCCCCTGGGTCACTTGGGGTCAGCTGTCCTGGCTGTCCCCTCCCAGCTCCTGGTGGAGCTCTTGCTGGTGGGGTGGCTGAGGAGCCAAAAGGCCTTGGCTCTGGGTAAGTGCTGCTCAGTGATAATGAAAACAGCTCTGGATTATCAGCAGAAATCCAAAATATATACCAACTACTATGAAGAAAATTTACTCTATCCCAGATAGAACCAGCACAAATATTATTGAAAAATTATCAGCATAATCAATAAATTTAAATGCAGCTTTCTGCTGAAAAAAAAAAAAAAAAAAAAAAAAGGCAAAGAAAATAGAAGCTTTTTTTGTAAAAATGGGACTGAAGATTGTATGGAGGTGAGGTCCTGGACCCTTTCCTTCCATCATTAATCCTATTGCAGAAAAAAATGTGCTCCAGGTACTCCATTTGTATACAATGGTGCTGTGCAACTATAAAAAAAAATCATGTGCTAGAAGATTTAACACACAAGGAAATACTCATCCAGGGCTCAAAATATTTCTATCTTCTAGCTATTCGCCCCACTATCAGTGTGCCATTGTACTGACCCCTGATCCAGTGTTAAACACCTGATTTTCATGGCACTGCTGGTACACTTGGGGCTTACCTGATGCAGTGGGAATTTCAGTGCTCTGTCTGATCACCTAACCTTAGAGGTTTGTGTCAGCAGAGCAAGAAAAATAAATAAAGCAACAGACAACCAGGTCTGTCTGAGAGATGAGGTGTTGGTTTCCTTTGTTTTTTGAGAACAAATATAACTAAAGTAACTAGAGAGGAAACTACTGAATTGCTTCAGCCAGACGTAATGAATTAATTGTTTGCTCTTTCCCCTCTAGATTCAGAATTAATTCTCAGCCTATATTGGCATTTCTCTCATTGGAAAATTTAATTTGCATCATTAAAGCCCTGAGTCTATTACATTGTAACTGACACAGATGGGCACCAGAAAAGAAAAAAAAAAAAAGAAAAAAAAGCTCTGTATAAATTTGGTAAATTTCTAATGTAGATGATTCTAAGTATTATTCAAAATTCTAATTAAGCTCCAGTTAGTTGCTTTAACTAAAGAAAATCTTACATTAACACCAACACGGACAAAAATTTATTTCACTGATAATATATCTGACTTCTCACTTAGATTTTGATTAAGTTTAGCCACATTAACATCAAAGGAATTAACTGCTTTGCTGAATATAGATCCTCTTTCTTAATCCATTGGTTCCATGGTGACATTATCTTACAGTGACTGATCTTACAGAGCAGAGAACAAACACCTACCACTCTCCAGATCCATTGCCTCTGACAACACCAGCAGTTAATTACTCAAAAAAATATGCATAAGTTGATACACTCAGATTTGACACACAATTTTGTCTTAATTTATATTAATAGTAAAAATATGAGCATTCCCACAAAATCATGATCATTTCCTTAAATTACTGTGAGAAGAAAAAGATTGTAGTAGTATTTGGTTAACACTCAGCTCTGGTGGAAATCACTGCTTGACAATTTTACCATGATTAATGCTTTTCTGTATCCCTTTATATAAATTTCAAAATAATAATGATAAGAAGATACACAAACAGGTAGAGAATGCATGACACATTTTGGGTGCCTTGCACCAAGTACAAAAATGTCAAGATGCAAAACAGATTTTCTAAAGAATTAACAGGCTGAAATGAAGATTAGCCATCTACAGTAAAAGTTGAAGTGGTTTTAAGCATGAGTAGATGATATGAGGCTATCCAACATTTAATACAAGGCCACATTTTTATCTACACATGAAAATAACCAATTAAATTAATGTCCTGGAAACAACCACATGTAATGCCCTGCTGTAAATCTTTATGCATTCTTGCACGTATTTTAAAGACTTTTCTTCTTTGTTCTTTGCAGTCTCATCTCAATGGTTTATGCCTTTCCTCTCACAGTTCAAATGCACCTTCAGGACAGACAGAGGCATGATGCTGAATTGTTACACCTATACTTTGAAATTGTCTATGTCCTTAAGAACATTTGCTCCAGAATCACATCAGGAAGTTGCTCTTTTCCCCTTCCCCAGAAATTTTCTCTTCCATGTGCGTGTTGAAAGACTAAAATAAAAATATGCAGAGCAGCCTGTGTGAAATATCCACTGCAAATCCTCCTTAAACTCAAAAAAACAAAAAAAACTTGATGCCATAAGAACATGCACCACTTAATATAGAAAAAACTGCAGGTTGAGAACTACTATCATTCCTGACTTACTTGAACTTTCTGTTTTGTTGACATTTATAGTAACCTTGAGAGACTCTAGAATAAAATCATCAATTTAAAAGAATACCATCAGTTTGAAAGCAACTCAAAGTATTTTACCTAACAGAACAGAACCACAGAACTAAAAAATTATTATTATTATTATTATTATTATTATTATTATTATTATTATTATTATCATATTATATTATTATTGAAAGTTATTTTAGTTTCCTGTGATTTTCAATTCTTTAATCTGGTTATGTGGCTGTACCCTGCAATGTTATCGTGGCCAATAAAAATGAATGTTTCTCTACAATTTCTTGGGAAGTTTACTAACACTAAGTGCCAAAAGCAAGGAAAGAAATGTGCATATACAGGGAGATTATCTGTAGTGTCTATTTTGAATTTCCATAGAATTATTTTCTTCTGAAATAAGGAACAAACTTCTAGAATTCTCATAACAATACTGACATAAAACACTGAACTGGTGGGACTCCCTGGTACTCCCTGGAAGACTCAACCTGGTCAGCTGTTACTGCAATCAAACTCAACAAACAGCACTTATTAACAAACCAGGATCTGTCATGCCACTGAAAAGAAAAAGAAAAAAAGAAAGGTTTTTGAATGCACTGTTCACTGCTCCACAAAGTCTCAGTCATCAGGTGTGTTTAGTTGTTTTCCTAAAATCCACCAAAAATGCAGAGTGTATTGTAGTAATGATGTAGAGCTGAAAAGTAACATTACAAAACTAAGATACAAAACGGTCCTCCTGCTCTGACCATGTTAAAAAGAGAAATATATAATTGAGAAATTGTCTCCTGTTTCTGACTGCAGTGCGTGAGGCAGCCCTCAGTGACAGCACAGAGCAGCCAGCGCCTCCATGCTGAATTTTGGCCTCTGTGATGTCACAGAGCAGTTCCATGAAAGGACAGAAAGCTCCTTCCAGGGCAGCTGTTCATGAGATCACGCAGCAAACACTCACACACCCAGGCCAGCAGTGCCCCCGGCAGCACCATCAGGCGCGGAGCAGAGCCCAGCAGCACAGGATGCAGAGCAGCTCCCGCTGGGGCAGGTCCCTGCAGCTCTCCCAGGATGGATGCTGTGGTGCTTAAAAAGAAGGGCTACACCCTCGGGGACACTCTTGGAGAAGGCTCCTACGGCAAAGTGAAAGCTGCCTACAGCCACCGCCTGAAGTGCAAAGTGGCCATCAAGATCATTGACAAAAAGAAAATCTCTCAGAATGTCCTGGAAAAATTTCTCCCCAGGGAAATGGAGGCTTTGATGCGACTGCACCACCCCTCAATCATCGAAACCTATGAGATTTTTGAGACATCCTCTGGGAAAGTGTACATAGTGATGGAGCTGGGGGAAAGGGGGAGCCTCCTGAACTACCTCACCAGCCAGGGCGCGATGGAAGAGAGTGTCGCTCGCAGCAAATTCCAGCAGCTGGCTTCTGCCATCAAGCATTGCCATGACTTGGACTTTGCTCACAGGGACCTGAAATGTGACAACATCCTTCTCGACAATGATCTTAACTTCAAGCTGTCAGACTTTGGCTTTTCAAAACTCCTGGCAAGGGATGAAAATGGAAAAATGATTCTCAGCAGCACCTTCTGTGGGTCTGTTGCGTACTCAGCCCCCGAACTGCTCGAGCATATCCCTTGTGACCCCAGGATTTCGGACATGTGGAGCCTGGGCATTATCCTGTATGCAATGCTTTTTGCTTCACAGCCATTTGATAGCTCCAATGTCAGAGAAATGCTCCACGTGCAGAAACAACGGAAGATTCCCTTCATCAAGTCAAAAAATCTCTCTTCAGAGTGCAAGAGCCTCATTGTCCACTTGCTCCACCCTGATGCATCTCAGAGGCTGTGCATAGATGAAGTTTTGAGACATCCCTGGCTGCAGACTCCAAAACTCATGCACAGTCTGCGAGTTGCAGGAGGAGCTGAACCCAAAGCCAGTGGCAAGAAAAACACAAGAAACAACAAAATGGCAAATCCCATTGTGCGTAAGTGTAAGGAGTGGAAGAGGAGAGCAGATCCTCTTAAGGATACTTTCCTTTAACAGGACCACAGTGTTGGCCTAACCTGTGAACTGCATTAGTTTAAACTCACATTAAAGAGAACCTGTCTAAAACTCCGTGCAGCAGTTGTGTCCCCACTCCTGCACAGTGTCCTTGAAGGAAGCAGCTTTAACACTGCCAAAGTCAGGGCTGTGAAAGACACAGGGAAATAATAAGGGAGGGAAGTTTTAGAACATGTAAACAAACTGCAGAGGAGCACTTTGTATGCAATACTTGAAGGAGGAATGTATTTCAAACATGACAATGCAATTTTTTTATATATCTGAACATCAGACTGGCGCACTTTGCAATTTATAACTATTTCTATACTATAGGATCTGCCTAGACATACTGCTTATGAGTCAAAATTTAGCTGACTTTCTCTTTCAGATTTAAGTCTTTCAACAAAAAAACGTGGAATGGAAACCACTTCCCTGTACTTAAAAATTAATGAGGATTACAAATCAGTTGTACCATAACAATGAAACACAGGTTTTAAGTATAAAGGAATGTGGGAAGAGTTTTTAATTAGCAAGGGAAATTTAAAAACCACAGATCCAAGCATCAGCTGCCATTTAACTGAAACTTATTGACTGAGCAAAAGAGATGAATGAGTAACAGATTTCTTTTTTCTCTAACAAGAAATATTATATTCGACATTAAAAAATAAAACATCTACCTTCAATGCTATGATTGCTTAACCTAAAACTTAAAAAATAATGTTAATTATTTTATTTGCATTATAGTCCTGCAAGGTAGTCCTAATCAAGGGTCATTTTAAAAGCCTGCAAAATAACAATCCCATCCCACTGGTCTAATACATTTACCTCTAGATCTCAAAAGATTGATTCAGCTGGATAAGTTATGTGAGCACACATTTACAGTCCAGCCACTTTCTGCAGAAAAGCATCCAAAAATGTTATGTGGGTAAAATCTGATCCCAGTGGAGACTTTGGGAGTTTTATTACTCAATTCTTTGGTACTCAAATAATTGCCTGTCACTAAAGGTAAAGCAAAACAAATAATTTCATGGGTCTGCTTGCCCAGAGATATTTGACCAATTATTGATCTACAAGGGATCTGTCCAATGCCTGAGAATGTCATGCACACAAATTATGACCTATTCATGATTTAGTCTTTCTTAAAAGAGACAGGTTACTATGTTTAACTCTTTATAAAATAGAGAGAAAGTGAAGTTGAAGTGCTACTGAAACGTAGCAAAATGTCAAAAAGTACTCTAACATACAATTTGACAAGACAAAAATTATGTTTATTCATTATTTCACCCATTACTCTTTACAGAAAATATGCTGTTCCATCAAAATACTGTGCTAAAATATCAAATATAAAATACTGCTATCAATAAAGTCATCAAATTTTAAAAATAACTGACCATAATTTAAAGTGTTATTTGCATTTAAGTGTGGACAGCTAAATCTATTCTAGAAAAAAAAACACCTTTTTGCTTAATAATATAAGAGATTATTTTTAATTCTAAGAAATCAAATGCACTCTGGAATAATTATAAATCTTATTCTGAATAGTCTTCTGCCTCTGAGTGGATTAAAAAATGGATTGCACAAACAGCCACTCAGCAGAGCTCTTGCTATCCTTAATAATCCAAGGAGAGACAAAGTCAGATCGAGCTCTAATTAACACTCATTGCTTGTGGCAGGAGAACATAAACATGGTGTGTTCCCACTGCCACAAGTTCAGAAGTCACAGCCATTGAAAAGAACACTTGGACAAACAAAATGGAGCTTATGAATTTTTTGAGATAGCAATTGAGTAGAAAGCTTAAAAATATAGCTTATTATTATTTTGCTTTCCTTAATTTAACCCGGGACCAAATCAAAGTACTAAAAAGAAGGTGAAGCCATGGAAAACATTTTCTTATTCTATTTTACCTTTGCCACTTACATGAAATTTGCATTATCAGATACCAGATACAAATGGAGACAACACGATTGGAACTGATCACACAGGGTGTGCCACAAAGAAGGTGTGGCACCTCTGCCTGGTGTACTGGCAATTCCTTAGACAGGATCTTGCCTCCACATTGTGATGCATGCTCATGGCAAGAATACCACTAAAGTTCAGACAGTTCAGGCAATTTCTTATTTCCAGTTGTGTGTCTGTGGCCAAAATATATCTAAGTGCACAGCCAAAATCAAAAGGCAGGACAGGTCTCTCACCCAGAGGCTTTCCAGCTGAATTAATTACAGATGTGAGCTACTCTGTTGTGTAAATTGTATAAAAGAGATGTCTGACATGCATCTAAGGAGGGTACATTTTGCAATTCTGGTTTGTTTAGGAATCCAGGTTTTTTTCAATCCTTTTAGGAAGACAGGACATGCCATTGAAAACAAACATGTAAGTCCAAAAAAACCTGTAGAGAAAGAGAACCTATGAACTGTATTGGTGCATATCACAACAAAAGAAACTAAGCATACTAGAAATGTAATTTCAGTTGAATGCAGTAAATGGGATAAAATGTGTCCTGTTTGTCCCAGTCTAGTGAAAATTTTGGGAGGAAACTTCCAAATAAGATCCCTCTAGAAAGCAGATTCAAGCAACCCCTCCCCCAGCTGGTTTGGGAAAATATTTCCTTGGAGAAAAGTGGAAAAAACCTGTTTATTCAACAAGAAAAGCACTCATAAGCACAAAAAACAAATTAATAATATTAAACAAAAAAAACCTCTCACTGTTCAGACAGTCCTTTTGTGGGGTGTGGCTCCTCTCTCATCAGCCCCTCCTGCTCTGGAAAATGCCGTGTCCCAGCCCTGGCGGACCACAGGTGTGAGCTCCCGGTTTTCTTCTGGGTTTTCAGCAGGGCCAAACAGTTCCAAGAAAAAGAAAAACCACAGAGGAGAACTTCTGTGCCTGAGCTAGCTAAAAAAATGCTGGCCAAAACGCAAAGAAGAGCTGTGTCCCCCTGCCATGGGTGCTGCAGACCGCGGAGTGGAGGGAGCGCTCGGATAACAAACCTCGCGCTTCTCCTCGCCCCCTTCACCCAGAACCAGTCAAAGGTGCAGAGCTCAATGTCCAGCAGAATGAGCAGATGACTGGGGATACAAACATCCTAAAGTCACCCCAGGACACTGCTATAACTCTGTCAAAATAACCCTGGATTTACTTTGACTCAATATCATAGAATCATTTATTTACTAAGGCTAGCAAAGACCTTTAAGATCTCGAGCCCAACCATTAAAACAATCACCACTAACCACCCCAAGCACTCATCTCTTCATTTTTTAAAATTTCCAGGGGTTTTAATTCCACCATTTCCCTGGGCAGCCTGTACCAATGCTTGAGCACCCTTTCAGTGGAGACCTTTTTCCTGATATCCAGTCTAAACCTTCATTCTTGTCCCACTGCTTGTTACCTAAAAGAAAAGACCAATCCTCCCCTGACTGCAGCCTTCTTTTAGGCACTTGTTGGGAGTGGTGAGGTCCCCCAAGCCTCATTTTCTCCACCCTAAACAACCACAGTTAGCTGCTCCTCAGTTCCCTCAGCTTCTATCTCCTCAGATTTCAAGAGGAATCAATACCCTGTACCTAGCATTGGGGAATGAAAATTGAGATTGTTGTAATCACATATGTTTCAGATCAAAATTTAATTTGCACTTTCCTCTACACATTATAAGTGATTAAGTGAGTTTTAGAATCATCCTTTCCTTAGCCAGAAGTGTCCACACTTTCCTATCTTATATCATTGGCACTTAAAATTAATGGCTTTTATCTAACAGATACAGCAGTCATAATAAATGTTAAGATAACTATTTAAATTTAGTCTGCATAACCATTATAATGTAAAGAATCCTAATTTTATTTGCCTTGATAAATCAAAGATTAAACTCACTCAAACACTTGCCCTTAAAATAGCTAAAGAAATTCACTTTAATATGAATAATATGTGTTCATTTCATAAGCTTTGTTCATTTCCATAGATTTAATTTGAAAATAAAATTACTTCTAGTAATTACTGATAATGAAACTATTGAATTAATTTTTTTGTCTTTATTTAAAAATCACTTGAACTCACTCGGAGGGGTAGGACTCTTAAAGGAGAACCTGCCTCAATTCATGCTCCTTACTCTGGCACTCAGAGCTATATGAACCATCATGGACACTCCACTAAAAAATAAGGCTCAGAAAGTTACAATTGGTCAAAAAGTCTCAGTACTATCCCTTGAAATGCCATGCATATAATTTATTGAAATATATTTCAAGACTCAATTCCACAATGAAATTTTGTAAGATTTCTTTCCAATTCCTGTAAAGGTTTTTAGTTCAATGATAATTATTTTTTCTCACACAGGTACTGTTTCCAAAAAAAAAAAACCCCTAAACATGATCACAATGGTCTCTTTACAGCCATTAGAAGTGCTTCAAACCACAAAAAGAAAAACTCCAGTGGATAACTTTTTTGTTGGTACAAAAGGGTATGACTTGGTGGAATTGCACAGCATTTGCAAGCAGAGACCCACACCAGCCTGACCAAGGACACAGTGTCCAGGACAGCACTTCCATATCCTGGAGTGCCATTGCATTTTCCCCAAAGAGGCTTTATGTTTAATTGCTGTGTGGGGTGTGCTGCCCCCCTGGCAGCCTGACGAGCAGCAGGGCTCTGGAGCCTCCATCCAGCTTCCTGGGGACTCTGGGGACAGATGGCTCCAGGGCAGCCAAGGGCTGTCTGGAACGGTGACCCAGACGTCTTGCCACTATGCAAATATCACAATCAGTCAATCATTTCATTGTAAATACTGCACAGCTCAGGGCACACTGAGCTCTCCCACAGTGGCTGCACTCCAGGAGCTTCCTTTGAGTAGAGACAACTCTGAGGGTTACCCTCAAGGCTGAAAGGTTCCTTGCCACAACAGATCCTCAGGAAGTGATCTATAGTGTCCTAACCTCTGAAATCTTAGCCAAAACTGTGCAGATAAACTCCTTTGGACATAAACCACTGTCCAAGTCTGAGACTAGCACTGGATCCAGCTGCAGTCTGAGGAGCCTAGAAAGCAAGGGGATCCTTCCTGAGCCTCATGACTCAATGGGAGAGTCTCCCTGACAGCTTTTTCTGACCCTGTTCTTTAGGCAGTAAATAGTCAAGTGTACCTTGTTAAAGCACTGTCACATTTACCATTTGATTTTGTTAAGTCACTGTTTTATGTTAACAAGGTTTATTGCTGCTTCTCTCTCAAGTGAAGTGCATCACTCCGTTCAGGATGAGGTGCAGGAGACAGAGGGAACAGCTGAAAGCTGGAAGGAATAAACATTGGAGGGAATTAACATTTGCTGATTCTCCTAACACAGAAAAGGCAGAAAAGGCAGAAAAGACAAGTTATCTGTTATGCCACTTGACAGCTTGTAAATGGATGAATGACTGCCTTTAATGGTGGTGATATTTACTGCCTCAGAAACCTAATTCCTTTGACCTGGGCAGGAACAGTCACAGTCCTTTGAGCTACATTAATACAACACTCAAATCTTCTTAAGCACATAGCAGTCCTATGAAAAAAATCACAAGATTATTCATAACACAAGACACAATCAGAACAAAAATTAATTTTTCAGAACTTGAATGCTGAAAATTGCTCATGACAAATTTTAATGGACCAAAATCAAAGTTCATTCAAGTCATTTGTAGTCCTTGGTATTGGTATTTGCATCAGCATCTAAATCTTCATCTTATTTACAAAAATAATTCATATTATGCTGTTTTACCCAAGCAATTTCTGCAAAATGAGGAAATCCAGACACATAAGGCACTTAGTTTACTAGATTGTGTTAGACACCTAAAATTAGCATAAGTCCTAAGCACATTGCAGCATTTAATGCATTTATCTCACAATATCCTTGTAAAGAAGAGAAATAACATTATCTCAGCTTTACAAAGTGAAACTAAAACACAGGATGAATACGGAACTTTTAAAACATATTAAGTACTTAGATTCTGTAAGTGCTGAGTGCCTGATTACTGTTCAAAATCTGAACATATGTGTTATACAAACTAAGCCACTGAGAAACACAATCTGTGACAAAAGTGATCTTAATTAAGAACAGTAAAGTTATGAACTATAGTGAATTATTACTGCTGCCTGTCTGTTTTTTCTGCCTTTGATGTGATCTAACTAGAAAAAAACAAAACAAAACAAACAAAACCCAATAAAAAAAAGCCCAAACCAAAGAAACCCTACCAATTTCAAGCATTCTATTTCCATATCTAATTGAAATATGATGACTAGAGTATCTCCTTGTTACACACATCAAGTTGTTCAACGTTTGCCAAAGCTATACTTCAAGTCACTTCTGCCTAGCATTACGTAAAATTCTAAATATTCCAAAATACACAAACTTAAAAAAATTGAGCTGGATTTTCTTCATGCTTTAATCAATAATTTTCACTGTACCAATACCAAGATGTAAAAGTAAACAAAATGGGACTGCTTTGCTTGCTCTTCAGCATCAACTTGTTCTAATAGTTTATCCTTACCAGTCCTGCTCAACATCAGCAATCAGCCTTGAGATGTGATTTTTTTTTAAATACAGTTTAACACAGAATCATCAATCCAGCAAAGTACCTGTCAGGATACATTCACTTGCAGTTTCAGAAAATTGTGTGGGTTAATCAGAGAGAAAGCTCTGCTTTTCTGATGCAAAATTGTGAGCTTTAGATTATCTTAAAGCATGGGCAATCCACCAAGGAATTACATATTCAGAGACTTTTTAATGACTATGTATATGTTCATCTTTTTATGATTTCCCTTAAAGGAAAATATTACATCAAAGCAAAGCTAGTTTGGCCTACTACAGAAATTTTTTTTTCTGTATATTTCAATGCATCTCAGAAACAGGTTTTCTTAGTACTAAGTATTTCTTACCAGGAGGAAGAAATATTTGATTCATTATTTTCCAAATTTGTTAAAGTAAAAAGGCCAAAATATTGTCCTGATTTGTTAAACTATTATTTTTTTAAACTAAGCAGTGATACAAAAAAAAAAAAAAAAAAAAAAAAAAATCACTGAAACAAAGCAAAATAATGTTTTCTAGGACTAGCTACTTCTGTATCTAGCCACAGGACCTAGGTGTGAATCGTGTGCTAACTTCACATTACTGCTAGTTCTGACATAGTCCACAGCTCCAAGACTGTTCTACACCATTGTCTCCTTTGTCTTCTTATTCCTTTACATCCTTCCAAAGGATACTTTGCATTTGTGGGAAATATTACAGAATTCATGAATAGTTGCTCAATAGAAGTTTGAATACACTATATTGCTCACTTTTAAAAGAAAGATCTAATAACAGTTCACAGTATGTTCTAGTCTTGTGTCTAGTGTTCTTTCCTTTTCATGTCCAGATGGGACTCCCATTATCCTCCTTTTTCTCTTGTATGATTCATCACCAAGAGTTCCCTCATGCACTTACTGTAGCAGGTGTTCTATCCCTTAAATGAATTCATATGGAAACCTATGATGAAAAATATTGAACCAAAAAACTAAATAGGATGGAATGTAAATGAAAACATTTTTAGTCTATGTTTTAGTGTATTAACTACAGATATTAATATTATTATGCTAAACTGTAGCAGAGATCTCAAAACCTGATATTATTGAACAATAGCCTAAATTTATTGTATTCGTGAGTGAAGATGCCTCAAGCAACCTGTTAAAAAAAAAAAGTCCAAGCAAAAAAAATGTGGTTGTAGTGAAGAGGTTTCCTGCCTTGAGGAGAAGATCCACTCTAATTTGGCTGCCTTCTGTGAGACCATGGTTTTATCTTCCTCCGTGCTGTAAACTTCATATCCTGCCATTACTGCCAGTAATTTCTGTAGAAACCACCACTAATGAATGTAAAATCAGAACAATGTAATCAAAAAAAGTGAAGCAGGAATTTGGAGGAATCTAGCAGGAAATTTCTGGGTATTCCTGTAGAAATTCAAAACTACTTTTTCCCCATTAAATTTGTTTCTACATTTCTGGGGGGAGGGGGGTGGGGTTCAGTCATGGCATAAATCATAAATTAAAGAAAAAAAGCAAAAATCAACAAAACAGAAACACATTAACATTTCTAATTCTAATGTTAATTTGTCTAGTTACATTTGATTCATCATAATTTCATATGTAACAGTTGTCTGCCTTTCTTTTCCCTTTTCATCTAATGGCTGTCAAAGCACAATTTCTACATAACCAACAGCAGTTTTGGTCTCCGTTTACATGTTTTGTTGTAGCCCTGAAAGGTTTACCATCTCACAATTGAAAATATTGAAAAGTCAGAATTTTAACTACTTTCAAGTAAGGCAAAGCAACCTCTTGGTTGCCCCAAAATTACCACCTTGCATAGCCACACTTCTCAGGTCAGCTTTTGAAAGGTATAGAGAGCCTGACCTCAGTCTTCACTAAAATCACAGTCAAGGCTAGTGAACTCTATCAACTGAGACTTCCCCAGAAATTGTAGCCAATTACATTCTTTCTAGAATCTCACCAAATATGTGGGTCTAGAATTTCATTAAATGGGTCTAGACTGCCCACACTACTCTAAACCATTATCTTCATCTCCTGCCAATCCCAATCAAAAGATGGGAGGAAAATGCTTTGGAGCCAACATTTCCCTGAGTATGTCAGTGATGCAAGAGCCACATTCTCCTGCTGGGCTCCCAGGATATTCCATAGGCAACTGTTTTGGATGCATCTCCCTCTCCTTCCAGCCCACCCCACACTCATCTCTGAGGCACAGCCAAGATCCAGGCACATGAAGATACACAATCTTTTGTTGTGTTCAGATACAAACACATTATGATCTTCTGTAGAATCTCTCAACATTTATTTACAATGTAAAAATGGAATTGTTCTGGATTTTAACCTGGGGGCTTTGCTCAAAATTGATGATAATCTGAAGAGTAATTACATATGGCACAAAGTGGTGTCAGGTTGGATTAGCTTTAGCAAACTATTGTATCAACACAGGGAAATAAGGAAAAGATTGGATTTTCTGGTCACTTTAGTGAAATTGCTAGAGACAATGAAATGTGTTGCAGCAACTGAAAATGCCAAAATATACTTTAAGATAATCCTGCAAAATCTGCTCATAAACCCATCCATGAGTGTTTGGAAATACAATCAACCCCATGTTCTCTCAGCTAAATAGTCCAAGTGAAGTCACTTCTATTTTCAGACCAAGGGCTGGACATTCATGTAACTTTTGTTGTTTTGCTTTGAATTGAGAAATTGCCACTTCAGATGAAGTCACAAAAACATACTATATAAAATAAACATATGATACTTTTTACATCACAAATCTGTCTGACATGGAAGCCAAAACATCTACTGGATGAATAAAAGCTGTGTAAGAAATATATGGACTTTTCATATAAAATCATGTCACTAGGGCAGTAATAGTACTAAGTAGCAGGAATTTCAGCAATTGGAAATTATTTGGTTCATGACAGTCACCTCTGGTTTGCTATCCTCTAGTTATATTTTACATTTGAGGAGAATCACAGAAGACTTTGTAAAAAAAAGAGCCCAGCATATTTACCCAAACTCCAACCCAGTTTTTCATGAGGTCATTTCTAATCTAATGTGCAACTAGAAAAATACAAGGAAAAAAGGAAAATCAGACCCATAATGAAGTGCAACATTCATAAACATTCTGAAGTAAACTAGCACATTTTAAAATAATCACTTATAAAATTACTTTTAAGTTTTATTTACAAAGTAATTGCTTTGGAAACAGAGTGCCTGAGCAATGCTGGACTGCTGTACTGTGGCAAGAGCTGATACCACAGAAGTTATATCCCAAAGCAGATGGTTTTGTTCCTCCTGTTAGGCCCTCACTTTTGATCTGTTCTGCAGTTTCACTAGATGGATGGTGTCACTATTTTCCTTCCCACAGCTCAGAGCAGGCGCTCACTATCTCAAACCCAAAACTGACACATGGAATAAAATACCACCACGAAAGCTTTAAGCTACCATAAATATGAATGCAGTACACAACATTTGAAATACAAGAGTAAGAAAATCTGCTTTAATAAGCTGGACACTTCCAAACTTACAAAAAAAAATCTTTCCTAAACATTAAGGGCTGCCATCACTGTACCTGTTGCACATTTTCCAGGAAACAAATTTTCCATTCAGCTACAAACTACTACAGATCTAGAAAAACTCAGACATGTTCCTGGAAAGTAGAAATCCCCACCTAGTCAGTCACAGGCACTATTGAGCTTCCCATTATTTGCTCATGGAGGTACAATTTTTCTCAGTTAAGCTGATGTTCCAGTTCACAGCTAAGGCAAAAGAAAACTGCTGGTAAGCATTCAAGTCAAATATAGCAAGATACTGTTTCTACCAAGAACAAGTACTCCTCATAAAGCGTATTAATGTCCTTTTCTATGGTTTAAAATCCAGAGAGAATGTCAGTTATCTGAACAAGTCACATGCTGTATAGTGGAAAAGTAGATATTTTCTTTTTTGAAGTCTCTAAGCCATTGTAACTGTACACAATGCATTAAAAAGCCCAGAAAGATAATTTGCAAAGCACAAAAACAATTCAAAAGTACCACTGTTCTTCATCAATTACTTTTGAGAGCTGAAGTAGGAAGAAGCAAGTAATTATCTTCATCACTTCCACAGCTCTGAGTTTTCATGATGTTAGGGGGGGCAGAATCACCTCCTTGGACCTGCTGCCAGTGCTGTTTTTGGTGCAGCCAGGGCACCTTTGCCCTTCTGGGCTGCAGAGAAATGCTGCCAGGTCAAGGTGATCTTCTCATCCCTCAGCACCCCTAAGTCCCTCTCCTCAGGGCTGCTCCCAATCCATTCTCTGCCCAGGCTGTGCTTGGGCTTGCCCTGACTCAGGTGCAGGACTTTGCACCTGCAGTCCTTGCTGAACTTCATGAGGCTGCCATGAGCCACATTTCCAGCCCATTAAGGTCTCTCTGGGATGAGATCCCTTCTCTCCAGCATGAGGGTCACTTCAACATCCCAGTGCTGCCAAACCTGCTGAGGGTGCCCTCAATGTCACTGTCCCTGTCACTGTTAAACAGTGCCAGCCCAGCACTGACTTCTGAGCTCACCCCCTGCCACTGCTCCCCACTCAGACACCCAGCCTCTGACTGCAACCCTGAGAGGCACCAGCCAGCCAGCAAGACATGTTTAATTTTAAAGATCTGTTATACTCACAAAATTGGGACTCATCAATGCAAAGCAAACCCAAAGCGATTTGGCAACATTTTTAGCTATAAAGAAATCAAAATGTGCCAGAGCAGAGGATTTATTGATTTAGAACAATAAAAAGGCCATATTTAGATAAGGGATAGATCCAAAGCACTCTAAAATCATCAAAAGTGTTCTGCTTGGCTTCAGTGGGTTGTGCATACAAACATAGTTAAAAATATTACAAGGTTATTCATTGCAGGACCACATTAAGACCAAGAGGATAAACACAAAGACTGCCTTTTAAAGGACTGATGTGATATGACTAATATTCACTTTTCTACTCTGCATGGTTACTGAAAGATTAGTATAATCTGCCATTCATTTTGATACTGAATCTAGAGATGTTATAGGAGATCATTTTGTCCTGAAGCCACCTAAGATAGATGTGGAAGAGAAATCTCTTCAGGTGCCCTGGCTTTTCACCCATCCTTAACCCTCAAAAAGAGGCACCTTCTCTATGGAGTGAGAAAGGAAATAGATTCTATTTGACCTGAAAATAACAAGGATTACTGAAGAACTCCTGTTAGTCTTTCTCAGGACTGTTATCAGATTATACTGCTAATATTGATTTTTGAGAGCACTGCCACCTGAAGCCTTGCAATCAGACAGAAGTCTGATTCACAGAAAATAGTGCCTCTCACAGTCTGCACGCACACACAAGGGTATGTAACATTAAATTCTTTACAAGACAAAAAAAACCTTAGCTTCCATTTTCTTAAGTTTATTATCTAAGTACTAATTATACTTTATCTGAAATAAAATTGAGTCAATGGGGATCATTAGCTTTGTTATCCCTTCAATGAAAGGCTCCACAATATGAATTGATATTCTAACTCAATAAAAATTCTTGCATGGTGACAACTACTGAAGACATTTAATAATTCCACAATAGCCAGCTTTACTGACAGCACCTCAAGGAAAAGTCCCATAGTTAGACAGTTAAATTTGTTTTCCTTGATGCCTTGCAGTCAGAAAAGCCTGGGCACCAAAATGAAAGAAATTAAAATTAAATATTACTCTTTCTTTAACAAAATAATTTCAAAGATTAAAAATTAGATGTCACCTTGGACTATTACAGTAAATCATATCTTTCTCCATTTTCTCTTTAAGAGCTGCATGTTATTCTATTGGATTTTTTACTGATATTCAATCAATCTTGAAATAATTTGAGTGCATCTGGTTTTTATCTGTTTTATTTCTACCCTAGAGCTTGAGTCATAGAGAGTCTCTCAGAAATCATAAATATGCATTTCCACTTTAGTATAGGACTCAGATCTCAAGGACATAAAAAAGATGGGGTTTTTTTGCAAGTTTCCTTCCACTCTGTCAGTAGAAGTAAAAGCAGTATAATTTTGCTTCTTGAGATAAATAAGGTCTTCCTGCTGACATAAGTTATTGATAGAATGGAGACAGGATAGAGGTGTAGATCTGCAGGGGGAAAAAACAAGTACAGTGGTATGAAAGGACAATATCTGTCATGTAGTTCTAAAATCTTATCTGGTACAGTCTAGTTTCTTAGTTGTCTCTAGGTGGAATCCATTACTTGGCCAGATTATTCCAGTGCTGATTATCAGACAAGAATAGAACCAAACAGCATACCAGATGTGAGAGGGTTTACAGATCATTTTGTCATAATTAAAGCTATGTTAATTGAAGGGATTATGGTAGCATTTTCCTGCTGCAGTTACTCTTTCTCTTATTACCTCGAGAAGTTTGATCATGATGCCAGAGCAGGAAGGCTGCTAATTACTTTCACCTTCCCATCTCTGTTCTATGAAAATTATACCAATTTGGTAGAGTGGGAAGGTTTCAACATTCTATTACTCAGTCCAAAATCTGGAGACTTGAAAAACTCCTGGCCAAAGTGGAAAAGATTATCATTGCTGTTATCAGTGAGTTCTTTGGATTTCAAAGCAAAGCCAAAGCATAAAATATTCTGATTTAATGAAAACCACAGTGGTTCTAAAGCACTCTGAATGTGTGAATGCAGTCACTTTTGTAGCATCTAACCCCCTGAATTCTTTCCTTATTGGGGGGAACAGAGCTGCTCTATGTATGTTTTTTGTTGATCTCAACTATTTTCACTACTGAAACACTCATATTTTCCAATCAATAAAACTCAGAGCAAGATCTCAGCGCTAATTCTACCAATGTTACAAAAAGACTTTAATCAGAGATGCTTTGCCCGTGGATGATAGACTCAGAATTACACAAAGATGAAGCAGTTAAATCACTCTGCTTTGTAAATTACAGCTGATGGTTTATTACTCTCAATGAGGCAGGAATCCTTGTAAGTGAAATAGCCCAAATTAATGTATTGCTATACTTAGTGGGGAAATGCATGCAAGCTCTCTATCCTGGAGAATAGCTAATTTAAATATGTTGGAATCTCATACTCTGATTCTCCTCCCACTCTCAGTAATTTTGCTCTGGTGCTGCCAGTGGATTTTCAAGAGGTCACCACCAGTTTTCTCCAGCATCAGGATTATCTGCTGCAGAGTTAGTGAATGGGTATTTAAAACCAGGATAATCTAAAATGAAAAAGGTAGTGCTAAAGAACAAGATTCTAAAGTGCACCTATGAAAACAAAAGGAACATGAAATTAGAAATATATGTCAGAACAGAGTAGGCAATTCAAAACTTCATAATGAAGGTAGCATAAATTTGAAGGTAACCAGATTATCCAAACTTAGAAAACCTTTAATATGCCTTTGCAGGGTCAGTGCATTGCACAGAGTTACCTAAATCCATTCAGAACATAAAGATTGATTAACAAAGCAGAAAGTTAAATCACCTGAACAATAAATGTCAAACATTTGTTTTAGACTCTATTTTATAATTACTTTCGTGCATTAGGAACATTGCCTGTGACATGGGATGCAAGCCAGATGAGGCTGACAGAAAAACAGCACAGCAAGAGCAAGGCTTAAATACACAAAATGCTCTTCTTCAGTGTCTTACAGACAGAAGTGTTCTGCACTGAGGAACCTCTCTCATACTGGAACCTTTGGTGATCTATTCCTACATTCAGCTTTTTACTCTAAAGTTCAGATAAACCACTATGTTAAAAAAATATTTAGGCACAATTGAGAAGTTCAAGGAACATTTCCCAGGTCAGATTCTTCATTTTTTTTCCTTCCTTAATTCCTTTTATAAGCTGCCATTCCCACTGGCTCCTAAAGAATTACTAATGCAGCACTGTAAGGATTTAAATGAAATTCACTTTTCTCTCCAATCTCTGTCTGACCACCTCATTATTATTCTGAAATCAGGAACCTCATGTTCTTTCTCTATTTCAGACACAACCATTTATCTCTGTCATTTCCTATCACTATCAGAGGCTCTTCCAGCTCTGTTTCTCTCTTTGATTATAATTCTGATGTTCAGCTCCTGGAACATAAGGCATTACATGCATATTTATATTTTTCCTACTTACACTGCATTGAGTGTGACATAATTCTTCTTTTAAAATTTGTAAACTTCTTTTGAACCAATGAGTAATAAAGTGGGCTCAGTTACCTGGAGGTTATTTATTTCACTTCTGCATGAGTCTTCTCAGTCTTTGCTCATACAATATTCAACTACTCCAACCAAAGAGTATATGAATATACACAAAGAAAAACGCTTGCTTGGTATTGAAAAAGGATGCCAGTTTTGTAGGATTATACAAAAGGCTGTATAGACAATGCAATATATTCACTGCACAACAGAAACATCTTTAAGAACTTCAAAGTGATTTAATTCCCCTACAAAAAAATGTATGAAATTCATTTCTTGATAAATATGCTACTTTAGAATAGAAATGTTGGAGGTAAAACTTGACGGTGGTTGTAAATCAGAGATTGCTTATTGTAGTAATGATTTTTCAGATTAAAGATTCTTCTTTTTATGTTCAATGTTATAAAAGCCTTTATTAGATATACATGTACAGTTAAATACCTTCAGTTTCTCATGGCTACTTTATGTTTTTAGGTTTAAAAATGTGAAAGTGTATCAAGAATCATTGCAATTCAGTATTGCAGAGGCACCACTGACCATTAAAATTTCAAAATTTTAAAATCAACCTATCAAAGAAAAATAAAAGAAGAAAATGATCTAAAAGTGCATCTGACTCAGTCCTTCTTGCCTCCTCTCATTCAATACCAAGAGTGTTTCTGGACTACCTGATCTTGTTCTGCTGTCACATGTGAGGAACAGACAATTGGTTTAAAATAGGTCAGTGGGGAAGCTGAGAAAAATTTGACATTTTGAGTGTGGGATGGCACTACATGTTAAAGAATATTGTATAAGATTACATGAAATAGAAGATTGAGAATGCCATGTTTAAAATCCAGCATTATATTTTCAAATATTTACTGTCTTTTAATTACATATTTTAAAAAACTCAAAGGTATAATCAAAAATAATTCTATGCAGAATTTTATATATATATAATTTGCAAATAGACATATAAGACTTTGTTTTTAGAATACAAAACTTGCAGGCCTAATTAGTAACCAGCAGTGCTGATTACACCCTGAATTTATATTTGACGGATAACTTTTTGAAAAGCACCTGATTTTCAAAGCACTGAAGACTGAAAGCACAAATAGATTTTCAAATAAAACATCCAGTATCAGTTGCATTTTTGTGAGGGGTAATTATTTTGAATACACTTCCTCACGGTGTGTTTGTGTGTGTGCATGTGATGCTGAATGAATGTAAGTAAAATGAAAATTTCTCTGGAATATACTTTTTTACCTCAGAAGAAGCAAATATTTTTTTGTTTCAAATTGTCACAGTGGGTCTGGACAAGAATTTTCAATCCTGGTAAAAGTTTAGACTTTGATAGAATTCCCAGATTCGATATATAGAGAGGAGTGTGACACCACTTTTGCCACACACCAAACAAGTTCCACCACTTCAGAGCACCTCAATATTTCTGCCCATTTATAAGAGCAAACAGTTCCACTGAGTAAAGACTCAGTACTGAGAAAAGTCAAAAGACTCAAAGCTATCTCTTTTTCACACTATTCCCCTGCTCCAGCCTGCTGTCCTCTCTCAGGTGTCTGACAAAAGACCTGCTCCAGCACACTCTTCCCATGGACTCACAGCCTCCCCTGGGCATTCCCTGCTCTGGGCTCCTGTCCAGGCTGCAGCTGGATCTCTGCTCCCCATGGCCCCATGTGCTGCAGGGGCACAGCTGCCTCTCCCTGGCAGCACCAGGGGCTGAGCAGAACCTCTGCTCCAGCACCTGCAGCACCTCTGCCCCTCCTTCTGCCTGACCTGGCTGTCTGCAGGGCTCTTCCTCTCACATACTCCCACTCCTCTCTTCCAGTTGCTCTTGCACAGCAATTCTTTCCCTTTCTAAAATCTGTTATGCCAGAGGCAATGCCACTGTCACTGCTGGGCTCAGCCTTGGCTGGTGGCAGGTCCATCCTGGAGCTGAATGGTGCTGGCCCTGTTGGACATGGGGGAAGCTTCTGGCAGCTTCTCACAGAAGCCAACCTTGCAGCATCTCTCACTGTCAAAAACTTCCCACACAAACTCAGTACACCTTCCTTTTCCCACATGGATAATAAAAAATTCCCTGCTTATTTTTCATTGGTATACTTGGGTAGTACTGGAACATTTTAATACAGTCTCAGAGACTGCTTATGGAGATTGGAAAGATCTTGACTCTTATAAATCAGCAAAACTGCAGTGCCTTCAACCCTTTCATTACCTGATGAACCCTATCAAAATTAGCCTGTAGTCCATCACAATACAATTTATTATCCAGAGAAGGACATGCCCATACTACTCTATTTTAGGTGACATTACTCCACTAGAGACAAATGGTTCTCCATTGCTCCTTAGTGAAAAATGCTGTAGCTCACTAGGAATCTGTTTTACTCACCTCAAAATAGAAGTTCTTGTTATTACCACAGATAACTCTGCCAGGAAGAAAACCTTCCTGGGAACTCTGAAGCTCTACAACAGGTGAGTACTGATAAATCTTATCTTCTATATGAAACATGCAGCATGTATCTCATGTTTTCAATATAATCCTAGACTAAGTATTATCAGAAAAAATAATGTGTTTACTCTTCTGATCCACTTCAATGACTTTGTTACAGAGGTAAATGGCATCTCACAGGAAATTCTGAGCAGAATGCTGTGAGATTTCTAAATCCAGCCCTTCTAATATTCCTTTCCAAGTTTTACCAGCAGGTAGGTAATCTCCATCCTCTTGTAAACTTTAAAGTAGGCCAGAACCATGAGTCACTTTCAACTAGGCAATGCTCACATAGGCCTGTGCACAGCATTTTGTGCAGCCTGGAGCCAGTACAAATGCATGAGAAAAATGAAAATAGAGGATGTATAGAAAGTAGTGTGTCTCATTGAACAAGTTACAGGTATTTTGTCCTCCAGCATTTAAAGGAATAAATGCATTTTGAGTATATTGAAAGGACCCTGGATATAATTATCATTTATATGATGGCCTCTGCCTTACAAACACTGACTGGGGATTTAGCAGGACTAAGTGTGCAAACTGAACCAATTCATATATGTTTAATAGCACTGGGATATCCATGTCTGGGAGTGGAATCAAATGGAACAGGGAAATGTGGGTGGCATGCCAAATTTACCTTTTTGTAAGTGTTGAATGCCAGCATTTGCAAACATATGACAGCATGCACAAGTTGCCTGGACACTAGTCTTTTTTATATGACTCTAGTGAGAAATCCACACAGGAAATTTTGGTAGCTTTCTTAAAGCCTAAGAAACAACACAATGAATAGGAACATTCAGACTTTTTCCAAATAGCATTCAGTCTTTCTTCCTCTGAATTTGCAATATCTGAATCAGCTCTTACTAGCCAAAGCTTGAAGCCAGTAGTTATGTGCACCTATTTTGAGGCAGGTCATCTATCTCCAGCATTACAATTAATAATTGGTAACTCATTACTGACTCTAAACATTATAATGGTACAAAAATAAAAGTTTCACAATACCATTAAGGTTCAGTTCCTGATTAGATTATTATTCTCTGGTAAGATATTGGCAAATTCAATAAGTGATTTGAATTTCACATGCTGCAGTTTTGCAATAGTGTATTTTGTACCAACTTTGGTGACATTGCTGCAGGCTGACAAATTTTGCATATCAAGTCCTAAACCTTATGAACTTTTACTCCTAAATTTTCTTGGTAACTTCTGATTTTAAGATTAAAGTGTCAATATTTAAAGTTGCAAGATTTCCATTTTGTCACTGCCCATCTGGGGATACACATGAGCAGAGTAATGCCACACCAGGAGAAATTTCTAAATATTTCAAATCAGAAACTGTCCTGGAAGTGACATTGCCTGCATGTTTCCTTCCACAGATATAAAATAACTACACTTTCTATATCAAACCTTTAGTAAAACTGCTTGTTAATGTGAGATTCATCAGGTGATAAAAGCACAGCTCTGTATCACAGGATAAAATAAAAAATTAAAAAATTGTCATCTACACCCTGTAGTCCGCAAGCGAACCATTAAACTTTTTCACCTTTTCCAAGATTAAATTCAGTATCTTCTGTAGTTCCCCAGCTCTGTAAAAGTAGTCTGAAAGAACTGGTATGCTGCTGCACTTGCACTGTATTAATTATAAATCAAAGCACTTCCATAGTATCTTCCACTTTAGAAGCTCATGTTCCACCAGCAGTGTTTTCCCTGAATGCAAGATATTCTGGGAATAAGAACTATCAAATTTCAGAAACCTCAGCTGCTGGTATAATGGTTATTTTTACCTACTTCTTTCATTGCTTTTCTGTAATCACTTTCTAATGATTTAAAAATCTTGTGGCTTTGTTTGACAGAAAGGCAAAGCTGTTGCTGTATTTGATCACCAGCCTCTGGCAGGCAGCCAATAAAAGGTTTCTTTACAAGTAGTGGTAAAATTCTGTTTCCTTTTATGATTAACAAAAGTATGAAACAAGTCTCTAAACTAGACCAACTTAGTGCTAATTTGTATAAAGCTTTGTCTTTTATTCCTTGCAACGCTTAAACCAGAGATTTAGAGTTGCAAGCATTAACCTCACACTAGGTTCATTTCAGAGACTGAAATAGCCATAAATGTATTTTCTGTTTGATTCATCACTGGCCTGCACATTACACACTCAGTTTTATGGAGGTACAATGGTTGTTGAACTCTGCAGTTCTGCATGTTAGGGGCAATGAAGATCCTAAATTTCATATTTGTGACACAACTAAGGTTGGGGTTCTTTAATGTCTTTGGTCTGTGTGAGGATCTTCAACACATTAAGAACCTTAATTGCACATTATCCCAATGTCTTCTCTAGTTACAAGTCTGTCATTAACACGGAATTTTACTGAATATTTCTAACACAATTAGGCTATAAAAGTCATCAGGTTTCTATAACATGGAAAAAATTCCTCTGGACCTCAGCTGGCTTGTAGATTATAAAATGGAGCATAATACTCAATAATTCACTGAATTCTAGACACATGAGTAAAAATGTCAACGTCATGTTTTATATAGATCTATATCCTTAATTGTAAAGGCTTTTAAATGCAAGAATACTGGGTCAGTTAATTGAAAAATTTAATTTTGTACTAAAATTTTGAATGAGTGCTTAATTTAATTCTGGGTTGCTGGTGAAGTGATCCAGGTGATGGGTTTTTATTTCAGATGCTTTTCTCTGCATATTAGGCTCTGTCAATTCATCAGTTTATAACTATTGGTCATCATGATTTTTTTCTTTTAAGGCAATGAATTCCAACTTCAAATTTAAATTCCAGATGTGGAGTGTCCTTCCCTGGATATATTCAAAACCTGCTTGCATGTAATCCTGTGCAACATGCTCTAGTTGACTCTGCTTTCTGCCTGAATACTGAAAGTAGGAATACAATATAAAATATATTTCAGAAAATTTTGAGTAAATTTTTTTGAGAAAAACTTCTCTCCAAATGCACATTGGTCACACTGTATCATTTTTATTGTGTTTTTATATGACAATTAATGTGCAAAAAAATTATCCCATTTCACCAAACAAATAATTTTCAGAAAATGAAACCACATATTGATTTAAAGAAAGGCAAAGACAGCAAGTAGTTACAGTAATTACAGTAAAGTCTCAATGTGTAGAATTTGCTGCAGTTTATTAATATTACAAAGTATTTAAAAACAAAACTTCTAGAAGTATTACCAGGTAGACTGCATAATGAGATCCCAGAAGGGACATAGGGAATTTTCTGTTCATGCTTTCCTGGCATGTCAAAAGTTTGCCTCAACAGAATTAATTTATTAAATAAAGAGATGTAATTTAGCACAGAGCCCATGGTAAAGATTGCACGAATGAGCCAACACACCCCATGTATTTCTGAGAGTCCTTATAAGTTCATGTTAATTATCTATTATTTCAGTTTTAAGAAGGATTCCCACTGTGGAGATTTAGACCTGAAATAGAACAGAGAACACAATACATGTTGCCTGTGGAAATAATAGTTATAACAGGATGCAGCACTGGTAATATCACCCCTGTATGTGCCACACACAGGCAGCAGCTCTCACAGAATTCACAGAATTTACAGAATGACTGGGTTGGAAGAGACCTAACACCTCAACCAGACCATGGCAGCTAGTGCTACATCCAGTTTTTTAAACACATCCAGGGATGGTTATCCCTCTCCTCTCTGCTGCTCTGATGTTCTGGGCAGCCTTGCCCAGAGCCAGTCCTGTGTCTGCAACCTGATAAACACACAATACAAGTAGTTTTAATCCTGCACATCAAAGTGACAATATGGTGGGTTCATCATAAAATCACTTTGATTTTCTTACACTACAACTGACTTAAGCCTTCATTAATTCTAAGAAAATCAGTAGGTGATTAAAGTAATTAGCACATTTTGATTTTTCACAACTCTGTAGCTACTTTTAAGCTGCATGTGATCTTTCTGTCACTAACTCAGCATTTGGTGGCAACTGAAATATAATATAAGCCTCCATAATCACAGCCATATGATTTCAAGTAATCAGAAATCAGGTGAGTTACAACAAAAAATTATGATTCACACAACATTAACACATTGTATTACCATGCTCTTTACTAGGAAAAGGTATTGATATCCAAACAGTGGGATACAGGTGTTTACATTGTAAAGTTATTTATTCTTAATGCACCTATCTAGTCTGATTATTTATAACAGTGCTGCTAGGTAAGATTATTTTACTCATGTGGTTAAGCCTAGTGTTTTGAGTAGAAGGTTACAAGCTAGAAAAACCTGGCTGATGAAGGTAGAATTTGTCCTAACATAAAACTGCTCTCCCTATTCTATCCATTAATTGCAGTTAGATATGCTTCCCTAATGATTCCCTACAACAAATTCTATGGATTTTTTCTCCTCACTGCAGATGGAGAGAGAACATCTCAATTAAGCAATACATTTACATATGTAGCAACTCTCATTAATTTTCATTTTCATGATTCAAGACAGACTGACATTTTTCTCTTCACTAGTTAAGTAAATTCTTTTCACAGTATTTCAAAGGTTCTTTTTAGCCTATATTTTTGTCACCATTTTAAAGTTTTCTAGTGTTTGAGGTTGATAAGCATTAGTATCCAGACATTTACATTGCAATCAAGCTATTCATAATAAAAAGTTTCAAATCCAACCTCAGAACTGTGACAGTTTATTTTTTAATCACTAAACAAGACTTACACAATCAGATTTCACAAGATAGAGAGAAAAAAAATCAGAGCAATTATGATTTGAGTGAAAAAAAATGCAAATAAAGGCCAGGATTGGTATAACCAGTATCTGAAAGGACACCCAAATGCATTTCCCAAAGTGGAGTCTTTTAATATATTAATTACCTTGGGTGGAAGTCATATATCTGTTAAAAAACCTGAGATCACCCACACATCTTTTATTGTTACAAGAACTTCTCTACATTCTATTCCCTTCTGTGCTCAGGCATCTGTCAGAGACCTCAGTCTGCTCCAATAATTTTTAAAGTACAATAAATTAAAAAATTTAAATTTAAAAAGTAGATTGCCACTTTTTGACTGTAGTACTTTTTCTACATCAAAAGACCATTCTTTGAGTGAAATGAACAGAGAAGAGTTCCATGACACGCCTTCCCCAAATAAAAACTGAATCTCTAAGCTTTTCTCATTAACCAAAAGAGGTTTTAATTTTAAACCTTGGAGACAGTAAGAAATACTTAAATCCAGCCTCTTTTCCTGATTTCCTCTGGGATTTAAGGCAGGCTGTGTAATCCAGATGCTCTAATTAGCACAGCATACTGCAGTTTTGCTTATAAGAAGAAAGAAATTAAAACTTTATTCTGTTTCTCAGTAAACTGTATTCTCCAAATAAAATAAATTCTCGGAAGAGTAGTAAAGATAGAATGCATTTCACATAACTTTAGCTTGACAACGACAGGAAAAATGTTTCCACCCTTTAATAATTTACCAGCTAGACTTTTCATTTATACTAATTTTCTGTTAATTTCAATCAAATAGACATGGAAACACTTGACAAATTGTATTAGTAAATGAAAGGTCTAAAAGAAATAGGTCACATACATGGAAATATTTCCATTTAGGAAAATAAGAATAACTATATAATATTTGCTTCTCCAGCCCATTCAGCTCATAGCACACTACTGGTGTTTTCTTTGATATTCCTGATGTAGACCAATGTTTTTAATCAATCTAGATTTGGATGTACACCTCATACTCCAGAGGCTGAAGTGGTTTTGAAAATTAAACTGTAACTTAATGTGCACACAATAGTTTCTATTCAACTAATTCAAACTCAAACCATATTAATTCTGGAATGCAAAATAAGTCTATTATTATTCATAGAGGTTTAGACATTATTGAGTGTTGACCCTGGCTGGACTACACCTGCTCACCCAAAGCTGCTCTATCACTCCCTTCCCCAGCTGCACAGGGGACATGAAGAAAGAAAGACTTGTGGATCAACAAAAGGTCAGGGAGATCATCACCAGCTACCATCATAGACAAAATGGACTCAGCCTAGGGAAATTAGTTTAATTTACTACCAGGCAAATTTAAAAAAGACCTTCCCTCCCCTCTGCCCCCCTCCCCTTCCTGGCTCAGCTTCACTCCTGGTGTCTCTTACCTCCTCCCCTCCAGTGGTATGGCAGGACAGGGAATGGGAGCTGTGGTCAGTTCATCACACATTGTTCCTGCCACTCCTTTCTCTGAGGGAAGAGGACTCCTCACACTCTTCCCCCTGCTCCAGTGCGGGTCCCTTGCACAGGAGACAATCCTTCATGAGCAGAGTGCTCCATGTGGCATGGCAGGTGGATATCTGCTCCACATGGGCTGCAGATACGGTTCCACCTCCGGGGGAATCTTGGCACCTGAAGCACCTCCCTCCCCTCTTTCTGCACTGGCCAGGGTTTGCAGGGCTGTTTCTCTCATTCATTCTCACTCCATCCTTGGGCTGCAGGTGTTTCTGCACAGTAAATTTACCCCTTCCTAAACACATTATCCCAGAGGTGCCACCAGCATCAGGCCAGCTGAGCTGCTGGGCTCAGCTCTGGCCAGTGGCAGTATGTTGGAACCAGATGCCATTGGCTCTGTCAGACATGGGAGAAGTTTCTGGAAGCCACCGCTGTATCCTCACTGCTGCCAAAATTTTGCTACACAAATGGAATACAAAATCCTCATATATTCACATACTCATGTACATTTCTGAAGATAAAAAAAATATTACTTGCAGAGGAGATGCAAAAGGCAGAGACTTCAGCCTCAAGGATACATTCACCTGATGGTGCTGGGTAACAACCACCATGGAAGAGTACAAAAAGACATTTCTCTACAGTACTGGAAGAGCAGTGGCTCACAATGCTTTTCTCACATTCTTTGTGTATGCACACACACAAGAATATACACATTTAAATCCACAATGAGGTGGGGTGAGATAATCTTTTCCCATTCTTCTCTTGCTCCTCCTGAGCAAGAAGAATGAAAGTGTTCTGATAATATAATTTGAAAATATGAATTATTGCTTTCAAATCAAATGCAATTAAAATACTTTTTCATCAATCATCTAGAAATAGTTGTTAAATAAAGCCTACAAGTGAAAGACACATTAAACATTCAGCCAAATGGCAAGTTGTGCCCTCAAAAAAACAAGAAAGAGTCAAAGTGAATTTATAGAGCCTGAAGCAAGGTACCTCTCAGGCTTCTTGACACTGCCTAATGGGTAGGGATGTCCAGCTGCTGCCTGCTACCTGCACCAACACCTTCCTTCCTTTCTCCATTGTACCTGCTATTCTTTACCAGTCTTTTCAGATGGGAAAACCTGAACTCTCCTGGTGCTTTTCCAGGAGGTTTGGCTGGACCCATGGTCTGCCTGTCCGTGCTGACACTGAGCTCAAGCACCACCCCAAATGCCAAGGTGTTCATACACGCTCTGGTTTTGTGGCTGGCATCAGCCAGCTGGTCCCAGCAGGCAGGGCATCCCTGAAGCACAGAGGACTAGCTCAGTTAGGGATAGTGTGTTTCAGAGGGCTGCAGAAAAACTCACACTTAGACCATCACCAAAGGGAATGAAGGCTCAGCCACCATGTGCTTGGAAGCAGGTCAGCAAAGAGCCTGCCAAGGACAACAAAAATAGAGAGACCTGCCTGCAACCTCTTCCTCTATGAGCACTTTTCCATACTTTCATCTCTACCACTGAGAGCAGTGCCAGCCATCTACTGTCCAGAAACTGGGAAGAAATATTCCCCATCTTTCCCACTGGAGCCAACAGCAGGCCCTGTAAGCCTAAAAGCTGGGTGTAAAAAGTTGGGAAGAACAAGGCTTAAGTTAGCATTTCTACTCCCAGAGCTGTTTCCCAGTTCAAATTGCATTAAATTTTACACTAAATCTAAAGCCTGAGATTGCCATGGCCTAGAAAACTTGAGTTTGAGTAATATTCTAACTGATCTAGAATACTTTCATTCCAAAAGCGACTGAAATTTATTATCAGAATGGATATTTTATTAGCTTTATAGGTGCTACCACATTAATGCATGCCAGGAGGGAAGCCCAAATAACTAAAATTTTATGATATAAAATTAGTAGAAACTCAATTATGAAGCACTTCATGAACAGAAGAAAACAAATAACACAGAAAAATAGCATTAGCATCCTGATAGCAAAACAGTAGTTTATTTAACATTCATTACTCTATTAATGATATAACATGGCAAATGTCAGTCTCCCAAGTAATTTGATTTAGACTGATCTAATAAATTATTTGTCAGTGTAAGATTGTTTCTTAATTCATAAGCAATTCCTCAGGTATTTATGAAATAACCCTACTGAGATGAGTGGAAGCAGGAGTAATCTTAGCTGACTATATAATCTTTATTGCAAGAAATATGCATCCTGTATCACAAAGACAGGATAAAGATAGGAGCAACCTTACATTAGTTATGAAGCTTTCTAAACCGGTATTTTTAAAAATCTATGCCAAGAACATAAGGATTCTTCTGTACCACTAGGAAGGAATAAAAAAGATAAAAAGATAAAAATCACAATCTATTAAAGATTAACAACATTTGACTATCATTTAACCACTATTTAATTACCAGACACAGTTGACCAATAAACAAATGTCTGTGCAAGGAAGAGAAGCACGAATTGAAGTGGTAACTATCATCTAAATGCCACTCCTACAATAAAATTAAACACAATGAAATTAATATCAAATATATAGATTTGTGATTCTTCTCACTTAACTCCTTTGTTGATGCTTTTGCTATATATCCTTCTAATAAGTATGGATATTATAAATAAGGGAAATAAATCAATCCTTTTGTTTATACTACAGTAATACAAAATATCACCATCCTTTGGATGTCACATCAAAATAAAGCAGAACACCAGAAATTCCAAGCCTCACTGTATATTTTTTAAATCTTTTCTCTGTTCTCTCTCCCTCTATTCAATAGGAAAATGCATGAGAAAATATGACCAACATCATCATTCATTTTCAGCTGACCAGTTCTGATCTTTTTGGCTACTAAAGCCTGACCTAAATCCCACCAAATCAATCTGTCCAATCACATGCAGTGGGGCTTCACGTATTGACCGTTTGTCTTGGTTTGAAAAACAAGTGTCTGCTAAGGAAGACAGGAGCCTCTCTTGAAATGGAAAATGTAACCCCCCTCCTTCCAAATTACTATAATTTTGAAATTAAGGATTAATTAAGAATTTTAAGAATTCGAGAAATTAAGGATTTTAGGCAAAGATATGGCAATAGTTCTTTACTAGGAAAATTAAAATAAAAATACAGCAATACAAAAAAAACCCAAAACATTGACAGAGTCAGAATATAACCTGACACTTCATCAGTCACAGGGTTGGTAGCAGTCCCATTAAATGGTGGCTGCACCCTCCTGCAGTGACAGATGTGGTTCTATTGAAGCAGTGGTCCTGTAGAAGGGTGTACTTTTCCTCTGAAGGTCCAGTGATGATGTGGAAAAGTCTGTTTTTCCTCTGGAATCCAGTGGAAAAAGGCTGCCTTGGTGTTCCAAATCTCAGATTTTATCTAGATTGGAAATGTTTGGCTCCTCCCGCTGTGTGGAGCATCTCATAGGGGGGATGATGTAATTTTATCAGTCATGCACTGGGACTCAATGGCCCATTAACAGAAGATATCTCCCTGGAGGGAGGATGGGCTGTGGAAAAGATAAAGAACACTGCCCCACCTGGTTCTAACAGATGGTGACAGAATATATACTTCTGGTTATGTCCTGCTTAAGCCAAGACACTGTTTCATTCTGCAGTGGTTAAACTGTTTATACATGAGCTAACAGAAAATCACAGTCTTAACTCTCATCATTTGCGAAATTTTCTGCTCTTAAATGCACTTGTTCTGCTGATAAGATTTATTTGATGACATCACACAGCAGCTAATGGAGTACTAGAAATGGCAACTTTCTCATTTCCTTATTGATTTTCCCTCTTTCAGCTCTCAAGCAAGTGCTTCTCAACATGCTGAACTTCCCTATTTGGAAAGTCAATTGCCATCTACTTTCTCCTAATGTTAAAGCACTAATAGATCAGACAGGAAGGAAGAAAAACAGCAATTTTGGTGTTTTCCTTTATTATAAAACATCTTGATAAATAATAGTGTTGGCAAAGACATGATCAAAAACAGAACCCAATTTCTAGTCCTTTTTAGGCAAGATTTATTGAATATCCCTCATTTACTTCATACATATCAAGATTCATTAGTCACAGCACTGGTATCTAACTGTGCTGCTCTAATATTATGTGTGCATGCATTGCTACTCCAGACAGGTAAAATGAGAACTTGCAGAAATCAATCTAGAACATCCCTTTTCTCCTTTCAATTCCTGACCTGATAAAGCTACACAATTTCTCTTGTAAACGTGCATTCACTGTGCAATATTGAGCAAAGAATGCCAAGGCAAATGTAACTCAAGGTACTTTTAATCTAAATGCCAGCACTAAGTGTTTTATCAATTGATATAAATAACCCTCAAGAGCAGGAATAGATTTTTAAATTTTAAGAGTACTGCAAATTGGACAAAACAACACATTTTATGTATAGGCTCAAAATCAACTTCATATCTATGGAAAAATTTCAGATACAAATAGCATATTTTTATTGTCAGAAGCTAGATATGAAAGTATTTCTTGTTCCATAGGGAAAAAAATTATGCTAGCGTAAAGAGAAAAATTATTATCTTAGAAAGGGTATATGTTTTTGCCTACACGATTATATTGCTGCATTAATGATTAGAAATACTTGGGTCTCAAAGTAAGCATATTTCATAATGAAGTTAATTACTCATGTCATGGAGAGTGCTGGTTACCCACATATCCAAACCCTCTGTATTCTGCTGTTTAATCAATGTTTTATTTACTTAGAGAAGTGAAGAAAATATTCAGGATGACACAAATGCATTAGCCTCCCTTGCCTCCCCAGGTTTTCACTTATCTCTAAAATGATTAAACATAACAGTCAAGTTAGATTCACACAAGTCTAACTGACCATAATCTAATCTTGCAATTGTTAGCCTGAACAAAGCCTTCCAAACTTTCTTCTGCACCAATAAAAGGTGGAACAGTACCAGGTTTTGTGCAAACTAACATAAATTTGGGGATGTCTTACACACACAGGTGCCAAATGATAGTTTTGGGAGGCCAATTACTGCAGGCTCCCCATTTTGAAGCTTTGGCTGGCAGAGACCAAACTGAGCTCGCATGGTATGAAAAATGCACCATCTATTACAATATTTACAAAGGATTTCCTGACACAGGGCTCCCTTTCCCCTTCCATAAAGCAGATGCTGCTGCCTGAAAGCTGAGGCCAGTAATGGAAAAAAAACACTACCACTGAAAGCAGCCCAACACCTGAGCAAACTGGCAAAGAGACTGCAAGGATCTGATCATCCTCATTGAAAATTCACTGTATCTTGAATGATAAAGATTATTTTAACCTTTCATTAAAAGCTTTTCTGAGGCAGCATGATCACACTGTTGCTTCTTATGGGCAGCTGATACTAATTATCATCAAGGAACTATTTAAGAGGCATTGCAGCACATTTGCTATTGAAAAACACGACCTCTGATGACAAGTAACTGTAATTACATATTTTAGCTTGATTTCAGGGCTGAACAAAAGAGAAACTTATGATAAACTCCCATGCTGCCAAACAAGCTATACAATATAGCATTAGTGAAAGTAAAACTGGTATAGTTCAAGTGGGGCAAAGTCTTTGGAAAGAGTGCTGAGCTTTCCAAACAGTAGCAGCTTGTGTTCTTTGTGCCTCATGTCTAATCAGTAATTTGTGGGCTTGGTGCTTTCCTGACAGCTGGTATATGGACACAAGATCAAAAACTGTAGGTGTAAACAACATAAGATTTGTTAGAAATGAGATTCCAGCAAAACTACCTCTGCAAAAGGAGAACTAAAAGCTTATACTGCAGTTTCTGTTTGGAAGGCAAATTCTGCTGAATCTGCATGAATTTATTAAATCCATACTACAGAATATAGATTTATACATCATGCATTCTTTACATATTTCCTAATTAAATATCCTCTTCCAAGTGTACAATGAATCTCTGTCATCAAACAAATTTTCTTTTATGCTGCTTGGAAAATAGCTTGAGAATCTTCTGTAGTTCAAATCTTGGCCTTAGACTTTCAGGTAAGGAAGGTCTGCTGTTTTTTTTAAGTTTTGGTCCAACAAAATAACAAAATAACAGAGAAAAAGCATAGACGGGCAGACACAGAAAAAAACCAAAAAACCATCAAAAACCAAAACCAGAGGAATATAGCAGACCATACCCAAGTTCTGCATGTGGTTATTAGCATGGTGCACAACACAACAGCACCAGAAGAAAGCAATAATGATGTCTAGTCCACAGGATGTAAAGGGAAATCTTGAAGTTACACATCTGCTCAATAATCACACTAGTTAGGTGGAAGTTGCAAAGCTCAGAACAGGGGAACAGGAACCTGCTGAGATTGCTTTGATGATTCCTTAATTTCAAAATGTCAGCAGAGCTGTTTTCAATCAAATATCTGGCAATGCACTCCCACCTGATCTCATGGGTTGCAATACAATGAGCACAGTTAATCCACCCAGTACTGTTCCTGTAACAGCACTTGGCTTCAGTATTCAGGAGTGACAGTTCAGATGTCACCACACTTCTCCCACCAACCCCTCTGCAACTTTCTGAACCAATATCAGTAACAGTTTTCCATGTCAGCTTTTTTCTTAATTCTAGCAGTTCAATAAACACTGCAAACACTCAAAAAATTCTAAAATTTTCTGTCTTTCTATTGATAACTCCTCAGAATCTCAGTCTCACTGTTCTATATTTTCCTATAGTCTTAGGCTCAGTGTGTGTGATTTCATGTGGAAGTAGTTGAAAATATCAACCTCATTAGAAGAAAAAAAAAATTGTTTAAACCAGACACACCAGAAGAACATTTCTGCTTGTCATACACCACTCAAATTCTTATTCTCCATGAGCACAAGAGGACAGGCAGCTCATAGCAAATGGGAAGTCAGCCAGGCAGACAGCTCATGTAGTGCTGAACACAGCAGTCCACACACCATGCTCAGTTAGTCTCAAGCCTTGCCCAACAATGAAATTCTTCTAAGTTTTCCATACAATACAAATGTACAACTAGTTTATCATTTTGTTCTTAAGGTTTGGATTTTAGGAATGTGAGCAGTCCTACATCTGCAGGAGGCACATGTGGACTACAGACATATGAACTACATACACACAGCATGCATACATATATATTTTCAATAAGAAAGTGCAAAAGAAAGATCATTCCCCATATCTACAATAACTATAACCTGGTCCTGCACTGAATCTGAGTAATACAGGTTTGCTCATGAATGTTCAGAGACATTAATTTTAGAGATACATAATTGCTAATGTAACTGAATTTTCAATCTTTCAATATGCATTGCTATAAACACTTATCACCAATAAGTTTTCATGTCTATAATACCAAACTATATTTTGGCTTGTAACAAAAACACTTACTGTCTTAGTATCCTGTCCCTATGTTTTGTGAAGCAAGATGAAATTAAGAGTTCCATGCTAAATATTCTAAAACTTATGTAGAAATAATTTATTTTGCAAATAATACCAGCTAATACAATTTTTTTTTGAATCTTCGATTACAATGTTGAAAACAAATGATTGTAATAATATGGATTTTTCTCTGCTCTATTAGATACTGGTAAAATTACTCCTTTATGAAACCTTGCTTAATATTATTGATATGAAATTATAATGAAGTTTCCCAAGTACTAAGCAGACACATGGAATCAATAGAACAGAGCAACCCTGAATATGGCATTCATCAATTTAATCAGCCTTTCGTTGTTGTGTTTTATGAATCTACACTTCTCCATTAATTTCTTCTTCATTTAGAATTCTTAATTGTCATAAACATTTCTCAATAAGCTGAAGAGAAAATTCATTTACATGTTTAAGGACCTTCCCACTTGCATCAGAAATCTAGAATCCCATTCACCCTTGTAACCTTTAAATTACATTTCTCCCATACCACACCATCTGGCAGATGTCAGTCTTGGCTCAAGATGAAAGCAGAGATGCGTAAAGCACAGGTGAAATATTTTGACAGGTCTGTCCATAAAAGATTACATGGTATCTACCTCACTGGAGCCAGCACTGTTAGGGTACCAAACACTGAGCTGCATCCATGCTTCCCATAAAAGTGTTTTGAGGCTAGCACAGAGTCTGATGGATTTAAAAAATAAACTTCTGATTCTCAATGGCAATTGCATATTCCCCCACTGAGAATTCAGTCCAGCTCTGGACTGGAAGGGCACAGTTTTACAAGTTATAAGTCTGTTCTTCCAACACTGATAGGGAAATGTGTTCATTACACCACCTCCAAATTTTCTTTATCCTTTGCCACTGAAGCTGCTAAAGCCAAGTTCACCGTCATAAATAAGAAATACAAATTCTGTGCCTAATATCTATATTCAAGCTTATCACACCCACATGCCCTATAATCAAACATTGCAAAATGACCATGAAAAGATTATCAGAAACCAGAGATGTGCACAGAGCTCTGCACCTTTACTTGGCCCCAATCCTTCTTAAATAGATTTTGTGCTTCTTTTCTAAAGTAGTTTTTGGTATTTTGGGCTAAATGAAGGTTTTGGTTTTACTCCTACCTCCATCTGACACCTATAAAGAGCCAGTAGCTGTGACTTATTGGAGAATATTCATATGAATTCTACACTGCTAACAGGAGAGGAGTAATATTTTAGACAAATGTATTAGAAATTACTCAAGAAGAAATTAATAAGACAATTTATTCTTCCTTATGGCAGAAAAAAAAAAGAGAACAGCAGACCTTAAAATCTGTTCTCTGCCATTCTGCAACATTTACAATGTAAAAAAAAAAATCTTTTTTTTATAGAATTTATTTCATGCAGTGGGTATTTCATACATGGTATCTATTTCTGAGTCTCTGAATCAAAAGATTATTCTTATGCTTAAAGATGTCAGTCCAATGGTGCTATTTGCAATGAAACAAACCTCCAACTAATAACTAATAGCCAAGTCTAAGCCCCCTCCTAAGCATTGTAAGAACTAACCATTCTTTTTTAAGTGCATCCCTGTATGAATGAAGATTATTTGAAACATTTACAGCAGACAGCTCAGCATCTTATGGCTGAATTCATGATTGCAAATAACTGGTAAAAGAATATAACATGCAGTTGAAAGTAATTCAGGGCACCTCCTTGGTCCAATCCAAACCATTTTATGACTATGAACAGGTAATCAGAAAAATGGTCTGTAACATCTTCATAATTAGGATATTATTTGATCATAAGCATTCCTTATGAGCTTACAGCACATTTTCTTTGCAACTTAAAACTGTCAGTAACTCCTACTGAGAAACAAATCACAATTTGATTTAGAGCTTGATTAAGCATTTAACTACCAAGCCGCAAAACATAAAAAATACTCAGTGTTCAAAAAATTAAGACCACACAACATCATGGAAAAAGAAGGAAAAAAGTAGGAGAGCAAAGAATACTTTTCACGTGCAAATGGTAAGAGGGAAAATGTTACATAATTTCTGTGGTTTGCTATAACCATTTGGCTCATGACATTCATAGAGCTACACCCTCAGAAATCACAAATATTGGCAACATGTTAGGAAGGTTTAGAAACATGTCCTTATGTATAGAAATGTGGCTGTTGTCTCCACCATTTCTAGGCATCCAGTGACTGAGACACAACTCAGAGTACTTCCTTCACTGATAGAGAACAGCCAATCAATACACACGCCTGAGAAAATAAAAGCCAAGAAAATATTCTAAAACATATTTAATTAAAGGATATATTAGGCAATCAGTTTTTAAATAAAAATATTTATTCAAAGAAGAACTTCTGAATTTGCAGGTTATGCTTCACATTTCTTTTGAATTAAAAGAAACTTGCATTTTTCTAAGGAGTACACAAAATGGTTTTACCCCAACTCAATACTTTATTGGGTCTCAGTCTTATCTCTCCTTCACCCAGCACACATTTATTTTCTGAAACTGAGTTTGTCTATGTGAAGTTCTTCAGGAAAATATAATTAGATAATGCATAATTACATTTATATAATTTAATATAATTAAATTTCTATCAACTCATTTATGGGATAATATGGCCCTCACACTGCAGAATCAATGCAGCTCACAAATTAGTACTGGATTTCATCTCTGCAATGCCTCAGCAAAGCATTATACACAGGAGAAGCTGAAGGAAAGTGTCACTTAAATTACTTGCTGCAGCAGCACAGAAAGTCTGTAATTGATCCACAAATGTAATTGGAATCCTGAGTCAATATTCACTGTCCAAACCTCAAATAAGTATTTCTTTCACAGTAGATAAAACAGGAATTTGGCCATTGGATCCACTTGCCACCATATCAAACATGAAATCTCTCACAACATAGCTCCTCCTCACTAGGGCATTCCTATAAGATTGTATCCTACTGTTTGCCTTACTCCAGATAAAATAACAATTAAAAATAGCAATTATTTTGGAAAACTGCTATTTATCAGTGAAATCTTTACAGTTTTAAAGAATCAGAGATCTCTTTATGAGCTGCTGTCAACAAATGAGTTGCTGACAATGTTAGCTGAATTATTGCTGTTTCATAATTACTTCTAGTTTGATCAAATTTCCATTTAAATTTAGATCCATCAAGGAGGCCTGAATACACTTAATCCTTATCAAAATTTTCTGACATCACTAGTTAATTAACATACATAATCTATTACCTTCAAGCATCTTGAAATTGTTAAAAATTTATAAAATCTATGCATAAAAATTTTTATCTTCTGATTGTCAACTGAAAATTCTCAATAAAGATGCCAGAACAGAAAGAACATCAGCTTAAAAACACAACTCACTCTGAAAAATTACTAAACTTACTACAGAAAGAAGTAAGAAATAACGAAATTTAATTTACAGGAAAGTCAGATTATCTTTAGCCCTTTATAAGACACTCATAAGTCTTCAGCAGACCTAAATAAAAAATAAAAAATCTCAAAACAAAGCCAAATCAAAAAAAGACAATATAATATATCCAGTGATAGCTCAGAATGCTTTTAAAGACTTCCTGAGTAGTTTCTATAAAAATCAAAGCTCCTCAAACAGAAGAGCTCAAACTTCTGGGAAAAGATAGCTATAACAACCAAGGAAAATGTGAAATACTTTAGCCTTTAAAAGGTCACCTCAGATAAACAGATTTCCATGCATGTTTGGAGTAGCTGATATTTAAAAAACCTGGGCAGAAACAAGATGGCAAAAATGCTAGGACAACTCCTAACATATTACTGTCTATTGAGAAGGACAAGCTGAAGTGTCATAACCTTGATCAAAACATTTTCATCAAAGTTTGCAGGCTGGTATTCTGGATTATTCAACAGTGACTAATTCTCCTCGAGGGTTTCCAGTTCTAGAACACAAGAAATGTGTTCATTTCTCATGCTTAGAAAACACAGAAATTTCATATGCTTAGAAAACACAGAAGAGCCCTTAGTCTGTATACTAAGCACTTCATCTTCCCAATTACAGATGATTTTATATATAAAAGGATGGAGCTGAAGGCCATGCAATTTCCTCCTGCTTGACATCCCTTGGTAATTAGGTACCAGGCTGACACCCCTGTAATATTTCCTGATAATATGCTAATATTTGGGTCTTTGGCCTCAATGATATTCTGAAATAAAAACAGTTTGAAGACTGCCAGCAAGTTGTGGCATGGATCTCCTAACTGTAAACTCTGCTTCAACAGAATTTTTGTTATCCTCTGAGTATATTTTACAATGTATGACAAAGTGGTGTCAATGTTGGTTCCTAGTTATATAAACAGGACTTGAGGTTTTTTATGTCATACTTAAATATGGATACATATAAAAATGAATCAAATATACTTTCATGCTTTGTTTTTCCTACATTAGAAAGGAAAGTTATTGGTGTCCCTGTAAAATGAAACTGATTATGGTTTTTTGCCACCTTTCTTTCAATTCTGCTTTATGCCCATTTTTCATTCTAAAGGGTGACTATAAAATGGCTACTCAGTGCTTATATCACAAAATTTATGTAAAGAAAACACTATAAGGCTGATACCTCCTAGGGCTGCATTTGCATTTTCATGGGTACATAAATAGCTTGAATAATTTAAAAGTATATCTTTTTATCTTGTCTAACCATTGCAGCATAATTCAGGAATTTTTAAGTGCAGGGTCATCAAGGCTTTTTAGTCTGGTAATGGATTGCTGGGGTTGATTTTGGAGAGAGGATTGTGGGGTTTTTCCTAATAGTTCTTAGAATTATCCAATTTTGTCTGCACCATGCTCTAATTTTTGCCTAATTAAGAAGAATAGCTTTGACATCTAGACCACTAATTCCAGCCTGGGAAGCACCAGCAGCAGCCATAGCAATCAAATCACATTGCCTCCTTTTCAGACCTTCTTCATTGATCTGAATCACATTCTTGCAGCAATACCTTTACAGATGGGATCTCTTTAGTTTTGGGCTGGTGCATTTGGTATTACTGAAAGGCTCATTTCTGTCTGCCAGTGGCATCAAGCACGAAGACAAAGCACCAGGCACAAACAGCACTCCTGCAGTAAGCACAAAGATGCATTGAAAAACTCAGGATTGCAAGGCAGATAAAAAAGCTGCAATCAGCAATCAGAACTTGAGACAAAGTTTGTATGTGTGAAACATTTAGATTGCACCATGGAAGCTGAATTTCATTTATCCCATGCCCAGTGCACCGGCAAATTGTCACACTGGGATAAAAAAAACATGGATTTGAATTGTTTAGCCATTCTAATTCCTTCCTGTAAAATGAAGTCTTTCAAAATTGACATTTCTTAAGTGTTTTTGATAAACATATCCCTTGCTTATCTCTAGGTCTCTTTCTATGTGACAACGCATAGCATTCAAATAGACACAAATTAATGTTATTGCCTTGACAGAGAGTATGGAAAGAGCACAGAGAACCTGATATGACATTGCTCGAGATTCAACAACTTTCCACTGCAAAAACAAGCAGCAAATAAGTATTTGCAGGTGGCCAGACAATGTGATCCTGCAAAGGCACAATCAAACCCCATTACCATCCCTGTGGTTCAGGTACACTCCCTTTGCACCCACCCACAGGGTTTGTGCAGCCTCACACCATCCCAGCACCTCAGAACAAAACTTTGCTTCAGTTTCAGGGAAATAAGCAAGAGAGATTAAAGGGAGATGGAAACTGTTCAAATCAATCGTTTTAACAAAGCTCTTTAGTAAAATAGAGGGTATTTTAAAACACTAAGAAAGATGAAAAAATAACTTTCTATGCATATTATAGAAATATTGTTTGATTTTAACAAATTATACATGGACATTTCCAAGTTTAATTTAAGAGATTTTACCAAATACTTAATCTGAGGGAGGAAATTTGCATAATCTCCAACAGAAAGACTCAAGTTTTACATTTCCCAGCTATAGTTACTTATCATTCCTCAAAAAAGAAGTTTCTCAGTTTTGAAAATATTTAAACTCACTAATTTTTGAGAAAATTAAAATAATGTCTAATTTGTCAAAAATATTTTTTCTTAAATGGGAAATTAGTCCCCTTTTTTAAATGTTCCAAATTTAACTTTTTTTTCATCTGTTTATTCAAGTATGAGCATTCTGCTCTGAGTAAAAACAAAAACCAAAGAGAACAGAAAACACTGAATTAAAAACAAAGAAAACTTTAAAAATTTTTTTTAAATGGGAACAGAAATCAAAAATAATTAACTTTGTTCCATTGTCATTTCACCTACATATTAAAAAAAAAAAAAAAAAAAAAAAGTCAGATTTCTGCTATGCTAGAAAAGTGAGGTTTTCAAATCAATGAAAGGTTTTAGGAAATCTGTGGAAGAAACATGAACAATACTCCCTAAACCACAAAACCTACCAAATAGGAACAGATACTGTGGCCTCTTTTCTCATATTCAAAGATGACAAGTTTACTTCCTAAAAACCTTCCATGAGACAAGAGAAATATAAACAGTAGGGGCACAATTCTGCATCTCTAAAAGAGGAGAATATGCAGTACAGGCAAAATTAAAGGAAGATCATAGAAACAAAATTATTTATGCTATACATGTGCATAATGGGTTCATATAGAAAATACTTTTTCTTTTCCCATTGTTTTGGACCTGCTGTGATCCTCAGAATATTTTAGAGTTATCCAGGTGAAAATGCAACAATGCACATAGCTGAATGCTTTCCACTGTCACTCAGTAAAACACCTGGAATGCACAATATGTACTTTTGCAAATTTCCTTCTGTTTAACTATTATATTGGCACATTTAGAAATGGCAGAAGGATTATGAAGCAAATAATGGCCCAGTGCTCCATTTTCTTCAAAAACATCTTGTCTACCCAAGGGGCTTGATTATTTACTGCATTTCATTTCTCATTGCTCCTAGATGCTGGATCAAGAATTGAATCACTTTGCCTGACCACTTCATTATGTTACACTATTTAAAACTTTGGGAGAGCTTCAGACTAAAACAGACAAAATAGGCAACAACAACAGCAAAAACCATTTCATGTTATTCCTTTAGGAACACTTGATCAAAGGAAAAAGAACAAAGGAAAAAACAAAAGGAAAAAAATGGGGGTGGGGAACAAAAGCAAAATCCCCTCAGAGCTACAGAGTTGTTTTTACTTAAATGAAAATGGACATTTAATATTTGCTTTAGTCACGTTTTCTCTTCTCATAGTTTTATCATCACATTTCATGACTTTTCAGAGTAGCAAACAATTATTATCCCATAGGAAACAGTAATTTAGATGGTGTTTTGACATTAAGATATAACATTTAAGATATATTAAAGTACCCAATAGGCATAATTAGAGCAAAAAAATGCACTCAAACGAATAACCAGAGAGCATTTGTGCATTGATATTTGAAGAAATAAAGTCTTAACCACAAGAGGTTGAAAATAATTAAACAGAAAAATCCCAGGCAAACTCCTAACTGAGTTTGGTCAAAGAAATTACTTGGGTCTTATGATTGGAAGTACCTAACTTAACCTAGACCTCAGAAAAAGTGATACATTTCCTCATGACATATCAGAAGTTAAATAATTTACTAAAAACCTGACTTGCTGAATTAGTGGGTATATTGGAAAATAAAGCTCATTGGCATTAGGAGGAAAATACAACACAGGCATGGGATAAATTTTGAGAAGACAAAGGGTCTGACTCATCAGTTCAGAAGTTCACCTCTAAGTCCTGTGATCTCACCTGATGCAATAACTGGTGTCAACTTTCCCAGCAAATTTTATCTCTTAAAGCTGCTTTACTGCATACAGAGCATATGGGCATCTGACCTAAGGAAATATAAAGGCAAAACTAAAATAAAAATCAAAGTTTGACACAAGATTCTCAAAATGAAATTATTTTATGAGTCAGTAAAAGGTCAGTCCTGTTGTGAATAATTAGGATCATGATATAATTACCCTTACAGGATCAGACCATCTGTTCATAAGAGTCCTTACAGCTATTCTAAAGAAACACTGTTTTCAATACTTATATTTTTCACCAGCCTGGGTCTAATTCCAGCAGAGTGTCTCCCCTCTAGCTCACTCTATCACAGTGCACGGGGGGCTTTGCCAAACAGGGGGGCCCCAGCAGGAGCCCCCAGTTCCCAGAGCAGCAGGGGATGGAGCTGGACAGGACAGGAGCAGCCAAGTCCCACACATGGGCTCTGGGGCAGAGCCTGCTGAGGAGCAGCTGAGGGAGCTGGGGGTTCATCCTGAAGAGAAAGAGGCTCAGGGGATGTTATCACTCTCCAGAACTCCTTGAAAGTAGGTTGTAAACAGGTGGGGATCAGGCTCTTCTCCCAAACAGGACCTGCAGAAACATGCTCGAGTTGTGCCAGGGGAGATTCAGACTGAATATTAGAAAACATTCTTCCACTGAAAGGGTTGTCAAGCACTGGAATAGGATGTCCAAGGAATTGGTTGAGTCACTGTCCCTGGAGATACTTAAAGGATGTGTAGATGTGGGGCTTGGGGTTTGGTGGTAGAGTTGGCAGTGCTGGTTAACAGTTGGACTTGATATTTCGAGTTTTTTCCAATTTGAACAGTTCTATGAAATATTAAGCACATAGTCAAATTAAAATGTCACCAGCATATTAAAAGACTGAATAAAACACAAAAAGAAAATAAACCTGCAGTTCACTTGGTCAAATTAAACAGCAAAACAAAAAAATGGACAACAGCTATAAATAAAGCTACGAAATTATTAATCTGCATAGCTCTGAGTTACACATATCATATTTTTGTAGTCTGAGATCCTCTACATTTTTCAAAGTTTAAGTCAAAGATATTTTAAAGTTCCTTTTTCATCTGTGATACTGTATGCTAATATGTTAATATATTTTTGCTAAACCAAGATTAAGTAAAATGATTTATGATAATGAACACTTCTAAGTCTATTTTGATGAATCATTATGCAGTTTCCCAAGACAGCTTTATTTATAATACAGGACAGTTATGCCAGGTTTTGTCATATTGATTCCTTCTACTGGCTATGACAAGCAAGCAGAAGCAAGTAGTTTCAGTGAGATTCATTTAGCACAGGAGATTTCCATTGTGATGAATGCATTATTACTAAAAAAAGATCATTAAGGGGTGGGGTTTTTCTTAAATATTGTACAATAAGCTACTAACTCACTGCAACAACTTTATAAAGAAATTCTTGTTTACTTTCTTACAATCTATACAATTCACATTTATCTAGGCTGGGGAGAAATCTTTAGGGTCTTGTCAGATTTGAAGGATATACTTTAAAGATACCCACTTCTTTTTTCCCCCTATTTCATGTCTTTGATCTTATGATGCTAAATTTGTCATTTTATGACCCCTGAATTTCCATATTTCTGCTTCAAAAAAAGCTCACACTAAAAGCAAGCTTAACTATTTAATGCATCTTTTAGACAGACTATCCACACCTAATGATCACTAAATTTACCATGAATCTTATGCTCCAAAATTTTTCCTTCTCCCTCTCCAAAGGAAGTTAAAGGTTAAGAGCTAAGATTTTTTTTCACATTAGAAATCCACATGGATGAGAGTTGCACACCTACAATATATCTCCTTTTATAAGGATTAAAAAGTAGAAAATACTAATTTCAGGTTTTCTATAGCAAAATGTGTCAATTGGTACAGCAGAGTATTGTCATAGATGTTATTGCTACTCTCCCAATCTTCTTCCAGTTATTTCAATAGATATGCCCTGCACTGCCAATGTTATTAGTGATCATCTAATTAATTTAAAGTGTATGAACATTGAGCGTTTTGGGTACAGAAAGGAAACTAAAACCACCCAGAGGAGTGGCTGTTGAGGTCATCAGGGTGTATCAGTTTTCTTCTTCTGAATTTAAGCACCTGCTACACATCAGTTTGTCTAAGAGCAGTTAGAAAAGGTTTTATTTAATCTAAACTTTTCAAACATAATTAATACTGTACTGAAGGAGCCTTCCTTCCTCTCCCCATAGGAGAGAAATACTGGTTGCTTGTAGATTAAGACTTAATGATTTCTAAATACTTTCAGATATTAAGTACATTTCAAGAGAACTGCTTCACATTGTTTTCATCTTGGAATCTGTGCAATAGAAGGAGAAGGAAATTAAATTTTGCAGCTACACAGAGTATTTGTGTTAGTTATGAAAGTCTACCAAAATAAAATAGCACTTCAATTATATTAAAATAATTTTCAATATAAGAAAATGTCACTGTAGAGACAGGGAAGACACCTTTTCTTCATGCAGCAATAGCCTATCTTTACTGTTCACAACTCACATTTACATGGTTTTCTGAAAGCATCGTGTTTAATTCTAATTGGTTAGTAACTTGCTCCTACCCAATTCATTGGTTAGTAGATGTTAGTGTACATGCTTGCCAAAGATTTTCTTCTCTAAAGATGTTTACATTCTTTTTTCATGGTTACAGGATGGCTCTCATGGGTACAGAATCTTTTAATCTTTGTCTCACGAGTAATTGTTAGGCCAGCTGTTAGCTGTACTTAGCCCAAGCCTGAGGCCTGATTTTACAAGGGTAACAAGGCTCTCCTTTTATAAGGCTTTACCTATCTGCAACAAGAAAGGCTTGACCAGAGCACAGTAGTTGTTTCAGCAGCTTGTATTTAATATCCCTGGTTTATGTATGCCAAAGTGAAAATCGTGTGCAGCTAAGGTCAGATTTGAAACACCACTACTGTAAACCATTTGGAAATAGTCAGAAATGGCATCAGACCTTGGTCCAAAACTGCTCCAGTGTTGGACTGATATTATCAAAAACCTCCTGCATGGCTCTATTTCCCATTCTCCCCAGCACTGCATCTTGTCACACAGCTGCACCTCACTGATGGTTTTCTTCTCAGAGTATGTTTTTCCTTTAACAGCTGCCCTTTTGGAGTTCTAATCTAGCAAGGACAACCTAGTATAAGAGGGTTTTTCCATTTTTTTCTTGAATAAATTTTAAAGTCCACAAAACAGCACTGAACAACATTCTCCTGAAGGGGATCCAGCATTATACCAGTACAGGTACAGTTTTCCCTGCAAACTACTGGAGCCATTCTTTCATCTTAACTTCTCTGTCTTTCCTTCAGAATGATGCTGCCAAACAAAGGCCATGAATGTGAAAAGCAAAAATGCAAGTCTTTTTTTTTTTTTTTTTCTTTTTTTTGTCAGCTTGTGTGAGAACTGCCAAATTTTAGTTAACTTTCCCATTGTGCACAGCAACAACCTCAAAAAGAAGTACAAGGGCAGGATGTTTAATTCTCAATACTGTAAAATATCATACTCCTCTTGGTGAATGGTCATGCGCCTTAAAAAAAATTAAGATATCACAGAGATTGGGAGCATTATTTTTTTAAGGTTATTTTCCCCTTTCTGCATTGTACAAAAATTCAAGACAGCTAAAAGCAATTTTAATTTACTAAACACAGAAGGTGCAAGCTCAAGCTGCAGTGGCTATCTCACTGCTTCCTGTGCTGCAATTTCATTTCCACATAGACAGATAGAAGGTTTATCTTACTGCCACTTATTATTCAAATTAAATAAAGGGGAAGACATGTTGTCCCTTCCAGAGGGAAGAAAACCAACAACAAAGATAAAATAGCACATACATGGCAGTTCTGAATACCCAGACTAATTGCAAGACAGAAACAGTAATTCACATTCAGGATTGCAACATGAATTTGTTGCCTTCAGTTACAGCTACTTATTTCATTCAGTGATAGCAGAACAATATTTTGGTTTCAAAGTGACTGCATTTTTAGGGAAAAAATGGAGATAAAATTGTGATTTCCATTCTCTTGGACTGTGACCTTCCTGCTGAAAGGCTGATCCCAGAGCTCCCCAGCAGCATTGTGATCTCTATCTTCAGAGTAACACCTGTGTCAGACCCTGCCTTCAGCTGCCTTCCCTGCGAGAGCTGCACAGAACTCACATAACAGAACTCACATAACAGAACTCACACAGAACTCACACAGAACTCACATAACAGAACTCACACAGAGCTCAGAACTCACACAGAACTCGCACAGAACTCACACAGAACTCACACAGAACTCACACAGAACTCAGAACTCGCACAGAACTCACACAGAACTCACACAGAACTCACACAGAACTCACACAGAACTCAGAACTCGCACAGAGCTCACACAGAACTCACACAGAACTCACACAGAACTCACATAACAGAACTCACACAGAGCTCAGAACTCACAAAGAACTTGGAGCTCCCACAGAAATTGGAACTCACACAGAACTCACACAGAACTCACACTCCCAGCTTGGCAGCATCTGTTCAGCATCACCCAGGCTCCTGCTCCACAGCACTTCTCCCTCCTTGCCATCCAAACCCTCCCTTCTCCCTAAAGCCTCTAAGTGAGACATAATTCAATGACTATTGTCTTTCCAACTCTTACTGGCTCTTGAAAAATTCTTCAGTTCCACTCCCCCTGTCCTCCCCTGTCCCATCCTGAATACTGTGAGTTAGTCTGCCAGTAGTCTTGAAGGAAAATCACCAAAGAAATCAAACTCAGCCTCCCAAGGCCCTTCTGGACTTCCCTAGTTCCCTCCTCTTCCACAAGGCCAATCTATTTCTCAGCCTTACCCTCTCTTTTCCATGCATTATTCAGGCAGTTACTTCATCCATCCCAATTTACACACTCTTAGCTTCAAATGTAAATGCTACCCTCATGCAGTCTTCCAAGAAGTTTGATGTTTAAACTCAGATTTTCACTCTTGCCACTGAAAAGTTTACACATGCCTGTTAGAGGTAACAAATGATCTCCTGGACCTGCAGCTTATGGGAGCAGGTATTGCCTGGTGGTCCATTATACTCAATGCCCCACACAAAGAGATTTGTGTGCTTGGAGAAGATTGTGTAGTTAAAAGGGCTTTTTCCAAGAAGCACAAACTAAAATTGCACATTTAAAGGCATATACACAGACTTTTAAATACTTAAGAAAAGCAGAAAGGTCTTTTGTGATGATGCAGCATTGAAAAGACATTAATATATAAGCACATCTATGCTTCACTGATACTACTATTCAGTGTTCATAAAATCCAGTTTAAGTTTAAAAAATCCCCACACTCCTATGACAAAATTCAAAACAAAAAATAATATTTGCCTCTTCCAAAGAGTTTTGAAGCCATAAGCAATTGTTCTATTTATGTAAATCATGGATGTGAATCTACATTTCTAATACTTCTGAGCTTTTAAGATAAACATCCAGATTTCAAAGGAAAAGCTCACATTTTGGGATGAATTTGGAGCTTGGTTCTCATTTCCATGGATTTCAAGAATATGAAATTTTGGGAATTAAGCACAGGCTTTTAGATAATAAACTTGATTTAGCTCTGTAAAAGATACATAAAGCAAGAAAGTATGACAGCTGCATTCCTGTTTGGTTTATGAAACAACAAAAATGTTACCAGCAAAGGATACACAAGCCTTAATGTTACATAAGCAAATAAAAATGTGTATATGTGTCAGTCAGCTGTCAAACAACATATACCCACATTAAGAACACAGGAAGAGAGGAGCAGCATCACGTAATAAAACCTCTATAATCCTTCACATTTCATTCCATGGCCCAGTGATTATGAGACTGGAGTGTCTCAGAATGAAGAGATTAAAGCCTTTTCTTGCTTATCCATCAGTCTACTGAGTAATCTTTGGCAAACCATTTGATTTTCTACATGTCAGCATCCTAACATGACAAATAGCTGTAACAACATTTAATTCCTTTATAAATCACCTTGACATCCAGTGGTAAAGACAAGCTTTATTGCACAAAATACAAAAAAGTTAAACAGTTCTGAGCCATTTAGGAATATGTTTAATAAGACTTGTAAATGTGTAAGAATTTGATTTTGTCAGCTTAAAAAGGAATGAGGTTAGAACTTCAAATGCATATTCTTTCTTTACAGATCAGATATTCCATTTCTGCAATTAATTCAACCTTTCCAGGACATAAGATAATTGCCAAAAGACCTTTCAGATTTTCTTCTAATGGTGATATCTGAAAAATATTTGTAAAATATTCTCATTTAGTATGTTTCAGGAGTATCCCTTTAATCTAAACTCTCTAACTTCCACAAAATAATTAAGGGTGGAGAGTTAACTATGAATCATTATTTATGATGATTTTGTTTCTCTTTCATTTTAATTCAGAAAGATTAGTCCATTTTTCCAGTGTTGCATTTATAAGTAGGATGTCATACTTTTTTTTGACAAAATTTTTACTTTACATGGAAATAACTTCACCTGAGTTTCATCTAAAATGATTTTAAAATTCTCTTCTATGTGGCACAAGCACCTTCTGAAGAAAATGGAATGTTGAAAATGCACCCTTACCACAATTCTATCATGCAGAACATGCCAAATATCTCATCTCTGCTTCTAGAATTCTTATTTTGTTTTAAGCACCTGGATTGAAGACCCTCTCTTCTCTTTAAAAAACAACCTTTACATGATTAATATAAAAACATTCCTTTTCTCTCAGACAATGTTTTTATTTTCTCCACTGAGGGTTAAACAACTTCTAAATCCTCACCCTCCTACTGCTTTCATCTGCAGACCACACTAAAACTTATGTTTCTCACAAAATTTTACATCCTTATTAAGTAGTCCTGGTTAACAGAAAAGTTTTTTAACCTTGGATAAGCTTTTCAAAGAATCTAGCCCAATTGTTGAAGAAACTGATCAACAAAACAGATGAAAAAAATTCAGGATGAAAGAAAAGGCTGAAGAGATCACTAGATATTTGCATTTGCTGTTAAATGCTCATTTAATTTTGATAAAAATGTTGGAGACATGGGAAGATAAGTGCAAATTTTATTGCATTTCACACATTAAGCACTCATACTGCACAAATTAAGATAAGATCAGGTTTTCTTTAAGTAGGCTCAATGTTTCATTAAATTTTAAAAGTTTGGTAGCTGCAGCTTCCCAATTAGACATGAAATATGAAATAAGAACTTTGCACACATCAGTGACTTTTTGAGGCTATAATTGCATGAGTCTGCCTGAAATTGTCTTGTGCTGAACATAAGTCTAAAAAGGCTTAGACATATTGCAAGGTTCTCATTTTCCTTGTTTATACAGAATACAAGTACAACTATCAGCAAAATAAAAAGCAGCAAGGTTCCACTGTCTTCTCCAGCAGAAATATCAAGCTTTACAGAAATAATTTGCAAAACTTACATTTAGCAGCTCTTAAATTCCCAGAATCTTTTATAACACATACATTCACATAACATTAGGTGCAAGAAAATACATCTAAACTTTAAATTAATGCTGCCACATTCCCACATACACCATTGACTAAAGAAACTTTGCTGAGCAGCTGACAGATTTCTCCACTTAAATAACATGCAATATTTTAACTAAGCAGCACTTGGAATTTACTGCTGGAGCTCTTAAAAAGGGTTTATTCCAATAACATTCCAAACTAATTTAAAATACAATAAACTTTCAATTTTGTTTTCTGTTGCTGGCAGTTTTAGATTAGTATATAAGAAAACGCTCATAAAGGTATTTGTTATATATATATATATATTTTTATATATACATCTGGAGCTAGATAAGGATATACATGCCAACTTGAAAGAATGAATGATGGAAAATATTTTGTTAAATACTTTGCCTGAAAGAAGTTACCTTCAAATGAATTTATATTTAAATAAATAATTTTGACTGCACAGAAAATTATGATAAATATGATGGTTGAATTCACCAGGCTACCACCAATTATCCACATCTAAAGCACTCTTTGCTAGATATTTATAGAGAAATATCCTCACAAAAGCAAAATAAATGCTCATACCAAATCACACAGATGCTACAACACAGATTTTAGTTTGATAAAGAGTGATTTTTGTTTTTACATCTATTTTTGAAGGGTGGAGCAAATGCTCATACCTTGGATCTAACAAAAAAAAATTATATCAATTTTGCATCCTCACCTAACTTGAAAATATAAGTGTGTATGTTTATTCATAAATATACATATATATATATTCTTATTTCTAAAGTCACACCTACTTCCCAGGCCAGATGAGTAGAAATCCTAATCCTAATACAGTGTTTGAGCAAAATAGGCTATTTATTTTTTTTTTTTTTTTTACCTTATGAAGAACAAATGTATGCTTTGAGAGAAAAATAAGTGTTTCATACTCCTTGACTGGCAGTGGCAATCATATTTAGAGATACTTTTGCTTATGCAGGTATGCTTAAGAACAACAGCATGGATATGAAGACAGAGAAATAAGCAATTAAAGAGAGAGAAGAGTGCAAAGCTTTCATAATAGAATTAAGGCTTTAAAACTAGCAGAAAATATTCACAAAAAGCTTAAAAGATGGTGCCTACATTTCCAAAGATTTCTGGAGCTGGCTTTGTTGTGAAAAATGACTGCATTCCCTCAATTACTTTGAGAGGAAATAGAGGAATTCCTCTTTTAAAAACATATATTAAAAATAAAGCAATAACAAGAATTGCAACAAACTAGTAGCAAGGGTTTCCATAATCATGTAGAAAGATAAAAAACAGTGAGAAGTTTGTAAAGAACAAATCCAAATTTTCCAAAATTCTATGTTTTTTCTTAATTACAAATTCCTCTCTGGCTATATAACTTAAAACTCCACAAGATGCAGCACACACACATTAAAAGACTGAAAATGAGGACTGTGACAGTAAAGGTATTTATTAATCTAAACAAAGTTATGGCTACCAAATACTTAGAATCCAGTAAATGTTTAAACACTAAAATAAGTTTTCAATAGTTTTTTGATGTGGGTTTTTACTGGTTGTCATTTGGTTTGTTAGGGGATTTTGTTAATTATGGGTTTTGTTTTTAAACATTCATCAAAACAATCCCAAATCCCAGAAGAATGAACTCAATCTTTAATGCCTCCTCACTGCCCAAGCTAATTTAGCATAATACCAAAAGAAGCATTTCCTTTATTTAGGATGTTTATTTGTTCTAGGGTATGGTGGTTTCAGGGTTTTTTTAAGAAAGCATGATACTGTTTTTCTTTTCAAATTGAGATGAACTCAATGAACTGTGCTAGGAAATACAAACAGGACATTTTTCTCCCTCACATTAATAGCAACCAACGGTGACATCAAAAATTTAAGGTTTTCTCTTTATTTTAGTGAAAGTAAGAAAAAAATAAAGGATCTTTGACCATGTCAAAACTAATGCAGACATTTTTAACTGTTTGGAAGCTATAGACAACAGCAGAACAAAAGATTGTCTGAAGATGCAAGGAAAGCATTTCCAAAAATGCTTTATCCCTCTTCTGCCTAGGAAGGTAGATAAAGAAAAGAAATAGCCTTTGTTTTCTTTCGATACTCTATTCCCAAGGATGAAAAGTTCACATCTAAAAACATATGTAATTGATAAAAGTAATGCAAAAAATAGCCCAAACCCCCGCCCCCCCCCCCCCGAATTTCCTTCAACAGAAGATATTATTGCTCAAACCAGTGGGGAAAGTAAAGATTGAGAATCTTTTCCAGTGCCTTACACCTCAGTGAAGCTAAGGGTTTGCTTCAGATCTCATCTGGTACTTAGTGCAAATTTAAAAGCAAAGTTCTCAGCAACAACCTGTATGTTCACAGAAGACAATTGTGCTTCCCAGTCAGGTCAAATTTGCTTTCCCACATTTATCAATGTTGCTGATGACACCAGACTGGGAGGTGCTGTTGGCTCTCAAAGGTCTCTGCTCTGCAGCAGGGTGTGAAGGGCTTTGAGGGTGTGCCTGTGTGGAGCAGCTGAGGACTTTGGGATTGTATACAGAGATACAAAGCTGCCAGAGAGCATTCAAAGGAGGCTGCAGAGATGGTTCAGGGTCTGGAGGAGAAGCCTGCAGAGGAGCAGCTGAGGGAGATCTCTTCACCCTCATGACCAGTGAAAGAACTCAAGGGAATGGGATGAAGTTGAGGCAGGAGATGTTTAGTTTGGAGATTAGGAAATGGTCTTTCCCACAGAGGGCTCTTGGACACTGGAACAGAGTCCAGCCCCCTGGGCAGTGGTCACAGTCCCAAGCCTGGCAGTGCAAGGAGTGTTTGGACAATGCTCTCAGCCACATGGTGAGGTTGCAGGAATGGTCCTTAGAGTTTCCATGATCCTCATGGGTCCCTTACAACTCAGGATACTGTGTAAGTAACAGGAAAATATTGGTACTTAGTCTTCTTGTTTAAAATACACAGATAAACTTCTAAATGAAGGAATTATCTGTATGGAATAAATAAATTACTATTACCAAGTGTCAATTGTAAGCAACACTGCAGGGCTTCATTTTTTCTTGCACATTGACACAGAGTTAAGGTAGCATGAAAAAATCATCTAATAAATAGAGAAACAAAATTCTAGTTACAGCTTAGCATTTTTAACAGACAATATTCTTTGAAAATTACTAGGTATGGAAGGTAAGGTAACCGAAATTACTAAAATCAAGGGTTAAAGCTCCAAATTATTATCTAATCAATTCTGTTCTGTAATCTAAATATGACAACAATTAGAATGGTACATATGTTGTCTTTTCATTTGAAGGGAAATTAAATCAGATTAAAAAAAGCCCTGACATTTTAAACTTACTGATGATGCACAGAAAACAAGAGTAATCCATATGTCAGAATTTATAGAGATGTGGGAATATATGGGGGAAAATACTGATATTTTCCAAATGTACTGCATTTCCTGGTTGCCCAGCAACTTGAAATCACCTTGTGACTGCTCAAGACTCCAGACTAGACGCAGCAAGATACTTGGAAATCCTGAGCTTAAAGCACTTAATTAGGAAGCAACTCCCTCTCAGAAATTATTCAGAAATACAGTATCATCCTGCTGCAATACCTGGGGAAATGTCACGGTGTGACTTCGGTTTGCCAATTTTAATATATTTAGTTTCCTTTAGAGATAGGATTTAGGAGCAGAGACAAGGCAGGCTTAAAACTCAAAAGGGTATAAGAAGAAATTTATTAATAACACAAAAAGAATTCAGAATAAGATTTCTAGATTATTCCCTCCTCCCCCTCCCATTTCTTAACAACAACATAAAGAAACACTTCAGTCAGTTATCTACTTAAATAATCATTTCAGTTCACTCTAGAGAGAAAAGTCCCTTTCTTGGTTTAGGCTTAGGGGGTTTCTTTACCTTCACAATTTGTGCCCACCCAGGAAATAATTGCAAAGCTATGAATTTCCTCCCATCTCCACAGTCCTTCCAGAGCTGTGCTGTGGGTTATGTTACACACTTGGGGTACCACTTTTAAAGGCAGGCTGCTGAAAAACAAAATTCTCTTCATCTCTTTTTCTATTAAATGTCTCTGTCTATATTTGCAGTCCCAAAACAGAGAGCCCCATTTCCTCAAAGCAAAAAAAGTCTTCTTTTCAAGCACTTAAATCTCCCCAAGTATATTTCACAGTTTAAAGGAATTTTAGTGAAGTCACAATCCCCTTAGAGCCCACAAAAAAGGTTTTCAGCTACTCATCAGTTGCATCTTTTCAATCTCTTCCCATCAGGAGCTTTATCTTCATTCCAACGACTTCTGTAGTCTCCATGCTTTATTTCTTCTCATTCAGGGGAGCTGAGGAGATCGAGAATCTTATCCAGGCATTAAAAGGGTTAAAGTTCCATCCAGGATGTGAAGAAGCCGGGCCAGGCCACTGCTGGGAAAACTCTGAGACACGCGGATCGTCTGAGGCCTCTCCTCTCATAACAGGGCAGGGGGGAAGGGAGAGCCCGAGGTGGCTCCTCATGGCCCCGCTCGGGCACACTGCGTGGAGAGGGGAGAGGAGCAGAGCTGAGCCGAGCCGGGCCGGGCTGAGCTGAACCGAGCCCAGCTGAGCCGAGCAGAGCTGAGCTGAGCCGAGCTGAGCTGAGCAGAGCTGAGCTGAGCCGAGCTGAGCTGAGCAGAGCTGAGCTGAGCCGAGCAGAGCTGAGCTGAGCCAAGCTGAGCCGAGCTGAGCCAAGCTGAGCCGAGCTGAGCCGAGCAGAGCTGAGCTGAGCCGAGCAGAGCTGAGCTGAGCCGAGCTGAGCTGAGCCGAGCTGAGCTGAGCCAAGCTGAGCTGAGCTGAGCCAAGCTGAGCCGAGCAGAGCTGAGCTGAGCCAAGCTGAGCCGAGCTGAGCCAAGCTGAGCCGAGCTGAGCCGAGCCGAGCTGAGCTGAGCCAAGGTGAGCCGAGCTGAGCCCCGCAGAGCCGGGCCCGGGGTGCTGGGACCGAGGCCGAGCCCGGAGCCGAGCCAGGGCCGGGCCCGGGCCAGAGGCCGCCGCACCTCCAGGGAGGCCGGAGGGTGAAAGAGAGCGGCCCACCCCCCACCAATGTGATTTATGAAAATGAAACAACTCTCTCATGGCCACCTGGATGCCAACCACCAGATCAGCCTCCACTGTCCCCGCATCCCACAGGGGAAGCTCCCAGAGAGGGAACAGCCCCTCTGCTCCCCAGGCGGCTCTGCCCCAACCCTTCCGTGTGGAACCAGCACAGGAAAACAACACAGAAATTTCAGGCCACACAGCTCTAAACAGACAGCAAAACCTTCCAACATAGGGGCTACATGTAAGCTTTCATTTGTCTGGGGACTAGATACAGAGCAAAAGTCAAAGATTCTGTTGGGTACCTACAACAGACAATCCACCCATGGGTAGGATACCAGCAAATGTTCCTTTGGAGATCACAATCAGAAGAAAAAGAGTTGATGATAACTGTACCTCCTGCAAACCCATCTTGCTGAAGGAAAGTGTGTGAAGAGAACATTAAATATTGATATTATTAAAAACATTCTGCCAGAAAAAGGCTTCTGTTTAAAGCCGGTATGATTTGTGCATAGAAAACATGCAAGCAGTCATAATAATAATCCTCCTAGTTTAAACTTGAAATATATGTCTTGGTTTATACTTCTCCTAATGTCAAATTGATGGTAAAAGGTGTTTATTCTTGACTGTATGACAGAAAACATCTTGGCCTATGTGTGTAAATGTTGTTTTCTGGGTAAGTCCATAAAGAATATGTTAATGACTAACAATAACACTTTGAAGTGATTGTAATAGAAATATAAGTACCAAACACACTTTTCATGGTTTTGACAAGTTCAGCACTTTGGAATAATCCAAAGACCAAAGCCAAGGTTCATGTTAATATAACAACTTATTAAACTTGGTTTGAACATGAGCAGCTCTTCCAAAATTGCTGCTTTTCTCTTTTTTCATAATATGAGAGCAAAATGAGGGCTTTCTCTACAAGCACAGGAGCAGTGGTAAATTGAACAGAGTAGTTAAGAGAAAAAAGGTCCTGATGCTAAGCAGTTATAAGTCAGGCCACCTCATAGGTGACCAAACAAAAAATGTCTCCATACTCTTGTCAGCTCTAGACATCAAAAACATTTTATCTCATGGAGAAAACATTCCTCCCATGCTACAGCAAGAGCAGATGAGCACAGCACATTGGTATTTCTGCAGCTTGTGGCCATCAAGAAGCAGGAACACCTTGTACTCATTGACTGTGTAGTTTTCCTAAAGCTTCTAAAATTCTAGTTTTTCTAAAGCTTCCTAAAATTCACAGTGAATTCAGGATGTTACTCACTAAGAATGGATTTCAGATAACCATATCAAATTTCAATACTCTGCTTAGTATCCACCAACTTACTGGCTTCAGCTAGAAATTTCTGCACTTCTATTACACCTCATTACAATAAGGAAGCTACCAGCTGTGTTAAGAAAAAATGTCACTTGTGACTCTCTCATTCTCTCTTTCAGATACACACCATAGTTCGAGGTTTAAAAATAGAGCAGAAAAAACCTCCCATGGTATTTTATGTCATTTAATTTTCATCTTCCTCTGATTTTGAAGGCATTGCAGTAAACAGCAATAGCTGAAAACAGCAGATGCTTCTATTTGGGTTTTGTTTAGGTAAGTGTTTCAAAAGAACAAGTCCAGTACAACCATTATTTTTGACATCTTTGAGACCTGGCCTGCCCTGTAAGTTAGCCTGCCTAACAAGATAGCTTAATTACACATATTTGACTAAGCATACTTACATAAGCATCCAATTATAGCTTAAAACAACACTCAACATGCATAGCCATCTGTCATTGAAAGTATCTGTTGTTAAGGCATAATGGCGTGCTCAGCTTTTTCCTTTCCAAACATATTAAATATTTTCTTTTCAGTAAAGAAAAAATGGCAAAGCAACCATTTGGAGTGCAATAATGCATTACCTTGACAATTGAAAACAAATTTACAGGACAATCTGCCAATATTATCCAAATATCCCCTCAAATCAATGTAATTTTCTTTTACTAAAACTTACAGATAACACTAGAACTATCACTTGCCAACACAGAAGCAGAATTGACTTGAAATTCTTCTACCTTTTCTTTTCAAAATATTGTTTGATGTCATTTTCTTTCTAGGATAAACTATCAACATTTCTGCCACTGAAAGATAAAATGACATTTAAATATGTCTCAGGAGAATAGGAGTCAATCAGCACAGGAAAAGCTAAATGCATGATGAGATATATTTAGAAAGTGCTGTAATGACACACTGTTTTGCAGTGGGAGGCATTAAAAACCCTACTATTAGTCACTTTTTCTAAGTACAGAATTATGGTACTGCTTTTACCAGTCAGACACTGTAGCAGCTGCAATTATCCACAGAACCTAATGTTAAGTTGCCAATGACAACCACAGTACACATACCCCAAGACTCAACCATCATTAGCATAAATATCCACATCATCTGTGCTTAAAACTGATAGACTTTATTTCAAAAAAATTATTTCTCCCTTCAAGGTACTTTTCCCTCCCTTAGCAGAGTGCTCCTTGGTCTACAAAATAGAAAGAAATGTAATAATTAACATTTGTGTTATATCTGCAAGAAAGTGAAAGTTCTTTTTATCTGATGATTATTTTAGTGTCTATAAATTCAAAGATATTTCAGTCTGAAAATGGCAAATCATAAAATCACAGAATGGTTTGGGTTGGAAGGAACCTTAAAGATCACCTAGTTCCATTCTCCTGCCACAGAGTGGGAACACCTTCCACTAGACCAGGTGGCTCAAGGGCCCATCCAACCTGGCCTTGAACACTTCCAGAGATGGGAATGCCAGAACCTTTCTGCCAAACTCTTCTACTGCCTCACCACTCTCAAAGGGAAGAATTTTTTCTTAATGTCTCATCTAAACCAGCCTTTTTGCCCCTTTAGGCACTGGAAGGTGCTCTGAGGTCATCCCAGACCCCCCTCCATCCATTAAATCCACGTCTCCAGTTCAGAGACCGGGATGTTGAGCTGGACCCTGTCAGGTGCCCTGCACCAGCCCAGGCAGATGGTGTCACTCACTCTTCCATTATGCACTAAGGCAGCAACCTCATCATGAAAGGCCACCAGGTTTGTCAGGCACAATCTAGCCTTAGTGAAATCACACTGGCAACAGCTAATCTAATCCTCATTTTCTAAATGTCTTCTCAGCTTCCAGGAGGAGCTCCATCATTTTGCCAGGCACAGAGGTGAGACTGACTGACCCGTTCCTTGAGTCTTCTTTTTCCTCCCTTTTTCAAAATGAGAGTTGTAGTCCCTTCTTTGGGCATCTCTTGCTGGCATTGGACTCAAACTGGTAGCAGTGGGATGGACTGAGATTCCCTTTACAGGCACCTTTAGTTTAAAGCCCTCATTACCAGCTTGTCAAGCCTATTAGCAAAGATTCCCTTCCTGTTCTGTGACAGATGGATCCAATCAGCCTCTAGTAGACACTTTGTACTATTGAGGGGAACTGTTCTTATTGTAGCTTTAGGTTTGAGGAAATAAAAGCAGAAGTGGAAAGCAGAAATTGAGGAAAAAAACAACCAACAAAAGGAAAAAGTTTCTGAAACAATCAGTGTGGCTTAATAATAGAAATAAAAAAGCTTACTTTTTTTTCAATAAATGTTTATATAGAAGTCTGCTTTCTCTCTCATTATGCTCTGTAACAAATGAGGACCAGGGTCCATTATTTGTCCTTTGAATAGATGATGGTAATATGATGAAAACCTAGTTTACTGAAGCAGATCTCCATATGCTTGCAGCACACAAGGCAGATTGATGCAAAGCTGCCTCCTAAACCTGCACAGCCCTGTGTGGATAGCACAGCATCCCTTAACGAGGCTGGCCAGACTTGGATCAAACTGAATGTGCCAGGCTGGAGCTCATTACAGCAAGCACAGGGACTTTGAACAAACACTAGGAATTGCTATTAAACTGCTTAAGTCCAACTGTGAACATTGATTTTTAAAAATTCCTGTTTGTGGACAAGAACAAGGTGCTGAAATCCTGCAGAATACCACATTCAAATTTTATTATCTAAATAAAAATAAGCCTCAATTTATAATCCTTCCCATCATTCCCCCATATGAAAGAGTTACCATAATAATAAGCTACAGTTGAAATTACCATTACACTGCTATAACTCCTCTGAAACAAAAAACTGCCTTGTAAAAGTGAGCACTAAAAGGACACACAAGGAGAGCCAGAGTAAAGTGTTGACAACCGATCTGTGTTGCACATCAGCTTCTACCTGTGTAAATGCTGACAACAAAACAGGCCTGAAGGTGACAAAACCCTGGTCACCATAAGTCAAAGTGATTTTTTTTTAGTTTCTGATTTGGCATTAAACCAAAGCTTACTGACACGGGGACTGACAGATGTCAATAAATCAAATAGTTAATCAAAATGCTTATATTAATGCCTTTTGATAATTTGAAATGAAATCAAACATACTTCAAACTATTTCAGAGTAGAAGAAAAAACAAAAAAGGAAGTTTTGAATGGCTTTACTTAAATCTCTTGCTATCACAGAAACTGAGGACATTCACATTTTGGGGCTTGGGGTGGTGGTTTAGCAGACTTCATTCATTCATACATTCCACTTAAGTTTTTAGTAAGGCACAAATTTCTCATTATGAGGCACAGGCCCAAAAACTATCTGAATTCTGGGCTATTTATCTACTACACAATTACCTGCAAACATAAAGTATTTCTTTAATGAAGTACAATCCTTCCCGTAGTACACTCCCCATTCTTGGAATGAACCTCCTCTAACCTCAAACCTTGAGTGAAAAGTTTGCTTAGATGCTCAGAATGTTCTCCTTAAAACCAAATCATGAAACTTTTCTGGTTAATTTTATAGTTAATTTTCTAGAACTTCAGAGGTTAACCTTTAGTATATACAACAGAAAGAAGTTAACAACTGATTTGGATTTGTTAACTAAAACTTGTGGCCTTGTTCTCAAGGTTTCTAAGGCCAAAAATCACTTTCTTTCTAGCACATCCAATAAAATTGTACAGAAAAAAAAATTTTCCAGTTATGTTATGTTTCTCCTCTTTCAATAGTCAACAACAACAATTTGCCTTTTTTTAATTAGGAGCTCATTTGCTCTAATGGTTTCTATTTGTATCTCAAACAACTAATAAATAACACTTCTAACAACTTTCAAACACTGAAATGGAAGAATCTCTGCTCTGGTGCACAGGAGTACCTTTACTGCTTTGTAGAACATTTGTTCTCAACAGAAAAAAAAAAAAAAAATCTTGCAAAAACTCCGCATTTTATTCAAAAATTTTAATTTACAAAGCCCTTTTGTCAGGAATTTTATCTTAACGTTTTCTGCACACTTTTTGACTCATTAGAAAGTTGTATCTTCTCATGTATCTTAATTTTATGAGGACATAAATTGTTAGATTCTGAGAAGTCCATTTAACCTTGTTGAACTTTATACAACTGGCATCTTGTTCAATAACTTGATGTAAAGTACATCTGAAAATGCACATTGAAGCTATACTTTATATATATATATATATTTATATACACACACCATTACATATACATATACATATACATATACATATACATATACATATACATATACATATACATATGCATATACTCATAATGGTCATTTTAGGAAATTTGGTCCAAAGCATCCATGATTTTTATTCAAAACATGGTTTCTATTGCAAAATTACAACATCTACCCAAAAAATCCAATTATTTAGGGATGCCACCTATTGGAAATACATTATGTAAATAGATATTTACTGTAGCCTTAAGCTTGGGGGTTTTTTTAAATATTAAAGGTATCAATTATCAGAAGTGCCACAAAACTGCTGAAAATAAAGCTCAGAAAGCCCAGCTCTGGGTGGAGCTAGGTCAGCAGTGAGCCCAGGCTGCCCTGCCCTGTGATCCTGATTGTGGTTCCCTGTTCCTGCCCTGCACACCCTGAAGCAGAGGCAGCTCTGTGGAAGCTCCCACAGCTCCTCTGCATCCTCCTCATCCCAGGAGCCACCATTTCCTTTTGTGATCCTCACTCAACCCTGGTATCAGACATCCTCAATACCTAAATTTTTTGAGGTAGGTCAACTAATCTGGCTATATGTACCTGTCTTAACACAGTCACTGGAACTTCTCAGGTCTTCTGAAATCCACCTGAGAAGCCAAACTCTGCTCCAAATAGTTAAAATTTCAAAATGCTCTTAATAAGATGAAGTGGAGAGAAAATGTAGGAAAACTTGGAGCAATGCTACTACCAGCAAAATCTGTATTAGACCAGGTCCCACACAAAAGATATGCCTTATGTCCAAATGAGGCTTCTACTTTACCATTTTCTTATCACCACAGCATCCCAAAACACAAATAGGATGTATTATACTCATTCAATGCCAGTCATGTCTGCCAAGGATTTGCATTTACAACAAGATGCTAGAGATCAAATAAAATATCAACAGCATCCCTGATTTGGCAGTGGCATATTCTTACATTCCCTTGACAAAATTAAACATTCACATCAAAAAGAACAAGATCAATAGCTGAACCATGAATGAACTCTCATCTGATATGGCCTACAGCAAGAAGTCTGCACTCTATACATAATACTTTAACATTATTTTCATTGTTCCCACACAGACTGTAGCAGACAAAGCTGTGGAAATGTTTCAGATGGCAGGGTAGCACAGCTCTGACTTCTCTCCCTGTACCTACAGAGATTCTTCAGATTCAAAACTTTTGGCCAAGTTGGAGACCTCCCTTTACAGCTCAAAATCCAACACTCACCTAGATTCACTTTCTCACAAGCATTAAAACAAAAGAGCTAAGCAATTACACTTCCAACCAGCTAGAATTCTCCAGGAATACATCAATCCTTCCTTTTAGATACTTCAGTGCACCAGAAGAATTATCTGACAAATAACAAAAAAACTTCAGTTGCATGCCACAATCCAGGAGAACCCAGCCAATATCATGTTCTTCAGCTCATTTTTGTTCTTTGTGAAGAAGTTTTCATAAAAAGAGATGCTCTAAGAATATACTTCAAATCAAAACTTCATTCTAAAAGTAGATAAAAATTATTTCATAAAATCAGTTTAAAGCAATATGGCTATTTTCACAGTGACAAAAGAGAGGCATAAAAACTCACGCCCCAAATCACACCACAGCTATTAGAAAAGATCAAGAACAAAACCTCTAATTTTTCTAAATTTAAGTGAAGAAACTTAATTTTAAATAAATGCTGCCTCCCTAGGTTGTTTCTTATTTAATCCTTTGCTAAAGAAAAACTATGGGTTAAATATAATCTTTTTTCTTTAACAAACTTTTCTATCATTGTGACATATTCACTGTTTCTCAAAGGAGGGAAGGAAACAAGACAACGAATATTATTTTTTATAGATACTTAAGCATTAATCCATAAATTTAAAAAGCATAAGAAAAATTGTATTAGTGACTCACAGTAGACATATTTTTTCCCACTCTGCCTACATACAGAAGCCCATTAAAATAACTTTCACCAGGCAGTATGGTAGAGGAGATGCTTTGGATTATGTACTCCACTGGACTCAAATTTTCAAAGGCATTCAAGAGCATATGTCTGAAATTTAATAAAAGCTTTCGATCTCTTTGAAACCTAATTTCAATTCAAGATATTCCATTCAAAGGGCAGGACCTTTCCAAAAATATGTAGGAAACTGCCCACAGGGGAGCAGGAAGAATCATTAGATAAGGAATACCTGCTGGCATGCAAGGAAAGACATGAAGAATGAAGAAAACCCTGTTCTAAAATTCTGTAAGTGGCGTGATGATCTGATTTTCAGGGTTGGATGCAATGCATTTATTTATGCAGCAAGTAGGTTTAAAATTAATCTCCTAACAATAATGCTAGAAATTAATTCAATGGCTTGCTCCTGAAGCTTGTGGAAGCTCATCCCAGGTTTATTGAAGTACAAAAAACCCAAAAATCAACAAAAAAGTCTAAGCATTTGAGACAAAGGTTTATCAACCTCTTCTAAAAAAAAAAAAAACAAAACAAATTAAAAAAAAAAAAAAAAAAGAAACAATAACAAAAGCATGCCACGGCCAGTCTTGAAGTGTAGAGATTGTGTAAGACTTTTCCTTGCTCACATCACGGTTCTTTACCTTACCACAACCCCACCCTAAAACCCCAAAACCCCCAAACTGTTCTGTTACATTTGCTGGTTTATCTGGCAGAGAATGAACATTCTAAACAGCCTCTGCCAGCCCTCAGTGACTTCAGGTATGCAGGTTGAGTAGGAGGCACTAAAACAAAAGCCAGGAAACACCTGTGGCAGAGCCACGACAGACCTGCAGCACCCTCGGGCTGTTCTCATCCCTCAGTCACCACAGTGCTCTCTGTTCCCAAATCCTGCAGGAAAAAGGCTTTAGCAGCAGTCCCTGCCTGCAAAATTATTTAATTAGGCTTTGAGGATTTTTTGTGTTTCTAGTTGTTGTTGTTTTTTTATTTTTTTTTTTTCACAGAAATAGATTGGCTTTGTGGAAGGAAGTTTCACTTCTATCCTTATCTTAAAGTTTCTTGGGAGTTGCATCTTCTCATTTAATGATTTAACAGTGATAAAGGAAGTGTACATGATGCAAATTTGTTAAATATTCAGCATATTTTATTAGCCAAATCATAAACTTCAGGCTTGAAAGCTTCTGTATGATAATATCCTCTTGAATGACCTCTCAGATTTATTCTCTAGAAACCATGCATTAGACTTAATAACCACTCTTTTCCATCATCATTTATTCTGACCTAAAGACTGATCGTGATTCCACTTTTCCTGATAATTAGTCCTCCTTGGTTGTAGTGTACATGAGAGGACAAATTTCACCTTGTTTAAGGTGTCTCTTGATAATACACAAAGCCAACAGAGAAAGCATGCATAATTTTATATTTTTTCCTTAAGACATGCATATGTTTTTCTCCTGAGTTTGCACCACTATTTTGTCCAATCATTTCCTATTTTACGTCCCTCAAATAACTTTGGCCTAGAGACACATGCAATTGGGGTTTTTTTCCCTTCTTCCTGGGGAAGCTTTAATTTTGACAGGATGCAGCATAATAAAATAAAGTCCTTGACAAAGTCTTCCTTGACATGCAGTACTGTATGCAAAGATTTTACTTTTTTCCTAGAGATTACCAATACTTCTAAGTAAACGCTACTGAAAAGTGTAAAATGAATCTACATATAACTGAAAACAAGATAAATAACAAAACTCCTATTACTGCTCTTTCCTTCCACAATCCAAGAACTGCATACCATTATAAAAAATTGCAGACATATATATCTGATACCATCCCTTACTCCCAAAAATCAGGCACATGGTCTGATTGCATAGAGTGAAAATGCATCAGGAAAAAAGAAACAAGAAAAAAAGCAGCAGTTAAAATGAGTCTGAGCATACCCCTGGCTCCAGGCAGATCAAGCTTTTTCATTTTCTTGAGGAATCAAGATACTCATTTTGTTGCTAAGCATCTACAGAGCTGTGGAAGCCCAAGTACATCCATAGAACTGGACATCAAAAGACAGTAACAGACCTTGGGCTCTGAGGGCAAGATACACCTTAGAGGAAAACACACAGTTTTTTTATGAAGGAGCCACATCTGTGTTTTACTGCTGAACTATTCCAAAACTTAAACTGTCAGAAAACAGAGTAGCTCACAACAATGGCTTGAGAAGCAGACCCTAAAGTTTCCTTTGTTGGGAATCCATAAACACTGATCTCCCTGGGAGAGGAAATAAACTTTGAGCAGACCTCAAAGCAGAGATTTATGTACAAATGCACAGAAGGGTTTAATGTGTGAATTTAATGCACGTCTTCAAATTATTTCAAAAATAACATTTTAATGTACAGACATTTTTCAGTATTTCACTACTCTTTTCTTTTGGCTTAAAAGCTGGAATAGAAAGCATTTTCATACTTTAAAATATTCATTAGTATTAGCATTCCTTTCTCTTCTAACCACATACAGTTTTAGCAAAATTATTAACAATTTAACATGAGAATAGTGTTCACAAAAACACTGCATTTGAAAAGCATTTTGGAATCTGATGTTCTCTGTGAAAAATCTCAAGCTGGGTTTTTCAAAGCAGTTTTACATTGGTGACCTTCTCATCAGCTCTTTAAATACTGTAGGTCTTCCTAAATTAATTCATAAATGATTTTGAAACATACCATCTCATTGCCAGTGCAGCTGGGAACCAAGCCACTGCTGCAAATAATTTATTCAGATTTATCCTTTACTGCTGCAAATAATTTATTCAGATTTATCCTTTATTTTGTTCATGGAATATTTCATCAGCAAGTTAATCTCTTCCACAGCTCCCCTGGCCTCTCCTCTCATCCTCCTCCATGGTCTACAAACAGTTTACTGCAAATGTATTTATTGTTACACTTAGGAAGGCTGATCATATATAACATAAAAGCACCTTAATTCTCAGTCTGAAGGAACAGAATTCTAAGCAGGAAGGGTGAAACAAACCAGGAGAATTCATAATCTTAAACTGAGCATTTGAGAGAGATCTTTTATTGAAAGGTCTTTCCCTGTCCTGAGCCGGTACATTTAAAACACATTTAAAACTACTGGGCTCCTGTAGGATTTATTTTGCATCAGCAGAATTAAAATTTTATTCTCCCTGTACCTTTTCAACCTAGACATGTAGCAGTAGGCAAGTCTGCAAAGCACATCAATAGTTGACCTTTAAGTTATTATTTTGCCACTAAAACACATTGTACTGACTTAAGTGTGGACCTCAGCATGTCAGAGCAGTCACAGTTGAGATGGGAACACATCCTTCTCTCTATTAGCTGGAGTTGGGATGGTGCAAGACAGGCTGAAATTAAACAGGGAAGACTCAGGTTATGAACCAAGGTAATTATCATGATTACCTAATGGTCAAGACAGCTCTGGAGCAGACAGTGAAGGAACCCATGGACTATCTCTGGATATTTTCAGAAATAGTTTAGACAAAGTTTTGTCAGGACTAAGTTCAAGTTGAACTGCCTGTGGGCAAACCAACAAAATAACATCCAGTCCTAGACATTATTCCAGTTTTCGTTTTTATTTACTAACATGTATATAAGTATACTAGCATATACCAGGCACAGGATGTGTATTTATTTGAATCTCTATTTCTGCTTTATTTTTTTGTGCCTGTCCACCTTTTTTTCTATTTTTTTATTACACTTCTATTGTATATATGTTTATATACATATATTCAGACATATACATAGTATATTCTTGTCCTGATTTGAAGGACAGGTGTCTGCCAATAAAGGCAGAAGCTTCTCTTTGAAATGGAGAATGTAAAGTCCCTTCCTTTAAATTATTATAATTTTGAAATTAAGGGGCTCTCAGGCAAAGATATGGGAATTAGGAATAACAATTCTTTACTAGGAAAATTAAAATAGAAATGCAATGTTACAAAGAACAATCCCCAAACCCTGCCAGAGTCAGAATCCAAGCTGACACCCGTCAGTCAGTCAGGGTGGTGGCACAGTCCCATTCCATGGTGGCTGCATCCTCCTGCAGTGGCAGATGTGGTTCAGCTGGAGCAGTGCTCCTGGAGAAGGTGCAGTTTCCTCTGAAGGTCCAGGGATGATGTGGAAGGGTCTGGCTTTCCTCTGGAATCCAGTGGAAAGGTAACTTGCTGTCCAAAATCAGTTTTTATCTAGGTAGGAAAGGCTTGGCTCCTCCCCTGGCTGGAGCATCTCCCAGTGGGATGATGGAATTTTATCAGTCATGCACTGGGACTCAATGGGCCAGCAGCAGATGATATCTGCCTGGAGGGAGGATGGGTTGTGAGAAAGATAAAGATGATTGCCCCATCTTGTCTTAAAGATGGACCATTAGCAGATAGTATGTGCCATGGAGATAAGGAATGACTACCCCAACCAGTTTTAACAGATGGTGATAGAATATATATTTTCTGGCCACATCAACCCAACACAACACTTTATTTAGCTTTCTTAAGTAAGAGTTACCATAGTCAAATAATTCTAAGAGATCTCAATTTCTTCTTCATTTAACAGCAATATTTTTAGTTTAACATTTTACAGCACATAATACAAACTGAAATATTTGATGACTCCTAATTTCTACTGCTGTCTCCCCCCTCCCACCAACTAATTTGCTATACAACTGAGGAATAAAATCAAAACTAGAAACCAACTGAAGTTTTTCCTCCTTCCTTGTGTATCAGTTTGTCATTACCAGATGACCAGCACAGTTACAGATAGATTAGTTCTATTCTGAACAAAATTAGAAATGCCTATTTTCATGTAAACCAATATATGGGTATGACTTCAATGAACATGAGTAATGAATGAGAACCAAAAAAGACACCAGATTTGTGTTCTGCAATAATATTTATGATACCAGCTTAGATGATTTATAGTTGTCATCAAGTTAAAGTCTAAGAAGAGGGAAAGAATCATGAGGTCCGTGAAACAGAGAAACTTCATGATGCTGAAATCACTAACATTGTAGCAATATTTCCATCTACTGGGGGCTAGATATAATTAGCAGTTACTCACAGCTGCCACATCCTCTTTTTCCAATGAAAGTTGAATTCATTAAGTATAAATACCTCTGTTACGGGTATATTCATGCAATCTGGCCCTATGATTTCACTTTTTTCACATATGTCCACAACATTAAGACATAAAAATAATAGGATCTGTTAAAAACTGTTGCTCTTTTATCTAAAAAGCACTAGGACAAAACTAAGGCAGCATATAGAGGCTGATAGGTAAAACATATGAGCCAAGCACATTTCCTACATAAAAAAGGATACCTAGAATATATTAGCAAATCATTTGGTCTATCAGTGGATTATTATCTCACATGGAAAAAAAAAAGCTTGATTTAAAGATCTCAGTGTTTAAAGAATTAATCATGTCAAAGTCATGACTTCATTTTTGTCACCATAGTATATTGTAAAGCAGAACTTCCAAGGATCACATACAAGAGCTCTATTTCTCCATGTCTGCATCACTTTTTAACAGTCTCTCATTTCTAAGTGGCAGTATACAAAAAGTCTAGAAGAGTGAACAACATATCACTGCTAAATAGCAAATAAGCAACCCCAGAGAAACTGAGGTCTAAGCCCTGACTGGCTTCAACTACCCTGACATACTGAGCTGTTGTCTGGCAGAAGAATTTGATTCTGTATTTATGCACCCTCACACTGTCTTAGATATCCCTGATTGAAAACCAACAGGAATGCCAACATCCATACTGACAGGGTCATTACAAAAAAAGATTACTGCTTCCTTTCTACAGCATGCTCTTGTCAAGCAGAGCCTTTTAAGTGTATGTATAAAATAATTTAAGCCAGTACCATCTATGTTTTGTTCATGGGTAATGCAGCAGACACTGGAAGTTAGTCTTTGTCATTTCAGATTGTGCAGGCATGTATTACACTAGTAGGTCGTGGCTATAGACAGAGACAACAGTGCTCTCGGAGACCCACATGGCAAAAGCTCTTTTATTCTTCCTGGACCCTTCTAAAATCAAGGGTTTGAATCTCCTGGATATACATGTGATTGGTTGGGGTCCTAATACACGCATTTCCTGGCCAATGATACATCTGCATTTAGGGTTCAATGAACTGGCTGCAATCCTTTGTGTGTGTTCAAATCTATCCTGTCATCCTCCACCTTGTTTACTTCTAGGCTGGTTGAGTTTGGGCTGCAGTTTCAGACTAGCTCCAATGTGACTGGCATGTTACAGAAATTTATATTTTAGCACCTGACTCTATTCTTTTATTTGTTGGAGGTCACCTGATCAATACAGGATCATTGTTCCTCCCTTTGAAGTGGGGGGCACAATAAAAGCTGAGTACAACTATATTAGTTCAAGAGTCAGAGTCCACAGAATCCTCAGAAGCTACTCAAACCATTGTTGTGCACATGTGCTCCAAATGAAATTGTTTGAGCATAAATAAAAACAATAATGAAGAACTTACAAAAGGTTTTTACTATTCTTTCCTATTTATGTGGTACTGCAAAGTATAAAACACGTAACAGTTGCACTTAGTACTATAAATATATTATTTCTGTCACATATTTGATAATCACCAGTGAAGAATAACTAATTTTTAAGCTGGAGAGAGACAAAAAAGAGACCTAACTTCCACTATGTTATTTGACATGAAATACAGTTTAAAAACCTGAAGTGGAAATAATAAATATTGTGGCAAAACCCCCCACATTCATTCTGAGAATAGATCACAGTGAATCTTCTCACCTTCCACTTAAATCAGCTTTTTCTGATGAATTTGAACTTTCACACATGCTCAGTGGGAAGAGCTTTTTGTATAATTCATCAATAAGTGCTCCTCATAAAGCAGCCCAAAATGCCACCGAATTCACAAAGACAAGGCAGAAAGTCCTGGCCTATGCAGGGTCTGTTTTCAAAAGGAATAGGCTTAAGCACTGAAAAAAATCCTTTCTAGCACCACAATAAATAAACATTAGGAAACCAAAAAAACAGCTTTTTCAAGAAGGGTTACAAAATAGACAAAAGTGGTCAGAAAATATTACTGTATTTATGTTTTTATATCAGGCAACCTGAAATAAATAGGATTTGAAGTATGAATTCCAAATACCTCAGAAGAACCTTCCACTACTTAATTTACATCTTTACTTAAAAACCTAAATCCCTGAAGCAACCTACCTAAATCATGGATAATTAAAGAAACAGTAGCTGTCAGCAATTGCTTTTTTGGATGAGACATCCACTTCCCTGTCAATCAGCATTTTTGACACTGATCCACAGGACTCTGATGATGTAAATCACTGCTCCACTTACAATCCTGTTTAAACACTTGGTTTTCTCCAATTCAAAAATTCCTGGTGAATATAATCTAGAAACCTAGATGATTGAAAGTTGCAGATAATAATCAGACAAACTGCAAAGGATTACAGAATCAGATTTTGAGAAAGAGCAAGCTTGTTTTATTTTTCCATTTCTCCTCTTTTCATTCCAATTTTTTACATCTTCTTTCTCTTCCATTCTTAGTTTCTTTTTTTAGTTCTTGATAGAAAAAGATAGAAAGTGAGATATATATGAGAAGTCAGTAATTCCATTTTATAGATAACCTTTCAATTTTTTATCTTTGCTAAGCAGAAGAAATACCTTCAGGTTCTCAGACCATCTTTCCAACTGCAACTGTGTAATCTGCATAAAAACTATGAATCTTCTTTTCATCTTCTTTATATACATTATTGTCCCTTGATTCTATGAATATTATTATCATGACAAATGGAAGAGAACCCACAATGAAACTGTGTAATTGCACAACAACACTTTTCTCTGAAGAATCCTATGGTTTTGGCTCAAAGGCCATGTTTCACAGAATTTTCAACAGACATGCTTTCATCATATTTTCATTCTCTCACAAAGTAAAAGTGTGCTATATTATGTTAAAAAGGTCTTTCATTACTTAATAAGCTAATAACTTTTCCTAACTTCATCTTCAGAAACACCTGATGCTTGTCAGAAACTTTGTGTAACAACTCACTCAGAGGCACGCCTCTAGCACATAGTTAAAGCAAGTTAGCAAATAAAAACACACCTGTCAAAGGGAACTAAAAAACAATCTAAATAATGATTTACAGCACAGCCTAAGAGCATAAAAAGCACAAAATTTCCCACTGCCCAGTTCTCACATTTTATAGGACACCTTTCAAAAAAGTACCAGAGTGAAACATCAAAACGAAATGGTACTATCAAAATGACAGTGAGTCAGTGATAGTCAGTGAATACAACTTGTAGTTTTGTGAAGCATTTGGCATCTGAGCTGGTGGGAAACACAGGCTATGAAGGTACCTCATTTCTCACCAGGTCTCATGTCAGTTGCTGTAAAAACAAATCTTGCTAAAAAAAGCACAAGCACAATGAGTTATCATCTCTGGAGTTTGTACTTCTGAACTTATTCAGCTGTTGTCAAATAAAAGATCCTTCTCAGACTTTTGTACAAGTCAAACTTGTAAATCTCTACAGAAAAGTTCTGGAGTAAAGAAAAAACAAACAAAAAAAAATTGGTTGATATGCAGTCAATTCTCTGACCTTCTGGGAATCCAAAGGGAAATGTGAACTGGCTTAACCACCACATTGTAGGGAAGTTAGAATTACATAATGACAAAATTAGAAAGTGGACCCCTCCTGCAGAGGGGGTGTAATTCATGCTGCACAATGCATTCTCTGAAGAAATTTAAAAAATAAAAAATCTTTTTGCCAATACCCTGTGAATACACATTATGAGAACTGTGAATTGTGTCAGTGTGTACTGGCAATTCCTGTACTACACACCTGCTTGTATGGCAGAAAATGTACTTCCAGGCACATACTGACTTCATCTTCATAAAGCACAAGTTTTTTTATCTACACAGAGCTACTCCAGACTGTCAAAAGACTGCAGCTTGCATTATCTAGACTTTATCTAGGGTTATGGGGGTTTTGTTGAACTTCATTCTACTAGGACTGCACTCAATGGTAAAATATAATAATTTCCTCCAAAGTCCACACCTCGTATCTTAAAAGAGGAAAAACTCCCAGCTGTGATTGTTATTCAGAGCATCTTTCCACTTCAAATTTTCCATTTCAGCAGAGATTATTTGGTCTGTCCCATGATCAATAAAATTGTTTTATCTTTTGCTACTGACATTAAAATGTTTCCTTTCTGTGCTTATCTCTACAAAGCAAAGGAGTTAACTAAATTCAATATTAATATAAGCAGCTGCAATTCCAGGACTAATATGACCCTAAAGGGACTGGTAATTAGCCCAGTGTTCATGCTGGCATAAGATGCATGTTAGACTAAGCCAGTACAGTTCTACTCCCCTTGCACTGCACTATTGCATCCTGTTTTTTCCACAGCACAGGAGTGAGAAGAGTTCCTTGAGGATTTAGGAAGAAAACAGAACTGTTCTTTTAACACAAATAGATATCACACTCCCTCTAAGGATGCTCTGTACAGCTGATGCATTTCCTCCCTCCTTTCTTTCTGTACTGCAATCAGGTCCCATCAATCTCATGAAACTACTGGAAGAGTATGCATTTCTCATTTGCCTTGAGCCACAGCACATGGTATCATCCTTCAGTTCATCTGGAAGCAAAATCTGAACTACAACACACTAGAAAGGAGAACATGCAAATAGAGGCCAAAGGAGCCACTGTATCTCGAATCTCTTAGATTTTTCTTTCCCTTCTTACCCATTCCAGTGAACTTTCTTAAGGTCTCTCATGTGTTAATAACAGACATTCAGAGATATATCAAGCATCAGAAAAAGCCAGAAGGCATTTGTGCAACTGACTGGCTCTCTTTTGCAGAGATAAAGGGTTTTTTGGGGGGGAACTCAGCCTTTGCTGATAGCCTTTGTTATCCCATGAGCCTTCAGAAATCAGTCCTTTCACAGGAGTTGCAAGGGGAAAATTGAGCAGGCATTCCTGGATGGAATAACTTGTCTTTCTTATTTCCTTATTAGAGAAATATATTTAAAATGTGACGTCACTCTTTCCCTTTAAGCTGAGTACATAACAGAAATTCAACAAAATGCTACATAGATTTATAAACAAGGGCTTGTTGCTCTCCCTTTTACACTGTGTTTGCAAATAGCTTCTATTTCAGAAATGCTGGCAGTGCTTCATGATCTGTGAGAAGCCCAGAGACATCTCTGCAGCACTGGCACAGTAACATCAGCTGATGCCCTGCTCTGCTTTGCTGAAGCTCCATGGTGGTAGATATGAGTACAACTGGTGTTCTCTTCATCTCTTCATTTTGCTGCAAAAATTTATTGTTAGTTGTCCCTGAACTGGAAGAATTCCCAATTTATACAGGAAGAGGCTAAAGAAGTTATCTCAACTAGCTGTTTCCAAGGGAGCTTAATTTTTCTGTGGCTTGATTCCCTAAAGCAGTTTTTATTGCCTTACTATCAACATCACAACACCTCTCCCTAAAGCACATACATACAGTACTTTGGTACTACAAAGACCTGCTCCCAAAGGCCCCTGGAGCACTTGGCAATAAATTGGAAATACCATTTTTTCTAAATGATAACAACTCAAACCTAAGAACATAAGCCTCTGTAGAGCAGCAATCTAACAATGATAGTAATTTCACTGGAGTATGTTATTTGACAGATATTTTGCACTGGCTAAAAAATGGAGAGCTCCACTGTAGCAAAGAAACTCCCTCATTTTTTACTTTACTTCTTTTCAATTTTACTTCTTTTTCCACTTAAAATATTTCTAAATCTGCAGTGAAGGTACAGATTTCATTGGTATTTCATGCTGCTTAACAATCTGTTCTTTACTAGAGGACAAAGAGAGTGTTTTTGTTTAACTTGTAGGAATCTAAACAGTACTAAACTCTACCAAAACAAACAAGGTTTCACAAACATTCCCGAATATAAGTACATCCTTGTAATATTGCCTGTGAATACCCACTTTAAAATTATGCTAAGTGACTAAACCATGTCTGGAACATGGATTTTAAAAATGCATCTTCATTCAAAAGACAGATCTTAGTAGTTTTAATAGTAACCCAAGAAATACTTGTCATCCCTTGTGAAACTATTTGAACTTGAAATATTTCCCTGGCTAAGGAAAGCAATTTTTTTCCACTGATTCACTCTCAGGCTAATTTGAAGCCTATTTCTATGTGGGCTCAATTTGATATTAAGGCATGTTTTAAAGTTTAAGCAGCTGCATAATCCCCAGGAAGGCTACAGCACAACCTGGACTTGGCACCATCTCACTGAGTTGAGACCTATTACATTTCCTTTGTGGAATCTGCCACCACTGGGACAAGTTCAAAATGGGAAGGTGCAGTCCACGTAACTTCAAAATAATACTAATCCTCATGAGGAAAAATTTGATCAGCTTTAACAAACTCCAATCAAGCAAGCTGTAATTAAAAAGCATCTCTCTAGATTTGGTGAATTACATCGACATCTATTATCTTCCTTATCTTACTTCCCTTCCTCCTCAACAAGTAGATTATATTCTTTACTTTCCCACACAATAGAGTAACAAGCTCTTCCAGCCCAGTTGTCTTTACCAAAGAATTAACATCTGCATAATCAAACTACACCAACTAAAAAGTACAGAGTCTAGGAAGATAAAGGGAATTCCATCATTTCTTTTATTGAAAGGAGTTCAAACATAATAAAGCCAGCAAATTCAAGCCAATGCTGAATCACACATTGTTAATATGTAAACTTCAGTCAAATTCCCCATTATAAATTTATGTTTCTAAGAGGAGCTCCTAAAGTTGTTACTATGATACTATCATATAACTATTACAGATAATAGAGTGAAAACTAAGGCATCTGTAAATGTCTTTTACTGAAATTAAGCAATCATTCTTTAACTTCTGAATGCTTACAATGAACTGTTATGAACAATTGCTGATTATTAGTGCCGTGAGAAAGTAATTTCCACTGATTCACATTCAAGCCTTTGGTACATGACTTGTCTATCATTTGCAAACAGGAGAGCACAGTAAGTTTGATTCAGCTTGATTCAATCACATTGCATTTCAGGTGGTAAAATAATTATTCTCCCTTTCTAATTGTACTCTGGAATATAAATAAAACAAAATAATCCTTTTCACTTCCTCAGTCCATCATAAAATCTACATGAAGTTACAAAAAAAATGACATTTGTATCTGGTCTATGTGCCCTTTGTGCACCCCCACCATGAGTGCTTCAAACCAGCTCATTATTACCTTTAGATGCACCTGTCTTCATATATATCATATTATTACCTGTCTTCATCCTGAGCCAATCAGGCTGTAGTCTGGGATTTGGCTGCTCAAAACCTGACAGTTGTCAATTCTGAGGAGCTGTGAAAACATTTTGTCATTCGGGTTCCCCCTTTGTGCAATTCACCAGCACACTGCACTCTGCAGGGGATCCAGCCAAATTGCTCTGCAGATGTCTCAGCACACAAGTTCATATATTGCTTGGTCTGACCTGCAGTAAGTTCACCTGATCTCTTTAGCACCAAGGAAGATAGCAAACTTCCTTGCCTGCACTAACAGTGCAGATTGCCCTCCTGGCAGACCACTGAGGTTGTCTGGCTGCACCAGCCCTCCCTGACCCCACCATCCCCATCCCCACAGCAGCATTCCCTCAAAAAACAACTTTCCCACTCATCTGCACCAGAAAGTAACCAGAGTACCAGCACAGGTTTGACAAAAACATTTCCTTTGCTAAACAGGCCATTCTTATTTTGCAATAAGTTGTCACACAAAGTTTTCTTTCTTCTAATCTTGGGATGTTCACAAAAGCTGTCTAGTGCTGTTCAAAGTAGGAAAGTTTGGCTTTGTGTGTGGTTTTGTCTCTGCTTAAACAAAAAAAAACTCAGCTCAGCATCATGTATTTAATAATTTTTTCATGCCACAACATCAAATAAATGTCGACTGATCAGATGATAAGCTCTAGCATCTGCATGGGTTTTTGTAGCAGGATGATTAAGCTTAATTAATATAGAATTAGTAAGTTATTCAGAGCTGATTGATTTTCTTCTTGGGCAGTGCACAGGAATTTAGTCTTGTTCATAAGAGATATCTTTAAAGAAGTCAAGCAGAAACTTCCTTATTTTCAACTGTTTGTCAGCTTATATAATTGTGGCTTTAATTAGCCCCAAACAAATAATGACTTGATTCTTTCTGTATCACACTATTTGAAAAAGAAACTTTCATTAAAATAGGGTAAAAAAAAGAGAAAAAATAATGCAATCACCACCAATGGTTATAAACAGCTATATTGTTCAGCAAGTTTCTCAAGTTTCTAAAGTGAATTTGTTGTTTCCTACAGGAAATGATGGATTAGCTGTCCTGTCTCATTTACAAATGCATGAATCACTTTCTCCTCTGTACATAATATTGCTATTTAGGTGCAACTGCTAAAGTGTTCACACTCTTGAGTGTCCCAGGATGTCTGCTGGGCTTCTCCTTGTTGGGACAAGTTTCATGTAGGCACATAAAGTATCAGACCCCATCAGGCTTGCCAAAGAAATTAATCCAATTTCTTTTTAAGTGTACTATCCCTTTACATGTACTAATTTTAAAATTAGTTTGCCAAAAACAGCATTTAATGTCTCCTTGTAAATTTTGTAATTTACAATGCTATTCACTTTCCCTGATAGCCTGCAGGGTTATTTTTATAGAAAAATACAAGCCAGAGGATTGATCTGGATGTAATTTTTTCCTATTCTTATGCTAGAACGTGTTAAAAAATTTTAAACCAAATAAATTAATTTTTTTAAAAAAATCATTTTTCAAAGAACTTTCCTCTCACTTCCTATTAGTCAAAAACTGAATCACTCACCCAAGTCTTCTCATTTATATTTTCCTTACAATTCTATGAAACCATCTAAAACCAATTAATTTATAATAATTTTTTTTAATTTTCAATTTAAGCTAATAATTGCCAAGTCTCTTTGTAATATTCTCCAAATTCTATTCAATGCATCAAGCCATAATAAAACTTTTTTGCCTATGAAATTTTGAAATTTACTATATTTACTGACCTAGTTCAAAGTTTACTGACATAAATGAAAATGCATATTTCTTTGTCTGAGGCTTTTACTTCAGAATTGCAGAGTAAAGTGCTGTCAGCAATTAAACTCGGAGGGAAAAAAGGGAAAATGTGGCCCTTGCTCCTACATTTAAAATATTCATATTGGCCATTTAAATATTTATATATTTGTCACTTTAAAATATTTATATCTCTATCTATTCTGCATTTCATATATTGGTGAGAGAACTTATATAATGCAAATAAATTATGTATTAAATATTTACTATAGGTTAATATTTTATGAAATTTACTGTACACACAGTAGGAACAAAACTGGCAAGGGATGAAGAACTCTAGAGATTACTTTTGCACTTTCAGCACAAAACAACAAGGATCCCTTAGTTCTGCCCTGCTTTTAACAGAATTTATAGCTTTGCTAAGAAAGCACCTCTGTTTAGAAATTATGTAATTCAACATCCTGGGATAATTTATCCTTGGGCGAAATTCCACCAAGATTTGTGGAATTAGTCACAAATAAAGTTGATCCTGCAATTTATAAGATAGGGGATCAAAGAAGATATTGAAAAAGGTTGGATATTTTGAAATATTTATGATCAAAACTTTGACTTCCGTGCCCTCAATATAGATTTCTAGCAGAGTATTCAAAGAGCAAAGCAAAATATTTCATTTACCTGCATTTAGACATGAACAGAATTTCTCAAGACCACAAAACCTGATACTCCATATAGCAGATTAAAAAAAAAAAAAAACAATCTTCCCTATAACCCTGAAAGGTTTAACGTTTTCTCATCCCATAACTGAACTCCAGTTTTAACCATCAGCCCACAACTTGTACCTGTGCCAAATTCCAAACAGTCACAGTCTATCTGAGTCTTCTAAAAAATATGGTGTGAATTAAGAAAGAAAATACACCACAGCAAAAGTCCCAAAGACCTATTCTCTGTGCTCTGGGACACCCAGGGACAATTTCAGGATCTCAGAAAGCAACCCCAGATAACCATGAAAGCATTCTACTGCTGGCATAGCCTATGCAAATCAGACTCACCCAGCAAAAACATATAGGAAATTAATGCTAAAAGGATATTGCAGTACTAAGAGGTTCTTAATTTATATTTTTATGACAAGATGATATATTGGCAGTAAATTAATACCAAAGGGCTTATATGAGTAGAAAAGTCCTTATGGCTTTGAAATTTCCTCAGAGCTTCTTAATTCTGATTAACAGTCATAATAAACTCTAAGTATACTCACAACCTTCAAGCATTAAACTTTATTAATCTACATAACATGCCAATTAAGTTAACATACTTTGATTCTGTCTGGTTCCAAAAGATGTTTTAATTTTACTGACGAATACAAAAGCAAACCAACAAGCAAATCTCATTGCTCAGTTTTTGAGCAATTGATCTTATTTTGCTGCATTCTAATAAGTTAACTTCCCAGTGGGAAGCACATATTTCAGGAACTAGGAATTGGTTTGCTGCTAACAGCCAGCAAGGTTCCTGTCCTTACATCAATCACTTAAGAGAGGCACAGGGATCAGATTCTCTCCAAAGGCAGGATTTGTTCCCTTACCCAGGTGAAGTTCTGATCACATCCCAGGCTCTCTCCTGTCCCCTCCTTACCCCCCATGCTGCTCCATCAGCCCCATCCCTCCTGTCTCCCCATATTTTCTGTGCAGCACACTACAGCATTGACTCATGCTGCTCTTGAGGGTCACTATGACCCACTGCCTCCTTGAGCCCTTTAGCTCTTGAGGAAAATTCTCTGTACAGGTATCCAAGAGCCAGTGGCACCTACACTTGCACCACCTGAACTGGGACTGAGCCCACCCCACACTGACAGTCACAACAGGTTTCCTTATGGACTCTTGAGTCTCAGCCATCCAGATCCTTAAAATGAATTATTCTCTGGGCAACAGCTAAATAATAAAATAACAGCTCAAACTGGTGCCTCCAGGCAGGGACTGTAAATAAGGGCCCCTGGGCTTTTACCTGTTCCCAGTCTAAGTAAGAGAAGTCAGGAACTCACTGTCATCTTACTAAACAATATCAAGAGTGGTCTCTGCCTTGAGAGAGCTGGCTTCAATGGCCCTTTTTTAAATTCAAATGAGGAGCAAACAGGACACCAAGAGCTCTCAGAGTAGCAGAATCATTTATTTTGATGGATGGCTGTTATCATACCTGTCTGTGTTTAATTGTTTTCTTGTCCAGTTACTATAAGCCAATTAGGAAACTGTTTCCTGCTTCTTCCTTTGGCATGAATGGCATCATTCTGATTACAGGGTTGTCAACAAGGAAGAGAAAAAATCTTCTTTCAAAACTATATATATTTAAGATAATCGTCCTTCCTGCTGCACCTGCCTTTACAGAAAGAATTCAAAAATTCTAACTATTCAAAAATCCCCTCTCAGGTGAGGTGGCACGTTGTTTCATAGATGGATATTTGCTTTAGTTGTGTGCAAGTGTGCCAGCCTAATATTTTCAAGCATTTTAAAAAGTGCTTTGGCCAGAAGCAGTTGTGGTGTGATGGCCAAGGCAGTTCTTAGAGCAGCTCTTCCAGACAAAATAATGTTCCACAAAAATGCTCCCTTTGAATTTTCCAAGCAATTCTTTCACTGCAAAATGAGTAATATTTTGAATACTTTTATTTTTTTTTTGCATGTAGTACATTATTCATTAATCAATAGATTGTGTGGAGGGCTTGATACAGAAGCCCAGAGTAATAGTTTCACCCATCCATTTGAAAATCTCTGTATTTTGTACAGCCATGCATGCAATAAAGCACTGCAAATTAATTTAGCTATGTCCTTAATCATGATAAATCAAAACAAGGGTAATGCCATGTCTCTGATGCCCCACTCATATAGCAACAACTTTCAGGTGATGAGATACTTGTCCAGGGCTCCCACAGAACAGCAGATTACAACACATTTTAAAATTCATTTTAAAATATCTTGTTTCAGCATGGCTTAGAAGGATTAATTTGTAGCAAAACACACTGACAGTCCCTTGCCATCTATGTCAGACCTGAAGATTTCAATCCCAAATATCCCTGTGTATTAAAACTGTCTTTCTCCCCATCCCCAAAAGTTAACACAATCTCAATGCTGAATATCAGTTACCAACAAAGTCTCATGCTCATTTGAGCAGTGACAATACAATGAGATCTGTGTAACAGAAACAAAAGTCAGAAGCTTAATCTAGGTACCTAAAAAATTATGCTTAAATGCTGTTTTACAAAGGTAAACAAATAAATACTAGCTATAGTGAACTCTGGATTGAGAAGGTTAAGGTACACAATTACTATGGAAAATCTGGGACTCAAGAGTTACTTCAGTAATCTCCTCAGACACTGGCTTGGGAATAAATGCTGAGACATGGACAAAAGATGTCTTCATCTCCACAGAGTTAGAAAAAAAGAATTGCATAAGTAAGGGGAGAGTTATACTTGTTGACACCTCTCATTTTTCAATCTTCTCAACTTCCCTTTTGCACTTGGCAGAACCATTAAGCAGCCTTTTCTGTGAATCACTCACATGGAACTTTCAAAGCCTGTGAAAGGGCCTGTGGAAGTTTGTGTAAGACTCAAGACAGGGCAGCTACAGCTGACAGAAGTCCTGAAAAGCTGCCAGACTGCATGCTCAGGATGGCAGAGAGATATATAATTAACCATAGAGGCCCTTCCTTTGGCAATTCAGAACAGAAACTCATGGATTGCTCAACAGGCGTGCAAGGGCACCAGACACCCAAGAGGAGCAGACCAGCCTGGCTCCCATTGCCTACTTCACCTGTGCCCTGCCTCCCAGGAGGCACAGAAATACAATCTTTCCAGAAACTAGTATAGATATCACCAAGGAAACATAGAGGAAGGGGAAAGGAGCCACAATTAGGCTCATTTGTTTAATGGGAATCTCGTACATGACCCCACATCAATATGAAATGCCACTAAACTTATAAATCAAAATTATTTTTTGAATATCATCCATGTGTCAGTCATTGCATTCATCTCTGACACACCTTTTTAAATCTCACACTGACATAACCCCATCATTTGACTCCTTTCTGTGAAATGGGGACAATACATATCTCTGAACACACAAATAAATCAGGTTGCTCAAATACTAAACTAGAACCTCCACCCAGCAGCACACCTTTAGTTTTTACCTCTACACTCATAAAACAGTCAGTGAACATCCCTGGGGTTTGTCTTGAAATGTTACTTTCAGAGCAAGGTTTGCTTGCTTGGAAAAGAAAGGATTTTAAATTCTGTAATAAATCTCTTTACTTTCTAGGAAAGATTAAGTACTTGTGCTTGCATCACAAGGACTTGCTTGCCTATATTCATCCATGCAAACTGCACAATTGGTCACAACCAACTCAAAGATCAGAGATGTCATTTAGTTTTATTCATGGAATGTCATTAATATAAACAAGGTCAATTCTTCCCACTGGTATTACTGACTTCTTTAAAGTGGAAAGACTAAAAGGAATGTCAGACCTTTGCTCTTTACTGAATATCACTTTTAAAAAAGAAAGCAAATGAAAAAAACCCAAACAACAGAGAAAAAGCCACTTACCAATTCATAGATATGCCTACAACCATTTTCTTACTCAACTCTAAACCTCTGAAAAACCCATAAACAGTGTCCTCCCAAACCTAGACACAGTTCCTAGGCATAACCAATCTTTGACTGATATGCTAAACTCAAGCTCCTTATAAAGTGACTCAGTTCAGGTTAATGGAAAGGAAGATTACATCACATAAACCAAAATATTTTATGGGGTCGGTGTATGAAATCAATGAGTCACTTAGATTTTATAGTCAACCTAGTCACAACAGCAGATGACCTTGTGCTTTTCACATCCCAAGGATCAAAAGTGTACACTTCTTAACATTTTTCTTCTTTAATCTCCTAGCTCAGCCCTGCCATCCTCGTTTTTCACACTTTGGTTTGCCAGTTATAGCAGGGAGATTATGAGTGATGTACATGCCCAAGATCAATATGCCTGTAAGGGGAAGGAATTCATATTGATCTCCAGTCATGCAGCACTTGTGCCTTACTTTCTATAATCCTTCCACTATAAACAGAAGAAATGCTCCTGCATGCTGGATTTTGTCCCTTATTGCTGCTCCAGTATTGCTCTTTCCTACCCCTACATCCCATTCTCAGACTGCTCCTGCAGCAGTTTCCAATCTCTGCTCCCAGCCTAACTGAAAACTCACGGCAGCAACAACTGAGTCTAACACTTCATAACAGCAAAGCAGAGTTTTATGGTTGTCCAAAAGATCCAATCTGATTAATTAGACCTCCCTAAATCAGAGCAAAGACAACAGCTCTTAGTGCAACTTTATTTCCAATACCTGTCTTCAGACTGTGATTCACAGCTACATTGGGAGGGCACAAGACATGTTCTGACCAGAGTGTCTGATGCAGAGCTTAAAGAATCCTTTGCACATGGAATCATCACAGTATTTCCAGTAAAATGTTCTATTTTCTGATTATTTTGTGTTTGTGTCCTACTGCAGGCATTCATTATGGATGGACACAAACATTGCTGCAAGTGCTTAACCCACAAATATGGGCTGTTTGTCTCACAACGAGCAGTATCCTATCCAGAGAGAACTACAAAAATTTTTAAAAAATTAGAATCACAGTTTGAATCAAACCTTTCCAACCTAGCAGTCAGACTACCATTCCAATACCTGGAATACTCCAAAATCCCCATATTGTTAATGATTCAGAGTAGGAACTTAAAATCTGAACATTGAGTATCCCAGCTCTATAAGCCCCAGCTGCTGGGTGATTTTGCTGCTGTTTCTGTGCTCCCCATCAATATTGGAATTTAAAACAAACATACCACAAAGAAAATGCACTCTGACTATGAATAGCTCAAGTCATTCTGTCATTGCACAGGAAAACTTCTCAGAGCTCATATTCCATAGGATGGGAATGGTATTTTCCCACCCACATAATCTAATGTTATGATGTAATATAATACCTAATCACTATTTTTAGCTGAGCCAAATGTGATGAATACTGAAACAAGTGTATTACCTTATTTGTGTCATCTTGCTTGCAGAAAGACTTATAAAAATTCATGTCAGGACAAGAATCTAGTGTTCTTCCTATGAACAACTGCAATCACATCCTCTGCAAGAGCTGACACATCTCCTTACACTGATAGCTGTGCTTCCAATCATTCTGATTTTCACAGTCTTTCAGTATCTTGTAAACCTGACCCATGGCAAGGGTTTTTTGCAACAGATGGAGGATTTCAGTCCAAATTAATGAATGTCTGCCTATTCATTTACAGTACAAAGACACTTTCAGAATTTCCTCTTCTTACAGAAATATTAACTCTTTGACATCTTGGAAATATTCTTCTCTCTGAAAATTACTCAGTCTAAAAGCAGAATAATTCTATACATGCAAACAACTGAAAACTGAATACTAAACATCTCAAAACATCTAAAGGGAAAACAAAAGATCCTTAAAGATTACAAACTGTGTTAAATCATGCAGTTCTGCCACCAGTTTGGGAGCAGCTCAAAGCACTACTCTGACTCAGCAATGCCAGCCCTCTACCAAGAAGGAAGGTTCAATGTGAGAAATAAAACTAAAATTATACTTCCAGTCCTACTTTTGACTTTTTTAAGTCAAGGCCTCCTGCTGAGTTATATTCATCCTGCAACCTTTAAAGAGAACTTCAAGAATCTTTCTAATAATTTACAGTACTTTAAGAAAAAAAGCAAAAAAGAGACCCAAACCAAACTTGTTACATAGAGATATTTAATTTTTTTTGTCTTCATAAAGCCAGAGGATTATTCTCCTAAACAGACCTCTCCATTGCCATAGGACCAGCAGCACTGAGCCACATGATGCAGAGATGTCTTCTCTCATTGAAACACAAGACAGAAATGCACCATCTCATCACAAGAGACAGAAAGAGCTGGGCCAGGCAAGCAGCAAGGCAGAGACAAGTGGCAGAGACTGCAGCCTCAGGCCTGACAGCATCTCTGCCTCATGCCAACACCTACAAGACAGAAACTGGGAGCTATTAATTGCTTATTTTGAAATATCTAATTTGACAATCCAAAGCTAGCACTTCATTTTGGTATTCAACCAATTTTCTGAGAGTTTTTCATTGCTCTCTTCTCAGAGTTAAAATCTAAATATAAAAGAAATCTGTTCTGTGGTATAATAGAGGCGGATCTACCTCCTCAGCAGAACTGCAACCACTTCAAAAATATGGAACATTTGCATATGAATATTTTCAATGGAAATTAAGCACCTTTTGAATATCCACATATAGCACAGTAGTACAAATTAACTGTTCATGTGGATTTGTGAAAATGAGAGACTTAACAAAACAGTCTGTAAAAAAAGTAGTCCAAGAAGATTCCTGTAAAAATTAAGATAACTATTGGCATAAATTTTGATTCTACTCCTTTGTAAGAAATGCAAAAGAATATATTCCTTTCTTAATAACTGTGCACACATCAGCTCCCTCTGCAGACTGAAACAAGAAGAGGTGGCACTGCTGACCTCAGAGTTCAGTCACAGACTGATTTAAATGCACTACAGCAGCTAAAGAAGACACAAATGGCTGAAATAGCCTTTGGAAAAACATTTTAGCATATGGAGGTTGTCTGGTGAGGGCTTGGCTGAATATCCACTGCAGAAGGTACCTGTGTCAGCAGCACAGAATGTTCTGGATAATCTTCTGAGTAGCAGCTCTAACCCTGGTGTAAACTGGACAGTGAGAACACCACCAACTGCCCCAAAGAGGTGGCAAGAAATGGCCTTTTCTTCTCTACTTCTGTTCATCAAAAGAAGAAAAGGGGTAAAACAAAAGCCCAGGTCATAGTGCCTCACATAGGAATAACAGCTAATCAGCAGATCTGTGGCTGTCACAGGACTCTTGACCTGCTTTCCCAATTCTCCTTCAACCTCAGAGGGGTTTCACTGGTGCTCCAGGAGCTGTGCCCACCTGTGATAACAGACAGGGAAGGCTTGGGGGCTGCACTGGGAGAGCCAGACAGCAGAAACACTGCCAAGGGAAGGGAACAACAAACAGGTAAGAGATTGTTTGATTTAGATAGGTGTTGGAAGAGTACTCAGGAGAGTGAAAATGTGCAGAATCAGAAAGCATTTAGAAGCAGGAAATGGGCTTCAATTTCATCCCAATGAGTTAGCTCAAGAGAAACAAGAAGAACATTTCTTCCCTCATGTAGGATGGCAATTCAGGTCTCTAAGGGATGTGTCCACAGCTGTGGACCAATTTTTTGCTATTTTTTAAATGTCAGTCTCTCTCCCCTGGCACTCCAGACCACAGTCCCACAAATCAGAGGTGTACTCAGGGTAGGGTCAGTCAGGCACATTGCTCACCCTGACTCATGCACAGGAACCTAGCTCACCGTGCAGGCAGGGGGCACATGGGTGAACAGAGAAGGGGTCTACAGAGAAGCATCCACAGGCTTCAGCCTGTGCACAGGGCAGGAGGCAGCTCTCCTGTGTCTGAAACAGCCTGGGAGCACAGCTCTGAACCACATGCCAGCTCAGTGTCTCAGCAGCAGTAACAGGAACATGAAAAAGGAGAAGGACACACTACAAGATTTTTTGGTTTAATCCAGCTTATGTCATTAGGGAGAAAAGTAGAGAAGCTCCTTGTTGAATTCACTTCACCTGAGGATTAGGGCTGGGCCATGCAGGAACAAGAGGGCACCCCCACAAAAAAAGGACAACAAGGACAGCGTGACCTCAAAATTTGTGTGTTTACTGTACAGTGTGTTGCCTGAGACAGGCTGAGGGTGACGTAAGGCTGTCACATCTCTGGAACCACTCAGAGAGGGAGTGAGACATTGCTGCTAGCACTGAGAGAAAGGCAAAGGTAACAGGTAAATAAACCAGGAGAATGAATTCACAGAATTCACAGAATCACACAAGGTTGAAAGAGACCTTCAAGATTAAGTCCAACTCATGCCCTAACACCTCAACTAGATCATGGCACCAAGTGTTGCATCCAGTCTTTTCTTAAACACATCCAGGGATGGTGATTCCACCACCTCCCTGGGTACACAATTCCAGAACTTGATCACTCTTTCCATGAAAAACTTTTTCCTAGTACCCAACCTAATTTTCCCTTGGTGCAGCATGAGGCTGTGTCCTCTGGTTCTGTCAGTGCTGCCTGGGAGAAGAGACCAACCCCACCTGAGCACAGCCACCCTTCAGAAAGCTGTAGAGAGTGATAAAGTCACCTCTGAGTCTCCTTTTTCTCCAGGCTAAACAACCCCAGCTCCCTCAGCCATTCCTCACAGTTTGTGTTCCAAGCTCCTCACCAGCTTTGTTGCCTCCTCTGGACATGCTCAAATGTCTCATCCTTCCTGAACTGGCCCAGAACTGGGCACAGCTCTCAAGGTGCAGACTCAGTGCTGAGTACAGGGGCAGAACGAGCTCCCTGCTGCTGCTGGCCACACCATTCCTGATCCAGGCCAGGGCCATTGGCCTCTTGGCCACCAGGGCACTGCTGGCTCCTCTTCAGCACCCCCAGGTCCCTTTCTGCCTGGGCACTCTCCAGCCACACCATCCCAGCCTGTAGCACTGTAGGGGGTTGTTGTGGCCAAAGTGCAGGACTTGGCACTTGGGCTCATTAAACTTTATCCTACTGGACTCTGCCCATCCATCCAACTGGTCCAGGTCCCTTTGCAGAGCCCTCCTATCCTCCAGCAGATTGACACATGCTCCCAGCTTAGTGCCATCTGCAGATTTACTAATGAAAGACTCAACACCCTCATCCATGTCACCAATAAAAAGATTGAACAGGACTGGCCCCAGCCCAGACCCACTGGTGACTGATCAGTCCACTGGTGACTGATCCCAGCTGGATGCAGCACTGTTCACCACCACTTCTGGCCATCCAGCCAGTTCCTAACCCAGCAAAAGAGTCCATGCCACTGGCTGCCAGCTTTTCCTAGAGGATGCTGTTGGGAGACTGTGGATGCTGGTGAGAGTCAGGGACAAAAGCAGTTTGAGTTTTCCCAAGCTACTCAAAGGAAAGCAGAAAGGAAAGAATTAATAACTAAGTTTAGCACCTGGTGTTCCAGACAGGGGGAGTGCATGAGGAATGTGATGTTTTGGTAAAAGCAGGTTTACAAGAGGTGTTGCCTTCCTTGGACCAATGAGCTTTATTCTATCCTTGGTTCTGTGAACCAGTCTATAAAAATGTGTCTAATTCTGCAACAAATCACTTCTTCTGCTGTCTGGATGAAGCCTGTGTTGCTGTATTTTTCACCACTCCCTAGCCTTACAGGGACAGTGTCCAAGGCCTTGCTGAAGTCCAGGAACAGAACATCCACAGTCATTCCTGCATCCACCAGATGGGTCACCTGGCCATGAAAGGAGATCAGGTTGGTCAAACACAACCTACCCCTCCTAAACCTGTGCTGGCTGTGTCTGATACCCCGTCCATCCTGTAAGTGCTGTGTGATGGCATCAGCATAAACTGTTCCATAGCCTTACTTGGTACTGAGGTCAGGCAAACTGGCCTATAGTTACCAGGATCCTCCTTCCCACACTTTTTATGAATGGGTGTCACACTGGCCAGCTTCCAGTCATCTGCAACCCCACCAGTGTCCCAAGACTGATGGTAAATGATGAAGAGCAGCTTCACAAGCTCATCTGCCAGCTCCCTCATCACCCTGGGGTGGAGCCCATCTGGTCCCATAGATTTATGAACATCAGTGGCTCAGCAGTTCTCTGACTGCCTCCTCCTGGATAACATTCTGCTCCCTGACACTATCTACAATCCCAGGACAGCTGTCCTGAGAACAAGTTGTCTTCCAACTAAAGACTGAGGCAGAGAAGATGTTAAGCACTTAGGCCTTCTCCTCTTCTGCAGTTACTAATTTCCCTCCATCATCCAATAAAGAACAAAGGCTGGACTTACTCTTCCTTTTAGCATAAATATATTTGTAAAAAACATTTTTTATCTTTTAAAGAAGTCACCATTTTTAGTTCAAACACAGCTTTAGCCTCCCTAATTTTTTTTTCCTATATGCTCTAGTAGCCCCCTTAAATACTTCTTGAGAGACCTGACCCTCCTTCCAGAGATAATGCATCCTCTGAAACACTAGCTCCACACACCTTCCTCACAGGAAAAATGAAGAGACCCCCTCTGACTCCCCTGCATGCTTCAAAGGCTGCTCAGACATGAGGCAGTTGCCAGGACCAGATTCTCCTCTCTTCTTTCCTCAGCATGACCCAGGGAAAGCCAAAGTCCCCACACATCTCTAGCCTCATCCCAACCTTCAACTGGAAAATTCACACTGGGCTGAAGCCCTTGAGACATCCCAGACTTGAAGGAACATGAGTGTGGCCTCACAGACCAGTGGTGATGCCAATAGCAGACACCTTACAGCCATAGTTATTAGCACCAGGTTTTGAAAGATTGGGTCTTTGTAGCAGTCCCATCAGATCTGGGGGGAAATTAGTGAACTGTGGAAAAATAAAGCAAAAATGTATCAAAATCTTCTGAGTTTCTAACATATTCCCTGTAAGAATCCCCAGTTGGGTGATCTACACTGCCCAGGGTGTGGGGCTGAGGTAGCTTGGCCAGTGATGGAGCAGTTTGGAACAAAATTAACAAAGCCTCAAAGCCTTAAAGCACCGAGACAGTTTTCAGCATAAAGCCCCAGATATACAGTGGTGTAGGAACAAAATGCATTTGTTACATAAAATCATTTTTCCTTTCTTTAAACAGAACAGGGGAAGGAAGGAAGGATTAAAATATAACTCAAATGGCTTAAAACATAGCTCATACTTCCAGTGCTCATTACTGGAATTATACATTTCATGTCTCACTGTGGACTACTGTGGATAGATGGATTTTTTCCTACTTCCTGCAAAACAACATTTGCTTATTCAACTGCCTTTTAGCAATGGGTATAATCACAATCCCAAGTGACATTTGCAGTGAGAGCAACTGACTACTCACCCTCTATCCAGTACTTTATTTCTAGGGATGCTGTGTTTAATTAGCTCCACTGTAGTCAGAGGAGCAAACAGGTCACCTCTGTGTCAAATCTCCCAGCAATCATCTTCCCTGTCACCACCCCCATTGCCTTCATTTATTTGGACATTTTGCATACTAAAAGTAAAGGTCATTAGTGTCACATAGCTTTTTCTTTTTTTCCCCCCACTGTGTGTGTGTGTTGTGTTATATTCCTGAATAACTGCACTTCGGGTAAGGGAGTGAATTACAGCACACAGAACCTTTATCGAGGGAACATATCACACAAATTCCCTATTCAATCTGATACCACCAAAATCTTTTGAACAGATGATGACATAAATGTTCCAGAAACACTGAGGACTAGGAACCAGTAGGAGGTTTACCCTTGTCTGGAATTCAAAATTGGTAATTACCCAAAGCCTTCCACTTTACCAACTCCTCTTTTTTTTTATTTCTGCAGATACACATCACCTTTGTCCCATCCCCTGTTCTGACCCTGGACTCACATTCCAGCAGTGCCATGAGTCTGCACCAAAATCCAATCACAGAGAGGCATATACAGAGGCAATTATGTGCAGAATTCTGTTCTTTGATACTTTGCCTGAAACAGAACAAGCAGGCGGGCAGAGCACAGGGACAGGATGAATTTACAAATTTAGGCTGAGCACAAGCCACAGAGCCGATGACTTCTGTGGGAAGCAATCAGAAATCACTGCACTGGGGCAAGGCCCGAGTGACTCCTGTCCAATCTGGAATAAAACCAGGGTCACATATCCTTGCCTGTGCTACTACTGCCCAATTTTCCAATTTAGATAGAAATCCTTTTGGCAATTCTCTTGTATGGTGGGGATCAATCTGCAAAGCTCTTGCTGTTTTGAAATCAGCTCATACTCTTGAGAGAAAAGCAATGTTTTGTAGCAGTTGCAAGTCGCCAATGTCTTTTTTAATTTCACTATTCTTTGATCACCTTACAGACCATGATAGACAGATCCCACATCTTACAGTTTTGCATATAAAGTCTGTAATTTCACTACTAATACTTTACATAGAAGGCAAGTTTGTTAAGTATTTACAAAAACAGCAGAGAAACGGATGCAAATATTTCCTCTTTTTACATCCTTTTTAAAATGGGTTTTGAGATGTGACAATCTTTGAAATAAACAACCAACTTCAGCTGCTGGTACAGACTGATCTCCACTAATCTCAAGGCAGCCACACTATTTTATGCAAGCTGACTCCACCTATCAATTTACCTACTGAACACTGCATAGGCCACAGCAAACATGAACTGCTCCTGCAGTGCCTAATGTGCCTCATCTGGTAGTTATATCTGAAACGTTTTCACAAAGTCTAAGGGGAAAATCCTTCCCAGATGATGTTATGACCTTTTTATATGCTGTTCAGTGAACTATCTCCAGGAGAATTTCCTGGCTGGGGTTTTGGGGGTTTTTTGGTTTTGTTTGCCTATCAAGAAAGGTCAGTCCTCCTGCACTGGGTTAACTTATCATTTGATTCATTGTTTCCCATCTCTTTGAAGCTGTGTTTGTTCTACTGTCATAAAACTCACTCACAGCTGAGTTTTTCACCATTAAATAAAAGAGCAGTGGTTTGTCTCCATATGGTGGCAATAAGAACCATGATGTTTCTTGCTGTGAAGGTTGAATGTTAGAAGATGTTTTGTGGGCTCCTTGCCTGGGAGAGAGCCAATGCATGGCACAGCTGCTGAGAGCTGCCCAGGTACCCCAGAGCTCTGGCCACTCCCAACACACAGACACTGGTATGTAAGATAAACTATGAAATCAGGAACCCAGGCACTCTTCTATAATTCAAGATTCAAGGAAAGTAGAAGGTTTTAAAAGTCAGATAATTAATTTTCTGTGAAATCCTATAAAAAGATACACAAATGTCTTTGAAATAATACATTTAGTGGGTTTTTCTCACATCCTTCCAGTTTCCATAGGCTGATGCAATATGCATATGAAATGCACTGGGAAGTAGCAGGAAGTATCCCTTTACAGGTGCAAATCATTCCAGCTCAGGCTCAAATAGCCTTGATGTAAGGAAAACTCCAGAAAATTACTCTTTTTGCTCTGGTGGTCCCTGCTTTCTTAAGCAAAAGGACAGTGATTGCACACAATCATCACACTAATCTACACCAGGAAAGAAATACCAGCTCTTTGAGTGTTTCAACACTAACCAACAAGAACTACAAGATTCACCCAGAAGCCTTGGAGGTTTATTGGATTAGTCCAGGCAGCACTGGGGTTGCAACTTTGGGCTACTGTTAATAACCATAGTGTTTAATTTAAAATTTATGTATGTAGTTTGAGAAAACTGTCTATGCAATAAGGATGCACTCATCTAAAAAAGGATAATCAAAACAGGAGGCTCAGAAAGGGCAAGTGACACAAACAAAGAATTATTTCAAAAATTATCAGCTATTCTGTTTCATTCTTAGCTGAAAGAAATTGTAGCAGTGTCTGCCTAGGAGGCAAAGGCCAAACTCATACATTCACATTTACAGGCACCTTGACAAATTTTCTTAATACCAGTGGTTGAAGTGGCATTTTTAAACATAAAATGCATATTGTTTACAGATTTATTGAGGTCAAACAGTTTCTGCTGTTGTTTGATGCTTCTGAGCTTCAGTTACAACCAGAAACATTACTCAGTATTTAAATCTTGCTATTCCTAACATTTTAGAGACACAGTTTTACATTATGTGCATTTAACCTTCCACTCTGCAAATGATTCCCTACTTGGCAGGCCCATTAATAACAAGTATTAAAAAAAATTATTACACTTCTTCCTGTTTTATTTAGAAGCAGTTCATCAGGAAAGATTTTTTTTCTTTAAGCAGTGAAATTAAAAATAAGGCATGAATTGTATTAACCTGGATATGAACCTTTTCTTTCTTATTGTGATGTGCTTGCATCTCAAGCTACAACTGCCATCAAAATCTGTGCAGTCACACTTCCCAAAGAGATAGCCAAAAGCAGTAGATCTAAAATGAAACAAGATAAATTTATGCATTTGCATTTAAGTCACTTGAGAGATGAAGATTTATTAAGAGGAGCTGCAGAACCAGTTCTACAGTGCAAATTGTCCTTCCAACCCAATTGAAATTACCATTTTATTGAAACATTTTCCCCTGATTTTCAGGTACAGGGAAGTTTTGTACATGGGAGCAAAAGCTGAGCAATTGGCAGTCATTTGTCACTGTTGGCTGCATTCAGGGGACTAACATGGTGCAGCATCCAAATCATTAAAGCAGGACCCAGGATGCCAGTACTGTCTTCCTGGATGTTTCATGATAATTTGCAAACACAGATACCTCTTGCATCTACCAGAATTCCCCAGGGTGCTGTGGAGAAGTCTGGTCTAGAAAGAGACATAACTAATTGGGCAGAGGCTGCAGAAGCACTCACAGATGGGGGCTCTCACCCTCTGCCCTAACCCTGTCATGCTAGGTAAAGAAAATATCAGATAAGGGCTGTGTAGTGGGAAGAAAACAAGCATTTGTTTTGGTCAATAATTTATACAAGGTTCACATTTCATTTAGTTAAGGTCTGGATGTCTCCTTCTCTCACATTCACATAAAATTATTTTATTTACTATTCAATTTAACCTACAAAAGCATTTCTCTCATAACCCAAAGCTTTGCCACTTACCTCTGATGGTTCAAAATTGTTTTAAATTACATTTCAATGACCTGTCCATGAGGTAGGAAAGGGCATAAGAGAAGTATTGACATGGTGAGCTGTTGTGTGATATGAAACTCCCTTTAGGGCCAAGGGGCAGAAATGAATGGAGATGAAGAAGGAAGCAGTGATCTGCCCAGGAATTCTTGTCTGGTAAAAAATGTGCTTCTTGTACAGCATGTGTGCTCAAAATTTCATACATTAAACAACAGTAAGCTTCCAGTGACCTCAGCATATCAGTGTGGGATAGAACACTGGCCAAGAAAGCTAAGATATTATATTCCAAAACACAATAATAAAAGCATCTGAGAGTTGTGTTTGCTACAATGTTGAATTTTACCAAACGGAAGACAATACTTTTAAAAATATATATTTCACTCTTTTAACTTTCTTTCTCTTTTAGACTGACTTGTCTCCGCCCATTTGAACTGAAAAAAAAAAAAAAAAAGAAAAAGGAGGGGTAAGGCAAGGATTCCTTTAGAGACAAGGTAATTATGTAAAAAGTCAAGTCAACAAAAACCGGAATCAAAAGATATTAATTACTTCAACTAAACTGTCAAAATCATATTAAGGCCTGATCCTGCAAATTCTCACTCACAGTAGTGCTTTTACACCACTTGAAGATGGCACAAAAGATGCAAATAATGGTGGATTGAGGCATTCAGAAGATTTCTTCTGTTATCCCCATGGTGGATATCTGGAAATTATAGTGAGAGAACTAGGAGCATCAGTATCACACTTAAACATCTTTATGTATAGGATAAAACTTTATATTTTTTTGTATTTTAATATTAATACTTATTCATTAATACTTTTGAGACAAATATATATTTATAAATAGCAAAAAAATACTTTTTTGTTCACAAGACATTACAAACAAGTTACTTTGGCCATGCACATTATAGTAGATAGTGAGTATTAACATCTCTACACTTCTCACAGTGATAGTAAGAAAAGTAATGAGTACATCAAACTATGGTTTACTTTAAATGTAATGAACAAATCTGTACAGCTAGTCTTCCACCCTGTTGAGCAATGGAAAATATTAGCTTCCATCCAGTTATGTGAAGGGTTCTGCATTGTTAAAATGAAGGTAAAAGAAGTGCATTGATGTCTTTCACATAAAACAAAAATTACCATTAAACAGAATGACTCAGGGAAACATCCCCAAAAGTTCAAGCAGTTGCCCTGAAACTCAGTGTTAAAGAAAACCAGAAATGCTGAGATTGCCCATAATTTCTGGAAACATATATTTTTTTTAAAAAAATACCCTGCTAATGCAGCTTTTAATATCAAGGGAGACTTGAGACATTTGAATGATCTTTCTACTTGGCACATTATTAATGCAAAAGCTCTTGAAGGGATAAAAGTATTTTGAAGTGCAGAGCTATTTTTATAAAATATAGATCCAGCTAATAGGTCTAGACAATCTTTTCTCCTATTTGATATCAAACATTGTCATGGAGGCAAAAGCAGATGACAAACTCAGACAAACTTTAATTCACAACCAAAACCATGGCCCAAACTGACAAAAAAGGGGAACCATGATGATGCTGCAATAACTTCTCACAGGTTCCAGGATGTCTCCATGCTCCTCCCATAAATACACCACAAAACTTCACCAAAGGATTCCTGAGATAATGGGAAGATGATACTGCTCACTGTAATACAGTACTTCTTCCTTAAGATTAAATAGTCTGAAATTTAAGCAATTAAAAGGAATGGCTGCTCTCTCATCTTTAACATTTAAAGTTTCAGTGCATCATAGACATAACAGATTTTAATCTAGATAATTAATTCTTATCCTTACCACATAAAAACTGCAGGGAACGTCACTTAAATACTTGGATTTCTACCAAGGGTATCAAATTCATTTCCAGTTATCACCTTTGTAGGTCTCCAATATCTTGCAATATGCGAGACTGGGTCCAAAACAAAAACATTATTCACCCAGTCCTGGAACCAGAGATGGTATATGGATACCAAACTGTGCTATTCTATATAAATGTGCCCTTTTGGAGCACATTTGGGCACACAAGCCTGAAAAAGTTTGGTAGAAACAGTCTGTGACTGTCAACAGTTCAGAAGACTGGTAACACTGGTAACATTTAAAGGGCTTTATAGTTTTATTGACTCAATGAACAAAAGATTCCCTTTAAGTTTCATGGGAGCTCTGGGTTATCTGTCCAAAGCTGAATTAAATTAGAAGTGATTGGGAGCTGTTACCATCTGTTGAGTGTGTGGTGGCTCATGCAATATGAGTTAATATACTTTAGCAGACAGATGGGCAGAAATGTGCAGGCCTTAGTCATTCAACACCCTTGTTAGCAATCTGAACAAAGAGATCAGGAACATGGACAGAAGAGTGATTTTCTTTCTTTTCTCCTGATAAAGTCCCCTCCATCATGTTTTTGGCATTTTCCAAGGATGTTTTACAGCTACTTCCTCTGTTATATATTTTGTGTGGTTAAGAAAACCATTGTTCTTCCCAGGTTCTGCTAATCTTGATCTTTCTCTTCACTAAAATAAAATTTAAAAAATAACTAAACCAAGCCATATTTCTATTCATGACTTCAGGTGTTAAAACTCACTCAATTTTTTTCACTGAATGTCACAGCAGTTAAATGATGATGTGGAAAACATTGCCAGAAGTCATATCAATTGCGATTTAACACTCTCTCTTTTCCTTCTTTCCTCCTGCTCAACACAGGATACCAGGCCTAAAATCACTGATTTTCCAACAATGCAAAGAAACTCCAATCAATATTGACAAGGAAACTGCTGTTTAATGGACAACTGCACTGAAAATTAATACATTTCTTGTGAAGACTGCATCATTGTAAGAAATATTATCTGTCCCACTACAAAATCCCTTTCCTGTGCTACAGAAGGCAGAAGATGAGGATGAAGTGTAGTAGAACAGGGATGCAGGGGCTGGATGAACAGCTTTAAAAGGAAAAGCTTTACAGAGAATACTGAGTATCATGTTCAAGAAAGTGCAACATGAAACAGCACTCATGCAGGTGACAGATGAACAAACTAATGTCCCATCACGGTGCTCAGAGCTCATGAACCAACCATCTTCCATCTGAAATCTAAAACAAAAGCACAGGCTGGTTGTGCTCTTTAATTTCAACAGTACTTGTCTCTAAAGGCAAGTTTTAGCCCATAAAGCTCAAGCCAGATCCCACTCTGAGTAATTACATTCTGCCTACAGTAATTATGTTCCCTTTGCAGTTTCACAGGGATAATGCCCGCCCACTTGCTGCACGGAACTGTTTTATTGCTGTACAATTGCTGTGAGCAGCTGAAGATTTACTGGGGTGAAGAGGTAACCTGGGGCCAGGGAGAGCTGCTGTGTGTGCATGGGGGTGCCCCAGAGACACTTGGCTGGAGGAAGGGTTGTGGTTCCTGAGCCCACAGGAGGTTTTCATTCCACTATCAATATCTCACTAAGTGCAGTGGGATCTTATAAAGGGAAAGACACCCTGTGCAAAGTGCAATAAAGTCAGTAGCTCTAGTTAAATGCAGCAGCAGATTCCTGTATTGTACAGAGCAGTAAGAGACACAGCACTAAATATACAGAAAGCTTGAAAACACACCAAAAGAGCAGTGCCTTCTCTGTTCTTGATGTGGGTTTCCATTGTCATTAAAGGTTTAGTCCAGGAGCAATTGAAATTAATAGATGGTTTTCCATGGACTTCAGAGCAACTTTAAGCACTGTCATTCTACCTCATGAATTCAGTATAGTCTGAAAAAGCCTCAGCTGAAACACGGCATCAACATGAAATTCAGAAAGTGCATTAAACATAAAGCCTAAAAGGATGCTGCCATTCTGCTTCAGTAGAAATGGAATCCAGTGGAAGCTGACTGCCTGGACAGTATAAATATGAGTTAATAGAACTGTGTGTGAAACTAGCAACAACTTTGTTTAAACAAAGGAAAAACAGCAGCTATTCTGCAGACATTTCATGAGTAAGGAGGTTGTTATATGTCATAAAGAAAAATAGAAATCTTTCACTCAGAAAATGGTCAAGTACGTATAATAAGGACTCCCTAAATATCACTTTGTGAAATGCAGCAACGTCTGGCCTGTTCTAAAGTAACCCATGAGCTCCTTCCAGTGCTTTTCTGAAGGGCACTTCAGACAAATCACATAGAGGATCCACATGTTAAGGACACCATGAATGCATCAGCTCCCTCTCTATTTACAGCTAACTCAGTAACTCTGCCCTCTTCTCATGTTCCTCAGCAGCATATGTCAATCCACTCAAAGATTTCTACTTTGCTTTTACAACTCTGATTGTGTCTCTGAGCCCTGTCAGTCTCACTGCTAGTTACTCGTATAAAGTGCTCTGCATTATCTTTCAGTAAGCACTGAAATATTTTGGTTCATCCTTGAAAAACACTACAGAACTTCACCTAAAATTATGCAGATAAATATACGACCTTGAATTTCCTTGCTCTGTTCATTATGTCTGGAATCTGTATCTTTCCAACTGTAATGTCTTTGCTTGCCCCTGTTTTCTCAGTGCTTGCTGCAAGCTGGGGTGTTTTTTAAAGTTTTCAGTGTGTAATAAGCCTGACTGAATTCAGTGGGGCCCAAGTATTCAGACCTAACCCCATGGTTTAGAAACACCTAGGTGTATCCTTCATGTGCATATTCAGTACATCAACCAAAGCTCTCATTAGCTTTTGTCCCGAGATATTTTTGCTGATGATGAACAGAGATCTGCATCTGTCTATTGTGTTGATGGGATCCAAGAATAAAGTCTAATTTTAGTAGTTCAAGATAACAAGGCAAAAATCAGCCAAAGCTGAATAAGAAGCTGAGTAGAAGATACAAACAAAAAAGATATTCAAAAAGGAAAATCACATGAATCAGATATATTTATTATTTCAGCAGCTGTCTGCAATTTACTACCATGAATAACAACTCAATCACAAAATCTAAGCAGAAGATTTTTTATTAAATAGTACCTATCACAAGGTACTGAATATTATTCTATTACAATTCACAGCCCTTATAAGACATTATAAAGTACCTTTATAGACATTGACCATTCTGGCTACAGAGGAGCAGTGAAACTGAAAGACAATTCCTATATAATGATAATATATTTTATCAATACCTAGATTAATACATCTAAAAAAGCCCAATCTTCATAAGGAAGGAAAATTTTTGGTTTAGTTTGGGTTTTTGGCTTGTTTTTTTCCTTTTTTTTTTTTTGTTTTTTTGTTTCTTTTTTTTTTTTTTTTTGTCAGGGACTACATCCTGATGAAACTCCAGCCTCAGACTAAACTGGGAAATGAGAGACAAACCATGATAGAGAGAGTATGATTTGACAAATTGTTTTCTTTCTGCAGGGAAAAGCATAACAAATTAACACAACTCCTGGCTTGGTCTGCTTTTCAAACTGATGACTTTAACATGTAAACAAGTCATAGCAGAGAGAAAACACAGCATTTTTATTGTGAGACAATGGACATTAGTTTACTCCTCACCCCTTGTTTTTCTCCTTTTAAACTTTATCTAAATAATGAACTGGCTTCTTCCCTTTTTCCTATTTCTTGTATTCCTGCTTTTCAATGCTATTAATATTCAGAGTAGTTGATCTGCTCTTCTGTCTTGCAGTGGGACTTCAATAGTGGCTGCTGGGCCATGGTCCTGCTGCCTTTATTTAAAAACTGCACACTGCTCAAAATTCACATCTCTCATGGTGACCTTCCACGATAGTTAAAAGCCTGTATTAAAAAATTGGTCTATTTGCCACTGTAAGTTTTCCACATGTCTTCAGCCAGCACTTCTTACAGATTTTTGTGATGTGCCAGCAGCAGGCAGGGAGGTGATGTGTTTCCTTCTTCAAGTGTTTTAAATGAAGCTTTTTGCCCATGGGCACCAATGGCATTGGAGTTACTGAAGCCTCCTCATTTCCTGGCTTATTTTTGCTGGTTCTGTGGCCTGAGCCTCAAAAAAGAGTCTTAGTGCCCATAAGCTGATGGACACTCATCAGCTAATAGAATTTGAAGACAGAATATACATATATTCCTGAAATATACTGTGACTATTATCTCCATATAAACCTCTTACAGCTTTCAACATCTGTTCTGTTGACTGACACTTTCCCAATGCTGTGTGTTTCCCCCACAAATCCCTGACTAGGTTATTAATGTAGAAGACTAATGTCTTTTAGTGCTGATTCTGTACTTTAAAAGGGTGCTTATACAAAGGAATATTATTCTGTATTTTAAGACTACTTGTTTGCCAAGATGATTTGCTGGTTTTCCCTTACCTGAAAACAGAAGTCCATCCCTTTTCCTGACTGCAGTAATTTTTGCTACTGAAAAGTGCTTCCAAGAAAATCCTGACCTCACTCAGCACGCAGAAAAATTACATTGACTCCAGCATGGTCAGGTTTCAGCCTTGCTCTCCAGATTATTTGTGACATAACTGCTTTGCAGGCAGTAATTGGATAAGCATCCACACTGGATAAACATTCACCACATTAGTTATGTTTGCAATCCATATTAATTCTTCTAAAAGAGTCGTGATGTCAACAAAACATAACCTGTTAGTGAAAAAGAAGAAAAGAACACAATTCTGAAAATCCCCTTCCCAGCAGAAGATTTTTCTTTGTTGGTTGCTTACATTTAGGGACTGCTGCCAATGCATACATATCTTCTTATAGGGCGTTTTTTGCCCTTTAATTCTTTAAATTCCCTAATGTCCAGAGAAAGGATTTTTAAAGCAGCTATTTTGCAACTGGTTTCTCCTTTGCCTTTCTGACAGGTAGGATATTCCTTCCAGCATCTTCTCTTTTTCTTTCTATTTCAGAAAGTGATGGCATGCTACTAAATGTGTTTTCCCACATAGCTGCACATTAAAGTACTTAAAGGTTGTTTAAGATTATTAGAAAAAGAATATTTATTGTATTAAAGTCACAAAAGTTTTTATGAGAAAGGTTTCCCAGCTGAATCCCACCATCTCCAGAAGCAGATCAAGTAAAATGAAGTAAATACCTTCAGTAACAGATTTTGGGTTGTGCCTTTTCCCTTAGCCCATTGGTTCAGTCACTGGACTCCTGTGTTTCCCAGCATTTCAGATGTTTCCTGGCTTTGTCAATGCCATGGCACATGTACCTACAGGTCTTAAAACACACTTGTGTCTGCCCAGCTTCAGCAGCATCTGTTTGAAAAGACATAAGATAATTTTAACCAAAAAAACAAAAAATGGATCTAGTATTTATTTACCCCAGGTTTACAGTAAGCAGCAACTGTGACCCAAATCACAAAGAGCTGAATATATCTGGCTTTAGGTAAAGTTTGCCTTTCCTGGGACAGCTGAAGAGAGTCAGGGGGGATGGTTTGAGAAGGTTTCCTGCCATACAGGTGAGGACAGGAGGCTGTCTCAGCTGCACGCTCTCCTTCCCACTAGGATAAACATGGGAACTGAGTAGCAAGCACAGAAAGAAAGAGAGGCTTGCCTCTAGACATATTAGGTCAAGTTCACAATAGTTTTTTTCCATTTCTGTAGCACTGTCCATTTAAACCAGCAGGTGTTTGAGCCTATGCCCAGTTTCTATTGAGCAAATTTACAAGGGATTGGGACACTTTAAATTTTTCTGCCAGCCCTGGTGCATGACTCAGCACAGCACAAAACAACTCACATTTGAGCTGCCATTGCTGTCCACAGAGATACAGCAATCACCACCAGAGGAAGGGTTTTATCCCTCACAGCATCTGCAATTTATGCAGGAATTATATATAGGCTGTAGCAAATATCTACAAAACTGGAGATGATAACAGTATCTTTAGGGTCACAAATCTGAGCTTTTCTTCATAAATAACCTCAGAGAAAAAGTGCATAACTGGGGACATTCTAACTATAACCCCCAAACATTCAGATGTTGTAGCTTGGAGTACAACATCAAATATTATGAGAGTCATGACAAAACCACAGGACTTGGCAATGATGGAAGTGTGTCAGCCCATTAAATTGCAGCATTTTATAGTCAGGCATCTGGCAGTCTCAAACATGCCAGCCCAGGGCCTGAGCTCTCCCCGGTGGCAGCCACAGAGCGCAGGGAGCGCGGGGCTGAGCCTGCCAGGACACCTCATGTCACTGCAGCACGGCACAGAGCAGGGAGCTGGAATTAACTGGCGTGGACAGAGGCTGTGCCAGCACTGCCACTGCCCCGACTGGCCAGCATATGTCAAATCAAGGCAGAGCTGGTCACTGACACACACGGGCAGCTGCTCTGCGCTCCCACCCTCCGTGTCGCATGCGTGAGCAGCCCAGGGTTACTGGGGCTGTTTGGTGGTATATACTCACTAAGCTGCAGCTCAAATAAAATGTTTTAAACATCTGGCTGCCTTCCTTGTGTGCTTGTCGAAAGGCATCTTCATTAGGTTATCTGAAAGCAAAACCAGATTCTATAGAAATTAGGAATTTGACATAAAATCCAGTAAGAGTAGGGAGACTGAAATAAACCAAGCTGTACTAACAGAATTTTTTATTTATGTGTGTTTTAAAAGTGCTTCTCTCAATAACCTTTTTATATGCTTTTCATTCTTTGATAATTTCCACCACAGAGAAATGTGAGATTTTAAGCTGTGCATGTGCACAGAGCAGATCAGATGCTCAGTTGGTGCAAACCCCTGACATCAGTGGAGCTCTGCTGATACACCCCAGCTAGATGTCTGCACTAATATATCTGCAGACCACTCATGTGAGAAGGCTGCTTTGCACTGTTTGGCCACAAATGCCTACAGTTGCCCAGGGATGGCTTCCCAGTGCAGGAGTCAATTCCACTGAGGTACCTGTGCATCCACTGTGAGCCCCTTCCGAGCCCTTTCACAAGTGTGATGATGGTCAGACACCTTATGATCTTTGAGCCAAAAATTCCATGATTCCATGGGATTTAAACAAGTTTAGACACTTAAGAAACCAAAGAGGGGTAAAATAACTTGTTCTCTTTGAGCTCAGTCACTGGTAACCAGTTAGGGCTTAAGAAGAATACTTTTTTCCAAGCCAGTTTATTCTGTAATATGTTTTATCTTGAGGTTCTCTGACATACATAGGGGTGGCAACCTCTGAAGGAGGGATTACAAACTCACTAGACCTTCAAGTATAACCTAATATGACAATTCCAACATTTCTATCAAATATTGAGTGGTGCAGAGCATGAAAAGTGTACAACTACCTCTCTTCTAGTAATTTATTCTTTCTAATGGATCCTGGGGATAATGAATACTTTAGCATCTGTTTATAATAGATAAATGTTCTACAATAATGCCTCTCACTAAGAAAACATGATTTTAACTATCTAAGAGATTAAAAATAACTAGAGAAATATTGTGACAGATGGTGCTCTTCATGCTGCCTTAACATTTGGGCATGTTCTATCTAACGCTTCTTTCATTCTCCTGATTCAGAACAGAAAATCCAATTAAATTAAGCATGTTGTAGCATTTCTGACATTTTTTTTCTTGTTTTGTTCCTTCATTTGCTGATGAAATCAGTCTGAATTTAATGCTCAGTTTAGATGAGGAATACTAGACCAGGGGAGTAATTTACTCTGACCAGACATTCCGAAGATTTTTCTGCCACACTGTGAACTACTGCAGAGGGCCAGCATGTACTTCAGGATGTGTTTTTTCAGCCCTCTACATCTTGAGGAAATGCAGTGATTCAGCTAAATATGTGATGATTTTACTTAGAGAATACAGCAAAAATTTCCCATGGGGGAGAGAGCTACATGTCACTGGATTTACATAATGTTTGGTTTTCCCCATTTTGGAGGTCTTATGCCTGCCTCTTTGGAAGGTACAGGAGAGACGATATGCCATTCCCAAATTTCTGTTCAAGCTGAGTTAAGCACAGTCAGACTCAGGCCTACTATCAATAAATGTATTTTGACCAAGTCTGTCACAAGATTTTAACAAATGTGAACTTAAATTGCTTCCACCAGTCTTAAAATATTGCCTTTCCTTTTTCTCTTTTCCAAGCAATTTTGTTTCTGGTGGTGGAAGGAGGACATATCCCAAAGCTCTGTATCAGTGTGCTATAGCTGTCATTGTTTGTGGATCCAGACACAGAAATGTCTGTGTTTCATAGGCATAAGGCTCCATCAGAGAAGGACCAAAGGCTGGAAGGACACAGTTGCAACCTCTTTCCTGCTTCTGGTTTTTGCTCAGGTATGATTCTGGTGTTGGCAGCCCAAAAGTCACTCTTACACCTTTTGGAGAAAATCAACTTCTCGGGTTTTTTACCAAATTAATTTGATTTCAGCCTATTTTAGTGATTCTTGGAATGCAACTATATTAATTATTATAAACTTTGTACAGATGATTACATCAGACATAAACCATTGTCCAAGTCTGAGGCTAAGATTAGATCCAGCTGCCCCAGGCTCCATAAGGATTTTAGAAGTTTTAGGGGGTTCTGTCTGAAACTCCTGACTCAGTGTGAGGGTCTACCTTATTCTTTGTATCTCTGGTATCTGTTGAACCATTTTAACCACTTTTCATGCAGTAATTAATAAAGTGAACCTTGCCATTGTACTTATTAAATCTTGTCAAACCACTGTTAAACTGTGCTAAATTTAATCTAATTTATTGAACTCTGACAAATTACTATTTTACCTCAATAAAAGATAATGTTGCTTCTCTTTTCTGAGTGGGTTGCATTCCACTCATCCATGACAAATTGGGACAGGTGGCAGGATCCTAAACCAGGATTTACAACCCAACCTGACAGGGGATTTTAAGGAAAACTCCAGTCCTGCTCTTTTACAGTAAGAACAATGGTCTTTCCTCCACATCTGACATAGGGGCTTCTCTATATGTTTTGGAAAGGGGAAGGATAGAAGGAATCTGAATTCTTCTCATTCAGACTCACAAGCTGGCAGCAGACAAGTCTGCAGGTGAAAGCCCTGCACAAGGATATCAATGTATTGCATTTTATTTCCATATTTCAGCTCTATCAAAATGGTTTTTCCATGGGCATGGGTATGTAATTCTTTGTCATGCCATCTAACTCTCACTACTTTGAACTAATCCCACAGGTGCTTGGCAGGCTCCTAAAGGGAGTTAAGTTAATGTTTTCTCCAGCTGGAAAGTGGAAAACACCTCTCTGCTGAATAGGAAATGTCTCAGTGTGATTCACTCTGGCTGTGTAAAGCACTTGCTGCCTGCTCCTTTTCATATGAAGAAATTCAGAGAGATCTGCACACAGCACAGCACAGTGCCGTGCCTAGGTGCTGCTCCTGAGAGGCTCTGTGGACTGGCAACACCCAACCTCCCTCTCACACCCCAGTCCTGCCCCTCTGCCTGAGCACAAGCTGCAGTGATCATGGGGAGGTGATCAGAAACTCAGCCTGAGGCAACAGCTGCAATTTCCAGAGTTCACTACCATAAAGCAACATATGAACACACTTTGGCCACTTCAATAATTTCTAAGTATTTTGTCTCTACCACTCCCAGAAGAGAGTGAAATTTTATTCTGGGGCTTGAAGAAGTGAAAAAATATGCCATAAATCATTTCCACAGAGAAGAAGCAATCCTGAATTTTTAACTTCAGCTTTGGTCCTTAAATGTGTCTAGCTCCCTTTATATGAAAGCAATACTCATTAGTCTTCCTTTGTTTGTTATTAAAATAATTGCAGCTGAAAGCTAACCATGTGAAAATTAAATTGCATTATAACTAAACAATCTCCATTTTCTATGTTTTTGCTAATTGCATTTAGGTATGTGTTCCTTTACAGACTGAGAGCAGCACACCTTGGAAAACTCCTTTCTTACAATTTGCAAAACCCAAAGAAAAGGGGGGAGTTAGGCTTTAAAAATATTCAGCTACGTGTTTTTCTTTGCTTTTGCTATTGCTATTGCAGAAATTCTTTATTCACTAGACTTCCAATATATTTCTGTAATATTTCCATGCAGCAGATCCTGTTTTATTCCATCAAATAAAAAATGCAATCTGAAGAAATCTAAAAAAATATTATCCCTTTCATATTAATATGAAATTATTCCAAGTGAATGCAAGCTACTTTAATCCTACTATCCCTCTCCACATTTTGCATGTTTTCATTTTCTTCCCTATATTGCTTTTGAAGGAAGAAGTAGCTTATTTTTAGGATTATATATGTGATTTGCTTGTGGGCTCATCTGTCTGTTGCATAGGTATCTTTCCTGGTGATTTGGCACTCTTGAGTTTCTATAGCATGAGAGGTTAATGATTTTTGGATAATGAAAGGAATGATGAAGCTGATGACAGGAAGAGTGATGCACGAGCAGAGAGTCATAAAAGAAGAGGCAGGCACAAAGGATCACAGCACTATGGGTGTCTCCTAAGAGTCTAGGGAAGGTAGCCATCCTGCCTTCCTGCAGGGAAATGGCATAAAATCATAGGATTATGAATTCTTCTGGCATCCAGGACACACTGTTAACTCATATTTAACTTGCAATGAACACAAACACCCAAGGTTTGCAGGGAGGAGACAGGAATTTCTCTCTGCCCTGAACTAGAGAGAATTACTCAGCACTGCACCTGCAGAAATCCCAAACTCCTCTCTCACAGGCAGAACTGCAGCCAAAAGCTCCTCTGTCTGTGAATTTTCAATTAGTACCAGATCAGAGAGAATTCTCAGCTGGGCTGAAGAGCTGTTTACCCTTGCTGCTCCTTTGTGCCCTGGCTGTCCATCAGCAGCCACTGCCTCCCTGGCCCAGGGAGCACTCCTGGGGCAAGGGCAAGCATCTCTTCGTGTGCTCCAGACAGCACTTGAGACACAGAGCTTGAGAGCTGGAAACTCATGATAGCCCCTATTCTGCCAAAGGCTTTTCAGTTTGCTGTACTATTCATAAGAGCTGAAAAAATTTTCTCCCTACATATCTGTGTTCTTTCCTTATCCTCTACTGTATCTCTGGCTTCAGGAGCAAAGACAGTGTGACTGTACCCTAACTGCTGTTCTTTGAATAATTACCTTTCTGGGCTGTGTAGGTTTGGAGAAATGACTCTGTCTCACCCAGCCACTCACACATTTTCCTGAATAAAAGCTTCAGTCTGAGAGCGTATTTTGCATAAGCAGAATTAATCATCTTGGTCCTGCTCTTTGTGGTCATGTGGAGCTAAGCTCTTGCACAGATTTCATGCACTGTACAGAAGCTTCACTATGAAAAAAACAATGAGAGAGAGCACACAGCTAAAACTCCTTTAAAGAAGCAAATGTTAGACAGCAAATAAGCAGTAGTACCTTCCACTAACTGCTGTGCATGCTGCCAAACATTATTTTCTCAAAGTAGAAAAGCAGACCACTCCTTCTCTGAGTCTTTTGCTTTTAGGGGTCCATTATATTTTTCAACCATATTTCCCAATGGTTTTGTGTGCCAAACAAGTCAGCATCAATGATGTCAACCTCCCCACGAAGGAGTTTTATGATTCTGCAAAATGTCAAGGATTTTATGGCAACCAAAAGTAACCAAGTATGGGGGACTGGGAGGAAAGGGGTATTTTCTATGAAGATCCAGTCAGAAGTGTAACTGTCCTTTTTAATGGGATTTCCTTTGTAGCTGCTGAGATGTTTTGAAATCTAAAGCTTAATTATTACAAATACTGATTCAGTGCACACCTCTGTGAGAGTCAATTGTCAAAATCATCAGCTTCTGCTGCCAATTAATTCAAAATATTAGGTGAAATAGACCCTTACATGTCTGAGTGACTGTCTCTTTGAAAAGGATTCTTAAAAAAATAGATTTCAGGTTCTTGGTGAGTCTCATTATTTACTCTGGGCTACAACATCTGAAGGTAGATGTTGTATCTGGCTGCTGTCACATTGAGTGAAGTCAAAACATCCAGCTCTAGCTTTTGTTTACATATTGCAAACAGCTCCCCAGTCCAGTGTGGAACTTGAAACACAGCTAAAACCTGCTTAAATATGTGCTCCCTGACATACTTCTCTTTGTCTAAGATAGACTACAGCAATGATCTTAACTGACAGAAAGCACACCAGCATTGGGTTTGCAATGTTCAAAAAGCAGGAGGAAATACTGATTTAGAAACAAAAGTACTTGCAAAATTTGCCAACCAATGCTTAAACCACTACCATGGGTGTTCTGCAAGAAGGCATCTCAAATTTCACTCAGAACCTCTGTTTGGGGAAAAAAAATCAGTTAGGGAGGAACTGAGCACTTTTGCCCTGATGTCTTGTCTGGCACACACAGAGTATGGTGAGCGATTTTTGAGAGGGGTGAGGTAGTTTATAAATGGAGCAAGGATTAGAGCTTAGGTGTGCTGCAAAAAAGCCCCTCAAAGTGCTCCCATGTGCTGTCTTGGGGGTGCTGCAGCATTCTGCAGGAGGATCTTTCCCCAGAGAACTGGTGCTTTCCTGTGGCTGCTGCTGGCCTCTCCCTGTACCTGACTGGGTCTCTTGGAGCTGCTCCTGGGAGGCATCTAAGTCTTACTATCAACTCAGGCAGGAAACCAAGAAGGAATCTGATATTCCAAAGTGACTATATGAGACAAATCCACTGTCAGTCCAATATAAAGTTCAGTAGCCAATTATGACTTGAACTGCTTGGAGCTAGGAGAGCAGTGTGCTGCTCTCCCAGAACAGAGCAAAGCAGAGGTTTCTGTGCTGCCAGACACATTCCCTCACCTGCTCCCAGAACACTCCTGCTTGGCAGAGGCACTGAGAGGGTTTGATCCTAAGTGCCAGACAGAAGGCAGAGGTTTCTGTGCTGCCAGACACATTCCCTCACCTGCTCCCAGAACACTCCTGCTTGGCAGAGGCACTGAGAGGGTTTGATCCTAAGTGCCAGACAGAAGAGGAATGAGGAGTAGGGACAGACAGACCCCGTCCTTGAACACACCAAAGGGCTGCTCATTCAGTTATTTTTCACTCCTGCCTTTCTCTCTCACCTGCAAGTGACTGATGTTCTCGCTCCCACTTCAAATAAGTGTGTGAGTAACCTGATGTCATCCTGAGGATTGGTGTTCCACTGGATACGATGCAAATGAAGAATTTATTTTAAAGGGAGACAAAACCAAACATGTTCTACTCTGTAAAATGCTCTTCCCATGGAAATTGAAGGGTGTATTATTTGGACAAGGATTACTGATTGTTTCCTTTTAAAAATGTAAGATTGGAACCAGGAATCTGCTACAAAACTTTATTCTTAGTGAGAAAAAGCTCCAGAGGGAAATGCAGTCTTTCGTGTTTGTAATTTAGGGGTGATGTTGGTCTTTACTATGCCACAACAGGTAAGACTTCAGAGAACAGAGTAAAATTTTGGTATATTGGTATAGAGATGCTTCTCATCTCAGTCTTTGTTCCTGATTTAACATTCACATGAAAGCCCTCTGCTAACTTATTTAGCATTTTGGCCTCATAAATAAACTGTGTTTCCTATTAAAATGCTACTACATTTTCTTTTGAGCCTGATCATTCTCTGGTTTATTGTGCTCAGCCTCCTGTGATGAGTGTGCTCTCTTTAGCACATTGTTCAACCAGTAATTTTAAGGTACAAAGATCACTTCAGCTGACTTATCCTTGGAATGAATAAAAGCTTTGTTCTTGTGCCTGGGAACTTTTTTAAATGCTTATGTGCATGTCTAAATGTTTCCAGTATCACAGTATTCTGGTTTTATGTTCCATGCAACAATTTTAATTGGAGTAGACTTTATGTCCAAGTCTAAAATTATGATGTTGGAGGATAATAACATCGACATTATCATTTCATTATCCAGCTTAATTTCTTAAAAATAATGAGTTTGATTTTTTGTAAGAAATGAGTTCTCTGAGACCTTACTTTGAGTATTCATGAACTGAGCAGATATGTTAGTCACATTTAACAGAAGGGAAATTATTAATGGAAGTGAAGGAAAGATACTGTACTAAGATAAAGCTGCATCCACACAGTCTTCCTAATATTTCAAATCCATTTCTATCACATTACTGAGTTCTTATTTTGTAGTCAATGCCTGCTGGTGATATTAACTCTAAACCTTAAAAAGGTGTCCCCCTGGCTTGCACCAATATATATCCAGTCATAGATGGAGAGGGAGCAAAGAAAAAAGACAAGACTTTCAGGCACTTCAAATGATTCCTTGTTGGAAGTCTCCAGGAGTTCACAAGATGTCTCTGCAGCAAGGTTAGTGCTGTATTATAGGAACCATGGAATCTATCCCAATACCATTTGCACAGACAAGCTATTATTCAACTCTAGGCTTAAAAAAATAAAATATCTTCTCATGTCTGTGTGGTTCCTTGATTCCTATCAATAAGTAAAAATGCTAATTATCTAGAGTGTCTAGACAATGTGTTAAAAATCTAGCACTATGAGATCACCATATGTTGAATAAAATTATTTTAGAGTTCATGAAAGCTTGCAGACAGCTTGAGCACCCTCAGACAGGTGATGGGAAAGACTTCCATTGTATTCTTGCCCACTGTGCATAGGACAAGAACTGGAAATGGACTTAGAGTGCTATGGAGAAAATGTAAGTTGAACATAAGAAAAATGTTGTAATGCTAAGAATATCAAGAGTGGGATTCGACTGTAGGGTTAGAGCCTTAACCATCATTTTAGGTTTTCAAGAACAGCTTAGAATGATAAATTACTCTTGACAATTTTTTAGGTATAGCTCATTCTGCCTAAGGGAGAAGAGATGGACTCAGTGATTTCTCAAGGTCTCTAGGAGAGTTTTATGTTCATCATCCTCTCCGGGTGATTCTACAAAACTAATGCCACAAGGAACTTAAGCTGAACTGATCTATCTCACTACCAAATCTATCCCAATCTGCCATGTGCAGTCCCTCTAACAGGTAAATTTGGGCAGAACAGGCCTAAAAGAAGAACAGACCCTTAGATTTTTGACCAGTATCAGAGAGCTGCTAGTGAACCACAATTTTTATGTTAAATTGATGTTTATGAAAACATACCTCTACACTGGGTAATGCCCAGCTACTAATTTGGGGTCACTGGATAATACCCAAATATCACACAGTTGACCAAATTTTCTTTTCAGGCTTTTATCAAAAGTCATATCAGTATGAATTTCAACACAGCTCATTAAAAAGCATGGGGTTGTTACACCTGCCAGTGTGTGAAAGTCTGTGTGCCCTTCAGAAAGTAAAGGAATGGGCCCTGTCCCAGCTCCTACCAGGGAACATGGCAGTGAGGGAACCTGATTTCACACCATAGACCACCCTCCACCCTTAATCTTCATTGCAGACCCTGCTCTAGAAACCAGCAGAGCCCAGAGCTGGGGCACAGAGATTTTTTTGTGCAAGGGTTTTTGCTGACAACACAAGAATAGTAAATTAGAGACAGGAATGAAGCAAGACATTAGGGCCCCCATGGCACAAGCTTAAAAGAATTTAATATTCTGAGTTATTTCATTTTCTACTGTATCCACATGCCATTTATAATACAGACAAAGCAATATCCAGAAAACAAATTAGGTGTAATTTTTTTGCTAATTATGCTACATTCATCTATCCTTTTGTCATATTTATTTTTATATTGTGTCTTTAAAACATTAAAAAGACAATAATATTAAAACACACAAATTAAATTTTAACATTGTTTTGCTTTCTGCATTCCTTCTATTTTGCATAATAATTCCCAGGTGACATTTTATCTTGTCTTCTCACTTATATTCACAGATGACAGAGTTATTTATTTCCTTGGCTAAAGCCTGGGGGGTTCTTTTCAATCCTTGCACAACCAAACCTTGAATGAGAGGTGCAGGTGTTTTGAGCAAGGGCAGAAGGAGAAATTAGAAGGTCTAATACTCTTTCACTTCTGACTGGGCAAACCAGGAGTAATATAAATGCAGTTAAGGAATTCACCAGTTTTACAGTGATGTATATTCCTGTGAAGAATTGGATTGATCACCAGCATTGATACAATGTCATGTCACCAGCTGATCGACCAATTCTTTCTCATTGCTGTTACATTTTTCTAAGGCAAATTAAATTGTAGATTAAATCCACCAACCTGTCCTTGAGCCAGAATATAGTTGCAGCTATTTGCAGCTATTTCAAAAACATGTTTCATAAAGGGGCCCAAGTTGAAAATGTTGTAATTTATTAATCAATGTTCTTTAATATTTCAGGCAGTTCTGATGATCGTTTTCATTTATTTATATATTTCAGGGTTTATTAAATATGCCCATCATCCTCTCTGGATGATTCCACAAAACCCATATCACAAGCAACTTAAGCTGAACTGATGTATCTCACTACCAAATCTTTCCCAATCTGTCTAAGGAATATCATGTAACTGCCCCTGTGCAATCACAACATTCAGAACCTATCTGGGAGCAGGAAAACAAAATTTTATATGTAAGAGCTTTCATGGATCTTTTACCCAGGACTCAAAAAACTTCAGTCCCTTGAATTACATTTCCCAAAGGATCTTTCTAGTGGTGAAGAACAGTAGGATGAGGAGATTTCTACTCTAGTTGGAACATTATATCTTGGGCCTCATGGGCTAAGAAATAACACAGGTAATTAATCCCCACCCACAATGATGCTGGAAAAGTGCTTCATCTCAGACAGACTCCCAGTTTATATCCTGCTTACATCTTAGAACAGTCCTTGGCTTCCCTTCATAAAGAACAAAATGCAGGGGTTTATGTCAGTATGTTTGCTGTTTATCCCTTAATCTTTTTTCTCCGAAAGTGATATCAAATTGAGAATCTGCCATTTTCTCTACTTAGATGGGGTGGCACTGCATCTGCTCTCACAACTGCAAGTTTTGCTACTATTTTCCCAAATATGGTTGACACGTGCTGAAAACTCAGTAGTCACAGAAATTACTCTAATTAAACTAGATTTAAATTACACTCCCAAAATTATTGCCAAGCCAAAGTTTTATGCACATTTTTATTTGTTTTTCATAAGCCCCATCTCAGCATCATGCAAACTTTCACATCTGTTCATGTTCAGAAAGCAAGACTGGTAGCACATCCCTCCCTTATTCTGCAAGTAACCTGCTTGAGACACAGTGTAATCCACAGCAGATCCATAGCAAGCCATGGTGAGGAATTCCAGGCAATGTCAAAGGTTCAGCTGAGCAAAGCCAAATGAGCAGAGCCCATGACACATCCCATATTATAAATAACCTCATGTTTCATAGCAGTTTGAAACAGTACAGAAGACAGCTGGCAGGGATGATACGGGGACTTGCTCATCTAACCAGCAAGCTACAGACAGATGTTGTGCATGAAATAGGAGCCATTGCCATTGACACATCTCACATGCCAGACAGTGGGGCAAAGTGACTCAACCTGACACAACGAGGAAATTGTGTATGACATGTCCTTCATTTCAATGAGTAACATGTCACTTCTGGCCCAACTTTTCATCTGAAGAATCAAATGCTATGTGACAGGACTTGCATATGATTTCTGGGGTGCTGAAATTTGCCTATACACTCATAAACACACTAAATATAATAAAAGGCACCTGACCATGCAGCAGGAAAACAGAATTTCTGCACTTAAGTGTATTATTAGAACCCCTTACCAGGATTTTCAATTTTTTGATTTATTAATCTATGTTTGAACAATACTGATTATAATATAACTGCTATCCACAAGCATTAACAATCATATTCTACAGAGATAACCACCAAATATTAATTCCTTCTTACAAATCATTGGTTTGCTTCCAACAGTGATATTTCTAACTGACTGGACTGAAAACATGATTCTACATGAATGGGAACATAAGAATGAGAAACTGTGTGAGAAGTGAGACTGCAAATCAGTGCAGGGTTTTGGTTTTGGTTTGCTAATTTGAGTTTCCCAGCCAATGCACCAATTATGTAGTGGGTTTAGTGCTGGCCAAATCACCAGTGTACCCACTAGAAATTATTTACTCATTTCCTGCTGTGAGATATGGATTAGGAGGACGACGGCAAAACAGACTCAAAACTTTAAAAGGTATAAAGAAGAACTTTATTTAAAAAAATAAAAGACCAATGATAAGAAAATCAGAATAGACCTTCAGAGCACTTCTCCCTCTTCTTTTCTTTCCCACTGACAATGTAAAGAGACAAAACCTGGGACTTTGACTCAGTTTATCACCTCCTGAATACTCTTTCTTCAGGTCTTTTAGGGAGAGGGGTCTATCTTGCCATGCCATGGAGACTTCTCCACAAGAAACAGTTCTCTCATGGCTTCAATGTCACAGCAAATCAGCCGCCCAGGAAAGGAAAAAAATCTGTTCACAGGGTGGAAGTCCCTCCCATGCTTGCAGCTTTCCCACAGCTGCTTTCATGGGCCATGTAAACTTACTGGGGTGCAATTTTAAGGATGAGCTGTTCTACTATAGAAACAAAGTTTCCTTCTTTTATCTCTGGGAACAGAGGGTTTCTGCTTCCATCACTGGGGGCAAATTTTCTCATCTCTTTCTGTTCAAGCTTCTCATTGGATCACAGTTCCTGCAATGTGCTTATTTCAACATTGGTGCTTCTGCTCATGGCTGCAGTTAGAACACTACATCCCCCTAATGCATTCTATGAATTTCTAGGAAAATAAAAAGTCTGGAATATCAAATACATCTTCACCGTGGCCTTACAAAAGAATTTCAGTCCAAGACTAAGGCATCTCCTCAATCCCCTCTCGTCTAGAATTTGACTCCTTGTCCACTGACCTCAGAGTCCCATGCTGTTTCCACTATGCATCTTCGCCCTTTCCTTTTCCTGATTCGGGAGAGAATTGGTGTTTGTAGGTTCATTTCTTCTCAAGCTTTATCAATTGGAACAGTTTTTACAGAGTTCTGCAGCATTGAACGATAGATCTCACCGAGGCTCTGCCATCAAGGAATCACTGTGTCTTTTGCTGCTGACCACATGGTTCCCACCAGCACTGCACAGGCCACGGTGGCTGCTGGCACCATCTCGTGCTTTTCCTTCATGCGAGACACTGGGAAAGAAACCAAAACTGCTGAGGTAAATATGGGCAAGGAGACCAACTCACTTTTTGAAAATTAGATCTGGGTGGGGGCCCAAAGAGTCACACACACTGCTGATCCTGATGGATGACCTGGAGGAGTTCAGCTCTGTTGTGCAGGAGAGCTGAGACTTTCATCTTTGCAACAGTCCCCAGGAAAACGCTTCTGTTGCCTCATTGTCTAGGTTCTCTTTTTGGTCTTGTTCCCTTCAACTTATGGTAACAACACCATAGTCTTTAAACTGTAATGAAAGGATAGCTTTACTTTTTCTTCAGTGGGACATGTTGACGGTTTTTCCAGGTGTCACGCAGGCTCGTTGTCCTGGGAGTGTTTTTCTTCATATGGTACCAAGCATCCTTTGCGTCCCTTTTCATTTGAATTTATATAGTTCACTGACATCACCCTTCTTCCAGACACAGGCGCCGTTTTGGGGAGCAGTGGAGGCATTACCCAATGTGAGGGAAAGGGCATGAGGGTAAGACAACTCTAATAATTGCAACAGAGTGAGGCCAGCAATTTAACATGAAAACAGGGTGATTCTACAGTCAACTGAGCAAGCTTAGGAACATGTTCCTAACACTACCGCTGCTTCTGGGCACAGCACAGCTGGTTAAAAACAGATAAGCAAAGTCCATTGCGAGTCATGACGAGATAGCCGCAGCCACGCAGCACCAGCCCCGTCACGGGCCAGGCCAGCAGCAGCCACTCCCAGTCCCGGCCGCTTGGGCCTTGGGCCGCTCCCGGCATCAGCCGCGGGGCCAGTCCCGGCCCGGTCCCTGAGTAAACAAGGTTCATTTGCGAGCCATGCCGGGACAGCTGTGGCCAGGCGGGCTGCCCTGGCCCAACAGCTTTCGGCACAGAGGTCCCGGCGGGGCCAGAAGTCTCAGCCCAGCCGAGAACCAACCTGGCCGTGCCGCAGGAGCACCGCCCGGCTAGGCCCGGCCCAGCCCAGCCAGGCCCAGCCCAGCCCAGCCCGGCCCAGCCCAGCCCGGCCCAGCCCAGCCAGGCCCAGCCCAGCGCAGCCCAGCCCGGCCCAGCCCAGCCCGGCCCAGCCCAGCCAGGCCCAGCCCAGCCCAGCGCAGCCCAGCCCGGCCCAGCCCAGCCCAGCCCAGCCTGGTCGCATGGGGCTGAGTTGGTCAGTTACGCATTCAGAGGCTGGAAGCCAAGAGAGCTTTCCCGGGCTTTAAATGTGCTTCTCCACAGAGGTGTAACTTGCTCTTTAGAGTGGTTTAACTGGGTACCTGCTGCCATCCCCCCACACTCTCTGACCTGCATTTGGTTAGCTCTAGGTCAGAAATGGAGGGAATCGGGCCATGGGCTAAGCAAAAGACTGAGGAGGCTCCTCTTCCTGGGATAATCCCAGCTTTATTCCTGAAGGCTTCCAGGGCAAAAAGAGGGAGAAGAAAAAAGTGGTGGGGAATTTCAAATATAGGATGATGGGAGAGGAAACCGAGCTGCAGTCAATGGGGTTGCACCGACGAGGAGGGGCTAAAGGAGGGCTGAACCGACTTCACAGAACTTCAGGGGAGTACATTATGAACCATTTTTGTCAGTGCAATATAAAACAACAATACGGAGTCATAACAATGCAATACAACAGGTGTCAATCTTCCAAACTAGGCAGCTGATTGGCTAACCGGGTGTCAATCTTCCAAACTAGGCAGCTGATTGGTTCTGCCCGGTGCCCACAGGCAGGGGACTCCCTCCCCAGCCAAAAACCAAACCTATGTTAAACCACGACAGCTGGGCAGGTGTATGGCTGTGACAACACGAAATTAAGAAATCTCCCCTGGTCCTTTGTCAGGTGCTTCTGAACAGCATTGCTTGCTCAACTACCTGATTACACATTGAGATCTCTTTTCCAAAATCAAGACTCCAGATCAGATAGGAAGTTGGTATTTTATAGTGATGACAAAATCACAGAGGACAGAAACAGATGGAAGTATTTCATAAGGTCTTTCACAATATAATTTCTCCAAGTGAAGACTCACCATGGGCAAATTTATAATGATGTGAATCACAACAGAATCCCTGTGCAGCTATAGGTGTGTATATATACATATATGTGTGTGTGTGTGCCTGTGTACAGATGGGCCCATCCTTTCACTCCTAACTTGTGCACAGCTCCTAGTGGCCTTGCTTGTGTGACAAATTTCTTTATTCCATTCAGACCAATAAAGTCAGTAAGGAAAGAGGAATTGGCCCAGAACCTCTGCCCAGAACAGCCCTGGGTCAGAATTCCAGACACTCATCCAACAAAGTACTTGATCATGTACTGAAATTCAAAAAATTAAGACCCCACTGGTGGGTTTGGTAATCTTCTGTAATTTACAAAAGCTTTGTGGACTTTCCTAGATTGTATGTTAATTTTTTAAAAGAAGCTCTAAAAAGGTGTACTTCCTCCCAGCTTCTCCAATTAGAGATCAGAAGAAAACAGAACTATTTCAGTATGTAAGGATGAACATCTTGGCCAAGAGCAAGTTGAAAAATACCCACCCACCTCCTTGTTGCTCACTTACAGATATAAAAGGCCTATGATAAACAGAGAAATCTGGGATAGGAGGTCTCGTGACAGCATAGCACCTCAAATAGTTTGTAGTCAATAATTAACATTTTTCCTTGACTCTCTGAATTACTAGATATTCCCAAAGCATATGCAGTAGAGAGCAAAACAGATTTACAATGCTAACAGGAATTTTATTAGTGGCAACATTGGCAGTATGCATGTAGGCAGAAAGCCAGTGGTAACAAAACTGGGTGAGGTTTTCTGTTGAATTAGTCATGCTCCAGTGCTAATGAGACTGATTTCTAATACTTGAGTGTGCCAGAACCTGGTCCAGTTGCCAGCAACCAGGGCTTTAGTACAGGTATTGGAAAATTATGGATAGTGACTGCAATAAACCCAAGAGCTAATTCTAGAAGACTTTATAATTGCCAGCACATTCAGTGCCCACACCAACTCCTGAGTTTCAGTGTTCTGTAGATTGCACCCACCCCAGAGGCTGCAGCTCTCCATGGGCAGGTGTTCCCCAGGCTCCAGAGCTGGTCTGACCATGATCCTGGCATCAGCTCTGCTTTGGAGGTGGCTCCAGGACAGACCACCCAGCTGTGTGGCCCAGCCCTCGTGGGGCTGCTGGGATCTCTGCTACGGAGGATTCCCAAATTCCAAACGTTTTTGCCACCAGCAAAACTAGCAGGGAAACTGGAAACAACATCATTTTCAGCTAGAAAGTTCAAGACACAAGTACTATGTGTCCTTTTCAAAACACCTGGTGTCAGTGTTTAAAAAAAAAAACATCTTTGAAGATTTTGATTCATGGGGAGTTGAAAACACAATATTAAGATCTTATCCATATCTAACCCCACAAAATGCAAATACCTAATCTGTCAGCAATAGAACCTGTTGCATCCCAGCAGTATGTGAAGGATGCCATGGTCCAGAGGCCCTGGGAGGAAGCACCCCTCAAAAGGTTGTGAAGAAGTCTCCCACAGTTTGGGGCAATTCTATGTTAACTACCCAGTTATGTCATACCTATTCTCCTCCTCAGTTCTAGAATGTTCCCTGCTCCTGACTTCCCTATTGGCCCCTGTTCCTGGCCGCTGCTCCCCTGGATCCCAGTTGGCTGTTGTCCCTTAATCCTGCCTCCACTCCACCCTTGTTCCCTCAATCCATTGGTGCTCAGTTCTGTTGCTCCACCCTTTGCTACCCGGTTTATATACCTATATATGCTTTGTTCTCGTTTTTTTGTCCCTGGCCCTCTTCTGTGTGCAGTCAATAAAACCCCAGGAACACCCCACAAAGAACCCCTCGTGTTATTATCTTGGTGACCCCTTGGAAGTCATCAAGTGTGCACCCTGAGCCGTCCATTCTCGTGGAGGAGACACTGGGCAAGGCAGTGATCTCAGCACCTCCTGCTGCACCACCACAAAAACCCACTGACATCTCTCCAGTTTTAACTTGCCCAGTGTCAGTTTCAGGATTGGGATTTCTGCATAGTCACATTATTGGCTCCATATCCTTCAGAAATAACATTATGACCATACAGACAGGTCATTAAGTCAGCCAATTCTCCTTTACTTTCTATCTGTTATTTATTTGCAAAATACATATTTTTAAAGAAAGAACTTTGGTGTCATGTATACATACACTATCATATGCTTGATCACAGATTCTTAGACTCCAACACCAATATTTGTTTTGAAATATTTCTATCAATGAACAATTAGCAGCTGTTCATATTGATTCTCTGCTGTCTAATAATAATAATCATCCTGCAGGCTTCCTTTTTATTTGGTCACTTCTGTTACCCATCTGCTCTGTTCAGTCCTCTACTCTGACAAAACTAGTGACATGATTTTATGGACCTGTATCACTTTGACAAATATAGCTGAAATTTACTCATGGGTTAAAAATATTACTGTGAGGAAGAGGAAACATAAACAGATACACAGATGGTCTAATTGCTTAAGTCTTCTTTCCTTCTGAAGATAAGCTTTAGAACTGGTGATATAACAGACTGATGTCAACCAATATGCCATGGGAATGGGTCTAAGTGCTTGAAGCATGGTAATGAACTCTTGTAAAATCTTACAAATGCAGTCAATGTTCCAGAGCACTTTCCCAAATAGAAGAGTAGTTGGTGAAATATGTTAAGAACATGTGTCCCTTGAAATTTAACTGTACCTTTTAAAAAGAGAGATTCTAGAATAATGAAGGGAAAATACAGTAAGAAGTACAGAGCAGGAACCATTTGCCAACTGGAAACAGCACAAAGGGAGCATCAGCCTTTGCCAGTCTGCCTGGGTCACTGCTTCCTGCAGTGAAATACAGCAGCTATTTACATCTGCCATCATTTTTAAAACATATTAAACTACCAAATAGTCTAGAGGTAATGTATGGTGATTTCCCTCTTCTGTTACAATTGGCTTTGAACAGCTGTCATATAGTTATTAAAACATCCTATAGGAACATATTAGAAATTAACCAGGCACATAAATAACTCTGCAAGTTGAGAAATTATTTTTTCTTTCTGAATTAGCAATTAACTTAGTAACAAAAACTTTTCAGTAGTGTAACAGTTCAAGTTGGGATAGAGATAGAATTATTTTTTTTGCATAGCAGCTTGTAAAGTGCCATGGTTTGTATTGTAACCAAGGCAGTGTTGATAACATACCAATGTTTTGACTATTACTGAACAGCATTAAGGCCTATTCTGTTATCTTCACCCACAAGTTTTCTCACTTTTCCCTTCCTTCTCTCCACCATCCTGGTGGAGGGGAGTGAGTGAGCAGCTGTGTGGGGCTGAGCTGTCTACTGGGAGGGTGAACCCACAAGACACAGTCTTTATTCCATTCATCTTGCTAAACTGAGTCAACACTGACTCATGTTTTCAGCTGTCTTAGAAATGTTTGATAATGCTGAGCAAACAAATGAATATGTAATCAAGGAGTGCCATGAAGGAATCCTTGAAAGAAGCTGGACTGCTTCACCTAATTCCTGCTACATTTTAAGTCAAATCCATGACAGATTCATAAACCATGCCTCATAGAGCTTTCAGTAAGTGGCAGCTGATGCTTCTATTTTGCTTATATTAATGAATTATCTCACAATGCTAAAAAATGCATCTAATTGTTAAAACACACAAAGAAATGTCTAAGTAAGATGGGTGAAAAGGTTCCTCTGCCAGTATCTGATGGCTCATCAATAAGTGCTGCTCCTTGAGAGCATTAAGAAAGCAATATACATGCTCTGCTGAAAAAGATCAGAGTCAGACTTGAAAATCACTTTAAACAAACACAGGTTGATGTCATGCTGGTTCCTACTGAATCTTATAGACGTCAAAGATATCAAAGAAAAGCGAGGACATGAGTTGTTTCTTTCTTTTTTTTTTTTTCTTTTTTTTAATGTTACTTCCTTTAGTAAATCTCCATTTGACATGACTTCTACGTCATGAAAGTAGAAGAGTGGATGGTGAGTCCCACACCTGCTCTGTGCAGTCTGATACCACTTTCAGGATGAGTGACACAATTAAAAGTAGCTCAGGGAACAAGAGTCATGGATTTGGGATGAGAAATGGTCTCAGGAACTTTGATCTCAGGAACTTGAGCAGAAAGGCTTGGGCTTTTCTCTCTCATCACTGGGACACCTCCATGCTAGCTCTTCCAAGAGACAGTCCCAGGGACATTTCAGGAACAACTGGGAACCTGGCTCCCTCTGAGTATTTTTGGTGTTGGGTTTTGTTTATTTGTTTGGATGTTCTTTTTTTGAGCTGTAATTACTTCTTCCTTGGCCTCATTTCAGTAAGAATGGAGGCTTTCACACAGAATATCACCCTGTGGGAGGGGCATGCTTCCAGAAGTAGAAACTGCCACTGCAGGCACCCAAGGAACACCTGAGATAGTGGTCTCCCACGAATAAATACATACTTAGACAAAATAATCATCTAAACATAAAGTTCAGCCTTTGAGCTCTGGTACACCTCTAAATAGACATTGAAGCTAAATACAGATTTTGCATGAATCTCTGTCTCTCTGACACTTTCTATTCCCTGAGATCTACTCCATCTGCTATGAAACCCTGTGGAGAACAACCTCCACCCCCAGGCTGGAGATGAGATTCAGCTAAATTAGCACGGTGACCTCCCCAGTGGAACAGGGCACACAGCATGGGGAGGGCAGTGCTAAAAGGCACAAATGCCTTTTTGTTTGGGGATCCAGTATACAGGAAAAAGACACAGACTCTGTAGGGAAATGTGGCAGAAGCTGGCCTGGAATGTGGTCAGCTCTGCCTAGACTTCCTTCCAGATCATTTTCAGTCCTCCAGGTACTCACCCTTCCTCCACTTACAGGACCTGTTTATTTCAAAGCAATTTATCATTTGGGTTTTCTTTGTCCCATCCAATCACAAATACTTCCTAAACCGAATAAAAAAATTGTCAGATTGTGCTTAGGTGGAAAAAAGAAGATTTGCTGGATTGTCCCCAGACTCACAGCCCAGTGATAGCATAAACTCCTCAGTGACTCCGTGTCCTTCCTGCCTGCTGGGAAGCACTCTGTAACAGGAGTAGCTCCTGTTACAGCAGCTACTGTAGTTTCAAGCTTATCTTTGGGCAGAAGCTTTCTTTACCATTTTTGCCTTCTCCTTTTATTTGTACTTGCCAAAACTCCTGTGATATTGTTACCAAGGCTTTGCAGCTCTCCCCGGGGGCAGAGGCTAGTGCAGCCATAGTCGTTCTGTGCTGGTTGAACAGCCAATTGTTCATGCTGGAGGCTTTTTTAGCCCTCACTAATAAGAGCCAAAAGCATTTTTAAAAGGAAAAAAACACTTGAAAGCTTGTCATTTTCTGCAAAACACTTTACACAGAAAAAGATTTTGTTAATACCAGTTTTCCCAAGTGTCTCAATTACCTGAAAACACTCCTTAGTTTAAATGCTACAAGCAAATATAAGAGAGAAACAAACAGTGCAAGCTGTCAAATCTAAAATTGAGAAATCTTATTATAATTTATGTATAGCTCCCTATGCTTCAGCCTGGGGAAGGAACATCTGGACACCAGGAACACATGAAATGCTGCACTTTTTCATGACTTGTACCTGTTCTGAGCTTGTTCACAGCCCTGAACACAGCCACAGCAGGGGGATTCAGGCAAGAAATGCTGGGCATGTACATAAGAGCGTGTGTAAGCAAACTGAGGCTGGTGTTTTACATGATCTTGTAGAAAGGGAAACCTCCACCTGCCTCTGGGCATGAGTGGGTCTCATCACTCCCATCCCCACAAGCACTACCCAGTGATTTGCAGCCAGTTGCCCTGGCAGTACTTTTTGGAAAGGTTCAAGTCAAGGATTGGACCCTCTTCCCTGTCAAGCCTGAACAAAGCCATTACTGATCTCTGTGATGTCTGCACACAGTGCTACAATGAATTGCTGCCTTCTTCAAGAATTCTTTAACAGGTATTCACAACAGAATGGACAAAGGTTGTCAAAGGACAGCATGTTAAGCCCTTCCATCAATTTACTTTGGTTTTACTTCACATAGAATGTCCAAGATATTGGGTCAGTAACCAGAGGTGAGACCTTTCACCAACATGGCAAAACACTCCAGCCACAGGCAGAGAACATAATTCTACAACAGAAGTCAGTCCAATACCGTAGATGAAATGAGAGTATGGGTCCTACATAATAAGAACATGGGACTTTCTATGTAAGCAAAAAGAATAACTTTCTTACAGCAGCCAAATATTGCTTACTTTTTGACTTCTATAATTCCATTTAATTAGCAAAGAGAGTAGGATTTGTGCCTTGGTATTATAAAACAGACCTTGTATTTCATTAACATATGCTTGAAAAAACAGCCACAAATCATCTGCAAGTAATTAGGCATTCTTGTGGATCTCTTGTCACAAAGCTAGCACACCTTACAGAATGATGAAGCTAATGATCAGCAGAGTATGCATTTTTGAGAAACAAAACCCACTGCTTTTTTTTTTTAACCAAGAAGATACTTTCATTATTCATTTTAAATGTTACAGATTGAATCGGTTTTCATTTCTGGATAGAAATTCAATCTCACCCACAGTCTAAGCAGGGTGATTTTATCAGAGTGATAAAAACAGTGGAGCTCTGGAGCCTCCTATGGGGAGGATTCCACAGCCTTTGAAGATCCAAAGTCTGTCACTGACACAGGTTGTTAATCTAAGCCTTCAGGCTGTAGGATGAGACACCCTGGCAAACTAATTTTCTGAGGGTCTGTGAGGGTGTTGTTTTAATCCCACTCCTGCCCAGGCACTGCAGTTCTGAGGGGTGGCACGAGGCCAGCCTGCTTCCCAGATCTGAAGATCGAGTACTCACAGTCCAAGGGGTGGGGTGTCAACCGCCAATATGCAGTTGACATCTGAATTTATTCTTTGGAATTCATAGTAATTCCACATTTTCCTTTGTTCAGCAGAGTTAATTTAATCATAATGTGCCTCATTGTTAGCTTTTATTATAGTAGGTTATTAAGGAGGTAGGATAGTGTGGGGTAGAAAAGCCCACATTTAGGCAAGTACTGTTTTTCCAACGTGCTGAAATTTGCTTTCTCTCTTCTGGCTTTGATAAATGTACATCACATCTCATTTCTGCATGGCATTTGACTCTTGTACAGAGCTTGCTGCATTACTTACATACTCATACAGAACATACAGTACAAGCAGTGTTCTGTTTATGCTGTTATAAAATATAAAGTAAAAACACCTACATATGTCATATGTAAAAGTAAAACTATCAGTCATAAGCAAACGTCCTGTTGAATATTTATAAAGACCAATTTGGGTTTAGAAAGTGTTTTACATTAGTAATAACAGGGTCAATAACTTTTCTATATATATATCCAGTATAAGCAAAATGCTCCCTAAGAAGAGGACCAGCAAAACTTTGTGTGGGCTGCTCAAATCCTGTGTAAAACCTAGATTCAGGAATTAAGAGTTAGGAGGAGTGGGTGTCATAGTGAGCCTTGCTAAGAGTGAGAGTAGCTGTAGATTTGTCTGTGCACCACAGAGATTTGCTGCAGCCTGGACAGGCACATTTGAGCATCCCCTCCTTCCCCTCAGTACCCATCCATGACAATGAAGTCATGGAAACAATGGCTTCTGTGCCAGCTAGATGAGGCAGATTAGCACAGGCTACTTACTCTGGCAACTCTGCCAGATGCTGGAGGCTGTGATGCTGGGTCTTGGCTGCTTGGTTCTCACCAGGCTGGCTGCTCTGGCACATACACAGAGCTGTAATTATGCCTTTGCTTGTGTCTCTTCTGGCAATGTGCTATGTCCTTGTCCTGGACATGGGACATTCTACGGCTCTACCCAGCCACAGGCATGGGAACCAGCTCATTTCCAGTGCCATGATGAGAAAGCAAGAAGCACAGCACTGGCCCACATCCCCCTCATTTTGAATCAGATCACCTACTCATGGAGGGAGCTTCTGCTGCATGATCCAACACAGAATGAATAATACTACACAGTCTCTGTAATCTAGGTACCATCTCACAGCTGTATCCTCAGAGAACACACAGAGTGTATAAATAATACAGTGACTCTGAGTTCTCACTAACTCTTACACTGCAAAGGGACAAAACTTCTGCTTGTTCAGCTTGGATTTAAGGAAAAATACAGAACACTTGCATTTGAGTTTTATGGAACCAAAGATTCTTACACAGTTCAAAGTCCAGTGACACTCAGATATCTCTTACATTCTTCTACATTTCTCCCAGCATAGGGGAGAAATGAGGAACCAGGGTAAGTAATACACTATTTCATCGTGACCATCATTATTCTTCATGCTTTTAGAAGTCTACACTGATGAGCAATTACATCCAGCTACATGCAGTTTTATGGAGGAGGAAAGAATGTGTTCATCATCCTCTTTTTCATCCTTCATGGCAAGTGTTAAGGTCATACAGAGAATTAGAACAGGATAACTCACCCGCATTCTCTTTTTCACAACAAAATTGCTGTGAATTGTACATCATTTTATAAATTGGATTACAGAATAGGATTGCCCAGAATAACAAGGATTGAATTTGATATCTAAATAAGCCTTTTACTCTTTGCTTACTTCAACGATTTAGCCCAGTCTGAATTCCATGGGATCTGTCCACATACTCGGTTTACATGAGAAGCTGTATATACTGAATGAAAGGTTCATTAAACATGGGAACTTCCTGGCCTTTTCTTCGCCTTCACCCTTTCCTTTGATAGCTGAATGTACTGCTTTACTTACGGAAACCAAAGTGCCCTGGCAGGAGAGAGGCATAACACAGGCACGTGCCCTGAATACAGAGCTGTGAGCGCAGCTCTGCAGCGCATCTCCCACCCAGCCCGAGCACCTCTGCCAGGGGCACGGCTGCAGGGCTCCCCAGGGCAGCCTCAGCAAACACCCTGAGCCACGGTGCAGCTGGGAAAAATTGTCTGCTGAGGGAAATCTCAGAGCAGCAAGCTTCTGCTCTGCTCAATTGGAATGTGAGGACACGGGTCTTGTAAAAGAAAATGCTAATAGCCTGTGTCGCTCTGCTCTTTCCCTCTTCAGTCTTTTTTCCCATCTCTTAAACCCACTGACAGCAGTTTATACCTGGCCAGTGAACCCAGCAGTCTCACATGTGCTGTTTGAGATTCATTTCTTGGCTGAGGGGAGCAGTGTGAATAAAGCTCTGTATGCAGATTGAAGGGAGCAAGAAGGTTGATTTCAAACTTGAAGCTAGGGAATATGGATAAAATGACAATGTAAAATGTTGTGTTCTTTCTGGTTTAGAGTAGAGTTCTCACACATCTACTGAAGCATTCTGCTTTAGCAATTTCAAATTAAGAAATTCTGCATCATACACTGGGAATTTATGACTACCCACACACATATACCCACACAGAGAGTATTTTGACCAATAATAAAATCTTCTTATTTCTAAAGCAGCCACCAAAAGTCACGAACTTAAATGGGATACTCAGACCAGCATCAACTTTCTGTTTCTTCACTCCCCCAGAACCTCTTTTATGGTGTGTTCAAAAATATTACATTTTCATGCAAGTTTATACTAGTCATAACACAGCCAAGAAAATGCAGCTAAAAAACCCTTAAATCCTCATAATTTACTATGATATCATAATAGTGCTTTTTTTGCACTCAATTCTTATTCTCTTGTGTTTTAGGATGGTTCTTTGATGCTGTTTAAAGTACCTTTGTAAATTTAATGGATTCATTGTGAATTGTTAAGCTTGCATGATATAACTACTTTTTATAAAGATTTCCTGTTGGTCCTCTAAAAATTTTAAAGTACAATGACAAATATAAGGCTAAACTTAATATCTCGTGTCATCTCTTCATAAAGCAGTTCTTTAGTTCAACAGCAGGAACACCATCCAAGAGGAGTCTGTTCTGCCAGTCTACCTTCGGGAGTTGAGCTGCTTTAATTGTCCTGGCATGCCAGAACATTTTGCATTAACGTTGAAAAGTTTTGCTACATGTGAATTGTTATGTTGCAACTTTTTGCTACATCTTCTGACTTTTTAGCTTTTATCACTAGTACTAAGGAGTGTAAGTTGTGCTTTTCCAGGCTTGTGTTCTGCCCTATCTGCTAGGAGGGTGCAACGTGATAAAATGATTTTCTCTGCAGGTCAGGGGCTGCTGCACAGAAGAAAGGATTCAGTCCCAGGTAGGAGGAGACTTGGAGATGCTGCTTGGATCCTGCAGGCATTGCCACCAGCAGAGTCAGCACAACTCCCAGCTGCTTTCATCCTGCTGAGCACTCTTGCATTGGTTGATCCTGATATTTCCAACAGACGGGAGCTTCCCATTCTCTTCCTTCTTTGCCTGTGTGAATCTACCACCATAAGGAATCCAGGAGCACAAGACCTTCTATGCAAATTATTTGGTAGTGCTGCCAGAAACAACATAAAAAGGAAATTAGAGAAATTTCTATTGTTGGTTTTCCTTAAAAGGCTCATTAAATGTAACTTTTTAATGAACTTACAGAAAGACATAACATGCCTTTTCACCCATTCTCAGTTACTGTCAATATCTTTCTGATTTAATCCATGTTTGTGAACTCTCACAGTGTGGATCACAGGCTACCATGTTAAGCAGTAACATGCCTATGTCAACTGAGAATGCTGTACCACATCTCTTTAGAGAACTTTTCTGCCTCTTTTTTTTAAACCTCTGAGTCATTTTATTTTATTGCAAGTACTGGACAAAAAGATTGTTTTCATGTAAATCAAAAAAATTGCTTTGGTTAGTCAAAAGGAATGGATTTCATTTTGTGTCAGTTCACTGCTCTGAAAATTACTGCTAATTTTTCAGTTAAGTCACCAAAGCAAAATGAGGTTTTCACATACTTCTAATAAATACCTCATTGCCATGCTAGAAGGCTTAATTAAATCGGATTTGTGAAGCAACCTGAGAACTCCAAAAATGCTGACTAAGATTCATTTATGCCATTTCTCCTTTTCTGACATCCCCCTTCATTGATAGGACCATCTCTCTTGTCACTTCCCTGGCAATAAACTGTACACCAAAGAATGGTAAGAACTGGCCTGCTTGGACTTCTTATGGTCCAGCTCTGGTTATTAAGGCTGATGGAATGCAACACAAAGGTGTGACACAAAACTGATAAAATATTCCTATGAAAGAACAGATTAAGCATAACAAATCCAGGATCCATTTTTACATTTGACTATTCATCTCAAAAGCTTGACCCCCAAATTCTTGGGCATGAAAAGTTTGTCTACTCAGGTTAAGTTTTGATCTAAAAAACCTGCCAAACTTGTTATTTTCAATGAAGTTTAAGATCCCCAGGCACTGGCCAGTGTTGCTGACATCCAAGGGACTGTCATTGGTACTGGCATGTAGCACAGTTCCTTTGTTGTGTGATCCTTTTTACTCATGGTAAAATGCAACAAAATAAAAGGTCTGTAAAAAATCCAGGAGTGTTTTGAAGATCAGAGAAGAGTGTCAGTGTCCAGCTGCATGCTTTGTGTGTTTGGATACACAGGAGACAGCCACAAACAACTTCAGTGGTACAAAATGCTGGGCTGACTGCTCAGGCTCAAGGTTAGAGTAAGTGGCTGGCAGCCAGGCACCAGTGGGGCTTCTCAGGAGGGCTGGTGCTTTTACAAATGATCTGCATGCAGGAATTGAATGTACATTGGGTATGTTTGATGCAATATCAAACAAGGAATAGCTTTGGACTCCTTTGAGGGTAAAGAGGCCTGGCAGAGAGATCTGGATAGACCAGAGGGATGTGTAATCAACACCTGTATGAAATTTAATGAGAGCAAGTGCAGGATTCTGTACCTGAGACCAGGTAATCTTGGTTATATGTAATCACATATACAGAGCTGGAGCTCTGCTGGAATAGTGTTGGTCTCCAGCACAGCTGGGGAAGTTGAAGTTCCTTGAGCTTCAGACCTGCTGCCAAGCTGCAGGCTGGCTCTGTGGTGTGACTCCAGATGTGCCTCATCACCAGTGACTTCTCTGATGATCTGGACTCTGGGTCCCCCCTGGCCACACTCTCTCAGGTATCTGGGATGTGTGCTGCCCTGCCAGCTCTGTTATCCTCCAGCTCTCCATCCTGCATGGAGCAAACAGCCCTTGCTATTCTCTGACACCTTCCTGGAAGGTTCTGTTTGGTTATGTTCCTCTTTGGTTCTGTTTCATGTCAGTAAAAGATTGATGTTTAGCTTTTCTTCTCGTGATAATTCATGGTTAAGTTTATTACCTCCATTTAGGAGAGATGGAAATTGCACCTTCTGCACCAGTTTAGATACAAAATCCCAGGTTTTTTTCAGCTTGAGTGCAAGCTGGGGTTGCAGCTGAAGCACTAGTTTGGGGACAAAAAGGATATCCAACATCTTCAGCCTCTTATCTCCCTGTTTAGGGTGGTGAACTAACTGAAAGAAAAGAAAACATGAATCAGTGACTGGTGAATCTGCCCTTTGCTGTCCTGCAGAGAGTTGGCTGCAGCCATCCAGGCCCGTGACAGCTCTCGTCTGGATTATTCTTTATTTGTGCCAGCATAAGAAGCTCAGTCATAGCAGCTTTGATGGGGATAAGAGATGGCAGAGAGTTACAAGGTAGGACAAGCCAAGGGGAGCCTATTATGTCCATGCTGCAGTTTGCTCTGATTAGTCACAGCCAGCTCTACAACAGGGCTTTGATGCTGCTTGTAACAGGGCACATGTGGGGCATGTACCAATGGTGTCCTTAGAGCAAACCCCAGGAGCAGATGAGAGCTTGCTGCTCCCTGAGAGCTGTTCTGAGTCTCACCAACATGCAGCCTTCCCAAGAGCTGAGAGCTGCTCTCCCAGGGAAGGACAGACCAATGCATAGGGTTGCACTGATTTGGTTAACAATATGTTTGGGGGTTTGAAGCAAGTTACTAGAAAACAAATTTTCTTATGCCTTCAGCAGTCAAAAAAAACCCACAAAAAAATTTATTGCCAAAGACAAGGGAAAAATTGCTGTCTTTTTTTGTCAGCCTCTACCCCAGACATTGAGGTTTTTTTCATAAAACTTTCTGCCCTATTAAAAGCTATTTTCTCTCCAAAGTTTTGATGGTAAAATGTTCATGCACTTTGTTCAATGGTAAATTTCACAGTATCACCTACCATCTGCTTCACAGCAAAAGATTTTTCCCTATGAAGACTAAATATATAAAACACAGAAATGCAGATTTCATGTCAGCAAGTTCTTCTCCAGAGATTAGAAACTATTTGCCTGAGAAGGGGCTGTTAGCTTGATTTTATCTTAATATTGAACCATCCCTAAATTGCTAGTTAAATAAAGCCAGACAAGACACAGATAAACTCCAGGGGTTTTTATTAATGTAATGTATATAACAGAGATAACACAGAATGTGAAGAAGCTGTAAGAATACAAATCTATGTAAATAAAGAAATCAGATCTATGCAAATAACTGACCTGGGGCATGAAAAAGTTTGGGTTTAATTAAATGAATAGTTGACAGACCTTTATTTGGGGAGTTTTAATACTGCCTTAAACTTTCACGTATGAATCAACTTTTTTTAAACAAAATACAAATCCCAAAACTTCATTGATCTGGCAGTATTTTCATCCAAAACTCTTCCAAGTTGATCTGAATCTTATTTTTTCTTTCCTTCCTCCTTATAGACCATACATGTATCTTACTTACTTACTGGGAAACTACTTGCTGCTGGAATGAGAGGTGGAATATCATGAGCTCAGTGCCCCTCAATCTCATGAAAACACTGAGGACTGTAATGTGCACATGAACTGAGTCAGTGAACAAGGGCAGGACAGGGAAAATGTGATTTAGTCCCAGAAAGGAGCCTGGCTGACACAGATGTGAATCATTTGTAGGAAGGCAGGCGTTCTCTGACCTGACCCTCAGTTGCAGAAGCTGACCAAGTGCAGCTGATGTATGCTGAGGAAAAAAGAATAGTTTCAACAACCATTCTTTTGAGATTGCTTGGAGTTGTAAAGTCTAGGGTGTATTTGCTATACTAAAGCTCAGCAATGCATGAGCTGCATTGGCAGGAGAGAATGAAATGAATCCTGATCTTTTCATCTATGAAACTACTCAGAAATCATGAATGCTTGATAGAATGTGGGGCACTTATGATGTAAGTGCTGTATCAAATTTTGTTTCATTGGCCAAAAATAACTTCCCAGTCTAAAACACTTGCCATATGAATAGCTGTTACTTACAGAATCTCTCCTGCTTTTCTACTTTGTACTTTTGCTAAAATGGTGACCTTCAATGGAGCTAAACAAGTCAAATCTCTTGATCTGAGAGTATTCCAACTTTGATAGATCTCCACATCCCAGGAATATGAGCCTGTGGTCATGGGGAACATTAATAAATATGTTAATCCATCTTTTAGGAAGCCCTGAGGAATGTTTATTTGTGTGAAAGCATGTCTGCCATCCCTGATTTAACAGCTGATTACCTGGAAACTTTCAAAGGTTTACTGCCATAAAAGGCTACACCAGGTTGTTGGTTTTACATTGCTTAAAAGCAAAATTCACAGTTTAAGAACTCCTTCAGGCAACTTTTTGGCTTCAGTTGGTCAAGTAATGAGTAGCAGCAGTGATAAGCAACAGAGGCTGTCCCCAGCACTGCACTCTGAGGCTCTGCTGTCTGACTTTGCACTGTGTTAACTGATCTCTCTCCAAGGCCATGGAGCACTGCCTTGCCCTTACAGGAAGCTCAGCTAACCTTGTCCCTTTTTGTAGGAGTGTTACAATTTTTTAGAAATCTCTGAGAATCAAGCTAACAAAATTCAGTCTGAAGTCTCCTCTGGGTGCTCCAGAAACAAACTGGTCACATAGGGAGGCAGAACCCAGGAACATCCTCTGCCTCCCCCAGGACACCTAAGGGCTTATGGGGTAGAGGTCTGCATCTATCACTGCTGAAGGAATGGCAGGAGATTTAGTGAATGCAATATTTATCTCAGTATGATTAACACTCTATTCTAAAAAGCACATAGAGAAGAATAAAACACTGAACAACTCACCCTGTCTGCCTCAGACCTGCCAGATCACACTTCCACAGGCAAAAGAGAGGCTGCTTAGTAGCATATAGGACAGCTGGAAGAAGTGGGTTTTCCATTAACAAAACCTGCCTCTGAAGAGAAGCAATGGTTGGATCACTAAATACTAAAGTGCAAAATATTTTGTATTCTCTGCTGGTACTTCACAAAAAAAAATGATAGTATTTTTCAATGAAAGAGATAGTGGATTAAGAAAAAGCAGATAAGGAATGAAAGAAGTAAAGAAGTAAATAACGAGATTCACACATTGAGCTTTTGTAGACAAAGATAAGCATCTGAGGGCTTTCAATGATATGTATTTTCTATGGGCTGTTTAAAAAACACTAAATGCAGAGTCTTTTATGGTTATACCAATGTTTGGAAGAAGCACAATGCATTGTTTTATGAATAACTGGATCTGAGAGGCTTGTGAACATTGCTGTTTGAGACACAAAGAAACACTGATACATTTTCCTCAGACTTTATCAGCTCTATTGCAGAAGTGATGAACTTGCAATGGAGCAAAGGGAGATTTTTCATTTATAGGGAGAAAAAGCATCTTTAATTTGTAGCAGTGTTTCTCAAAAAGGTTGTAGATTTTTCTCAGGTTAAAATCCACATTCCCCTTCCATGGGAATTCTTCAGTGCTTCTGTGGTTTGGTGTGTGACTGTTAATACTTATATTCATTCATCTGCTTTTTTGAGATATGTAAACTTAATAATATTAATTTGCATTCATTCTGCTTTTAGGGTATCTTTTCCTACTTCCACAACCACCTATTGGAATCCTATGCAACAGTGGTTTTCACTTCAGTGGGAGGGTCACTGAGGCCCTAAATGAAAAACCAGATCTGCATTCCACTATCCTTCATTCCTGTTCTAATAATCTTGTATCCTTAGTTTTTAACTGTTTCTCTGTTGTTTTGCACCAGTCAAACTTCCTATAGAACTAATTTCAAAGTACATGAAGGCTGATCTCTGAACTGAGCTGCTGTTGCATCACTGAATCATGCATTGTTTTACTTTACACAAGCTGAACTAGGTCTGTTAGGGGTTGCATTTCATCTTTCAAAGGAGCCTGAATCTATATTCATTCATATTCTAATTATTATTAGAGCCTGCTCCATGAATGAGGGGCAATTCTATAATGTGATTTTCTTGAATGTGCCCATCACTGGCTTTTTCAGATAACACAAAAAGAGAGGAAGGATCACAGGTGATGCTCATTAGCTCTTCTCAAATTAAAATGCCTGTGGGGCAAGTACTTGTGGAGTTGTTGTCACCTGCAGCTTCCAGATAGTATCAAGGTCTGGCAGGGCAAAGAGTTGTAACAGACTGAGAAACTGTATTCCAGAGTAGAAATATTAATTTCTAAAAGCCTGAAGTTTGTCTTACAGGAACAATTACTTTTGTTCCTTTTTCCTAGTTTTTCACCATTCCAGTGGTGTTTCTCCTAATAATGTCTTTTTAACAAATTTGCTGTGAGATAGTTGAAGTAGCACATATCATCTGGGGAAAAAAATAAAAAAGACAGGTCTCACAAGACATTTAATTCCTAGAAAAACTGGAGAATCAAGAAAGCAAATAAATAATTTTCTCCCTTTAAAGTGCATCACAAAGACTAACAACAAGCGCTCAAAATCCAGTAAATTTAAAGTCTAAGAAGGAGAAATGAGTTTTAGAGAGTTCAGATAATAGCCCCCTAAACAAAATCTGCTTTTCAGCCTACATGTTAAAACTTTGTTTGACTGCTCAATTTGCCCCTGAGCTGCTGGGAGAAGAGCAAAGGGCAGACCTGCACACAGCAGGAGTACTGGGAGGGCTCTGAGCAGGGCTGTATCTGCTTTGTTACCTCTTACCAGCTGCCAGGTAAAGCACTACAGACCCTCCAACCTGCTCCTTCATGCCTGCTTGATTTCCATCCTGCAGTAGAGATTGTTTTTCACTGTACTCTTCCTCATGGGTACCCAGTCATTGGACTCACTCTTTGCTGAGACAGATGACTCCCTATTTTTAGTCTGAATGTCTGTTCCATTAAAAATGAAGGGAATGTGTACTCACATGTGTAAAATTTCTCAGTAAATTTGGCTGGTTATGAAAACAACAGCTCTTCAGGATGTGTTGAAAGCTGCACATGAAACACTAGGAACAGTGGAAGCACAGAGCTGACACAGTCTATGGCCAGCCTGGTGTGCAGGGTGTGCACAACCCAGCACAGACAAAAGGCACCTAAAGGTTGGGCACAGGCTGCATTAAATAAACAGGTTGGGTTAAATTCTGTGTGTTGTCTCAGAATTGCTCCTTGACACAACTCCCCAAATACAGATTCTCTTTAGCTGAGCTCTGCTGGAATTTAGAACCAAAGCTCAGTGGTATCAGGTAGATTCAGATTCATTTAGTCATACACAGGAAATGTATTGATATTGAGCAATCTGAGCTCAGGTTTGCCCAGTTTTTTATTTGCTCTGAGCAGCGTGGTCTGACCTAACAACTGACCCCATTTTCAGCAAGAGATTGGATTGGGTGAGTTCCTGAGATCTGTTCCTGACTGAGATACCTTGTGGTCCTATGTTACTGGGATTTGAGGGATCAAAATCATTTATGAATTCCAATTAATTTCAGTAAATAATTCTGCCTGGAAAACAGACAAAAGCATTTTTCAGTTTGTGTTAATACCAGATTTTCAAAATTATATATTTGAAAAACTTAAATTGCTTCACTCCTGTATTTTCTAAATGACAGCTCTTATTGCAAAACATATTCTTTCTATTTTTTTTCTCAGTGAAGTTGAGGAATTTCTTCAGGACATTGCTTTATTGCTTCAAGTAAGGTCTTTGCATTCCACAGCAGCAACCTGAAACCAGCAGTTTTTCTCTTTCAGGCTGCTGAGAACATAAAGGGAGCCCTTGTGACATGACAGAAGGAGCAAGATATTATTTTCTGTTTAAAATTTTAGGAAGTGCTTTGAATGAAACATAGATTTCTCTTCCTAACTTCAAAAAGCAATTCTTAACTACATATCAAACCTGGAATGTTTTTTTCTGCCAGTCTGAGGTTAGCAGCAAACAACAAAAAAATTAGTAACAGTTGAACAAAGCATATTACAACTTTATTGCCCTCTAAATAAAAACCCTGCTTTCTGTTTTGCTATTTCAAAGCATCTAAATTAATTTTTCGAGACTTCCAATTAATTCACCCTGGCATTGAAAGTTCAGCATCAAATGATAAGATTTTAAGAAAAGTAGAAGGATTTAAGTGAAAGAATAGATGAAGACTTTATTGCAGATTTCTTGAAGACAAAAAAAAAATTTAGTTCTCAAATCAATAGAGCACTCCAGCTCCAAGCATGAGCAGACTCTTGACTGGCACATATATTAAAAAAAGAGAAATATTGTCATTGAAGTATCTGCTTGTGTTTTTAAGGTCCATAGCAGACTTGCATCTTTTCCTTATAATGGAAGAAAATCTAAAATTTACACAGATGCTTTTTGTTGCCGTTAAGAAGTAAAAGTGTCCTATGAATTGTTAATGTGACTTACTCCTTATGAATTATCACTTAACAGAAGAAGATTGTAGATTACTTGGGAAAAGATAGGAAAATATTTCAAATAATGTCCTAAATAGGCACCATCAAAGCTGGCTTTGTGTTTCTATCTTGTACAGCTGGATGCTAATCACACAAGCAGATGTAAATATTTAGCAAATTCTCTGAAATCTGTTAAAATTATTTATCTTGGTATGATTTAGAAAAGTCAATTTATAGAAGTACATATCTCTCCTTTTTTCACCTGGGGAAGTTTCTCACCTGCATGTAGGAAGGTGCTACTTTATTCTGAAAAAAAAAAATCTATTTTTTATTTGAAGATTTCTTTGGCAGAAGAGAAACTTGGTTGTAGAGTTGCTCTTAGAACCCTGTGGGAAATAAAAGACCAGAATATGCTGAACCACGAGGGGAGGAAGGAAAAGAAATGTCTTCAGATATGTGTCACTATATTATTCTGATCTATAGAGGCCTTTCAGAGTGTAATGCAATGCAATTTATTTTAGGTGGCACAGCACCCCCACAAGGCACAATTTTGAACTGAAAGATGTCAAAACTGGGAGAGGAAGTATAAAGAGCCTAGCAGGGAACTGCTGCTTGCTTCTGGCGTGTGCTTATATAAAATCCATTGGCTGTGGATAATATTGGTTTTGGAAGCAAGGTAGAGAGAAGTGTGCAATAAAAGGTGAAACAGTGCAGTGATTTTTGGTGCTCTTTTCACACATCTCTGTGTGTAGCCATGTTAGGAGAAGACTGCAATTCACATAAACAACTGCTGTAACAAATATAAGGATTAATGCTACTAAAAAGAGTCTTTCTAAATTCTAGAAGTGCCTGAATACCAAAGCCTGCTCATATTAGGAAGGGAATTAGAAAGAGGTTCTTTTCAATAATCACCTAGCCCTACAGTGAATAATCAGAAGGAGCAATGCACACTATTTAAAATTAATAGCCTTAGCTCTCTTTCCTTGGAGGAAACTGAAACCCAGGATGAAATTCAGTATGATATGTGACTTGTATGCATAAAACCATGCACATAAAGGCTGGAAAAACATCTTTAGCTCGGATCACCCTGAAGTCCACAATGCCCCTCCTGCTCTGGAGAAAAGAACTGCACATTTGTTACACGTGGTATGGCAGTCAATCTCTAGGACCTATTTAACTTTATACTTCTGAACATGTTGCTATTTTCTGCCTTCTAGGACAAGCTAAACAATTCATGCAATAGAAGATATTTTGGATTTGCAGACAAGCAAGCCATTTAGTGCCTGAAACATCTCTGCATTATAGGTCAACAGGAACTCTTTAGTCAGCTTTTTCATTTTCTGTGTACAGAGGAAATTTCAAAACATGTCACTCAGCCCAAGAAACAGCTGATGCTCAAACTAGTTATTTTTAAATTTGGGTCTTCACAGACAGAATATCTAACAGACTTCTTAATTTGCTATGCCACTCATTTACTTTAAATCTACAGCACCATTTAGCAACAAGACCAGTTTTGCTGTCAGTCTTGCCACCTGCTATGTTGTACCACTACCTGCAACCTGCAGTATTTGATGTCAGCCTGTGTGTTTAGACCAGAAAAAGCTTCAATTATAGTTTAAGTAAACTCAGGGGGTTTCTATCCAGTGGATTAGAATGCTTACACTGCATCTGTGTTCCTACCTACCACACATAAGCTGAGGAGTTCTTAGTTGTTTTGGACCACTCAAATTAATAAGCCTGTACTATAATCATTGTGACACTGCTCCTGAAATTGGAGCCTAAGGTGTTGAGAGCATCTTGAAATTTTGACTCCACATGTCCCAAACTTATCCTTATTATTCATTACAAACTTCAAAACAGAAACACCTACCAGTGTCTCTGTCCACCTCTGCCCTTCTCTTCAGAAAACACCACACACTGCCTTAGTGAAGACTATTATATTAAGCTAAACATTAAGGTGGTTTGCAGGTTTTTTTCTTTTCCATTTGTCTTTTCTGATGAAATATCCTGCTTCTACTCAATCATTTCCACAAGTACCATACTCAACCTCCAAGTCTCTGAATGCCTTGCTGTCTGAAAGACTTTAGATTCTAGAACTGTGAAAAGTGATAGAAAGGTTTGCTATTATCTGCCTCCTTTAGCAGCTCGTTTCCCCCCCACTTTCTATTTAATGTAGCTTAACAGACTTACAACTTCTTTCCAAGTTATGTCATAAATGTAATAGATAGAAATCATGTTGCTTGCATGGCATATGCCCTATAACCCTTCTTTAAAATCATTTTGCCTACTCCTATTGTCAAGGGTTTGGAGTAAAGACACTCTACTATGCCAGCCAAGTGAGCTCCCACTCTAGGGTCTCTCTGATGTAATAAGGCTGCACATACAGGAAAAAAAAAACTGTAGGGAGTGCCTGAGAAGTTGGTTGCCAGAAAGCACAAAACAAAAAATAAAGGCAATCTATTGCAGATAAGTTTGAAAGAAGTCTGAAAAATAAAATAGAAAATGTAATAGAAAAGGAAGTATAGAATGATAGACCAAAAAAAGCAGCAGAAATCAAGAATCTGACAAAGAGATCTGGGAAGTCAGTATGTTAAACCTGAATTATTTGCTTAATACTTCATATTCGTACAGTATTCTAGATGCAGTCCAGTACTGATCATTTATATTTCTTTGATTATTACAATTATTTTATTTCTTTGGCTTTTATATTGTTTCTACCAAGCAGGGCTTGTTTTATCCTGAGTTCATCTTTCTCTTTTGTAAGTCACAACCTCAAGCACACACTCAGAAACCCAAGTTGGTATCTGGTGCAATAAATTATTTTTGTGTTACCAGCACAGCAAAGGACCACTACCCACACCCACCCAGTCTCCTGTGTACTCATAGGAGTGACAGCAGCCTGAAGCCTTTGGGTGAGATCAAACAGATCAACTAAAACAAAAGAATTGCACCTACAGATACAGTCTGCAAAGAGAAATCTCAAATTTTATGGCTCTCAAAACCAACTGCAATGAAAACTTAGGATAAAAAGGAAGAAATCTTGATTATTTCTTCCAATGGTAAAATCTAAGTAGTCTAAAAAACCCAGGCTTTTTTTAGTGTATGTCAAACTCCAACAATACAGGCTGCCTGCAACAATGCTATTAATATAACCATTCTTATTAGCACATTTTTTCCACAGGAAACAAGATGTTATTGTTTCTAATCTCTAACATATTGAATAATATTTTCAACAAGATAATTCCAAACACATTTCCTCTTGTAGCTATTTTATTACATTTCCTACAGATAATGCTTACAAAATTATCTCACTTATTGTTATTACTGGAGCCTCTGGCTTAGGAGACAAACTCTAATAAAAAGAAAAATTCTGTTTTACATTTTTTAGTCCTAGCAGGGATAAAACCTTCCTGTGTTTAGCTTGTATTATCAAAGCCCACAGTGCAAAATGACCAGAAATCCATAAATTAATCAAATTTCTGAAAAAATCCCCAAACTTCCAAGTGTCAATCACCTCTAGACTATCAAATGGGAAAAAACACCTTCAGCAATACTTCTAAAGGAGTTGTAATTATTCTTGTTTATGTGACTGAAAGATTAGAAGGCTCATGCTGTATTTTAGGGGGAAAAAAGAAGAAATAAATTGAATAATCACTTGTTAATGGCAGGCTTTCACACTGAGATAGGAAACCCATTGTTTTTACACTATGGTGCATTTGAAACTATGGTGTGATAAGGGAAAATGGGAACTAATATAAGCTGTTCTGTTTTATAGTACTGACCAAAAAGAAAATTCAATTCTAGCTGAAAAAGCTTTTCTTTTTCTCTTTGCACAAGAACAGCTGGTCAAGAAAGCAGTTCTAGGCAATAACAAACAACTGTAATGCAAATGCTTTCCTGGGAAAATTGTATTTTGTCTTCTGTGTAGTAGCTGGAGAGTTAAAAATGAGTACCTATTATTCTTTTATTAATACTGTCATTTTATAAGCACCCATTTTCCAAGAGACCAAGAATACAGGTTAGGAACCAAGGCTTCATGTTTTGACAGACACACTGTTGTAAATTTATTTAGTTTTGTTAAGTTCTTAATAGTGATTAATTTCACATAGACTAGGCAGAGTAAAGTTTTCAGGGAGCTCAGATTTTTATTAACATGTATTTTCCTAAGAATAGCTACTGAAGAACAGCCTGCTGATTTTCTTCCATCTATATAGATTCATATGCTGGAAACAAAAAAATTCCCCTCCAAACCCTAACAGTCTAAGTTCTGTCATTTTATGTGGTAAAGGTTAATTAATTTTCTGCTTCATTTTTCCTCAGTGTCTTTCTAGTTTTTATCAAAATCATCTTCATGTCTGTAGAGACCAAAGAAGATGTGTAGTTGTTGAGAGGGATGAATGGTTTGCACAGCATGTGCTTCAGGCTCTGAGAGAGATGGAAATGTCTCTCACTGGTAGAAGGACCAAGGATGTTGGGCTGATCACTGTTTACTTAATTCAGACTGAAAACAGACTTAAAAGAGAGATATCACTTGTGGTTCCTTCGCTGTCTTCCTAATGCCCTGTGTAATTTTTATCTAAACATAGGCCCTCACTTTTCTCCTCGATTGGTTCTGACACAACTTTGTCAACCACAATGGCACAAACAGCCTCTCAATCACCTTTTTCATTAAAGAGAATCTCTGAATCACTTATTAAAAACTCCTTTTCATGTTGGGAAGTTTTCAATGTTAAAATCAAAGCAAGTGAACCCATCAGCAATAGCTAATTGCTACATACCCAAGCAGTGCTGATGTTTGACAGACCTGTTTCACACACAGAACATTGCTGGGTCTACTCTGCTCCTACTCAGATAACAAGCAATACTGTTCTTGACTTTATTAGGAATCATTCTTAGTTGATACTTGTCTTACTGGAGTGTTTAAATAAGACAGACCTGAGTGATAGGTCAGAAAGATGTTGTGCCCCCAGCATCACCACACTTGGTGGCTTTTCCTGCTGTCCTCCCCAAAACTCTTACTATCATTTTAGTAATAGAGTCATATTCCCTAATGCTTTAGCCCAGAGGCTGAGATTTATTTATTCTTTGTCCAATCAATAACAAATAGTTCAGAAACTACCTGATGAGCAATATTGTTTCATTTCTTCTCAAGTAGCCAGAGTCCTGCTATTCTTCCTCAGGCTGTTGTAAAGACATAATGAGTTTCCAGTGGGCCAAAAGCTTTGACTACCTTCATTTTCTTCCCTTTTATGAGTGACATAACTAAAGGTTTTGATAGACTTTGCAGTTTACTATAGGAAGTTTTTTGTTCTTATGAATTTTGATATAACAATTTGTGTTTATAACACTTGGAAGCTGTTTTACATGAAACTGCCATTCCACTTCATTAAGACAAATTCCTTGAGGAAGCAGGATGCCTATCAGAATAATGTCATATAAGAATAATTGGTCTCTTGTGATTCTGACTGATAATGCTTGTCTCTTCCTGGGTAATGTTAGCCATTTCAGAGACATTTTTCTTTTGTTCAGAGATGCTTTTCTCAGCAGTTGGTTAACTGTGCCTTCAGTTATTTTATCCTTCCATGTTCATCAGCTACTTTTCAGCAACACCTGACATGCCTATAAATCCTGTGTGGCAGAACCTGTGTCCATGCCTCAATCTTCTTTTGTTATAGTTTCCAACTCAGACATTTGCTGCAATGTACTCAGCAGTTGAGTCTTAACACTGAAAGAGGCACTGAAAAGGTCAATAAAGAAGAAAAATAGTGCCTCTTAAGCTTTATTTTTAACCACAGATGTGGTATTTTAATATTTAATGAAAACCGGACATGGACATCACTTCTTGTTCCATCAAATAGCATGAATATCTGAGCACGCCTGAAGTGCAGAATTACTGCACCATTACAGAATCACAGAATAATTTATATTGGAAGGCATGTCTGAAGGTCATGCAGTGCAACTCTGTTCTTAGCTGGGCAGCTTAGACCCTGCAGACTGAAGCAGATGACAAGGAGGAACCTTGCCCTCACTGGAACAGCAGGAAAGGAAAGCTCTGGAGTACTTCTGCTCAGCAGAGCTGTGCACCAAAACAACCTTGTCACAGGACTTCAGTGTTGGTGGTAAGGTGTAGCTGGTAACTCTAGAGTGAGAAAATAACCTGTGCTTCCTAGGGGTGACTTTTTCCATGTCACCAACCCGAGGCTTTTTGATTGTCAGACCAGGAGATGCCAAGATGCCCAATTCTCAGGCAGCCAACACCAAAACAGCCCCTGCAACTGGAGCAGAGGCCCAACACCTCTGTGAGAGGAACCCTGCCTTTCAGTCACTGAAACCTGAAGTTTTCCTTCAGCAGTTCAAACATTCCTTTCACTAGCTCCCATCCTCAGCAGTTTTTCTTATTCCAAGAGATTTAGAGAGCACTCATAAAATAAGTATACTAGTCTGGTTTTCCATCTCTTCTGAAAAATGTTACATGTACAAAAGGAAAGCTGATGCATCGAGTGAATCACACCTCTTCAAAATGCAAATCAATAATCACAACTGACATCAAAACACTGGAGATCTGCTGAATCTTTTGTAAAGGTGTGAATTGTTAACCTAATATTTAGTACAAGACTAGATGCTTTGACAATAATATTAACAAAAGCAGAAGATGTATAAAGTGGAGGGACAAATGAGTTCTAACAAAACTCTACTTTGGCAACTTTCCCTTTAATATCATTATGGTTTTTTTGAAAATCTCATTTGATTTGGTTAACTGATACATTATTGAAGTGGAGCTTTTCAAAGAGTAAAGAGAACAGCACCAAAGTTGTTCCTGTTGAATGAGAAAATTGAGTTGACTTTTCATACAACCCAAAAGAGCAAAACTTCACTCTCCATTTCCAGTACATTACTTTCTTCCAAAGGCTGTGAAAAGGAAAAAGAACTTTAAGCTGAAAGGAACAGGACCATTAAAGTAAAATAGGTTTAGTCCAGTTAAAGGGCTCATAAGGGAACATGGGAATTTGACACATGTGCTGCAAAAGTGCTTGGCAGTCTTCTGAGTGCCTGAAAGTACTGGAAGAACACTCTAGGTCATGACATGTAGACAGTGCTCAAAATAATAATACATTCAGCATAGTAAAAACAATTCCTTAATAAGAGTCTAAATGTACTATTACCAAAACCAAAAAGTATTATGGGCTCTTAGTGTTTGATTTGTTTCAAGTATTTCCCCAGGGTTATATGAAACACTGTGAGTACCAAGGTGGTCCAGAGCCGGTGTTTAAGGAATGAGTGCAGTGTCTTGTGTCTGAAGTGCAGGGAAATGCAGGGAAGTGCAGGGAAATGCAGGGAAATCCAGCAAAATGCGGGGAAATGAAGGGAAATGCAGGGAAATGCAGTGAACTGCATCAAAAAGCAGGAAAATGCAGGGAAACGCAGGTAAATGCAGTGAATTGCAGGGAAATGAAGGTAAATGCAGCAAAATGCAGGGAAATGAAGGGAAATGCAGTGAAATTCAGGGAAATGCAGCAAAATGAAGGGAAATTAGGAGAAATGCAGGGAAATGTAGTGAAGTGCAGGGAAATGAAGGGAAATACAGGGAAATGCCATGAAGTGCAGCGACGTGCAGGGAAATGAAGGGAAATGCAGGGAAATGCATGGAAATACAGGGAAATGAAGGGAAATGCAGGGAAATGCAGAAAAATGCAGGGAAATGCAGGGAAATACAGGGAAATGAAGGGAAATGCAGCAAAGTGCAGCAAAGTGCAGGGAAATGCAGTGAAAAGCAGCGAAATGCAGTGAAATGCAGGGAAGTGCAGGGAAATGCATGGAAATGCAGGGAAATGCAGAAAAATGCAGGGAAATACAGGGAAATGCAGCGAAATGCGGGGAAATGAAGGGAAATGCAGCGAAGTGCAGCGACGTGCAGGGAAATGCAGTGAAATGCAGTGAAAAGCAGCGAAATGCAGTGAAATGCAGGGAAGTGCAGGGAAATGCATGGAAATGCAGGGAAATGCAGTGAAGTGCAGCGAAGTGCAGGGAAGTGCAGGGAAATGAAGGGAAGTGCAGGGAAATGCAGGGAAATGCAGGGAAATGAAGGGAAGTGCAGGGAAATGCAGGGAAATGCAGGGAAATGCAGGGAAATGAAGGGAAGTGCAGCGAAATGCAGGGAAACGCAGGGAAACGCAGCGGCAGCACCGCAGCCTAGGCGCGCCCCCAGCCCTGTCCTGGGGCGCCCTCCTGTGGCCGCAGCCCGGCACTGCAGCGGCCCCGCCGCGCCTCTGCCGCGGGTTTAGCAGGGACAGAAAACGCGGGGTCATACCGAGCGAGTGTTGAAAGACACAGGGAAAATAAAAGGTGAAAGTATAGCTATGTCCAGGATATGAAACTATAAATGGTACGTGAAACACTGTGTTTCGGTCTAGTAAAGAAAAAAAACATCAGCTACGTCAGCCAAAAAAAAAAAAGAAAAAACCAAAACCACACAAAAAAACCCCAACTACAACAAAAAGCATAACCAAAAGACTACTATTTCTGGATTTTGGTGTGTTTGTTTTGTTGTTTGGCGGTTTTTTCCTTATTTTTTTGGTTTTGGGGGTTTTTTTTCACACAATTTATCTGCTGCCACAGCATAATATTACGGCATTTTTGCTATAACAATTTAGTGGGAAAATAAAAATAATTTAAGTTATATATGCTACTAACAGGAAGTTAAATATCACAGTCTGTCAAGAGAATGACATTTTATATAGTAGTTCAATAGCAGTTGCCATCAGGGTCAATACAAATAATGTTAAGGCTATATAAATGTACTGGCATATATAGCCTTTGAAATGCAGGCTTACTGCTCCTCAAAATCAATGGGAATTCTGCTATGGATTGGAAAGAATCATGTGATGTTTTCAGATCAATTTCATCTGAAAGTGCAGCGTATTCAAGAGAGGCAGTCATCAGCCTTCATAAGTCTCTGTATCAGCTTTAGACTGCAGCCTCCTGTTCCTGTGCACAGCAAAACAGAGTCCTGATGGTCACCCAATGGATTTACAATGGATGCTAGAAAAACATGTCCATGTTATGTGTTATACAGTCAGATGGGTTTTCTAGAAATGTCAATCTATTGTACTGAAAACTTTCTAGTTTAGATTGACTAGAAATGTAGACTCTCTAAGCTCACAAGTTCCATCTTTGACATTGTTGTTTATTGTGTAGACTCAGCTTAGGGAAATTAGTTGAATGTAGATCAGGAAAATGTGAAGTGAAAAAACTCCTAAAAACACCTTCCCTCCCTCTCCTCTTTGCTTCCTGGGCTTTAACAGTATTCCCAATTCTCCACCTCCTGCCTCCAAAGATGCCAAGGAACAGGGAATGGATATTACAGTCAGTTCATCACTTAACGTGGTGCTGCTGGTCTCCCATCAGGAGAACTTCTTCCCCTGCTCCAGCATGGGTCACCTCTTCTGGGAGACAGCACTCCAAGAACTCCTCTGACGTGAATCCCTCCAACGGGGTGTAATCCTCCAGGCACAGGCTGCCCCAGAAAGGGTCCCCTGTGGGGACACAAGTCCTGCTGGCAAATGTGCTCCAGCATTGGCATCTCCCTCCATGGGCCCCGATCCCTGCCATGAGTCTGCTCCAGCACACTCTTCCCATGGACTCACAGCCTCCCCTGGGCATCCCCTGCTCTGGGCTCCTCTCCAGGCTGCAGCTGGATCTCTGCTCCCCATGGCCCCATGTGCTGCAGGGGCACAGCTGCCTCTCCCTGGCAGCACCAGGGGCTGAGCAGAACCTCTGCTCCAGCACCTGCAGCACCTCTGCCCCTCCTTCTGCCTGACCTGGCTGTCTGCAGGGCTCTTCCTCTCACATATTCTCACTTCTCTCCTCACAATCACTCCCACTGAAGCATGATTATCATTCCTCTTGGCCTTGGCACTATGGCAGGTCCATCCTGAAGCCGGCTGTCAGTGGCTCCATCAGGCATGGGGGAAGCTTCTGGCAGCTTCTCATCTACCATGCTTTCAATCCCCTTCCCACACACTCTACCAAAACCTGGCCACACAAACCCAGCACACTGATGAACACTGTCCTTGAATACATACACAGAGGCTGGCTGAAAACTCAGTGAAGACCCTTGTGGAATCCACCTAAGTGTGGCTGACCACAGCACAGCCATCTCTGTCAGCATTCCTGATTCTGCTTGCAGCCACTGCAGTGTAGGGCTGCACTTGCCTCCCTCTCCATGTAGTCAAGGGAATCAGGGCAATTTTGATGCTAGTAACTTTGGGATACAATTCTTAATTCTCTGAAGGAAAGCCACCCCAGGTAGATTGACTCCTAATGCACCAAAATATTTCCTTTTCTAATCACAGCATAAATGCCTATACTCATGATGACCACTGAATAGTAAATGTATAGTTCTCAGAGATAAAACTCTCATTCAAAAGCTGTATGTTCATACTTGAACTCCCTGACCTGGACTGAGGACTGCTGTGTGACCCAGCATTCACATTGCACACAGGGCCTCTGCACGGGGTGGTTATGGATGTGTCCAGCCACGGGAAAACAACAGAACATTTCTCTTGTGTTGCATTCTAACCAGTTGTACCCCAGGTTTTCTGAGGGTTTTTTTCTGTTTAAATTAATTCATTTTCAAGACACATATAATTAGACAATCTTTTCACTTTCATCTCATGTTATTTGGTTAGTGATTAAAAACAATTAGCTGAGCAAACTGACATGCAGTTTTTCCACGTGAATGTGAGTGTTGTCTGTTAAAAAAGAGTATTTACAATACCAATATACTTCTGCAAAGGAAATAACAGGCAGGTTTGATATAATGATAAATGCATTTGTGGAGTTACAAGACAAGTGGATAGAAACTCATAAGTGGGAAGTGAAACTGAATAATTAAGCAGCAAAATCCTACATGGTACATGTTCAAATTCAATGACATATGAAAAAAGAAAATCTGCTACTGAGAGTTGAGGACCAACAATGCAATATTCAGCCACTGTTCTGGAAGAATGCAGAAATTACTATGAATTTTAAACGAGAGACCTGTAATTGCAACAAATAACATAACACGAAACAAATAAGTAAGAGATTACATGCCAAGACAATTATTACACAGGTGAGCTTGAACTGAATGACAATGTTGTTTTTTGAATAAGCAAATTGAGCTAGAGCTTGATAGTTTAATAGGCAGTATTTAAAAACCACATATTTTTAGAAAATTGTGTCTGGGTAAGCTAAAAATTTTAATAACCTGAAATTCAGATTCCAGTGTTTACTTCTTGGACTCTTCTCTGTGAAATTGGGAGAGTTCTGTACTGCAGACACAAAGTGTTCTTAAATCCCTCAGTCTTCTTTCCATATTCAGGTCAGGAAGACATAGAATACCATAGAAACTGAAAACCCCTCATGGAAACACTAAAGAATCTGTGGCAAAAATGAACCCTGGATGGCTCCCTGCACCCTGGCTACTATACAGAAAACTACATATTCAGAGGCAAAGGTGAACTAAAGACTTATAAAATAAACAGAGAAACAGTCAAGTTTCATTGAAGATCAGCTTAAATAATTAAGACAGAAAATCAATAGACTAGTTGACTTTTCTCATCAATATATTTTTACAGGGTTAAAGATTACCGACCATCATAATACATGTAATGAATTATTTTTTTGTTTTAATCATTTTACAATATTCAGGTTTGTCTTTTTGCAACTGTTATGCTTTTCTTGCCTCTCAACATTAACACTACCTCACACAGTGTTTTCTTAGCACTCTCAGAGAAATTCACATTAACTATTCAAAGAACTGAATGAACAGGCATAGCACAATCTGATTTCTTGTCCACACACAGTAACACTTCAAATCATCCCTAAATTAGTTCAGTCTTTACAAGTTCTGGGAATACCCACTGCTCTGCACCCTGATTGGGGTAACAGTCATTTCTGTGTATCACTTCAGTCAAGGACAAGCTAATAAAACTGCAATATATTGGTTATATTTAACCTTCAGCTATTATTGATTATTCATAAAGCAAGGCCTAAGAAGTTTTTCATCTCTGTATCTCTATTAACTGTAACTGCTTCTTCCAAGTTCTGATCTGGTTATTATAACATCCCCATAATATATATTCAATATTCAATAACCCAAAGGTTATTGAAAAGCCTTTATTGAGAATATGATGCAAACTAATAAGAAAAGAACATCTGATCATTGTTAAAAGAGCATAATAGTCTTCTGCACCCTGAAATTGTTGGTTACAGCTTTAAACTGAGAGGACAACAGTCTGAATTGCTTAGTTCTAACTGAAACAACTCAGAATCCTATGTATCCTACATGAATGTGAAGTCCTGTTGTCTCAGTATCACAGTATCAGAAATAAGATACATATATTGTGATTACCAGTCTTAAATGGAAATATGGCAATCTAAGTATCACCTCTATGACATGCTGCTATCATAATGGAGAGGTCAAGGAGTCACCCAGAAGAGGCTCCCATGTGAAATAATGCACAAGGAAAACCAGCATATAGAAATTTGAAAAGTTGAGTTAAAATCTGTATGAATCTTGTCAAGATTGAAGGCCAAGAATAGGTGTGTGAGTAAGGAGGGCTGTACAAAATTCCATTATGAGACTTTGATAGTTAATTGGATGTGGCAGTTTCAGTTCCAAACTGGGCAGAAACACCAATTTCGTGTAGTGGTTTTAATTTACTAATTCGAGATTTCCTGGACAATGCACCAATTTATGTGGTGGGTCTAGTGCTGACTAAAGGCCAGTGCACCCACTAGAATACACTTACTCTCTGCTGCAAGATAGGATTAGGAGAAAAGCAAAGCAGGCTCAAACTTTAAAGGGTATAAGGAAAATCTTTATTAACAGAATCTAAAAGAAAAAAATAATAAGAATCAGAATCAAACCTTTAGAACACTTCTCCTGCCCCCCTACACCCTCTTTTTTTTTTTCCCCACAACAAACAGAAACACATCAGTCAGTTTACCACCTCTAAAATAGTCTTTCTTCAGTTCATTTAGGGAGAGGAGTCTCTCTTGACATGCTATGGAGGCTTCTCCATGAGAAAGCTATTTTCTTGTGGCTTCAATGTCACAGTGAATCACTTGCCAGGAGAATGGAATATCTGATCACTGTGTAAAAATCCCCCCCTTGACTTACAGGTTTCCCCATAAATGCTTTTGAGGTTTCACACTTTAGCTAATGGGGTACACTTTTAAGGATGAGCTGTTCAGAAGCAAAGGTTCTCTTTATCTATATATGAGATCATCTTAATCTCTGGGAACGGAGATCTTCTTCCTCCCTGGGGGTAAAGGACCTTCATCACTCTTCTTTCTCTCTGTTCACATTTCTCATGGGATCACAGCTACTTCAATGTCTGCTTGTTCAGCATGGGAGCCTTTGCTCATGTCTACACTGTGAACACTACACCCCCCATGCTTCTTTCATGATTTATAGGGATATTCTATATATCACAGTTCATCACCATAGCTCACAAGAGAATTTCAGCTTAAGGCATCTCCTCATTTCTCCTCCCTTCTGTGACCTGACTTCTTGTTATCTGACCTTGGTGTCTTCATGCTGTTTCTCTACGTGTCTTCACTCTGTCCTTTTTTCTTACTTGAGAGAGAATCAAAGGTCTGCAAGTCTTATCAGTGCAGTGAAAACGATAATATCTCATTCAAGGCTTCCAGAGGGTCAAGTGATCCGTGCCGGGTGGCCAGAGGTGTTTACGATGGAGAATTCTGCAGCAGCTCTGCCAGGGGAGAGGCTACGACCTCAGCAGCCAGGCTAGAACACAGCAGCAACATTCCACAGGTCAGCGGCTTCCCCTGCACCCACCCGGTGTTTCTGGTGAAACTCAGCAGAGGCAGCAATTCAGCCATTCTGCAGGCCTGCCTGGTCAGTGCTGAAGGGAACCCAGCCTGGTCAGTGCTGACAGGGAACCCAGCCTGGTCAGTGCTGAAGGGAAACCCAGCCTGGTCAGTGCTGACATGGAACCCAGCCTGGTCAGTGCTGAAGGGAACCCAGCCTGGTCAGTGCTGACATGGAACCCAGCCTGGTCAGTGCTGACATGGAACCCAGCCTGGTCAGTGCTGACATGGAACCCAGCCTGGTCAGTGCTGAAGGGAACCCAGCCTGGTCAGTGCTGACATGGAACCCAGCCTGGTCAGTGCTGAAGGGAACCCAGCCTGGTCAGTGCTGACAGGGAACCCAGCCTGGTCAGTGCTGAAGGGAACCCAGCCTGGTCAGTGCTGACATGGAACCCAGCCTGGTCAGTGCTGAAGGGAAACCCAGCCTGGTCAGTGCTGACAGGGAACCCAGCCTGGTCAGTGCTGAAGGGAACCCAGCCTGGTCAGTGCTGACAGGGAACCCAGCCTGGTCAGTGCTGACATGGAACCCAGCCTGGTCAGTGCTGAAGGGAACCCAGCCTGGTCAGTGCTGACAGGGAACCCAGCCTGGTCAGTGCTGAAGGGAACCCAGCCTGGTCAGTGCTGACAGGAACCCAGCCTGGTCAGTGCTGACATGGAACCCAGCCTGGTCAGTGCTGAAGGGAACCCAGCCTGGTCAGTGCTGAAGGGAACCCAGCCTGGTCAGTGCTGACATGGAACCCAGCCTGGTCAGTGCTGACAGGGAACCCAGCCTGGTCAGTGCTGACATGGAACCCAGCCTGGTCAGTGCTGACAGGGAACCCAGCCTGGTCAGTGCTGAAGGGAACCCAGCCTGGTCAGTGCTGACAGGGAACCCAGCCTGGTCAGTGCTGAAGGGAACCCAGCCTGGTCAGTGCTGAAGGGAAACCCAGCCTGGTCAGTGCTGACAGGGAACCCAGCCTGGTCAGTGCTGACATGGAACCCAGCCTGGTCAGTGCTGACAGGGAACCCAGCCTGGTCAGTGCTGACAGGGAACCCAGCCTGGTCAGTGCTGACATGGAACCCAGCCTGGTCAGTGCTGACAGGGAACCCAGCCTGGTCAGTGCTGACATGGAACCCAGCCTGGTCAGTGCTGACAGGGAACCCAGCCTGGTCAGTGCTGACAGGGAACCCAGCCTGGTCAGTGCTGACAGGAACCCAGCCTGGTCAGTGCTGACATGGAACCCAGCCTGGTCAGTGCTGACAGGGAACCCAGCCTGGTCAGTGCTGAAGGGAACCCAGCCTGGTCATTGCTGAAGGGAACCCAGCCTGGTCAGTGCTGACATGGAACCCAGCCTGGTCAGTGCTGACAGGAACCCAGCCTGGTCATGCTGCAGCACAGGGGCTGCTGCACGGGGCCTGGCCTGGCCAGTCCTGTTGAGAACCGGATGCAAAAGAGCAATTCCCAGGGTTATTTTTTCTTTACATGTGAGTTCACAAAGGCACATCTAACTTTTTCATTGGTGTAACAATGTGTCAATATCCACTGATACTGGTTTTTGTCAAGGTCTAAAGGAAGCTGCCAAGGTCCTTATAGGGAATTATTTGCATAACTGGTTTCTTTCCTTCCTTAGAAAAAAAAAAAAAAAACCCCAAAAAAAACCCCCAAAAAACAAAAACAAAAAACAAAATACAAACCAAAACCACAAACCAGCACATTGGATTATCACCATTTTAAAAGCATGTTTCATAACTAACTCTTATCTGTAGTCCCTGACCGTCCCTTTAGGTAAATCTCACCAGGTAAGGAAAATACTCAGTAGTTCCTGTCACTCTTACCCCAGTGTCCACAGGAAGAGTCACAGATTAGGATGTTGGGGAAGGCTCTGAAGTTGCTGTTTTTATGAAAGGTTGGCACCAATGGCTACAATTCTTCAATGTATGGAATCAAAGCTGCCATTTCCTGGTGAAGGTCCAAGAACAAGTGGAACCTCTAAGATACAAATCCTCAGAAAAAAGTATTAGTTAAATTGGTACCAATAATCAAGGATCATATCCTCTGACATGATCAAGGAGTGTCATTTGCCTGTACTTTCTGTCTTTCAACTTTCCTGAGAGGACAGGAACAGACCTTTTTCTTACATTCCCTATAAATATTTAAGAAGGCATTTGAGTTAATCACTTAATGAACAGAAGTCAAAGTTGTTTTATTTTACCTTTTCATTATTTGGATGATGATAAGTATTTCAAATCATGACTGCCACAAATGCAGTCACCAGATCAGCCTGCAAGCATCAAGCTTTGTAGACCTGAGTAGGAAATAGAAGTGCTAAATTTCTATTCTATCCTCAGGACCAGACCCAGGACTTGCAACAGGTCAATAGAGATTATCGGGAAACATGAAAAAATTAAATGAGGTGGCAAGGTGGGGAATTTTGCTTGAATTATAAAAGCCACTGCACACATCAGGGTTGGTTGATGATCTTTCTGGTCCCTTCCAACCCTAAACCTTTTGTGATTCTATGATTATATACTGGTGAAGTCTGATATTCCAATTACATAACATTTTACCTTTAATAGTGAAAGACTGTAATGGAATTACTGAGATGTATTTTTATAGTGTCAGCACCTTTGAAATAAAGACACATTGGAAAAGATCTAATTTACTGGAAGTCTATCTAAGAACTAGTTACTTAATTTGTGAACACATTGTAGAAGGCATGGACAGTTCAGTCTGAAGATGGTTCAGAGTAAAAATCAAAGTAAAAACGAGGAAAAACAACAAGTAATTTGAAAAGTAAGAGGAAAGGTTAGGTGTAAATGAACAGATAAACTAGTGAGTGTGCTCTGGAGATATGTATATGCTCTCATTAAGTGCACAATGATTAAAACGTCCACTAGTCAGGTAAAAATAAAGAATGTTAAGGAATGGCAAGGAAAATTTAAGTTAAGCATTAGGGAAGATTATACAGTACAGCAGTTTTTATCTTGGGAAGAGTAGTAAAATTATCACTCAAAGATAGAGCTAAATTAGGCGCCTTTATATTCTGTCTGCTCAGAGATAATCTGACTTAATGACAGCAACCTATTTGATTAAAACAGAGAATAATTATGACAAACAATGAATAAAAAAAAAAAGCAAAAAAAACTTATTCTAATTTTAAGAGATAGGTATCATCACTCCTGGCAGACTGTTAAAATGTTGAGTTGAACCATTTGTATGGTTTCCAGTCTTAGAAGTATTTCTAACGTGAAGAAGTCACAAGAAGTGATCCATTGTATCTAAATCTCTTCATGGAGACTGTAAGATCTAATCTCTGTCTGGTGGGGTTTTATTAATACAAAAAACTCCTCTGCTCCTCATCTTTAAATTTTTCTTTCTTCAGTTCCTCTTGGACCCTCTGCCATCCCCAAGCAGGTCAATCTTGTGACTGCTTGTCTAATGAGTGCAAGGAGTGTAGAATTTTACCACGACTCATGTAAGGAGAGCATCACACATATACTCAGAGAAATCACAGCCATAGTAACACACTGTGGGTTTTGAGCGTATAGGGGTAATAGTTGGGATTTTTCTCCTTCTCTAATTCTTTGTAGTTAAGTTAGAGAATATGAAGATGTTAACATTTGTGCAGGTCTAACGTAAGGATGAATAAGCAGCTCTTGTGCCAGATGTTCCATCCTATCAGAGCTCTTTATTGACCACCAGCTTCTACATGTACAGTATTGCTGTACATGCAATGCCATGTTGAAATGTCCGTGAGGGTTTAAATGCAAATGAAGGCTGCAGTCAATTATATTGGAGATCTTTTGCAAATGATGGAATCTACGGCCATAAAATAACAGTGTGTTTTACACAAAGATCTGGTGTGTTGAACGAAGGAACTGCTACAGGGTGAGACAGAGGAATCATCCCCTCAGCTCAGCTCATCTGGTGTCAGGCTCCTTGGGAGGTGTTCAGGTCTCCAGCACAACCACCACTGCAGGAGCAGGACATTCCTAATGCAGAGTCACAATTCACAGAATCACAGAATGTCCTGAGTAGGAACGGACTCACAAGGATAATCCAACTCCTGGCCCTGCACAGGGCAGTCCCAAGAACCCCATGCCTGAGGCATTGTACAAACACTTCTTGAGTTCTGGCAGCCTTGGGGCTGTGACCACTGCCCTGGAGAGCCTGTTCAGTGCTTGACCTCCCTCTGGGTGAAGAACCTTTTCCTGATATCCAACCTCAACCTCCCCTGACCCCGCCTCATGCCATTCCCTCGGATCCTGGCACTGGTCACCACGGGGAGCAGGGTCTGTCTCTCACAAGGAAGCTGCAGACTTGATCGGGTCTCCCCGCAGTCTCCTCCAGGCTGAACAGACAAAGTGCCCTCAGCTGCTCCTCCCACGGCTCCCCCTCAAGGGCCTTCACCATCCTCGTGGCCTCCTTTAGACAGGAGCTTTAGTTCTTTCTTATACCATGGTGCCCAAAAGTGCACAAAGGACTCAAGGTGGGTGCTCAATTCACACTTTTTCATAACTCCCGGCTATGGGCAGGCACGGAGAGCCCATTGTACGGCGGAGCCTTCTCGCCCCAGGGCAGCTCCTCGCGGAGCGACCCCGCACCCTACGGGCCCGACCGCCATGGCCCACTCAATCCCAGCAGCCCCCGCGCTCCTTGGCCCGTCATTCCCTTCGCCTCGCCGCGGGTCGCGCACGGCCATCGCTCCCTGGGGCCGTTACTCGGTGCCGTTTGGGGCCTCAGCACCTTCCGCATCGCCCCTGCCTGAGCTCGGCCCCGCGCCGAGCAGAGCACACGGACACGGGGACACAGACAGACACAGGCACACACCCCCCGCCATACGGGCCTGGCTGAGGGTGCCGCGAGCCCCGACGAGCGCCGGTCAGGCCGCGCGATCTGATTGGCCAGCAGTGCCGGTCACTCAGGCGCGTGACGCGGCATCGCGCGATCCGATTGGCCATCAGGGCGGTCACTCCGGCGCGCGACGGGCGGGGTGCGCGGAGGAGGCGGGATCTTGGCCCCGCAACTGCCGGGTTCGCGCGCGTCCCGCGCCACTGCGGCTGCGCGCGCGCGGGGCCGTTACAGAGGCGGCCGCGGCGGCTCCGGGTGGGCGAGCGAGCGGCGCGCGCCGGCCCCGGGCCCGCTCCTGCCCCGCCCCTCCCGCGGTCACGTGACGCGGGCCCCGAGCGCTCGCGTGCGAACCGGGCGCCCCGCGCGCGCCCCCCGCGCGCCGCCCGCCGCCGTTTCGGTTTCATTTCCGGCGGCCCCGGGCCCGGAGCGGCGGCGCCGAGCGGAGCCCCCGGCGCTGCCCCCCCCTCCCGCCCAGGGCGGCCACACCCCCGGGCTCAGCGTGAACCGAGCGCCCCCGCCCCGCACACACACACCGCTCCTCCCCCGCCTGCGCCGGCACAGAGAAAGGGAAGGGAGGCGGCGCCGGGCCCGGGTCTCCCGCACCGCGCACAACATGGAGGAGCTGGTGGTAGAGGTGCGGGGCTCCAACGGGGCCTTCTACAAGGTACCGGGTGCTCGCGGCCGGGCCGGGCCCCAGGGGAGGGAGCGGGGACGGCAGCGGGAGGAGGAGGAGGCGGCGGCGGCTCCTCCTCCTCCTCCCCGCGCTGAGGGAGAGCGGAGGCCCTGGGGCAGCGGGGAGGAGGGAGAGGCGGGCGAGGGTGGAGGCCGCGGCGGGTCCCTCGCGGTGGCCGCAGAGAGCGAGCCGGGGCCGCCGGCGCTGAGAGGACTCGCGGCCGATGGGGAGGGAGAGCGGGGAGGCCTCGGGCCTTCCCCCTTTGTGGGAAGGGGCGCCCGGGGCCGCCTTGTCCCGGCGCTGAGCGAGGATCAGCGCTGGGATGGGGCATTAATTGCTAAATCCTAAGCTTTTGTCGCTACTTAAGGAAAGTCTCTCTCGCCGTCCGGGTTTCCAGGAGAGCTGACTGCATGAGCACGGCCTGCAAGGCGGGGAGAAGGGGGGCCCTCGTTAATACACATTCCTGATGAAATGCTGTGGTGAATTCTTGCTCCTAATGCCATGGCAGGGGAAGCTGCCTAGTGATATTAAAAGACAGCATTGCTTGGCCAAGTATATCTGTGCTGAGTCGATAAATACATGTACATATCAAATGTACTTCTTAGTGAAATTACTTAGTGGCATTGCATGTTGGTTTCGAAGCTCTTGTGCTTAATAAAGCCATCACTGAGCCTTGAACGTACGAGCACTGAATATGTTTTATTAATACCGTATAGTATTGTGTGGCTTTGCATGAGTTGGGTTGTATTAATCAGCTTGTTAATGGGGTACAATTCGTAGTTCTACAGAAAATAAAATTCGACTGTAGTAGGTTTGGGCCTGTTCTCATTGACCTGTTATCACCATACCAGGAAGAGCCATGGATCGGTTCCGGCAAGTCTCCCATGGTTTAAATGATCCTAGGACTTTAAAAATTGGGCCTAGTTATTGTGCGACATCCAATATTTATGGTAGCAATGAAGAGCCGGGTAGAGTTTCACACTCACATGTTCCTGTGGTAGGCCAGGTAGATATCCAGATGATACTGTTCCAGTGCCTCCAAGTTTTTCTAAGAAAAAAAGACCTCTTAAAAGCTTATTTTTAAAATTAATGTGCTAGTATTCTATTTTGAATTTTTTTTTCCTTAAAAAAAGTATGTGATACAAATCAGTGGTAAATAAGCATCCTGTGAGGTCACAGTGCTGTAGCCAAAGTGCTTCCTGGGATTAAATAATCTAGCACTTTTAAAAATCAGTTTTGCATTTTTAAAGGTACGGTATTTGGTTGGAAAGTAACAGAAGGAGTAAATACATTGTATGGTAAAACTTTTAATAAGGCTTTTATCAAATTAAGAGTAGTCACACAATAATGTGAAAGAGATGATGGTAATAATGACATGGTACATTCTTCAGTGACAAATATTATCAAATAAACCTGGGAGAATTGAAAGCTTCTGAAACTTACATTGTTTATGTTCAAGTTTGACACCATGGGGCCCTGTACCCCTTGTGTGCAGGTGAAAGCTTTATTTGTGTATATGTTCATGGAAGCTTTTTCATGATTTAGTGTACCCAGATTCTAATACAGACATTGCCCCAAAAAGTATGGTTATGTTTGTCCTTTAACTTTTAGAAATTTTGACAGGAATTTTTTTGTTTCTTCTTTATCACTAGCCAACCAGCTTTGGTTAAATTGTCTAAAGAGAAACATGATATGTGGATTTATCTGTCTTCACCTGAATTATCTCTTTAGGCACCATATTTGTTTTAAAAAGAATAAGAAAGTGGGAGCTGTTTTACACTCTCATGCAATAATGTTCAGCATAAGCTAGCAATTTTCCTTTAGCTTTCCCCTAGTTTGAATTACTTGAATTCTAGTTACAGATTTTTCCTTCATCATAATGTCTGAGTATCACTCTCTTATAAAGTAATATATTTAATTTTTTTTTTGTGAGTTTTATGCCCATCTTATAGATTGGCAATTTGGTTATAAAAAATGAATGTTGACCCAGCATAACAAGAAGTGTGCAGTGATGTCTAGTGTGAATTTAATTACTGGATAGTTCTATTTTTTCATTTTAAAAGTTTCTTTAAGAAGCCTCCTGAAAAGTGAATTATGGCAGTAATGTTTCAAACAGACCAAAAGCAAAACAAATTTTATTCAATCCATGATTTACTGATAACTGGTGAATATTTCTTCAGCTTTGAATAATTCTGAATTAATGAGAATTGTGAAATCCTTGGAAAAATACATCTCTCTTGATACTAAGATATGGAAGAGGGAGAAGTATAAGGCTGCTATGGCCAGGATGGCATGAAGTGGCTTAAGTAGGCACCTAATTGTGGCTTCAGCTTTTCATACCTTCTTGTAGATCTCTCTGAGGACCTGACAGGTTTTGAGTCTATGCAGCAGCATCTGGATCTTGACAGTACAAAACTACCCACCTAAGCCCTGCTAAAAGTAGTAAACCAGTATTTTCTGAGATTCATCCAGAGGATTCATATCCCACACAAAACATAGGAGATGGTTTGAGGATGCCTTCATAGTCAGCTGTAATGTTTGAATTTAAATTTCATCCTGGTCAGGTGCACTGGAATACTGGAGTATGTTAATGTGACTGCTGTAGTGGAGGCTAGTTCTTTCTGAATGGAATTAAAATACTGCTTAGTGAATACTTTGTACTTTCATGATTTTTTTTTTTTCCCCTCCTTGCCTAAGATGAATTATTCCATGGAAAGCACAGTGCAGTAAATGGGCATGATTCAGGGATAATTGACAATCTGGTACCTAGAGATGCTTAGTCATGACTTGCTATGTGGTTGGGCCCAAAATCCTTGGAAAGAAAATGTTAGATTTCCTTACTTATTTTATGAAGACTGGTTCAACAAACCACCAGGATTGTGAATCCAAGGGAAGGAAACTGCTGTTTTTGCAGCCCACAGCCAAGTAACTAAATCTTGAAGATGTGCAGTATTAGGACATATCTCCACATATCTTTTCTTGTATAGGAATAGTAAATCAGGTTTTGAAGTTTTTATTCACAGAAGACTAATAGACAGCTTTTGCCTAATCTTTTTGGGATTAGCTTTAGGTATTTCCCTCCAAAATGGGACATGCCAGATGCCTTTCCAACATGGGATTGATTTTTCTTTTCCAGTTTGGGAGTGATTCTCTCTTATGTCCTCTGCTAAAGATGGAAAGCATCCTGTTGATGAAGCAGTTGGTTTTGGAATGGTGTTTGTTGTTAACATCTGTATGTTGTCTGTAACCCCATTTTTGTTACTTCTTGCTCTATAACCTTGCGAAAATATTCCGCTTTATATCCCAGTAGTTTCAGCACCTTGCTATTGTTTGCTTGGTTTTATAGATAACTTCATTCAAGCTACAATGGATAATATAGTTCATCTTTCTTACTACTTTATTACTCCTTTTATTAGCAACTGTTTATATGGCCCTCTGTGTCCATTTTTTTCTTTCACTGTTCCATACAGACACCTCAGCCAATATCTCCAATCTTTTTGTACATTCACAAGCCTGTCTGCTCCAGTCCTTCTGAGGATGACTGCTTGTACGCTTTTCCCTCGTCTGGTGACCATTTCTGTGACTATTTTTCTTTCCCTATTCTGTTCCTTTGTATGTCCAGCCTTTCTCAGACTTGATTATACACCGAGTTCCCTTTTGACATTCTCCTTCCAACAGGTATGAAATGTTACAGAACTGTTACACTAACAGTAGATGCACGTTTGTTATCAACATAGCTTTTGTATGTTAAAAAGCATATTTTCCCTACTTTTCCTTTTTACAGTTAATTATCCTCCTTTATTAAAATAGTTGACAGTGCTCACATCTGATGATGTGAACAGACTTTAAAAAAAGCAAAATTTCATGGCAGCTGAAGCCTTTCTTTTTTCCTTTGAAGTGTCTGTCTTTATTTAGCATAAAACCAAAAAATATGCAGGTGTTTCCAATAATTCTTATTTTTTTAGCAAATAATCTGTAACATTTAGACAGTATATTTGGCATATAACCATTCTTAGAATGTGAATACTTATATGTTTGAGAAGTGCCATGCTAGAAACTTTTTTCCTTAATTATATCTATAGAGCATGAAGAGAAATGAAATTATTTATGTGACTCAGAATCAAATCTGGTGTAGAAAACTTTGATATTTCCCTCCCCCCCCCCATTAGAGAAGAAGAATCAACCTTTGCCATTATAAAATGTGCTTCTGTTCACAGAAAATTTTTTGTGTATTCTTTCTTGGTACTTCTACTGTTAGCAATAGTGATATCTCAGCTGCTTCAGTCTTTCACTGTCCTGTTACCTCATTTTGCTTCCATCCAGTTTCACTTGGTTTTTGAGGTGTTTCATCTTTGTGTCACTGTTCTGTCCTTTCATGGGGGTGCATTTTAAATTCACATATCTGCACCTTTATGTTTGAATTTCCATGCCTACTTAGGCTCTTTATGTAGAAAAGGCTGATGAATGATTATTGTATTGTGGTATTTTGTGTGAGGTCAGAGCCTCTTCTCTACCTTCACTGACATCTGGGGCTAGCTTGTCCTGTGTCTGTGAATTTGGATTATGGTGTTAAAGGCTTAATTTCTTTTTAGCGTTGTATGTAATTTCACAAGTATTACAGAAACAAGACTACCAAATAGCTTGGATAAGCATTAATTTTGGTTTTCCAAAGGTATTGCTGCTTGAATATTAGGTTTTTGTAAGGAAAACTTGGAAATGTTTGAGACTTTTTCTGTTTGTGCTTGGAAGTGTACAAATTTAAATATACAGTGGAAGAGAGTCCAAATACATTTTTGTACTACAGATCTCTTTAAATATTTAATATTAGAGGAAGATTGACATAATGCTGTGATCCACGCAATGGTAAACTGATGTAATAAGTATCTGATATTTTTCTGTGTCACAAGTAACTGAAAAACAAGGAAAACCCCCTTTCTTTGGATAGATAGGATTAGACAACCAAGTAATAAGGACTGTATTAATAGTCATTAATATATTTTGCATGGTTGTATTTGAGCATAAATATCACAGAGAGGTGTGCAGAAGTGTGTCATATATTGCATACTTGAAATTAGATATTTGGCAAGACATTGTTCACTTTATAATTAATTAAAAATTTATTCCAATGAACTTCTGTGATTTTGTGAGACTATAAATTAAAAGAAAAACCACAGTTTTATGGCATCCATGTTTATGGCCAAACTGAAGTGAAAACCAGGTATTTATCTGTTTCTGTGGTTGACTCTTCTGAACTTGGTGGAAGCTAAAGAAATTCAAGTTTGTAGTTTTCCCTGGAAGTGTCTGTTGATGCTACCTACCTGTGTTAGGTCAACAGTTTAACTTGTGTTCCTGATGCAGGTTCCCTCCAATTTCTCAGTTGGGACCAAAGCAGTGACCAGAGCTGTTTAAGAAGAGCTGAAACCAGACCATGTAGTTGATTCCTCTTTGAGCCAGCGGTGTCTCTCGAGCTTATTTTAAAATACTGCTGTATTTTAGCAATACATAATTGGTAAACTATTTGAAGGTCCAGGCTTGTCTTCATTTTAACTTAGATTTATTTGTTGCACATCCTGATTTACTTATTAATATTAGGTTTTGGTATTATTGCTTTTAATGAGGTATATTGCTTTTGCCCCTAGGATTCTGCTCAAGGTGAGTTGGATGTTAGGAACTCTCTTCCATCTCTCTCTGGATATGAGATGTAGTCTTGCTATTTGCTGCTGTGCTTGTGAATTTTTCTGCCATTTTCTGTCATTTTTTCAGAGTGCTGTTTAGGACACCTTTTGGTGTTTACATCATCACAGAGGTGATGACTTCATCTAAAGTATCTTACACACAAGGAAAGGTGACTTTTTTGACATTTTATAAATATGAGAAAATTAAGTATCGAAAGATATCCAGGGCATGGGTTGTGTTACTCTTACCTGTTTTCCTGAAGGCAATTAAGTGTTGCTGATACATTTTTTGTTAAATATGCTTTGTAAAATAATCTCTGGTTTTACATATTCAAGTACTACTATTAATCCTCATCCAGTCTGTGGCATGAAGGAGCCATATCTAATATCTGATAGTGATCATAGTGTTTTTCTGGTTTTAAAGGCATCCATTTCAGCTGCCTCTGTAAGAGTAGCTGCTTCTAAGTTGCACCTTACAATCATTGGAAGAAATGTGGGTGAAGCCTTTGAAGGTGATATGTGTAGTGTTGTGAAATGAGTCAGGACAACCATTCTATTGTTCAAATGCATATCCAGTTCTGGAATCTTATTACAGAATACACTGCAATAAGAAACACAAGCTAAATGTTCATCATCCATAATGATCACCTGAGAGCTCTGTTGTCTCTGTGTAAATACTATTTATGTACTGCTATCAACATGATCTTGAGATGTGGTCTTAGGTCATCTTTTTACTATGGAATTGAAAAACATGAGCTGTGCTTGCAATCCCTTTTGAAGGAATTTGAAATTTTGAAATTCATAATTATGCAAATACATTTGGAGACTTTTTTAAGTCTCCTTGGCTTGCTGGCAGTAATAAAGTCCTGTTCTTAAGAGTATTGAGGCAAGCAAGATGTAAAATAATTTTTTACTGTTGTCACTGTGGTTGACTTCTGTTAGCAGTGATGTTGGTTATGTTTCAGTTATCTACTTGGATGGTTTCTTCCTTGTACTGAATGGCTCTGAGTTCATGTGCATGTACCACTTAATTTTAGCCAGTTCTTAGAACTCTATTAGTCGTCAGATGTTGCTTTTCTTTGATGCTGAAATACTGCTGCAACTCAGGAAATGTTTTTTAATATTTTGTAAAGGGGAAATAGCAAAAGAATTTGTAAAAAATCATTTAGGTTCTATGTAAGAGAGACTGTTACCTTTTTAAAGGGATAAGATCTCTTCTTGTCTTGGAAATTTGCAAGGGCAAGAATAATAAAATGGAGAATCACAAAATGTTCCATACTTCGTTAGCTGATTCTTCTAAGTGGTAGTTGCTGCTAAATTATTTTCTATTTACTGAGAATATTTTTATCTACTAAAGTGCATCTCCATTAGTAGGACAAACCCCATTCTTTGTTGTTCATGGGCTTTTATCTATCTACCTTGCAATGTTACTGTGCGTGGACTGATGTTGGTGGAATACTCAGCACTTCAGCAACTTATTTCAGAAGTTCATAGAGGTACTTTAAAAAATAAAGAAAAAACCCTCACAATCTTTTCATCCCTGGTTTACCTGTGACCTCCTTTTTTTCAGGCTAAGAAAAATATTTGCATTGGTAAATCCCAAAGTTCTTTGAGTACACTGGTCTTTCTGTTTTGTAGATGGGGAATGGGGGAGAGCATTTGGGGCTTTAAGCTAAACATTGATCAAATCAAAATCTGTCAGTTGAGTGCATAGGGCAGGAGAAGCCCTTGGTGCTGAATTCTATGTTCTCTGTTTTGTGGTGGCATGGAGAGCACAAAAGGAAAAAGGGGAGGGGAGGCCCCTTCTATCTGCAGTTTGTGCTCCACAGATGTAGTGTGATTAAGTAAATGTGGGAAGATTCTGCTGAAATTGATACAGTTGAGTTTTGATAATGTAATGTTCAAATGTACCTTGAGGTAAAGAGAGAAGAGATGGGGCTTGGAGGTTTTGTGGGCTTTATTTGTTTTTTTAGGAATACTGATGTTTAATTTCTGTGTCTGTCTATGCATTAAATGTGATTCTAAAATCAAACATTTAAAACTCTTGAACTGTCTTGTCATTTCCTACTAACCTTTCCTGTTGCTTCTAAAAAGTAGAAATAATGTCTTCATAGCTGAGGAGTCATTCTGTTTGTGTATCAGTGCCCTGGCAGTCACGAACCCAAGAAGGTTCTCAGCTTTCAGTATGTGTTCTACCTAAGTCTATTGCAAAATTTAAAAGGCCGACTTTAAAACATACTTTTATTGTGAGATTCATCAGTATTTGGGAAAAGGTGTTTTACAGGCATAAAATTATTTTTGAAAGTGTCCATAAGCATACCATAATTATACTTTGTTTCTTCCACAGGCATTTGTAAAGGATGTGCATGAAGATTCAATAACAGTTTCATTTGAAAACAAGTAAGTGTATTGCTGATGTACCTGTAAATGGCAGGATATCAACCTTGCATTTGATTGACCTAAATATGGCTTCCTGTAGAGTAGTGTATATTAGATACACTAAACTTGCTGCTGGCATGTTTTAAAGTTACATTTAGTATCTACTGTTTTGTGACATTTCTATATAAATGCTTTTAATAATTTAAATACTTTCAAGTGCAAAACCATAGTAGCATAGGTTTTGCTGGCAAGATAATCATGTTGATTACTGAATTTACGTGGTGACAACCCATGTTTGAATAAGTCAATAGTTGTACCATTACTGACTCTTTTTCATGTGAATGTCTTGCCTTACTTTTAGATTAAATTATTACAAAACTTGTTCTATAGATAAGTGATGAATACCAATTTTTCTGATCTAGAAACTAGATATATCCAGTCTTCATTAAAGAAACTGAAAATTAAAACTGTATTCAGACTGGATTCTGATCAAATTCTCATAACCCATAGTAGAATCAAAGAAAAAGAAGATACAGGTTCGTTTTGAAGGAAGTGTCCAAATGTGTTACAGAGTATTTTTTAATCTGTGTTTCTAATGTTGGGATTAAAAACCATACATGTAAATAGAGGAGGAACTTGTAGTAGAAGATTCAAAAGACTGCAGGTGACATCAGGGTTTCACTTAAGATGCTTAATGGTCATTTAGATGTGTTTTTTCTTATTACTTATACGTTGTATCATATTACCTTTAATATATATATAGGCATTAAAGCTGCACAGAATTTGAAACTGTAAAATTAATGGATGAAAAATGTTTGATTTCTGTTTACAAAGACGATTAAATATTTAGACCATTCAATGTGTTCTTGTTTGTAGCTGGCAACCAGAGAGGCAAATCCCATTCCATGATGTGAGGTTCCCACCACCTGCAGGTTATAATAAAGACATAAATGAAAGCGATGAAGTAGAGGTGTGTATGCTCCATTAACAGCTCTTTTCTTGAGAGTGGGAGAACTTGATGTGAAAAGTATCAGCCAAGCCACTGGAAAATTTGCTTCCATGTTTAGTGGTGCCACCTTTTTTGATTCCAGGTATTGCAGAAAACAGAGTGTCAGGCACATCGCCAAACCCAGGGTTTCAGTAGTAAACCATGCAAATTCCATGCACCACAAAAGGCCATGTGAAATACATGTACTGTCACCTCCATGCTGAGTAACAAATATACTGATTTACAGACATGATTAGTGTTGCATGGATTACACATCAGTCCTTTTTAGGACTGGATCAATTCAGAAGTAGGTAATAAACTGTAGCTCTTAAGCTGTGAGGTAATAATGTCTCTATTACCAAAGCTTCCAACTGAATCAGATAATTTGCATTATATGTGTGTATGCATAAAAATGTGTATATGTAAATACTTATGTGTATATGCAAAGAGATTGACTTCAAAGCAGCATATTCCTAAAATCACCTTATTTTATAAAATTGTAACATTTACTTTTATAATTAATTTAAATAAATTGAACTTTCAAGATTTGCATTTTGCTTGCATGCTCTGTAATTTTTTAATTTGAAAGATAAGGAAATAGCAAAACTTCTCTAATGTGGATGTGGCTGATAGCATAAAGAAGTGTAGATGTGTAACCTCCCCCTGAACCACTGGTACGACCTCCTCAGATCTACACACAATTAGAAATACTGTTGATTAAATATTAACAGATGTAAAAGTCTGAATTATCTCTCTTTTGACTGCCTACAAGACTGAAGTAGCTAATGTCAGTAGATTGGGCACTGTATTGTTTATTATTATTTATCTATACAATCTTGCTGTTACATGCTTTCTGTGTTATGCTCAGAGATTTTATGTACTAAGATGTTTTGCTGGATTTTGTTCTTATGGAATTCCTGATCATATTAGTGTCAGCTTTTGTGATGTCTTTTAAGAATATAATGTATGTATTTTGTTCAGGTTTATTCCAGGGCAAATGAAAAAGAACCCTGCTGTTGGTGGTTGGCTAAAGTGAGAATGATAAAGGGTGAGGTAGGAGTATGCATATATACATATATATATTTTATGTTTACTTATACTTTTCTGTTTAAGTATTGATGTGCACTGTGGTTTGAGCTATTTTCTCTTCATTTTTTGTGAGTTTCTTGATTAGGACAGTTGCAATTACTATTAACCTCAACCTAAGAAGTCAAATTTTACTTGTACAGTTAACAAAAGTACATTTTCCTTAATGGTGTAATGCTCACTCATGTCATAAAATATGTGGCTTGGATGATTTTATTATTTTTATATCAGTTCTACGTAATAGAATATGCAGCCTGTGATGCTACGTACAACGAAATTGTCACAATTGAGCGTTTGAGATCTGTGAACCCCAATAAACCTGCAACAAAAGATACTTTTCATAAAATCAAACTGGCAGTTCCTGAAGATTTAAGGCAAATGTAAGTACAAGAGTTTCTTTATAACTTGTTTCAGAATGTGGGTCACTTAAGCCTGAGACAAGATAAATAAGATTGCTTTCTACTGCTCTAAATTAACTTTCTGAAATATAAGAATGTAAAAAAATACAAATATTGATATGGTCATATTTCAAAAATAGAAAAGATGATTTTTGATTTGCAGTTTAGTTCTGAAGGAAGAAACACTTTGTTCAAAATTTTAAGGTTTTTGTGTGGTGCAGATTAAGATTTTTATTCTTAGAGCCATTCAATGATGTACACAGGTAAATTGAATCCATTCTTGGTCAACTTATATTATTTGATGATGGCTCTGGGAATAATTTAACAATAATGAAACCTACCAGAGTATGATACAAAGCCAGCTAGCTTTTTCCTAGACCATGGGCATGTTGTCATATAGATACAGCTCTAAAAGTCAGATTGATACTGACTCCCCTTGTTTACCTTCAGGTCACTTTCTGCTTTCATTGAGATGCATGTTATTGCCTCAGTGTGGAATAAGTTATAAATTCAGGTTAGACTAAAACTTCATTAAGTTAGTGTTACAGTATACACAAGTTTACTCAGTGGTGAGTGGACACAGGAAACTTAGAGAGGTCAAGCACACCATGAGATGAGCATATGGTCATTAGAATGCTGCAGGGGTTAAAATGAAATCATACGTTTTAATGGTTTGTTGTGTGCTTGAAGTCTTGAACTTGTTGCTTATGGTGATTATAGCTTCTTAATGTACTTTTGTTTAGCTTGTCATTTCACAGATATACATACATATATACAATATATTTCTAATTCTACTCATGTGAAGACAAATGAAAGAAAATCAGTAAAATAAATTATATGGAATAAAGAGCTTGGAAATCTTTATTTGCATTATTTGTATTAAGGAATTATTCTTTTTGGCTGTTATCCATAAATGCAGTGGTTACTTTTTTTAACTTTGTTACTTTTTTATTCCTAGGTGTGCCAAAGAATCTGCGCATAAGGACTTCAAAAAGGCAGTTGGAGCTTTTTCTGTAACATACGATTCTGAAAACCACCAGCTTATTATTTTGGTAAGTACAAATAGTTCACAGTACCATTGACAGTGGTTTGTTTCAAGAGTCCATGTGTAAAGCAGTGTTGTGTTTATTAATGATTCAGTCAATCAACGATGTAACCACGAAGCGGGCGAACATGCTGATTGATATGCACTTTCGGAGTCTTCGCACCAAGTTATCCCTGATACTGAGAAATGAAGAAGCCAGCAAACAGCTGGAGGTATGTTGTTTGTTTTCCCTGAAGTAATTCGAGTGAAACACATAATGAAAAAAACTCATGTGTTTCTTAGCTGGTAGGACTTGCATTGAGGTGAAAGTGATGATGTACTGATAATAGTCTAGGGGGTAAAAAAGGCAGATGGAAGTGTCCATCGAGCAATGATGTTTGCAGTTATAGCACCTATTCATTCAAAAACTCATTTTTATCAGCAGGATTTGTGGGGAATTAAATACAGATATGTAGATATGCATATAAATGTATTTGTTTTGTATTTTGAAGCAAAAAATAGTTAGGTGTCATTGCATAAATAAAGCCATGTATTAGGCAGCTTTAGAAATAGATGGGAGTAAATATGTCATGATACTGACAGGACTAGAACTGGATGTAGCAAAATAACACAGCAAAAATGAGATGGAAGGGGTGAAAACTGATGTTGGTAGAATGTATGAAGGGATAGGTTTGTCTATAGATAAAATGTTAGGAAATAGTCTTATAGCAGATACAGCTTCTGATACTCCTGTGACTGGGGAGTGGGTGTTGACTGGCAAGAAGCTTGAGTCATACTTGTCCATGGGTAAAAGAAAAAAAAGAAAATAAGAGTAGGCTAGGAAATAAAGGGCTCTTTATACATCAGAATTAACATTTTTTCATGGTTTTTCTCCTATCTGCAAATTAGAAAAAATAGCAATATTTCTGAAAACTTTTTGGATTCACTGTCAAGAGCCAGAGGTACCACTTACACTACTGTAACTCAGTTTGACACAGGTGTATACCAGCAGTGTTTTTGCTGAGTGAGGTTTCATTCCCCCTTCCCAGGAGTTGCATCTATTTGAAGTGGGATGAAGTCATGTTCAGGCCTCCTGTATCCAGTGGATATACTCACTGTTACAAGAAGTTCTCGCTTCTGTTACTCTGTTCAGTATCTTGATTTCTGTGTTTCAGAGTTGAAATCCAAGTTTGTTTGGGTTTTGATTTTTTTCAAGATGAAGGACGGACCAATTTTTCCTCATTGGTGTTCCTTACTGAGCACTGCACTACAGCTCTTCAGTAATCATTCTTCTTTATCCTCCAGAACTGACAGTTGTGTGGGCAGTTTACTCTTGAAGTGCAAAGTATTATTTTGGAGGTGGGAAGTACAACAGCCTCTTTAGAGTTAATTCTCTTTACATGCCCCCACAAATGCATGCACCAACAACTGTTGTCATTGATTCCTTTCCCAAACTAATCTTGGATTCTTTTTGTCTTTGTAACACTGAGTCTTCGTGCTGCTGTGAAAGTCTCAAACTCAATTTAGTTCTCACTGGAAAACTATTGTTGAACTTCAGTTTCTACCTAAGCAGTACTTGAACAAAAGTTGTGAGATAAGTATATACAGTTAAAATTTGTATGACTAAAGTTGGCTAGTTTTTTTCATTTTGGCATTTGTATTTCTGGTAGTTAGAATGAATATAAAATCAGTTTCATCCAAAGCTGAAAGGAAGAGCTTTAGATAATAAAAATCATTCTCATGATTACTGTCCAGACAATGACATACCAACAGATTGCATGTGTACATTTGCAGAAAAAATATTTAGTGAACACTTTGGGCTTCACTGCATTGTTAATAGCAGCTCACTGTTTTCATCAAATCCACCTTTGTAGGTGTCTCATAATCACTGAACTTTTAACATCTGCCACTTCTTCTAGCAGTTTTACCTATTTTGTTTTCTGAGTCATTATCACTCGACCAGCTTCTTTTGTTCAATGGAGTTTTTGTTCCTATTTGTTGTACCTTCTTTTTTTGCATATTATCTTAGTGACTTGCATGGCTCAAATTCTCAAACATGGTTTGTAGAGCATCAAGTAAAACAACTGACTATTTTTTGTTTACATTCTTTCCCAGTGGGTGTGACTTAGCTGTTTTGAGTGTCTGTCACACACTGAAAAGCCTGAATTTACAAGTATTCTGCATTCTCATTTATATTTTACTGTATCTAAGTAGAATTCAGTTAGGCTGCTGTGTAGGTATCAATACATTTACTTGCATAGGTGTTTCTTATTAATGTATTGGAGGGAAGTAGAATACAGAATTTGTGATGTTTAAATAGAACAAACTTTGTAGTAATTTGCAGAAAAGCTAATGATGTTTGAGTGTAGGCAGTAAAACTAGTTTGATTGTCAGAGTCAAGTTCCTCAGTGATGATGTCGCTTCATCTTTTCCACATGTTGAAGATAGTTAACTGATCATTGTCTTGGTCATCCTGTTCTCTTACTTGGCTGTCTATAAAATATGTCAGCTAGTAAATCAGCATTTGGATTAAAATGTAGAACTATGAGTAATTAAAAACAACTTCTGGTTTCCAAGTTGTCTGTAATGTAGGTAGTAAACTGCTTGACAGCACTCTCAGAGTATCTGAAGTATTTCTTAACACATGGATACTTACACTACTATCTACTGTAACCAGTTCTTTGAAACAGTGATTTAGCACAGGATATTTACCAACATTTTTAAGCAGGAGCAGGTCAGAAAGCAGTACCAGTTTAGCTGGAACAGTATGAAGTTTCTTGTGGGCAATTCCTTGATGTTTTTCTCAACATCTGTAGGGTCTCATTTTGCTGACATTAAACTGCTAATTTGAAGTGTTCATATGTTTGCCTTGACAGAAGTTACACAATGCAGAAACGTGGATGGGATTATATATCTTGGCTTTTATTTTGTTTCTTCCATGGACAGAGCTTTTGCCTTAATAGATTATCACAGTTGGAAATTCTCTTATCTTCCCACAATGCATTGAACTATTGCTCCTTTCCTATGTTCTGTTGTGCTTATGCTTGTGAGTGCTCAGTATGACCCTTCTGTTACGGTAGATTAATGATTCCTCGATGAAATTCTGAACGTATTTGCTTTCTGAATTCAAACAATTTTTGTGTTGCCATGCATAGGCACTGATTCTTCAGTTTTTTTGAGTGAAGTAGGTATCCACAGTTGCTCTGTTTTATATATAAAAATTTTGTATCAGTGGTTGAGTTATTACAGTTTCACCCACCTGTTGATATTGGTGTCTTTTTTTTCTCAGAGATCATAAGGTTTGCTTTAATAATCACCACAGTTACTATTTTACTGCCTTATGAGTGCTGTCTTACCTAGTAACACCTGATAGCTGTAGCTATTAAAGAGTAATTCAAAATAGAGGTGTCAGCACAGCTAGAAGGTAGCCTTATGTTAATATTTAAAAGATTTCTGAAGTAGACTCCTTGGTGGTTTTGAAGCTAAAATAATTGCAGTAAAGGGATTGATTGAATAAAAAGTAGGCTAAGCACCTGATTGAAAAATAGGCTTGAAATTTATGTTGCTTTCTCTCTCCAGTGTACTGGAGAGGCAATCAAAGTGAGACATTAGGTTTTTCTTCAGAGTTCTAGGCAACTTGCATCCCGGTTCCACGAACAATTTGTAGTACGTGAAGACCTAATGGGTTTGGCCATTGGCACTCATGGTGCTAATATTCAGCAAGCCAGAAAAGTCCCTGGAGTGACTGCCATTGATCTTGATGAAGATACTTGCACATTCCATATTTATGGAGAGGTGAGTTCCCTTCTTCATCATTTCAGAAAATACCTGAAAGAAATGAGCAAACAAAAACCTTGGAGAAATGAATCTTGTATCTTACACATCTTTCTGTTGTAGGATCAAGATGCGGTGAAAAAGGCAAGAAGTTACCTTGAATTTGCTGAAGATGTCATACAAGTCCCAAGGAATTTAGTAGGTATGTTTTTTCTGTAGGCTACCTCCATGACAGTCAGGGAAAATGCATTTTGAGAACTGTGCTGAGCTAGAATCAATGTGCTGATGTTGAAGTACAAGGCAGAATAATTTCTGGATTGCGCCTGAGAATTAATTGCTTCCCCCATACATGTCCAGAGATCAGAGATGAATCTGCAGTGTCATGTTTTCCTAGTATACTTAGAATAATTTCTTTGACATACATTTGTCTTTTTTCTCCTGTCCTTTTACTGTTTAGAAGTAGCACGGTGGGATGAAGAAAATCTAAAATACTTCCATTTCCAAATACTAAAAAAAGGCCTTAAGAGCACATGCAGCCCTTGTATATTTGGAGAAATCTTTTAATGAGCTTTTGATGCTACAAAGCAAAATAAAAATCTGTAATTTCATTTAGTAGATAAGAAAAGAGCAGAGAAAATACTTTATGGTATAACATAGTCCTAAAAGCAAATACTTTAATAGGTTTGTCTGGGAGTGTATGAAAGCTGGTGTTGAAGCAGTGTGAAATTCTGTAGTGAGACAAGTACTAAGAAATGTGGCAGCTCAGTCTGGAATTAGTTAAAAGCTGTTGTTTTCTCTTCCCTATTCTCTCCTGGTTTTACTAGTGATAAGTGAAAATGAGAGGCTGCCATCATGATTTTAATTTGAGGTCTTAAAGTCTATTTCTCTTTAGAACTTAGCAATGTATTTTCTTGTCAGATTTTCATTTCTATTCTTAATTCTTGACCTGGGCCCTTTAGAATACAACTTTGGCTGGACACTATGTTATGACTAAAATAAGTTATGTTTAATAGTTTGGTTTTTAAAATTCCTAGAAATTTGCTGTAAAAATGCAGAAAGATTTTTTAGATGTATGTATATACTGATTTTTATTTTTTTTTTTTAGATCTAAAGAAAATGCAAACAACTGCATTTTTCTATTTAATTATATTTTTAAAAATTCAAATTGAACAAAAAATCCAAACAAATTAAAAACCCACCCAGTACGTTGTGATTTTTTTAAAGAGTGTATGGACATTTTTATTTGAAAACATTTGTGTGTGTTGCCAAATCCTCACAAAAACTTTGATTGGAGTAACTGATATAAGTTGTGGTGGTTTTGGGGATTTTGTTTTATGTACTTTTTAAAATCACTACCAAGGCTTTTTTACATTTATTAGTAAGATGTTGTTACATTTGCCAGTAATATGTAATGATGTAAAATACTCAGATTAAGTGCTCAGAAGTAGTTTTTGACACTCATAACAACCTTTGTCATTGAGGAGGAACTTACTGGCCATATTTTACCATGTTTTCTGCAAATATTCCTGTCAAAAAAGTTGAAAATCAAAAATGAAAATTTATTTAGCTTTGAGTGATAGGAGCCATAGAAGTCTTTTATATCTAAATGTGGCATTTAATTTCTTCTTCATTAATTAATTGTATCAGACAAACAGTAGCTATTATGCACTTGGGTTTTTTTTACCTCTGTTTTAGTGATGTGCCAATAAAAAAAAGCTAATGTTTTAAGTTTTCCAGCAGTTTGTTAAATAGAAATGCTTTTTTCTCTTACATGCAGAAAACATATTTGACATCACTCTTTCAAGCTTTTCTTGAAAACTGTGATTGAAGGATGTGGCCCTCCCTCATCATGCCCCAAGCAACTTAGTTTTCCTGCCAGTTTGCAGACAGCACATTGTTTTGCTGAGATTGGAAAGAACTAAATTTTCATTTTCCTTGTCTCACACTAGAATGTCTGCTTCAGAAGATACATGTCTGCATTGCTGGCGTTGGAGTATAATTTATTTCCATTTTTGTCTTTGACTTTTTAGTGAATTATAAACTACTGGGAAATGTCTAAAAATCTCAGTTTTATGGAATTTTACATCTCCCTCAAACAGTATCTTTGATAGCATTTTTTCAACTAAAATTTTGTAGATGAACTAAGTTTTGCTTACATAGTTACAGCAAATGTTAGGACACTATAAAAGGATTTTTGTTTTAAATGCAAATAGAAATGTTCATAATTAAATGAAGTTATCTTTAACGTACCAAAGTAATGCCAAATAAACAGTCAAGGTATTGAGTGTTTCTGTGATCAGTGTGTTTTATAAGTTAACACAACAAGTTTGTTGATATTTTAGTTTGTGGTTTGTCAGCTAAGTCTTTATTGTAGAGGATTAAGGCATTTTGGACAAGTTCTTGTGCTGGTATATAAATGGTCTTGTCTAATTAGAGAACAGCAATACTCTCAGATTTGGGGAAGACCATAAAAGTGGAATGTTCTGTATGTTCTTTCTGTAGGAAAAGTAATAGGAAAAAATGGAAAACTGATTCAGGAGATAGTGGACAAATCTGGCGTTGTAAGAGTGAGAATTGAGGCTGAAAATGATAAAAATATTCCACAAGAAGAGGTATGTTTTCAGTTAATACCATTTTTCTTTTTATTAATTAGTTATATTCTACTCAATGTTAAAATAAATTCTTCCTTGTGTCTTTGTAGTGGTAAGATAAAGTGTTGATTAATGTGTTTTCTCATGGATTCTGTCTTTTCCTATTAATGCTGAGGAGCATTTTTATATAACTTTGACTTCTCTGTGTTAGAAAAATGCTTTGTGAAATTTACTGGTGGTGCACTTTCTTAGCGATTTCATGTTGTTCCTGTTGGAAGCAATGACATTTCCCAGCATGTGCTATATATTCATATAAATCCATATATATGAAACCTGCTGGTTTCATTCATTAATCTGCCTTGAGTTTGATTTTTTTTTTTTTTTTTATATTTTTTACCTGGTTTAATTTTTCATTAGCAATTTTTCTTCTGCTGCATTGAGGGGCAAGGTTGTGGTATGCAAAAAAAACTTAAAGCTTGAAGGTTTTAACATCTCAATGCAAAAAGACTCCCTGCAGTTTCAGATGTGAAATGTGCTTAAAGAAAACTGAACTGCCTTTCATTTACCTCAAAATCCAAATATTTACCAGCTAAGACACTTTGCTACGTTGGATAAGCTATGAAATATGGTTTCTGGAGCCCTTATGTTCTTGCTTGAGTAGTTATTTCCTCTACTCTTTTATCACTTTAAGACTTACTGAAAATCCACAATCCAATTTCCATCTTTCTGTACAGAGGGGCTAAGCAATTACCTAAGGGCTTTTTACTGTTTTACTAGATTTACATCTGTTCTGAAAAGGTAAATGGTCAGTATTTAGACGTAAAGGTTTCCCTGGTCTGTCATATTTCATTTTGAAGGATAAATTCCTGCAGCATAAAATTAGTTTAATAAGAAAGAGGGTGCTGCTATTGCTGCAAGCTAGAGAATCACAGAAGGGTAAAAGAGTACTCATGGCTGCAGGGAGTTTGTATGGGTTGTTTTTTGGTTTTTTAATTCTGACTTTTAAAAAGCTGATTTGCTTACATTTTTCTGTCCAAAATGCAGCTTTTAAGGATTATCTTGAAAGGTCTTTTTTACCTGTCAAGCTCTGCATTCATACTTCTGTTTTACTGGCATTGCTTGTACTATTTCACATGTTAGTTGTGTCATGCCAGGTGCAATACAGAAAACTGAGATCAGATTTTGACAGGTAAGAGTTAGTACTTGTAAATTGAATGCAGCTTTATTTCAACTCTGAAATCCAAATAATCTTCCAATGTGTGAATTTAGATATTATAGTCCTTCTTGCTGTGGAACAGTAGTTCCATTAAATTTTAATACAGCACTTGGTTCTTTTTACGTGACTGATATGTTAGAATACTACCCATTAGTTTCAAGTGCAGTTTTATACATCCCATAATTTTATAACAGGCTATCTTCAATCTTCTCATATTTTAAAATGAAATAACTGTTTGTTACAGTTATATATATATTACTTTTATCTCTAAATTTATTATGCACATAAAGTCTGCTCAGTATTCCCCACTTGTTGTGGAGAGCTTCCCCAAGTTGAACATAGGAACTTTTGCTTTGAAGACAAAAATAAGGTTCAATAAATAAGCACTTTGCTGCTTTTGTATGGCTGAAATTGCTTGATATGGTTACCAGCTCATATTCTTAATAGCTAGCATTGTTATATCTTGAATCCACTGCCATAAGCAACAGCAGGCCATTTCCTTAAATGCCCTTTTAAATCATTTGTCTAGTCATCGTTTAATAATTGATACTGTGAGCTAGTTAATGTCAGTTTAGTAGAAATTTCACTGCTCTTTATCAGGTTGTATAAAATATTTATGAAACCTAAAATACCCTAGATAATAAAACATTTCAGTCAACAATGCCCATGGCTAAAGAATTTCTAATGCTCATGAAAGTCAGTGCTAATGCTGAGGTTTCTTAGGACTAGAGGACCATGAATATATTATTTTTCCTGGTTTCTTAATGCAGATGTATGAGGTCTAATGTAAGGTTTTTGTCTGTAAAAGAAATGGAGAGGGGAAGAAAACTAAACACAATCTTAATAGACTGGCCACTCCTGTGCAACCTTGGCATACTCTGCTTTTAACTTTTAAGACACTTTTGTCTCAAATAATTTTATTTCTTCAGCGAACCTTTATTTTGCAATGCAGTTCTGCAAAGGGTATGTGTACGGTGGAAATTAAAGGCTTTTTTAGAGGTAGTGATGAGATAGCAAAACAATATTTGAGATAATCAGTAGGTGTGCTCTGGTCTGCAATGGCATTGGGCTTCAGCAGCTTGAGTGTTGGAGATGCTCAGGTTAATGTCTGCAGTCCACAGTGAAGCTTCTTCTGCCCAGGTGATGCTGCAGCTGCTGAACAGTCAAGTTCACTCCTTGGGCCTGTGTGGGCTGCACTCACACCTCACCATGAAATGCTGCAGGGACCTGTCTTAGTGTCAGAAGTTTTGGTGTAGAAATTGTCTTTTAATTGCTAATGTTTACTTTGTTTTCCATACTCAGTGAGGCCCTTTTAGATGGGTAGTTTATTTTTCACCTGCTTTGGCTGCCTAAATTAATCTTTAGGTGTTTTGTCTCCCAATGCCATAATTTTAAACTTCAGAATTTCCAGATTTGTATTTTCTGTATATTTATTGGCTTGCTTAATGTGCATGAAGGGTAGAAGAACTATAAATTAGAAATCATCATCTGAAGTACTAACTCTTTATTGAATATTTTTTTACTTTTTTTTTTTTTTTTTTTTTACAACTGTAGAGATATTCAAGAAGGATCAGGTTTTGTTTTGTGATACAATGTTAATTTGATATACTTTCTTAAATGCTCAAAAGTAGACCAAAAGCAGCTGGTGTTGGAGAATGGATGCAGTCAGCAAAGGTGGTATTTTGAAGGGAAGAAACTTAAAAGTGTTCTAAATTGACTCTTCTTCACTTGTTCAGAAAAATAAATATTGACATTGTGATGCAAATTATCTAAATCTGCCTATTTAAAAAAGCTCTCTTTGCATAAAGGGATTTAGACTACATGATGTAGTCAATATCAGAATTAAAAATATACCGTTGTGTCACTTTTTCAGTTTTGCTTATGCATGATGTAAGAATTGTGTTCACATTTTACAGTGATAAGTTTGGTTCCTTTCAGTATTCGATGCCTAATCAATAACCAAAGCCTGTTATTACTGTGTTTTAGGGAATGGTACCATTTGTGTTTGTAGGAACCAAGGATAGCATTACTAATGCAACTGTTCTTCTGGATTATCATCTTAATTATTTAAAGGTAAGGATAATGATGCTGTTTTACCACTGTTTTTTTTCTATCAGTGCTTGGGAGTCTAACAGTGTGATGATGATAATCTGTTCAGGTCCTGAGGCTTTTGAAAAATTAGTATTATAACAGGTTCTCTGTCTAAAAAATGAATGTTTTTAATAAAAGAGTGATTTGTCTGAAGAATGGGATGACAATTTTTTTCAGGATGCAAATTACAAAAGAGTAGGGGGAAAAAAAAAAATCTATGTCAAAATGTGCTTCCAGCTGTATATATGAGAGTAGTCTGTCCTTCATGCAACTGCAGAGCAAACAGCCTTCCATGCAGAATCTTGTATAAAGTGGGGATTTTTTTAACACAAAAATGCTAAACCACCTTTTCTGTAATGACTTGGCATTTTGTACCCGAGTATGTTTTGTGGGCAACTCGGCTTTAGATGTGTTGGCTTCTTGGCTCTGTAACTTCCCCAGTAGTCTGTGATGAATGGTCTGTTGTATAGGGAGCAAAAAATATCCCACATTGTTGTTTATAATTACTTTTGCCTGTGGTGAATGTGGCCACGTGCCCAATCTTCGATGGCAGGGCCAGATCTAACAGTAGGGACAGCTTTGAGTTCATTTAGTTAAATAAGGTCTTGCATCTCTTTTGAAGCCTTCAGACTGTTCATGATTTGCTATTTGTCCAATCAGTGCAGTAGCTATCAGTGAATCATTTAGAATGCTAAAATTTCTATACATTATTGAACTTCTCAGTGCAGGTAATCGAGGAAGTCAGGAGAAGAAGCAACTTTTGTTTTCTTACCAACTAAGTCACTTACCTTTTAGTCCTGCTTTTATTAATATTCTGGAGCAGAGGTACAGCAGTTCTGCAGCTGTCACAAGGCAGAGGCAGAGAAGGACCAGATGAAAACTAATACTAAAAATCATGTTCACATAAAAAGCATGCTCACTATGATTTGAAAAGAGATTTCTAGTTTCAACTTTTGCTGCCTAAAATGTACTTGCTTGTGAGTCTGTACTTAAATGGGTACTGACATGTAAGTGGAAAGTGTTTAATAGCCAGTAATTTTACTTTAGACTGATCAGTTCATTGTCAGCTTTAGTCACTTTGTCTTAGTGTTCTCCAACCTTCCTGAACACAAATAAATCAGTCTGTGTTATAACTATTGGATAGATTCTTATCTCGGGGTTTTATCTTGGCCTTCTCATCCCATTAAACATAAAAACACTAAACATTGTTATCTTAGTGGCATGTTGCCTTAATGATTCAGAATAATGTCCTCCAGTTCACTGACAAGAAGTGGGACAGACTTGTTCCTCAAAGATTTTCATGTTTTTATGCCTCCAGGCAAAGATTAAGGAAACTTTTTGTAAAAGATACATAATAGTGTATCAACATCAAATGTACTGTATCAGCTCATAGTCATTTCTACATAAAAAGAAGAAAAGCAGACTTGGTTGGAATGACTGTAGTGAATTCTCAGGATCTTGAGAGGAAAGACTAATACCAGGATTCACAGCCCCAGACTGCATGAAGGTGGACTTTGGCCTGTTCAGGGATGTGCTTGGAAGGATCCCATAGGATACATTCCTGGAAGGAAAGCAGGTTTGGAAGAGCTGCCTCTTTAAGCATCATATTCTCAAAGCTCAAGAATAGTCCATCTTGATATGTAGGTGTTCACACAAAAGTAACAGTAGGCCTGCAGGTATCAGCAAGGAACCTGTGGCTAAATTAATATAGAAAAAATGAGGATACAAGGAGTAAAGTAAGTATGATGCAAATGGAGTATAAAAACAGTTTGAGCAGGGATGAGTTGAGAATGGCAAGGGATGTTAAGGGAAACAGGAAGGGCTTGTGCAGGTATATGGGCAGCAAAAGAAATACAAAGAAAATACTGCTGCTGGGTGGAGGAGGGAGATTGCTCTCAAACAGAAAGGGTGAGGTACCGAATGTCATCCTCAGTTTTGAGTTTTTTATTTGTAAGATTTCTGCAGAGAAACACCAGCCCCTTGATACCAATGGGAGAGTGGAGCAAGAAGTCTTAGTCTTCCTAAATGAAGATTGAGTTAGGGAATCATCTTAAGGAAAAGAGATACACACCAAGTCACTGATGGGGTGCATTCCTGAGTACCAAAGCATCTTAGCAAAGTTCTAGCTAGACTAAGTGACCTGCAGAGGATGCAGTGTCAGAATGAAATTTCTATCAATGGATTTCTCCCTAATTAAAGAAAAAGAAAACGGGATTGCCACTTTGATGTGAGCTAGATAACATCTGAAACTGGCAAAGGTACTCCTTGAATATGCCTTGCTGTATCTCTTCTACTTAATTGTGTATGGTGAGGATGCTGCCTGCTGGTGCCTCTGTGCCTAAGTTACAGCACTTTTATCTCTGTTTCTATGCTTCCTCCCATTCCTCATACTGTTAATCATCATTATATAGGGTTTAGCAGCAGAATGCCTTCTTATGAATCAATACATCAGAATTGTTTAATAAGTTTGATATTTGTTATGTGCAGCAGTGTAAAGAGCTTGTGTTCTGATATCAGTGCTTTTCCTTGATTATGTGTTTTAAACAAACCTAAACTTGTCAAACTCTGCCACAGGAAGAATTGTGTTGGTGGCACACGGATTTGGACAGATGAAAGTCTTTTTGTTAAACAAATTATTCTTAAAGCTGAGTTGCTGCTTGAGTATTGAATAGAATATCAGTTGCCATATTTCTTTTTTTTCCTCTGAGACCTGCATGTGTGCACATGCAGATGGTTAAGTAGTAGTTGTAAATGGCTTGTGTTTGCACAGGAAGTGGACCAGCTGCGTTTGGAAAGATTGCAAATTGATGAGCAACTGCGACAGATCGGAGCCACTTCCAGGCCGCCCCCGAACCGTACGGACAAGGACAAAGGGTACATGGCCGAGGACGGGCCGGGCCTGGGCCGCGGCAGCCGCCCCTACCGGAACCGCGGGCACAGCCGGCGTGGGCCGGGCTATGCTTCAGGTAGGCGCCCACAGGGACACTGCGCCTCTCACCATGGCCCGCTGCTCTCGTGAGCTAGAGCTGTTACTAATACAAATCGAGTAGTAGTGTTTGAAGATTATATAGAGATTTATGCTGTAAGAAAATATTTGGAAATTTAGTGCTTTCCTGTAATCTGCACTGATTGCCATGCAGTTCTGCTTCTTACAGCATGCTTCTGTCTTCTACGTTATGGAGAATATCTAGTTATTCCATAGTTCCCTAGGGTGAGGATGTTTATTTTATTTATATTTTGAACAATTCCTGACAATGAAGGATGTTTTCGTTTAAACCTGTGTGAGTCTATCCTAATATAAATGTTTATGGGTGAAAATACAGTGTAGCTCAATTTACAGAAAAGCTATTTTCTTCATATTAAATTGAACTCTTATATTTTTACTAGAGGACCGTAGTCACCAAAATAGCGTGTTACTCTTCAAAACCTTGGATAATTGATTAATGAATAGTTTTCCAGATTGTGCTTCTTCAGAGCAATCTTTCTTCATTATCCGTAATGTAGATCAGCTGGTGTTTGTCCTGACTGAAAGGCCTGTAGTGTGAGCTTTATAAGAAAATCTTAGCTTGTGTTCTGCATAGTACAAAATTAATGTTTTTGTGATATTTACTATTTGTAGAGGATGTGAACTCACCTTGCTAATAATATGAGTTATGGGGGTGAAATGGGGATTTCTGTCAATAAAGGTGATCTATTAATTGGAAAAATTGCAACAGCCATTTATTTGATTTGATACATTTCTAGCATTTTGACTTTGTTCTCTGCTTTTGTAGTCTGTTACAGGCTGTTTCAGGATGGAGTATTTTTCTTTTTCATAGATGAGTTGCAGTGGTGAGAGGAGACAGGACAGGTTATATTTAGAACTTTCAGTTGTTGAAATATGAAGGATTCTAGTCAATTATACTTAAGTTTTACTGGACTTTTACTAGATCTTGTATGTTCTGTAATCTGTTGATATACTGATAACATCAATTTTAAATATGTGGCACACTTAATTATTTAGCCTTAAACCCACAACTAGCTTTTATTAGTCTGTCTTGAGTTTTAAACAAGTAATGTATATTACGCACCTTTCTGTGTTACGTATGTTACAGAGGTTGGGAAGCAAAAACATCCCAAAACTGTCTATTAACAAAAAGAAGAAAAAATTTAAGTATCTACATCTTGCATTCTGCTGTAGTAATTTCATGCTAAGCTACACTGGCATGTTTGGATTTTTTTCATCCTCTTTGATAGGAACTAATTCTGAAGCATCAAATGCTTCTGAAACAGAGTCTGATCACAGAGACGAGCTGAGCGATTGGTCGGCGGCCCCGGCAGAGGAGGAGCGGGACAATTACCTGCGCAGGGGGGACGGGCGGAGGCGCGGCGGCGGCGCCCGAGGCCAAGGCGGGAGGGGGCGCGGAGGATTCAAAGGTGATGGAGACTCCTTTTGGAAACGGGGGTTGGTGTGGGAATCCTAAAGCAAACTCGCTTCTGCTAGCTGCTCCTTTTCTCATCTGTTCCAGCTCCCCACCTGGTGGCCTCTCCTGACTTCTCTTTGTTGGTCTTTTGAATGGAGTATTTTGTTTCAGATGTGTTGAACATTGAGCAGAGGGAAATAATTCTTTTTGACCTGCTTTATTTTGAGGGAGTTTTCTCTATTATTTGTTTTCTTAAAGTGCCTCTTGGCTCAAGTTATTGTCCTGTGCCATCACACATGGACAAGAAATCAATTTCTAGCTTGTCAGTAGATGCAGAAAAAGTTTTTAATGTCTGTATTACTCATTCAGCTGTCCGTATTCACATCTTCTTGTATTTGATTTTCATGGCACAGGATAATAATGTAATTTATGTGTTCAGGGGAAAGGACCAGGCAAAAGTAAGGTGGGAAAACTTCAGAAAGTTAAAACTATATACATGAACATATGATGTTTCATTATATTTATTTGTTAAAATACTTTTCTTCTGCAACTCTGCTTGTTTCTTGGAATGTTTTTTTCAAAGTACAAGTGCTGCTTAACAAGATTTTTATAACAAAGTAATGTATAATTTAGTAAGCTTATAAGCCATTGAAAAATATGAAGGTATTAAACACTGCTGATTGTACTTCTGTTTCGTGGTTAATTATTTTGAGAAGTAAGGTTTTTTTTTCAGTTAGTAGTCAGTCTTTTTTAAAATGTGGTAGTTTTAAATGCAGGTTTTGTCTGCATTATAATGTGAGAACATTTTCTTTAGTGATTCCTGGCCCACAGTTTAAGAACTGTTACGTTATTAATTATATTAATGAGACAAAATTCTGAATTCCCTATTGTGCTTGTGTAAAATTGAAGTGGCAGAGCATCATGTCTTCGTTGAACAACTTAGTTGGTAATTTCTTCTTCCAGGCAATGATGAACAGTCGCGAACAGATAACCGTCAGCGCAACTCAAGAGAGGCAAAAGGGAGGACAGCAGACGGGTCTCTTGAGGTAACTCTTCTCACATGGCAAGTCTGTACTGTTAAAATTGCATTGTGTCATATAGTGGTAGAGTCTTGCAAGTGACATAGTAGCCTTGTGATTCTGTATTCTTTGTCTCCCTAATCGCATTACAAAAGTTGTGTTACAAAATGATAGATGCTCAGGATTCTAAAATACATCAAGCAATTTAAAGATGCAATTTTTTTAATGCCTGTCTTGTGAAAAACTGATAAGTCCCAAGGATTGACTAACCAGCTTGGTTTCAGTCTCTGTTCTTACTAGTGCTTTGGTTTTAGCTTTTATTTCTTGCTTGGTTGTGTATTGTTGTCTGTCTTATATGTACCTGAGGGAATAAAATCCTTAACACTATATAGAGTGTGTTGTAGCCAGAATGCTCAGAGTAAGAAAGATTAAACTTCAGAAACTACCTTCACTGCTTCAATTGGCAGTTGAAGGCTATTCAGTCCAGAAAGTAAGCTAAAAATGCAGGTCAAGAAACTTTTCAAGTAACCGATTTGAAATAGCTTATAACCTTAAATATTTTTAAGCTTTTTATAAAGGTATTTCAACAATTTTTTTCAAATGTTTTGTTTCATGAAGTTATCAAGCTGATACCTTATGTTAAGTTTCCCCACATGGAAACTGGTTTTGCTTCATATGGTAGCTTGCAAACCTTCTACCATCTCTTACCTCATAGGATGAGTTAAGTCAGAAGGAAGAAACAAAGAGCTGCTACCTTTGCATGGTTTTACCAGGAGTCACGTTTCCAATGGGACATAGAGATGACTCTTAGCTTGGTTTTTAGAAAGCCTGGTTAAGGAAAGGGCACAATGGATCAGGTGACCAGATGCTTAGTTTTTGAAATGGGAGTGCTGAATTTAAAGGTGTAGTAACTGAACATGCATCTGAAATGCAAATAATTAACTTGGCAAAACAAAAAATAAATAATGGCCATGTGAGTTCTATAATTAATTAGCAATTCACTTACAAAGTTTGAAGTAGGCAGTGAGGAAATGTGGTGCTGGAAAAATAACCATAAAACATTTAAATCATGAGGGGTTTTATCTGTTGCTCCAAGATTTGGATACAGTGACATGTTACAAGAAAACAAGTACTTGCATGTTTCTCAGATCTGGCTGATAAAGTTGTCAAAATCTTGTTACATATCAAGGAATAAGCGTTTGCCCACTTTACAAGCATAAAAATTTGCTTTCAACATGCTCTCTTGACCTTTTTTATGACCACTTAAACAGGCTGCAGAAGTTTTTTGGATGTATTAAATGGATTTTTTTTTAGATTCAAAAAAAGTCTGAGTAGATTTTGTTTTTCAGATTGAGAAAAGCTGCCATTAAATGACACTATGTCTTTTGGGGGCATTTTGCTTACAATGAGTAGGAGGTCAAATTACTAGATGCTGAAATAATGTTTCAGAGATCCATCTAATACTAATTCAACTCTTTCGTGCACAAACTGGAAATTTTTTCCTTAACTTCCAAGGGTAGGTAGATGGAAGAGGATTTTTTGGGTCACAGGTATTTTTGAACAGAGCAGAATTTGCGCCCTCCCTTGCAGCCGGATACATTTAACAATGCCATGAGGGGCTGGCACTATTTGCTCCTCCCAGACAGCCAAGGTAGACAACACCCAGGGGTGGAGGAAAGGAGGAGAATGCTTTATATAACTCTGAATTGTTCCAGATCAGAATTGACTGCAATAATGAAAGAAGTGTCCACACTAAAACATTACAGAATACCTCGAGCGAAGGCAGCCGGCTGCGGGCAGGCAAGGAGCGGAACCCGAAGAAGGAGAAGACGGACAGCGCAGACGCTCAACAGCCGCTGGTGAATGGAGTCCCCTAAACTGCATAACTCTGAAGTCATATTTCCTATACTGTTTCAGTAATTCCTATTCCATGTTAGAGAAACTTGTTAGGCCAAAGACAAATAGTAGGCAAGATGGCGCAGGGCATGAAATGAACATATGTTCTCTGTTAGCCTTTTCTAACATCAACAGTATGCAGTTGTTTTCAGAATAAGAAGTTATTCAAATATTTGCATAAAAATACCTGAACTTCTGAAAATCGCTTCCAAGTACATATTGCAGTTCAAACGATGGAAGATTCTTTTTTGTTTGTTTTAAAAATACTGAGCTGTGCATTGGTAAACTTTCTGTTCAGTTGTACCATTTTAACACATCGGGTCAAATTCACTGCTCAATTTCAATTTTCAGAATAAATAGTGTTTGCAGTAATCAAATTGGCTTCTGTTTTCAATCTAACTTACCAGTTCTTCATGAAATGCTATGTCGTTTTATGTCCTGTGTCAGTTCACATTGTGGTCCACCTTTTTCAATATTTTGGTGGACCCTGAAATCTGTGTGATGTAACAATTGTCATTTTCATTAGCAAAAAAGTTGTATGATCTGTGCCTTTTTTATATCTTGGCAGGTAGGAATATTATATTTGGATGCAGAAATCAGGGAAGATGAGTTGGTAACACTAAATGTAAAATATATGTAGCAATCCTTGTCAGACGTTAGTACTTTATAGACAAGTGCATGCTTTCCATAATTTTTTCCCTACATAAACATTCAGTTAGGCAGTTATAAGAATACGAAATTTATTTTGCACTGAAGATTTGGCAAATAGTGTTATTGAAAAAGGGGTGTAATTTTTTTCTTTGTAGGCAGTACAGAAGCTTTTTTTTTTAAAAAAAAAAACTAAAAAAAAAAAAAAAAAAATCTTTCCATTGTGGAAAACTAAAAAACTCATTGTTACTGAGGGAACAAGTGTAACATGTTCACAAGCTAGTAATGTGTGCCTGCTGTTTGGCCAGATGACCAGCCTAAAGCATTGATGGTTTTCATCCTCCCAGAATTTTTAAATTGCTTATTTTAATTTGGGGACAATTTCAGGAGGAGTAGGAAGAAAGTCACCACATGTCATGCCCTGACAAGTACAGATACAGTAGTCGAAAATATTGAAGGTAAAACAAAAATTCTTCATATTTTGAGCTGCAAGGTCCTAACTACCAGCCAATATGAAGGTGTCACAGAATTTGATCCAAAATACAGCTGTACACCAGGGAAGAGTGGGAAGTGGTGGGAGGAGCTGTGCTTTCATTTCTGATCACTTGTTAAACTTACTGGGCACAACTGCATAAGGACCTTCATTTTAGTCCATTTTTGTTCAGATTACTTCAAGAGAGCCACTGTTTATGTACAGAATTGTACAAACTTGACCTTGCCTCTGATGTATTTTGTGAGTTTTGTTTCTTTGCTTTCTTCATTCTTTTTTTTCCTTGCATACAGGTGAGCATACTAAAACTGGCAACGAACTGCACATGATTTAACAAATATAAAAATGTCTTAAAAAGTATTGCCAAACATTAATGTTGATTTCTAGTTATTTATTTTGGGAATGTATAGTATTTGAAAACAGAAATTGGTACCTTGCACACATCATCTGTAAGCTGTTTGGTTTAAAATACTGTAGATAATTAACCAAGGTAGACTGACCTTGTAATGTAACTGCTCTTGGGCAATATTCTCTGTACATATTAGCTACAACAGATTGGATTTTATGTTGACATTTGTTTGGTTATAGTGCAATATATTTTGTATGCAAGCAGTTTCAATAAAGTTTGATCTTCCTCTGCTAACTGATGTTGATGCAATCCTTATGAATGATTGCTTTAAAAAAACTCAGCTAATTAGAAAGTAGAAGGTATTTCTTTGTTTAGACTTTAAGTGTAGTAGCCATTGTTTATTTACACGTTTTAGAAAAGTCTCAGATATTGCCAGATTCCAAAAATACAGCACAAAATGCTCAAGACACGGTTTCTTCATGGAATGGTACAGTACCTGTTGAGTGGTCACACCATGCACTCGCATTTCTCACATACAGTGGTTGACTTCACTAAGGTGCTAACCCGGGTAAATGTGAAATTACTAGACCACAGTCTGATTGGCTGCATTCCAGTTTCAAGTGGCTTTTGGGGTCATGACCTTTTTCAGTATTTGTGTACTTAACATATATCCCTTTTGGTTCATATTCTGGTGATTTTAAATGTTTATTAGATTTCAACAAATCAACCTGTGAATCTAAATGTACACTTTTATTTTGGAAAGTCATGTTGTTACAAAACTGGAAAGTGCAACAAATGTCTGATGCTTGAGTTCAGGTCCGTCCTCTTGGTAACTATTATAAAGTATGGTCTAATGGATTAAAATTATTTTTAAAATAAAGTTCTTTGAAAGAGTGAGAGGTATTTGTGAATCATGCCAAAGTCTAAATTCAGTAAGATTAAGCTCTAAGTAAATGAGTTAACAAATGCTTAAAAAACTAAAAAGTTTGTGTTTCTGTTTTCTGAATGCATTTTTGTTAATGATGGTGGGGAGTTAAGATTTTCAGAGTTGCTATTAAAACTTTGTCAAGGAAAAACATCTCTTTATTCAGCTTTTTTAAAGGAGATAAAAATCTCTACTGATTAGCTTTTTTAGCCTTTCTTGATCCCTAATATGAAATATTGTGTACTATGTCCAGGAAGGACATTGAGTACTCGTGAGTATGGGACTGAGTGTAGAGTGTGCTTCTTCTTACAAGTACTTACTGTGAAAGGCAGCTTATTTTCCTGAGCTGCAGTATGTTTCCCTGCAAAATCCTTCAATATTGAATATTCAAAGGGAAAACTTAAGCTTCCAGTGAGCATTCCTCAGTCGTTTCAGGAGTCCTGCTGTACAGTTCTGTGAAGTTCTCTGCTAATCTGCAAGAGAAGATGGGTGTAAAATATTTTTATCCTGTGTTTTGTTAAAGGTTTTGTCTATTTCCAGAAGCAGCGAGACTTGCAGTGGAATACCTGTGTTAAGGCATGAGGGAGATGTGTTGCTGGTTCTGATGGCTACTTTAAAGAATTTTTTCAAAAGTAACAAGGCTGAGCTTGTTTCTACAGTAGTGGGTACTAAGCTTGTCATTCACTTGAACTTAGCAGATATTTGTCCTAAAAGATGCTACTCAGAGAGTATTTTCCAGACATTCACACCCATGAAAATTGGGGTGACTAGGATATTTGCACTGTTAAGGTATTAAGGTTGCTTAATATATGTTAGGGAAAGTGAGGTTGGATCTCCTGAGCTTAGTGTTCTGCATAGATTCCACTTTGATCACAAGGTTCTCCTTGGCAGAGGTTTGTTAGACTTAGGTGCAGTGTTGATTTCATATTTTATGCTGTGATGTACAGAAACAGCTCTTTACTCTTTGGCAGTGTGAGTCTTTGACAAAGGACTGTGAATTTTTTGCCATCAGGGGATGATTTTGGTTTTCCACAATAATTTTTTTTAATGTGTTGTACATCTGTCACTTGTGCTTTCACAGCTACAAAGGTCATTCATCTCAGTTTGATAGAAATAATTGCTTTTAAACCTGGATGAGTCAGTTTGCTATAATTTTTTTTGCATTGTTTAAAAATTACAGTAGACTTTAAAGCAGTATTTTTTGTGTGCTTTGAGTACTGTATGGAATTGGATTATAAGAAAGAGCAACAGTCATAGGTAATTTTATGTATCTACTGAAAATTCAGTAGAAGAATGTTTACTTACAGTTTTGCACTGAATTTAAGATAATAGTTTTCAATAAAAGCAGTTGATTTAAAGCAAAAATTGATCACATGGATGTAGTCTATAAATGCTAAAAGCTTGACTGTTGCAGAAATGGTACAGCAAGCTTTAGGTGTGGTTTGGGGTTTGGATGTGCTTTTATGCCTGGTACACAGGCTGAGCCTCAGGTGTAGACTACACCTACAGCAAGGGAAATCAACACTCCTAAATGTAGTAAAATCAATTAAGTGTTCTGTTTCAAATGGGGGCAATTTTCTGTGCTTCTTAGCAGTCTGAAAAGTCCCATGTCAGAAATGCATCACACTGTCTGATGTGTTCCATGAGATAAATCAGCATGGGAGAATCTCACTTTCATGTAAATCATATGCTTCAGAAAGGGAAGGTTTGGGGAGTAGATATTTCCAAGTATCTCCGTATTGGAACTTCTGAGAGTGGCTGAGGTATAGTGTGAAACAATGAAACTGAGATGCTGTGTATCCTTGCTTATTTTAGCAAGCTAGTGTTATATACAAATGAGGTTAAAAAGACCCACCCTTTAAACTTCCTTTGCCATTATCTGAAATGAGGAAAAAAAGCCCGTGTGAAATCTGTTTTTTCAGGCTCATCAGTTCAGATGGCTGTTGTAGTAAACTGCAACTGCTTTAGGTAGCTCATGTGTTAGGGGAACTGCTGATTTGATGGCATCTGCATTTACTTTAAGCTTCTATATATTTTAAAAACACTGCTCCCGGTCTAGTCAGAGCATTTCCTTAAAAAAATGAAGGGAAGTGGTAGAATCCTAGAAGGGTCTAGGTCAGAAGAGACCTTAAAGATCATCTACTTCCAGCCTCTGCATTGGGCAGGAGCATCTTCCCATAGACCAAATTGCCCAGAGCTCCATCCAGCCTGGCCTGGAATACCTCCAGGCACAGGACATCCTCAGCTTCTCTAGGCAACCTGTGCCAGGGCCTCAGCACCCTCATCATAAAAAACTCAAACTTTATATCTAGTCTAATTTGAACCTCTTTTTGTTTAAAACTGTTACCCTTTGTTCTATTGCACAGGCCCTGCTAAAAAGTCTTCCCCATCTTTCTCATGTAGCCCCTTTAGGTACCGGGAGGGATTCTGATGTGTGCCCAGAGCCTTCTCCAGGCTGAACCGCCCCAGCTCTCTCAGCTTGTATTCAGAGCAGAGCTGTTCCAGGCCTCTGGTCACCTTTGTGACCCTATGGACAAGCTTGAAAAGGTCCTTGTCTTTCATATGGGGGGGACTTGTGGTTTAACTCCAGCCAGCAACACCAGGTAGCTGTTCATTCACTCAGTCCCCTCTTCCCCCTCTACCTTCCCAGTGGTGATGGGAATCCAGGGAAACAAAAGAGTGAAAATCATGAGTTGATACAAGAATAGTTTAATAGTTGAAATATAATAAAGTGCAGTAATAATAATTGTAACAAAAACGAGTGAGAGAGATTAAATCCAAGAGGAGCAAGAGCTGCACAATACAATTGCTCAATGTACTGACCAATGCCCTGCCTATCCCCAGGCAGTGTTTGGCATGTCTCTGCCAGCTCCTCCAGGGAGATCCTCACTCTTCCTGGGTATGGTGTGGAATAATCCTTGGGTCAGTGCAGGTCAGTTGTCTGTCCATGCTTACTCCTGGTTTCTGGTGCACCTGCTCCCTGCCAGAGCAGGGGAACTCAAAATTGACTCAAAAAAACCTCTCCTTAATTGAGAGCAAGAACTGCTTAGCAACAAGTAAACATTGGTGTGTTATCAGCATTATTCTCATCCTAAATCCAAGGCACAGCACTGCCAGCTACAAAGAAGAAAATTTAACTCTATCCCAGTTGATATCAGGTCAGATCTCCAGAGCTGGGTGCAGTACACCAGTTGGGGTCTCAAGAGAGTGGAGGGGCAGAATCACCTCCCTTGACCTGCTGTCCATGTTCCCTTTGATGTAGCCCAGGATATGATTAGCTCTTGGGTCTAAGATAGGTGCATATCAGATTTGTGCTTCAAATGTGCAAATATTTGGTGAAGCAACACCTTACTAATTCACCTTTCATGAGTTAGTGAGAAGCTCTAATTTAAGCATTCTGACTGAACTTTTTGAGAGGAGTATATTTTGGTCTCTTACCTATTACCTGGTCTGCTCAATTAGGTGGTGTTTCTGTATTGTACATTGCAGTGTGACTGGTATAAACTATATGAACTTGTTTTTAACTTTGTGAATTGGAAGACTTGGGAGGCATTCCAACAATCTCAGCAGGAGCCAATTTCTTCCAAAACACACTGAGCTTTTCCCAGCCCCTCTGTTCCATCCTGTTCCATGCACCTGAACTGGGGGGGGAGAGAGGTGTGACTGTGACATCCTTTGGTTCCACGGTTGTCAGGGCCAGTCTGCAGTTGCTGCACCTTGGGGAGCTTCTCATGCTCGTTCTGGAGGACACAGCAAAAGAAGTAAGTAATGGCAAGAATGAGAATTTTCTCTTTATCTTGTTTTCCTCCTCCATTGTTTTCCCAATTTGTCATGAATGATGCTAAATTTTAGTAAGTGTCTTGGAAAACAGGATTCCTGTACTCTTAAATAATTTCACATTGCCAAAGTAGTTTCTTCATGGGACAGAACATGTTTGTATATTCCTCTATGGCACAGTCACTTTCAAGGGCAGGGAAGCTTTCCTCACTGAGCTAGAGTGCAGAAAGAGCTGACCCTTCAAAGGGCAATCACCATATGAAATGCAGTCAGTCTTTTCCCTGTACAGCACTTCAGAAAATGGGGTTTCCCCTTCCCAGTACTAACAGACTGTCTCTAGGTTTAAGCTAGTTTAAACTTTACAACTAAGTGGTAATAATTGAAAAAAAGCCCTTTTTAGTGTAAAACAGGAGGGGCAAGCAAAGCATCTGGCAAAGCAGTCATCTGGGGCTTCTTGAGGGTACAAAACCCAGCTTAAACCTGCTTCTAAATTACTATGAATCACATGGGGATTTCTAAAAGTATTTTGTCCATAATACCATTTTGAATCTTCTTTTTAAAAAGTTATCCAAAGCTCTTCATGTGCTCCAATTGTGAAAAGAGTGAAGAATTCAATGAGCTAAACTAGAATTCAGTTTTTAAACTTTTGAAAATTATTAATTCTTCATTCTTGATTCTGTTCATTGAACTCAGGTTAAAATTTTTAGCTGAAAATTATCTTTTTAAGTGCCAAGTGTCCAGCTCTGGGACAGCTCTTAACAGAAAGATAACTTTTTTGCTAGTCTCTGTTAACAAGATGCCTTCCTTTAAATGCCCTTTAAATGAGTAATTTCTTCAAAATCATTTATACAATATATACACATATATTTTCAATGGATTTTGGCCTCTTGCAAAAAATATATTCCTGCTCTGTGCAGCAATCAACTGTCAGGTTTGCTCTAATCCAAATATGAAGTTAAGACTAGTAATTCATATTCTGCAGGACCCTATACCTATTACTGCTGTTGGTTTTGTTGCAGTGATGCTGGGCTTTGGCACCTGTCGAGCCTGGATCTTCATGGTCCTGTTCCTGCTCTGTAGCATCCATTCATGTGAGTATTGCAAGGACAAAAATATTCTCAAAGAAATGGCAAGTATTTTACTAGCAAGCAGGTTTTCTTGTCTTGAAAATAATGAGAAAAATTGCAAGCAATTACTTCAGATTGGATTGATCCATTCTGAGACTTAGAGTAAAATCTTTTTTTTTTTTCTGCAACAAGTTCCCATTTCCCTCTGTGCGTCTGTACAAGAAATACATGCTGCCTGTTTCATCCCTGTCAGTACAACTTCCTTTTATTTCACAGTTAATCATAGATTTTTCTTTTTGTTCCCCAATTATAGATTCTTCTGGTTTTTCCCCTCACTTAGACTTTTTTTCCAGCATACTATTACAGTTGTTCTTACAGTCTGTTGAGAATTGATCTACTTGCTTGTTACAGCAGATGACAAAGTAATTAGAAAGGTTTTTGTCTGATTACTTGCACTAACAGAAGTTAACTTTGGTCATCTGACATGTGTAAAGGATCCATCCAAACATGTTTGCATTTGATCTTCAATGCATTGAGAAACCAGAGCCTTTTCAGCTCTTGGTGAAAGGCTGGCAGTTGCTGTGTTGTGAAGGGCTTCCAGGGTGCATGTGGGCTCTTACATAGATCTGAGTTTGTAAGTACAGCAATGGCCATTAAACCTCTGTAAATGGCTTGTGTCTATTTAAACCCTCACATGAGAGAGTAATGTGTAGGGCAGCCATGGTTTTCAAATAATTCTTACCAAACTGAATGTTGGAAACTTCATCTCATGAACTTCCCATTAAATCATTACAAAGTCTATAAAACTTTCTGTTCTGTCTTGTTTGCTAGCAGGGAGAGGGTCCCTATGACAAGTGTGAGCTTTGGTGATCACATTTTTGTTACATGCTAGTTTCAGGTTGTCTATTTTGACAGTACCTGCAAGCAGTTCTCTCTACTCTTGTTCTTTTTATTTTTTCCCCAAGGGAGTTTGTATGGCACAGAAGAGGCAAGTTGTGCCCCAGGACAATTTGCTAATTCCCTAATTTATGCTCCCAATGCTGTTAGCTGAAGAATTATCCAAAAGAGTGAAGAGGGTTCAATGCCTTCATTTTTGGTTAGGTTGTGGTCTCGCTTCTGTTCACAAAGACTTAAACACCATGAAATGGCTTTCTGCAAATTCCATCACTGAAAACTATTAAAGTGGTGATGGTGTAAGTTTCTCTCATGGAAGGAAAAAAAGGCAAGCAGGTGGGAATACTGGGTCTCTTTTTTCCCCCCTCCCTGGAGAGTGGTCGATTGCCTGTGGGATTGTAGTGTGATTTGCACTTTTGGTATAATGAAAAGGAGATGTAGGAAGGCAGCAAGGTTTAATGATCCCATATTTTTTTAGAATTGTGTAAATGAAAGGTGATTGGGAAGTCCCAGAGTAAGAAATCAGTAGCTTTTGTGTAAACACTGCAGTACCTCTATATTTAGGGATGTTTTGCTCTTTTCTATGCAGCTGCAGCATGTCTGAAATAAGAAGCTGGAATGTTTGGTTATGTCTGATAAAGGTGCTTTTCACCATGTTTCTGTGTTTTAACTCTGATCTTTATCTAAAAAGCTGAAAGTTCTGTTTGTGTGCATAGGAAGAATATAAATATAGATGCAGCAAAATGTTTTCATGTAACCTTCACCTCATAGGTGAGCAGCAGAGCTTTTTATCCTTGACAATTTCCACCTGAATGGATTCTTTAATTTAAATTTTACAGCTTTAGTTCTTTATTCATTGTGGTTCATGAAGCAATTTAAAGCACTATAAGTGACTACAACAGAAAGATATCTGTGCTTAACCTTGCTAACCATCAGTAGACACGGTTCCTGATGACTTTAAATGCCTTCCTAATGAGTGATAATCAGTATGAAAATGTCATTGCTTTAATTAATTATGGATAATTTTGATTGTAATGAACTAATAATTATGAACTTTCAGTTCTTGCAGCACCAATTCATCCTGGTTCAGAAGAGAGTGCAGAGGCACCCAGCAAACCTAACATGACAATGAAAGGTGTATTTGAATCTTTCTTAAACTTCTTCAGACCAATGAGTAAGTGTCACTTCACCACTGCAGCATTGTTTCTCTTTTCCCTTCCCACTTCTGCCTCATTTCCAGTCCACCCTCTTGCCCTACCTGTCAGCATTTCATGTGTTTAAATCCCTTGGTCTAATACTGTAAAACTCACTAGAGCTCTTGAAAATAGGATTGTGTCTCTTTGGGACTACCACAGATTTGTTTGCATTGCTACCCTCCTGCAAAACCCTCCATCACCAGTGATGTGATTGTGCAGGAAATGCTGAAATTATGATGAAAGTTTGGTATAGGATCCACCATGCCTAGCTTTGTTGTATCTCATCTGAATTAGTTTTCCAATCTTCCCATGTACACATAGAGAGAAAAGAGAATTTTGCACAGCTTAAATGAGAGAAGAATTTTGTGCCACACTGGTGTCTCTCCCACTTCTACTGACTAAGGAAGGCTTCTGGCCTGCTAAATTAGACTGATCCACTCATCTTTGGACTGCTGAAGATAAATTACAGAAACTAAATTATTTAATAAAATTATTGGGATGGAAATCACAATGCTAATTTGCTAATATCAAAAAGTAAAATAATATGAGTACAAAAAATATTTGTTATATATAAAAACTGCCAGTCTGGTTCCATGACCAGACCATAGACCAATAGGAAGGAGAAGTAGAAATATTGCTTTTCACTTAGTATGTTTCTGCATTAGTATCAGTGTGCCTCCACCACTACTGATCACATGTAGCCCTAAGTAAACACAAAGGAATGCTGAAGATCCTGATCCCCCCTTTAATAAACTGAATTTGGTTACTAGTAATGTCTCTGATAAATGTGAGACTGACAATACAGCAAGTCCTGGGGGAGTCATTGGAACAAAATGATGCTTTCCAGCTGCTGTGTCACCTAAAGGATGAGATATTATGTTTTATAGGAATTAAATATACAGAGATGTCTACTATTTATAACTGTCTTGCATATTTAAGCCATTCCCACAGAGTATCTCACGATTATGAATAAATCTGCTATGAAATAGGAAATTTCAAAAATTGCTTAAATGTGTTGTTCATTAACTGTATTGGATGTCATGGGGGGTTTTTCCTAGCAGCTTATTTTCAGCTGCTGGTAGAAACAAATAGTAAGTGCCAAACACATATGGTTAGTTGCAATATAGTCCTTCAGAACAAAAAAAGAAAAAAAAAAAAAAAAAAAAAAAAGCCTTTGATTTCTGCTGTTTTTTAATTAGAAACAGAACAAAACAAAATATTTTCTGTTGCATGATCTAGCTTTTCTGCTAATTCCAATGTAAAAGTCAGGTTTTGGGAAAGAACATACATGAATGTCAATGATATTGTTTTCTGACAGATTTAATTAATCAAAACATGCTAGAGACATCAAAGTGATGACTTCCTTCTGTTTCACATTGTTCCCAGGATAGACATCTTACCTAGTGGTTTTTGTGGTTTTTTTCTTTTTAAAGCTTGCCGCCTCAGCAGTGAGCAACTCTTTACAACTCCTTGTACTGTAGAAGGCCTGAACATGTCTGAATGCTCAAAAATTCACTGCTGTCCATTCAAAATTGGCCAAGAAGAGCAGTGCTACATGCCAGTGAGAGATGGTGAGTGTGCTGCTCTGGGCTCCTGCCTCAGAACAAACCCTGCTCCCAGTCACACAATACAGTTCTTGTTGCTGTTTGTACCTTTAGCTTTCCAGGACACCACTCTCTTTAAAGCAACTGTAAGCTTGCATGTATTTCTTCATCTATACTAATAAATTAAACAATTAATTAATAGAAAATTTTCTGGATGTTGTCAAGTCCAGCACAGGCAAAGACCAAGTGCCATACAAATAAATAGTCACGTGTCAGTACAAAAAATGAAGTAAAGACTTTGTTTGTTGGAAGTGGGGGTTAATCCAAAGTAGTGTTTCCATGAAAGTGCAGTGAAGGCAAAGTGAAGGAACTGGATGTATTTTACATGGTGAAGAGGAGGCTGATTGGTTGTTTAAAAGCTACTGAAGCCTGTTTAGAAGGGAAGTTACTAAGATGAGAGTCACAAATTCTTCCTGGAAGAATCAGATGATTTAACAAGTGGGAATTGCCCCTAACTGATGTTTAAGAAATTTAACTCAGACATTAAGGGGGAAAGTGTTCATCAGAAAGGGGATGGAGTCCCAGCTTTGGAGGTTTTCAAGACTTGGATATAAAAAGACACAACTCATTTGATCTCATATTGGCAGTAGCCTTGCTTCAAGAGGAAGATTCATCTATGTAATCTGCAGAAGTCTCCTACAACCAAAATGTCAGTGGCTCTGTGTTACCAAATTTCAGCCTTAGCATCACATTTTACCTCATTTTTTTCCTTTGAGCCTCAACATGGTGGACATGATTTTTTTTTCTCATATGAATGCAAAAAACACTTTTTGTAGATCCTGTCTTTGTTTATAACTCCATGGTTGTCTGTGCTCTACTGAAAGGGTAGTATCAAATCCTAGTTTTTATCATAATTTTTTTCCTGTTTGCATAGCTTTCTAGAAAGAGTTTTTGCTTTTCATGGTGAGGTTGTTTCAATAAACTGAAAAAGCAAATAATGTCGAGGTGTTTTATTACAGACAGAATTACTGGGTGTGGAAGGACCTCTCACAATTAATCCTCCCTGTTCTACCAGCATAGCTACAGTAGGTTGCCCAGGGGCTGTGTCCAGTCAAATTTTGAATTTGTTCAAGGACAAACAGCCAACAATGTAGGAAGAGTTTTCAGACACAAACCATCTTACCAAATGTGGAAATTAAATTAGTAGAAATAAACCATAATCTAGAACTTAATGATTTTGTTCTTCCTGGAATCATTCAGTATACCTCCATTGATTTCAGAGGTGGTATCCTGACTTATAGGATGAGCTGAATTAATACAGATATGAAACCCCAAGGTTTCTTGTCAGCTAACGTGAATCCACTTTCTCTTGTTTGTGCTGCTTCAGGAGCAAGCTGAGGTCAAAATAAGATTTTGAAATTTTCCTTGTCCTTGAGCAGCTCTGCATTCCAGTGCTGGGGCAGCTGTAGTTACTGCCAGCTAGATAATTTTTGATTGAAGACATTTTTATCACATGTGATGCCATCAGAATCTGTTTGTTAGTTAGGGGCATATGACAGAAATTAAAGGTTTTAATAATATAAAAGTCCCCGCTTGGGCCTTTATATTTTGTATAAAAGATACTTCACTACAGCAAGAAGAAAAGCTGTACAGTGAAAATTATAGCTGCTCTGCTCATTTTTAAGATACATACTGAAGCAAATTTTAAAATTAAATATGCTTATTCAGCTGTGACTGATTGATTCCTCATTCCAGTTAGGCTTTTATTGTTTGGACATCAATATCAAGGGCTAACTAATTTATGGAATTTTTTGTTCATAGATTAATGAGCTCCTTGAATACTCCTGGATGTACAGCATATGTCCAAAGAAAATGCAAACACTTACTGTTTGCCTTGTAGCAATCTGTTGACAAAATAGAAGCACTTAGCAGATATTAGACTCAATGGCAGTTGTGTTTGTCAGCTGGTCACATGCTGCATACTGAATGGTTCTTCTCGTTGGGAGGTTTGTCTTGAATTTCATTAGGAATAAAATGAGGCCTTAAGAAAATGCTACAAAAGTTATGAACTGAAGTAGATGAATAGAATTAATTTGAAAGATTTTCTCTCCTTTCCTAAAGCAGCTTCTAAGGGACTTTGATTGGTTTTTTAAACTATTATTTTTTCTCCCCACTCAACTGTGCCTCATGCCCTGGGCTCACTCAAAACCTGGTTGCCTCTGAAACTAAACAAACAGTTGTGCTTTTCAACTTGAGACCAATTCTTTCTCATCCGAGCTCATTTCTAACACTTTTTTGCCATTGTGCTACTGAATCATAGAATCATTTAGGTTGGAAAAGACCCTTGTGGTCAGTGAGTTCAACTTTAAATTCATCTGAGAGATGGCAATTTTCCTTGGCATTTTCTGAAATGTGTGTGTCTTAATATGTGAGTAGTGTCAGAACTTTGGTGACAGAGCATCTGTCTGAGCTAAGTGGCAACATGGCTGTGGATTCCTGGCAGCAGAGATGTCTGTCTTAGAGGCTGATTCTGTCACCTGACCCTCAGTCTCTGTATCAGAATTATTCAGAACTAAAGCAAATTTCTGTTGGCTCTACAGATGTGCAGCTGGCCATTCGAGTGATTTTGCTTACTGGAGGAGGATTTTTGACTTTGGGATTTCTACCAATCTGTTGCTGTGCTTTTTTGCAGAGAACGTAAGTGTTAGAGCATGACCAAACCAAAATTGTGAAGTACCATTTCTAATTGCTGAAAATGCAGAGAACTGACATCTTTTAACTAGGTGAGGGGAGAAAAGATTGGGGGGGGAAAAAAGCGCAAGAAACTAATGTTCAAAAATAAAAGAGTCCTCCTGTTTTGAAGCCACATAAAACAGTGTCAGTTTGGCTTAAAGAAAAAAAGGTTATTTATTGCCCCAGTACTCTTTCTAAAGACCTGGATATAAAAGACTTGGACTCAATTTTGCTTCTCTTTTTTGGAAAGTTGCACGTAAAACACGAAAGCAGAGTCCCTCCAGGACAGACCTGGACTTACACAGTAAGATAAGGGAGGGAAGAACAAGGTATGAGGCCTGAATAGAGTAAGAGAGATGGGCTGCAAGTTGGGAATTAATTATCTCTAATGTTTTTAATGTGCAGCATGGGGTTTTTAATGTATAGGGCACTTTACAGCCTGCAAGTTCTATGCAAGCAGTTTAGTGTCTGATACTAAGAGTTTCAGCATGGGTTGTGTTCTCAGGTTACAGGGAAAATGTAAACTCCACAACATCAAGGTCATTAAAATGGTTGAATGAATGAACATACTATGCTTTATTCTGCATAGGTAGTAGTTTATATTGAATGAGTGGTACTACAAGTTGGCTAATATGACAGAATTGTCTTTTTAGTGAGTATTTTTTCCTCCAAGTGTTAAACTTTTGCTCTTCTAAGATATAGTAGTCTGTGTGGGATTACATACGTGCATGTATAAACACACACATAGACTTTACTAATGAGGCTGCTTGGCAGATGGCAGTTTGCTGTGGAGTTCCACATTTTGACAAAACCTGCTGTGAAAATCACCACATTACATCTTACACTGTGCTCAACAACTCCTGCTCAGCATACAGATAGCTGCACTGAGTCATCTGTGACTGAAAGCAGAAAGCAAAGAATCAACATGAAATTATAATAAATTTTCTGGAAAATGAATTAATATGTGTTAATTTTGGGAGGATTCACATTAATGTTTAAATTATCATTTCTGTGTTTTTTCATAGCCAATGTAACTAAGGATTTTCCTCTTCTGCTATGACTTCATTTTTTGCTTTGTTTTTTAATGCAGTAGCTAACCAGATGATAAATTATTTAAATTTCCAACATCACATATTTAAGTTAGAGGAAGGATGCAATTCTATCACAGTTTTACCAGTTTTAGAGACGGCTGATAGAGCTTTGAGAAACATTCCTTTAATAAGCCAAAAACCTCTCTGGATAGATATTCTTTTGTTTTCAACATTATACAGTCATTGTTGAGAGAGTCCTATGTACAATGCCAAATCTGCACTGCAACTGGTGTGCACAAAAGTAAAAATAGTTCTCTAGAGTTATAAAAAAAAAAAAAAAGAAAAAGAGGACTTCTGCTGATGAAATTTGGGATAATTGTTTAACTCCACTGTGCCTCTTCTATTGCAAATTGTGAGGTTTCTATACCACAGCCAGACAAAGAAAATGTAGGAACTTTAAATTCCTGTAAAATTGATAGAGGGAGCCGAGTACTCCTCTCCTTGCCACACTTGATCAATTCTAGTTGATCAAATTTCCCAAGCCAGTGAGGCTTTGTTACTTTCTACATCCCCATGGACAAACTGTGTTTTCTCCTTCCAATGGTGTTTTTCATGCAGGAAGCAGAATCTACACATCTGTTCCCTGCCAACTGGCAATTTCCCTTGTGTGCTATCAGCACAGTATCTCCTGTCTAGAGCTGTGCTCTGATGGTTTTGCTATGTCCATAACTGTGCCAGCCTGTCTTGCTCCTCTCAGTTTTGCTAGTCTTCTATAAGAACCACATGCAAGGACAGGTAGGTTAAAGCACTAAAGGTTAGAAAAATGTAGGTACATTTAAATAACACTACTTTTGTATAATATTGTGTAGATTTTAAAAATGGAATAGAAAAGTCTTTATTCCTGCCCAATCCCTAGTACAGCTGTGGTAAGAAGCCTGCAGAATTTTTTTGACTGGTTACTGGGGAAATTTCTGGTCATGGTTGCATTGTCTCGTCATCCTTGCCTGCTAGGGATCAGACAAGCAGCCCTGTGCAGGAGTTCCTCTCTCAGGCAGAGCTGGGCAGTGAGGCCTGTGTGTGCCTTGTGTGGACTGAGAAGTGCTGGGTTGATGGTTGGGATTGATGATCTCAAAGGTATTTTCTATCCTGAATGATTCTGTGATTCTGTATAAATCGAAAGGTGAAATTCATTAAGAAAATGTAAGAAATGAGAAAAACACAGAAATCCTTCTTCTCACCTTAATCTTTCTTCTGGTGATGAATCTTATGATGGCCCCTGAAATCAACTATAGCTTTTTGAGTTTTTTCACTGGAGCTAGAATTTCATGTCTGAAGTCTAGATGACCTTCTCTAAATTCCTACTTTGAAGTCAATCAATTTCAGTTTTTAATATGTTACAGTCCGTGTATCAATCCTTTACGAAAGATAAGTAAAAAAGTACAGAAAATTGCAAAGGAGAGAAGAGCATTTGATGAAAAAACTCCTGATGAAGAGATTCATCGCCACTTGCTGGACTGACTTAAGAAAGAACCAAAAGCACAAAAACAAAGGTAAACCAACTTTGGGGTATTCTTTTGTTCTAAGTTTAGGGTTGTTCCATTGAGTCTGTGTGGAATGCTAAAGATACCCACCACCAAATACCTGCTGCCTGTCATTGCAGTAGACATTGTGCAAAGGCATTGCTTGTCATGGATCACCTTCAGTTTCTGTTCTGGGAGAGGTATGAGCTTGCAAGAATTCAGTTGCTGTCCTGGGCTGCCAGCTGATAGCAGAGCCATGGAGAGTCTGAGGTTAAAGCCCTCTGCCACTTCAGCTTTCCTTGTCTCATGTGCAAACTGTAGCATGAGAAAGTGGAAATGCAATGGGTTTGCTGCTTTCAGGAGAGGCAAATCCATTTAAAGGCACTGAAAAAATCATGTCTTTCTCTATGGATTGGGGTGGTTTATAGCTGAGGTATTCCTATAGCTCCACACCTTGGCATTCTTCCTAAATGCTGAAGAGCAATTGCTACTGAAATAAATGTAATCTAAGAGTGAAATGCTATTTACTTCATGTGACCATGCCAAGCTATACCCTACTAAAGGTGATAATGAAATAAAAAAATGTCAGGGAGGTCATCAGACAACAAAGAAATATTTCATGGAGAGTATTGATTTCACAGAAATGTAAAGGTGTCCCTAAATCAAGTTATACTCATGTTTGGGATTTTTTTTCTCCCTTTGGTGTATAGGAACATCCACCTGATCCTGAAGATCAATCAGAAGACATCAGGATTATTTGACTATCTCCTAGAAAATGACACATTTTATTTTAGCATTGAAGTAATACAAAGTTGTTAACCCGTGATTATAGTACTGATTTTGCAGTAAAAGTATTTTTCATCGTAGTTTCTTGCACTCATTCCATATTTCCTGTACAAAAATAAACCTGGTAACACTGAAAGGCAAACTGCTTGTGTCAACCCCTGAAAAGTAAAGGCAGTGTTCTTACAGTAGCATCCCAGTGGAGGGATATAAAGATAGCAGTTACATGTCCATTTCAGCTCAGGGGTCAGTCTTAGAAAAAGATTAAGGGAATGTTGTGACTCATTAGACTGGTATTGAGAGGAAGCTTGCTCTGCTTCCATATTGGATGGCCCCATAGCACAGTAGTGCTGCTCTTGCTGAGGAGAACAGGTAATTCTTTACCAGGCTACAGAGGATCTGGGAAATCTGTTGTTGGGCAATTGCTTTAAAGATATGCTTGGCAAAAATACAAAGTACTTAAGGAAACTGTGGGAGTGTTGTCTGTGGAGTTGTTCTCTCTGCTGGGTATTGCTGCACCACACAACTTTTTTGGTCTTAGGATGACCTGTCTCCCCAAGTAGGTGATTCCAAAATGGAATTTCTTTCCATTTCTCTGCAGTATAACAAAAATAAAAGAAACAAATGTGTAACACTTTTCAACATCTGAGTGCAATGTGAGCACCTAAAAGAATGTGAGTAGAAGTCAGTATCACCCATAACAATGCAATCACTTGTGATATTTCTTTGGGGCTGTGAAGTCCATGTAGCAGAATTTCTAAAGCTGGCAGGAATGGATCTTTGGTCCTAAGCTGGAGTATAAATATTATGAGTAATTCTTAGAAACTCTGTACTTTCAGAATTCCCCATTTAAAACACTTTTCTTAGTTTCCTAAGTCTTAAAAAGGGGATCACTTAAAATTCAAGTGTGATGGGGTAGAATATGCATATGGGTGATCTCATGAAGTTGTTGGTGATGATCAGTTGTAACTATGTGCAGGAGTTTAAGCCTGACATTGCAACCATTGCCAGAAGCATTGTGTAACAGATAACTTGGTTGAAATTTTGCAAGCAAAAGTATTACACTGTTTTTAGTGTAATAAAACTGTGGAGTGACAGAACAATGGGAACTGAATAGGGCACTGTTTGCTTTCTAAATCTGATGTGTATTTGCTCTTTTTTTATATTATTTTTATGGAAGGTAAAGTATGTATATAGACATTTTGACAAAGAAAAAACAGTTTCCTGCTGCATGAATTTTGAGGCACTGTCACAGCTGAACTGTGCAAGTGACAAACCAGAGAAATCCTCATGGCTGGTGATTATGGAGAGCAAGTTGTGCTCCAGAAGAAGTTAGGCTTTCATATGGTGCTTCATGATTTTGATTTGAAGGGCAATAAATTCCTCCAGTTTCCATGTCATTGGCAGCACAACTGGTTTCAATGTCACACAGCATCCTGACAAAGGGACACACTCTGATGAAATCTGTATTTAAGGGTGATCAGTGCATCTGCAGTAACTGTATCTGGCAGCACCAGAACAAGAGGAGCATAAGCAAAATGTTCTGTTAGAGGAGGAGGTGAGATGAACAAGTCACAGCCAGGTTGTGTTCCCCTTAGTGGGACAGCAGTCCAGGGCACAGTGCACAAAGGTGAGGCCTGTCCTTTTCCATGCAGCAGCTTTGCTGTAAGGTGTTCTAAAAATCTTGAGTTTTGCTTTTCAATTGGAGAAGACAAAAATTCTGATTTTGCATTTTAATTTCTCTATTAACTTGACAATGCATTGAATTAATAGCTTTCAACCCATGGGTATTAGTGTGCCTAAGATGTCATAATAGCTATTTCATTACTATTGAAGGTCGAGATTGCTCCCTGAGGGTCAAAGCACAGATATTTATTCACAGGCCTGTGTGTGATGCAAACTGTACTGGCAATGTCACAAAAAGGTGGATGCTTTGATCAGCTGATTGGCTGCCTGCTTACACTGAATATTCAGATACCTTGCATAAATTGCTTTTGTTTTCTTGTTTTTGGGCTCCTGGACTTAACCATATTACAGAACAATTTCAACATGGGGTTACCTCTCATCTGACTGAAATATGTCTTTTCCCCAGTGCCGAGGCTGCTGATTTTATCATGTATATCAAGCTGCATGTTACTGAGCCAAATTCCATTTTCCTTTGTCCCTTCTATCCCTTCCCAAGAATTCGATGAGGATCCAGGTCAGCTACAACAGGGCACAATCATTTTTGCCAGGCTCCTCACAGTACCTCTGTGGCTAGAAAAGCAGCTGCTGAAAGCTGGGTGTGGTTCCCAAGTCTGCAGAAAAACCTTCCCAGCCCAGGGAGAGAGGGGGATATCTTAAGTACTAAAATCAGGAACCACAAGATGGTGCTGCAGGAAAACATTTTTCCCACCGAGGTCTTGGATTCTGGAGAGCTTTATTGATTTCTGCCTTTTTCAGTGTGGTTCATCAAGTCACAAAAAGGCAGATAGTATACAATAGAGCAGTGGTCACTCAGTAAAAAAGACAACATAATACAGCATATGATGACAAGGCTTTAGAAGACTTACATGATACACAAACCATTGCTTGTGGTTTTAGCTCTGTTCTCTCCCCTGTTGAACTGAGAGAGCATGAAACAAAAGAGCTCTCAGTGGAACATCCTTCTTTATCTTCACAAAGATTAAATAAATACAAGGCTAAACAAGTTGGTGCTCAATAGCTGTGTCCAGGGGTGGGTGCTGCTCCCCCAGAGGTGGGAGCTGTGATACAGCTTTAAAATCAGGACAGCTCTTTCATCACATCACCCAGAGCCTGCACCACGTCTGATGGCAAAGGATTTGGCTTACTTTCTGTTCCCTCTGAAACCTGACTCACACTCCCTGAGATGAAAAGTCACCATGGTTTTTTGAAAGCTTTAAAGCAATATGAAATGACTGCATTACATTGTGGGTGATTGTGGCAATATTTGGTACTTCTCTCTTCTGACCTTTAGAAAGCTTTCAGTGTCATGAGAATTGAACTTAAAAAATAAATACAGTGGAATGAGAGAATAGGTTTGAACTATAAAGCTTAAAAATCCAAGGCCAAATACAGAATTATATTTAAGCAAAATCTCTGTGACTGGGGAACTTGTATTTTTGAAGGCTTAAAGTTCAGTTCTGAGACCTATTTTACCCAGCTGAGATTCATGCATTGCCAGCTGATGCAGATAAAGAATGTACTTCATTACTCAACAAATATTTTTCCAGCTTATTTTCATGTAAGGGATGTAATTTTTAAATGTTATGGTTGCTGTGATCTTGCTGATCTAGGCTTGGATGCACAGCAAAAATGAAGTGTAAAGGTCTTCCTGGAAAAGGTGTTTTATGTTCTCCTGTAAGGTCTCAGTGGAGCAACTGATTCTCTCTAACACAATTTTGCTTCTGGTGTTTGTGCTTCAAAACTTTTTTGTTCTAACAAAACACTGGGAAAAAATGTTTCTGCCAGATGAAAGGAGAAAACTGTCCACAGCTGTACTGCTTTAACCTTCTAAGTTTCACTGTACTACTTCCAAGTCCCTTTCCCTTCACAAAAAGCCATGTTTCTTTCTGCACTGCTTCCTCACAGAATTCACTATCCTGTGTGTATCTCCCATCTCAGTGGATAAACCTCTGAGCACATGTGTGTGTTGTGTTCTGTGTCCAGGTAAGTGCAGTAGAGCTTCACTCTGCAGCATCTGTTTCTCTGTAGCATCAACCACCACCTCTGTCCTGGTGGTTCTGAAGGTTTGGCTGTGCCAGCTGACATTCAGGCAATGTGGGAAGGAGGATGGCAATTCTACAGGGAGCTCCCTCTACAAAGGAGTGTGGCTACAGATGCTCTGGTCCTGCTGTATTCATCTCCCTGCTTTTTCAAGGGGCTGATTTTTCAATCTGTTAGGCTACAGCTGTTCAGTATTCCACCTAGTGTGGATCATCAGCTGAGTCAAAATGAAAGTATTAAAGCAACTTTTCTTTAGAAAAGGAATCTTCTGATGCAAGCCTGGGCCTGCCATTAGCAGTGCACTCTTGCCCAGGCCACTCTTAAGGGTTTTACTCACTCTCCAAGCTTCAAACATTTTCATATTCAAGGTAATAATAATCCAGCACTACCACACAAGATGTGTGTGGCAAATATGGGATGGAAAAACTAATCCAACAGACACAGAAACTGTGCTTAGGACTTAGGGCATAGCTGGGAGATCCAGGGAGATAATGAACAGGTATAAAATGCTCTTGCATACATTTCCTAATAGGAAAGCTCTGCTTCAGTTAAATGCCCCAGGTATGTTGCAGCATTGCCAAAAAGCCATTTCTTCAATTAAACATGACCTTATAAACTGCAATAGGTCATTGTGGTTGGCTGTGTGATGTGTCTTTTCCCATCATCTTCAAGGAAGGACAGGGAAAAGTTAATTCCCATTCCTAACATTGGGTGCATTGACAGCTGATATTTTAACTTATATTTCCCAGATACCAAGGTGATAGCTTTAAATAACAGAGCTGAGTTTGAAGGAAGGACCTCTTGTAGTCTCTAGGAAAAACTATCAGAAGCAAGGAAACTTGAGAGCCTGGGGAAAAGCAGTAATATGGGTGCTCTTTACCCATTGTTTTGATGCCACAGTAGGTGGCCCAGCTCAAGCTTTTGAGTAGTGGGTAAGTATGACATATTACTGTTATGGTGATGCTCATCCAGAACAGTCCTAGAATGCTGTAATATGAGTATGTTTAAACCATGAAAAATCTGGCATTGGGGCACATCAGCTAAAGACCAGGCTGTGCAACCTGGAAAGGAAGAAAAGGAAGTTCATGGGAAAAATGACATTGTGAAAAATAACATGGAGCCCTTCACCAGGATGCAACAGAATGTTATTCACATTTTTCTTTTGCTATTTATTTGAGATATATGAGCACACTTACTACAGCAAGTGCTACAAGCATTTATCTTTTTTTTTTTTTTACTCTATAAGCTTAATTGATTATTCATTTTGGCTTGGAGTTCTCTTGTAAGCATAACTACAATTAATCATAACTCATCAGCACAGCTAGTGAGAAAACAAAAGGTTAACAGCAAATTCTGTTTTACTGGTTAAAGATGCTGCTATAGCAGCATTTGCTCAAATGGTTGTTTTACACATGCAGTGGCATCATCCAGTTTAAATCCTGCTGTGTTTCTTTGCCAACAACTGCTAGTGAACATTTGCCCACCTTCCCTGCTGCTGAGTAGTATCAGGATTAGATGCAGGGAGGCGAACAGGCTTACAACTTCATCTGTTGGCACCACAGGAATGCAGGAGCAGAACAGCATGGCAATAGGGAAAACTTTCAAAATCATCAATTTTAAGGTCTTGCCTTAAAATTACTATTTCCTGGCTGGGGATGGAAGGGGGAAGTGGGGGGGGGGGGGGGTATGAGGATAGTTTTCCCCAAATATGCAAGGGGGGGAAAAAAAAGGAAAAGCAACAAGAAGAAAATCTTTCTCAGATAAAGGCATGATGGGCATTTATTTATTATCTACCTACCAGGCAGGTGAATGCCTCCAAAACTGTATTGGGAAGGAGGGAGGACATGGGAGGACTGCCTGTCAAAAAAGCATTGAACTTATGCTGCTCTGTTGGGAATAAAAATTTAGGGAGCTTTAGTACATCTTGGATTTTTTGAAGATGATGGATAGTCTGCAGCAACAGGCATTTTCCTCCACTCACCAAAGGATGCCACTTTTTCCTCAGTACTTAGCAGAAGTCTCTTTGAATGACATGATTATAGAGAATCACATTCTGAGCAGTGACTGGTGGAGACAGACAGCTGGGTTTTCTGAGCATTTATGTTTGCCTTTGTGTGTGCTTAAAAGCAGCTGAACCCCTGCATTTCTTATCTCTAAGACTGGGTGCCTCTCTGACCTTCTCAACCACTTGTCTGTGCTTATGGGCAGAGCAGGAATGTAATGTGCCAAATGGCCAAAGGACAGGAGAAGGTGGCACTGCTCTTTCCATTGAATTGCTCTGCTGGAAGCTGTAGCTGTGCTGGGCACATCCAGGCACGTTGCTGTGCTGGAGGAGCTGGGCTGCACCCCCTTTCCCAGCAGAGCTTTCCCAGCTGGCTGGCAGCAGGGAGCTGGGCTGGGAAGTGGGGTAGCAAGCAGATATTGCTTTTTAACAATAAACATAGCTTTAATGGTTCCTCTTAGGTTTTTAAAGTAGCAGAGTACAGAGCTAAAGAAATAATCTGTTTTACATCCTCTTTTCTTGTTGTTTGTCCTTTGTAAACACATGGCAGGCATCTCTGTTATTAACTCTGAATTTCAGTCCCCTGTGATTTGTCTGATGGTAACAATACCTCTTCTTTATAGTATTTCACCTCACCTGCTCAAACAATGCTCAGCTATGGCACCAAACAATCAGCTTAAATTGTGCATTAGCAACTACAGAGTAATTAGGTTTTTTTTTTTCCTTTTTTAAAGATTAAAATGGATTGTGACTAAGTAGGCTGACAGCTCCAAAGCAGCTGTTATGGTCTGAAGTAACAGTGGTGTACATTAAAGTGCTCTTGACCACATATTTATGCAATAGATGTAATAGCTGTAAATTAGCTGTTATGATCTATCAGTTAAGTAATATATACTGTTAAGAATATCAGGATAAACTCTAGGGAATTATTGTTACCCACTACAGCAATTTTCATATTCTTATACTTCAAGAAACTTTTTTTTTCTTAGAACAATCACTCTTCTATTTGCTTAATGTTGTTAACAAGAAGCATACAGCCTATACTGAATGACATGCTTTGAGTTAGGAAAGTCTGCAGAAAATACTGTGGCACATTTAAAGCATCATCTGTAGATGGGTTAGAGTTCTTCCAGCATGAATCTCACATTCATGGAATTATTTGGAGCAGCAGCAAGAGGCACTAACAAGTAACTGAATTTTCCTTATTTTGTGATTGCATCTTTACCATCCAGAGGATTTTTCACTTTACTGCAATCTCCTCATAGGCTGATGTTCAGAGGAAGGTGTTCAGGTCCAAGCTCAAGGACTGTGAGTAGTGCAGCTCCCCTGACCCTTAGCTGCCTCAGCTGTTTTGCTCTTTCACACTGCTTCTAGATTTAGAGCTGATCTTGTGCTACCTGCAAGACCAGTCCTTTGGGTTTCCAAGCTTTTTGATCTTGTGCCCCTATCAGGAAAATGCTTTCTATCATTAACCCACACTGCTCTACCCTATAAATTTTAAATGTATTATACACCTTGTAAAACACACACACAATTAAAAAAGGATGAGATAAAAATTGAATAAACACTGAGGGTATATTTTAATTTTAATGGTCTAAAAACCATCTTCTTCCTTCCAGCACATTGTCTTGTGTACCCCTTGAGGGAATGCACCCTACTTAGGAGACTACTGCATTAGTGCAGTACAAGGACAGACCTCACTTTCCCTCATTTAAATATAGTCTTCTGTGCTGGAATTCTCCCTCCATTTTCAGTTCTCCCCACAAAGATATCCTAGGCATATGGGAAACAATGACCAATGAGACAAGGAAATTACTTTTTCTCTCCCATTCACTCTTTGCCATGTTATTAAACCTGTTACAGATATAGCAGCTTAATAACTAGTATGACCAAGATGGGTAGATCATAATTATTTTTAGTACATCATGTAGTTAGACTGCTTTAGTAAGCTCTTGTAATCTGTAATGAAATTTGGGGTTTCTCATCATTATAGGGTAGGGAAGGTGTTATCTAGTCCTGTCCTGAAGTTCCATCTGCAATCAGCTGCAGAGTCTCATAGTTTGCTTCTCCACATCTTTATTTAATGAAAATTTGCTCATGCTTCCCAGTTAATGGGAATGGCACGTGCCTGAGCCAGGTCTCGTGCTGGCAGGCAACAAACATCTCTCCAACAGTGCCTTTCACATCCACCCCTGGCAGGTAATTGTCTTCCAGGGTGTGAACTAGATCATGACCCAACATTGGCCTCCTCCCAGCCGTCACTTCCTGGGCTCAGTGACTCCAGGGAAATAAATGTACTCGGGCCAGTGGTTTATGTCACAGGATAAAGTGAAGGGAGGTAGAGCTTCCCCTACAGACAGGACTATGAAGGGTCAAAGCTCCTTAGACCTGTTTTATTTGTATTTACTGTTCTTGAGCAAGGATACAGTTCTGTCAATCTGCCTGAGTGTAGTCTCAGAGGAAAGAGTAATTATTTCTTTAGTTATTCAAACAACCAGCTGGAAAGGGTTTCAGGTTTGATCGTGTCCTTACAAATGCTACACACCTGTGGGCAGCAGTGTAGGCAAAACCTACTATTAGTAGATTTCTCTGGCTTTGTGATGGGCTTCTCCTTGTCTCTGAAGGTTTGTTATATAAAAGTATTCTTGAAAGAGGAGGTTTTAAAAAATACTTCAGAGAAAGAGATTGCTACCTGGAAGGTGTTTGTCAGCAGTCATTTACTGACTGATCCAGGTGAAGATGATAAAGCTGATGATTTGGCTGCTGTACATGGGTGAAAAGAAGGCAAAGAACAAGGTAGGAGAGCAGAAACAGCATGGACTACATGGGCAGGGTAAGGTGAAACAAATAACAAATGGTGATGGTGTTGAGGAATATACTTAGTGCAGGTAGCTTGGGGTGAGCTGTTCCTGTGTTATTACACTGAATAAATTGCTTTATGGGGTCGAGCTGGTGAGGAAACCTCCTCTGTGGATGTGTGGGAGTCAAGAGGGGACCTATTGGATGACTGGAGCTGCCACTGGGAAGGGGCTGTGGTCCCAGCAGTGAGACTGCAGCTTTTTTTGGTAGTGATTAACTGGGCTGGGGGGAGGAGAGTAAACTGAATGAGCTGATATTGCTTGGCTCAGCCATGCTTTTCCCTCTGATGGCTTTATTCCTTGTGGTGTAGCTTGGTGCAGAGAGGAAAGGGCAGCTTGATTAGCACCAGCTGGTTTGTGTGACCTCCTAGACAGAGTAAGCAGCAGAGAGAAGGAAATTAACCCTTGGTGGGAAGTGAGCAAATCCTGCCTTGGTGAAGGATGTGTCCAGGGAAGAGGAGTTCCTGGACTGCAGAAGGTGGGCAGCTGTTGGACTGGCTCTTTTGCAGGGGAGGTCTCTTGCTTGCTTGTGTGGAAGGGTGGATCATTCAGTCTACCTTACAGAGAGCTCTCTCATGGCTAAAAAGAGTGTTGGTTGTATAACTGGAGAGCAATGAACAGATTTGAGGAGGCTTGGAGTCCTGCTCTTGGTTCCCTTGTGTCAATTAGTGAACTTTGTGATGAAACACAAACCAATTTGTGACTGTGGCAAGCAATGTTTGGGAAAGTCAGCTATTCTCATCTGATCCAGGGCTTCTTACCAGTTCTTTAAATGGCTTTCCAAGACACCTGGTACTTTCACAATTGTGACTTGCTACTAAAATCTATTAAGAGGATATCTGCAAGGTATGATATGAGAAAGAATTTGTATTGCTATTATATCATAAGCAAAAGAAAACCCTCAGTAGATAAAGATTTGTGGCAATGTTTGTTTAAAATTATGACCTTTGTTTAAAATGATGAGGTCTGGGCTCTGAGACCACAAGGGTCTATGTTCCAACAACTTGACCAGTATCATCCTGAAGTATTAAATTCTGCAACAGCATGTGTCCTTCATCTAACTGGGAGATGGGCTTGTAAAGATTATATTTACATATGATTCCACAGGAAAAAAAATGTCGGCCATCAAAGCTGCTGCGATTAGGGTTTGGCTCTCAATACAAAATATTTATGAATTGATGCTGGTGTTGTAAGTCTATAATGAAACATTCATTCACAAGTTTGATTACTAAAAAAATGCCATTTACAGAAAAAATAAGTTATGAAGAAATCAAATTTCATATAAGAAACCCTGGAAAACAAGACCACAAATGACAAAACATAGTATTTAGAGCCCAGATGGCTGCATAAAATGAATAGCCATTTCCCTGGTGGAAGCATAGGCAATTTGGCTGTGTGAAGCTACAATTCCAGCAGAGATCCTTGAAACAGATGTTATATTGCTTGTGCATGGAAACTTTACTAAAATGCAAGATGTTCAGGTAACATGAATGTAATAACTGACGACCTCGGATTTCTTTATCTGTAGGAAATATGCACTTAAAACCATAAAGTGGCCATTGTAGAGCCTGGAATATAAATACCTGCATACACTCTTACAGCGAGTTGGTATTTGTGCATAGATAAAAAGATATAATATCTTCACCTGTCTAGAGAAGAAACAAGAATTTAAATACCTTTATGTCAGATTCTTTAAAAGTGTTCCATGTTAATGTGTTGTCTTCATCAAGATAACAAGTCTGTGTTATCCTTTGTGATGTACCTAGTCAGGGTAAGTAAGCCCCTAATTTTAGTAGAAGCCAGCCCTAATGATCCTTCTCTGGTGGTTACATCCTTGACTTAAATATAGCCTAAGAAATATCACTGATGGAATACATATTTGGGAGGCAATTTCCTAGTGGAATGTTTTTTTCCATAGAGTAAGAAAGAAAAGTGACAAAAATTGATTTTAAAAAAAAACTATCATTCCAGTTCATCTTCACAAGCTCTCATAATGTCCATTTAGTAAGTGAGGTGCAACAGTCCCTGACTGGCAGCAGCAAGGCACATCTCTTGTGGCTTGCACTGGTGTAGCTCTCTGCTGGTTGTTCCAGTGGCATTCTGTTCCATGGACACCATAAATATAGAACTTGCACAATGATTTAGTGTGTCCCTGAGTAGCTAAAGAGAGTGCTGTCAATAGCTCTGCACACAAGATCAGGCAGCCAGGGCCTTGTTTTGAAGCAGTAATGAGCTGCAGACGTTACAACACATACTGGACAAAGACTACATTGATGCTGCTGGGAAGAAGGAAAAGATTGACTCCATGAATTCTGGGTGAGCTGTCTGGAGATCAGTGAGTAGTGGTGAAGTCTGAGAACAGGCTGTTTCCCCCTCACAGCCCACCCCCCTTGTACTGTTGATCCAGAAGCAGAGGGTTTTGCACAATAGCCAGTGGATAGAGCACATACCTAAATTATGAGAGATTAGCTTTTGGTTCTTGCTCAGCCCGAGGTGATTCACCCCCACCAGGGTACTCCAAACCATGGGTGTTCGAGGGAAATGTGTAATTTGTGCAGCTGTGCTCAGAATCCATTGAGGAAATACCAGAGTTCATTGTGGTGGGGTCAGGATTAGTGGCAGTGTCATTAAAATACAGCCTGGTACAAAGCTGTGTCAGTAAGAATTTAGTGTTCCTGGATGTGAGGGAGGGCTGCTCACACGGGAAGCTGTGGTACCCACAGTGCCTCAGTGTCCTCATTGTCATGATGTCTGAGCTTTCTTTTAGCCTCCCAAGATTTGGGCTCATCTTGAGGTCCCCAAAGTAAAGCATATAGCAGCTCTCAGTAAGACAAGAAATACCCCTCTGTTCTCAAAAAAAAAAAAAAAAATTAAAAAAAAAAAATTCTCGATCCAAATTCTGGTTCTCCTATACTAGAATAATTTCAGAAAACAGCTTTGTATTTACTGTGAGGTTCAGAGCAACAGATTGGTTACTCAGGTATATTTACTTAATTCAAGATACCTCAATAATCTCCCACATCAGACTAAGTTAAATTAGAAAAAGAAAAGAGAGAAAATGCCCTGTAAAGATTAGGGATGAAAGGACCCTAATACTTGAAGAGAGATGCACAGGATATGTAAGCTGCTACAAGGGATTTCATAACAAGTGGCAAAGAGCTGCTGTTTGCTGGATCGTGTTGGGACTGCTCAGCTTGAAGTTATGTCCTCAATTGTTTGTGTTGAGCAGCCTCTCCCCTGTTCAGGCAGTAGCTGTGTGCTCTCTTGATAAAGGGGGCTCTGGAAACTGTCCCCAGCCTTACAGCCTGCTTCTGAGTCACCTCTGTACACCTTGTACAGCTCAGTGGCACAGGTAGGGTCTGAAAGGATACCACTTATTGGAACAGTAAAAAGCCTTTGTCTTCCAAGGATTTGAGTCACATGGTTAGAGTGGGGGAAAGGGGATAGAGCATTATAAGTCAGAATCCTGCATCATTCACTTGTCTGCTCTCCTAAGCAGCTCCATCTTTGCTACATTTTCCCTATCTGTAATGACAGACATGTGCCTGTGCAGGAAACTAATAGCTTCAGCTAAAAGTCTAGTATAAAATATACATTTTCTAAGAAATAAGAAATCTTTCCAAAAAGAAATAGCTTCATTTTATTCTAAATTGCTAGTGCCTCCACTGTCATATGATACTGCTTCTCCACCACACCTAAGTTAGCTGAGTCAACAAGCTAAACACTGCACAACCCAGTATTAATTTCAGCAATCTTGACACCTCTGTATCATAGTGTTACACTTCTCAACTCAGCTGTCAGCATGCAGTGAATGTGTCAGTACTGTCAGCTCACACAGAATAGGGCTTAGTATCACAAGGAGAGTGTTTAGTACTCTCAGAGAAATTTCATTTTCACGTGCTTTCAACATTTACAATTACAAGGGGCTGGGTTTGCCACTCTTATATATTAATGTCTAGTTCTAATACTGTTTTAAACAAACATGTGCTTGTTGATCCTCTCTAAAGAGTCCCTTTGTTTGGTACAGAACCAAAAAAGTGATCCCTTCAGTTTCAGAGGAAGCATACATCTGCTGATAACTCTTTCAACTGGCACACCTGTTAGTCTGGCTGATGAGACAATAAAATCAGACCCAAATTGCTTTATTCAGTGAAGATAAGTAGATAAAATCCCAGAAAATAAAGTCACAATAGAGTAAATTCTTGTTCCTTCACAGCTGTTTAATGGAATTGTCTCTTGTGAAAGTCACAGCTGCTCCAGGGGACTCTGGAGCTGCAGCAAGATTTGTCCTAAGCATCCAGGACTGCCTTCAGAAGTGACTTAATTAGAACATGCACCTAGAACTAGGCCAGGCTGCTGGGCATTGACAGACCACCCTGGTGCCCTGTGGTTGGAAGCTCAGCTGAGGGCTTTGGTGCAAAGAGCTGTTTGCTGGTGACCATTGTCTCTCAGGCTATAGAAGGTCTTGTGCAATTTCTGTGTTCTGCTCCTTAGGAACATCATTACACATCCCTGCTACCAGTGAGCAGTGTCCTTATAGTTTGGTAGAGCTTTGCAAAGCAAACTGCTTGGTGCATGAGTACTCTTGGTATCTTGGGTCTGCAGTAATAGATCCACATCTTTGCAGGTTCAGTCAGTTGAGTTAGACATGAACCCAATTCTCCAGCTCATGAGTGTGATCAGGAGTTAAACAGGCTTTTTCTCCTGTGCTCACTTGGCTTTAACATTGAAACTCCACCTTCAATTTATGCCATGCAAAAAAGGAGTCCATTTTTCATTTTTAGCTGAAAATAATAAACCTCCTTATCTTGCAGGGAAATTGGGAAAATAAGTTGGTTAGTGTATTGGAAATGGTACTGATACTGCACTGGAAAATACAGAAAAAATACTGGTTTAGAACCTGGACTAAATAGTATGCTAAAAGTAAGGCTCTAGACCAGTAATGAACAGTGACAGAAGGAGAAATTATTGAATCGTTGCTCATTTAGTGAATGTGATTCCTGCTGTGCACTGGATGGAATTGTCCCTGTGGGAAAAATAGAAAGACTAGGATAATTCTTACAAAAAGAGGAATGCCTTACAGTTGCAAAGAGAAGCTTATATTTTAGCATTTCCTCACACTTGAGTGATAACATTTCTGAGAATGGTGTGTGGGTATTTGATTTGGGTGATTTTCTGGCTTTTGAAAGAGGATTGAGTATAAAGCAATTCTGTCCTGAGACATTGTCCTAATACCTGCTGGAGGTGTAAGGTGCTTAAAAATGCTGAAATGCCTAAATTCACAGAGATCTCCCATAGTCCATTCAAGGGAAGCTGCCCAGATGATGTTCTACCATCCTCTGCATGGAGAGATGTTAGGGGAGATACAAATACAGAGATACAAAGCTTGTATCTTTTTATTTGAGCAAGTGGAACTTTTAACCTGGTGGATGCAGGAGCCCATGGTGGAAGTCACTAGATCTGGGTGGACACTCAGCAGCATCCTCACCCTGGTTATTCTCACTTTTAGATTGATGCAATCAAGGATTAAAGCTGAAAGACTTTGCCATCTTTTGATGAATAAATTGGTTGGTGGAAAGCAGAATGGATAATAACTTCCTGAATGCCAGTGGATTTTCATAGGGACAGCATGGAGCAGCCTTCTCTTAGATTTCAAACCTTTTCCAAAATGTGTTTTCTGAAATGGATTTACTTGGAAATTTTTTTTTATGTTCAAGAAGCAATTGTTAGATTTTTTCAATTTTTTTAAATTGACCCAGGTTAAATTGTTTGTTTCCCCTTATTTCCTACTTGGAAAATGCAGTGCTTTGGCTGAAATTCTCTAAAATGCCCACTGTGAGGACTTCAGCCCAAATAGTTATAATTGAGATAAATTGTAAACAATTGAATGCAGGATCTCCTAATGAGAGATATCAAGGAATATTAATAATAGATATTATTTCCAGCCAAGCCTGTAATAATACATGATAGGATATTTAAGGTAAAGAGTTGCAAGCACAAAGTGAGGCAAATGTATGTACTCATCTTTTACATTTTAATGGAACTAATTAATGAGGCTGGCATGCTTTTGAAAATGCTTTAATTTATTCTTTGATTAAAAAGTAGAAGTCTCTCATTAGTGCAAAAATATCTTTTCTGAGTTACACTTCTGGAGTGTATAAAACAGATCAGTGCTGATATAAACTGGGAATTTCAAAATTATTGTTTACACTGCATACTATTTCTGCATCATTCATTGTGGATTTACATCATAATTAGTTTGCTCTGTTTTCCCTGCAGTGAGCTTGACTTGAAATGGGAAATTCCTTTGGATTTAGCTGTTGTACCTGATTGCTGTTTTACTTTCAGACTTTGGCCCTATAATGTGTATTTGGGGTTTTTTGTTTGTTTGTTTGTTTGTTTCTCTGAGAAGGTATTAAAAAAAAACTATTCTGTGTTTGATTCATCAAATTACTTCTTTTCAGTTTTGCTAGTCATAGGTAAGGTGACCTTTGCATTTGTGGGATGGTGTTTTGATTATAAAACACTGCCTTAGCTAGTCACTGCTTTTTTGCATGTACCTTCATTATATTATTCCCCTGCAGACCTCATTTGAGGAAAAAGGATCTACTACAGCAGTTTCTCTTTAATACCAGGTTCTGTAATTAGTACCCTCCTGCTTACTCACGATTTTGATAAGACATGAATTGATATTTAATACCATGAGTGTGTGTGTGTAGGGTTTGGGGTGTTCCCAGCTGAAGCTGCATTCATGGCAGCACCAGAGGGGGAGTTGTCCTAGGGTAACTTTATGTTGCTTCTATCCCCAGATAAATGTGTTATTCTGATACTTCTCCATCTCACTTTAATGGATGAAAGGCTAATTTTACATTGCTAAAACATCCTTGAGCTAGCACTAGAATCCTGCTAGCCTTTGAGAATTTGATCTAGATAGTAAAAACATCGTGTAGAGCAGCCCTGTAGCTCCTGTGCCAGCCCCCTGCCCTTCTGCAATCCTTCCCCTGTGGCTGGAGCAGGAATGTCCCAGGTCCAGGCAGGGCTGTCCCAGCCCTTCCCACCAGCCCTGACCTTTCCTTCACACCTGGCACCTGCAGGGCAGCAGGGAAGGGAGGTTGGGGTGCAGGCTGAGGGGTTCCTGCTCTCTGCCAGCTGCCCAGGTTCTGTGTGCTGCCCTCTCTTGCATCTCTTGGAGCTGGCAGGGGGGTGAGGAGGAGGATGGTGTGGTGACCCCTTCAGAGCACCAAGCTTGGTCTCAGAGCAGCCACAGCTGCTGAAACCCCACAATGGCTTGTTGCTTTCAAGCTGTCCATTTCCAGCTTTCTGCTGCACAAAATTCAGACTCTGAAGTGAATTTGCAGCCTTCCTCACCATTGCTTACCCCTGTTTTGTGGATGGGAAGATGATTGTGACAAAGGGGGAAGATTTTCCTTCTAGAAAGGCAGGATGAGATCCGGAGCATCTTGTAGGCTAAGTAGAACAGATGGGAAGCATACTGCTTTGCCCTCCTCAGCAGGTTAGAGTTTGGTGGCTTGTGTATGAGATTTAGTGTGGATATGAATAAGTAATAGAGAGAAGGGAAAGAAATATTTGCTCAAAAAGGAGTTTACAAAATGGTATGCTCCACTGATAAATCAGTCTCAAAATACCTCCTCATGGAGACTCACTTTTCAGCTCCTCTGACAGCAGCTAGTGTTCCAGTTTGAAAGGCTCTCTGTGGAATTCAATCCCACTATTCCTTCCTGTCCCAGCAATGTTGCATATCCCAGTTTAGTAATACAGGGCTCTTTCTCACATAAGGAAAATAAATTAGCAATTTAGAAAGGCTGACCAGAGACAACTCATCAAAGAGAAGTCCAGAGCTGTGTGAGTGGCAGCACTATCTTATGCATTCTATGAATACTGGTGTCACCCCATGCACATCTTCCTTGGATTTTGCATTTATTTCTCCCTATATTATACACCAACATGGGTAGCAAAATATGAAAAAGAGGAGACAGCCGAGATTAGGGGCTGGAAACATTTTCACAGCAGTATCTTGTCAGCTTTCCAGCACACTCTGACTTATCGAGATCCAAACACTCACAGCTGGTGCATATTTTAATGCCAAATGACTGGCATGGCTGAAATTGGAATTCACAGTCTCTCAATGCACTGCACTAGTGCATTTAGCACATTGCTTTTGTGTGACTCTTTTAAAGTTAAGTTACATTTCAATGAGGGTATTTTTATGGAGGCACTGTGAACTTGCATGGAAGAGTGTGTGGCTTGGTGTGCCAAGTGGTTCTATGTCTGATTAAAATTAGAAATAAAACAACATGAAAAACCCTTCTAATTTACTACCCTAAAATTGTCAATTAGAGCAGTGCCAAGCAGTCTGGCAAGAGCTCCAGTTCTTCCAAAAGGCAGAAGAGCAGTGCCAACTCTGAAGCAAAGGAAAGCAGAGGAAATATTTGTCAACTCTATCCAATAACTGGTCACATAATAATTGGGCAGTAAATTCTCCAACCTGAGTTGTTTGGCTAATGGTTAGAAAAATGCCTGTTTTGGGAAATGGGGGAAATTGGGGTTTGCTTAAATGTTTTTTGGATTTGTTTTCTTTTTACTTTGGGTTATTTTTCCTTTTAATTTTGTGGGGCTTTTTTGTTTGGATTTTTTTAATGGTTTTATTTTGAAGGGGTTTTTGGTTCTTAAATCTTCTCATCAGTGCATTCTTTTTCATTGGAATTGTGATAGGTTGCTGTGTAACTCTGTGCTGAGATGAATGTTCTGCACTGCCATATTTCCTGAGCAGCTCAGTAAATAATGTTGCATTGTCTATGGAATCTGAAATAACCATCAATTTCCCACATTGACACTAGAGGAAAGATTTTGGGACAAGCTGCTTTGGCAGAGTGATAGCTGCTGTATTTCCATCCTCTGAAACTCAGTGGCCAGAACCATGAATTCTGGCCTCCCAGTAACTGAAGGGAGACTACAAGAAAGATGGAAAGGGACTATTTACAAAGCATGAAGTGATAGAGCAAGAGGGGATGTCTTCAAACTGAACAGAAAGTATATTTAGATTGGATATTAAGAAAAGAGTATTTTCCATGAGGGTGATGAAGTCCTGGCAGGGGTTTCCCAGGGAAGCTGTGGCTGTCCCATCCCTGGAAGTGTCCGAGGCCAGCTTGGACTGGGGCTCTGAGCAACCTGGGATAGTGCAAGGTATCCACAGCAGGAATGTTGGAACAAGGTGATCTTTAAGGTCCCTTCCCACCCAAACTTTTCTATGATTCCATGATTTCCCTTTTAGGAAGTGCATTTGAGGACTGTAGTAAGATCTTGCCTTGACTTTGAGCCCCTGAACATGGGCAAGAGTCCCCATGGGGTCATGCTCCATGGCCCAAGGGGTCCTGCAGCACAGCTCTGGGGACTGTTAGCTCTAGGGGGCTCCTTTGGGATCATCCTTGTAATAATATTGCTGAAAAGGGTTGTGTTGTGCAGTGCTGGGGTATTTGGAGATAGGCTCACAGATTTAGAAGGTCCCAGACACTGTCTAAATTATTCTGAAGTCATGGAGCATCTCAGATTTTGTTCATTAACATTCTTGCTAGACTATGAAATGAATTGAATCCAATTCAATTCAATGAAGCAAGATCCCAATGAGAGATACTTTTGAACTCTCCAAATCTACAAGTTTTTTTCATATGTTCCATATGTTTGCAAACAATTATCACACTTGAATAATTTGACACAGAGGGTGGCAAGAGATGAGCCAGTACTGCCATAATGCCCCATATTGTGTAGAATTTTATTTTTTTTACTTGCTATATTTGCTTTTTCTTTTTTAGTTTTTTTATTACTATTTTGTTCCCAATCCTAGATTTCAGTTTATCTTAATGCCTACAATAGGCTTTAAGAATGAACAAAACAAATTATAGTGTACGAAAAAAAAAAAAGTTGAAAATTAGTTCATGAACCATCCTAGCAAAAAAAAATGAGGGTGGTGGAGGTGGGTGGAACCACAGTATGGAAGGTAAATTATGACTCTGTCAAGAGCAGAGTTAAGTCTGGGCAGTTATTGGAGAACATGGGGAAAAGAAAATAAGCAACAGGTGGCACAGGGCACAAAGAAGAACAGGGTGAATAATCCCTGGCATTAACTTCTTTCCCTTCCTATGTACATCTGTGCCAGGAAAGAAAAAGATGTTTGAAAGAGTGACAAGGAGATATGATCAAACTCTGAAGAGTAAGTGGAAAGGAGAGACAAAGAGAAAGGACTTAAACTTGTCTCATAATAATAATTGGGATTTGTTTTGGTTTGTGGGTTTGGTTTCTTTTCAGGGAGGCTGGCCTGGAGCAGCTGGCATTTGTGCCTGGTCTGTGTCAAGGGTTCTTGTCTCATGAACTAGTGAGGTTCAAAACTGGGAGCTCAGCACAGCCTGAAGTCTGACTACTTGTAAAGAAAAACAAACCACAGTGCCATTTTTCTCTCCCTGAAGTTCAGTGCATGTGCACCTCACAGAGGTATTAAGAGGAGTTTCACTACCTTTAAAAAGCAAGATCAGACTGTGAACAGTATGTTTTATTGTTATTATCAAACATAATCCATATATGCCATAGGGAAGTGTTAGTGTATGTTACAGGTTTGGATTGGTGCCTCCCAGTGTTATGGGACAATTTCTTAAGGTGTGAAATTGTAAGAAGAAAATTACTTTGCACCCAGTAATTGTAACAAAGTTATCACAAGGAAGCCTTTGGTGCTCAAGAAAAGCTGAAGCAGCGCAAGGGCCAAATTGTTGTCCTGTTCTCCACCTGCAGCCTGCATGCTTTTTTCTTGCAAGTCCCATCCTGCATGAGTGCAGAAAGAATTATTTATGTTCAAAAGGCCAAACCCCTACCGAATAATCTGAGACAGCTGCATGTTTTGGTACCAAGTTCAGTGGGAGCAGCAAAAAGGGCATAATGGATCAATAAAAAGCTTTTGGCTTAAGCATCTGCATTTTACTCTATTTCAGATTCATGTTGCTTTCTCAAACCACCCCCCACCCCATTCCTGCATCCATTCAAAGGTAGAATATGTGCCAAATTCAGTTCTCCTATTTAATGAGTTTAACATAATTTATTACCAGTAGAGAGCAGTCTGAGATTAGAATTAATATCAGATATTGCATGAGGAAAATGCCATGGTTGAGCCATCCATACAATACATATTGCAAAATTAAGCTGATTAATTTTTATGCATACGTAATATATATTTCTAAAAGTAGCTTATTTTTGTCAACTGGATCTTTAAAGAGCAAACATTTGGAAAATTTGTATATAGCATGAAGGAAAATGTTAGAGTGTTCTTTCCAGTTTGAATTTTCAAGGTGTGACTGCTGGAGGTCACATTTATCTTTGCCTCACCTTGTTTAAAAACAGATCTGTTGTAAATAGTATTTGTGGTTCATGGTTTTCCTTAGTTTCTAAGCTTGAAACTTTCCTTGGTGAACAGTGTGTGCAGCATTATGTTGTTGCCTTCATTTCAATTTGCTTCCATTATTTTTAATGGTTTTCAAGTTACAAACATAAAGCCTGTTTTTCATCAGTAGCATCCTGCAGAGTGTTTCATTCATACTGCTGAAAGATGTAAGAAATAAGAATCATTGCCAAAATCAATAAACTGAAGTATTGACTTTCAATCCTGTCCTGTTTAGAAGACATTAATCTACATGGTAAATCATGTCATGATTGCAGCTCTTGCAGTTTTCATCATTTTCATCCCTTCTAGTTACACTGCTTTTTTGGGGGGGGGTGGGGTTTTGGTTTTGGGGGTTTTTTTTGTACTGTTAGGGTTTGTCTTCAAATCCTTTCTTGTTTCACCCTATATGTTAGTCAATGCTCTAATTTTACTGCATTATCTAGCAGACACATATTGCTGTTAAGGGTAGATCTTCATAATCTCTAACTCCTGAGTTGGGTTTTTCTGGGGACTGGAGCAGCAGTGTACCAGCCATATCCAGAGAAAGGTGTGGTGTACAGTAAGCCTCAGTGTCTGGAACTGGATCTAAAAGATTTGGATTTATTTTTATTTTTTTCTTAGGCTCCCCCTCTCTTAAGACTGGGCCTCACTTCTTTGTGTACTTTTCTTGCAGTTGCATGGATGGACATGTTGTGCCAGATGGGGAAGAGCTCTCCTGCTCTCTCCCAGGAAACGTGGGCAGGGAAGAACAGGGCTCTGCTCTATCCACGTGCTCCCTGCACAGAGCAAGCCCATGAAATAGTCTTGTCCCACAAGCCTCATACATGTTCAAAACAGAAATCAGTGCATGACTGAGAGGTTCATGTGTGGATGGGCAGGTGGTTCAGCAGGAGAAAGCATGTGGGAACAGAGCTGAATCCAGTGTCAACACCAGTGTCTGGAGAGATGAAAGAGTAGGTGTGTCCTGTGTACAGTCATTAGTGTAGGAACAAAGACCCATCCCTCTGAATGTCTAATCCAAGGCAGCTCCTTTCATCACAGCCTTTTAAGACCTCTCCAACAAAGTTCAGCTTGCTTCCAACTCCACCAGACATCAGTAAGCCCATATGGGACTACAGGAATCATTCTAGCCATAAAAACTTATGGATAACTCAACTTCATTTGCATGGAATCATTTAGTTCTTAAAGCCATGGAAGGTGTGTCTGGCCTGATGAGGAGTTCTGCACAGCTGTGTTTGCAAGTCTTGGTGGGATAAAGTGAATTTGGCATGTTTTATTCACAGACTTTGTGATGTTGATACGGTAAGGGAACAATCCCAAATGAGAACTTGCTTCGTGCTCTGGTTGTCTGTAGAACCCCAGTGCATCTGTTCAAGGAACAGCATAGATTAGATATGTGTTGAATTGTATTATTCATTCACTTTTGTAGGCTTCTAGGAAACCCACTGAATTTCAAGGGGGTAATGAAGAGAAGTTCTAAAGGAGTTATAATGAAAAGAGAACACAAAAGTTAAGGGAACTAACCCAGCTTTTGTTTCAGGTTGGATCAGAATCCCTCATTTATCCCCACCATCATTTTTTTACTTTATTGCTGCATACCAAGGATGTACAGTGCTTTTTTTTTGTCTGTGTTAAATTGAAACAAACTTGAGGTGGCAAGACCTTTTTGTCTTACTGCCAAAAGTACTGGTGGGGCAAAGATACACTAAAAATTTTATACATTTTGACTGTGTCCATAATCTTCCACTACTGTGCTTATTAACCTTTACTCAGAAACTGGTTTCATTGCAGTTCCATTTTTTTTTTTCCCAGAATGTGCTTGCTATGCCATCTTTTAAAATTTATGCAGAGATTAAATAATCACCAACCATTTGACTCCAGAATTCTTGCTTATATATATATTAGTACTTTTTCCTATTTGAATGATATAAATAGCCAAGGCAGAGACCCAGCTTGCAAGAGCCTATCTGGGTCTTTATCACTGAACAGAAGCTGTCACTTCATGGGTGTGGTTCACTTGTTTCTTTCATGTATTTCTTGCTCTAGCATCAGCCAAGCCTCATCCCATGAGAACTTGTGGTTGCTGTTTTTCTCAGTGCTTCCTTATCTCAGGTTCCAGGGTTGGCTTTTTTTAGCTCTCTTGTTGTGTTGCAGTCTCTCCACAGACTCCCTGAAATACAGTGCAATAGGGCAGTTGACAGGCATTGTTTGACTCGGATACGTTTTACCTCTCTGGTTTTGTGCAGGAATTGGTAATTAAAGATGAGAGGCTTGCTGCTGCAGCATAATGTAGGAATACTTTGGAATCAGAAGGCAAGCATCACAGCACTCAAGAGGAAATGAAAGTTCAATAATGTTCACATTATTAATCATTTGCATTGTTTATTTCTGTGACAAAAACAATCTGTATTTCTACAGCTCTGCATGAATATTTGCATTAAATAAATCAGTGGGTTCTTTAGCAGTTTCCTCTTAATGGCACTGTTAGGAAATCCTGTACAGGAATCTCATTTGAGGAAAAAATACTTATATCTAAATTCTCCAGCAATAAAATAGGAATATCCATTTGAAAAAATTTTGCCTAAATGTTATGTGTAATCTGTAGAAAATAAATTCTTGGAGATGGAGATTGCCTTTTATTCTGTACTGGTAAGGTACCTAGAACAATAGTGTCATTGTGAGTGACTGTAGTTGAATAGGTATTGAAAACAAGTCTTTCAACAGCCACCGTACTCAAAATGTGTTTTGAGACATGATATATAACAGCTCTATTGCAAGTCTGTAGTTGGTAAACAATATAAAAATAAAAAATATGACACTTCTCTTGCCTCTCCTATGCCCACATAGTCAAAGAAAACATAAAACCCTAAACCTAGGGAAAACAACATTACAAAATATTCTGCTAACAAGAAATAGTGTATAGTAACTTGGCTTTATCCTTGTGTATGCACATCTTAATGCAACCCTCAGTAAAGGCTGAATGTGATACTTCCTCTCTTGCAAAGCAACACTGAAGTGTGTTTAGCATAGTTTTATTTTAAATATGGAATATAAATAGTGCTTGTAAACCCAAGGGTGATTGCAAAAGTTGCTCTTCAGAGGGCTGGGCAAAAGAAACAGTTCAGGGGATGGGGAATGGACCTGGATCTCCATCCCCTGCTCAGGGATGTGCCTGTGGCTCCTGTGCTGCCTGTGCCCATTTGGCATCAGCATCTGCTTTGCAGGTCTCTAGCATGCAACAGGGAGGAAAGCAGAGAAAGGAGGAGGAGCCCGTTGAGGTTTCTGCCACGGTGAAAGGTCCTTTCCCCTTTCTATCCACCTGAATGGTGTGAGCAGCAACACTGGCTACCCTGAGAGATTGTCAGGGCCAAGCAGAAGCACAGCTGCTCCAAGCAGCTTGCTCTTCTGGCAGGATGGAGAAAATCCAGGAAGGAACACATGCTGGATTTATTGTAGCAGTTCCCCCACTTTCTTTCTCTGATATCTGTCCTTGTCAGTGATGGCCAACCCCTTTCACAGGCAATTGGCCTCAAGGGGACTGCTTGTCTCTGGGGAGTTGCATCTGTTTCCTTCACCTCTCTCCAACTCATACTCATCTGTTTGCATGCCAATCAGTTTTTCCTCTTTGTGGGATATTATCTTTAAGGACTGCCCTTTTGTTTATGGCCCTTCCCCCTTCCTCTGGCCATACAGCCTTCCCCACATGCATACTTTCTCTTTCCTTCCTAAGGAGTTTCCCTAAACAATGAATAGAAACAGGAAGCCACTTACAGCTTCTTTTCCCTTCCCTTTCACTGAAAAGCATTAGGGCTTTTTACACAGTGACCTTGAAGTAGCCTTTCCTTCCCAGCTCAAACTGGTAGTAGTGATTGATGTACCTTTTGGGGGCGGGGGGAGGGGGGGGGGGGGGACAAAGGCAAAGAGGAAGTGAAATAATAAAATGAAATAAAATAAAGAGAATCTGCCCAGACTGAGGAATTCAGAGATGAAAAGAAAGAAAGAAAAAAAAATTCAACCCAAAAAAGCAAGGAACCCAGTTCACCTGTATAGGCTTGAATGTCTCTGAATAGCTACCCCATGGAGGTGTGATTGCTCTGTATTATGCTCTGTAGGTCAGAGTCACTGGGTGACTGAGAGCTTGCAGTCAGATGCCTGGGGCTTCCTCTTCCCACAAAAGCAGTAGGAAAAGAAACAAGGATTTTTTATGAAACCAGAAAATTACAGTTTTTTCTACAGGCTTATCTTAAAATGTTACTCCTATCAGCATCAATGGAAGAGGCTTGAGTAAATTATGGCCATTTTCAGGAGTGCACACTTATCCAAAGGTGTTCAGCTTCACTTTTTCCTTGAGTTCCTGCTGACAAAACTGCACTGTGTAATGGCTGAGTGTCAATCACCAGCAGACACTGTCGTGCTCAGTGGAAAGTACTGAGCAGCCTGAGAGGGGCTGCTTAAAACATGAGCAGCCTCCAGAAATAACCATTGTGTCTTGCTCATTCTGGTTTTGTCTTCACTTTTCTACTTTATTTACTTATTAATTTTACCCTCTAAGCTGCAGTATTTTAAAACACCTTTAATAAAATACCTGATTAAAGGTTTTTGGTAATAGGCACATTATAGAGTTTCAGAGCATGTGAAGTATCAGCATAAAATTCAAGTAGTTCACTGTGTCTTTGAAACACTAGAAAATTATTTCCCTCAAACAGGTGAGGAAAATGCTGACTAAATGACTTGCCAAAGTCTTCCAGTGTGTCCAGCTAACTGTCTCCTGAGTTTTGGCTCATAATGAGTTAATCACCTTGGTATAAATATCTATTTAATAGAGCATTTTCCATTTCCTGCAATGTTATTTGAATTTTTCTGCTCTCATTGAGTTGTGCTCACTTATTCTCTTTTTTCCCAGTCTTAGAAAAGGGGGCTATACTAGGTTTGGCTGATAGTTTGATGGCTCCCATCTCCTTTCATGCAAACAGGTGCATTCTGGAAGCAAGCAAAGAAGGAATGGTCCTTTTTGTTCCCAAAACCAGAGATAGAAAATCAACTGCCACAATCATGTTTGCAAGTGAAATTAACTTCTTGCTTGTCTTTGCTGTTCTTGACCTGACACCATACTGGTTTTATTAATTTACTCTGGATTCTTAACTTGTCTGCTGTTAAGTCCCAGCTCATCCACAGATGAGCTGTGGCTGACCCTGTTAAGCTCCTGCTGGACATGGCTGTCTGCAAATCTCAGAGCAGAACTCTGGATTTAAAAACGGGCAAGATGAGAGCTCTGATTATCTCCTTGCACTCAAATACAATCTGGTCTGTTCACATGCCTGTTACAGTGTGAGGATTTTATTTCGATTACTGGAACTGGCTTCTTTTGAAATACAAGGAACATTTATGTTTGCCATGAGACACCTTCTCTTTCTACTAAGAATTTTTGAAGCCTGCTTCATTACGTGAGCTCCATGGAGAACCCTTTGGAGAACAACTATGTGCTATCTAAGGTATCATGATAAATGCTGGATACAGTAACTCCTAAGTTACAAAAACCATGAATTCTGCTTTTTTTGATGCCTTGTATTCCTTGCAACTTAACATCCAGATGGATTTCCTCATTGTCACTGCACATTAACTTCAAACTCATAAGGATTTTTCCATTAACTTAACTCTTTCTGGGTCAGTTCAGCAGGTAGTTCCCTCCTGCAGCTTACTCCATTCCACTAGAGGTGTTCATCACTCCCATTAGTTCAGATTCTTTATGTAGGATCCAAACCAAACAATGCTCTTCCTATTCTTGTGAATGTACTCTCATGGAGATTCTTTTCCAAAACCAGTGGTAAGCAGAACTCTCAGCATTTTGCAGAAATTAATGAATTTGTCTTCCTAATGTCCCCCAGAGGCAAGAAAGTTTTTCACAATAACAAAAAACAAAAAAAAAAAAAAAACCCCAAAAAACCAAAAAAAAAACAAAAAAAAGAAAAAAGGAAGCTGGGAACCCAGTGAGATTAATGGATTTGCTGAAGCTTACATTAGAGGCAGTGGCTTAGAGGTGGCAAGATCTGACTTAGCTCACAGACTTTTCCTCACATAAGAAGTCATCTTGCCAGGAAAAGCTGCTATTTCTGTTCTTAGGAGTAAATTTGCTATTTAACCTGGAACAGAGCCCACGTGGCTTCTTATAGAAGAAAATAAGAAACTATCAATTCCCAAAGAAATAGATAATTGAAGGCAATAGCAGATACAGAACACAGAAAACAAGAGGAGGTATCTTTATATTTACAGATGTCCAGGAGAGAAGATGGAGAGTGGGGAGGTCCCAATCCATGCATTCCTCTTGCAAGGAGACTCAAATTGATGAATAAAAGTTCAGGTCCCCAGGCAGTATGAAGAGCTGTATATATAGAAGTTACTGATCTACTGGTTTCTTTTGCAGACTTGGATGTGTTGGACCAAGCATTGTGAGTAGATGTAATATGTTCACCAGAATATTTTTTTCTTGATATGGAGGATAAGGATGAATTTTGCTATTTTCTGTGTACCTTTGCATCACTGGAACCAGGTATGCTGGAAAGATTTCTCATGTTATTCCCAGGTCAATGTGCAAGTAAATCAGAAAAGATTCTTCAAGTAATAGAGAAGCAGAGTCTTTATTAGTCATCCATGACTGAGCATGTTTTACTTTTGCAGATTTGAAGGGTTTTTTAATAGAAAGGACCTCTTGTTTTATCAGTTCTCAGCTACTACTGTGTTGAATAGTTTTATACCCCTTCTAGAAAAGGAATCTGTGGTTCAAACTTAGCTCTGGCTATAATCTGTTTTGACCTGCCAGCACATATTGTGACCCTTCTTAATTACACAACATTTTTTCTTTTAGAGAGCTGAGGAAGCTTAGGAACACCACTGCTTTCCATGAAGACAGGATTAGACCCAAGTGATGCCATCTACTTTGTGGTGATTTTTAAATGACCTTTTCAAATTCCTCCAATTAATTAAATTTATTTCAACTTATGCTGTATCACTGATTGAAGGGAAGAACTTTACTTTTGCCTTGAAGGTGGAATATGTACTGAATAGTCTTTGCTGAAAGCTTTAATCAAAGCTGGATCCGATTGCCTTTCTTCTGTGCTGCCAGAATCTTGTGGGTTTATTTTTTTTATTTATTTTAACCTTCCAAATTATCTCCTTTTCTTTTAACTTTTTGCTGTTCTCTTTCTGGCGCAAATACTGGAAATTCTTGGTGCAGGTTTCTATACCATGCACTGGGTCATCTTTGCAAAGACATAAATCTGTCAAGCAAATTAAAGACCACACTGAATTAAAATATAGAATTTATAAATTAGTTGCATGATATTTATTTCTTCTTTGGCATTTGAACAAATGTGAAGAAGTAAAATTTCTCTATGCTTGGACTATAAAATAAATGGCATTTGCTCTCTAGACTCTACAAGTGGCTGCTCTACCAATACCAATGTTTTCCTGCCAGATGCAGCATACTTAAATCGACTATGTTTTTTACAGTAGTAAATATCAAGTCTATTAGCTTTCCTGAAATGTAGATGTGGAGATAGGTATCCTTATTTGAGGCTGCCATTAAGTTTCCCTGGTTTGTTCATCTCGTTGAGATTTATCAGGAGCAAACGAGGGCTGTGTTCAGAAGCAATTGCTTTATTTCCTGTGCCAGAGGCAGATTCTTTGATGCTAGATGAGGTGACTTATGGTGTTGTTTCTGTCATCATCCCACACAGCTTTGCATGAGCAACTCCTGCAATATTAATCTCCTTTGGAGCTCTTTCGACATTTAGGTTTCAGGTAGGTTTTATGCAAAATAAAATCTTCCTCCATTTATGTAATTCCTGTACTGCTTTCTTATGCCAGGGATGCAAATCATCATCACACCCTACAGTCTCCACATTCTCCAAATTTACTTATTCTTCTACTAATTTTTTTCCTCAAATTTTTTGTAATATTTTTCTTGAGAGTTTTGCTTAGCTTAGTCAATTTGCCTACTTTGTTCCAGCCTGTTTTAGTATCAACCTGATCCATATGGAGCTTTCCTTTACTAGCTGTGCTGTCCAGTACAATTAATTTCTCAGCCACAGCTCACCCTCTTTTCCACTGAGATTTTAGATTTTTTTTTCATCAAGTCTATCTTGCAATGAGGTTCTAGTGTACTTTGTCTCCTTGTGCCTATATCCTACCGTTACTTCCTCTAAAAAAGACACAAACAAACTGTATTGTGGTTCTTGTGTTAGACTAACAAGCAGGAAAAAAAGCAAATATTAACTTTCATTTTATATTTCCCTTCAGTTTTACCTCCATGACGTTTCTTTCTCTTTGAAGTTCATTTTTCACCTGCGTTGTTCAGTATCTTAGTTTTTACAAACGTGTCTCATGACAGGAATGAAAAATGTGTTTTCTGAGCAAGGCCACAGCTGAAACCAGCTGTGCAGACACCGCTTGAACCGCTGAACACGCCGGAGCGTGTTCCTGTTCCTGGCCCTGTTCCTGGCCCTGTTCCTGGCCCTGTTCCTGGCCCTGCTCCTGGCCCTGTTCCTGGCCCTGCTCCTGGCCCTGCTCCTGCTCCTGCTCCTGCTCCTGCTCCTGCTCCTGCTCCTGGCCCTGTTCCTGGCCCTGTCCCTCTCCCTGTTCCTGGCCCCGCTCCTGGCCCTGTTCCTCTCCCTGTTCCTGCTCCTGTTCCTCTCCCTGTTCCTGGCCCTGTTCCTGGCCCTGTTCCTGGCCCTGTTCCTCTCCCTGTTCCTCTCCCTGTTCCTCTCCCTGTTCCTCTCCCTGTTCCTCTCCCTGTTCCTGCTCCTGTTCCTCTCCCTGTTCCTCTCCCTGTTCCTCTCCCTGTTCCTGGCCCTGTGCCCGTCCCTCTGGAGGGCTGTGCGGAGCTGGCCGAGGTGCTGAACCGGGGAAGGGCAGCCCGGGAAAGGGGCTACTGGCACTTCAAATCGAGTCGTCTTTCTCTTTATGCAGAAAAAAGAACAGGTGATGTATTAGATACTTGAAAAACTTTCTCGCAGCTGGTTTTCAGAGTTAGTGAAATGACAGGTATTTTGTTTGTTTGTTTGTTTCCAAAAGGATAAATCTTCAAACCTTTCTAAGCACATAAGGTTAGTGAGAGCATGGAGTACATTAATTGTCTGTGAAGTTTATCTGATCGGTTTCTTTCAGGAAACATTTATAATATATTTGGTGCCTTATGTTTTGGTTTTTTTCCCAAATATTAGGAGAATATTGTGCTAATCTAGATCTATCTGTAGAAAACAGAAACCTAATAGAGAATATTAAGGTGAATCTTCTCTTACTCTGCAAAGCAGCCTTTCCATCACACCTAAATGCCTAAGGCCACAAAATAATTCCATAGTACTTTGGAACAAGGATTTAGTATCCTAAAGTCTGTAGAATATTCAGAAATATGTTGGTCCATCATTCATCTATGTGCTGTATAGCTGGACTTTTCAATCCAAGAAGTTAAAAACCAGCTTGCCAACATTCCATTTAGACATCTCTCAGCCAAGCTGAGAGGTGTCTATTGCACTGGTTTTGCATAGTGCTGTGATGGTGACAGAAGGGTGATGCAATGATCTGCTTGTCAAGCAGTGGTGCCAGTGGAGTTGGAACACTTCTATTTCACCCCCACCTTGGGTAATGTTCCCCAATTACTTTAAAATACACCACCTGTGACCACAGTGCATCAGTAGCAAAATGGGAAATAAGAGCCTGTCTCTGAGATTCTTCTGCTGTACTAATTGCATTTTCACTTCATAATAAAGAATGTGCATGAGGGAGCTGTAATTTTCCCAGTCCAGCCAACAATTTTTTATTCTTGATGAGTGTATTTATTCAGCTATGATTCTGTCCTGAGCTTTTGTAATTTTATTTATTGCTATGCTTATTTGTAAAAATAAGAAAATCAATAGAGTATTGGGGCAAGGGAGGGAAAGGAAGAGAAAAAAAATTACCCAGAGACACTACAATAAATTTGTTGCAGGATAAAAAACTCCAGAGACAAAAAGTAGATAAATGCCTGCTGATAAAGACTGAAGGCAAAATCTGAATCACTCATTGATTCATCATGTCTTTTCTTCAGCTTTTTTAGAGCCAAACAAATAAGATAAAGGAAAAAGATAATCCCAGTAGCCTAATGAGAGTTTTACAGTCACCATAAAGACCTATCTTCTGAGGACTGAATAGAGAGATGTGCTCTATAGATTTGTATTTAATAATGAGCTAGAGGGTGTTGTGGACTCATCTGGGAATTCGAGTAGCTTAGCTGTCTTTTGAAGTATCATCAGTTGTAGCATGAGCTAACTTCACCTTCTTAGTTTGTTTTGGGGTTTATGACTTTTAAGCCTTATTTTTTTAGAAATTAGGTGATGAAATAGAATTCCCCTTCTATCCCACTTCTATTAGCTGGTTTTATGGATTATTTTAATGAAACAGAATAGAAAATCAGCAAACTCTATGAGACATGATTAGAAGTTTAATGGAAGTACATTGTGAAGAAGACATTATGATTATCCTACTTAAAACAGGATCTGGATTCTGGGTTTCAGTGAAACATTTTCCAGAAAGAAGAGTCATGTGAATGCCCCATTGCTCAATGAGGCCATTTTAGTTAAAGACTCTGATTGTTGAAGATGAAAAATCCACAGGAAGCCAGTTGACTTTCAGCTCTGCTAGACAAACAGTTACAGCACTCTTTGGGAAGGTTGCATGTGTGTGTTATTTTTGTTTGTTGTATTAAGAAAAGCGCTTATATTTTTTTCACTTTTTGAGACTAAATTGTTATTAAGGGAGTCATAGTTTTCAAGAAGGTCAAAAGTCAATATCCATGCACGCAGCTTTCAATTCCATTTCACTAAGCAGACATGTGGTCGTCAACATAGAAGACAATCCTTGCGGCCTGCAGAGAGCCAAAGTAAAGAGGAAAGGATGGGCTCCAACATGTATAATTACTGTGGAAACTAGCAGGGTTCTGTTGGTGTTTATTGTTTGCATTGGACTACTGCCAAGTTATGGTTGCTTCTTGTGAACATAACCAAAACTGAAACTTTTCCCTGGCTGATTCAGAAGTGGGACTTCCCAAGATGCAAAAGGTTGAGGATGCTTGACTGAAGTTCACACTGAAGACCTTTTAAACTTTTCCTTAGCTATTCTATTGCTGTTCTGCTGGTTTCACTCCATTGCAGTGCAGATTTTATCCCAAGTCCTCACAAAGTATCTTTCAGGTGCTTGAAATGTTTTAATGGACACTGCTAAGCAACAACAGTAAGCAGAAATGTCATCAGATGCTGCTGTGCTGGCTGTACTGTGAACTGCTGTCTCCCCTGAGGCCTTGGCCCAAGGGACTGTGAGAGGAAGGCATATCAGTTTCTCTAGAAAGGTTACTGTTTTGCATAGAATAGTTAATAACATTGAGCAAACCTCTTGGTCTCCTGTGGATTTCCTTTTTTTCTTTATTCTTAACATATTCTTTTTCTCATTATCTGTGCTTGGCTTTTATGTAATAAACTGTTACTAGATTAGGGACTGGATCTAAAAAGACTGCTTATTTTCCTTGCCTATGCACCCTGATTCTACAGCTGAACCAAAGCTCTTACTCTCCACTAGATTTAAATTGGATTTTTATTCAACAGCCAAATAATTTAGAGGGTTTCTCTAATCTCTGCTACTCTGGTTCATTAAGTGCAAAAGAATTGTCACTTCCACTCACCCTCATTGAAAAAACAGCTTTTAGTAACTTTGCATATAGCTTGAAGGCTGCTTTTGTTCACCAAAATTAGTTTATGTTTAGCCTATATTAGTTATTCCCCTAGATACTGTGTCCCAGGCAGCTCAGTATTCAAGCGTCCTTGCAAATACAGAAGAATAACACCAAAGACTTGCTACAAAGACCTCATTGTAAAACTAAAAGGATTTCCTGTGAATAAGAGCTACACATGGACTTAACGCTGCTGGGAGCAAGAACATACAAGGAGAAACTAACTGCATAGTGAAGCCAAGACATTACTGTTTTTTAATGATTTCTTTGTAGATAGAGAGAAGAGGTCTTTTCCCAAGGAGCTCATGATAATACAGCGTAGCCAAGAACACAAAGGAGAATGTTGTATAGAAGGAAGAAAGGGAGCCTTGAAGGAAGAGAGGAAGCTCTGAGCCTTCTCCATCCTTCTGTTCTTTTCTACTCATTTAGATGAGGTGTGAATGTAACTGATAGGCAATGCACGCTGCCTCTGCTGCAGACAGGGATTTCAATGGGGTATAATGATTTCTCAGTCCTACATTATGGTGTCAGTTCAAAGGGGTAGCAGACCACACCTTAAAGGGACATCATTCTCAAGGCATATGCCATAGGACTGCTTGCTACAGCACATAATGAATCCCTGTAAGGAACCTCTAGTAATTATTGCCAGAACTGCATGGAAGGTGGTGTGTAATCTACACAAACTTCATCTTTAGATACAAAGAAGTGATCATGATATAGGAAAACAGTAGAAACTCAGGGTGTTGATTTTGTTGGGCCAAACTTACAAATGTATTAAAAAAACCAACAAAATAAAGTGATTAATCTAAAGCATTTTGTCCTCGAAAGTGTTCTCCTACCTTGGATAGCTTTAAAAAACCCCACATTTGTATTAGGAGTGAACTTCATTGTTACCATGTATCAGTGCAAGGTAAGAGTAACTTCAGCCTGAAAATACATAAGGAATGAGATTTAGGAGTCAGTCTTTCTCATATTGAATATTAATATATTCATGCAATTTGAGAAATAATTAATATTGGGCTCAATGCATCTCAGATGGTAGAGAAAGGCAAGGAGAGGATGGAAATGCTCTTTCTGTAGTGTTTTAAACATAAGGGTTGTATGATCTGTGTGATCTGCACTGAGTTTATTTTCTCAGTTGCATGGCTAAGGTTGGCTAAGGGATGGTTTCCCTTGAGATGGTTCCCAGAGAGACTCTGGGAATAGTCTTTTGGTCTTGGTGTATGACAGAATCAGATATTCATTTTGCTGAATACAGACACAGAGGAGTGGGCTTTTTTGTGCAACCCTCACCTTTTCTCTTTGCAACAAAATGTAACTGGTTTTGCTGCAGACCAAATATCTCACCTTGTATCCTATCTCTGACTACAAGCAGTGGGGGATGATTAGGAGGAGAACAACTGTTCCACTCTCATTTTGATCAGTGTTCAGCTCAGAAGCTCCACAAAAGAGGACAGTGTCTGCTAAACTGGATTTTGATCACATCTCCTTTGCTGTTCCACATGATCCTCACCTCAGTTTTGTCTCTAGGACGTGTTTAGTTGGAGGTAACCCTAGATGTGGCATTAGAGCATTTCTGCAGTACACAAAAGACAATTTTGTGTCTGTGAAAGGTATTCATTCTGGGCTGTACTTCACCAGTCGGTGCAGTGGTATTTAGAAAGGAAAAGAAGCTCTGAGGATGCTCTGTCAGCTTAAGGGTGGGACTGTCAGGCTATTTCATGCCTTTTGGTTCTTTTCTGTTTTATCTAATGACACCATGCTCATGTTTGCCCTTCCCTAAAGCTTTAGTGATGAATCTTGTAGCTGTTGGACCAATGTGATTACATGCTGAACCACACTGATCTAATCTTGCTCTTTCTCTTTCCTTGACCTTTCCACCTCTTTCCTCCATGCATTCAGCCTCTCATCTTTATAAGGAAAACCAAAAGCTGCTCATACTCTAATCATGGTGACCTTAGAGTCTTAGTTGGTGAGAAGCTACCTCATTTTGCATTCTAAGCCATAATTAGTGTCAGTCAATGTCAATGGCATGAGAAACAGCTACAAGCAGGAAAGGTCAGAGTCTGGCTGTTCCTGCAGCCGAGTGCACAACGGGATAGGTGGGTGTCCACTAACAGAAATTTGTGTCTATGAGTAATCTCACAGGATGCTCAACTTCACCATGTAGTTGCCAGGTACAATTTCAGCTCATAGTTTTTTTCACGTTACAGTATTAGTTTTGATAACCATGCAGAGACAGATGGCATTTTGTCGGCTTTCCAAAGCAGAGGAATAATTTGCCGAGCTGTGTAATGAGAAGCCAAGTAAGTTGAAGATGAGGTAAAACCAAAGCATCTGTCGGTCCTTGTGTGCCAGCTTTTAGATGCCGCATACAAACTAATATTTCCACACAAAAAAAAAGTAGTGACTGTTACAGATTTGTGTAAAAAAGGTGGCATTTGATAACAATGCCACAACAGATGTCGTTGAGTCCATGCTTGATTTTTACTACTGCTCTGTGCATTTTTGGAAGAGATACTTGCTCTGCACAGCTTGTATGGAGTGTGTTCATTATAAAATTTTATTTTTCAGGAAACAATGAGATGGAAATTTTGTAGCTAATCTGATATTGTCCTTCTTTATCATGCTTCCTTAGTGGTTAGGGAGGAAGAGTTTATTCTTGTTTGATTCCTTTCCAATCTCTTTTATGTGAGAGAAGTGCATATACCTATATACTGTATATAATATAAAAACCTTAAAAGAGAGCTCTCTATTAAAATACAATGAAAAATTTGAGGTTACTTGCGTTATCTAATATTACATTTTTCAGCATGTGTCATGGAAAATGTGTAATTATATCTTCCCTATTCAAAGAAATCCTTCTCTTCACCTTAATCCTATTCTTTCTCATCTTCTTTGATGAGGCAGAACAATGTTTCAGAAGTTCCCCTTTAAGAGCAGAGCTTGTAAAAAGAAACCCATGGAATACTGAAGCCTACTTGACTCAATTGCCTTGGTAATAGTCGTGGCAACTTAATAAAAGCAGCTTCTATCTAGGTCAAAATTATTTAAGGCTTGCATACTTCACCTAAAATATATATGTTTTTGCTAAATACCTGATGTGTTGTGGTATCCTCTGCACAGTCTGCATTGTGTGTTGGGAGTCTGAGGGGCCCAGTGGGATTGAATGAAGGGGAGCAAGCAATCCTCAAAGGTGTGAACCTGACAAGGGCTAAACATTTATGTCCAAGCCTTTTTCAGAAGCAGAAACAGCAGGTCCGTGGGTCAGTGTGAGGAAGGCTGAGAAGGGAGAAACAGCCCTTGGGAAGAGAGAAGAGAAGGGAAGGCAGCTCCCCCAGGAGTGTGGCTGAGTGTAAACTTCAAAGGGATCCAAAGCTAAAAAGCTGCTTATTTTTATTGTGCTTCTGCTGGATTTTGTTTCTTGGTTGAGAATAGTAGTGCAAATGTTGCTTTGCTGGGTGCAGGGGTGGGGAGGAGGGAACACAGGTGTGGCTTTGTGTTCAGCTGGATGTCTTGCTCCCAGGGAGCTGCACTTTGGCTCCTGCCAAAGCCTATTAGTAGGAGTAACCACAGCCAAGAGCTAGAAATCCAGTCTGTGGCAAAAATGGCAAGAGGTGAACTTGATAGGAGTTGAATCTCAGGTATAACATGTTGATTATACAAAAATAGAGCACTGGTTGATTGATTCTTTTTTGCTACCTGGAGCCCTGAAGCAAAGAAGAGTATAACTGAAATTATAAAGTGCTTTCACCATGGGTTAGCAGATGCTCTCAGCCAAGGGAGTACTATTAGGCCTTGCCAATTCTTCAAAATCCTTTCCTCTGCCAACCAGCATTACCTCTGCCTTAGCCACACTGAAGTCTCACTTCCAGTTTTTATCCAGTACCAGATTTTTGCCAATTATTGTAAGACCTTTTATTTTGCAGTAGATTAAATTCACTGACTTTCTCTCTATTTCATAGCATTCAAAGGGTGTTTACAACACAGAGTTAGAGGCTGAAATTGCTATATTATGTGCAATTATAATAGATTTTAAATTAATTATCCTAATGGAGATCTGCTATTTTCAAAATGTCGCTGTCTCTTTCATTGTATTTGTTTCCTTATGAGTGTGAAACATTATCCAAAATCTGGGGTATTAAACCCATACCCTTTTAAGGTTAATTCAGTAACAAATATTAGTACATAGAAAGTGGGCAAGAATGGGCTAAATACACTTGTGCTATGTGAAAAGCGAAAAACAGCATAATATTTTATTTCTGCACCTGTACAGGAAAATCAGGCTCATTCAATATTCTTTATTGTGCTTGAATGTTCATTTGTTCAATACCATCTGCAAGAGCTTTGCTTCCTCCCAGATATTCCACATAAAACCCTTCATTTGATAAAATTAATGCTGATAATATCTTTGGATCTTATCCTTGGAGACAGTTTGGGTTTCTTTGTATGAAATAGTTTAAAATGTCTGTTAAAGGCTAGAAATCCCAACAGCTTAGAATATTTGTGTCTTTGCAATGTGAAAACCAAAGTGAAATGGAAAGATGAGTAGAGGTTTTCATGGAGATCTGCAGGAAGAAATGGTGCTGTGTGTTGGGACACAGCACACCTGGGTTCTACTCCCAGTCTGTCCAAGGACTTCTTGCAGAATGTTCAACCTTCTTTTCTGTTTTATCTCCACATGTTGTGTGAGTCTGTGTACATTTAATTGGGAAGGGGTTTATCTTTTTCTTTATGGCACAATGAGAGGCTTAAAAGCCACTGAAGGTTCTGAAATAGTTGGATCCAACAGGAAAGACCATGACAGCACAATAGCAAAGTTCACTATAACCTCTGTCTTTCAGGAATTATCAACATTGCAAGTTACTTTTATACATAAATAACTAAAGGCATAAATAACTAAATAACATAAGTGCAAAGACAGCCAAGTTAACTTCTCATGCTGAAAATAAGTGGTAATAATTGGACTCTTGAATACAAAAATTGTAATAAATGAAAATACAGATTTAAATTTTGCAAATTTAATTGGTATAGGAATATATTTAGTAGATAAGAAGATGAGCACCAAATATCATACTTCAAACATCAAATCATTAAAGATAATCCAAGAAGCTAATGCATTTTTTCAGCATCACTTTCTTGAAGTATTGTTTTGCTTTAATGCTGAGCATAATGGATGACTATGATTGTAGTATATCATTTGTTAGAATAACATTCTGCTGAGCCACTTGTACAGTGTCAGCTTGAAGTAGATTTAATCCTTTTTCTTAAACTATGTGTTATTCCTCTGCATGTTCTCTGTGCTGTGTTTTCCACTGACCCTTGTTTGCTAATGATACTTTTTATTAGTGCCAGTTAGAATAAATTGGTCTGGTAGGTTTACAGCAAAGATGTTAATAATGTTTTCAACCTCAGTGCAATGAACATCACACAAATAATTCAACACTCTTCAAAGTGCAGGGGCACATCAATGCATGCAGGTTTTGTAATTTGTGTGACTGGCACAATATTTTATAAACATACTATTCACAAAACATTTTGGCACCCAGGATGCATTATTTCTTCATTCAGGTGATAAATTTCACTTAGAGGAACATCTTTTGTACCATGGACTAATTAAGAAAAAACAAACAGCAAATAACCCAAATATGATGGAATGAACTCCAGTGGTCTTCTTTTTGCTTCAACAGGTGACTAAGGCAAACACTGACACAAGGAAAGAGAGTCAAATCTGATGCTCTCTGTTCACTTATTCATGAAGCTCAGCAGTAATATGAGAGTGAGGACTGGGTCCACATCTTGCATCACTCTACTGAACACAGCAAAGTTCTTGTGTGTTGATATAAATCCATGTATAGCATAAAAATTCTGCTCATATCTGGTTTTCTCTTCCCAGGAGGCTAAACTTCTTTTATGGGCACTATGGGAGGTGCCATTGCACCTGACAGCTAATCAGTTCATGGTCTGAAGGACCAGAAGAAAACATAGCCTATTTCAAAGCACTGGACCTAGTTGTCAGCTCTTGCAAATTGGCATTAGCTGAGCTGGGATTTGGTTTGTTTTTGTTTTTTTTTTCCCCAGTGATATCTGATCTATAGGTTGCAGTTCTACTGTTTAGAAATGTTTCCATTACCATTTTTTCCAGTCTGTTGTGTAGTTCACAGCTCTCAGATGAAATGTATTTAGCTGGGAAGTGGAGACATTCTGCCATCTCCTCTCCCCCCTATGTATCTCATTCTGGGGGTTGTGCTCAGTGTACTCTCTGGCTCACCATTCTTTCTGTGATTCATCTCCCCTCCTGGTAGGACCATGATCTCCCAAACACAGAGGATACTTTTCAGATTTTCAGAGTTATTTTAGGCCTAAGAATTGTACAGGTGTGTACTTTGTGTTCATGACCCAGAAACACATCCTTGTGGTGGGAAGGGCCAGGAGCAATGGCCTGGATTGCACTAGGCAGAGCAATGCCAGCAGCTCCAGGGAGATGATCTTCCCACCTTCTCAGCCCTGGTGAGGCCACACCTGGAGTGCTGAGTCCAGCTCTGGCCTCCCCTCTACAAGACACACTGGAGAGAGGCCAGCAAAGGACCATGAAGATGATTAAGGGATTGGAGCATTTGTCATAGGAGGGGGGCCAGAAGAGCTGGTAATGCATCTTGGAGAAGAAGATCAGGAGGAGCTTACCAGTCTGTGAGAATACCGGAGGGTGGACTAAGGAAGCCAGAGGCAGATTGTTCTCAGTGATGCCCAGTGACAGGTCAAGAGGCAATGGGCACAAACAGAAACACAGGATATTTCATTTTAACATAAGCAAAACCTTTTTTTTATTGTGGGGGTGGTCAGACACACAGAACAGATTGCTCAGAGAGTCTGCGGTCTCCATCCTTAGAGATTCTTAAAATCCAACTGGACTCAGTCTGCTGTAGCTTATCCCACTCTGAACAGTGGATGGGACTGGCTCATCTCCCGAGGTGTCTTCCCACTTCAGGTGTCCTGTGATGAGACCTCAGACCTTGCTACTTTTAGCTTGTTGCAAATGCAGTACTGGATCTCTGGCATCTCTCTGCTCTCTTGCCCATCTGCTAGAGTGGCGTTGTGCCCACTCAGAAGGTGCTATGCCAGTTTCAACAAGGCACAGGTGCCAACCAAACATAGATTTAGAAAGATACCCTGCATAAGATCCTCCTGGTAGTAAGTAATGCCAAATTAGGCCCACATGCTTCATTACGAGGGATCACATCTGTTGAGGCTTGTGGGCATTGTACCATCAATTACAGCCTTTATCCTCTCATTCTCTTTCCTGAAAGCTTTAGTGAATAGAAAGCAAAATTTATGAGCCAATCAAGTGCCTTGAGAAAATGCGAGCTTTTCCCTAGTGATCTCTGTCTTGAAATCTCAAAATTCAAGCTGCTAGTGTTTATTTCCCTCTGTTAGACATAATTCAGTATACACTAGATTTGCTTGTGGAGACAATTGAAGAAAAAACACTGAAAAACATATTCTTTCTTGTCACTTAATACCATGAGAGAAGAATTGTGTGCAATTCATTTGATACTTGTTAGACCCTAAAGAATTATTTGGACTGGTACATTCATTAAGTAGAAGGAAATGCATAAATTGGTTGTTGTGCATTCTCAAGTTCACTTTGGCATGTAAAAGATCACAATCCTGCATCTCTGCTGGCCACTGTTTTGTTTATGTTGTGTGAGAACTGAAGTTGTTATATTGCTCAACATATGATATAAGAAGAATTCATGACGTGGGAAAAACTACTAAAAACTATTAAGCTCTCTTGCTTCAAGAACCTTGGGCCTGTGTGGATAAGGAAGGGTGACAAAGTGCTGACTGAGTGCTACCTGCTCTCCTGGGAGCAGTTACCTGTGGCAGTCAATGGGATATTAGTCCTTCATATCCCTGATCTGGCTTTGGAGTTTGCTATGCCAGGAAGAGTCTTCTCATTGTTGACCCTCAGTCATCCTGACCTCTGCTCAGGGGATTTCTTTCAAGATCTCCCTGAACTACAGCATGTGATTTGCTCTCAGTGAAATGTTTTAGGAAGGACTGAGAAATGCCAGAGTACTAATAATGCCAGAGCAGGGGGAGAGAGCAATGCAAGAAACTGTTTAGGGAAGAGCTGTCAAAGTAACTGAGTAGGACTGACACCCTAGACCATCCACAGTGTCTCATGATCTACCTTAGGCTGTAGCTGAGGGGAGGTGGGTACTGCTTTGTACCCATCTACACCTCATATCTACCCTAATGAGAATTGGCTTGCATTAATTGGCAGTCAGTTTAATTTGAGGTACAGCAGCCTTAAAGCACAAGCCCCAGCACAGCCCTGCGATGTGTCGGTGTGTGCCTGTCCCTGTTGGAGTCAGGACGTTTGCAGGGTGAGGAAGCTTTGCCTCAGCTCTGGCAGCATGGGGAGCTGCTGCTGAGCTCTGTCACATTGTTCTGTCCGTGCCTCCTGCTGCTCCAGCTGATGGGCAAACCGGCTGTAGCACCCTCTGGAATATAAAGCATCATAATTCTGATGGTGTTTACCCCATTCTTACATTATTAAGAGAAATATATTCTAAAATACTGGCAAGTCCTGCAGGCTGGTTTTATTCTTGTAATGATCCAAATATTGATATCAGAACAGTCCGTTGTTTATGCACCATTAGGTATTCTGCTCATGGCATTTTCCCACATCCTTCCATCCAAACCTGGAGAACATGTGCTGTCATATAGCTTGCCTATTCTTTAAGAGTTAAAACAATAAAAATAGCACAGCAGGATCTTGTCCATAAACAATGGAAACATTGCTCTAAATTCAGTACTATTTCTGTTTTTATTATGTGATTGCTTCTTTGTTGTTAATCACTTGCCCTACTTAATTCATTCATTATACTCAAAAGCTTTGAGATTAAACCCCCAGGCAGTATAGCTTCATATGAATCCTTTCTTTTTTATCTGTTCCAAGTTAGATTAAGTCTAGGTCCTGTTTAATGAGGTGCCACTTGCTGGTTTTCCATGCAGAAAGAATTCCTCATACTCAGCGGTATGTATATATCATATAAATTATAAAATATTTTACATTTTTTTATGAATTTCTAACTAATATGTCCTGCAGAAAACACTGTTATTACAAGTTCCCTGGGATGTGGGTGGTTGGCTACTTCTGATTTGAATTTTCTTTTCTTTTCTTTTAGTAATGAACCTTACTGTTCATTTTTCAGTTATTTCAGGTTTTTATTTAAATTATATCATTTCATAGCAATATTAATATTGGCAGTGATAAGACTTCTTTGCCTGTGTCTGCAGCCCACTAAGGCAATTATTGGAATGTCTTCACCTGCTGTGCAAACGTTAGCGACCTGCCCATGCCTGGCAATGCTTGGTGTTTTTGGACTAGTAGGGCCAATGTGGTGTGGGCATGGTGAGTTTATGGTCAGCAACAGCTCAGGGAGTGTGAGGGGGCTCTCACCTCACAGTCTGAGGGGTGAAGTACTTTACTGTGACTATGTTGACAGGGGTTAGACTTCGTCATGGGACAGAGGTTGGAGTTGGTACCTCTGCATCTTTACTGAGCTGTCTTTATTCCATCACTCTGTTCTGTGGATAGCAAATCCATTCCATATTGGCAGACTCCTTTTACTAATAACACTTCCTCCAGGTTCATGGAACTGCTTGTTCTGATCCAATTTTGCCTGGTAATTCCCTGCTGGACGAATATCTGTGGTTTTGGCTTTTTCACATTCTTTCCAGCACCAAAAAGCTGTTTGGTTGAGAATGCCTTGGACATGTCAGCCTTTGTGTCTGTGCTCTCACATGTTGCAGGTGGTAGGTTTCTTTATGCTAACCATGAATTCTGATACATATGCATATATAAGGAGAGTCTGGCTACCCTGCCAAATCCCCCCTTTCTGAAAATTTGGGACATACCTGTTTTCATCTGTTTTTATTTCAAGACAGGGAATGTGAAAACAAAGCCATAGTCTAGCTATTTTTGTGAAAGCCTGCTGCAGATAAGTGGTATGTTAGTGGTGAAAGAGCAGCTTTGTCCTGCTGAGAGAAAGTGATCACAAATAGTGTCTATCATGAAATGGCTTCTAAAATCCTTTTTTTCCAGAATTTAAGACTGAAAACTTCACAGAAATTGAAGGCGGCAAGAATGTCCATCCAGAACAAATCATGGTCACTGGAAAGTTTTCATCCTCACTTTTGCCTGCTGAATTCAAAGAGTTTGGTACCCTTGCTCCAAGATAAAGCTGCTCTTGAAACATTATTCCAGTTATATTAGTTAATTTGAACTAAGCATTATTTATGCTGTACTAGTTATATTTAGCCAGTTTTTTTAATGCAATTTCCAAATTTTTTTTTTCTCGTTTATAGAGAAGCTGTAATCCTCAGCCTGAGTTTCTGGTGACTCTTGAATATTTCACATGGACTAATGCAATCAGTCATTCAAGGTCTGGGATTTAGGCTTTTCTCTCAGTCTGGTTAACTCTGCTCTGTTGTGAAGCTCTTGCAAGAACCATTCTCAACACCCTGTGTAAACGAAAATTGTGGTTTGCTCTGTATGCCACTTCCATCTTCTCATGCTCCTGGATGTAAAGTTTTTGATTATTTCACCCTTAGGACAATTGAGAGTCCAGAGTTAAGGAATTTATATGTGGTAAAAATAGGAAACAACGAACAGATAACATTTTCTTCTAACCAAGATTCAGACTTGTTCTGCAGGTAGGAAATGTTTTTATTGTTAGCAGTTCTGCCACTGTTATTCAAAGCTAGAATCAACATAAAGCTTCATATTAAAGATTAGTATTCAGGAGAAAGAGGAAAAGGACTTTTTTTTTTTTTTTCCTCAGTTCTCTAGATGGCTGATTTTGAGAACAGTGATGGATACATAGTTAGGAGAGAGTGGAAGAAATAGTTTAACTACACCTAAATATTTGGTGTAAGCAATGCCTTACAATTTATTCCTTCTTCTGAAAGAAGTCAAAAGAAGTCAATACTAATCACTGCAGAAAGGATATTTGACTCAGAGAGAATAGTATGTTTAAGCATTTTTTTGTTAATCCTTCACAGAATCTGATGTTTAATAAATATGAAAAAATATGCAGAAGAAGCAGATGGGTTACAATGGAATAATTTTGCATTTTTTAAATACCTATGGGTAGTCAAAAATTACGAAGGTAAGTACTAATACATAAATACTAATCTCTAATAGGTGATTGAGAGCCCTCCACCTTGTGAATCATTAAAAAAATTCCTCCATATTCATGCATTTTAAAAGTATAAACTAATAAAGGAATTAACCAGTTGTTTTCCTTGCTTCTGCTCTCTGTTGCTAGGCTGTACCACTTATCCTCTGTGAGACATCCAGATCTGGAACAGAAATAATAAAGGGAATTGCAACACTTTCAGTTCAAGGGAGCAGTGGTGTTTCACAGTAGGCTTGCCCCCCACAGCCAGCTTTAGAGAGGAGATCTGTAGCTTTTCAACTGCATAGTGTGATGTTATCAAATATTTTGAACTGTAATCTTGCAATTACTATTAATGTTGCATTAAAAGATTATTTAATGAAGGAGATCATGCAGAGAACAAGCAATATAATGGCTCCAAGCAGCTTGCCTCCCACATACCTGGAAAAACTCCCTACTGCTACAGAAGGAGGAAGAACAGTTAGTGCCAGTTCTAAACAATAGGTTTCGCACTGTATCTGTTAAGACCTGTTGCTTTTGGCAACAAAAACTGACTCAAAGGCATAAATTTAAATTTTAAAAAGTGGTGTTTGGTGATTAAAGACAAACACAGAATATTCTAGCTTCTGCTGTGCATTATTTAGCATTCAAAGGCAGTTGTGGAGGTGTTGGCTGTCTGGGTGTTCCTCTCCACCACATACTGTTTAACCTTTCTGGGCATTTCAGGACCAGGTCATGTTCTGGCAAAATTGTGGATGATCCAGAAGCAGATACACTTGCACTGATGTAAAACTTGGAGTAACTTTCATGAGCTGAGGCTTCAGCTGTGCTTCAGAATTGAAATGCATTTCATGTTGTAAATTTATGTGGCTGTTGCTGTGGTGCTCTGTTGGCAGGACCATCATATAGCAGATCTCCCTGTGTTATCTCTGATTATGCTGCCTGGCACTTCCTTCAGTCTTCACTTCATGAGGCTGTTTTTTTCTTTGCCATACTGAAGCTGAGGGAAGTGTGATGATGTTAATATGTGGTTGAATCCTGACAAGCCACTAGTTGTACAGGGAGTCCTAGATTACAGATACTTTCAGAAACTGGTCCACTTTAAGGAACATGTGAAACACAGGCACATTACACAAATTACAGCTATGATCGTCTGAGGACACAGGCAGGGTCAGATTTGGAGGAAAACAACTCTTTATTTTAATTTTTTTTTTTTTTTTAATTCTCCAGTACAGGAAAACTGGTCAAGTTTTCCCTACAAAACCTTTTTTTTTCATGCTATGTAGATGAGCATAAGGAAAATCCTCAATGCTGTTCCATCCTCCAGTGAACCTGGAGTTAGAGCACGCCACCATGTTTTTGGCTTAGCAATCACCTCACAGAGGGGTGTGCCTGAAATAGTGTGTTGTGCTCTAACATCAAGTGCCAGGGTGTTTTTCCATAAAATGAAGGACCAGGCTGTGACAATGTACATGTGCTTATACACTGGTTGCATTTTTACTGCCTTGCTTGTCAATACCTCACTCTAAAAATCATGATCAGATATCTGCAAAATGGTGCCACAACAGTGGAGTTGAGGGTCTACCCAGTTTTGGATACCCATGGTTTGTGTTCTGCACCGGTCGGATTTTGGGTGATTAATACCTGGAGTTTCTTCATCTTCACAGACTTTGTCTGTTCTCTTACATTGCAGAATTTGGTCACAGGTTGTCTGAAATGGTAAATTTCAATCTGTTCATGAGAAAGGCCAGGGATTTAACCAGTTCACTCAGAGGAAAGCTGAACCTGTTCTGATGGAGTGCCAGCACCCAATAGTAGCTGTAACCCAACACCTACTCTGGATTTCACCCTCCCAGATCTCAGTGGGTTGCTGGTGAGCACTCATCCCATACAGAATTAATAGGAAAAGTCAATAAAAAATTAGTATATTTACCTCTGTTTTTCACAGCATTTTTCTTGTTAATCTTGTCTTCTGTTCATTGTAAGCAAAGGCCATGTGTGTAAAGATATTTACACAAATTTATTACCATGAAAAAGAAAATCCTACCTATGACAAAATCTAATTGTTAGACCGGAGATATAAGTGTTCATTTCAATTTCTATACATCTTTAAAGTTAAGTTTCCATTCAATTCATTAAACCATAAGCCTGCTTTCCTCTTATCTTTATTTGTGATTGCATTTACAAACCATGAACAATTGCAAATAATATTTGAAACAAAGGCCTTTGGGGCTATATTAATCAAGGAGAAAAGTATTACTCATGAAATTTTATGGGATAAGCACAATTATGAATAGAATATTATTCCTGTAGCACTAGTCTTTTTAATTTTTTTTTCATTTATTTTAAGGACTCGTGGTTACATTAGAAATACAGTATTTTGCAGGAAGAAAACAATATTTTCTCATTGCACAATGTATTCCTAAAATTAAAGAAATATTGTGTTTAGCCTCATAATGTCTTTGGGGGAGAGATGATTGGTTTCATTCAACTCCTATTACATATGAGAAAGTTGCCTGAGTGATTTTTAGGGCATATGGCCTAGGAATGGAACTTGAATGAGTTCCAGCAAATGTCTTGAATGAGTTCCAGCAAATTTCATGTGTTCTTCTTTTACTGCATCTTTGTTGTTACAGACGAAAAATTAATGCAGTCTTCCAAGAAAGTAACTCTGAGTAGATTGAAAGAGTGCCTGTCTCCTCCTCTCCAGTCATGATTTTCCAGGGTATCTGCATTCCACTCGGCATTGATGTCTTCAAAAATAGCCATAAATTCATGAGCACACAAGGGAGTTTTCCTGAGAAGTGCCCAAACCTTTGGAATACTTAGAGAGAAAAATATGATCATTCATTTCAGTAGTTTGAAAAATATTATCAGGAATTTCTATATATTGACAAATATAATCTAATTTCTTTCTTGGTTGTTCTGACACATTTTTCTCAACAAACCACTGCTGGTCATGTGTTGCCTTCATTCATTTTCTTACTTTTATAGATTGAACAAATGGAACAGAATAAGTGGAAAGGAGCAGCATACTGTAGAATAAAAAGAAATACGTAGACAAAGAGAAAATTGCAGAAGCAACCTGTTGCAGAACAACAGTTTTCACCATATTTTTATCAATTCTCAAACTGAAGCAAAACACATGAAGTAGGAAAGAGCAGAGAGATCCTTTGTGGGAGAGGCTACTGAACTTACTCAACAGCAGCCTTTCAAATACAGTCATCTTAACATCCTGAGCTTCAGAAGGTAAACATTTGGGTTTACAGATCTACAAACAGTATTTTAGCAGTGTATAATATTGCAGTATTTCTTCTGCTTATCAGCTCAGCCAGGAGGAATAGCTGGGCTTTTCAAATTACTGTCTCCACTGCATTCAGCTTCTGGACACTGATGTATTTTTGCTTTTGTTTCTAAGCACCATCCAGTCTCTTAAATGGTTTTACAAATTAAGCTTGAATGCAAAGCTTTCACCACTATCTGAAGTGCAACTTATTTCTAATGATCCACCCTATTTTTGAAATGCCACTCAACTTCTCTTTACTGGAATCATTAAATATAGCTAAACTAAATAAATAAATGAGAAGACTATTTCTGGCACACAACCTTAACAGACTTATCTGTTATATTTCAACAATTTTGAGTTGGTAATGAAATGCTGATCTCTGTATCTCATTATGAAACTTTGTGAAGTTTCTTTTAACACTGTTGGTGGTGATGTTACTGGGAAGCTTTGACTAATGACTGTTGCATTTATAATTTATTCTAAGCAATCTAAACTTGATGGAAAATAGTGTCTTCTGAAGCTTTATGAATATAATTGCAGGTATATGAATAATTCGTAAGTATATATTCACGGATTAGACAAAAATAATGGAAGTCTTGATACTAGTTGTCATTGGAGAGGCACCTGTTAAAAATCTCACTTTCTTTTTGAACCAGTTGTGATACAGAAAGTAATTTTCCGCAAGTGTTCAAAAGAAATCCAGCTTCATATTAAAGTGCTTCTTCTCCAAATCCAAAAGAAGCAGTATGTAACCTTTCTTCCATTCCTTAAATAAAAATATGCTAATCAGATGTTAATTAATTGCATTAAAATTTAAGAGGAAACATGTAATTATAGTACACAGGTGCAAAATTATTAGCCAAATTTTCATTATTATCTACAACTTGAAGACTGAACCTCTCATCATTATTTATTATTGATGATTGTGCAGTACTTGGATGCTTTCAGTTTGCTTTATGAAGAAGTGAATAAAAGTTCTACCTTCTGCTGGTGTTTTAGTCGCCCTTCTGTATTTTAATCTGTGATCAGGCTGTGCTGTCTGTTTTACATAGAGATTTTGTTCTGTTTTTATCCTGAAGATCTGTGGAGATGCGATGTGTAATTTCCAGCTACTACTGGAAATAGAGCATAGCACAGAAAGTGAATTTCTCCAAGTTCTTGACTGTCTTGTTATACCAAAAGAAAGTATTTGGCAGCATTAAATTCCACAATGAATCAGGAATATGATCTTTATACAAGAGTTTAGATACACAGGTTTAAGGGATGCTGCTCTTGTTTCTTCAGGAAGTCCAAGTGCAGTAATCACAAATGCCATACTTGTCACCAGTGTAATAATGAGGTGGCACAGGGTGGGCAAGGTTTATGGGTGGTGTAAAACCAAGCACCACTGAGGTTTAGGAACACATTGTCACTCCTGCCCTCTGCCCATGTCTGTAGAAGATTCAAGTAGGTAAGAGGACATGAATGGCCTAGACACCTGAGCAGTCCCACTCCCTGCTTTTAGCATACTCTGAAATCCACAGATAGTGTTCTTTTGCAAACAGTTGAAATTAATTCTAGTACAGTCATTAAAAATAATATAAACCAGGTTTGCTTGAAAAAACTCTTCTACCTGAACTCAGCATAACCCTGATGTTATTTATTCATGTTCTGAGGATTTTATACCCATGCAGCAAAGTGGGAGATCATAGACAAGCTTATTTTTCTTGACTTAGCATGTCTTGCACCTTTCTGTGAAAGAATGAACATCTGGAGAATCACTGTTTGTGAGTGTTGCAAGTTGGCAAATGTACATATCTAAACTGAAACCTGAAACTTTCATTTCTTTCAACATGGCTTTTGGGAAGATCTGCACACATCTAAGTGGAGTTTCTTGTAGTCTTTGTTTTGATGAAGTCAGTAAATGTGATTACTTTCCCTTTGTAAAGGGGTAACAGCTGGAAGAGCCAGGAAATGCTGCTCAAGTGGTTCTTCTTTCCATTGGCATGCTCTGTGCCTCTGTGCAGTTACCTGCTGGCCCCTGACTTTCACATGAGAGAGTATAGTTCTGGTGGTATTCAGACAGAATTGCCCTTTAAAAAAACAAATTATAATGAAACATTTAGTTTTTCTGAGAAAGTAAGTCAGATAATGCATGAAAAGGGTTTCTACAATAACAGCCTAAAACTGGAATTTGGTCCTAGAGGAAACTGTGAAAGTGCAGGTTAAACTTCTGTGTATGATATTGACCAGTCTGTTTGCTGATGTTTAGTTTACTGCCTTATTATTTTAGAACCCGAGGCCTGAAATGTGTCTGTACTTTCTGATCTACCTTGTTAAGTCTGTCATAAAAAATTAAGTGCTGCTTTTTGCCCCTCTCTAGTTCACTTGTAAGATTTCTTTTGTTTCTCCTACTCTTTCTTCATCACTTTGATAGCCCAAGGTGCATTTAATTGCAACCTAAGTACCTTGCATTCCCCTTGCACACATTAAAGAGTAAATTCTGCGTGATTGGACATAACTAGTACTTACTGTAATAAATAGCATATTCATCTCTTCCACAGGCAGACAATTTCATACTGTGCAACTTCTCTGCTTTCTGAAATGTCACCACTTAAACTGCAGCATGATTTTCCCATGAGGACACATTGAAAAGGCCTTTCCTGAAACACAGCTTGGAAATGTATCCTCTAATGTTATATTTAAGCCAATTTTACAGCACTCAAAAATTGGATAAGCAGGTACAATACTCACACAGTAGAAACAATATATTCTTTTTGTTTTTTTCATAGAAACTGGACCTGGGTTTAATGAATTTTGAATTTTATTTTTATTTTGAAGTCACTTTCCTTCTTGGTGAAAATCTCTATTATTAGGCTTTGCAGCTGCAGAAATAGTTGCTTTTATATATATATCTCTCTGAGATGATATGCATCACAGAAAAACTCAGGTACTGCAAATGGCATTTCCTAACGAACTAAACAGCACCAAAGTCATCCTGATGTTTGTTGGATCATGACTTTTCAGGGGAAAGCTGCTCTTACACTGGTGAAAGATTATGAGGTGTTTGCTTTACAAGGTTCTCTGTGAAGATGGAGAAAGGGGAAAGTGAATAATCGTGTTTAATCTGAAATGCGCTTGATGCATTTGTCTCAGTTTTTAAGTGAACCACACAGTGATGTGTCTGCAGATGCCCAATAGACCAGAACTGTCTGAAAAGCCTCCACTCATTCTTTTCATAAATCATTTTCATAAATCCCAGAGAAACTACCGGAAACACTTTGGAAAAACTCACTAGGAGGAAAACAAGATAAGAATTCATTAAAAAAACATATATTGAATTAAAAATACAAATTGGCCAATTTCTGTCAGCTTCAAACATGGCTATTAAAAGGATCAGCACCAGACCCCCCAGCATGGACACTGATGCTCCTTGGGGACACCAGGGAAGAAGCAGGGACAACTTGGACAAAATATGACATCAGCCTCTGACAAGCAAGACCAGTGGGTAATTTTTCTTGAACTGCCTGGAGAATGTTGGATCATGCCAATAAAAAAGTTTCAGTCCAGAACTATTCATCATATGCAGTTCTTCTTAATGGATTTTGGTATACTTCAAGCATATACTTTCAATTATTTTTAATTAATGAAACAGAGCCACCATATTATTTTTCAATAGCACCAAAATGGAAGAATTAACCTGATTTCTCTGTGGTACTTATAAAATTTCAATTGGATTAATGATTAGGACACAAAAATAGGATTAAGTTTGGACTGCTCTGTCAGCTTGTTGGTTTGGGTTCTGAGGGTTTTTATCAGACAAAGAAAAATTGGCATTTTATAAAACCATATGTGACATTGCTCTCGTTCTGTATTTGAAGATGAGTACCATATCATGTTACACACAAGTAGTAAGAGAAAAAACTGTATGTTTGCCACACAGATTACATAAGTTACAGAGGCATAGCAAATCACTAATGGTCTTTCATCAAGACTAAATTCTACACAAAATGTGTAGACCTACAAAGGACAAAACTGTTGATATGTGGCTTAGCCTACCAGTATTCTCAAGCTGCTGTAAATCCACATGCCAATACTGGCAGCTGGCTTGTACCTCTGAACCCAGCACTGCACAGAAAAACCTGCCCTGGCAGCTGGGCTGCACCGAGCAGCTGTGAGCTGGGGTCACTTGTGTGGCCTGACCCAAAGAGCCAGCCACTGAAAGATCACTGCAGTGTCCCCTAGGGGTGTAATTTTTGTCACACTGCATGTTTCTAGTGCAGCTCAGTCACCCATGTGAGCTTGAGTGGTTGAACAACCTGGAGGAGTGCCAGGAGTGCCAGCTCTTCTTTTGCCTGTTTCTTTGGGTAGGTTGGAGTTCCTCGTGCTTGACCTCTCACATTAAGTTTCTCTCTCCTCCATAAAACCCGGGGATAATTCAGATTAATGACTTTGGACTGTTTGTCCATTTTTGACAGGAAGCAATTATGGCTAGTCAGTAACACGTAGTGCCCTATGTGTGCTTTTACTCCCTGTTTATGGTTACCAGAGGAGATTTCCTCTCCACACACTTCCTCTCACTAAAGGAAGAACAGCCTGATGTGCAGTTAGTCCTTGCTGGTTTAGTCATTTAACTACTGCCATTTAGCACTTAACTTATTTTATCTGGATCTATTCCTTATCTCCTCTGTTCTGATAGCTGAATATCTCCAGTTGTGTGGTCATGTTTCATTATCTAGCATTCAAGCTGTAAGTATTCATGGCTTTAATGGAGAATCCAGTACTGAAAACAAGAAGGGCCTGTGATCTCCTCCAGAGTCAGGTGCTTGGAGAATTCTGAGATACCAGAGAGCTTCATGCAGGAATTTGTAGGAACTGTTGTCTAGCCCACGGGTTGGAAGCAGGTCTCTATGACCATGAAGATCAAGAGTGGGGTTCCAGAAACACTAAATCCTACTCAAAGCAAGAGGTATTAATACTTTTAAGTATCTATCTGCCATTAAATCCATGCAGCTTTGGCAGCATGACATTGCCCCTGAATTAGTGTGCCTTGAGCTGACACTGAGCACCCACAGCTACAAATCTTCCAAGCACCCTTCAGTGGCTTGTCCACAAAGGTTGTGATGATGCAGGGTATGTTGTCTTGTACCTTTGTGAATCTTACAATCTCTTGTGAAGTCCATGGAAACTTTACAACCCAAAATTTCCAAAGTTTCCTAGGACTGCCAAATCTTCCATACTCATGCTCTTCTACATGCAGTCAGATGAGCACCATATTAAATTTTATTATCCACAGTACTGACACAATAATCCATAACCATCTTAGAATTTGGTGGTGCTGAATTAATCCTTGGACTGTCTGTACCTTCCCAAGCCCTTCCAGAGAGTGTGCTCTGCACTGGGCTGTGTGACACCTACTGCAGCTGGAGGAGCTCTGTGGAGCCCAGGACCTGCAAAGGCAGGTGGGTGCATGAACACACCTGTGTGTCTGTGGAAATGAGCATCCCTGTGTGCAGCCACAGTCACACAGGACACACACGAGTGTGTTACACACACCAGCTGCTCTGGCAGTGCAAACAGCCCCGCCAGAATCTCAGTGATTGCACCAGTGGCTGTAATTGAAACAGGATCCAAACACTTCTGTTCCAAGTGGATTTTTGTTTCCTGCTTCTGCATAGATCAGTTAACACATGATAAAAGCAGTCATTTGTTAATTCATCCACCCCACCCTGCCTTGTATGAATGTTATAAACAGTGCTGGAAACAGCAGTAAGAGTTTAAATTACTCTAGTTGAAAATTCACTTCTGCAAATTACTGGGAGTCTTTTCAACAGATAAATAATGTTTTCCTAAGTGCAGATCTGTACTCCAGAGACAGAAAAGAAAGAGTAAGATTATGTAGGTCGGATTTTGTTTTCAGTGTCACCCTTAGCAAAATTTCTGTGGCAAAATTCTAAAGCCTCTTGATGCCAACAGTTTGCATCAAATGTGCTGCATTTGAAGCAATTGAGTTAATGTTCAAGATTCTGACAATCAGAAAAATAGATTGGCATAATTATATTAAGATATCTGAGAGTGTCATGTACTTTGCAAGGCTGAATTTTAAACTGTTGATTTAAATTAATGAAGATTCAAGGGTTTATAATTTGTTTATTTATTGAAATCAAATGCAGTCCATGTTTCTAACTAATTGAAAAGTATACTTGTGATAGAGAAAGTATTTAATTTGAGCAGGCAAGCTACCAGATTTCCAAATAAAGATGATAAATTGCAAATTCTCAATCTTAATCCCTGTAGGCTGACAGTTACCCCTCTAAAAGCAGAGTTTGAGTGATATATTATAGCTGGTAATAGCACACAGCTGCAGAGTAGGAAATCCCATTGATATTTTGCAAAGCTTTTGTTTTGCGTCATTCATTTATTTTTCAAAATGATACATTCCTTATTTAGAATAAAGAATTTTTTTTTGCCATTGTGAGTAGACTAGACCTCTAAAAAACTGTTAATTTTCCATATGTAAAAATGCCTGGGATCAGCTCTGAATTTTTTACTTGCATGTAGCATTTTCAGAAGCACAAATGTATGTGTGATTTTGCAACCTCTTCTCCCTCCAAGTTTAGTAACACATCTCTGTTATACATCCCAACATTCAGCATACAAAATCAAATGTAAAAAGGGACTTTTCACTCTCTAATGTATAAAGCATGTGTCCAACAACAGCAGCAAAATCAGTGCCAGAAGAAGCAGTCAATAGGGAAGCAATAATTTGTGTATCTGCACATTATTCTGTGTCTATGCACATATTAACCCTGGTATACAGTAAATTGTGTTACCATGGCAGCCCTCACATGGAAAGTTATATACTAGTAGGTTATCTCTAACAACCACCAACAGGGAATATGCATGTTCTGGCAAATGAAGAAGGGTATAGTTTCTTTCTGTGAGAAAACAATACACAATAATTAAGCATGGAAAAACCAGGTTGTAGAAACAATGAAAAAAACACAGCCTTTGCCCCAAATGTAAAAAGTGAAATGCAAAAATCCCTCAGAACTCCCTCTCTCCCTTTTCCCATGCACCAGCACCACCCTGACTCTTAAGGGCTGAAATACTTTGCTTAGACAAAGCTCCCATTAAAATCCTGTTGTATAGTTTTCATTGAGACTTTTACAGGGGACTCTGCTTGCATTAGTTTTTGTGTCCAATTTTGAGATTGAACTTCTTTCTTTATGATGAAGCTGGTTTGTCAAGGGTGAGCTGCTACAGTTCATCAACACTGCATGTTATCATATGCTGTGTTGTATTTTTAGTAGTATATCCAACTTTGCCAAACTTCAGCTTTAGGGCTGACATTTTGAAGCAGATGCTATTTGCCTGAGTTGTTTCCTTTTTTAAATGCTTAAACAAAAAAATAAAAAAGGCTCAACACTTAGAGGAGTCAGATTAGAGGAAAAATATTTTTAACCCCAATAGAAATTTGTTGACCATCCTCCTGGAACATTTCACACCTGCTGGTTTGAGTTGGAGTCTCATCACTAGTGACACATGGATGATAGCATTACTCAAAGAGAAAGTACAATAGAAATGAGAGCACATGGTGGCATTTCATGATGCAAAACTCAACACTGAGGAAAGGGTCAGCAGCTTGCATGACTCATCAGTGGTTTAGAAAGAGGAAAAGAAAGCAGACATGACAAGATAGACACTCCCAAGAGCTACACACTTGTTGTATTGGCTGAAGTTTAATGGAAAAGCAGTGCTCCTGTCAGCTGGTGTACTACATAATAATGTTAACACCACTACAAACAGGTTGTGGTTTATTGCTTCAATTTCTTATGTACTGGCAAGAGAATTAGCAAGATTGATGCAATAGGATCTTAGATCTCAGTCAAATTAGGTGACTAAGAGGGTGATGAAAAAAATGCTTGTTCTTTGAAGGAGCACAACTCCATCAGAAACTTGTTACGTTCTAGCATCAGGCCACTTGATGAGCTGCTGATTTAACAGCACACTTAGCAGGCAGTAGTTACATTGAAAGGGAAAACTACTTAATCAGTACTTTAAAGATATTATGTTTAGAGTGATTTAAAGGGGTATTGTGCTTTAGTAAAGTGTGCTATATGAATATTTTCTGCATTAAGTGAATGCAAAAATGAGGTTGCAAGTATCATTTATATTGTCATGTTTTTTTATTTGGACATATGTCAAAAAAACAAAAAGCCAGTAAACACAAAACAAATACTAGCATTTTGGAAATATACTTACTGAAAGGAAATAGCCATCAGTGGAGGAGAACAAGGGAAGAAAATAGCAGCTATTACATTCCATGGTTTTCCACAGTAGAGAAAGAGAGAAAATAAGAAAGTATTGTAAAATAGAGGAGAAATATTAGGAGTAAAGTGAACAAAGTGTTTGGTTTCCACTGTTGGGGTCCTCTGGCCTTAAGCTGAGACAGGGGAGATTCAGATTAGATATTATAAAAAAATAATTCACTGTTAGGGGGGTCAGACATTGAATAGGTTGTGCAGGTAGTTGGTAGAGTCACCATTTTTGGAGGTGATTAAGAGGTGTCTGGCTCTGGCTCTGGCTCTGGGTGATGTGGTTTAGGGGTTACAGTGGTGGTACTGGACTGTTGGACTGAATGTCTTGGAGGTCTCTTCCAGCCTTGATGATGCTATGACTTGGGAGATTTCCCTCATTACCATGAATGTATCTAGGAGTGCTGACTACCTCCCAATGCCTGCCTTGTGCAACAAGTGGTTCGAGGAATAAACCCTGTTTACCTTCCCAAACAAGGGCAAACCATCTTGGTACAGAGTGCTGTCAGTACTTTTTGATCTGATACTGCATTTTGTGCCTGATAAGTCAGGAGTCAGCATGTGAACTCCTTCCTGAAGCCTCATGGACAATGTTCAAAATAACAAATGGAAAAAGTGAGGCAGCAGTATCAGTGTATTTGGAATATCTGACACTGCAGGATGTCTGAGGCAAAGGGTGTTTCTTAACAAGTGAAAGATGGTCTGACATGACCAAAGCTTTTACAGACTCTAATTGTGGGCTGATGATTGTACTCTGTAGGTCACCTGCCTCACTTTACCAGTGTGTGTAGATTGGAACACCTTCACATCCCAGGGACACATGTCCAAGGCTCTGACTAATGTCCCCACAACATGCTGCAATTATCCACCTTTGTGCTACATTTATCCACCTTTGTGCTGCCTGAGTCCCCAGTAATACCTGGTCACTGCTGGGGCACTGTGGTGCCAGGAGCAGAGCTGGGGTCCCACAGGTAGCTGTGGTACTGTGACATGATGGAGTGGAGCTTTTCCTCAGCACTGAATTCACCAAATTTTGAAAGCAGCTGTATCTTTAACATCCATCACAGCAAGCACAAATATAAAGGAGGGAAAATAAAAACAAGCTATGGTTAGGGCAGGGGAGCTATTCATTTTGTTGGGGAGAAAATGAGGCAAGACAGAGTCATTAGCAGGGCTCCTTATAAAAGCAGGAGTTGCTTGGGAAATTGTAGTGTCATTGACTAGAATACATGGAGCACAAAAGGGAGGTATAATAAGAGGAAAGCAGTTATGCACCTCAGCCCTGAAATGTAGCATTACATCCATCCTGAGAGGTAATCATTCCTGTCATTACTAAGCTTTAAGATCACTCAGTCCTAGCATGGTAGAAATCCAGGAGCTCAACACATCAGTCAGGTAGCTTTTCCTAACTCTCTGCTTCTGTGGCTCAGCTGGAGTTCAAAAAAAGCCTCAGATAGTGGCAATCACTCTTACAGCTGCTAGCAAAGCTTGTAAGCAATAACTCATAAACCTTCTTAATTGAAATAAATTAAATTTTATCTTCATTACTGCTTTGCAGAATTATCTGAAAGTGCATTGTTTCTTGTTCAGGAAATGATGCATTGGTACTTGCACGTGTGGCTCCAGAACAAAAATTTTGGGAACAAATGATATATGTTGTAACACCGAGTTCTGTCTTCTTGTAAGTCACCACTGGTGTCCCCCCCAGTTGCCACACTTGTGGTTTATAGTTTGTGTATGTGTGATCTATATTACACAGCTGAACAACGTGTGGGCAACTTGTGTGACAGAGGCAGCAGGTGACACTGCCAGGGTGAGGGTGACAGCAGTAAGAGGTGATGGCTGGGCAGAGCACAAGGATGTGTCTGCACCAGAGATGGGCAGCAAAACAGAAATCCTCAGGGTGAGTGTTTGACCACCATTCTGTCTAAGCACAGCCACTAATGACTTTACCAGCCTTACTCTTTGAAATTATGTCTTTTTCACTGCCATAGAAACCATTCAAATTATTCCTAGTACTGCCTTACAGGACCAGGACATGATATACTGGCTTGGAGGAAAGGTCTTGCACTCTATCTGTGAAGCAGCGAGCAAAACAGGAAAGTAAATGTTTGAGTTATTTACCACAAAGTTTGACGAAATGCAGAACCTTATGACATCCTTAGAGAATAAAAAACTCTGGCAATCCCTGCCAAAAAGACAGTCTTGGAGAACAAGATGGAAAATCATATGTTTTGCTGAAAGATTAAAAGTAAAACTGTGACTGAAAAATACTTCATAGTGGTGTGAATAATTGAGACTCTCACAAAAGATGCAAGGGTTCTTAAAACCAGCTTGGACTACTGAGGTGACCTTAAGATTACTGACACAACAGAGCCATGGACTTGCCCCCGTTCATTTCTGTGTCCACTCTTTGCTCTCATATTGTCCAAGAGAACGTCCCAGAGAACAGATATACTAAAAGAATTCAGATGCTGAGGATTCAGCTGAGGATATATATCCATATCTCTTCATTGTCACCATTTATTACCAAAAATAGAAAAACTTCTTTCCTCTCTACATAAAAACCTAATTTCTGTGTTTTCTTAATAAGGAACTTTTTTCCCTAATAAAGATTATTCTTCCTACTTAGAGAGCATGAGTGAATCATCCGCTGACCTTCTGTGGCATAACCTAAATAGATGGAGTTCCTGGAGTATCCAACAGCAACATGGATTCTGCAGTCCTGAAATCTTTGCAAAGGATCATTTCCAGCTTGTCAACCAGCTCCTAAAATGTGTGGATTGAATACTTAGAAGTTTACACTGTGTCAGAGGGCAATTTACTAATTTCCTATTTTATGTCATGTTCTCAGAGGAAGTATTAATGAATATCCTGGCTGTATCTATCCCTATCTGCCATATATGCAGTACAGCTCAGTTTCCCAGTCACCAGAACATACAAGTCAGGCAGAGATTTGCTTCAAACACCTGCACCCCAAAACATCTGCCCTGAGCAACCAGATGTGCCTGTCCATCTGGTGATAGACACAGAGTGCCTGTTCTTTTTTTAGTGAGACTCCTGTGCATCTTAGGCCATATACCATGGAGAGAGAGATCATTTACATTTTCCTTTCTGATTTGTTGGTTAAGGACACTGAAATAACTGCTCACTTGGCGACAGAAATGCTACTGAACCTCATCCCTATAAATGTTTTCCATCTCGAATATTTGTCATCACTGCACATAGCTTGAGAGGGCCTGACCATCTGTAGAAGCTGGGAATCTAAACTGAAATCTTAATAATGCTTTGTAAAGACAAGGATGGGAACTCAGAAGGGTGTTCACTGAGCAGAAGTTATTTATACCAGCCCTCAACTGAGATTGTCAAGAAGGCTTCTCAAGGTGGTGGGAGGCAAGTCCTATGTAATTTTTTTCTATCCTTTCCAAAGATAATCTAAAATGTAAAATGTCTGAATAATGTTGGGAGTGCAGGCTAAAAGTCCTTCCCTGTTTAGGGTATCTGAATCACATAATTCAGTTTTCTTTCTTTGGAACAGGGAACTGGAAATGTTTTCCTGCACAAAGTTACAAATTCAGTTTTAAGAGTGGGAAGTCCCAGAGTCCAGAAGAGGCACTGGTACTCTTGCAAGATGGAAGAGAGGGTTTTAAACTCTGTTTCCTGAAAGGCTGTTTAGCCTGGACCTCCTGTGTGCCATGCCAGAGGCTGAGCAGAGCCAGTGTAGGCAAGACAGACACCACCACCCAGCTGAAGGAAAGCTGCCCTCTCTGCTGGGCTTTTGTGTGCAAGTCATTTGCATCTGCACACTCAGCTTGGGTTGGGTGTCTGGCTCCAGCTCCTGCAGTGATTTGGACTGTGTCTGACAAATTGGAGAGCCCTTGAGCAGATGAGGCACCAACTTACTGTGCTGTTCTGGGAGGGCAACACTTCTTGACAGGCAAGTTAAATGCCTACAGACTTTAGAAATGCAAATTTAGATATCTGGGGACTTCAGCTAGGCTTTATGTAGGACGTTTTAGGAATTATGCTCTTCTACATAAATGCCTAAATTCCACCCATGTTCCACTTCAGACTTATTAGTCCCTCTGTGGATTTAGGCTTGGGAAAATAAAAGGCAGGATGCAAGAACCACTAGACTGTACTTAATAATGAATCTCTGAGCAGAGAACACACAGGCTTTGGTTTGAGGTCCAGCCAAAATTGGAGTAAAATAAGAAGAGAAAACACATGTCTTTCGGGATTGCAAATCAGCAAATTGGTGCTGAATAGAAAAAAAGCAATAGAAGAAGCAGCTGAGAGAGAGGAGAAACCAGGGACTTAAAGAAAATTGTCCATTCTCTCAAAATCATTACCCTCATTTTCTACAAGTGGGACTATTAAAATACACACACTCAAAGATGTTCCTTTTTGTTTGGTTTGGTAGTGATCTTGAAAGTGAAATTCTTATGCATGATGAATGCCTAGCTAGAAACTGCCTTGTGATACTGAAATACTTCACACCTGGATTTCATATATATTTCTTTATACAGCTGCTTTCCACCAGAATAGCTAATGAGGTGAAAACTTGGAACCTCCTCTCCAGTTAGTTTTATATTGTGCAAGCAAGGGACCTTCACAATTCAATGGCAAGAGGGGCCACGGTCATGGCAAAGTGTTGGGGGTTGGTTTTTTTCCCTTTTCTCTCTCTGGAATTTTTACCCATTATATACTGTTCCTGAATGTTGTTGCCTGCCACTATAGCAACATCCCACTTGTGCTGAATTGGGGCTGGGAACATCCAAATCAAGGGTGACCTTCCCACCAATCCTCATCTCCCTTCGTCTTTTAAATTTAGTGAAATAATAATAATAATAACAACAGTAATAATTTTAGTAATAATGTAATCACCAAACTAAGAGCTTTGTTCTCAGCTTATGGAAGTTCAGACTGATGTTCCAGTTCATGCTGAACAACACTTTAAGCTACAAATGAACTTGAATGAAGGTAATTGAACAGAAAGTGATTACTCAGAAGCCCTGTGGGACAGCAACCATCTCTGTGCTGTGTTTGCATAACACTTAGAGGCACCAAGGTGCAAGGCTCCTCTGGGGGATCACCATCTGTGCTGGAAGAAACTCTAACTAATCTCTGAGGCTTGATGCCATCAACACTGTAGAGTCTGTTTTCTTTCTTGATTCCTCCTCTACCATTTATTCAAAGATCTTCAGCAAAAGCAGGGAGAGTGACAAACACAAGGTTATATGGGAGAATTCTCTATTTTTTTGGGGGTGTTGATGCAAAGAAGGGGATCATTTTAGCTCTATGCTTTCAACCTTCATAATTTTTTTTTGCCATAGGCAGAAACCTAAGAGAACTTAAGATAGCTGGGCAACTCTTTCCTTTCATGACTCTGAATTTAAGAAATCAGAAAAAATATTAAAGAAATTGTTTTATTACTAGGTTCTAAGAAACAAGGAGAAATGTCAAAGATGTTTCAGGAAATAAAATGCTAGTTGTCTTGGTCGCTGGAGAATAATTTAAAATCTATTTTGTTTTATGATGGCTTACTGTTATGTGGTTTTCAGTGACTGATTGGTTTTTTTATGAGAAAGACTGCATTTTTTTTCAACAACAATGCCACATTTTAATTCTTTTTAACTAATAATTAATATTAATACTGGAGTATGAATATTAGAGGCATTGAATCCTTTCAGTGTCTGCTGTATTTCTATCATTTGCTTTGAAACTCTTGTGGTCATAGATCCATAGATGCCATAATGCCAGGATAAAATGAAATTCAAAATCATAGGAGTTCCATAGTTGTCTTCATAAATTCAAGTTATGGCAGTATGTACATCTTCTAGGGAGAACTGGAAGTGAATTGCTTGGGATGATGAAAAACTGTGGGAAAGGTGATTCCTCATCCTTTCACTACAGGACTATCTAAAGAAGAAAGAAAAACACTTTCTTGTGATTAAAATGACCAACAGACCAACAGACCAACAAAGTTTAAATCTCAGATACTGTGTTTTGCAGCTGATCCTCAAAATAAAGGATTGTAACAAGTTAATATATACACATATAGTCAAGTTAATTCAATTGAATAATTGGAGAAAATCAGTCTGTTTACATATGCTCTATGAACAGAAAGTGAAGCTGTATTAAATCATGTAAATTATTCTCTGTGAGCTGTTTACTCTTTTCCAGTAATGATGTTATTTGTCACCCCAAGCCCCTGTATGTGGATGTAAACCAAAGCATATGTTAGAAAAAGGAAATAACTATACACAACATGAGCTTTTCCTCTCTGAAGAAGTCTAATGCTACACATTTACTTTGTAGCCTTAATTAAACAGTGATTGATGCTTATTTGGAGAGCTAAAGATAATTACTACCTTTTCCAATTGAACTGACTATCCCTTTGACCTCAGTATTTTAGCCAAAGAACATTGCAGGGACTACAGTTCTTTTTTAATGCTAAGGGAAAAGTGCTCTTTTCTGCTCTTGTCTTGGGTAAGTTTTACTCCTGAGGACAAGACTCCTTCCCTATGCCAGGTGGGTTTGCTGGCTCCTGTGGGACACAACAGAAAAGGTACTTCAGGATGATACCTTCTTAAGATGAAGGAAGATCTGCACAGAGACTGTTCCCTTTCAAGAAGGGAGAGAAGGAACACCCCAGCTGTTATCTGGTGCTTCTGCCATGTGTGTGGTTGGCTATCAGGGCAGACAGACTGCACATGGCATGTCCTTACAAGTGGCTTTCAAATTATTTAAAAGTTGATTACTATCAATTCCTTCAAAGAAACCTCATTAAGCCTCTTTTCATTTCTGTTGTTGGATTTTTTTTTTCATAAATGGACAAGTGTGTTAATTTTATGGCAAGAAGGAATAATAAAAAGATTGGGAGCAAGTTATCTGCCACCATGTCTGCCTATCTGTTTGCCTGCTGTTGGCAAGAGAACAAACTTCTTTCAAATACAATCTTCTTTTTCTTCATTCTTTTCCTTTGTTGTTTTCCATATTGATATGATGTGAAGCTCTACAATGGCTATCTCCAAAACTATTGAGCTCCCTGCCTTATCTTGATTTACATTACATGCAGCTAGATGGGCTTTATTTTCAAAAAGCTGTCAGGAGAGATTTAGCCACCTCCAGCTGGCCTCACACTTCAAATAAAATATGGCAGATACCTGGGCCAATGATCTGATGACACATTTTATCATTCCAATGGGCATTTCTCATCTGATAACAAACAACTCCACAAGTGCCATCATGCCAACAAGAGTGATGAAAACATTAATTTGATTCTAATAAAAAACAATGGATTGAGTTTTTGAACGACAAGATATAAGCAGGTTAATTGACTTCTGGGTATCTTAGAGAGTCATGAGAAATCTTTGTGCTTGATATTTTACTCCAGTGTGTGGTTTGTGTGCTCCCCTCCACAGCAGCACCTGCTTGCATTCCTGAAGTGCTGTGCTGACAGTCTAAGAAAACACCTCTTTTAAAATGCACCTTGGGAGATTTCAAACTCTGTGATAAAACAACTGTGGGATAGAAATTAGAAATCATACCCTAAGTACACAACTAGGGGTGCTTGAAAAACCTTGGAGGTCTGTGTGTATGTATGTGGTTAACAATATAAACTATTTTGATACCTTCCTGATAATTTTTTAAAGTTCTGCATTCCATATTGTATTCTGAAACAAACAAATGGGAGCAAGAGCAGCAGATCCCATCCACAGTTAGAGAAATGCCAGTTGCAGCCCCATAAGTAGAGGATGGTAATTGCATTTTACAAGCAATTAGAGGAACTTCTGGAGTTTCCACGTGCACTCTGTGATTTGGCAGCATGGCAGAATGGGAGAGATTTTAATGTTAGTGCTGAAAGATTGTAAAATCATGCCTTGCGATGTAGAAAATGGAAGTTCCTTTGAAAGCTGCATTAATGAGCTCATTTTACTAAACTTCATTAAACCAGCCATATAATCTGTGCAAACTTACTCTGCTTCTCAATTACATGGAAATGGAGTGCGCTCTGATGAGTTAGGAGCCAGTGGCCATTACTGATTGTGTCATGCCAGGTAGGCTAAGCTATTGCAGATGTCTTCTTTTATTATTTTTTTCTTAAGCTGTAGGTGAAGAATTTGGCTGAGAAAGGTGGCATGTGGCTGTGGGTGGATGAAAGACCTGTGGGACATGGGGCTGTTGCATGTGTGGGCTGTGGGGCTGAGGCAGGCACAGCAGCTCCATGTTTGGGTTGGTTGAGCTGATTCACAGGGCACAGCCTTTAGAGGTAAAGGTGCAAATGGGCCATGCACAGGGATATTTCCAGTTCTCATTAAAAATGAGATTAAACTTGTAAAGGGATTAGGAAGATCCTCAGAGAGGGTGGGTATGAGTCAATATAGCACCTTAAAAAAAAAGCAGGCAAAGCTTGTATTTAGCTGAGCACACTGCTGTTGATCTCTCCCTCTCCTGTAGGCTCTGCTATTGTCTCCTGTGTTTTGTGCAAGGGATGGAGTGTGTCTGTACTGTGCATCCCTGTGCAGAAGGATCAAGGCCCCACAGTTGCTATTCTCTGCTTTATGGGGGACTACATGGGGTAGAGGGTCTGCAGGAAATGTTTTATTTCATTTCACATCCTTGAGAGATGCCAATCTATCAAATCCAAAATGTTTTGGAAAGAAATCCAGTTTTATGGAATTTCAGAACTCAAACCATTACTGCCACAATATATACCTACTACTGATAACTTTCTATTGTGAAATTTGGGGGATTGACTTAAACTGAAGTAGAATGGAGCAACAGAAAAAGACTGAAACCAAAATATTGAATTAACTTTAATCTTTATGGTTTTCTGATTTCAGTAAGCAAAAAAATCTGGCATTTAAAATTTTCCCATTTGAGGGATTTATTTGAAACCTGTGGCATGGGAAATATTGGAAAGAAAGCACTGAAAAAATCAGGTGCCCTGTGATGTGTTCCAGCCCTAACTCTACTGGTTAGCCAGACTAAACTGGTGCCTTGCACTTTTGGGTGGACTATTGTTCAGTTACCTGTTTATTCAAACTCTGTTCCAGACCTATTTTATGTATTAATTACTAATCAGCTAATCCAAATATCAGGAGCAGATGTGGCTCACTTGCCTGCTTTCCCTTTTATTTTTGTATCAAAATGTCCTTCAAGTGTCCTGGCGTTTTTGGTTTTCATTATGTACAGTTGTGCCTTATTCTGTCTTTTGGGACACAATGTACTGCAACAATTAACACCAGAACATGGAAGCTGACTCAGCTTTTATTGGCGAGGGGATCATAATGTAAGTGGCAAAACAGCACTTCTGGGATACCAAGATCTCTTCCAGCCACAGTCAGTGACATTAAGGGACATAAAACAGAGCTGGTGACTGGTCCCTTTTCTCAATGTCTTTTAATGTGACTTAAATCAAAACTGTAAATCTGATCCAAGTGTTACAAAATATATAAAATTTTAAAATTATTCAATGGGCATAAAGTATTTGAAGTATCTAAACCAAGCTACTGGTTTAGAGATCCTAAACTCAGATACTCAAAAAGGAGGCAGCTTTTAGAGAGAGTTGAGCATTTGTTCATCATAAACTTTAGTGTCACTACAGTGCTGAAATGATCTGTGCCCTGACCATGGTTAGAGACATTGCAGAGTGGCTGATGACTGACAGGCCTGGTGCCCACCCCTGCACCAAACCATGGGCAGATTGACCAGAACACCTCTACCAAAACAAATTATATATTTGGGTCCACCAATGTAGCAATGCAGCCTCCTATGGAGGATTATAGCTCCTGTGCTGCATATGGTCTGATTGTATCTTAAAAATATGCTGTACATGGAGTTTGGCCTGATGCAAACGTTGGGAAGAGAGTTTGTGCTGAGATTATGTAAATAAACTGGCTACACCTGTTCTGCCTGCATGGAGGGTGAGTGGTTCAAGGCGTTATTTCCAGAGGAAAGGTCATGTCTTACTGAGAGTTTGCACATAAGATGCATTAAAGGATTATCTGCAAAGCTCTGTGTGTTGTTCTATAAGCCCACCATTATAGTCACATGTTGTGGCATTATTCATAGCATTAATGTTAGGACAGTGACAACAAAACTGGCTTTGGAAACACCTCAAAGCCACCAGAACAAGGGGAAACACAAAATATTTGGATTGGGACGTTTTCAAATCCTTTTAAAACCAGATTCCTGCACCTGGCTCTATGCATACAAGAGATTTAGGAAGACTTTGGGGGAAAGGGATGGAACAGAAAGACTGAGAGCTGGCTCTCAGGGCAGGGTGGCAGAAATGAGGCAACAGCAAAAAAAAATCATTCCAAAGTTGCTCTGGGCTTGGCACAGACTGGTGTATAAAATGGAGAAACTGTAACTGGTTTGTGCTATTCCTCCAGACCTCCAGGCTGAGCAGATCTTATTCAGAAAAGGTTCTCATTGAAGGCAGTAATTATCTGGTAATTAAAGGATGCTGTTGTATATGGTAGATTTCCAAAGTTGGATTGTCATGGATTAATGTAAGCTTGTATATGAAGAAGGTGAGTGTAATCTTGCAATAAAACTTCCATGCACTTTTTTCTGGGTGCCTTCTGTATATAAAGCCAATGTTAAATGAAACTATAAAGTGAAACTATCAGCTATTTGGCAGTGGTTCAGGCAAGAAATACTTTTCAAGACTAAATTATTTTATAAACATGAAAGATCTTTTCTGAGTGTCTGTGTTCAAGAAAAAACAATTGCTGTAAAGCTAATAGCAATTGCATAAGAGGCAAACAGCAAAACAGCATGTTCAGTGAGAGTAAGCTTCAGAAGCTGATGTGTTAGATACACATATACTGGTTGAGGAGTGTCAATAAGATATTAAATCCATCAGGAAACTGCTTCTCCATCTGCAATTTTTCCAGAGCCCTCTTGTAATATTTTTTTTTCTTTTGCAGCAGCAATAGCAGAAGCACTTGCATAGGTTAGTCTACAGACCAAGACATGTTAAGATCCAGGCTAGCAATTATTTTTGAACACAAAATGCAAATTTTCTCAAGGCAATGAGATGTTCAAAGACTGGCCTCAACCTGCCATTAGAGCATTTTTGGGTGGTTCCTAATTTTTACTTACTGCAGAAAGCAAGTACAATTTACATTAAGAATCCATATTATATTTTCTTTTCTGTCCTTCCTGGTAAATAGTGCATCCAATGGAATCTTCCAAATTTTTTTCTTTCTTTTTTATCTTTTTAATTTTTTTTTCACTATTTTAAACTTTTCCCACTCTGATATATTGATATGATTTCCAACATGATTTTCCATTGGATCATAATTTTGAAAAAATCTATGTGCAGACATACAGCACTGTTCTGAAAGTCTGATATAAAGTACAGAAGGTCTGAATCAGTGGAAAACTCTGTTCCAGTCCAAGGACTGAGATGGAATGTTTCCCCCAAGGCCTGAAGCCTCTCAGTGATGGGTCAGTTCTAGAGATGAGTCACTGGGGTTGAGCACAGGCTGACCAAAGTACAGCCAAGTCATGCTGCTGATGCAAAAGTGTGTAGGGACTGATGACAATTTGGGTTAAGAAATGAAGAATGAACTATTCTCTAATCCAATTTTATTCACAAAGAGCAACACTAAATATAAACCAAAACTTTCTCAAGAGGTTTATTCCGCTGCTCCTATCCAAACCAAAGCAGATATGTTGCTACTGAATAAAACCTCTCTTTTTCCTACATTCTCCAGTGCAGTTTTAGTTTACCAATCAATACACCCCTTGTTCAGAAAATGTGTAATTTCTTCAGGTGTTGGCCACAGTTGTTTTGTTCTTTATCATCTGTGGGGAACAATCCTACTTGAAAGAGGTTAAAAGGTTCTCTGCAAGACATGGGAAGCATTCCTGCAGTTTCCCCTCTGTCATCATGCACAATTTATGAAGGCCTGAGTTTTCTGCAGACTGATGTGGTGGAATATGGTATATGGTCAGGTTTTCAGAGTATTCAGGAAAGTCAGTGCCCATGGCCCCCAGCCTCAAAGGCACCTGTTGATAACTCACGTTGACTGCACCAAGTGGGGAAACAGGGAGAGGGCAGAAGGGCTGAACTCTGCTCCCTGTTATTTGCAAAACTCCATCAAAAGTCTAAAATCAAATTAAATGCACTTTCCTTCTATATTCAAATTGTTGTTCATTTAGATTGCAATGGCAACAGATTGGTTCCCACTGAAAGCCTTCACTTATTTTACTCAAAGGTCTTGTTCTCAGTCAAAAAGCTTGTCTTGTGGATCAGAACACTTGAAGGCAGACTCTCCTCAAAGCACACTCACACAGCACTGGTAGGAGCAGAGGTCAGAAGCCTTCAGGGGAGCTTCCCTGACCATCCAGAGCAATGGAGAGAGGGATGGGAGTGGAGGAGTGGAGTGGAGGATGGGATGGGGATTTTAAAGAGGAGGGACATTTGAGTCATGCTCAGCCCTCTGTCAGAGGAACTATGTTTTCCCTGGAGATTTAGGGGGATGAATTAAACTCTCTGTGTTCCTTACTTCATTTTAAGACTACTTCCTGATAGTCTATTTTGGTTTGAAGAGTGAATCTGTACAATTAAATCTGCTGCAATATTTTTGTTGTTCTATTTTCACTAGTGTAGCTTAAAAAATTTAGGCCTGCAATAAATAACAGCTCAGTAGGCCCTGAGCTCCCTGTCAGTGAATCTCTTCTAGAGCCATTGGATTCATTTCTAAGGCTCCAGTTTCTCATTCAGCTTATTATTACATTTTACTGTTCTGAAAGATGATATAGATAATTGTATTTGTCCCTTACCTAAGCATAGATTCTTTTTAATTTCTTAATAATAATGAAATTGCCATAGATGCCTTATAATGTTTTTCTTCAGAAATAAACATTTAAGTAGAAGTTCACACAAAGTAATCCTGCATTGCCCTATGGCAACAATTATAATTAAAATATAACTGTTTGATTATATAATTGAAAATTCTTCCATTTGATTTGATTGGATCCTTTCCATGGCCATACCCCTGTTTTTGAACAGCTCAGCCTTTGTTCACCATGCTGCAGGAAATTTACTGCAGTCATGGGCTGAAAAATACCTGCCTATTTCAGCCCACAGGTAAAGAAAATGAATTGAATGTAAGAAGAATTGAATAAAATCTTGTTTGTTTGTAATTAGATGGCTACACAGCTGTGCTAGAAATACCAGGCCAGTGCTTAACAAAACCAAAATGGTGAAGAGCAGAGCTTGGGTCTCTGCCCCCCACAAATGACTGGTCCAGCAACAAGCTCAGGGTGTTATGTTCACCCTTGCTCATGGATGCTTTTACTTCTGTGTATATTTATCAATGATAGAGATCTAGAGCTAACCTGCAGAGTTCATCTTGTCCATTACTTTGCCCAAATGGCAGAAAATATGGACAGCCTGGACTCCTTCCAGATCTGTTCCAAGACTGCTAGTATGACATTGGGATGGGATGGGATGGGATGGGATGGGATGGGATGGGATGGGATGGGATGGGATGGGATGGGATGGGATGGGATGGGATGGGATGGGATGGGATGGGATGGGATGGGATGGGATGGGATGTACTCTGCCAGAGAACCAGAGAGAAACATCTACTTTGTGCACCCCAGGGAGCTTTAGGAAATGGAGAAACACAAATTTATTCACCTCTGGGAAGACTGAAGCTTTGCTGGCAGTGGAGAGCTTTCCCACTGGAGCCCAAGTGGACATTACATTCCCCTCCAACATTTGTATGGTGAGAGCATGTAAGGTTTAGATTTAGGGGCCTGGATGTAACTCACCCCAAATCACCCCTGAGAGTAGCAAGGGAAATTGGTGCTCTTTTACCACAGTACGAGTGAGCTCAGAAACTGTGAAAGGACACAGCATGTAGAGAGTCACTGATTATTTAATTTACACAGTTTGCAATCAATCAGGTTTATCTGGTAGTAGAAACATAGAGCAGCTCTAAATATTGCTAGAAAGGCACAGAAGGAATAAAAGAAATTTGACAGTATAATTACAGCTTCCCTTTATGATTCCATCAACATTATTTAAGTGCATATGAACCTGTGCTTTTACAAAAAAAAAAAAAAAAAAAGCTTTATAAAAATCCTAAATTGTATTGAAATTTGGAAGAATAGGAGAAGAATAGTAAAATTCTATGTTTTGATCATTTTATAGTGAATACAGACAGTCTTACCATAGTGCACTTTATACAAAGTATGGCAATTAAAGTACTGATTAATGATTGCTTCATTTAGTGACAATCATGTAAACAGAAAAGTTGGAACTTAACAAATAAAGTAAAGAGTCATGAAATGAAATGCCAAGTCAATCATTTAAAAAAAATAGAATTCAATAGTTTAAAATCATTTAATCATTTTTATAATTATTTTGTGACAAGGAAGGAAGAAAGGGCCAAAATATAAAACTGCAAACTTATTTTGGCTAATGTGATTATTGGAATCACATTATTCCAATATTATGGTTAGGGTTTGGATTAGGTTTAGGGATAGGGCTAGGATTTGAGTTAGGGTTGGGGTTTGGAGTAGTTTTAGGGTTAGGTTTAGTGTTAGGTTTAGGTTTAGGTTTAGGGTTAGGGTTAGGGTTAGGGTTAGGGTTAGGGTTAGGGTTAGGGTTAGGGATAGGGTTAGGTTTTGGGTTAGGTTTTGGGTTAGGCTTAGGTTTAGGGTTAGTTGTATTTCACCTGTTGTACATTAATAACTTTCCTAATGATTATTTTTCTGGCTTTCAAGGAAATTAAATTATCAACCAACCAAGACAGTTCTAAAAAAAGCAATTGACCCATCACAGTATAGAAGGATTGATTATTCTATTATTATTCATTTCACTTCACTAAATGCATACAAGCACTGATCAGAGGTGTCTAAAAGTTTGCTCAGATATTTTGAGTCCTGGCCTCAAGGCTGAGTACATTCAACTCTCACTGGTCTTTAGAATGGTGAACTGGAGCTGCTGAAGCACCAGCCCTTGCTCACCTCCAGGCAGTGGGCAGTATATACCATAGCTGTCCCCAGTGGGCTGGGACAGGAAGAATGTGTCAGTAGCCCTCCTTTGCTTTGGAAACGCAAATATTAACAGCCTCAGCTAGAAAGTACAGAAATGCCAAATGGCTGCAAGAGTCACCAGGTTGCTTATTTTGTGGTTACTATTTTCTAAATATGAGAGGTGATTAATGGAGGAATGAAAGGGTTAGATAATCTTCAGTGCAGAGTATGGGAGGAAAACCTCCTCAGCAGTCTGGCAGCTCTCAGGTGCTGATGGCTTCCTGGTTGTAGGAGTCAGCCTAACCAGGAATACAGATCACCCAACCATTCCAAGGAGGCCTGTACCCAACCCTAGGCCCTGGCAAGCATCTGTTGAGTTGTAGCAATCCCAAAAGAAGAAGTTTTCCCAAGGGGTTATGGGATTGCCCATGTTGATGTCTCATACCTATTCCCAACCCTCATTTTCCAGTTGATATCACCACTCCCAGTCCCCAGAATGTTCTCCCTTCCTTGTATCCCCATTGCCTCAGCTGATGCAGTGTCCCACCCAGCCTGCCCCATGGGCCCTGCCTTCCCTTACCCCACCCTGCACCACTTTCCCCTGTACCCACTGGATCCCAACCTCCACTCCATCCCTCTCCTGCCCCACATTTATACCCTGGACCTCCCTACATCACCAACTCCTAAAGAGACCTGGTTAGTGTGTTGGGATTTTTGGGCCTCATCCCACATTTACTTTCACTATTATTAAAGTATTTTATGTTGCTAAGCCATGGTGGTCACCGCTCTTCTTTTATTTTTGCCACTATTGCCCTGATATCAGAAGAACCCTAGAATGTATTATTGGGGACCACCCTCACCCTCAACACCTGGTGTTCCACTCAGTAAGAGATAAAGCTTTATTTTTAGAGAGGACATTGATACCAGCAAAACTTCTGGAAGTTTATTTGTGCTTTGACAAAATCATGGGGTTAATAATATATTCTTGGTAGGTGCCTGTACAAGAAGAGAGAGTGAGCCACAGAGAGATATGCTTGGTCTGTGCTCTGTGTGCAGAACATCCAGGGAATTTGGAGAGAGGTCTGTGAGGGACAGCTGAGCTTTTTGCTTGTTAGGGCTTTCTGTGTCCTCCAGTATTTAGAGAACAAATACTAGAGAACATCAAAACCATGCTTTGGTTTTGTTCTGTGTAGGGCTTTTTTTAGGAAAAAGAAAATGAGATTGTTTCCTAAGTAATATGATTTTTGACTGCAGTGCTTAGTGCTGGTGGTGATATGGGGTTTTGTTAATAGTGGACAGCAGAGAAAATAGCATGCTTGCTTCCTGGGTACTGTTTGATATAATTAAGGATTCAACCACACAGAATAATTGTCTTTGAAGATGATTGGGTAAAGCCAGACTGGTAGCATCAGTACCCAAGCACAGGAAAGCAGAAATGACCACCTGAGACAGCAAATAAAATAAACAATATGAAAAAGTCTATCAGATACAATTCCACGTGACATGCCCCACCCCATGATAGTCTCCAATGTCACAGATGAAAATTAAATTCCATTGTACAAACCCTGTACACTTACCAGTAGTCCCAGAACAGCTTGTATTTGTCTTGCTGTGGTCAGTTTTGGTAATTCGTGTATCCTCCACAAATGCTTGTGCTATGTGAGAGCTTACAGAGTGCACCCAGGAATGACAGAAATTACAGATGGAAAGGAACTGTTAACCTTGGCCCCACAGGACTCCTCTCCACTTCATATTTTAATGAAATGTGCAGTTGGCCCTTTCCAGATGATCTGATATAGATGTTTTTGCCACTTTCCCTCTTACTCAGAAGAGCTCATCAATAACAATGGGATAGATTATGTTGCTGCCAATAGCAGCAGCAATTGGAGAAATGCCTCCTGAAAATCTGCACCACGACTCCATAGGTTCTTTTCAAGGAAAACGACTTAATTACAGGGCTAGAAAATTACCATGCAATAATTAATATGCTCGGTGTTTACACTTAGGAAAGTGATTGTAACACATAAAATACAGTATTAAATTGGAATTAGCTACACTTATTTCAGTTACTAATATAGTGCCCTCCACACCACCTCTTGTGCAACCTCTACAACATCTGTTTGAAAAAATGAAACCAAATCAGCCCACAGTTTCTGCATGACCTAATTGTAAATCTCCAGTAACTTCTTGGGCTCTGTCCAAAACAACATGAGTTTCAATTTTTTCCAGTTTTTCCTCATGCTGGGAAGTCAACCACCCATGTTATTACTGGGAAACATGACCCTATGTTATGTTCCCTCACTGAGGTCCTTGAGTCAATAATCCCAGCAGTGCCTCGGTGTTTTTAGAAGTCCAGTTCTCTTCTTTCAGCATGCCTTACTCTCAACACAGTGCCAAATGTTACAAGTTTTTAGAGGTGCCAGAGTTATGATAATTAATGCTAAGAGAGTCATAGAAAGCTTGTAAAAGCTCAAACCTCAAAGTTTCAAGCACTTTTCCACTCTTAGAAATTAAGATGAACCCATTGGGGGTGAGGGGAGGCGCTAAATTATTCTCTTTTTGAAAGAACTGAGATTTCTTATGCCTTTGTCCAAGGGTTCTTTCTGGTTCTGGCTGCTATCAGACAGGAAACTGGACTAGGAGGACTCTAGCTCTGATCTCATCTGGCAATTCAGATGCTGGGAAATAAAAAATAAAAAAAAAAAGGAGGGGGGACAGGCTTGTTCTGTCTCTCACTTGTGGGTTTTATTAACACTAGCATAGAAATGGCCATGGCAGCTGTTTCCATGGAAAGGGAAGGGAAGGGAAGGGAAGGGAAGGGAAGGGAAGGGAAGGGAAGGGAAGGGAAGGGAAGGGAAGGGAAGGGAAGGGAAGGGAGGGAAGGGAAGGGAAGGGAAGGGAAGGGAAGGGAAGGGAAGGGAAGGGAAGGGAAGGGAAGGGAAGGGAAGGGAAGGGAAGGGAAGGGAAGGGAAGGGAAGGGAAGGGAAGGGAAGGGAAGGGAAGGGAAGGGAAGGGAAGGGAAGGGAAGGGAAGGGAAGGGAAGGGAAGGGAAGGGAAGGGAAGGGAAGGTGATACCAGGTCACTGAGATTTCCAACCCAAAACTTACAGTTTCACTTCAAAGTGTGCAGACCAGTACTTTGGAACTCCTATTTTAGCCACATGTTTTGCATGTTTGAAAGGTTTTCTCAGAAGACAGCAACCAGAAGTAATTCCATGAGAAAACAAACCCTGACTGCATTTTGCACAAGTCAAAATCCTGTACCACTCTTCCTCACCTGTAGCTGTGATGCTCTTTCTCTGAAGGCCCTGGAGTCTGCCAGCACAGGAGTTAGAGAAACATTCTCTCACAAGGAATTTGCTGCCTACAGAAATGGATTTAACATACATTTCATGTTTGTGTTAACCTTTTGTACCTGTCTTGCCCTTCATCAAGCCTCAGAGCAAGTCCTGGTGATGATGCTGCCCTTCTCAGGGCCTCTTCCAATGAGAAAGTGCCCAACAATTTGTACCAGCCTTGGGCAGCATCAGTGTGGAAAGACCCTCCATCACAGGCTAAGGGGGGTTAAGCTCTTTGGAAGACTTTCATTTTATTACAGAGTGAGTTCCAACAGTTTTTCAGCATTGAGAAAGAGGTTGTGACCCCCTGACAAAATTTTGGCTGCAAAATGAAATTTCCTCTCCATGCAGGAAACCACTGGAGAGAATATTTCTATAATACTTCCATTCAAATAAATCCAGGTATTCCAGTAATTGTATAGTCTCCAGTAAAAATATCAAATAAACCTGTCATAGGCTTTTCTCCCAGATGCTCAGATGCAGTCTCCTTTCACTGTGCAGCACAGTGCAATGCCAACAGACATCCAAGGTTACACTTCTGTGGTTCAGGCTCCGTGGCTTGTCCTGGAAGCAGACAATGGTTTCAGTATGCTCCAGGGGCTGCATCTCAGCACTGCTCCTGCCTGCCCACTAAACCAGGTCAGAGCAGCTCTCTCTGCTAATATCTTGGGTAACACAGCCTCTGGGAGAGAGCAGTTTGAAAGTGAAGCAATCAAAGCTCATCACTATATAATTTATTAACTTGCTTTGTAAGGCAAAACCAGCACGGCATAGAAAAGGTGTGCTCTAGCAGGAACATACAGCAGCCACAACAGTGTAACTGCCTAATAAAATGTTTGTGCTGATGGAAAGGTTTGCTGCAGAGGAAGATAAAAGACAAAGATCAATGAAATGTAAAAACCTTTACAGGGCAGCCTTCTGTCTTAAGAGGAGACGAGTCTGCTTAGCCGGGGTGTGGAGGGCACATGTTCTTGTGGCTGCCTTTGTGCTGAACCTCAGATCTGGCTGTCTTTGCTCCCTTCAGGCTCTCAAAGTCTTGTCTTCACCCATGCCAAGGTCTTCCAGAGTCACACCCTGAGAGAGCTCTCTTTCATAGAGAAACATTTAACTGACTGTTGGTCATTTCCTTCAATTTGCCTCCACAGCAGACCTCTCCACCCACCACCCAAATGAGAAGGGCATTTTCAGCCTTTTACATGCAGCTCACAGCACAGCACCGCAGTCTCAAGCCCCTCAAACATTTTAAACAAGCCACAGATGAAGCACTAACACAAGTAGTAAATCTTGAAGACAGCTCAGTGATAGAATGTGCTGTTTTAGCTATGACATACAGTAGCTTAAAAAATTAGAATTAGTTACGAATAGTAGATTTCTCACACTGCCAGACTGTATCATTTATCTTACATAATTTACTATATAATTTTGTCTTATAAACAGCTCAGAAGCCAAGACTCAGCTAAAAACAAAACAAAACAAAAACCAGAAATGGATTTAATATTTAACTGTTCCCTGGGGACCAAACTCATTTCTGATAGAAGAGAATGAGTTTGACCTACTCTGGGCAGTTCCCATCAGCTTTAATAAACTTTCCTCAGGGCTGGGCTCCACCCAATCTGTTTTTCAGCTCCTCTCTGGATGACATCCTGTTAAAATTAGAGTACCTTGACCTCCACTGGCAAGAGACAAAAGCCCAGTGTATTTTTCTTACTAATTGGTATAGCCATAATGACTTTCATTTCAATGCAAGCACTTTGGAAATATGAATTGATGGGTAGCAAAGTTCATTGATTAGCACTTGTGTGCAGGCACCTTTCCTCTTTGGTACAGGTTTTTACATAATCACTCAGTGGTAACCAGCATTTACTTATCAAAGAGAAATCCAGAATCATATGGCTGAACATCTACATGCAGGAAACATTTATCCAACCACATACTCAAGCATTAATTTTACATATAGGAAGAGGGATTCCCTTTTGATGATGATAGTTCCTGTAACAAAGAGATGGAATGGTCAGAACAGTTTATGCTATTTATTATTATGAAACGGGCAAGAGAAATTGAGTGACCTTCTGGGTTAATAAGAATTTTGAGCAATGGTTTCATTGAGATATAATTCAGTGTTCTGGAGGCATAAGTCTTACACCTTAATTAATAATATAGAGATATTTTAAAATAACATTTTAGAAATATTAAATCTATTATCACAATAAGACACTTCAGTGTGTGAACCAGTGTGAATTAATTCACACCTAGTTGTATGGATGGCTCTTAGCCCTTTGGCCCCATACTTGACAATATGTTAGGCTTGAATTAATGCACTGTAATTCACAGCTTGTCATGTCTTTCTGCTGAAGCATATCCCCGAAGTGGCTTCACTGGCTTCACACTTGCTCGTAGAAGAATGGCTTCAGCTCCTCCCAGTCACAGCTACTCCCCAAAGCTGTGACCTCTGAGACAGGCATCAGGAGCCCCACTGCCATCAGCTGCTGCTCCCCATTCACAGAGCTGCTGCTCCTGCCTGAGCAGCCTCAGCGCTCAGGAGCAGGGCTTCCTGCAAAAAACAAACCACATTACATTCTGCTGCCGTGCTTCCAACGTGGATAGGCTGGTTGGAAAACTACAGACTCATTGAGACTTCAGACTGTACCTGGAGTGGGGCTGTGGAATGTATTGCATCAGTACAGGTCTGGCAAATCTGAGGGCTCACAGACAGGGGAGATTAAGATTTCTCCTCCGTTCTTGGTGAACAGAAATAATTCTAAATAAACCAGCCGACAGACATTGACTCATCCACTGCAGGAATTGTGCAAGAGAACTTCATTTTATTGTGTGGGAAAATACTGACTCTCTAATACTGTTACAGACTGTAGCACCTTGATTTATCCTCATTCTAGAAGCACAAGTGTTATTTCTGCATCCACCTGAATGGTGGCCTCACAAAACCTGCTTAGTTTTTTGCTTATTCATTTGCTTGGTCAGCTGGGTTGTTGTGTTTCAGATGCAGCTGATTCCATCTGACATTCCCAATTTGGAGCTTTATATGGAAATAGCAAAGTTGTTCCTGCACTCCAAAAGAGCAGAAAAGGTCCCAGATTTGTAGTAAGTCCTCAGAAAAACAGCTGAGGCAGTGAAGTTTGAGAAGAAAAAAAATAGAGAAAGGAAACATGTAAAAGCAAAGAGCTTGATAGGTGTGGTGATAAATATGAATAAATAAATGAGAGTTGCTGCAAGACATGGAGGTAGCAGTTTTGCTGAGCTGTGTTGGAAGAAAGCCCTGATTGTGTGCCAAAGCAAGAGAGCAGCTGTGAAATGCTGGGTGTGGATACTCAGCAGTAATCTGGTTTAACCCTGTACATAATGACATAATGCAGTGTCCAGTGCTGAAGCTCACTAAGTAGGTGCCACACAGGCATAAAATACACATAACCTGTTTCTTTCCTTCTGCAGCAATCCACTTGAAGACAGCGTTCATTCTCCTGTCCATCTCAGGAGCAGAGGAAGATGAGGCTGAAGCCTTGGTGTGATCAGACCCTCCCTCCACACCGGCTCACAGGGCTGTGTCCCTTCCCTCAACATTTCTCATGAATCACCAAAGCTACCCTTCTGTAGCAGAGTGAAGACATCTAGAAAGTTGTAAAGTACAACTACAACAACAGAGTTTATTGAGCTGCAAATTCTACAGAAATATGCATTTTACCAGGAAAAAAAAATCACAGCGGATCTATTCAAATATAAGGGCATTCCCAAGGTTTTCAGCTCTGGTTTCCGTTGCTTTCCAGTTGTTAAAATCTGTTTTCAAATGTTCATCTGCAAAATAATTTATCAGTACCTTCATATAGATGGTTTTATTTTTCCTCAGCTGCCATTGATATTACCTGTTCAGAAAATAAAGACCTATTTTGTTAACAAAATTAAGTACATATTTAGAAAGATAGTATCTGGTATTTTGCTTTGAAACTGTTGTCAACATTGTTCTTGTTTCAAGGCACACGTCTGCTAATGCAGCATGCATATACAAAAGCTGGTAAGTGACTACATACATCATGTCTGAATATATACACAAGCTCAATATTTCTATTTACAGGCTAAAGTAATGGAGTCAGTCTGATCTGAGAGAGGTTCTGCATGTAATTTCAGGGAATCTATGTTTAATTTAATAGGTCATGTATCTGTCTCAAGTGGGGATTACAGTATCTGGTTTAAAGTGATCTACAGTATCAGGCTTATTATGTAGCTTTTATTTTTAGCAAGGAATAGATTTAACAGTTGACAGTCCTACTTAAGTATGAAATACATCAAATTTACAGCCCAGGCCAGCCTGCTGGCTGTATCACACACACCAGCTTACAAACAACCTTGGGACTCCCACTGGCTGGGTAGTTAGGGGCAGAGGGAAGTGGCAGGCTGGAGGCATAAAACCATCATGATCCTGCAGCAAGCTGGGCTGATCTATGGAGCAGTATTTTTGGTGAGGCTGTAAAGCCGATTGGAGGACGGGTTGATCACTGCACTGGGAAAAGTTATGGAGCAAAACAGGGCAGAGGGATTCCAGAGTGACAAATGGCTCCTGCTTGAATGCCTTGGAGAAGTGTATCATGCACTCTGCTTTATGCCTGATACAGCCAGAACTGGGCTGCAGTGAAGGAAAGAAAAACAAGCAATAAAGAAATAACATGGGCATAAGACTTCTGAGGGCTGAAGGGGAACATTAAAATGGCTGCAAGGCACATCAGGGCAGAGAGAGAGTTTTCATATGATAGTGTTGTTCCCAGTTGCAATATTTAAATGATTTGGATACAGCAAGAGATCAAAAGATTATAATATTTCCTGTGATGACTGGCCACTCCCTGGATCTCTCCTTGTCTGTGCCTGTCTATTCTTCATTACATCCATCAATGTAGCTGGTTTCCAGCTAGAAACCAGTAGCAGGAAGCTGAGTGCTGGTACAGTTTTTAGCATAATGAGATGACTTTCATTTTGCTTTTGTAATAAGAGTGGCAAAACAGAGGTAAGTCATAAAGTGCTCATCTGTATTCTAATTAACTCAACTTTTGCTTCTGGCCTGGTCTGAAGGTTTTGTTGGCACAGGAATGAATCCTCACAGGTGCAGAAAGAGAGGAGTGTAATATCTAGTCATCATAATTGCACCAGTGAAAGCTGCTATATAAACAGAATAATTCTGCTAAAATTGCATTTCTTCTAGGAAGCCTATCCTATTCTACTTCTGCAAGTGACTTCAGTGAAGTGATATGAAACATTCCTTGTGTGACCTGGCCAGATGAACACTGCTGTGGCAGGACTGAGCAATTCCAGATTGTCTGTATGAGCAAATGGCTTCTACAGCAGACATAATTTTGGTCACTAGGATAAAGTTTGGGATTTTTTTCCCCTTTATTTTAACTCATTTATATCTAGCTGAAAAATCAATATCTCATAATGAGAAACAGAGCTATAAAATTTATAATAAATCCATTTTCAAGTGCAAGTTCCACTCCTGAAAATTAGTCTGTAACAGAGTCATCACACAGCTCCATGTCTATCACTGAACAAATATTCTTCATTTGCAATTAAAATTTAGCTTTTCTAGTTGCCAGCTGTATCAGCTCTCTACTCAGCCCAGCCAGGGTCAGCCTCCTTCACACATCCTTTCCAGCCACAATGATTTTCCAAGTAGCATTCTGCCCTGCCTTAAATGAATTCTCACACAGATGCACTGAAATAGTGAGAATGGATGGGGCATAATTTCAGCTTTCACGTCAGTTTTGTACAAAAGGGAGTAAAACCTGGTTCAGGTGCTTCACTTCTTTGGCTTGTAAGGTTTATTCACTTAAATATTTACTCAGGCCCACTCTGTCCTTGCCACTGACCCTCAGGAATACCACAGACAAGGTGGCCTGACTATCTCCATGGGCTGGTTAGTCTTCTTGTGCTCTCTGAAAGAATACAGCCCTAAACTAAACTCCAGTTTCCAAGGCAAGGGGCTATACTGGTGGCAGGAGTTGTCCAGGAAAGTTTAATTGGCTCCCCACAGGTCCTATACTTCCAATATCACTTTTGTAATAAATCCAAAATGTCACTTGTTAAATAATCCGAGACCTTTCTTGTAATCACACAGGATTACATTAGAACATTAAATCAGACATAATTGGACTGTCCCATTTAGACATAATTTTAAGGTAAAAATAAAAAAAAAATAATCAGACAGTAGTGCATTACACGTAATGAGAAATTTATTGCAGTTCCAAAAATATCTTCGCTGAAAGTATAAAATAATTTATTGGCTAATTTTTTCCTGAATATAAAAAGAACTAACTAGAGTGTTTTAATCTACAGCCACTGAAGTAAGCACTCATTCTGACAAAGAGTTTGCTTTTACTAACAGCAATTAGATCTTTAGTCACCTCTAGAAGATAATATTCAAATGTTCTGTTCTTCACTGGTCTTAACTCTTTAGCTTACACTTTCCACTTGTTTTTGAAGCACCACCAACTTTAAAGAATCACAGAATGGCCTAGGTTGGAAAAGACCTTTGAGATCATCAAGTCCAACCTATGACCCAACCTAACGTCTCCTCATCAAATTGACCATGGCACTGAGTGCCATGTCCAGTCTTTTTCTGAACACGTCTGGGGACAGCGACTCCACCACCTCCCTGGACAGACTATTCATTGGCTTGGACATTCTGACATATAATCAACCTCACAACTGATTTCTCAAATGAAGGGCTTAGAATTAAACTGGAGCCTGTTGAACAAAGATGCATAAAAATATTAATTTCCTTTCTATGAAGTTTATTGTTATTTATAGTCAAATCCATTCACTATTAGACTTCTCTGCTGCAAAAGGGGTTGAGAAAAGGCAGAACTACTTACAGCCTTCTCACAACTCTGAAACTCAGCTGTGGGCAGGAGGTTTTGCTAGAGAGCTGATGAAAATTAAACACCAGCCTGGCGTTTTTGTATACCGGCCAGTCTCTGCCTTCAAACAGGTTTGTGCTAATATGGCTCACACAGAAAATTTGTGCTTCAGGGAGAGTACTGACACTTGTGCCTTTTCTCATGTTTTCTCTTTTTGGTGTGCTTTGCATAAGTTTTAAATGAGGTAGTTTGAAACTTATGGATGTACTTTCATCTCTTTTTTACAGTCTGAAGGTTACTAAATGCATACACTTCATATTTATATAAGGAAAAAAATCTAATAACCTTATGTTATTATCATTTATTCCAGCTTGACGTAAATCAGGAACCAAACAAAAGGGAGGACAGATTTTTTTAGTGTTTAACTAGGTTGCTTGACATTCTCCATGACTTTATTTAAAAGCTTCCCTCCAGCTTTGACAGGCAGCAGTTTAATATACACGTGCACACACACATACGTATGCATGTATTCATTTGAATTTGGGCTCTTTCCCTCCAGTCTCTGGTAATTATGATTTGTGTCTGGAGAGATGAACTGTCTAAAAAATAATAAATAAGAGGCCATGAGAATTGAAAGCCAGTGTTCAGGTTCATCTAGAAAGAAATTAAGCAAATCAAGTTCAGGTTTATAAAGGGAAGCAAATTGCCCTGGGGGTCTCCACACACTGGACTGACTTGACAAATTTAATTTTTTTGCAGGTTCCTGCCCTTCTAATGAAAATTGCACCACTTTTACTACAGCCACCTGGGGAGGTGACAACGAGGTTATCAGGCAGTCTAGAACTGCTGCAGATACACTCAGCTGGGGAGGGCTCCTTGAGCTAATGACACCTCCTTATACCCACAAATTAAAGCCCAGCTGCCATTAACCATTCCACCAGTGACTGACAGCCTTTCACGAGTGGGAGAGGGATGGAGGGAAGCGCTTCCTGAGCAGATGCAGGAAGAAGAGGTGTCTGCAAGCCAGTGGTGGGGGAGTTGGGGATCACTGCCCGCTCTCTGTGCACTGGCAAAAAAAAAAAAAATTCCCCAGGGCTCGGCAAAGGAGGTGACTCAACACCGTTCCCATCATGATCCTACAAGCAGCTTGGGGATTTCATCTTGATGGTGAGCTGATTATTATTTTATCTCTTATAACCTGCATAATTCACAGCAGTCTAATGTTTGCATGTTTTCCTTGTATGCCGCTCTTGCTATTTCATTAGTAGATGTGCTAAAAGAGAAAAATGCCTTTCCCCCACAAAACTATTTACTCTCTTTTATGCAGACCACTCCCAGCCTTTCTATCTCCCCACAGAATCTCAAGCCCTCTTGAGGGGTTGTATTTCTGTAATCTCTAAACAATCCATTTCATCTGGATACAGAAAACCAACTTTGATTTAAATTCCCCCTGAAGTGACTTAACTAGACTCCCAGTTGAGAAAACACTTCGAGAGATGTCTGGAGTGGTTTTCTGAACTCAGCCACCAGGATGAGAAAGCCAAATTAAAAATGTTTGTGAGTGTGCACAATGTGCCCTCACAAGCCCATAGCCACCAGCTGCAGTGAGGGGTTGATTGCCAATGTCTGTATGTGTGTATCCACTGGGTGCTTTGAAGCTCTGCAGCACCTTCCCCACTGCCTGCTCAGGTTTTGACCTTGCTTTTGCCAAGAATTTGACTGAAGTAAATATGTAAGTATATAAATTATTGATGCAGCAGGTCTTTGCACAGTTATCTGGAATGAAATGAGAATTCTGATTATTTTAGGGTTTGATTGTGATAGAGATTTTTGTGGGTGTTTTCAAATTGTGAGCCAGCATGTTACCTGAAGCAATGCAACCAGCTAGTGACCTGCTTACCTCGCTTCAAGGAGAAGAAGGGATCAGACAAGGTATGAACCTGTGTGTTCTCAGCTTGTCCAGGCTGCACTGCCACTGTTGGTTAGAGATGCTGATAATATAATGACATCTTCTGTGAGTGTCCACACTGATAAATAGCGTTTTATAGTTATTTTGGCAATATTTACCACCATCCAAGGCCAGGTAATACTCAGCAGCAATGTCCCTCTCCTGCCACATGCTTTGGTCTAAAACAGTGGGGGGTTTTGCTGCAGTTGTTGCCTGTTTTGTCAGTTCTGCAGCACAAGCAATAGTAGTTGACAATTTTACATCCTAATGCAGGCTCAGAATGTGCCAGCTGAAGTACAGGTGACAGGGTTTGTACAAAAGGAGGAATGGTGAAGAAGCATGGCCACTAAGTTTTGCTGGTCAATACACTTCTGGTAGAGACAGGCTTTGAGCACAACTTTTGGATTGTGTTTGTTTTGGTGGAGTTTTCAGACTCTCAGACTGCACTAGGACACTGCATATTTTGTGGGCAGAACTGTACTTTTCTTAGCCTGCCTAGATTTTAGAAGTTAAAAGCATGCAAAAACTCTCAGCCAACCTATCCAAAAGTAATTTAATCTGCTTTTATGAGCATGTATGTAGAAATACTTTTTCTGAAGGAGAGTGGTAGTGTCCAGGCAGAAACAGCAGTTTCAAACAACCTTAAGTATTCCAGGAGAGTCCTCAAAATTTTGTTTCCATTGTGGAATAGAAGCTGCCTTCAGCTCAGGACTTGTGTCTTGGCAAGCCATGGGGTGTGCTATAAGCCCAGTTGAAGTCTACAGTTTGAAGAGACTCACCCAAGTTGGCACAGTGGGGGCTGCACAGGTACAGGCTCAGAGAAGGGTGAGCAGGTTTGCCAGGTTAGCTGGTGGATTAACAGGGCTGGTCATTTTGGGCCTGAGCACCAGGTGCAGCAAAATGAGGACTCTTGGCCCAGAGAACATTGCTATTGCCAGTAATGATAAATCCATTACACTGTCCTGAGGACAGGCCAAATCCTGCTTGCCCTCATCCTGTGATGAGAAACAATAACTGACAGCTGAGAAAAAGGCATGGTATGTGCTGCTTTCTTAATGGGAACATCATTTGGCTGAATGACACTCAGCTGCTGCTGGAGGATTTGGAATGCAACGCTGTGAATGTGCTGACTGCCAGGAAGGGTAGAAAGAGGAAGCTCCTTCTGAAAACTGGGCTCCTCTTTGCCTCCTTCTTCAAGCAGCTGACTCACATTTCATTTGGTTTTTGAGGAGCATTTCTGCATTTGCTGCTTTAAAAGTAAAACAACAAAAGTAGTAAAAATACTTGTATCTCATCAGTAAAAGCCATGCTCTGCTCAATTTGCTCTTTTAAGTCCCTTAAACTTAGTATTTACTGTATGCCCTATGAAATGTCATTAAACTGCTCCCTTGGTTTTGGAGGAGTTTTTGTTCTGAACATTGCATATTTTTAAAGCCACAGCTTGTGCCAGTTACTAGGCGTTCCTACTTTACTCACAAATGAGACTTTCACTTTCAAATTCTTTACCAAATTGTGCACTACACATTCTTTGAGTTAGCATTTTAAAAAATTGGCAGTGGAAAGACTGTTACAGTTGTGTGACAAAATTCAGAGTGGAAGGAAATAGCTCACAAAAACATGAATTAAACATCTAATTAAAAGTGTTAAGTCTCATTTTATTTTTTTTAAATACCAAAGACAGAAAAGCAGCTGCTTTCCTGAAGAATGTGGTATGATAGGAGCCAGTTAAGTATGAACACAGAACTGGTGCAGAGTGCTCAAGGAAACATTTATGGAAAATGTGGGGTTTTGGGATCCTCAAAAAAAAAAAAAAGATTTATCACAAAGTAGATGTTTGTAAGGACTGCTTATGAAAAGGAATCTGAAATAGTAGTGGCAGAATGATTTTTTTTCTAACTTGTGGTGAACAAATATATATATTTAATTAACTTAATTTTTTTCAATGAGCAATGACACTCATGCCTAATCTTACACCATGCCTCTAGTTGTAGACTAATGGGTTCATAGAGATCTGGCATAAATATATAAATTTTATTAAATGACTGCTTTTAAGATATGTGGTTGTCTTTGCTCAGGGTTGCAGTGTCCTGAAAGCAGTGGTTTGAAAATGTTGAAGAAAAAATTGGCTTATTCTCATGTTAGAATTACAGCTTGAAGCCAGAACAAAAATTATATTAAATTTTATTTAAATATGTAATTTTAAAATAATTTTTCTTTTTTTAGTATTTATTGTATGTCTTTCAAAAAAGAATATACAGGGTGACCTAGGGTGGTAATCTATTGTTCAGTAATGTAACTGGACAGTCTAATATTTGCTTTATGAATATAAAAATTAGAATACTAAATTGCTTGGGCCACTTTATGTGATTATGTGGAAAAAAATCTCCTTGCTTAATTACAATTGTAATTCAAAATGTATTTTAACATATTAAAAAGTTATCTGCACTTGCAAGACTCACTCAAACCAGAAAAAGAAGTGTACTTGTAACCCTCCCTGAGGGCTGTATTCTGTCAGGTTCAGAGAGATGAGCAGTGGTAGTGTGTGAAATGCAGCTCTCTCCTTGTTTCAGTTCCAAACTGCAAAAAAGCCAACCAGTCCAGCCTGGATGGAGTCCAGGTGCTTCTGCAAGTTGAAAGACTAGACTTGCATCTGCCCTCTAAAGTGGTTTTACATTGGAGCAACTGTAATGGAGCTCCTGATTTACACCAGTTGCTAAGAATTAAGAAATGGGTTGTTGAAATCAAAGAATCTTTCTTTTCAAGCCCACTCTGATGTAGGGATGGCCCCTGTGCAGTCTCCTGCTGAAATAATCAGTGTTTCTAAGCACCACCAAAGGACTGTGCAAGCCTTTGGTGAGAGCCAAAGCACACATGCACATTTACATGGGTGCTGCTATAATTGTCTGTGGTCTCTTCTGCAGTAGGAATTGGGTTTTTTATTATTTGAAAATGCTGTGTTTTGCTGTTTCTGTGTTGGAGAGACTAAAGAAATTTGTCACTAAAATGCTGGGCAGGTTGTTGGCACATCTGGAGGACAGAGTTTGATCTCAGTTTGGAGGAAGGCATAAGATATTTTTTGCATTTATGCGATGAGAACTTGTAAGGCTTTGCATTTTTACTTTTGGAAAATAGCTGAGGTCTGATTACCTGCACATCAGTTGGTACAAAATTGCCACAGTAGCTCTAGGTGAATTTTATTCTGTGTTTGCAGGCACTGAAACCCAACAGACCAGGTTCTTGGTTTATGCCTTGCATGTTGGAAAAGCTGTGACCAACAGTGAAACTACACAGTGGAACTGTTCTGCACCAGTTCCTCCTCCTGACACAGTGATGCCTATGGCTGTGTGTTCCCATGTGTGGATTGGAGACTCAAGAGCTATACATGAATTTCAGCAAGTGTGCCCCTCTTTCATGCACTGTCCCACATGCCTTTCTCAATTTTGCTTCTGGTTGCAGCAATTAATGTGTATGGGGTGTGTGAAGCCACGGGCAGGCAGAATATGGGTGTAATTTAGCACTGCAGACAGCTCTTGTAGACAGGCCTGTCAGGCAGAGAATAAAATTCAGTTTTTCTGTTATGAAGTTCCTAGGCAATAGACTCTATGGGTAGAATATGTGCATTAAAATGCATTCAACATTACTGTGGGTCATTCTTTATAAATACACTGATCTGGTCTAGATCTATAAAGGTTGCCTTATACCTAAAGGTATAGCCAGGGAATCATCATGCATGCCTTAGAGAGAGAGGAGGGAGAATGGTGTTCTAAGAAAATCAATGAAATATTTAAGTGGGAAAAAGTAATTTTGTCTCTTTGATTTCATCTGGTAGAAACTGAAAATACACTTTAGAAGCCTTTAAAGTACACCTAATTTCTCATTCACTGTCAAAAGAGAAATGTCTCTGGCTATTCATAAATTCAAGAACAGTATGAAGTGGTTACTCATTTATTCAATATGCTATTGCACAACAATATTCAAAAGTAAGTGGTTTAAAGGGGCTGGAAATACAAAGCATTGAAATGTAGCAATGGTAACATTAATTTGCAGAGGGCAGCTGTATATGACTTTAACAACTGAAAATGGGACGGGGTTGGATAACAAGATCATCAGCTTATAAACTGAACTTTCCTTCCCCTCTCCTTCACTCCCTCAAAAGAAAAACCCAACCAAAAATCTTCAAAGAACCAGAAACTTCTGAAATTAAAGTATCAAACCATAACCAAGAGAGGGGAGGAAGAGTATTGGCTAAGACAGGTCTGGAGAAAAGGGTAACACTTATTTCTGGCAGAATGGTCATGTGCTGCTCATATACCCATCAGCAAAACAAATAAATGGCTGATAAAATGAGATTGCTGCAATAGTTCATAAAATTATGGTTTCTGAGAACAGATTGTATTTGATGAAGTTTACCTATATGTTTTTCTGTTCATGAAGTAACATGACCCTGATAATCCTGCCTTTTCTCCCACATTTATACAAAGACCAATGTCACAGTTATTAAAACCATACAGAATAAAAAAGTAAAAAACAAACAAAACCAACAAAACCTAAAAAAACCCAAAACAAAACAAAAAAAAAAAAAAAAAACCACAAAAACCAACAAAAAACAAAAACAAACAAAAAAAAACCCCAACCAAAACCCCAGAATCAAATTTAGGCCAATCTGTTTTACCTTCTCATGTGTCTGTAATTCTGCGTTTTGTCTTGGTCATTACACAGAGGACACTATTCATAAATTGCATAGCATTTGTGAGCAGAGTATTGTTTTGTTAAGAGTTGCATACCTCATCAGAATTTAATTTCTTTTATTTGAAGTCCCACTTGTAATTAAGACAGGTGGGAGCAAACTCAGATATTATAGAAAATGCATCAATGCAGGTTCTACAGTTTAGGTAACAACCAGATCTTTACAGTGTTCTCCAAGCATTTGATATTTGCTCAAAAAAAAAGGTGGTACAGAAGATTAGGTACCATTTGGCCCTCTTTTTATGTAAATGAGTGTATTTGAGGATTGTGGCTATAAATACATTTTTAATTGACTAACATTTTTTATGCTGACTAAGCAAGAAGAGAGAGGTTTGCAGAAATGCTACAGGCAGTTTTGGTTCCAAAGAGCATAGACCAAGAAAAGAGAAAAATTGGGAGCATAACAGTTTCATAACTTAGATACATCTGCTTTTATGATGTTCTACTTCAAAATGTTTCTATGGCATTGTCTTGCATGGGCTGTCCCAAGGAGAGCAGTCCAAGTCCTGGCCCAGCATGGAGATGAAATTCCTGCCTAGAAGAATTTGCCATCACTGTTGTCTTTTGTCACAGTGTTTTTTTGTTCATTCCCTAGCAGTAGCACCTTGTGCTGGCCCCTGCCCTCAGGAATACAGAAATATTCATATCCATAGAATGGTGTATGGGGACAAGAGCAACTTAAATTAACCCTGATCCAAAAGCATGTGGAGTCATGGGCCAAACCTGCCCCCAGTTCCAGCAGTGAAATACCAGCCCCATGGGGCTGTGCTGTCAGAGTGCTTTGCCACAGCCAATAAACCTTAGTGAGCACTGATGGGACACCTCACACACGTGGCTCAACCCCTGGACCTGGATTCCTGTGCCAGTCAGGGCTCCCCTGCTTTGATGTGCATTGCAAGTACATCTGAGGTCACCTTTACACCTGTGAATAAATTTGTGAAGGATTTCTTTCTAGTTGTTCTACTTAAGAACCTCTTTCAGTCTGCTTAAAGAGAGTTAAATGTGCTCCATATTTAATTTTTGTATCAATATATATGACAATAAAATCTTGATAGCCACTTGTTGTCTGTGTTCTAGGTCTTATACAGCATGATTATATTACTCATTTTTTTTAAAGTGTATTTTATTTTTATAACTACTTGACTGAATAATTTCAATTTTTAAGCCATGGGAGTTTTATATGATAATATTTTCCACCTTAGAAAAAAGAGTTTCAATTGTTTCACACGGTATAAAATAAAGTTACAGATAGGGCCACCCCAGAACATTGGCTCTCATTATGTTTGCTTTGGATTGTAGGAAAGCAAAATTCCTGCTGAAGGGAGGATTAACTTTATTTTTGGGTATGGGGGATTTCCCATGTGTCAGATGGAGGGAGAAGATTGCTGGGTGGAAGGTGTTTGTACCACAAAAGCTGAAAGCTAAGCAAGGAAGTGCTCTCCCTCTCCAGTGAAATAAAAATTCACCTTAATGCTTTAAAAATTAGGCTGCAAGTGTGGAAAGAAAGTATAAGTGCTCATGGCAGAGTCTGAAGCTTTGAGGATGCAATTGTGACAGACACACCATAAGAGTAGGGAAAATTATGACAGGCAGAACAAAAACCCCATAGCTTGTCCTTATAAAATTTATTCCTGAACCCTCCCACAATTATATGGGGAATATCATACCTTGAAGTAGCTTTCTAAATGGATGGGCTTGCATTTGGGATAAGAGAGTGGAAATAAAGGCAAGTTTCAAACTAGAACTGGTCCTATGATTCTTAGGAAATCTACTTTAACACAAATGAAGCTCTGGATTAAATCTCAGCATATGTGAATAAATGTCCTCCCTCAGTGTTTGGGTGGCTGCCTCCAAAATGCTGCAAATTTTGGAAGCAGATTGATGAGGAAGTTGGTGCTGGCTCTGCAAGGAGAAGACAAGTGTGGTTAATCAGTCCATATCATTCTTACATGGGAGGTATTTATCCAAAGGACAACTTCTACCTTTCACTACTGGAGAAACTGGTCATGTGGAGAAGTGCTGACCCAGCTACACAGGGGGTCAGGGTGGAATGATTGGTTGTGTTCAACACTGAATATATGATAAAATTGAAAATTAATGCTTTGCTAAGAGTTGTATAGAGCAAAATCAGAATAAGAGTGAAATACTGGTACTCAGGGGCTACTGAAGTGGGACTTGGAAGGAAGCAGAAAACTCCAGCAACGAAATAAAACATAATTAGTAGAAGAGTGCTGTGACAATATAAAGACTAATTTCTAAATTGCCAAAATATTTTGTTAAATTAGAACAGGCCCATTAACAAAGTCGGGAAAAAACATCCTGGTTTGTCACTAATTCCTGAAGTATGGGATTTTTTTAATGAGGGAAAAAAAAAAGGACTGAACTACAAGAGGGAATGAAGATAAGAAAGGAAAGTACTTTCATCACCATGGAACTGCTCTATATCTACAGCAGAAAAGTAGTTTCAATTTTATACCATTTGCTGTTTGTTGCCTGAGCAGTAGTGATTCAAATATGATCATATGTGCACTTTATTGGCCTTTTATAAAGTGTTAGCATTTCAATTGACACTTCTGATCTTAAAAAAAAAGTCTTGCTTCTTTTTCTCAGTTCAGACTCTTTGTCCTCCTGGAACTGATTTGTTCCCTCTGATTCTATAGTGTTAGATATGAATTTCCTCCATATCACTTGTGGCCTTTAATTACCTCAGGGTTAATCTGCTTTGTAAAGGGAGGCCATATCTGTTACCCAGAGCAGTCTGCATGGATCAGGAGGTGTGTTGGTGTGACTGGTCCCTTGGGATGCTGCAGGAGGGGCACGAGCAGTGCTGAGGGTCTCTCCCACAGGATCAGGAATTTGCAGCAGCAGGTCTGCTGCCCATTTCACCCCACTCTGCCTGTCCCAGGCAGATGCACATTCATGCACCATCACCCACTGCTGGCATTTTACTACTCTGTGCCTCTGTTCTCCTCTCCAATGGCAGAAGGCAATGTGAATGATTTGTTAATTTTATCCCTTGTTAAGTGACTATGCAGCTAAAGAGTTTCTTCTCTGGAGATACAATGAGCTTCTGGGATCCTTCTTTCCCATGAGCTGAATTTTAACACTGTGCTTAGTTTTCATAAATCTGTGCAATAACTGATGGCTTGGTTCTAGATAAGGCTATGTGGGGAGAAGCTGTTTGCAGTTAAAAAACTTCAAGATGTTGCCGTGATGAAAAAAGGTCACCTTGCAAAAGATTGGTTTTCTTCCCTACAGTTCTAATGTGGAAAATTTTACCTGGGTTTGTTTTTCATATATTTATCCATTAATTATTTTTTCAATGTAATATTCCTAAAGCAATAGGATGGTAATGTTGTGCAATTAACAATAGAAACATATGAAGTGACAAAGCAGTGCTTGTCAGAATGGTTAAATACAGTTTGGCATCTCTGATGTTGCTGTGTACTCTATGATGGGTAAAGGTGGGCATGAAGTTATAAAAACAGTAAGCTGATCTGCAGTTTATCACAACAGCTTTTTCTTTGTGTGGCATCTTACAAGTGGAGTTATGAAAACTACACATTTCATACAGTGAAAATGGTGACTGTGACTTTATATTGCCACCAGTCATGTCAGTAACTTCATCTCCCTAGAAGCAAAGAATTAAGCAGGATACTTGTAAAGTCAATCAAAATTAATTAACAAATTACAAATCAATCAATAACACCTCAAAAAGTCTTGTTATGACCTCAGTTACTTGTTTAAGCTTAAACAAGCTAATTGGCTACATTTCCTGTCTAGGAATAAGATCATTGCTAATTAACTTTGGACTTAATTAACTCTCTAAGGTACTGAACTTTAGATACAACATAAACTGTGTCTTAATGTTATTATAAGTTATTGCTGTGACTCTAGTACATCCTTGATTTATTGTTATTGTTATATAACTATTACATTTACACTTATGACACTATTAAAAAAAAAAACCAAAGCCTTCAATATTACATTAAAGTTAATGCCACATAAAGGACAGAGGCATTAAATAAAAGTGGAATTAAGCAGGATGCCATAAGTTTACATTAGAAACCAACCAGTCCAGCTTCTCTTCTTTGCTGGTAGGCAAGATTATACATTTAAAGATTATAACTTTAAAGCCATCAATTTTCTTTTGCCCAGCTACAATTGCTCTTTATTTCTGATCATGAGCTATTGGATTTGCCATCCCTTTGGCAAGTGGGAGATGTCATAGTATCAGCACTGTAATGTAATCCTTACCTTCTTTTGAAGATCCTTCCTGCTTGTCTCTTCTATAACAAAACTTGGGACAATCCTGGTTGTTTTTTTTTTTCTGCTTGTTTTCCAAGGCTGAGAAGAATTTACTCCATGTTTGCCAGGAATAAACAGTCCAGCAGAACAAGTGATGTGTCTGCTGAACAGAAGAGGGAAAATTAGGATCAGCAAAGACATTTAAATCTGTTCCTTTACTCAAAGTGGATGTCAACATTAGTTTGGTGGCATTTGATAAATGCCTCCAGAACACAGAGTGACAGGAAATAAACCTGCACTGGAAGTGATATGCAAGTGTTGCTGTTGTCACACGAGCTGGCAGTAACACCACCAGCACACACCCTTGGCATATGGGCATTTTGTCTTCTTTATGACCCTAAAATGCCACCACGAAAATATTCCAAACTTTTATTTCAGAAATACTGTCACCTTGTCTATAAGTCAAATCCTTTTTTGTGGCTTTATTCACTCTTTTCACCAGAAGGACAGTACAATCTAGTCTGCACCTATGGCTTTGCCACAGTTTTAGCTGGCATCTAGGCTTTGGCTTCTTTACCATTTTATGACTAAGCTGGACAAATGAGGCTAGGAAACTTAATGTACTTGTTGACACTGATTACAGTCACAGCAAGAGTAGGCAAACAGAAATATTTTGTTTTATGAAAGAATCATTCCAGCTTTAAGAAAAGTTCACATCTCCCATGTATATTACTTTGTTGGTTAGGGGTTTTTTGTTCATTTGTTTACTATGTCCAAAATTAGGAAGTAAAACAATCTGGTATCTGCTTCAAATCTGGCAACCTAGACATAGATGGATTTAGGATTTGGAGGGCTTGTTTTGGGAAAGGAACAGCTCACAGAGAACCCTTTGATAGGATTGACCCCACTCCTTTACAGTTTCTGAGGATCAGGAACTTCCTTGTCCAAAAATATCCTGGGGTACCTGTTTTGTGACTGACAGTGACACAAGCATACTCATGGCAAGGTTGCTACAACTGAACTGAAGCTTCTGTATCTCCATCCACTCATCCTAGGGTGGAGCTGCAGATAAGATCTAGTATCCACAGCATCCCTGACAGGTGTTATATATATTAAACACTTCATGCACATGTTTTCTTTAATTCATGTCTAGATTGGTCACATAATATTTTACCTGGACCTTAAAATACACTCCTTACAATGAAGAGGGTGTCTACCCAGGGAAGAGGATTTGGCACAAACTGCCAAATATAACAGATGAGCTATTGTTTCTAAAAAACCTAAAGGAATCCAAAATGAGGTATTTGTGTCCTAGAATAGCAATATCCATGCTGGGAGTATCCTTTCTGGAAGTGAACCAGAAATAACTCCCTGGAATAATGCTCTGAGGGGCTCACCCCTTTCTGTTGTCTCATGGGTTTTTCCTTCAAAATGTGAAGCAGTCAACACAAACCTAGTGCTGCACACAGAGATGTGCTTATCTTAGCATACAGTCTCTTCTCAATTTCTCCCAGACTTGCTATTAAACACTGTCTCACAAAGCTCCTGGTGTTAGCCAAATTCATTTATTGAGTATGCTTTCCACAGAAGCCATGCTGCTATTACTTTGTAGGAAAAGAGCAGGCAATGAAGAATGTATTTTTCTTTTCAGATGTAGTTCTAAGTGCCATAGAAAAATGGCTAATTTGAGTAACATTATTGTGGGACAAATGGATCACTTCTCACATGCATGTCTGCCTTGGTTTGTGTGTGTGGGTTTGTTAGCAGAAGCAGAGCTGGGAGAAGTGTGAGAACTGATGCTGCTCATGCAGAACTCATTCTTTAATACTATGACTCTTTCTTCTAGGGTCCTTTGCCCTTTCCTCATCTAACTCTGGGGTAACTGTGCCCATTGCTAATGTCCAGGACCCCATCAGCCTCTGTGGTTCTGCTGCTCTTTGGCCTCCCCTTGGCCCCAACAGTGGGCTGAGCAGAGAAGCAGCTTCTGGATAGGTTTGCTCGTGGCTCCTTATGTACAGGGAGAAAATGTTGATGTTACTGCTGTGGCTGGGTAGTGCAGAAGAGCAAATATCTTTATAGGCATGAAAGAATTGAGTCATACCCAGGCTTCTACTAGTTATGTATTTGCTCCCAGTCCTGCAAAGAGCCAGTTCAGAGATGGAACAGTGTTCATCCACTTACTTGGCCTCCCAGTCCTGTGATTTAAAGGACACTCCTAATCATGACTTTATTATGCCTGCCACACACTGCTTATATGTCTGAAAGGAGCTCAGCTGAGAGTACTGACATTTCCTAATGATATTAAAATGATATTTTGATCATTTTTCTGCAAATTATGCTGTTATGAAACATGCCATGAGGAATAGAGGAAAAGGAATGGAGAATTTTACTTTCAGACAAGCTTAGGTGGGTAAACTTAGCCACAGCCCTGGATGCTCAAGGTCCTTCTAAGACGTGCTGAAGATATTAGGGGCCACATTTTAAATGTCTACTGAATTTAATCCTTGAAAATTTAGCAGTTTGTTTTGTTTGTTTTTTTTTTTTTTTAAATAGACTATCACCATACTACTTTTTTAGTCTTCAGCTCACCATGTTCTCATAGCTTCATGAGTAAAATGATGTCACCACTTATGCAGCTCAGAAGCCATTATTGTGCTGGGTACAGCAGCACAGAATTTGGAGATTAACCTCTCCATGCCAAGTGAGGAGGGAGGCAGCTCTAATGGGAAATCACGCTGGTGGCAATTGATGGCATTTTCATCATATTCATGTAATTTGGTCCATTCTGGTAGCTGGTGGCTTAGGCAGGAGAGACTAAATTTCTGGGAGATAAAAAATAAGAGAGGGGAGGCAAAATATGTGATGTGTGACATATTGCATTGATGCAGTTCTCTTGGCAGTTCATGAATGACACAGCAAATCCCAGACACCACAGTGTTGATTCTGTGGGTTGTGATACAACTCTTCATATTCAGCCTACCCAGATCAGAGGATTTATCATCAGTAACTGTCACAGACAGAAGCCAGGTCTGTTAAAAACAATCTAACATCAATGGAAGGTAGGACTGGAGATTGCAGCAGTTTTAGAAGGTTTGTTTTATTTGTATTTTGTTCCATGATGTATGAAACTGCATGGAGCTGAATCTGGGGGTCTGTTCAGATTCACCTCTCCTACCCAGTGGTATTTAATCATGGTGCAAAGAGACTTTTCTCTATAAGGGAGAGAAATCTCCACTGACAGAAACAGCTTTGCAAGTTGGAAAGAAACAACTGAGTCCTTTATCAATAACACATACTGGATGTTTGCAAAACCACAAACCTATCTGAAATAAGCCAAGATAATCTTTCAAAACCTCCTTCAGCATCACCCTGAGACCAGGATTTTATTGCTAACTTAATAAAATAGTCTTTTGTTTTCATGATATGATTTACAGGGGAGATTGCACAACTTCACTGGGTTTTTGGCTGCAGCCTGCATGGCCAAGTTCTCATTGCTTCCAGCCTTTGGTAAGCAGGCACAGCCTAATCAAACATGTTGGCTCCACTTCTGGTTCCACTGTGGGTCAGCACTTAGGATGGGAAAGAGTTTGCTTTACCTGATGTGTTCCTATATGAAGCAGGGAAAAGGTAATTCTTGAAATTTAAGTTCTACTTCCAGATGCTTCTATAGAGCTATCCAGCCCAGACCATCTTCTCAAAGTCATGTCTACTTCAGGACATTTAATTTAGGCACTTTTCCCTCTTCAGTAAGAAAATACTAATGTTATCCATTTGTCCCACAAGCACATTTTGGAGTTCAGTTCCAAACTAAAACTACCAAAAGCTACAACCAACTGCAAATCTAAGGAGAAGGTGGGAAATACAAAATATCTTCTGAATTTCCTAAGGGATAACATAAGCAGGGGTATCACACCTGCAATTTTTCTATCCCAAGTCAATGTACCTATTGCCATTTGCAAGTAGTAGTTCAGTCCTTCTGGTTCAAAATTCTTTAGTCAAGCTGACCACACATGCATAAATTTAGGTTACAGGAAACAAATATTGCCTCTCCATTTTTACCCCTCTAAAACCTTTAAATATTTCAGGTACATTTAAAATGGAGCTTAGCAGAATTCATACCATTATTAGTGACTAGAGCCAAGCAATCAATCTTAGAATAATCCCTGGAGTCCACTAGCATTTCCTTGCACATGGGTACTTTCAGAAAGCAAGTAAATTACCTGTTTAGTAATATTAAAGTGAATTGATGTACTAACTTGCAAACTATAATTTAAGGAGTCAAAAGCCTTTCTCTCCCCACCCCTTTCCACAGAAATTAAAAACTCCACTAGCATAATTTTTTTTGTACTGCTGCTCTTTCTCCTGTAAATTATACTTTATTACTATTTGGAGGCTTTATCCCTATATGACAACCAGTATCAAGAATAATATTATGCCAATAACTTGGTTTTCTAAGTATTAATACAAGGAAAATTATGCTAAGAGCACCGTGTGAGTTTAATTGCAATTCACACTTTAATATTTTGATGCAGCTGTAAAAATGTAGAATGAGAAACGTTAAAATCTATTAGATACTAATAAATTGTGTTGTGGAGGAGGATATGAGCTGTACTTACCTTAATGAAGCACATTCTACTTCCCATCTCTCTGTTTTGATCCTGCATGTGCATGATTTCATAGAGAGGTTCAGCAAAAGTTCTATAGAACAAGTTAGAAATTAATGCAGGGTTGCATATTTTTATATCAAATAATCAGAAACAAATTTCAAATCATGTAAATCATCTTGCTTATGAAGTGTTTATGTCAAACACTTTGTTTTCTTTATGTAGAATGTGGGATTGTTTAGAATGGATCCTAATAGATTTGATTTTTTTCTTCTTTTCTAGGCTTAAGATTTCTAGGTTTAGATGCATTTAATAAAATGGCATTCTGAGGAATATTCAGAAATTCGTCCTCTTCCATTGTTTTCCTAACAGAAATGGCATTTTTAAACTGCTGTGCTTTCTCTGCTCTTTCTATTCATAAATGCAAGATGCAGTGTGGTAGCAATGCTTCAGTGTAGCTGAATCATGGATTTGCTTAGGCTGGAAAGGACCTTTAGGATCATCAAGTCCAAATGTTACCCAAACACTTCCAAGCCCATCACTAAACCATGTCCCCAAGGGCCACATCTAGACACCTTGTAAATACCTCCAGTGACTCCACCACTTTCCTGGCAAGCCTGTTCAAGGTTTGACAGCCCTTTCAGTGAAGAAATCTTTCCCAATACTCAATCTAAAACCTCTCATGATACAACTTGAGGCTCTTTCTTCTTGTCCTATTGCTTAATCTGACATTCAGACTGAAATATGTAGGACTTCGTGATTTCAGGCAAATCACACACATTCCTCTCAGGTTTTGTTTCAGTAGCTAGGAGTTAGAAGTAAAAATCTTCCACCATCCCCTATTTTTCTGATTAGATAAGGACATTACTTGTATCCATTTTCCTCCTCAATTACTCTATTTTTTGAGAAGTGCATATACAGGAGGGAATGACCCTACTTCCACCTGCTCAGTAGTAAAACCTTTCTTGATTTATCAGTCACAAGGACAAGATAGCCACAAGTTATTTTGGTGTCAGCACTTGGGTGTGGCCTCCTGAGAGCACTACCAGACTTCATGGAAGTCTAATGGCCCAGCTCCACAGATGCCAGCAGAGCATCACTAGAACAGATCTGTTCACCAGCTACATGCTGCTGACATTAAATAGTGGTTGACTCTTTTTCCTTTGAATATATGTGAATCGTGTGCTGTTAAGGGATGATGCAAGAGTGTAGGTTAATTTGTTTTCCTTTATTAAATACATATCCAGAGTGAAACCAGGGCTGTCATAGCCATGTTTACCTTCTCTTATCAGGTTTGACTTTCAAAGGGCAGTGTAGTTTTCCAGTGGCCTCAGTGCTGGCTCTTTTTTTCAGGGGGTGAGAATGATTTAAGCAAACACATATTTGTACACCACACTTCCAGCCTGAGTATTCTTACTTGCAAATTACATCCTTTAACATCTCATGGCTTGCAACCTTACCTTTTCCTCTCCCCTCATGATCTGGGTACTTTGTTGTACCTGGTTCTCTTCTTTCTGCTTGCACCCTCAGGCTGAGCCCAGCTGACTGCACATTTCTCTCATTCTCAAATCTAAATCCATCCATGTGTCTTGAATGAGCAACTTACAGAGGGATCTTCTCAATTAAAATGTTCACAGAGTCATTAAACTAACTAATGGTGGAAACTTCAGTAGAAATGATGCTGTAATGAGACAAGCTTTCACCGTCTTGCTGAGGAAAACATATTTCACTTGATTCAGATAAATTATATGTCCCCACATATTATGATCAATATTTTAGCAAGAGTTAGCATTTAACTATGTCACTTCTGAGTAATGAATAATCATGTCAAGTATATGAAAAATGAGTAATGACAGATATCACTGGACTGGTACATTTTCTGCTTCTCAAAATGATGTTTAAATTTTTACAAAAATGTTGTATAAAGGATTCAATGACTCCAACTTGTTTCTTCTAATGGGTATCTATCCTTTAACACTGTGACTGCTCTTTAAGTACAGGTTAGCATAACTAATTTTAAAATATTTTCAAATATTTCTATATTGTGACAGAGGAAAATGAAACCCAGTTGTCAGGAAATGTATGTGATAAAACTGGATTTCAGAAATTGAAGACCTGAAGTGACCTCTGAAATGACTCTCCTTGCATAGTGGCAGTAGAGCTTGTGGCTTTGCTACTAACAGGAAATGTGAAAAGTATAAAGTACATTTATCAGGAAAAAGATCTAAAATAAATAAATTTTTTTTAAAGTAACATGCAGAAAACTACAGCAGTCCTGACCCATGCATGCTTTAATTTGTTTAGTCACTTGCATTTGCTTACTGTATTGTATCTCTTTTGTGTACAGCCTTCCCAAAGGCTCCTGCTCTAATTCTTAAAACTTTTATGCTTGAAACTACATTCACAAACCAGGACCAAAGGAACTGTTTTGATTTTTCTCTAAAAATGCCAATGCGGTTTCAAGCACCTCCTTAAGAAAATCTTTGCCTCTTGTAAGGGCTGTCGAATGAACCATCATCAAATATGTGAAGGTCTTGGAAAGATCAGGAAGCATTTGTCACTGTAAGCCAAAAAGAAACCTCTCTATGATAGTATACTAATATTTTTCTCAGTCAAATTGTCAGCCTCTTGATTACATTGGTCTGTGGTTGACTTTTTTTCTCCTGACAATGATCTGTTATGCAATTTTAAGGTTGCAATTAGGATGATAGATATTGTTCTATATTTTTAATACCCTTATTCTGATAGTTGGCAGTTCTGCTCTTGATTTACTTATTTTTTTGGTTTCTACCAGGAGCCTGAAACTAATTTGCAGGTATGACCATTGACTTTGTGACTTGCTCTTGTAACTTGGTGTCATGGTGCAATATTGTTTTCCTACCTTTTAAAAATCACATAAATGTAGTATACTCATGAATACCATGTTTCAGTTGCTTTAAAGAAATACATCACTGGCCTCAATTTTTATGTCTGGATCTTTAAAATTCAAACAGAGTGAACAAGCAAGGGTGTGTGATCACTTAGGTCAATTCTTCCACCAGCTGCTCCTTAGTGACTTTTAGTGCTACCAGTAATAAACTCTATTTGGTTTTAGTCACCTGCAGTGTACAAAGAGTTATCTATTCTTAACAGGGTGGACAATAGGCTTTTCAGGTGTTGCCTCAGTGTAGTTGGCTGTAAGGTTTCCTTTCAATATTTAGCTATTTTAGCATAGTTCAGATTAATTTCTAATGTTTCCATCATTTGATGGAAGAACAACGTCAAGTAGATCAGCTATAATCTCATTATATTTACATAAATACTATTCTGCTCTTAAACCCCTTGCCAAGTGTGGCTTTTCCACTCAAAGTGAAATTCTCTTTTTGTCAGTATCAGTGTTCTCCTTAGGGATGAAACAGCTAATAATCTATACTGTATAATAGGAAAATTCACATTAATACCATCAGAAGGATGATGATCACTGACTCTTATGGCACCAGTTTTTGACACTGACAGAATGACATTCTAAAATGTGTTTTTCTAAATTAAGCAATTTAAATCAGTTCAATATGTAAGTCACGGTAGCAAATTTTTCGCTTCGCAGTTCTTCATTATGGAGCTTGGATTAATTCTGATTTAAGAATTCTGTTTGGTTATTCACTTTTTTTTTCTCAGAATTTAATTTTCAATAAATGTGCTGACATCACAAAATGGTAAAACATTATTTGGTGTCACCCTCCTCTTCTAGCTGTGGAGATAATTTCATGAGGCACAGTCACTAAAAGCAGCAGAGTCACAAGTGAACCAGGTAAGTGACTAGGCAGTAATTTTTTCATCAGGAATGAGGAAAAAAAAAAAGGCAAGTGGGAGTCGAATTCCACCCCAGGCCCAATGAGGGGAGTAAATGGAAGTTATACTACTCACTTTTGGAAATAGATTTTAAGAGCATAAGTCATCTAAGACTTTACTCTGGGGTGCCTCAGTGCTAGAGCTATGCAAACACATGGTAAAAGACAGTCCATGCCCCAGTGAGCTTAACAGCCTCTTGGTTTCCCTGCAGCAAAGCCATTATGCTCCAGCCCTCTTCCCTTGTGCAGGATGAAGGCCTTGCCTCCTCCTCCTGATTATTTTAGCAGACCTCTGGTTAGCACATGGAACGAGCCCTCCAGACTCTGCTGTCAGCACTACAATCCTTTCAAAGCTCACCTGGCAGGTTGCCCAGAAAATCAAGACATGGTCATTTAAGCTGGTTGCCAGGAAAAAGACTGAATAATACTCGTTCTAGCTATTTGTTTGGGATACTGGTTCTCACTTTATGAAATAAATATGCCAGACATTAATCTCTTGAATGAAAAGAAGTTGCTGCAATGGTCTCGCACTGTTCTCAGCAGAACCTTTCCAAGACCTCTCAAAGCCCTTTGATGGACCATCTCAGCTGCTGTAATCCTGATGCTGTTTCTGTATTGGGTACCAGTTGCACCAGGTCCTCTAGGGCTCAGAAGGAGTGCAGAAGGGGAGTTCTCTGTTCTTGTCTTCTAAGTAGGCCTGAATATCTTCTTAAGTCAGAACTGGCTTTTGTTCCTTATAAAAAGCTGGGAGGGTATGAACACCCTGATGGTCATGCAGAGCTTGAGTTTGTCAAATGGGTACGTGGGCAGGTAGCCTAACCTTGTATTCCACACCATAACATTTGTCACATCATAGCAAGCTAGGATGTAGCATGTCCATAGATCTGTCCATTAATGGCTGAAGTATTTGGCAGATTGGCTGTGTCTGCCCACGCAAAGCTGACACTTCTGTCTTTCTTGTAACTGACTCAAGTCTATTGCCTCCCCTCTGCTCACCCCTGCCCCGCCCTGTGCACCTGGAAAATGCTCCAAAAATACCGTGAAATTGATCAGTTTTGTGAACAAAAACAGCAGTTATCTCCACTGGGAATGTATTTGAGAAAACACAAGGATCCTGCAATTAATTTGACATAATTTATGAATGTATTTTTAGTAGAAAAGAAACAGTGAGTATTTATCAACCTCATCTTTGGGGAAGGTCTTATGAGTTTCAGTTTTGTTTTGTATTTATCATCAAATTCCTTTGTTTGATATTAAACATCCAGACAAATACCCAAGCTGTTCCTTGAATTATGCTGGTCCCTCAGGGTTAATCCTGAATAGCTACAGGATCTGGTCTAAATATGTTTGAGATACCATGTAGTAATGTTAGTAGAATACAGGAAAGCCTTGTTTTCCTAAAACAGGGTGACCAGAAAATTGAGGTTAAAAGGGAAGAACTTAAGAGTGATCCATCAGAATAAAAGAAGAAAGGGGGGAAAGAGAATGGAAACAAGATCAGCTTTTGTTGGCTGATATTCCACCTCCATGCTAATGCAATGTGCCATATATATTTTTTTTTTTGTTTCCTTCATAAATATGAAGCTTTGCCTAGTGTTATGTTTCTGTAAAGTGCATTAGAGAATATCATCATAAAAATCACTGAAGACAAGACAGTACTTCAGCAGCTTATGTGTAGACATCATTGCTGTAAAGTGCTTCTGCCTTTTGAAAGTAGCATGGCAGAAAGAAGGAAACTTGATGTGAAAAGCCTTTTACCATGCTTTTGGATTCCAACTTTCTGGTTATGTTTGTGTTTCAAAGTTAGTTTGGTAGGTTTTTTTTACACTGTATATGACCTTTAGTTCCACCCGTAAGGAATATAAGATCATGCAATTGGTTAAAACTACTACAGGGATTGTTTCTATGTGCCAGGCTAGGAGACAGTGAGAGCCATGCTAAATCTAAGCAATTGGTATAAAGGGATGGATTTCACCACATAACCAACTCTTCAACTACTCCCTATGACCCACTGTTCACAATCAGTTGGTAAGCATGACATAAAGATTTGTTCCTTAAATCCAAGAAGAAGGTAGCCAGCTGCTTTAAATCCTGCAAAGCAAAGTATTGGTCATAAACGTCAAAACAAGAAAAAAGAAACAAAAAGGTAGGGGGATGGATGGCAGAGAAAGATCAAACTGTGATGATTCTGATTCATTAATGAAAAGTTTATTTGAAAGTCAAGTTTGTTTTGATTTTTTTTTTTTTTCTCATAAAGCCTCTACTTTTTGCCAGCAGTGCCCTCCAAATTCCTAATTCTCTGAGTCTCCCATTTGCTTTTCACAGCTGATTTGCATCTGCCTTCCAGTAGATCTTTTTGGTTACTTATTTCTAAAGTTACTTTACAGGAGCATTTGACTACAATCTCTGTCCTGTCTAGTTTTGAAAGTTTAGACTATCCTGACAGTGTTTAAAGAACTGACTGGCTAATGTGCTGTGGTAATACAAAGGAATCTTATTGTTGCTGCCTTTTTTCCTCTTCATTTTTCTGACAGTGCCAAAGCATCAAGTGGAGCTATGCCTTGGTCAGGTAGGGTCACACAGTGTTAGCACAGTCTTAGCACCACAACACTTCCAGCACAACTGCTGAGTTAGCAATGTGTATCTCTTGAAAGCATTAGTTTGCAACCTGTATCTGGGAGGACTTTCTCAGCACGGGAAAGGCATTCCTGGGTGACATGTGGTCAAGACACAGAGGTACCAAAAGAGGGAGCTGAAAACCCCTATGGCCAATTCACTTCCAATCACGGTGGGACCTTTTGATATCCACTGTGAGCCTTATAGGATCAGTGTGTGATGAAACTCAACGTGTCCTGGCAGGTAGCTGTGGACATATCCTAACATAAGATATGTAAGAGCTTGTCACTATGAACTCCACCATAACAAAAATGTCAAAATGCCATGTTTCCTAAGGGAGTCTGGAGAAATGTACTGAAGGAATGATTATTCAACAGGACATGAAAACATTCCCCCTTCTTACTGTGAGAATATGTTATCAATGTATTTCTAGATGTGATTATTGGTTTAAATTAATCTTGTTTCATAAAATAGGAGTAGCAACTCTAATAAGAATAGTTCTGCACAGTGAAATGAATCAAGTTGCTCAGGCAGTGTGGAGTTGATAATTACAATTAAGATGGTAGGAAAATAAAGATTGCCTATACATACACACTTGAAATTGAGTAACAACATGCTTTCGGTAACTAAAATCCTTATGTACTTCCAAAGAGAAAATTTAGCCATAGAGGCAGAACAAGATGGGTTCCTACTTTATGTATAAATATCTCAATGGTGATTTTTTTTGTGATATAGCAGCTCTAGGATACGTAAGATTTATTCCAACTCCTGCCTGTTCTCATCGAGTTGAGCTAAATGTTTTTGTGCCTACCTTCAAACAGATGCTAATATTAACTTAATTTTCAATGTATTAATGTAATCAGTGTGCTTTATCTAAGGTGTAAGTTTGTTCTCTATACATGTTTAGTGCTGTATGAATGAGGCACAGAAAGAAAAATCAATCATTGCTTCACGGAGAAATATGAACTCTGTTAGCTTCATTTTTCACACTGTGAAAATGACTTGACCTTCTTTCCTCAGAAATCCAGATATCTCCAATCTGTATTCATAGCTGGGCACAAATTTTCCATTAACATTTTCTGGATAGAAAACTGTGGGTTCATTATTCTTGTTTTGGGGGAAAATAAGCTTTTCTTTGGATAAAACAGAGTGTTCTCAGCAGAAAAGGTTTCTGTGCTGTCTCCCAAGGGATGGGGTTCAGTTACCTTTTGCCTCTGTGGCTGTGGACTGCTGGCCTCAGCCTGTCTCACCTGACCCAACGTGGACAGTCTTATCTGTTCTCCTTCAGGAACAGGGACATTGGGGCAGGTGGTGGCAGCTGCACCCTGGCCTTTGGAGCACTACACAGGTCCTTGTTACTAGCTCACTCTTTAATTGTTGCCTTGGTATGTTCCTTTGCATACAGACTACAAATATACTTTGGGTAACGAGATTATCAAGGGATGTAGGTGGGTTTGAAAGAGAAAAGATGAGGCCGGGATGTCCCTTTCCTGCTTCTTCTCCACTGTTTGCTGCTAAACCTGTTGTAGAAGGTGGGAAGTTGGATTGTTTTGGTGCAACCCCAGCAGCTCCAATAGTTCCACAGTGTCTTCAGCTTGTGAGTCCACCCATGTCTCAGCCATAGCAGCCACCAGAAGTGTCTAGGCACCTGTGCCTTCATCAGAGGGACACTCCAGCAGGACTCCTCCTCCTCTAACCCTAAATGGGGACGGCTGCCCAAGCCACCCACGAGGAGCATCTCGCCAGGGAGCTGTCCCTGTGCTTGTCGAGCAGGCTGGGCAGGGCAGGCGGCTGGCACAGGGCAGGGCTGGGCTGGGGCAATGGCAGCAGGTCCCGCCTGCAGCAGAAGCAGAGCCTGACCCATGCTGAGCCAGCACTCCCCTCTGCAGCAGGCTGGGGCCGGGCTGCAGTGCACAGGGCCAGGAGGCCTTGCTGATCTTATTATCCCCGTTCTGAGCTGTTGCAGGTGCTGGGAACCGCAGTTGTATTTTCTACTATAACTGTAAAAGAGGTCACGCCGAGGGCAGCTGAATTTCTATTCCTGGCAGTTTGGGTAAATGAACCCTTCGCTGTGTGGAGCCAGAGCAGGGACAACCTCATGCTTGTGCTTTCCCCTGAGCTGGGGCTTTGTGGAGGGTGCTGGATCCTCGTGCCAGCAGCCGGGCACGGGGCACACGGCTGCACCCTGGCGTGTCCCTGCAGCCCTTTTCTCCTGTAGGCCAGGCCTTGGTGAGCAGGCAGCTCGTGGTGCACTGCAGTGTGTCCCCGTTATGTGTAGCCAAGTGTGGCTGCTGTGTCCCGGGGACAGGGCTGGGCACTGTCCCTCCACCCCGTGGTAACAGATGTGTGTCCAGTGCAGGGCTCCAGTGGAGCGTGAGCTGGGCGTCCACAGTGGTGTCACTCAGGTGCATCCTTGGGGATTTGAAACTGACTGCAAAATGCTGGTGACATTAAATTTACTGACAGTAAAAAGCTGCTTCATTCACAAACTTTGTCACAGACCTGAAAGCACAGGGTGCTTGGGGAGCTGCAGGTGCCAAATGTGCAACTTCTGAGGAGATCGATTACCTCTGCTATTGAACATCATGGGGACAGCAGGTTTGCTTGGTGATGAAGGATCTCCCACCCCTCTGCTGGAATGAGTTCTGAAAGCCTTTTCAGAATCTGTTCCATGCATCTTTTGCTAGTTTCTGAAGATTGAAAAGGGTTTGCTTTAAGACAGTGAAGGTGCTTATACCTGGGAAGTGATTTTTCTTTCTGTTGGTAAGAGCCCTTGGCCTCTGGCAGACTGCTTTGGTGCAGGGCTGCACCGGCTTTGGGCTGACCCGCTGGCAGCCAAAGGACCCTCTGAGAAAACAGGAAGCAGAACTGCCACCTTTTGCAAGTCCCAGTGTTTTTTGTAAGTTGTTTGCGTTTAATGGTTGAAGTTCAATGTACTGAAAATAGGCACGATATTGAATGTAAGTGATTAGGTGACACACTAGGCTTTTAGTTTCATTAATAGCAATTGTTTTCTTTTAAAAGCCTCTCTCTACCTGCATCTGGAGAAATGTTTTAAAGTGTGACTCCACCTCCCATGATGATCTAAAGTATTGGCCACAAATTATGATTTTGAATGGAATCTTTAAGACCAACGATGACACTAAAATAACAAACAGCGAAGAGAGGGGCACAACTCATGATATTTTAAAGCCTGAGGGCCGAGTAGTGTTTGAGTCAGGGGTAAAAACGCATGCAAGAAGGAAATGCTGTGTGCACCTGCTGCCCTGGCAGGGAGAGGAGCAGTGCTTTAGGGGTTTGCTGGGAGTGAGTGTGGACTTTCAGTAGTGCAGCCTTGCCTGAGGTCCCTCCCTTTGGGGGCCCACAAGATACATGATGCAAATGTGAATCTTGCAGTGAAGCACAAGTTAAGATGAAACATGTTTGACTTCCACTGATAACAGTGCCACAGCTTTTCCTTAGCAATGTTTTTAACACTATAGCACTTATAAACCAATTGTGTACTCCTTAGGAAAGCAAAAAATTGTGGATTACATTAGTTGTTCTGCTAGTGATATAATTTATAATCTTAGATTTGTTTCTTAATTCTCAGGAAGCCCATAAATTTGTTTCTACCAGAGGGTTCATGGGAGCCTTGCCTGTGGTGGCAGAGTTGGCTGCTATGACCATCTGTGTTGAGTCTCCTGGGGCTGGGACACGGCTGTGGAGACGGGACCTCACCAAAATAAGGGTCATTTCAAACTTCACCAAGTTTTCAAGACTTGCTAGCATGCAGGAAAGTTCACGGAGTGATTGGTTCGGAGGAAGACTGGAGTAAAAATGAAGATGGCTTTGGTCTTGTCTTTGCAAAACCAATTTATGTACTTGTTTCCTCAGTGGGTATATACACTTGAAGTATTATAAAAGTAAAATAGATGTGAAAAGTTGTAAGATATTGGTTACTGTTTAGAAAGTAATTCTGACATGGAAGTGAGAATCTGGGTAGAGAATAATCTAATTTAGAGGATGGAGGGAGCAGTGGGCCCCTTTCTGCATCTGCATATGGGCAGCCTGGGACTTGTGCTTGGCTTCTCCCTGGGGTCGGTGGGGGGAGTGGGGTGGGCTCTGCAGGGGCTCTGGGATGCCCCTGTCCCTGACTGATGCCTGCAGGTGAGTTGTGCCACTGTCCATCACAGGGCAAGAGGGAATGGTCATCATCCCAGCGAGAGAGCAGGATGCTCTCCTGGATCCAGGCCTCAGGGGCTGGGGAGGTCCTTTTTCATTTTTTCATCCAGCCCTCCCGGACTGCCCGGGCCTGACTGACTCTGCTCTGACCCTTTCCTGCCGTCCTGCATCTCCCAGTGCAGCTGACCCGGAGCTCTGGCCTTGCCATGTCCTTGCAGGCAGGTTTGTCCACATGCAGGAGCTTTGCCAATTGAGTGATAGGATTATAGATGCCTGGTTTTGTTCTTGTTGGTTTTACATTTATTTTTATATATATTTTTTTTTTTTTTTTTTTTTTATTTTATTTATTTATTTATTTATTTTAAATTCTCTCCCCTATTCCCCCTCTCTACACCCCAGCCGGGCCTCTCCGGGTCTCCCGCAGGCGCGAAGACGCGCCGCTCCACGCGTCCCCGCAGTTCCTCCTCGCAGCTAAACTTCCCCGCGCTCCCGGCGGAGGCTGGCGGCTCCGCCGGATCCCAGCGGCGCTGCCGCGGCGGCTCCATGCCGCGGCTTCGGGCCGCCCCGGCTCCTCCCCTCGCGGTGTGCGAGGCAGCCTGCCCGCCCGTCTGTGTGTGTGTGCGCCGGGCCGCCGCCGCCGCTGTGCTGCCTCTCCCAGCCGGGCACAGCCGCGCCGCGCTGCTGGCGGCGGCGGCGGCGCTCCGCCACCCCGGGCGGCTCCGCGCGGCCCCGCGGCGGCCGCCGCTCCTCGCGGCGCCGCTGCCCATGCGGGCCGGGCAGCGATAGCCGCGCCGGCTCGGCTCGGCTCGGCTCGGCTCTGCGGGGCGGGGAGGGGGCACCACTTCTCTGAGTCTCCCCACCACATCGTTATGGACCTATTCGACTTTTTCAGGGACTGGGACTTAGAGCAGCAGTGGTAGGTTTTTTTCGGGTGTTTTTTGTTTTTTCTTTTTTTTCCTTTGGTTTTGGTTTCTCCCTCCCTCCCCCCCACCACCACCTCCCCTCCCCGTCTCTCCAGCTCTCTCCTTCTTCCAGCTGCCTCCTTCCTACCCTTCCCTGCTCCCTCCCCCGGTGCCGTAGCCTTTGTTGAGGGGCGAAGCACCCGGTGCCAGCGGGTCGCGGGTCGCGCTGCGCCGCGGGCAGCGGGGCCGGCCGGGGGAGCCGGTGCCGGCCGGCTCCAGCCTCGCTCCGCGCCGCGCCGCCGGCCCCGCTGGGGAGCCGCGCTCGGAGCGCCGCGGCGGGGGCGAAGTTGGCCCGCAGGGCAGCGCCGAGAGGTGCCGGGTGCCGGCTGCGATCAGCGCTGGCAGCCCCCTCCCGAGCAGGGGCGGCGATGTTCCCCGGGATCGCGGCTTTGCTAATGTTGTGTTTACTGCTGTCACTGACAATGTTCCTTTCACGGGGAGAGCCGCAACTGTAGTTTCGCTGTGGCACAGTTCGGCTGTAGCCCTGATCGGTGTGGGGGCTTCTGTTGCTGGTTTTGCTCGTTTCCTATTCTAGATGAAGCGTTATTGAAGTTAGTTTTGGAAGTGGGAAGATCAGTACCCGTGATATTGTAACAGGTCTTTTATTCCTGCCCATCTCTGCCTCATTTTTCTTTTCTTTCTTTCAATTTATTTTAAGAGTGGAATTTTAGGTTTATACTGCTCTGTAAATAGGTGCACACCTTAAAAAGGTCGGTGCATCTGTTTAAGTGCATCGTAAACTTGTTATCAACGTGAATGTTAAGGAATTTTTGATGGGTGACGAGTAGCTGAGAAAGTTAGAATTTGGGTAGGTATTTAGTCACTTCTGTGGCTGGTTAATGAGATGCTTATTCTTTGGCTGATTTTATTGGTTCTTTCTTTACTTTTCAATTTAGCGAATATAATTCCTTAACTATGCGTGGGGAATTTCAGGGGTTGGGTACTGCTTTGTTAAATGCTTTCAAGCTGGAGTGCAGTTTACCAAGGAAGAGACTAAAATACTGTATTTTGTGATCCTAATCGCAAAATGCCACACAGATTATATGCGTGTATGTATTTGGACCTCGTGTTTTGCAGAGGGTTTACTTTACTTTGTTAATAATATAAATGTACGTCTAGGAAAAAGGTAATTTATCTTGTTAATAATTATCATTTTGCCAAACATGGTCTAACAGCTATACTTGCAAATCCATAGTAATCAGAACCAAATACCTGTCACGTTCCATTTTACAGCAATTGGGAGTAAATCCTTGCAACCATAAATTACCCTGTATCAATATTAATCTGTAAGCAGGCATTTTGGATCATATGCATGTTTTATCAGCATAATCCACTGTATTACATCTTTTTAATAATCATGCTGTTGTTATTTAAAAGTAATAATCTCAATAAAATTAGTGCTCAATTAAATATTATGCTTCTACTACACTATCTTTACCCTGCTACACTAATTTATTTTGCAGGCAACTGATAACCACCGTATTACCACTCAAATAATATTTGCATGTGATTTGCCTAATTTATAATGTGGGTAACATTAATTTAATAGAAGCTGTTACAACCCAATATGTGGGTGTAGTTCAAATACTAGGCATTTATAGGTATTGAGTTTTAGTGTTTGCTTAATAACTTACTTTCATTTGACTATGGTTTTATGTGGATTTAGAGATGTGCATCAGAAAGAAGGGAACTCTTGTGCCTCAGTTTTTCCATAAAATAGGAATGTATTGCCCCTCATTCATGCTGTTTTTTGTACTGTGAAATGTATTTTTTTAAAGTTTGTGAGGAAAGAACATTTTTACTCTCTTTCAAACAGTTTGATATCTGCTCAAACTCTATTGTAGCACAGGCGTTCACACGCTGCAGAGATCAAATTGCATTTAGCTGTTAATAATCCAATTAGTGTATGTAAGTGACTATATAATACGTGTGTACATAATCTACATGTCTGCACAAATGTGACATGTATTTTATTATACATGTAAATATTTTTGTCTCTGACAAGTATTTGAGTAGCTTTCAGAAAGTTAAATTTAGCTCCTCTGTCCAAAAACACGTGTATGTATGTAATATGTTATACATGCATCATCACTACACACCCAGGAGTATGCATGCACATCCATCAAGATTTATTAATTTTGTCTGTGTATCCAATATGGTGTGGTTGATTTGCAATATTTGCAAATAAGTGCATATAACATAATGTGTGAATTTCTACTTATTTTGAAGCTGCGCTCCTTCTGCCTGTGAGCTGGCCTTTGTAAAACATGTTTCACAAGCATTTATAGGGCAATTAGGTACCTTCTTCTGCATTCCTTGCTAACCCAAAACTTCTCCTAATCTGTGCTGCAATCACCAAGAAGGCAAGCTCGGGCCTACCGTGTGTGGGTGTTTGTATTATCTGTATGCAAAGTACAACAGAAACATCATTAGCCTGAGAAATATATTAAAAAAATATTTATGGCTTTAGCAGATTTTTTTTTTTTTAATCTGATGAAAAGATGTAAAGGTAAACTTTCTCTGCCTTGCCTTTATACCAGGAAATGACTTTGTGAGAGTTACTCGTTGATGGGAAAAATACAGTTAATTTCCTCTCCCTCCCCCTCCCCTGCTCCAATGGAGGTACATTTTTGTGTCACTTCTTGAAACATATTTTATCAAGACCTATGGTTGTTACAGCGTGCAGTGCCACTACACATGTGCTGAAATTCTCACCTGCTCTTCTGGATGATTAGTGGGAGCTTTGTCTTGATGATGCAAACTGCAGAATCGGCCCTTCAGTTTCCTATATTAGGAGAGATCACATTGGTACAAGAATTAGGTGTTTCATTGACCCTTCATCAAGAATGGGATTAGGAAAGTAGCTGAGAGTTGGTGTGGGGGTTTTTGTTAATACTGGGGTAAAATGTGTAAAATAAGGCCACAAATATTCTTATGGATGTTTTGCCAGACTTGAAAAAACTGAAAAATATCCAAAACAATTTAAATAAATGTAAACTCAGGATGAAATGAAAGGGCCAAAGCTGAAGTCTGTTATGATTTCTAGAAGAATAAGAAGTGTTCACCTGGGCTTGCATTTAATATGAGCCATTCTATGAGGGAGAAAGGAAGGGAGATGAATATAATGAAAAGCTTGAATGCCTGTGTGCACCAAGGGGACCACTTGCTGTTAAAAATCAAATTTCATCTTTTAAATCACTTTCCATGCTTGTCTGTGGTAACCAAGTAAATGAAATCTTGCTGTGGCCTGGGACCATGTGGCTGGATTTGAACCTGCTTGCAGAGTAAGGTGGTGTCATTAATCAGCAGCTGGGAAACAACAAAACCCGAAAAAGACCCAACCACCCTGGAATATACTCCTCACTAGCACAAACAAAGGCAGAAAAATTCTTGGTTTATGCTATATTTATTGTCATAGGTATTAAAATTTTTTAAGTCCTCCAATCTTTAAAAAAGTGGAAGTTGAGAAAATACTTAGCAGAAGAATGCATATTGAGGTATGTAAATCAAAACCTGACAAGGTAAAGTAAGATGAGCAGGTAACAGTGTCATCTTAGCTGTGTGGTTGCAAGGAGGAAGACTTCCCCCTGCAGAGAAACAAGCCTCTTGTTTTTTTCCTATTTTATATTATGTATCACAAGTAGCCTAATTACAGCAAAACCAGCAAACTGCCAGTTATACAGGAAGAGGCTTAAACTCACTAAACTGTTATATAAATAGAAAGTTCAAAGGTCTGTTTGTGGCTGACAAAGCTGAGAACAGGCCATCTGTGGGCCAGGTTCCTCTCCTGTGTGAATGGAGAAGCACAGCACACGCCACAGCAGCACACTCTTTCAGCACAGCCCTCAACCTGGAGGGGGTGATCCTGCTCTCCAGACAAAGGTGAACTGTTTCAGTTCCAGCCCTGGCCATCTCCCCCTCTTCACCTTCCTGCTTCTCTCTTTGCCTTGTCTCCCTGCAGAAGACCACCTCAGCTACTGTTCTTTCACCAGGGTTTGTAATAACTCATTAAATGAAAGTCTTCTCAACGTGGAAACTGTGTTATGTTTCTGATGGGAATGTGTGAAATAGAGTAGATCAGCTCTTTGGGAGTTAGATTTAATCTTTATTTTTTAATTTTAATTTTTATGGGGTGATGGTGAGAGTTTCAGTGTAGGAGAAAGTCACATTTTGAATGGATTTCTTTAAGATTTTTCTCCCTGTCCCTTTCTTATCCCTAAGAAATATTACAGTTGAATTGCAGTTACTTTTTGGATTTGTATTACAGACATCCACGAGTAATTATTTGAGAATGTTTCATTTTCAATTTGCTTTGAAAGTGCAAATGGATAGATTGTGTGGCTGCTGGTGGGTGTGTGAGGGGGATTAGATGCTGTCAAAACAAACAGTTGAAGAAGACCAAAAATAGTCTTGGGCCAAACCTCTACTTGAAGTACATCCTGATTTAGTAATTCTTCCCTGGCTGATACTGAACTTCATGGAGTGTAAATCTTAAAAGAATTTGACTGTTTGCAAACATTAAGCTCACATCTATCCTATGAGACAAAAATTACTATCAGTTTAACAGCATTTGAATTGTTTTCCTAATGATTCATTCAAGAATTTAATGACTTTTAAAATATACAAATTGGGATGGAGAGTAGATACTTCAGGTACTGTTCAGCTGTTCTGAAGCCAGGCAGAACTTAAGAGCATTTAAGCAGTTTGTACATGAATGCCAGTTATATTGTTTGGGGTTTTGTTTTTTAATAAAAGATGCTACTATGTTGCAGGTCCTTCAGTAAAGCAAAGTTATTCCTTTTGTCTGACAGGTGTACTTTGGCAATGTGGAATTTTCTACATAATTTAGAATGGAAAATGTGACATTTTGTAAAGTATTAGGTTAAATATTCTAAATAGTCTTTGAAAAAATAGATGGATGCTGCTGGTCTTTTTTTGCTTCTTAGGACTAAGACACTACACTCTAGCATTGTGGGAGGAATGATTTTTGTGTTATGAGACCCATATTCTACTTTTATCTAGGTAAAGAAACCATGCCCAACATGGTGAGATGGGATAAAATTTCCTCTAAACTTAGAAAAAGCATATGGGCCTTAATTTAGAAGGATCCATAGACAGGTATGTAGTTTAAGCACACAGAAGATCCTATTAGATTTCAAGATATCTGATTTCAAGTTAAGTTTCACCAAACTGGATTCTTGATCATTCCCAAGATGCTCAATGTGTTTTACTAATGGCTAAACTGCAGTGTTTGATGTATTTGGTAATGAAAGCTGATGTTATTTTTGACCGTACATACCCATCCATTTCCCTGAAATCTACAGCAGCTTTACATGATTTCACAAATAACTGGGCAGCCAGAAAGACTGCAAATATTAAATCTCATTAAAAAAAATATCTAGAGGGATTGTAGAAAGCATTTTATACCTTAAACCCACGAAGTATTTAGAATAAGCATCTAAACAGGTAGACCTTGTCCTGTATTTTCCCTGTGCCTGTAGTTTGAAGTAATGAAATTATTTTGGTGTCAATTTTTGAGGGATTTGGTTTGTGAATGTTTGTTAAGTGTATATTGTTGATAAATACCACAAAGAGCCCGTGTCTTCCTCCAGCCTTGGCCTGAGTCAATGGCCAGTGATGCCAGTGAAGGTGCTCCTAGTTGACTAGAGAGGACCCTTGATTTTCCCATTTTGGCCAAAAGGCAGACTTGTTTAAATGTGGAGCAGCTCTCTAATGACTGGGGTCAGCAAGGCACTGTGTGCATGCCTAATGCTGTGCATGTGGAAAAACTCCTCAGTGCCCAATTCTGAACCTGTCCAATTCAAATTTACTGCCTTTCTTTTATGGAAAGAAAAGAAAAATGGAGAGGAAAGCTTGAATCTTTTCTCTTGATTGCAGTTAACAGAATGGATTTTCTAAAGCCATCAAACATCTATTAACACTGAAAACTGAAAATGTGCCACAATTCTGGGTTTTGGAATGTTGCAAATTCGTTCTTAAGCACTGAAAAGAAAGATAGTAAATCAAGTAAGATGTCAAGTTAGTATAACCTTCCATAACATAACATAGTCAGGAAGTCACAACAGTGACTCTAAATGACAGCTCTTTCATCCTTTTATTGTTACTGAATGTTCTGTGTTGATGCTTTGTAACCAAAATATTTGTTTAAATTGTTCTAATAGCTTTGGTCAGAGGTCAGAAGGTGCATTATTCCTGACTAATGGACAATTGTAGAGATCAAAAAAATGAGAAGAAGGATGGCAGTGTGTGTATCAGTAGCTTTTAAGCTCCATCTTGAATAATTTCTAATGAGACACTTGTTTAAGCAGAGATTCTCATGAAGGGTGTATGATGTTAAATCTTTATTTGTGAGAAAATGGTCTGGGAATGAGCTTGAGGACTTGTTTTCAAATACATTGTACTGGAGTCTAGTCTCAAAGAAACTTTATAAAAATTGTATATTGGTCCTGAATTTCAACAGTACTGCTATTGGGTGCAGTCAGTTTGATGGGTTTACAAGGTTGGGCTCATAGTGCTGGAAAGTAATGTGGAGCAAGAGACCTGAGGTAAGGGAATAACCCAAAACTTGCAGTTAACTTCCCGGCTGTTAGAAACTGTTTTATCATGTAGAGACTATTTATCAAATTGAACATATCAAATCAACAACATACATTGTTACGACTTTTAGGCAAAAGTCTTGTCAGTAGTTTCTTTAGTAAAACTCTATATCGTGTTTTAATAACATTATATGAATGTATTCAAATCAAGCCACTGAGAGAAGAAAACTCTCACTTGGAAAATTTTTTCATTGTGACCTCAGCTGTTGATCTGTGTCTTTTTACTGGAGATTATAATTGAGTCATTATTTCATGTGATTTGGGATGGTGAGTTTTAAGGAGAGTTGGAGATGATACCAAAACTAGAAGCTGATTTTCCTTGTAGGTGGAGCAAAGAATAGGGAATGCCATTTACTATGTATGGTGTGTTAGACTTATTTAGTGAGGAGCTGTAGTCAGCAGTTCAGATTCCTGACTCACATGCTGCATGGTGCTACCAGTTATAGTAAGACATGAATAGCCCACTCATAATTATATGTAGTTATAGGGGTGGGGTATTAACAACCTGCAAAGATGAAAAAAAGATAGAGCACCAAGTTAAAAATCACTGAGTTGTTCCTTTGACAAGTATTATAATAGCTATTTTTGTATGCTGTGGGTGTACATGATGTTGTGGAATGAGTAAATTCTGTAGCTCTACATTGCCAGTGCCTGGGGCTCAAACCTGCAGAAGACTTACTACTGAGACTAGTGCTTTTTCCATTTGGCACTTTATTTACATGGACTGTTGGCAGGATTCAGCTGTAGCTTAGAAGTTTTCCTGGACATCCAAGTGTAGACTCTTTTGATAGGTGATAGTACCTGCATCCTGAGACACCTGAAAGTGACACCCTAAGACACCCTGAAAGGGTAAAAGCAGAGCAGTCCTTGCTGGCTTATGATCTGTGCTGAGAAGGTAGCTTCATAATAGAACGTGGGTTTTTAAAATGTTTTATGTCTGAGGGTAACAATATGTTATGTAAGTCTACTTGTTCTTTGTTTTGTCCTTTATTACTGGTCTAGGTCAAGATTTCTCTTGTGAGGAAAAAGAACAAGCAACTGTCAGTAGAGAAAGCATATGCAAAGCTTTAGATATAAACTATCATTAAGGTCTCCAGTTCCCATTTATTTCTGTCTCATGTCGTGAGGGAAACTGAGGTCCTGCAGAAATGCAGTGTTCAGGTGAGTCTGTTTCTATGCTGCTGTCAGTAGCCTCACTTGTATTTGAGAATACTGTCTTGGAACATTGTATGTCTCTTGGTTATGGATCTCTTGGACTGCAGAGGTGCCAGAAGAAGAGATGTTTTCAGAAGGTTTCACATGCTTTAGGTCCCTGTCCTGAACTCTCAGGTGAGACCTCCATAGCTTGGAGGGCTGCCAGTTCACACATGAAAACTGGGCTGCTCTTTTGAATGTGGGGGTGATTTTTCTTCCAGTTGCTTTCCCATAGAACAATAGAGGGACATTCTTCCTGGTGTTTTCTATGAAGAATATTGATGAGGAATTATCTTCTCAGTCTACAACTGTTTAAAAACTCATTAGTTAGGGTCTCTGAAAGAGTTCCAGTACAAGTCAGTGGGCGTGCTGAAGCCAGTTGTAATGGGAAATGGACTGAGCCCTGGGGCTGGTGGTCAGCAGGGAGGCAGAGCTGTAGAGAACACTGTGCATATGCTATAGTAAGCTTTTTCATAGATCTCCTCTGTGGGAGAGAACAGTGGCTTTGGAGCTCATATTTTCTCAAAAAGCAGCACTTTGATTTTCATGGCTTTCTGCTTGGTTTCACATTGGAAAGACCGTTTGTCTTCACCAAGCCTTTGAACAGGGATAGGTGAAGGGATTGAGGCATTGGCCAGTGGCTGAGGACTAGTGGTTGCTTGGAGAAGGAACTAAGGTGCATTGCTTTTTTTTGGTAGCATGAAAGGCTTGTTACAATTTTTAAGTTTGTGAAATAAAGGTGAATATATATTTTTAGGAACAGAACGTAGATTCTCTCACTGGTGCTGTGGGCTAGCTACTTTACTGCCTTTGGAAAGTCACTTGGTATCTGGCAAAGTGAGGCAATGGTATTTATTTCTGTGGTGATTTGCCTCTTTGATTTTAGGGGTGTTTTCCTTTTTTTTTTTTTTTTCCCTTTTGTTTTGTTTTTGTTTTTTTTTTTTTTTTTTTTTTTTTTTTTTTTTTTGTTTGTTTTGTTCAGGTGCAAAGCATGGGAGAGAAGCACCAGCTGTGTAGTTGTAGTTACCTTTTTATCTTTATCTGGTCTTTCGCTCACTTTTTCATCTTTCTGGATGTCAGCTGGGAACTGCTTTTGACATTTTCTCTTCTCTGAACTTCCCTCAAGCTATGTGGTCCTTCACTGGCTTGCTGGCACAGCATTACCTACACGAAAAGCAAATGGTGTTGGGTGTCTGTGGCATAGCTGATGCACAGAGATCCTTGTGTTGGATGCAACATTTGTGCTGATGATATCAGATGTGTCTAGAAAAATGGGGTGATATTTCTAGCCACAGACCCTTCAGCCAGTATCAGTTTATGTCTCTGCTTACCTCCTTCTGTGAAGTGAGAAGTATCTCCAGTTTTTACTGGTAGACTTTCAGAGAAGTCATCGTCATCACTCCTCGTTGTACAGTGGGGAATGGGAAGAGAGAAGTGACTTGCAGAAGGACTTGCCTTTGGTCAGGAATGCAGCTGAGTTCCACTTCACTGCTTGCCAAGTCTGATGGGTATATTTTCCTATTCTGTGGGGGTGTGATGAGGTTAAGTCCCTTAATGTTTATGAATGTTTACGGTGATAGAGGAAGACAGAAGCCTAGGCAGACATATTACTAGGGGAAGGCAAGCCTGTAAAGAGAAATGGTGAGATGTGGGCAGAGCATGTGTGCAAGAGAAGATAATCAAAGCAGAGAACTCTTCTGAAGGGCAGGATTTATTTACTATCTGTATACTTAATGTAATTTTCCCTCCTGGTCTAGCTGGACAGTGAAGGCTAGGGACCTTTTGGAGATGGAACCATCTTGTTACTCCAGAAGACTTGGCATTTACCAGATCTTATAGCAAATCTTGTATATGCAGCTGTAGCTGAAGTAAACATCATTGCTTGGATGGTTCACTGAATAGTACATCCACAGTTTTTCAGAAGCATTGTTGCTCTTTGAGCCAACTGCCTTTGTTTCTAGAGGGTCATTGCTGCTTTGTTGGTTAACCCTGGGCATGAGTTTTCTTCACATATGTTATTAGACTGAGCATATATTCTATTTATACCACTTGAGGGTACAAATTACTGTGTTGCATTCAGCAAGCATGAGGAAAAGAACATCCTTGTGATTCGACAAAAAAGAATAAAAGGCAAAATTTTATTCTAAGATCCTTATTTCAAGGTTCAAGGGAAAACAGGCAACAAAAACAATGGTCTTTATGTCTCTGAAAAGTAGGAGGTATTTTCATATGCATGTTTTATTAGACTATGTTGGTGGAATTTGGTTTTGAAATTAACAATGTGCCTTTGAAGAAGGGAGTGAATTTTGATTAAATCCTGTGTATCATTTTTAGGCAATCAGGCAGATGATTAGTGTCATACATACTTGGAAGCATTGTCTTTGTGGTTTTGATAGCTGTCTGTGGGCCAATAACTTTGCACTAGAGGCCTGAGCTGGAGGCCACTGCAGCTGGTTGAAGTTTTTCATTGATTTGGTAAACTCTAGGCCATACTTAGTCACAGCTTCCCTTATTTCTCATTTCATTTTTGGAGCAGATGACCTTTACCTACTCTGTGCCTAAGTTCCAGACATATTATGCAATCTACTGCAATGTTTTTGTTACTGTTTAGTCTTCCCCTGTGTCTTTAAAGAGCCCTTGCCCAAACTGACTGTTTCTTAATGTGCCCATGGGGGTATCATAAGGGAATATAATTAAGAGAGTTTTGGTATTTGTGTAGGGAAACACTTGTGTGCTCATTCAGAATCATAAGCTCCATCAGCAGGACACTGGGCACGTTTGGATTGTAGACCATGACTAGGTGTTATCCTCATCAGGATAATAAATAATACACTTTCCTGTCACTTCACTCTGCTATTTCTTTCCCCATTAGCCAAGACAAGCTGTTGTGTGAGAATTTTGCCTGGTTGTAGACTGCTCATGAATCTTGCAGTACATGACATGCAGACATCTAACAAACATGACTAGAAACTGCATAAAATACACAGACATAACACATAAGTCATATGTTGAAAACACATTAGAGCTCCACAAATAACCTGGTATCTAGGAGGCTTTTTTCCTCCCATATATCTGTAACCAAAAATATTCTGCTAGTTGCCTTTCAACCAGATCAGGGTTATTTTAGATTTTGTAATGATTCTCGTTTGTGTAAACTCACACAATCTGCCTGCGAATTCAACTTCAATGATAAAAGGTCTCATGAAAAAAATGAGTCTGTCTAGAATGTTTGGTTAAGATTTAATATCTTTCTAATTAATTATAATGCAGTGTCAATATGTGTTCTGATGTCTGTGGAAAGAAAAGGAGCATAAAAGATACAGTTCCATTGTACTGGGTCTTTGTAAACAATTAACGGTTAGGTTGATGTCTGAACTAAGGGTGAAAGAATTGATAAACCTGTTCTAAAGGGCTTGAAAAGTTGAATTGAATTCTAAATGTAGATTAGGAATAAATGATGACAGCCAGGCCAGCATTACCTCAGTTGATTAATTTATAAGGATACTGGTCAATGATTTTAACCAACAGCTATGCATAGTAGAATCCTAATGGGATCTGTCTCTTAAGATTACATAAAGTAGAGCATTTGATTTATTTCATAGCTTTCCAATGTGCCACTTTAACTTCATACAAATAATGCATTAGTCACACTGGATAAGATGGCATATTGAATAAAGTTGTGATTTTGTCTGCTTCTTATAATCTGATTTTATAAAGGATTAAATCTGTTTTAGTAGTTTATTCGTATCATAAAAGAGATTGTTGGTTGAATGAAACCTTTACATCTGCCACTTTCTATCTCATTAGAAAAGACAGTAACATAAAGTTCCTCATTTCCTCCCAGTCTGTTTTATCCCCTGGTGTGTCTGAGTGTGTATATCTTCCATACATGTTTGTATATTATAATGTCAGTGCGTTCTCAGAGTTGTGGTTAAGAATGAGTCACAGCTTTGGAGGGATAATACCAGGGGCTATAAACGTTCTGGCCAAGAACATACCCAGCCAGGGACAAATGAGGATGTGGGCAAAGGGTGACTGTCAAAAATGTGAAAGTGATGGCTTGTAGCAGCGTGGCCACGTGTGTGTGTGTGGCAGAATTCAGCAGGTACCCAGGTACATCCAGCCCTTCACTGCCTGTGCTTGTGTAGTGGGCACTGGGTGTGCACTTAAGGATGTGCAGGTGTTGGCTTAAGGCTGATTCAAGAGGATGTGAAGGCTGAGCCTTCCTCTGGACTTAAATGTGAATTGTTGCTTTTGATCAGCTGTCATTCATCTGTCGCTGGTTTTAAAAACACTCTTCTAGTTCAGATGCATGGTTGTTGATTTTATCAAGTTAGGATTCAATGAAAAGTTAGAAATCTAGGCATTTTTTTATCCACTGTTGCTGGGGATTTGATTTCTTGTTTATGTATTTTATTCCTTTTGTTCAAATGTGTGTCGCTGACAGGATGCTGCTGTTACAACTTCAACTGTAGCAGTTGTTTCCACCTAGACCTTCAAAAAGTGGCATCAGTAGATCTTTTCATAGATGTTTTCTTATTTGTATGTAAGGATCTTGCAATTTTTATTTAATCCTATTAAGTGTTTAGGGCCAGACTCAATCTTCTGAACGTGAGGTTGTCTTGGATTCTGATGTTCAACAGAGGGTACTATCCAGCTCTTTCAGTTGTCTTTTTAGTCAAGGCAGCTTCTGAGGATCTCAGTTCCTCTTCTGAGGACTTGCTGAGGACAAAACTTCTTCATTCACATTTTCATTTGTTGATACATGTTTTAGTTTAACTGGCTCTGGCATTTACATCTTGGCTGCTTTGCCCACATACTTTGATTTGGTCGGAGTGTTTTGATACAAAAGGTGTGGTCAGGCTCCTCTCTCAGGATCCTCCTGCAAGCTTTGGCTGCAGACAGTGGGAGCACCAGGGTGGACTGCCAAAGAGATTATACAGAACTCTACCCAGCACAGGACTGGGCCTGTCTCTGACTCCAGTGAGCTTCTTTAATAAGACTTTAGGACTCACATATTGTTCTTCATGCTTTGTTTTAGGAGAAATGACAGCAGGGTTTAGCTGTGCTCTGCACTGGCCGCTGTCTCTGCAGCAGTGCTGTGCTCTCTGCTGAGCCCTGCAGTCACAGCTGAGTCATTTCGTGCTTAAATCATGTTCGTTACTGAAATTAAAGGAAAAAACCCTTTGCTTCTCACAAAAGGGATTTTGATGTAGATGCAGAATGGTCCTCAGAAGGGCAGTAATGTTTGCTGAGGTGGAGAGTTTCTGGGGCCAGATCTGCGGAGTGTGCGCAGGCCGGTTTGCTGAGGGCAAGATAAGGGACACTGTACCCAAATGGAAACTTCCTCAGCTAAATTTATCCTCTGCTGCAGGGTTACCTACACACAATGAAGCAGCTCCAGTATCTGTGACCTTGCTTAAAGACTGTGTGGTCATGAGAAGCAGACACAGCTCCAGCAGCACTGGGGAAGTTGCCTGCTCAGGGTGCCTTCCCCAGCCGCCCTCCTTCCCATCACACCTGGACTGCTGGAGTGTCATCCTGCAGCTGGACCTGGCTGCAGCCCATCCATCACTGCTCTCAGAGATGGCCAAGCCTGACACCTTCTGTCTGCACAACTATTTAGATGGAAGTATTTCTCAGATTCCTCATGTATGTAGTAGCATAATTTTGAGGGTGAAAAGCGTGTGCTGGTTATGTATTGTTCTAATTGTTACTCAAGAATGGACCCACAGTTTGGTAATACACTGAGGACAAATGTCACCTTCCAGCTTCCAGTTAAAGAATTATCCTGTTAGATGGTTACAGCAGTAAAACACAGCTTAAGTATTTAAATATGAAAGAGTGGTGCCACATTGTTCATTTTCAGTGAGGAGTACTGACTGTATCTCTGAATAAACAGAGAGCAGCCTTTTATGAGAGATTTTTGTTGTATTTTGTTTGGCAGCTGTCTTAATAGAAATTCTTCAATAGTATTTATTGTATTTTGTGCTGGTAGGGGTGAGAGCCAAAGCAGAATCTGAGTAGTTTTACTTGCTTTACTCATGAACAATAAGAAAATATTGCTGTATTAATTACTTTTGTGCTTTATTGGCAAAAATAAAGAGATCCTATAATATGAAATTGCTAATATTAGAAAGGCTTTGATTTTCTCATTAGTACAGGATATTTTGCATCTGTTCTGGTTCACAAGTGCATTGTCGGCACTTAAATAATAATAATGACTCAGTAATGAATAAGAATAACAACAAATAAGCATGTGAGTATTCAGGCAGTCAGGCACCCTCCGGTGTTTATCAGTAGGTTAATTTCAGAGGACTTGCAAAATGAGCTGTTCCCATATGCCCATTCAGATTTTCTTAGATCATTGCACAGCCTGGAGATTCATTTTGCTGCTGACATGGCTGGGTTATATACAAGCACTTTTTTCTTGTATATCAGTAGTAAAATGCTAAAGTTGAAATGGGAAATGTTTCTTCCACTTAGAGACATTTAAGTCTCCGTTTTTCCTCTCCATTTTTTCTTTTTTGTATTTCTTTGTGTGTGAAGAGAGTCTTAAGTATCTCATTGTTTTGAATTTGTGAAAATACCAGAGCACTGGATTGTTCTGCCAGTCTTTCAAGTATGTTCTTAAAAACATAGCCTGGAAACACCTTCACTACAGTTCAGCTCAGCTTATATTAAATTGTTTCTGCTTCTGTAGGTACTCTTACAAAACCAGAGAATGTTAAACTAGTGTTTGCAGTCTATCTTGAACATTAAAAAGCCCAGCAATCTAAAATGAACGTTCAATTTCTGATTTGACTTTTGGTTTATAGCACTGTCTCACCTTGTATAAAGCCTCTTGTCTTCCTGTAGAATATGCCACAGAGTGCAGTTTATGGATTTCATTTTTCTCCAGGTCTTATCTAGCATCAAATAGATAAGTGAAGGATAGCACAATACTCCCTTTCTTGTTAAAGCAGTGGCTAATGTTGTCAAAATATATTAACTTTTAACCTTATTCTTAGAATAATTTGGAATAATGATGTGGCTTCATGGTTATGAGTTTAAGAGAAAAGGAAAAATATCAGTTCAAGTTGGGGGAAAAAACCCAGCAGTTATGCTTTGAGTTACTGTTTTCTTAAGACACTACTTTGCACTGTAAATTATACCCTTATGACCCTGCAGCTCAAGAGAGTCACAAAAAAGTGTGTATGTGTAGTAGCAATCATCTGGAATTTGACAATTCTTGTTAAAATTCTTAAAGTTCTGGAATGGCAGGCAATAGGACATCTTCTGTGTGAAGAATCTAAATTGTACCTGTCCATGAATGCTTTAAAACAGGTTACCAAAAAGTGGCCTTATTGATCACTCCAAGTGATACTTGCTTAAAGAAGTCTGCCTATGTTAAAGTCCCTTTCAGCAATATATGTGAAGCAAAGGAAAGCAAAAGTTGATTTTTTTTTTTTTCCTTGTTGATGAAAATTATTTTTTGGTCCAACAGCCCTCTACTATTCATGGTAAAAATAAAACAGGAAGGGAAGAATAGAAAAAGAAGAAAGCAAACAAACAAAGTCATCCTCCTCCACATAAAACAGTTTAGCCTTGGATAAGCCAAAAGAAATTGGTAAAGTAAATAGTTTAATAGCACATGACCTGTAAAGTACTTAAAGTGATCTGTGAATGGAAGCTACTCTAAGCCTTCTTCTTGTCACAGTAATTTGTCTGGTTTAAGAGCAGAATAAGTGGATCTCCTTGGCAGTACAAGAGCAAGTAGATCACTAGGTGAGATCAGATAGGAGTCTCTGGTGGTAACCATTGAACTACTGCAAACCTCTTCTTTGACAGCATTTCCACTGCTGTTACTTCTCTTAATAAGTGTGCTAATTATCATGAACCTGATAAAGCTTTTATTAATTGACTGAACTAAATGTAAATTCTGGTTAAATAGAGAGTAGTTCGGTAGACTTGACAGGTGCTGATTTGCTTAACTGCTATATTCCAAGTGAGGGTATGCTATAAAACAAAATAAATAATCAAATAATCTACCCCTTGAATTTTGAGGAGACTTCAAATGCTCAAGTTTTACTCCTAAAACAGAAAAAAACTTAAAGTTTTCAAAATATCTTCTGCATTTCTCCCCTGTCTTGTGACACTTTATGTGAGGACAGTTAGTTCTTACAGTTTTTGTACTTAATCCCTCTGTGGCCATTTGTTGTATTTGCATGGCACAGGGTAGTGTGGCCTGTTTATCTCCTGACATTATTACAGTAATAAATGCTGAAAAATAAATATCAATGCCAGCCAGTGTGATGGGTGTAGGGTAGATGTGGAGTTCCAGTTAGAGGGTGCCCTGATTTGGGTGGAATCTTTTGGGCAGATGATCTCTCTCTCTGCCTCATTCAAGAGGTTTCCAAAATGGACACTGGAGTATACACACTTGGCTTTAGAGACCCTTGGGCCTTGTAGTTGTGAAGATACATAAAGACCTTTCAAATAACTTTCATATGTTCGAGCAAAACTATATCAGTATTAAAATGTTGGTATTAAACTTGGGAGGAGGGAATTTTCTGGTAAAGTGCTCAGTATTATAAGTGGAGACATGGAAGAAGCAAACATGATATCTCTTAGTGACAAATGTCACAGACCTCCTTGGGAATGCTGGAATATTTATAATGTATTTTATGTATACCATAATCAGACATTGCACACAACCTCTTCATTTTAATTGTCAGGAGAGCTGTCACACAGTAACATGCTGTAAGAACAGTCACCTTTCATCATTTCACAGTTACATTTTATTATTTTGTGAGATGTTTTAATTCTTTTTCCCCCTTCTCTGTACACATGTTCATGGGTGAGGCAAACAGCACTGGAAGCTGGTGTCCTCTGCCTGTCAAGGGCCCTGGCAGAACAAGGTTCTTCCTCTGTGCTCAGGTCTGGTCACTTCCAGAAGGAAGTTGGAGAATCCCTTAGTGCTGTACTTGATGTCCACTGTCATCTCAGTCATGCTTCTAGGGACTGACTTCTGTATTCATTCTTGTTAGATAGTATTGTCATTCCCAAAACACTCCCAAAGGAATCTCCTACCAATCAAGCAAAAGGCAAATGTGTGGTGAGATGTGTGCAGTATCTTAGGACTCCATAGTCTCACTGAGAAAGGGGCTGGAGTGATAACTCAGAGTTGGTTTTGATGCACGTGGGATAAAAGTAGCTGAGTGGTTTTGTGCTCTGTACACACCACCTGTTCCTATTAAAAGAGGAAGCCTTAACTGATTGTAATGGTCATGAAACTAGATGCACTTTACTTAGACATACAGGTGCAAATAAAACCACCCTGTTTGAAAGTACATAGGGTAATAAATAAATTGACTGTTGATAAATTAGAATGCAGTTGCATTTCTTCGCAGGTTGAGAGTAATTTCTTTCTCTGTGTCCCCTTCTCTATTAGTGCAGGGTAATTATCACACTTTAGTTTGAATTGAAAGATCATCACATGCTTTTACTGCAGGCAGTGCTTTATTGAAACTATCCTGCATTATGTCTACAAAGGTTGAAAAAAAAGGGGAGGGATAGAATTACTTCCTGCCCGAGGAACATACTGCAGGGCTTTTGTTTTTTTTTTTCTTTAGTTTTGTATTCACTAATTTACTGTTTGTTCTAGAGCAGCAGTGAGTGGGAGTTAAACTTTAAGTGCACATTTGGCTTTAAAAAAACATTTAGTGTACAATTACTGCTGTTTACCATCTTATAATTGTTGTGTGTTTAGGCTTAGTCAGGCTTAGAAAGATGGGTATCTGTAATCTTTGAGGGCTACAACTCCCTATCCTAGTTTTTACAAAAGAGAAAGTAATTATAGATATTGAGATAGATACAGAGATAACATAACACTTTGTGCTATGATGTTTTAGTGATTAGTGTAAAATAAACACATAGACAAAGAGAGGTTGTGGTGAAATGCTGTATGTGGCTGCAGTTTCAGTCTGGTATTTGAGCATGATACTCAAATTGAATCTGGGAGTCAGGACTGCTTGTCATAGAGTCCTCACATTTGCTCTTCTGTACTTACACAGGTGCACAGTTTATAAAAAAACTAGGTTTAAGAAAGGGGCTGTATTTATAGTAACAACCATACGTTACACCACATCAGAGTAAAAGGAGCTGCAGTCACGTCTCGATTGGCAGCTGGTGAGCAGGGGTGTCAGCAGGTCCAGCGACAGGGGAAATAACTCCACCAGCCTTTTTGGGTAGACATCTTTGTTAGACATGTTAAACATGGATAACTGTATATCTGGGAAGACCCAGATCTGCAAAGGGATCTTGACAAGGCTTGAAGTGTAGTTTATGGGAACAGCCAAGAGCTGGAAGGTGCGGGTCTCCTAGTCTCAAGTCCATCACAGGAAGAACAATTGAATGTTTCAACCTGCTAGGCAGCTTGTTGCTCAATAAAACTGTTTGTCTTTTCAATAATGCATGGACAGAGCACTGGAGAAATATAGATGAATCCAGGTGTAAAATACAGTAGTATTTCCATTTTAGAGTTACTCAGATGTGGTCTTCATGCAAAGGATGTCTTGCTGACATACATTGTCTGGGTTTTCTTCACATGGAGATGGATCTGTGAGGAACAGGCTGAGATGGGTATTTGATGCCTATAGTAAAGGTATAGATGAAGTTAAATGGTTGATCTTCCTTTGAACTTGAGTGGAAAAGGCAGTTGTGTGAAAACAAAATGTGGCAAATATGTAACTGAAAATGCCATAGTCCTTGAAAGGCATGAGAGATAGTTAAAAAGCATCATTAGCTAAAACAGTCTTGTTCCTTTAATCCAGTTTTATGACCCACTGTAATTAGAGTACATAGCTCCACTGTTTTTCTTGAAACAGGAGAATATTATTAGATTTCAGGGCAGTCATCTGAAATTTTTCACTTATAAATAAAATTAATGCTTTCATTTTATTTGTCAGTCATGTTTTTGAATTGCAGGTGCTCTAGAGAAACAAATCTCTTTGAGGGCTATTTTGTAGCTGAAAGACTTTGATAAAATGTTCCTATCATTCAAAAAAGATCTGAGGCTCTAAGTAGTTATTGTGACTGTCATATTAACTTTCAAACTTAGAATGCAAAGGACAACTAATCCTTCCCTCCCTGGTAGAAGTCATATGCTGCATTTTAACTTTCTTCACCATGTTTTATTTTTAATGTAATTTTAATGAAAAGGTGGATCAGGCATTATAAAGTTGTTGTTTGTTGCTTCTCTTCTGATGTTAGAATGATAGCAGTTCCAGCAGTGTTACTTTTTCTTTTAATAACATTATATATATTCTGCACTTAACCTTTGATTTTGTGTTTTTAATCCAATGAGTTGAAATCCATCACACTTCTTTGGGTTTTATGTGTAGCCTTTTAAAATCAACTGATACTTTGCTGTAATAGTCTCTGGATTGAGACCACAGAGCTTGAATACTTGGGTGTTACAAAGGTGGGAAACAGGGAGAGAGGTGGGGAAGATCAAACCCACCCTCCCATTTAAAGGGTGGAGATAAAGCCTGGTACAGTACCCCACCTCTCGTTGATAAGGCTGCTCTGGCTGTGTTAATGCTGCTCCTTCTTGCCGTGTTGAACTTCACCCACTGACATTAAATCCTCTCTCATAAGTGACTGGTGTACAAGCCTACTCTGTGATTTCCAGGAGTCAAGGGATTCAGCTTTTTTCAGCTTTTACTTGTATTTGAAATTCAACTTTTTTGATAGTAATAGGAAGCACAGATCAAAATGTATGATTCATCCTTCTTTGTACCCATCAAATTCTCTAACAATAGCCAAGCTAATTAATATAGTTAATTAATTTGTTCATAATAACTGGTAGGAAAAAGCCGACCACCCACAAACCAAAAATCCTACTTTTTTTTCAAAGAAAAAGCCTTTTTAATGTGAATCCAGTTGGGTTTTTTTAACATGGAACATTTGAATGGGAAAATACGTTTAGGCATAACATTTCAGCAATTTTATGTCAGTGCTGGTGGAAAATTTTTTAATTTAAAAAAGGATGATTTTTGCCAGTGGAGGAGGAAAATAGTTTTGATTTAAGAAATAAATCTGAGCATCTCTTAATAAACACTAGCTTTGCTGTGGTTTTTATCTGTATGTGCTTTCATAAAAGGTTCTTTTCAGTGCAATGCACATTTGCCTAAATCCTGCAATACCTTAATGCTTTTCATGCTAGTGCATCCCAAGGCACTTTACAATCTGTAAAGTTAACATTAGAAATGCAGCACATAAAATTCCCTAAGACAATCCTTTTAAAAATGCTGAATAAAACATCTTAACTGTTAAGTTTGGATTAAATGACCCAGCAGTTGGTGCATTTTTTTTCTTTCTGTGGAAAATATGTTTGAAACAAATGACTGAAATGAACAAAGGCTCTGTAAATAATATGACTTCAAATGATATTCATGAAGGCCAAAATCTGCCATTCTGCAGGAGGAAGTCTAGACATGTACAAAGTTCAGCTCTGTTAATTAAGAGGGAGCAATACGCTGCAGTGAGTCAGAGCAATTTTATAATCCAAATGCTGCTAAAAGGGGCTCTTGTCAACCTCAAAATCTTACTTGTTTTGTTGTCACTGGGTAGGGAGACTTGCTGGCTGAGGAGATACTTGTCTCTTTTAGGCTCGAATGCAGTCTAGCCTGGTACTGACCAGAAGCTGTTGCCCTGTGATAACTGTTTGTTAGGCTATGCAAAATAATTGTAGTCTCCAAACAGTTCCCAATGTCAGCATCAAGAAAAACCCACCCCCACGCTTGGGACTAATTATTGCCCTTTCTGGCAGCCCCGGTGAGGAGGCCAAGGCTTGACTGTTGTTTCCCCTTTCAGTGCTTGCAGTGGTCCTGCTGAGAGTGTGTGTGTCTGGTTTGTGGTTAAACGGTGTTTGCTCTGTTTTCTGCAGGGCTGCCAGCCCCGTATCTTTTATAAGTACTGATTTTTATCATTATGAAAACAAGATCCTTCATCGTCTTCTCACTCCACCTTTAGGTCTGCTGCAACCTGATTTTTTATATCGATGCATTTAAAAAAAACCAAAACAAGCAGAAACAAAAAAAGAACAAACCAGCAGAACAAAACAAGAGCTGTGGTAGATATGAGTTTGTTGTGCAGGATAAGATGAGGCCAAAAAGAATTAGTGCTTTTAAAATAATATTTTTTTTCCAAACTAAAATAAATAAAGTGCACACTGAAAAATAAAAACCAAGAATAACAGCCAGCTGATAGCAGTGGAATACATAAGAGAAAGAAAAAAATCAGGATTATGCAGCCTCAGAAAGAGCCAACAGATGTTCAGGGCGGGTTAGAAAAACAACATGATCAACGGGACGAAAGCTGTGACAGATCTAAACAAAACCCCAAAATAGATGCAATAAGCTTGAAAAAGAGAAATCATTGTAGGCTTTCCTCAGCCCAGGCACTGGTCTCTGATAAAACAAGACTGAAACTTCTCAAAAAGGAAATTTATACTGACGTGGATTTCCAGCTTCACTGCTAGAGACTTCTTGCACACCTCTGCAGCAGGTAAATTGGAAATAGGCTGAAATGAGCAGTCTGTTCATGAGGCAGCAGAGGTGCCTGAAGTAAGAGCTGATTGCTGTAACAGAATGGTGTGTTTTTTAGGAATGGGGAACATAATTGCTGCATCACTTAAAATACGGCGTTTTTTCATTTTATTGGACAGTTTCAGGTGGAAGCAAGTCCACACACACCATGTAGTCGTATACAGTGGCTTCTTGCTCTTGGTGCAGAAAGGTGTGTTCCCAAAGTGAAGGAAATGTGAAATGTGGGCACAGCCAGGTGTGTGTGATGAAGAATGATGATGAGGATGCTTTGCTGGGACAGGAATCCACTGGGGATCCAAATGTGGGTGGAGATGGAGCAGCTCTTTTTCAGAAAACGTGTGTTTTTGGGGGCTGTTCTGCTGCCTACCCTGAAGTGAGCCCACTTGCTGGAGCCAGCCCAGGCTTCCTGCCTATGACTGTAAAGTGCTATTTTGAAAAGGCAAGTGTGTATGGATCCAGTTAAGCTGTTTGAATTTTAGAGAGATAAACTCCTGCTCTGTCTTTATCATAACATTGGAGAAGCACCAGAACAAAGTAGCTTGCCTGCATGTTGTGAGAAGGACAGGGTTTGGGTGCCTGTGTGTGGACAGAGCCCGTGGCATGGGCATCACATCAGGTGAGGCTGCTCAAGCTCACACCAACCTTCCCTGGGCACCAAGAAACCCTCTTGAAATGCTAATTGTTGAATCTACATTAATTTGTATAAATTATGCAGATCAGCAGTTGAGCACCGCTGCGGTTTCGGTGGTTCTCATGCTGTACTCACAACTTCATGTTGGGCTGACACAGGTTTTATTCTCTACAATAAATGGTTTTGCTGCAGAGTGTGTGGAAAGCAGCTATTGTTGGTCGTTGGGTGCAGGTGCCCTGTGCTGCTCTCCCTGTCTGCTCTCTGCTGCTGTCCAGCCCCTTCCCACTGTGTCACGGAGAGAGGAGCTGAACTCGGAGCATATCCAGAAGGAATTCAGCTCTGGCTTTTCAGATGAAAAGGTTAAACACTTTGACATGAGATAATTATAAAAAGAAAATGAATCTTTTCTTGGATCAAAAATTATTGTGTAAAAGAGTGTGTAAATTATGGCATGCAAGTTAAGTAATGGCTTTTATACTGAAATCTGGAATTACTGTGATGAAGGAGATGGTGTCAAACTGTGGTAATTTATTTCATTTTGGTTTCTCAGATCTGCAATGAATTTAGGAAATTCAAATTTATAGCAAGTGAGTCTTTGTAAGAATTTCTCTGCAAAAATGAGGGTACTTTGTTACTTCCATAGAGGTCATATTCATACCATTATTCTAACTACTACTTCCAGTTAGAAAGTTCCCATGTGTCATTTGTTCTACTGGCTTCTGGAAGTGGATTTTTCAAACTTTAAATTTTACTACTTCCTATCACTACTCTTCAGTGCATGAAAGGGATATGGTGATGAGCATAATTTTTTTTAATTTTTTTTTTTTTTTTTTTTTTTTGCATCTGGAAGATTTGGGATTTGGTAAAGTTCTTTCCAAGCCGTGTATAACTGTTAGTGCACTAGAGTATTAAGAGCTCAGTTTGAAGTTTCACTGGACAAAAATTAAAATTCTCAAGATATTAAATTAAATATTATATTAAAAGTCAGATTAAATAGAAAGGCTTGATTTTATTCCCAGTAAAGGACAGTTATGAAGATGCCACAAGGAGAATTCACATGTGAGTTACACAGAGCACATAGTCTGCCTTGTTCTAAATCAAAACCTGGGGTGCAGAGTATTTCTGTTTGTTTAAAGAAAGAAATGAGCAGGCCATATATCTGCTGTATCTAAACTGTGCTCTTTTGTAAACAGAATGGCTATTTTTGAACCCTGAGCAGGATGTTTCTGGTGAAGGGATGATGCAGATGGATCCTTGCATGCACACAGGAGCACTCTGTGTTTATCACTCAGGGAAGGGGCTGTGCTATCCTTCATTTAACTGGCAATTCTTTTGTGGTGTCAGTATCATTTCCTAAAAATCGGCTAAAGGAATTGTTTCAAACACAATAGATGTTTTGAACTGGCCTAATTAGTTACTCAACAGCCAATAACTTTGGGAATTGTTTTCTATGTGAATTCTAGATACAAATTAGGATATCTTTCCATTTGTTTAAAAAAGATTAAGCCAATAGGAGAAAAAAGGATCTTTACCCATTTTCACTGAGCAGTGAAGTTTGAATATACAGCTTGCAATTGAAACTATTTTTTTTCCAAAGCCTTTGAGGGCTGTTTCTCAGTCTAGTGTAAACAATTTATTGTTAAAGTCCTAGAATATTTGCATTTTAATTAAAGACAATTTTAATTAAATACAAAACTTTAATCAGAAAAGCAGAATTTAGGCAGATAGTGTACTTGCATGCTAAGCAAGCATCCTCTGAGGGGACCTCTACTCTGTGTAAAAGTGGTTTCTGCAGTAGTTTAAGCAGAAAAGTTGTAAATGCATCTTACTTGCCTAACTTACCTACAAATGTAATCTGCCTCCCATATCTTTTAACTGCAGCAAATATTCTTCCTGCAAGCAATTAAATGAAATAGGGGGTGATGCAGAAATATTAAAGGTGCAGTGAGCATGAAAAAGTTCTTGGATGTTAAAATTACTGTGGCATATTTTGAATAATCTGCATCAATTATGTGTTCCATTCTTTTTTTTTCTAAAGCATAGGCAATTCTGTGTCCATTTAATGTTAGATAATGTGTGGTATCTGGAGTGTCTAGGCCTGGTAATGCTGTAATGCTGATGCTAGAACAGCATCTCGAGTTAATACCCATCAGTTTTGCCCTGTTTTCTATGCCCAGGCATAGCACTAATTAAACCCTAACACACATTAGAGAAAGTTGCAGCATGCCATGATGTAGTGAAGTAAATTCTAAGGTCTGACTGGCAAATGTATTTTTGGAGTTTTCCTCCTTTATTCTGATGGGAGTTTACTTAGGCCAAGATGGCACACCTGGACAATGGGAATAAATCCTTCCCTGGTGACCTATGAGCTAATCTGAGAAACACGGTGCTGGATGACTCTGAGAGGTTTTGGGTTGTCGTTAGATTATGAGCTGTTTTTTATATGCAAGGTTTTAGTATCCTAAGGTGGACAAGAAGAAGGTAATCTTCTGTATCCCTGTCTGTTGGAGTTCATTTAATTCTTTGTAAAATAACAACTATGTACTGAAATGATGAATAGAGAATATTTAGTGTTTACCCATAGCTACATATTTTGAAAGCAGTACTTCTCATTAAAGTCTCATCATTGACAAACTACTTGTAAAAAAAATTAGAATGCAGGTGTCACTCAGTATCAGTTTAGGACTGAGACTTCTGTTGTGATTTACTATAATATTGGCATCTTGTTTTAATATGAAATGGATATATAGTGTGGATGCAGAAATATTTTCTCTTAGGCCTACAGTTATTTGCGGTAATGGCGAAGCAGTTAATATATTACCTCTGCTAACAGGAAAAGTGGTGCTTATAAATATTTTTAGTCAATAATGTATTTTTAAAAAGGCTTCTCAGTGGGATCAGATTTATGTTGTCAGAAAAATTTATTCCGCTGACAAGTGCAGATGCCCGGCACGTCATGTGTGCTGAGATTTACAAAGCAGTTTCTTCCTGGATGTCAGTTGGATGTGGTTATGGCAGGGTTATGTAGAGAATTGGGGAATCAGTCCAGGAATCCTTTTGTGCAAAATCCTGCATTAGATTGGTATGATCCAATAAAGCTCTGCCTCTACATGTCCCTAGCAGTTTTTGGTAGTGTCAGATACTCGGGTCAGGAAGGGGCAGAGCGCTGGAGCCAGGATCTGTGGTGTGGATCTGAGAACAGAATCTTGCCTGAAGCATTTGAGATTTTCCTGATATATTAAACAGGCCATTTTCCTCCTCCTGTTCCTTATGTGTTGCTGCCAGCTGCAGTTCAGCAAGGTAGAAGTTGGAGCTTGCTCCTTTGGGTTCCACAGATAAAAAGTAGAGAATAATAGTACTTGTGCATTAGATTTTGCCAAGTGTGCATGTTTCAACCACTGTTGTTAAAGAGCCTGAATATTATTTGTTGTACTAAATATGTATGTAATGAGAAAAATATGCTTGAGCAGAGATTTCATGTTGCACAGAGTAGCCAAACCGTATAATGAGTAAAAAAAAAGCACAGTGCTGCTTAAATCCAGTTTAAAACTAATCTCAAAATAATTTAAATTCACCTACTTTGAATATTAAAAATCTTTAATATATTTTTAAAAACCATAATTCCTGTTTGTTTTTAGAGTGCTAAAATTAGTTTGTGAACTTGTTGCATCAGGCTTGATGTCTTTTGATGAAGCTATATTCAGTTACACTGAATTTTTTTCCCAAAATTTAAATTGGTTAAATGGAATCTCTTCTCCCAAGATAGAGGTAGCTATAGCCAAGGAGATTTTTATCTGCTTAATTAGCTGGTTTGTGAAATGATTTGGTAGAGGGGATGTAATGAAAAATTTGATTCATCTGTGGTGACTGTGAGGTAACCCATCAGCTTTATCAAATAAAGAAGCATAATTTTGAGGGTGTTTTTTGGTGGGTTTTTTGTTTTTTTTTATGTATAGGCATAAAGTAAGCAGATTTTTTTTTTTTGCATTCATTTTATGTCCATTTTGAGCAATTCTAGTTATCTAATCAGCATAAAATGTGCACTGCAGTTAAATAGCACTGCATGATTATACCTGATGATATACTTCTTTAAAGGAAAAAGAATCTAATAACAGGATTCTGTATTGATTGTGCTGCTAATTCTGCCTTGCAGCCCAGGCTGGCAGAAGGCAGGTAGCTGAATTGTATTTAACGGTTTTATTGTGATGTGACTAAGATGGATGTGACATGGTCCTCTATTATTCGTTTGAGAGTGTGGACACTAATGAAGCCATTAGCTGAGCTAAGGCAAGTGAAGAAAATAGGGAAATTACCATTATTCTGAAGCCATTAAGTTGTAATCTGCCACTTTCTCTCCTTACTCAAAAAGGCATCTTCTTTTTAAGGCCTCCCTGACTGTCCTTTAAAGATTCATTAATTCATTAACTTTCCAAAGGAGATGGAGGAAACACAATTGAAATTTTAATCAGCTCAGTGTGTCATATTATTAACATTTTGAGTGTATCTGTATTCACTGTTGCACCACATCAGGTTAAGGTTAAATAAACTACATTACAGCAAATAATGTTCTGTTTCATACTGTAAAACATAAAATGTTGAAGGCAGAAATTGGTTTCATGGTTAAATTAAATTACAATACAGAGCTCATATTATAAATATTTTCATTCAAATGTATGTTCTTTGGAGGAAATGCAATACTATCTCCATGTTATTAACATTAATATTTTCAAAATATTCACAATTAGTCTAGTCTGTGTGAAAGGTTATATAAAGCACTAAAAAATTCTACTATGTTCGCACTTACAATCAATGCTTTTATTTTATCTTTTATAAAGTGAGTGACTTACTTTAATGTCTCCCTCCAAATGGTCATTTAGACATTAAGTACAATTACAACTGCAAATTTTTCTGTTCGTTAATACTTCCATTTAGATGCTGGGTAGTCCTATTTTTATCTGTCCCTGCTTTATTATTAAAAAAAATTCTCTTTTGCCTCAGTTGTCCTGGAATGTCCTGGAGCACAGTGAACAGCTTCTGGCCTGGGCTGTTGGACCTGATTGAGTGACAGCTCAAAATCCATGAGTGCTCTTTCTTAAAAATTTAAATTAAAATGCCCCAAATGTACAGAGGAAGTGAGTGCCAGTCTGAGTATGGGATCACTCCATTTGATTCCAGAAAACCAACAAGAACTATATTTTTTTTTTTTTTTTTTTTTTTTGGGGGGGTGGTTGGGGGAAACCTCTTTTGTTTTAGGCTTTCTAGTAGTGGTTTTATTAATGCCTCAATATAAAGAAGCCTGAGGTACAGAAGCTTTCTGGGAGATGTGTGTTTTAAGGGCTTGAAACCCTTTGTTGCAGGGCAAGGACTCACACATGCACAAAAGCATGGTGGAAAAAAGAGAGGAGCAATAAAGAGGGATGCCACAGCCTGCAGGTTGGAAGTAAGGTGTGGCATGAAGATGAAGGGAAGGTACAGGAGGCCTGAATGTGCTGTTACTTCTGTGAACTTGAAGTTTCTTTTCAGGTTGAGCAAATTTCTTCCTCTTCTTCCTCTAAGTTTATGTTTGGAAACACTTTCCATTTGGTTTTGTACTGTTTTGCCCTTGTGCTGTATCACACGACTTTTAAGTTTAGTAACAAAGCCTGCAAGCTTGATGTTAGTATTAATGCTAGGCAGGCAAGCCTGGTATAAATCTGAGGTGTTTTTATTTTCTTTTTTTTTTCCTTTTCCTAGCTGTGATAGTGTCAGTTTGATATATCACCTTTCATGTTGTGTTTGTACTTGAGGTCAGGAAACTTCTGAGTTGTGCCTATCATCAGCATTGTAAATACAAAGTAGCCTTTGGCACCTTAGTGTGGTGCCTTGCAGTAGATTTGTCAAAACAAAACAAAATCCCCTCTTTTGTTTTCCCCTGCAGTCAATTACACTCAGGATGAAGCAGTTAGTGACACCAAGGATAGCAGCTGAAGCATTGCAGGCTAACCTGCTTATCACAAGTACTGGCATTGGTATTTTCTAGTATCACTGGCCAGCCTTACTTGTCCATTGAGAACCTCTGGTTTCAGCAGGACTTGCAAAATTCATTAAAATTTCTTTGCAGATTTTTGATCTTCTAGAAGGTACCCACCTAAATAAACTGATTCTGCTGTGTCAGTGCTGGCAGTTCCTGGGGGCAGGACCTCTCCCCTTCTGCCTGTGAAGAAACCCTTTGACCAGGGAGCTGGGTCAGTGGTTGTGCCCTTCAGCCCTGTCCTGCATGCCCTGCTCCAGGGACATGGGGAGGCATGTGCCAACCCCATGCCATTCCCTGCCCAAAGCTCTGGGGACATGCTGCACTTTGTCTGGGATACACTGTCCTCAAAGAGGCCCTGAGTGTGTGCTAGAAAGCTTTCCTGGGCTTTAGAGATAGTGTGTATAGTTCTGTAAATGTTTGCACACATTTTGTAGCTGCTGGTATTTTTTGTGTGCTGTATGATGACATCCATATATACATTATGTATACATATGCATGGTGTAGGGCATGTATATTACCATATCATCTATGTACAGTATTTCTGTATGTTTTTAAGAGGATGTGCTGTGGCATCACATGGGATGATGGAATTGCAGCTCATTTCTCCACACAACTGGAAAATGGGCTGGTGATCTGTGGTTTTTCCAAGCTTTAGTACAGCCATGGCATAGTAATTTAGCAGCAGTTGCTTTTCTGTGTCTTGGATTTCAAAATGCCCTCTCCTATGCTTAAGTATATATAACTTTGTAACATGAAATAATGTAAGTAGACCTATTTCTGAAAAATGTTTCTGCTATTGTGCAGGAAGAGTTTGTTTTCACTCCCTTCTGAGATAGGTCAGCTCATTAATTTTGTTGCGGCTTGAGTGGCATAGGAAAGGTGGCTCAGGTGTTGCATGTCAGATACAGGTTGGCTTTTGTGAGTAGAATTAGATTTTAGCTATGTTCCAAGAAAAAAATAAAAACAACAAAATCCAATGGAGAAAATTTAGCTACATTCCTCCAAAGCAGGAGTATGTAAATAATGTATTTTTGGTTTGAAGTAAATATTCATTAAACATCAGTAGGTTAAAAAACTGCTGTTGGCTTGGGATGGGGTTTCCAGATCTGTCTGCTGACATGTAAGGTTTGGGACCCAGTCACATTTGCTGTGACGTGCTTTGCTTGAAACAGAGCTTTCTTCCTACCTCCTTTTGCTGACTGGAGATTTACATAATATATTTGAGTCCAGTAAAAGGTCCAGACATCATGGCCAACAAAAAAAACCTGCTGTGTAGTTAATACTGCCTCAAATTTCTCATAACTGGTCTGTGATTACTCCAGTCACAAATACCCTCAGAAAGTTTTGAGATAGACTTTTTCATATGGTTATTAGTTCTTCTGTAAATAAAGCAAATCCTCAGGAGTGGGTGTGAGGAATGGTTGATCCTGAAAAATGAGGAATGGGAGTGTGTTTGGAAGCTGGATGAAAAAATCCACATGTTGTAATTTATTTATTTACATTTGTTATTCTGCGCTTCTCCAAGCACTGAAACTCGACCAGAACACAAGAACTTATTGCAGATCTGCAAAGTCCTGTACAGTGGGGATTGTTCTTAGTTATTGCTGTCAGCAGCAATAAATGTAGTAAACATAAACCTCTCATGATAGCCTAATACATTCCTCAATTTGTGACTTCTCCAGCAGCCAGAAAATAGATGAACTTTGCAGAGGTCCTGAAAAGGGGTTTTCAGCAAACTCTGGGTCTGCAGACTTGAGGAAAAGTGTCCACATTCTTAGTTGAAAATACTGTCATCAGGATCTCTGAAGTTTTTGGGGGACTGGGGTCATATTTGTTGGTGTCTTCCATATGAGGAGCAGGACTGACAAAATCCAAACAAGCAGAAGTGTTAGGAGCTAAACCCAGTGTCTATAAACCTATATCAGAATTAGCCAGCCACCCATACAGACTTTGGAGCATCAGTGGCACTTCAGAAATAGTTAGTCCCAGGAGAGAAACACCAGTATCTATTTTGAGGTGGAAACCACAAAGCAGCATCTGAAAAAAATCTGTGGCAGCTTTCCTGAATCTTTCCCTAAGATCCTTAGGAAGGCTCATACCCTGTGTGTCTTCAAATGGTGTTTCCCTGTTGACCCCAGCATTCCTGACTCTGCTTCAACATCCCTTGATAAGAGAGGTTCTGGGGTTTGGTTTTCTTCCCTCTTCCCTTCAGCATATCCAAGCAGGGATCTCAGTGCTGTGCCCAGAGTCCCCTGACTATACTGAATTTATGAACTGCCCTCCTTGTGAACTTGGTTTGAGATGGAAATGTGTGTGAATAAACAACGCGTATGATTCAATTCTCCCTCTCGTGGTCAGATAGGGAGGGCCCTCCTCACAGTCTTCAAGATATATTAGATGCGTCTGTTTGATGTAACTTGCATCTTTTGGAAGCCTCCCATGGTCGTATTACAACTAGAATTTAGTGGGGGAAGTTACTGATGGTTCTTGAAATACATATATTGACTTTTTGCCACGCCGTGAGTGGACAGATTAGGGATGTGAACCGAGCTGCGACATTCCGTGGAATTGTATTAACCTGTCTCGTACACACCTCCCCTAAGCACTTCTAATTTGTCTCTGTTGAGGTGTTAAAGTGCTTCTGAAACACAGCTCCGTTTATTATCCTCCTGGCACTCCTGTTGACTCCAGTGGGTGATACAGTGTGAGCTGCATAAAGCAACAGAGCTCTGTTGCTTTTCAAGGATGCTGCAGTGTCGTTGACTTTGACAGGAGCACTCCTCTAAAAAAAACGAGAGAAGGATTTGCCTTCTCTGTTATAAATCCCACTGTTTGGTAAGAAAAGTCCTGAGGATTTTGTTCAATGATATTTAAGTCTCCCCAGAAGGAACAAAACCCTACTTAAAAAAAACCAAACCAACAACCCTGCACAAATGTAAGGATTAAGCATTCTAAAATCAATTCTTAATTATTGTTTAATTGATTTCAGATATAAAAAAGAAACAGAAAATAGAAAAAATTTAAATATATTCTTTACACAGGGCTTAACAGCCATTTTCTGTCAATGTAGTTGTTAGAACAATACCAAAATTCTGTCATGAACAAAGCCCCTGTACAAAGCCCATGTACCAACATGCCTTGGTTCACTTTTATCACTGAAGAGCAGGAGTTCTACTTTATTAGTTTTTTTCAATTTATGTCACAAATACTTTCTGTCTCATGCATCATTTTTAAGTGGTGTTTACACTTACTTTCATCCATGAGCATGGGAAAATAATTGCCTCTCTTTAGAACTCTTGTTAAATTCTGAAGCAATAAGTTTAATTGCTTAGTATGTATTTCTAAGTAGTTGGTTTCCTCTAGGAATTGGCTAAAGATTTTCCTTGCACAGATTTTGACTCAGAGATTGTCCTTTAGCTAGAAAATATTGATTAGCTTTTGTTTGGCCCCTATGGAGAGCACCTTATCTCTAAGACTGGGTTTAACTGTTACTATGAGGGTTGACAGAATTCAGATTTAAACAGGTGAAGTCTGCCATGGTCAATAAAATGTTAAAGAATCACTGTTATAAAATACAGTAATAATCTTGTGATTTTTTTTTCTTATTTAATCAAAAGAGAGATTTTGGGGACTTCAAGCTGACTGAAGTAATTCATGTTAATTGTCTCATCTGCTTAGTATATAATTTGTCTTCTATGAATATCAATGCCTACATTTATTTAATCTAAAATAATTAATACCCAAACAATTAATAATGAGATACAGAGTCTTAATTGAAAAGAACATTAAAAGAATTTGAAATATATTAATAATTTTTAGGATCAAATGTAAATATTGCATTACGTCTCAAATTATCAGAAAAATTATATCAACAACTAATACAAGATTACGTGCATCTTTTTTCTATGCATGTGAATATTATTATTGTATTAGCAAGTGTATTGTGGCAGGGCAGGGGTCAGATTTCTGAGCCATAGTTCAGGCTTGTGCAAGCTCAGAGAGAGGGTTCTGTGTGCAGCTGAGCAGCCCAGGCTGTTTCAGTGAGTGCATGGCTGCCTCGCTGATGTCAGCAGGGAGATAGGTGCCTTTGAAGAGTGATTCAGCAGCTCTCAGTGCTGACTAATCACTAGATTTAGCCACTAGCAAATGCAGGATACACGATGATGTCTGAGCTCCTGCCTTTTCGGGCTGCCATACGGCTCTGACTCAGGGCTGTATCTGCCCACTGATGATCTGGTGCCTACAGCCCTCTTCTGATGTGAGGTATCTGAGCCCATCTTGTCTCCTTGAAGGCAGCAAAACCCTCAAAAAGCATTGCTGCCATAATAGCACTTTGTGGCTCTACTGTAATCACCTGGTGGCAGAGAAAGCATGACTTTGGGACTCTCAGCATCCTGAGAGGACAGAGGCTGCTTCTTTCACCAGCAAGAGGATAACCTGGAGGAACCAGCCTCTGTGCACCTGCCTGAAGATGAGCTACAACACAACCAAAAATGCAGCAGCTACAGCACCAGAAGTAAGTCTGATCCTGTAGCTTTGTGGCCTGGGATTCACCTGGGGAGGGTGGTTGGGTCTTTGATCGGAAGGGATTGTGTTTTCTAGCTGGTAGGAATGGGACAAAATAACCAGGATTGCTGCTTTTTGTCTTGACTGACAGATGTGACAGATGTGTTGTGCCGTGAGAGTGAACCCATTGCCTTTGAGAGGCAGCAGAACCTGGGTGACTGTGGCTTCCACGCCATGGTGGGGTGCTTTGCTTCCCAAGCACTCCTTGCTTCCCATTGTCATTGCCTGCTTTTGGTTTTAGCAGATCTTTCATGCTGCTGAGGAAAGAATGTTAAAAATATGAAATGATTAAGTTAGATGTAGGGGCATTAGCTGAGGAGCTGTCTCTGGCTCCCAAAACCTTCTGTGCTCACCTGTCCTCTCAGGATGTGTGTGACCTGGTGTTGTGGAGGGTTAACCAGGTGTGCCTAGTGATAAAATATCACCTGGCACACAGTTTAACCACCTTGTCTCTTGCTGCTGGCATCTCGCTTCAGTCAATAGGGGACAGTATACCCTTGGGCTCTTCTTTCTGAATGTTTTAGGACATTGGCCTAGGATGATCTTTCTCAGCAGCTTTCTGGAGGTCTCTGTACTTCAGAGAATCACCCTACCAAGCAAATTGGTGGACTCTTTTTCTGTGCTGTTAATGTTAAATTTAATTTTCCCTAGTGACAGTTGTGTCTAAAGGCTCTAACAGAGCTGGCAGTGTTTGGCCATTTCAGTTCAATAGCAATAGCCTGATGTGCTGCTGTTGCCTGGCACAGCATGGTCATGTTGGTAGCTGTTGTAGGGATATGTTTCATATGTGGTTGTCTGAGCCAGAGGTAGTTTGGATTTCCAAATATGAGAGCTGGAAAGCATGAAGAGACAAAGGGAATAATGAACCTTGGGTATTCATGTAAGTGTCTTTAAAATATCACAGCCTGCACACTGTCAGTTGTAGGTGTGTTTGTTCATAGACTTTGCATCTGACACATACATGACAAATGCTGTCCTGCCTTCCAGTGTTACCCCAGCCATGCATTTGTTCTCTCTGCCTTGTGCTGCTTACTGGCTTTGGGATGTCATGTTGTGAATCAGATCAGCTGAATGGTCCTGCTCATTCTCTTTTGTGGGGGTGAGAATGGGAGGGAGGGAAATTGCTTTGCAGCCAGATTAATTTCCTGGTCTATCTGCCTGTGCAGTTGCATGAATGCCACTGCCAACACAAGGAGGAGAGCAAAATTGCTGCTAAATTAAAATGTTTCTGGACTGCCATCTTTAGATATAAAAGAATAAGTATGATTATTTTGTCAATATTACTTTGCTCTAGGTTTTGACACACTATGGTCTAAGACCATATGCCTGTAATCATTATTCACTCTTGAAATGTAGAATAGTTATCTGGTGTATTTTGTGGCTTCTCTGAGTAAGTGTGTGTGTATGTGTACTGTAGTCCTCTGTTTATTGGGTGAAATACATTTATTGGTGGAAAATTATGACTTGACTTTGCAGCACATCAACCTTTAGCATGAATGATTGCTTGGTAGTGTTTGTGTCTTTTAAACACAGGTGCTTCTGAAGATGTTTTATCTAATTCTCACTGTTGCAACTTTGCAAAGAGTGAAGGTGCAGAACAGCTCAGTGGCTAGTGCTGGCCAAGTGGCCATGGCTTCTCATCTGGTCATTGACTTTTACTGTGTGTTTTTTCAGTTTCTGTGAATAAATTTACCCAGCTCTACCTTAAGAGTCTAAGAGTTCTCTAAAGAGATGTACATGAATTTATCATACCAATTCCATGTTAAAGTCACAACTATAGAAATCCTGCTGAAGAATTCTGCTTGGTCTTTAATCAGTGACCTGCATATGAAAACTAAAAAGTAAATAATTTCGGTATATATATTTTAATTTGGTAAACATAATCATAGTAGCTTGCTCACTGAAGCAGACAATTGCTTCAAATATAGCTTTTGGTGAAGTAAAGTGAATATATTCTGGATAAATTTATATTCATTATAAATGACTAGATTCAGACAGATATTGTGAAATACTTAAATTCCTTCTGTTCCCATATTTTCTTGGTTTATTAAGACACTATAACTTCAGTGGATGTGGGAGGCATTAGAAGAGAAATCTGAAATGGATGTAAATAAACAGATTTCCAGACAGGATGCATTTTTATTTCTTTCCCTGTAATGCATATTTCAAAGTATTAATTCACAAAGTACTTAATAACTTTGTGAATGCAATTAGTGTTTTATATGCAAGATTCCATTTCTTTCCTTTTTTTAAAGCCTTTTACACAAAATTCACTCACTTTACATGTGTCTCTTCATAAATACCAATAATGCTTTAATTTATGGGTGTTTGCTGTTGGGCTTTGTTTAAATGAGTTCCATCCAAAAGGAATCAGAGCCTTGTATTCTTGCAGAAATGAATAAACCACATGAGGTGAATTTTCATACAACCCATTTCAAACCTGGAGTTTTCAGGGTATAATTTAGATATTGCATTGGTGGTTTATGACCGTATTAAGTGGAGGTGTGTAGGTAGGAGGCTAGATAGATGTACTTGTAAATGGCTAGAAGCAGTGAGGCTGAGGATGGTCTCCAGCAGTGCATTTTTCAGCTCACAGTTTCACATCTCTATCCTAAGGCACTAGATGTTACTAATTCTCCAAGAGCCGAAGATTTGTTTTACAGAAGATTCTGATTTGAGTAAGATATTGCTTTAAGACCTAATGTTACTTTAGCAAATCATGCCAATGAAAATGTGCATGATTGGAAATAAACTGCATGTTATCTGAGAAACAGAGAAAGAGCCTCATGATTTGGAAAGATCCTGCAGAAGCAGTGTTTAGTGTAATGACAGTACACTTAGATTAATTATAGCGCTGCTCACAGGCGCCACTATACACTTAGTGTTGTGTCAGCACTTTTGCCATTAACCCTGTCTTGCAAAAATTGTAATTTGGCTCTAAAAAATAAAAAAAATCCTCTGGTTTGAATACAGGTTTTGTGCTGTATGTACTGAATCAACTTCAAGTTAAGGCCTGATTTTTTTTTTTTCCTATCCTTAGCTCTCCAAAGTATAGAGCTATAGAAATAATAATTTCTATTTAACATTGTGTATGTTTTCTGCTCTGCCCGCTTTTGATGGAGAACTTAATTCTAGTAAATGCCTAGACTGTTGTGATCACTTTACATGGTCTGAAATACAGCACTGAGATATTTAACCTTGAAAGCTGGAAGGTGCAAGTGTTAAGCCACCATTTCACTACTCAGTAGATGAGTTAAATTTGGCTTAATGTGTGTTTATATGATTAGCTGCAATAGCTCTGAAGGATTGTTAAAGTCTGAAATAAGCCTTGAGCATGGTTTAAAAGGCTGTTTACTCACAAAAAAAATTAGAAATACTCTACAGAAGCTATTACAATTAGTTATGTAAACACTGCAGAGTGGTTTTTAAAATAAACACTGAAATATACTATAGGCAAAGAAGTGTCAGTGAAATTAAGTAACTTTTTGACTAAGTCATCAGAATACTCTTTATCCTCATTTGCTGTTGAGAAGACAGTAATAAATGCTGAGCAAATAAACTTGCTTGTACCTAGAACATGTTGTCCTGCAAATACAAGAATCTTGACCCATTTTTTAGCAGTTCTTAGCCTCTTATCCTCTCTTGTTTCTGATTTCCACTCCTAGATTGTATTTTACTTTTTTCTGAGTAGTGCTGGCAAGTGGCTCTTATCAAGAACAAATGATGCTGTAAATCAGCACCAAAATCAATGCTGCTGTGGAGTTGTAATAGTGAGATGTGGTTGTATGGACTTGAGTGTTTTACCTGCCTCTGAAGCCAAGAGTGAGACCCTGGGTAGTATTCCAACCCTTGGCTTCTCATTTACTGGCAAGTATATATATACAGCTGTTCTGTTTCAGTCTTAGATTGGAGATATCAATATTAAACTGCTGCTTTAATATGCCTTTTCTCATAATGTGAACAGTGAAAAGCAAGTGGACATTCATATTCAAGTAGAATTGCATAGGAATGCAGAAAGCACTTAATCACTCCACCCTTAATACTACTAGAGTAGGATTTAGGATTGAGGACAAGACACGAATGCTTTGCAGCATATATTGGCTCTCCTTTGGAGCACGTGTTTGCTGTAGGTGCAAAGGACAGTGGGTGTTCCAATAGCAGGATGGGTTCTGTCAGTTGGAGGAAGGTTTATTTGCCCAAAGCAACAGGGTTTTTAACATCATGGCTGGCCATTTTCAGCTGTAGTTACTGCTCTTCTCCATGATAGGTGGTAGTATAAACAAGGAATGATTTGTGCCACTGGAATAAGGCCACGTGTGTTATGCCAAGTATAAAATGAGAGGGCTGATATGAGTGCCTCTTGGACATGTCTTTCATTACCCTTTACGCTTCTCTTTCCTAATAGAATTTGGAGGAACCAAACACATGCTGTATGCAGGGTTTTATTAGAGTGCTTTGCCTCAGGCCCTTAACTCCTTTAGCTGGTCATTACCTGACCAGTAAAGACCTCTAAACGGGTCATTAATGCGTAAGTAATAAACTCTTTCACAAGACTGTCTAGTACAGAACCTCTTCTATCATTTTTACAGTTACTGTTTTATAGATAAATCAATGACCAACAACTGGATATCCTTGTTTTGCTACATAATCTTGTAACAGCAGCCACAGCAAGCAGGCAGAGGGTTCTGTCAGCTGTGTCACGAGAGCTGGAGGTGTGGCCTGCAGTCATATGTAGGGTAAACCAGGACTAAGGTAAAGAATGAAGGCATGTTCTGCTGTTCCCAAAATAAAATATATCTTTGCATCTCTTTCTAAAGTTTTTGGGGTTTTTTATGTTGGTATTTTTCTCTACTTCTAGAAGTTGTATGCTTTCAATAAGATGGCTTTTCTTCCCCCACTGCCGTATTAGGCTTCACTGTAGTCTAATGTTGACAAAGAGTTTCTGCACTTTCACAGAGATTTCTGTTGTAACAATTAGTTAACAACATAAATCTTGCACTTTTCTACATCATATATATCTGTTCACTTTGAGTTTAGCATATATTAAATTCTTTCTAGGTATGACAGTAATAGTTAGTTGTGGCCCATGTGTTTCTTCTGGTTCTTGGCATGAAAATTTCATCCTTCCCCGCTTTGACCAATATATCCCTTAAAATAAGTTTCTGTGTATGAAGTTCTAGAGAGCTGTTTCTCCCTGGAGAGACAAGAGAGGAAAGTGCATATAGGTACCATACAACTTTTTGGCAGATTAACAGGCATTCAATATTTCCATCCTTATTAATGTAAGTGTATCATTGATGGACTGCTGAGTGCTGGAATAAGCCTGTCAGATACATCTTTTCTCATGTTAACCTTTGAGGAGTGCCAGTCTGTGCTGGAACTGTTGGATTTTTTTGTTTTATTTTTGGCTTTAGTTTTGTTGTTGGTTTGGATTTTTTGTGTGTGTGTTTTTTTGTTTGTTTGTTTGTTTGTTTTTAATAAATGTTACAAAGTGGAATGAATGCTGAAAATGGTTCTTTAGAGATACAGAATATTTTTCTGTGGTGAAATTGAGCAAAACCTCTGCAAATTTATGACTTCTAGTGTGAATAGTGCCTATGGAGGAAACACTTTATAATTGTTTTTCCAAGAAATTGAATATATGCTAGTTATGGGACAAGTTCTCTCTGGAAATGTGAAACAATTAATATTGAACAGCTAGACTGTTTTGAAAAAATATAACATTGGCATGTTTTTTTATTAATTACTTTTGTGTTGAATTAGTTTTGCATTTGTAGCTGCTGTGTTGGATCTAACAAGAAAAAATAGCTTAAAAACATGATACATTATATTTACTGAAAAAATTAGTAAAATAAGTGCATTTTTCCCTTTTTCCTTGAGAAAAAGTATCTTTTTGAGTAACAGCCTTAATGAGATCCACCAAGGGCTTTCAGGTGACTTCAGCCCTGCATATTGTTGTTCTAGACCCTCAAAGCTGGTACTGAAAGTCATAACATTATATATAGTGGTACAAGAATTGTGTGCTGACTTAGAGTTTAAGCAGGGAAGAATCTGACACAGCACTTTGTTCAGTTTACAACTCTCATAAGATTCTTAGCACCTGCAGAAGGTTTTTAATTCATTTAAAGCAAAAAAAAAAAAAAAAGGCTAAAATAGGATTATAAAACAAACAACACTTCAGAGATTGCAACTCCACGATTGTCCCATTCTTATCTTTGCTGATAATCTGACAGTGCTGGTGTGGTAGCAACAGTAGCAAACCCAGTATTTGTACTAAATTCTTCCTTCAAACCTGTGGGCAGGAGCTGTCCTGTGTGTCACTTTACTGTGTTAGTACGACATCAGGAATCAATTTGGTCCCATCTGCAATCGCCTGATATAATCAACCTTGATTCTGTTTAGCTCAACTCGCTACCTAGAGTAAGTGATTTGTATGTGCATGAATATTAAACTTCCCAAGTAAACGTGTGAGTAAATATGAATTGACAATAAAAGAAAGTTATATGTGTATACTGAAATTGAGTGCTCGTTGTTTTTATAAAACAGCATTACATTGCATCATCGTGGTGTGAATAATGATTATTGCTTCCTTGATTTTGTGATAGAAGAGAATAGTAGATCCCAAATAACATCTTTGTATTACTACTTTCACTTCTGGCTACTGTTGTCTATTTGTTGTAAAGATTTTCTTGTCTAATTTTTTTAAGTCAAACCTGTGTTAGAGCAATTTATCATGGCTCAATAGCTCTTACTTTTTTTATATGACTGACTGCAAGTATATTTGCGTAATGATTACAGTAAGGCAGATAGAATATTTACAAGCCGTGGCAATTCCTGTGCAAATGCAGTCTCCAGAGAAAGGCACAATAACAAAGCAAGCAAGCATCACAGTTCTTTAAATAAGAAGTTTCAGACATTGGGGTGCTGACTCACAACGTGGATGGGAACCCTGGAGTTTTAGAATAATTTATGGGGATGCTGAGGAGATGGATTTCATTTAAATACAGTAACTGCTGAAATATTTCTAAGTTAAAAAGTCAGCTAATGGTTAAGTAAATATCCTCTTGACCCCTTTTAATTCTTGTGATGTACCACTGTTTTAAACTATTTACTTTGAAATGCTTGAGTCATAAAATTACCCAGGAGAGACAAATTGACCACAGATACTTAATGCATAGGATTGAGTTGCTTAAAATTTAAACCCCATGCCCATTTTTTATTTAATCTATTGTTCTTTAATTAGATCAAATACATTAGAAATGGAGGGCTGTGGAATCTAAAAAAATAAAATAAGAAAAGAAACTTAGAAAAAATTGGTTTCGCACAGTCTGCAAAAATCATTAGGGGAAAAATTTAGAGAAGAACAGAGGTTCCTTCTTGTTTCTATAGAAACCAATAGTGATCAGGAGGGGAGAGGATTTCTTTCAAGTGTACAGTTTTGTGAGGCTGGCTCAGCAGCTCAGCGCTCGGGAGGGCCAGTATGAAAACCCCAGAGCCCCCCTGGGCTGAGATGCAGAACCCTGTGGAAGGGCTGGAAGGAGGATCAGACGTGTCTGGGAGCCCCGGCTGGCACCCAGAGGGTGCAGGGGCTCTGCAGTGCCACATCCCCGGGAGCACAGCCTGGGCAGCAGCCACACAACTCACACACATCCCACCCCACCAGGGCAGAGCACAAAACGGGGGAAGGACCGAAGGAAAAGTGTGCTGCCCCGTGTCAGAATCAGCTATGCTAATTGCTTTGAAGTAATCATCTCCTTTGGTTTTATGGTGAGAGAATCATGGCCACTGAAATTGCGTGTGTTCAGAGCATTGCTGCCAGGACTCGGTGACTTGGCATTTGAATCGTGATGATCTTCCTAGTGTGCTGCATAATACATAATGCCTTCCACAACAAAATTATATTCTTAATTATGTTCTGTTTTCCTGATGTTACCTAAGTGTTGCCATGGAGAACAGATCAGGGAAGCATTTGAAAACCAAATTTTAAAGCAAATCTAGGTCCTAATCAATACTGTACCTTTAAAATAATTGCAGGATTCCTCTAAATGAAGTCCAGGTCACATGCAATGTCAAAAATAAGGCAGTTTCAATTTGCTGCAACCTGACAGATCCACAGAGTGACTGAGGAATATCTAGTAACTGGCAAAGACACCCCTGTTTGACATTTACTTCTGCATGTAAACAGTGGAGCACTGTATATTGGCATCTGAATGTATTAGCTGGTGGTGGTCCAAATCCTGGTATGAATTTAGATGGTTTTCCTTTCTGTTTATAAATACATAGTCTTGATAACAAGGGAACATTTACTGCAATCTTGCTCCGCAGTTGTCAGAGCAGAATGAATCATTTTGAAACATAAACCCCCTCAGATCTCAAAAATATCAAGAAAAACATAAAGCATAAGGGAAAATAATTATAAAATACAAATAAAAAAGGTTCTTAACATATTTAGAGGCCTATGGGCTGTAAACACTGTAGATTATCTTTAATGAAACTCTGCCAAGTACACAAACCACAGTTTGGTAGCAGCTGTTAAGCAAGCATTGTTCAAAGCTGGATAATCCCTTGAACATTATACTTTGTGGCTCTGTACCTCTTCCTATTAGTAATCAGATAATTGCCTTGCATTTTCTGTTACACGTTTTTCTTTTAAAATTCTATTTCATTCCTCTTTATGTCAAAAGGCTTTATCTTGCAGTAGTCACTTAGGCAAAAATCCTGCAGAGGTCAACAGGCAGGGCTGTGATCTTTATTTTTGGGAAGTCTGGTCTAATGCAATTCAGCCCTGTGGTGTTTCTTTGGCTTCACAGTGGTAAAACAGAGATGAATCCACAAATAAGATGCTTGAATTCTTTATAATTCAGTTGCTTATTTTCCCCATAAAATGAGCTCTTCTAAGGAATTTGGGAATTAATTTAAAATGCTTTCTCCCACTGTTTTTTGCTTTAAAATAAGTTTGCTCTTTCATGTTGGGAGAAGAAGAAAAAGGTGATAGATCTTCTGATTCAATTTGGCCAAAAGTTGAGGCCTCATATGAAAGCTTCCCAGGACATCATATGTAAGTATCTTGCAGAAAGAAATTTGGAAATAAAGGCAGCTATTTTTTTTCCAGCATTAAAATATTCTTAAGTTATTAGAGAACAGAAATATTGAGCCATAGCCCTGGTAATTGTGAGTTCCCTTGAGCTCCTTTGGCTATTAGGGTTGAACCAAGAGAGTAGCTTATCTTGCACTTCTGGAATTTCTCACAACCCTACAACAAAGCACTATTGATTTTTCACAGCTGGCAGGAGGGGAGGGGGGATTGAAGAAGGTCATATATAAATATGCTAAGTCTGATAAACAGCTGGACCAAATATTATTGAGTCTAGAACCTCATCAATGCTAAGTAAATCCATTTTATAACCCCTAAATTAGGCATTTGCTGATTCCTTTCAATTCACATATGGTGTCCCTGCACTGGAATGTTCAGCCTCACAGTATTTACTGACATGGGCAATTCAGTTTAAAGCCAGCACATCTCTCTGATGGGCACTGGTTTCATAAGCTGTTGACATCAACTTTCTTTGTCCGAGATCAAGTTCCAATCCCCAAAATCAAAGCAGATGGAGACATAATTTAGAGAGCAGAAACTATGATTCATCCTTGGACCTGTAGGGTTGCAGGGATTGTTTCTGTCTAGTACATACAATTATTTCACGTCACATGGCATAAGCAGAGGTTTGAGAGATGGTGTCATACCCCACTGATGGGCAAGGAATTAAGGATATTTTCTAGCTAATATATCTCTGCAGATGGGTAAGAAGATGAAATTGACTTACTTTTTTTCCCCCTAAATTGCAACATTCTATTTTCAAGAGAATCCAGTGCTTTCTGTTCATTGCAGAAGCAATATTATTAAATGCCAGTTGGCAGGAAAAATTAGAAAAAGGATGGCCTGAAAGACAAAAAGAAATGCATTTTCCTGCCATTTCCCAAAAAATAAATTACCAATGAGGCAGGAGCTGTCTTTAGGCAAGGTTTCAGGAGGCAGATTAGATAGCAAAATTATTTCCTTGTTCTAGTGAGAGGCAGTTTTTATTGAAGACAGGAATTTAGGAGTATTTCTAAGAGAAAAGGTCTTGCAGCAAAACTGCAAATTGGGCAGTTACTGGGGTAACTCATTGATCTTTCCAGCAAAGTAATACCAATTAAAAAGGCATCTGTAACGAACAAAGTACAGATTCACTCATTTCAGTTGCTGTTAAAGAAAGACATGTATGAAAGTATATTATTATTCTGAAGTGCAACTAAAAGGTGGAAGAAGTGTTCCTTGGTTGCTTTGTTGTTAAAGTCCTACTCTGTGAAGAATATCTGCTAACCAGTTTCTGATGCCATTCAGTTCTAGCATATCTTAGAAAAAAATGGCTCAGCAAAGATTCTAACTAATGGATGAATTTACTGACATTAGGATGTTAACATTGTGCTTTTCCAGCAAAGCACTTTGACCTCTCTAGGAAGGTTTTCTAGTAGCAGTTTCTGTACCCTGTTTGGATGCAGCCATCTGGGCCTCCTGGAGTGATCCTTGGCTTCAGCTGAAAGATTTTCGTGCCCTTAATCATCTTTAAAATTGCATAAAACTTTTTCCAGGGTAGTGGCAATTGTGTGTTGGAATTGCATTTCTGAATGCATCAGAATCTGCCATACTGTCTCAGGAGCACTGCTACCCAGGAGGCCAGACAGTGCACATTCCTGGGGGTTTAGTGGGCCAGTGGGATGTAGGGGTTGGGAGAGCCTGCAGGTAACTCTTGGGTCCAGAACATCAGCTCCAGTGCTAATTCCACTGAGCAGTATCTATCTTCTGTTGCTTGAGGTAGTGGCCAAGTACAAAGGTTGTCCTGTGGTCTGATACTTTCATTTTAACTTACAAGAGCACGTTAGTCATAAATGATCGCTGAAGTTCAGATAGATAAACAATTTTGAGGAATTTTGATATTTGGGTATTGAGTGCAGATTTGAAAATAAGCCACTTTGCTCCCATAGTTATGAATTATTGATATTTTGCCTTCCATTTGAGTGCAAAAGAAAGAAGAGGGGTAGTAAATGGGGAAGCAAAAAACTGGGACAAGAGTCAGATCCCTTAACTATTTCTGTTGTAGAAAAGAGTAGACTAAGGGATTGAGCAATGGCTTCCATCCCCACTCCTCTTTCTTGTTACCTGACCATATTCTGGCATAAAACCTGCTGTATCAGAAGTCTAAAACACACCTGAACTGGTTGCCAGACAAACAGAGTCTGAGACTTTTCTTAAATTTTAAAAGAAAATAAACCCCAACTGTTCACAGTTCCCCTCGAGTGGAGTCCAGGAATGCCTTCAGCATTTGACATCTGATGATGGAAGGTTCACAGCCTCAACTAGAACTCATTGTGATTTGGGCAGTAGGTTTTGGGTGAAATTAAAGGATTGAAATATCATAGTCTTATGTGAGGGAGACAATCTATAATTCTTGTCCTTGTCCAAATGTGGGGACTTTGAGCATAGAGTTTTTATGAAAGGTTTGTTCAAATAAGATACTTTCCATACTGGAGAGAATTTGCAAAAGCAAGTATCTGGTGTTGAATAGAGTAGAAATTTAGAAGTAAAAATGGAGAAAATCTGCAATAAAATCTATAGGAAGGTGTAATTATTAGAAACTAGAACAACAGCACTATGGAAAAAAATAATCTGAAAGGTAATGGGGGAAAGCACTGCTTTCCTACTAATTTGCCCCCTTCGTTCTGTGTTTAATATAGTAAAGCAGTCATAAGCATTGCTAAATAGTCAAAAAATTAAATGTTGCTGTATAATTTATGGTGGTTACAGGATACATAAGAGTGCACTTTAATTAGTAAATTGGATGTTTATTTTATTTGCTTAGCATATAATTTAGATTGGATAAATGCGCTTTGACTGGCTATGGCACCTAGGTATCCTCATTTGGTATAATTTTTAATCACATTGTTTTGGAATTTTATTGCAACATTATACAGTTGATGTAACAGTGCACAATTAAGTATGCTCAGTTCACACCTTGCTCTTGAGGAAATTACTTTTTATCTGTATTTCGATGGAGCATTTTATATAGCAAGTGAGAACTTGGGAGTAATAAAGAAAGCTCCCTGTGGGCGCTAGAGCTGCAATCTGAATAGTAAATAATAATAGTAATGATGGTGCCCTGTTGGTGAAATGTGTTTAGGGGGGAAGATTGAAAAAACAAACCCCTGAAAATAGGCAACTGGAAATGATCGTTGCATGTAGTAGTGTATTGGCTGTATCATAACAATGTCTTGATGCCAGAGCTGAACTGAGGGAGGGTGAGGATTCTGCTTGGGGCTGTACACAGCCTGAGGGGCAGAGATCTTCATCCAGCAAACGTGAACAGATGTGGAGAGGGGGTGAGTCCATGCTAGAGGATGTGGGAGATCTCAGACAAAACTTGGGTCCTGTTCCTGCACCTCTGCTGTGCTGTGGCCCATGTCAGGGGTCTGACCAGCCTGGGCAATGGGATGTGCTGTAAAGATGAACTGTAAAGAGACAACATATAGGGAGAGGTAGGCTCAGGCATGGTGGGTGTTCCTGTGGTTCTGAGACATGAAAATATTTCTGCATTTTTGGTTTGTTTACTATTGTGTATTTGATCGTGCTCAGGGAATGTCAGTCAGGGATGTGTTCATGGTATTGTGATTTTGATAGGATTTGAATCTGAAGCTCTGTTTCCCAGTTGTTCACTTTTTTATGTGGTGACAGGACTGTATCCTTGCTTTCAGGAAATTTGTATTCACCTTACCAGTTAAACCAGTTATTTTTATTTTAGATAAAAGAGCAGCAGCATATACAGCAGATACCCTGTAGATGTTACTGGAGAATGTAATAGAGCTGAACTTGAAGGTTCTGGAAAGAAAAAATAAATGCATTTTCTTTAGCAGAAAAATATTCCGTATGCATGTAGTAATTAAAAAAATAAATTTTTGCAGCTAAAATATAGAGGGAATAGAGAGTGTTTAATCGAGGTCTAGAGTATATCTCAGCAGTGGCATTTTCTATAGTGGTTTGACTTACAAAATTCTGCAGACAAGCCCTCATTTTCTTTTACATCCCAAGGACGTTTTCAATAAGGGTTGCCTGAGTATTACATATATGCCAGTCTGAGATCCCAAACTACACTCAGCGAGATTGATGCCGGGCCAGATTGTGCTTTCAGTCACATAGGTATAAATCTGGGATAACTCCATTGTTCTGCTCCCACTGGAAGAGGATCTGGCCACTTTCTCTGCTTTGGGTAATTGGCCCCGTGATGTGCCAGAGCTGCCGTGGTGTGACAGGACACGGGCAGGGTGTGTGCTGCTCCAGCACCAACATTCCTCACTTTGTTACCCTGTGCTTGATAATGTTATCTCTAAAGAATGTTCTCTGCACTCATTATGGTTTTTAAAATATATATAGAGATCAACAGATAGGGCAAACAGCTGCTTAGTCACAGCTGATGGGAGAAATTTGATTTAATGTAAGTCTCACCGTTTGAAACTGTATCCTCTAGAAAAACACAGGCGATTAATCCCTCCTGCATGCAACCTGGTTGACTTTGTTTAAAATAGGATTATATCAGGATGATAAACAGGGACTAGAATTAAAGTACATTTTTGAAGATTGTTGAAACAAAGAAGAAAAAAAAGCTAAGAGGAGATATTTTCTAGTTTGGAGGTTTTGTTTTGTTTTTTTTCATGTTCCTTTTTGTACTGATGCACTGGAGTGTTTGGATAATATTTATGGGACCTATCATGCAGATGTCATAGTGCTGTAAGAAAATATCTGTGGTATTTAGAGTCAGTGATGCAGTCCTTTTAAATATCTGTATTGCTCTATAAAGGCAGACAGTGCTTCCCAGCATTCCTTATGGAACACAGGGAGAATGGCATGGACCTCTTGAATAATTAATATGGTTTTCAGAGCAGTAGTCATGGAAACACAGGCAGTGTCACATATATGGATTTTAGGAATTAGGCACATTTTGAATTGCACATTTAGCCAAAAAAGAGCATGCTGTAAATCTAACGATCAGAAGCATTTTCTCAGCGAGTCTCTTGTTTACACTGACAAATGCATGTATCTTATGTATTTTTTAAATTTAAATAATTATGGATTCCTAAAAATATGTTAGCAACCTAAAGGGCTGTTAAAGGCACTTACTGCCATAAGTCATCTTTTAGATGGCTTACTCTCTTTTTTTTCTTGTCTTTTTTTTTTTTTTTTCTTTTCATCTTAGACCCCTGAAGTTATTAGGATGTAGGTTTTAAACTGTATGGCCAATTGCTGTTCACTTAAAGGAGTGCAGCTTTACCACTAAAGTTGCTAGGCCCTTTCTATTAGTTCAGTTGTGTGGCTTTTTTATCTGTCTCAAAAAATGTCTCTTCAGGATCAATATCGTCATTACCTTGGGTGTGTGTGTGTAAGAAGTCAACCAGGCAGCAGTGAAAAGCTATCATCTAGTCCTCAGTAATATTGTACGTGTAAAGAATAAGAATACATGGAAGTTATTTATAGACCATAAACCCTCTGGTTTCATAAACCATTTTATACTATTATTTGCCCAAGTCTACAGAGTCTCTCCTGAGTTCACAGCACACTGAAATGCCTGTTTTTTATTTCTGGCTGTTTGAATTGGGAAATTAATTAGAAATACACTTAGCAATTTATGGACATGAAAAAGCCATTTGGCCCAGTAATCCTGCTTTCTTTTACCTTTTTTTTAAATCCTCATTTTGTTTTGTCGCTCCCTTTCAATCTACTCTCTACTAATAAAAATATCAATCTGTTTCATAAACTCATTGAGACTTTGTGGCAATAATATTACTTGGCAGCATAATACGGCATATTCATTACTCTCTAAGCAAAATGATTTTTCTTTACATTTTGTGGTCTGGATTCCCCAATTAGATGCACACTTGCAGCTTTCATTGAAATCAATGAGACTTTTATGGCTGTCACTGATAGCAGATACTGGCTCTTTATTTCCAAATGTAAAATGATAGCCACCGTTTTGACTTTATTTTACTTTAACTGGTAATGAACAGGTTGTCACCATCTTCTATAACTCTGTGGAAAAAAGAAAATTTTTCCTAATCTGAAATATTTCCATTCAATCATTTTAAAGTTATCTCTTTCCTAGTAAGAATAAATTCAATCACTTTGGCCTGTCTTGACATGAGATCTTTAAGTACCCAAGGTTAGCCAAGGTTTCTGATGTTGCATCCCCTCTACAGTAAAATTAACTTAACTGTGGTGCTTAAAATTGTGGACGGAATTCCAGTTGTGAAGTAGTTTTTAGAGAAATCACCTTGCTGCCTATGATTTGTATTGCAGCCCTTGGCTGGTGCACCTCTATGTCCTTGTTGCTGTTTCTTTTACTGCAGCCATACACAGAACAAATGGCTTCACAGGGTTTTCTGCACTAAGCTCTAAACACCTGTCCAGTTGCTCTGAGCACTCTTTGCCTATTTATTTTCATGTGTATTCTCTCTTTCCTGGCTTATTATGCTACAGCACTCCCAGCTAAGTTATCCATCTGTAGACCTTTAAAAAGATGTATGTTAGTAAAGGAAGTCGTCAAAAAATCAAGAGGATCAACTCAGAAGGGTGTGTGAATATCAACTACCTTTTGGAAACCTCTCGTAATTCCCTTAGGACCATCAAGATTCAACCCCAGAAATTCCCTGTAGTTGACAATCTTCTCAACTGTGGTGCTTGTTGTGAAGAGTCACAGGGACTTAAAATGCTGAGATGTAGACAGATCAGAGAAGTTAAAGGTGGACAAGAATATGATTCAGGACTGTAGCTGCATGCAGGACAATTTACTGATGACTAAAACTGACATTCCCATAAAACTCCTATCTGGAGTTACATGGGAATTATAACCAACTAAAGAGCTTGTGTCCAGATCATATTCGGCTCCCTTTTTTTGCTGCCTTTCAGGTAGTCCAGTGCTTTGGTGCTGTGTACCATCCCTCTTCCATTATGAGCTGAGACACTCTTGGAACCAGTACTGTCCTAAACTCTTTCCCTCTCAGGGTTGTTTTACTTCCCCAGTCATAGAAAAAGTCAAAGATAATGACAAATTCTGCAAAAATCCAATTGTCTCATGGTTTTAATGCAGAAAATTATTTAGCAATTTAGTTTGCTCCTCACAGAACTGTACATATATTTTGATGTACAGAGACACACAAAAACACTTAATGTTATAGTCTCAAGAAATTGATGCTGCTGTCATATCTGCAAGTAATCTCTGCAGCACCATCATTGCTGCGACCTTTCAGGCTGCTGAATGTAAATCGGATCCTTTCCCTGTGGTGGGTTCTGTGGCACACTGAAATTGCTCACAGATTGTGTTCAAACAGTGCCTGTGAAGTGAGATGACAATGCAGGAAGCATATCCTCATTCTAGTTGCACTGGCACATTTCCAGTGCTACACCAACTGCAGTTTTACAGTGTAATCTGTGGTTTGTCGAGGAAAATGTGTGTGCACCTCTGTTGGCTGTCACATGCTCAGAGCCATTGTGTTCTCCTTGACTTCTGCCCCCTGCTGATGGAAATCCCTATTCTTGGTCTTAAGCCACCAGATCTCTGAAAATATTATTGGCTTTGTGGATTTGGGGTTTTTAGATTGATGTTTAAAATAACGTCATACTAGGTAATGGAAGATGCTTCACATATAGTGTTATGCAAAATTTTCATCCTGTATTTACATAGACATTTTGAAGTCCAGGCAAATGTTTCAATCTTGAAAATTCTAAGTGGGATGCAATGCCAGGCTCATGAGAAGAAGGCAGTATGAAACAGGACAAGTGCAGAGTAGCAGGGTAGTACTGGAAATTCTCCTTGTGACTTTAAAATCTCCAACTCCTGTTGTGATCATGTGCAAAGATGTATGTGTCTTAGGTTCTCCCCTGCAGAAAGCAAAGTGATCATGATCACAAGTTACGTTCATTGCTAGAGAAAGGCTATGATTATAGCAAGGGAATAAGAGGATGAATAAATATGTTTTCCACAGAAATCAGTAGATAGTTGAATGAAGAGCACTGTTTTTTGGTTCATCAATTACTACTTCACATGTGACTGTAACAGCAGCAGTCTTATCATATCTTACCTTTGGTAGATCTTTCAGCTTCTTAATTCGTCAGTTTTCAGCAAAAGATCAAACAATGGGGTAAATATTTATGTAAGCCAGTCTAGTTTTGTCCTCTAGGGCTTTGATGCTTAGAGCACTCAAACGGGGCAGGAGGGCTTGAACTGTAATTCTTATAATGGTGTTCAGCACCTTGGGCATTCTGCAGGATCCCTCTCTCCTCTCAAACATGCAGTGGAGAAAATCAGGTGGGACATTGATAGTCCATCCTTTTTCTTTTTCTCTTAAATTCTTCATTTAAGTGGCTGTGGCTGCAGGAATATCAAAACTTCACACATTTGTTTCTGGCTTAACAGAAGAAAAAATGTGTTTGTTTGGGTATCTTGGTGTTCCTAGTATGTTTTCATCTTCTGCCCAGAATTGTGTAAAAGGGGCTTGTATGCTGCTAGATTAAAGAGACTCAAAGCACAGCTGATCTGGCTTTTAATACATTGTTAGTAGAAGAAGCTGTCTGAATGCTGCAGAGGGCTTTAGATCTTGGTTCCATCAGCTCACAGAGGAGATCAGGTGAGCCACAGTATCTCACAGAGCGTAAGAAACTGAAACCATGGTTCTTTGCCACACATCTACATGGCACAAGGCCAGTTAAGAGCTGAAATAGGTTGGTATTAAGGGCAGAGAAGTCTGGAAATGCTCTAATCATACCTCTCTCAGCAGGGCTCTTAGTGCAATGATAGGATGATCGTCTTGTCAGACTTTTGAGAACTTTCTTTTTAAACACACAGAAAAAGTGGGGGAGGGGGGCTGAAAAGGGGAGGAGGGAGAGGGGAAGGCAGAAAGAGCTTTAACTCTGTTGATGTAGCTTCTTTAATTTGCTGTCAGTGCTGCCACCGATGTTAATTCTGGCAGGGTTAATTACGAGAAATTAAAAAGCCGCTCAGAACAGACTGTATCCTTTGTACTCCAATAAAGAGGCAGCTCTGGCGTGAGAAAATTTCTTCATTAATATATATCCCCAAAGGGCTACTGCATACAGCTTTTGGAATATGAATCATAAACTCCCAGGGACCCTGCAGGAAGCAGGGGAGATAGGATTCAGAGGAGATTGACTGTATGACTTTTACTGCTTCAGGAGAATGACACTCAGGCTGGCAGGAAATCACCATGCCAGTGACATTTGGAAAGAAAAATTTATTAATTTGCATGTTGGCATGTTACAAGTTTTGAAATATGGTTTTAAATATGTTCTGTACAGCCCCTGCTGTATCAATGTTCGGTGTGTCAGTCTGTAATACATGCAGCTGTTAACACAGAGCTTAGCATAAGCATTGTAATTGTTTACCATTTAGTATTTTCCAGAAATGGCTTTAGGGCATGCATTTATTTCTCAGGAAAATTTCTCTGTCTTCTCAAAAACTAGGCAGTATATACCCTTAACCTAATACATTATACTAAATGGCAGTGTGGTTGTTGAAAGTAGACTGCAAAGAATACCACTTACAAATTGTGCAGCTCTAAAATCCAACTGAAAAAACAGTATATTCCAAAACAATAATCTATAATTTATATTAGTATAACTTGGCAAAGCCACATTATCAAGCAAATATAAGCGCAAATGGAGTTAGGTAATAGTGAAATACTTCAGTGATGTTATAGTGAAATACTTCAGTGATGTTAACTTTCAGCAGAAATAAAGCCCTGTTGTTAAAAAACTATGTGCTTGACCCGATTGCAGTGTAACTCTGATGCTGACAGGGTGTTCCAAAGTGATGGTGCAATTTTGGAGTCTCTTCCCAGGAAAGGTATTATAGTCTGTAAGTCATTACTATATAGAAAGCAGCTAGACAAAGTTAGTTTACAGTACAGAGGTCTAAAAAGAGGCCAGATAATTAACTTTCAGAAGAAAACCATGTATTTTTTGCCTCCTCTAATATCAGTGAAGCACTGATAGACAATGTGTAACCTTTCATTCAAGAACCTCATCAGTCTTCAGAAACATTACTTAATTAACCTTAATAGCAGCTGCAATCCATGGGTATTATTTTGAAACTTATTGAAAATGGTCATTAAGAGGACTGCAAAAAATGCAGTTGAGATGGACTGCTAAGAAAAAATGGAATATTTCTTATAGCAATTGAGAGTGTTTGGAAACAACCATGTAGAAGTTATTTTAGCAAATTGCCTTTTCAGGCAGGCTACATTGAATATTCCTGTGACAATTAGCATTGTAACTTTGGGCAGGAGCAGTCTGGAATAGAATGTTACCTGTGGGTAACTTCTGCACATCTGCACTACCCTAGTGCTGGGATCTCTTTTTTGACAACTTAACCCTGTCTATTATTATTTTATTTTTCTAGATACTTTGTTAATGTGGAGGTAGAGGTGAGGGTAGACAATGTGGCACAGACAAGGCACAATGTGATATGGTGCTGTTGTGGCTGAGGAACAGTCAGAAATCCTGATGGCAATTTTCTTTGTTCTAGCTCTGGAATCCCACTTTGTACCTATGTAACTAAACATCTGTTATCAAAACTAGGGGAAAGATTAGGTATGTGCTATAAAAATGGCATTTCCTATGCCACTGAAAAAATGACTTTAACATTTCCAGGAATAAAGACCTCCTTTGTTTTCTCTGATTCTAATCCCTGTCTCCAATTTCACCTTAGAAGTCTATGTCCCTCCCAAACCCTGAATCCCTGCTGTCACCAGCTGTGCATTTCTTGGCAGAAACCCACTTATCAATGTTAAGGATGAACTTTGAGGCTCATTGAATCATTCATTGTAATCCTCACATAACAAACATAACATTTCAGCAAGATTTCTAATTACCTTTCGGCTGCTTTTTTCATAATGCCCTGTTGCTGTTGGAATGGCTGTCATGTCATACACAGAAATAACATTAGACTGTAAATCTATTGACTGGAGCAGTGGATGGAAGAAAAAAATGTAGAAGGGGAGAAGGTCGTTCTTATAATTAGTGTAATATATCAACATGCTGGGAAACTGAAATGGGAGAAGTTGTTAGAAATGGAAATTTGACTGAAAGCGAAAGTTCATCTGTGAGTCTCTTCTTCCCCATTTCCCTACTGTTACCTTACCCTCTAAAGCAACCCTTCTGACAGCTCCAGGGTATGCTGTTCTCACAGGCTTGATGTGCAACCCAATCCATGGGCAGAGTGAGCTGCTTGTACCCTCCTGAAGAACAACTGCTTTAAAATATTCACACAGGAGACAGGGTGGTGTTCTCAAATGACTCCAAACCGCTGCTTCTCAAGCCCTGAGGGGCACAAAGCAGCCGGCTGCTGCAGGGCTGGCTTCTGCAGCTGTGTCTTCACTGCTTCCCATTCAGGTCTGCAGTAATTGACTGGAGAGCCCTGTTGGTGCCCAGTCCATGCTCACTGGTGACTGATGGACACCCAGAAGTTCCCAGCATTGAAGTGAGTCTGAGATCCATGGTGAGGGTGATCAAAATCTAGTCAGAAGATCTAATCCTTATGTACATACAGTATCAACTGGGTATCAATACACAGGCTACTGGAACTGGCAATGGCTGTCCTAAAATCCTTTCAAAATCTTTTCATTTCTAACACTCTGTCCCAGACATCAGGATATTGTGTAGGCAAAGATTATGAAAACTGCCCTGTTTTCAACTGAATTTTTCATCTAAAATGCAGCTCACTTGCAACTTGTTACTGTCTAAAGAGGATGCTAACACTGCCACATTTCCTCATTAGCTTTACATAAGACAGACTCCTGTGTCACAGCTGATGGAGCCTTTATGAGCCTTTTAGCCAAATGACTGATGTTTCCCTCGTTATGTCAGATCTGAGGGCACTGCTGGCATCTTTCTTTATTCGCTGTCTAACACCATCAATCGAGCAGCTGCCATGCACCCATGATCAGGCTGATTATTAAAATGTGCTCAGGAGGCTGCTGACACCAATTTTCTTTCATCTGAAGAGGCCAATATACACTGGCTCAAGCTGGCAGTTATGTATGTGTAATATTTAGTGTAAGAACCAGCAGGTAAAGACTGAGCCTGATTCTACAGAATCTGGATCCAGTCCATTGAGATTACCATTAAGACTTTATAGAAACAATGGTGATGTTTGCTTTGTGGGTTTTTTTTTTTTGTTTTTTTTTTTTTTAATTTTCTAAATAGGGAATTGTTCTTTTTGTTTGGGAGCACTTTCTCTAAAACACAGCCCTTCCTCTTCCACCCAGTGTCCCTGGTGATGGGGGTCACAGCCATTGAAAAGGTTGTTAAATTTGAATCCTGATAGAACCAGGCTCTTGTGGGATTGCTTACCCCTAAGGTTTACCACAGCAGTTTTGCTCTGCTGTGTGTTCCTTCACTGATAAGTCAGCCTTTTTCAAAGGGAGACAGCTCTTGACTTCTTTCTGATGATAATAGTGAAAAAAGCCTTCTGCAAACAGTGTAGTTCAGAGCCACAGACTGACCCAGCATGTCAGGGATTCATCACGAGCTCAAACTCACCTGGAGTTTCCCCTACCAGCAGCAAACACAGCTTGGCTGCATATTCAGTTGTGTGGCTGTTAATCACTTCTGCCTTTGGAGTCTCTAATCATGGATATTCTTAATATACAGAGAGTAACTTCAAATCTTTATTTCTAGTGCTCCTGTTATTTTGATATTGAAGGATGACTTGTGATGGTTTGATTGACTGTGGTTATGTTTTTTTAATCGCAAGGCCATATGTTTTTAAAATAAATATTTGAAGTTTAATGGTTATCAGATGTAGTGTGCCTTAGTACAGCAGTGTGGTTGTGTGTGACTACAAGGTGTAGCCAAATGGGTGTCATATTGAGATTCTATATATAGGCTCATGTAGATATTACGAGTACAATATAGCACAAGAGAGAAGAAGGGTAAAACCTTTGCAGATGTCGAACAAACCAGGCTCCAGAGCAAGGAGGGATATCATTGACTCTCACCAAGTTCTTCTTGAAAAGAGGGCAGAATTTTTGTGCCCAACTCTGGTGGATCCCCTCCTCTTGCCCTTGTCCTACCCCAGTCTGTTAATGTGCTCAGACTGCCCTTTCTCTGAGCTGCTGTGTCAATTGACCAGTGTGCTTCAGAAATGCCTTCTGCCTTTGTCAGACTTCATGTTCTGTCCAGATGTTGCAGGGTTTAGACCCAATCCTTAAGTTGGCTGGAGAGGAATTCTAGGAGCTATGTTGCTTCCTCAGTTTGGGTAATGTTTTACTGCCTGCTCTGGTCCTACAGGAAGTGCAAATATGAGCTGTATCCCACCATATAAATACACACATTTTTCCACAATTCAGTTTGTTGCTTTTTTTTTCCCTCAAAGAAAGAAAAAGTATTAATCTGCCTGTGTTCCTAGGGAATGGGGAACCCTCACAGGCCCCTTGATTATCAAAACCACCCTTAAACTCATAATACTGCTAATTAGCTACATAGCACTGCTAAGCAGTTAACACTTTTATTGTCTGTCTCAGCTCACACCCAAGAGGTTATTTCTCTTGAAAAAAGCCCTCTCCATAGGGGGAGACCAGAAGGGACCAGATGAGAGTGACTGAATTAACAAGATGCTGAGAATGAAGCGCCAAGTTACACTGAAACCTGCATTGTTCCTGTGTACCAGGAGGAGGGTTTGCTGTGAGAGAGTGTAGCGACTTGTCATAAAGATGATAGATGCAAAAAGAAGAATGTTTGATTATGGTCCTAAATCTCCAAACAACTGTGTGTCTGTGGTGCCTTTATGACAGTCATTTTGCGTGGCTGAGTGTGCATGTGTGTCTGTGTGGAGTGTGTGCAGAAAATTCAAAGACTGTGGTTCTGTGCAGTTTTTTAAACTCTTATTCGGGGAATGCTACAGAATTAACCCAAATTCTACTTGCATGATATTCTGTGGCATTAAGAGAATACTTTTACATGGCCCACCTGCTAGTGTAACTAATTAACAGCCATTCTCATTAATTACATTGATCAGGATCATAAAATAATTTCAAATTGCTGAACATGATCAACAGGACTGAAATGTTTTGACTTTAATCCCTTAATGATTTTTTCATTATTAATCAAACAAAATGTGTAGTTGTTTGATCAATTTTTTCTTCTTGCAACTCAGAGCAATTACAGTAGACATAAAGTTGGTGCAAACAGAACCACATCTATTGGGTAGCTAATTAAGCAGTAAGACACAATAGGGTAGGGGTATGTTAGGAGAAAATCACTCCCCTGAGGATTATAAAAAAAGAGGACCTTTGCTCCTTCAGGAATCTGATTATCTTAATACAACCACATCCCTGCGATTGCCTTCTTGCTAGCAGGAAGTTCTGTAAGATTTTATAAAAAACTGAATTGGAGGGGTGGGAAATCTTGCCAGAGTCTGAGGAAATGGTGAGCTGCACTCTCAGCATCTAACTGGAAGGCTCACCAAATAAGAAGTCATTTACATCTGGGAAATACCCAGCTACCAGCTTTCTCAGTAAAACCAGCATTTGCTGCCTGTTCTTCAGATGTTGTATAGATCTCTCTTTTGACAGTACGTAGCTCTTTTTTGATATGCAAACAAATCTGGCCTTTGTTCACATTGGCTTCAGACAGTTGTTAAACCCTGAAATCAGGCTATTGAACTGTGATGTTAAATATTGGTTGATAGGCTATAAAGAAGCTTTGTTATGTGTGTATGAGCAAAATAACATACAAATCAAAAAAAGGTTTACAATTATGTTTGTCATGATTTGTTATGATGTTATTGATCCTCATTATCCCCAGGTACTGAGATGTGTTTTGCATGATCACAGAGCTAGAATGGTTTATAGCAATACTGAGATACCAGCATGTTTCAGTACAAGGTAATTTACAATAGTAAATAAATTTTACATATGTATGTATGTATGTGTGTGTATGTAAAAAAATTTTTAAAAATTATATATACCTATAAGATGGCATAATTTCTGTAATTTCTGACAGTTCTGTGCACGTGAGCTGAGTTGCCCAGACTTGGAGGCTTTCTGTGCCTCCCTAAAGGTATCTCCTGAAGATGAGCTTTTCTTCTCATGGAGAAATGTGCCTACTGCTCTGGCCATACCTGGAGCAGGTGAGGTGGGCTGCTACTGCTCTCCCCTAGAAAGAGGGCATGGAAGGCCACATGACAGGAGCCCCCTGTGCCTCAGTGACCCTCTCTGGATGGCTGCACAGCAGTCAGACATGGAGCAGCCTGTGAATGTCTGTGATGTGAGGTGGGGGATTGTCCTTGGCTGCTGTGCCCTCACCTGTGCCTAGGAGAGAAGGGGGTGTGATGGATGGCATTCTTACAGGACCTGGATGCTCAGCCACATCAGTAATTTGTGGAAAATTATCAGGCAAACATTTTGTTCTCAAGGCTTGGAGATTTTTCCCCATTTCAATCGCTTGCGGTTGGATTTACTGCAGCTTACCCAGCGCCAGAAATACAATAGCAGAGTCTGTCATGGTAATGCTTTCTGTGTGGTCATGAAGATCTACAGTATTTAACCTAGTTTTGCATGAAATAACTAGATTAGATCAATCACAGTCATTTTGTAGAGGAGAGAGAGAGAGAATATTAACTTGGTCTTGAAATGTGATTAATTCCAATTTGCTGTTTTCAAAGATAAGCGATGCTTACAATCCTGTTAATTAAAAAATTTGGGCTTTTCCTTTTTACTTCATGCGCTACTTTTTAATGAAATAAGTTTGTCTTTCTTATTATGACTGATGCCTGGCTCAACATGCCACAGGCTTCCTGAAAGAAAAATAGTGTGTACTTGTTGTGACCCTGAGAAATGAAGATAAATGGTTTCATGCAACATACATTATGGGCTTTATGACATGCATAAATATACAGTAGATTTTATCCTTTCTATAAAAAATGTTCTTAGATTTCTAATATTCTGTTTTAATACGGTTTTGTTAACAGAATGACAGATAGTGAAAATATTTAGGTATTAAAATAGGATCCCAGATTTGTGTGCTGCTCATTCAACTGTCAGCAATTGCTGCTTCTCAAAGAGCAGTCTGACTTTGACCTTGCTAAATATTCATTTCATGTCTCCAGCATTGCTTGATTAAGTCAGGCAACTTTCTGTGTGTAGCTGTACTTGGCATGAGTCTGACTGCCATGTGGAAACACTTTTTTGATCAAGGTTAGGAATGAGCAAGACCTTGTTAAAAACTAAACAAGCACTGGAGTTAGGAGATTTGCATGATCTACAAACACTGGTTTCTTATGAGAACCATAGGTTTCACATCTTAGTTTAGTGTACAGTGGTTGTCAGGCCTGCATTATATGTTCGAAGAAGAAATGTCAGTTGCTAACACACTGTAAGTGGCCTCACTAGGAGTACAAAGTGATCTTTAAACTAAAAACCACAAAAAAGAGGAGGGGAAATAAAACAGATCTGCTTTCTAATTGGCTTTAGTAATTTTTATTAAGAATGTTTTGCATATGGATATTACATCTTGCTTATGCTACTAGACACAGCTACTACTAAAAGCAATGATGACAAAATCAATAATAGTTCTTAAAAAAAGTTGTACTGTGCTGTGAATGCATGTGGGGGTGTGTGTGTACAGTTTATTTTCTGGCACTGTCCAAATTCCTCTGTCATGACCTCATAAGCCCCACTGTTGCTGGCAAGCCATACTGTGCTTAAGTGTAAATCACCCATTAATTGATAGGTTGTAGAATGGATTCCGAATGTGCAGAAAGTTTTGCAGTACTCAGTTAAGTCATGGTATCTGAAATGAGCTTGCTGTCTGATCCTGTATCTTATTTGGAAGATCTTACAGTAATTTGTGCATTTTTGAAATTGAATTGTCTAATTATAGTACTTATTTGAAAAGGCAACACAGGAGTATTTGTAGGAATATTTGTACTTGTAAATATCCATGTGTTTTACCCTTTTGAAGTAAGCAGTAGTCAGAGTTGATAAATGTCTTGGCTGGAATTTAGCAACACAATGAACCTCTGTATAGATATCCCACATGGTATCAATTGAAGCTCCATTTAAGACTTAATCGTTGGCCCATACAAGCAGAGGAAAGCTTGGCTAGACAGATGGAAAGAGCTGCTTTAAGAAGGGATCAGAAAAGGCATTGCTACTCGGCTGGCCTAAGTCCACTAATCTGATGTTATTATTAGCGATAAGGAGCAGCGACCAGGATAAAATCTCATTCTCTGCAAATGTCATTTAAATAGAACTCTGATATTTTCCAGTCAAGTAGACAGGCTTTAGTCAAATAGTGAGCACTTTATTTGTAAATGCAGGAGGAAAAGAAAAGCTTTAGTTCAGCAAGTTCTTAAGATGTCAGCTTACCACTATTGATTAATCGTTCAGCAGTGGCAGCTGCTTCTTTATTAAAAGCGTAGCTCTCCATCCAAAAGATATCAGATGTAGGAAATGTTTGTTGACAATTTACCTTTTCTCACAATGTGGCAAGAGCTCAATCTATTACACATTCCCCTGCTTTCTGGCCCTGCAGCTCAGATAATACCCATGAAGGAATGTATTAGTCCATCTGCACGGGGTAGATTGCAGCAGCTGGACTCTGCTGCAAATGTCGTTCTGTTTGAAACAGACCTGCAGCACAGCTTCCCAGTGTGGGACTTCATTCATGGAGAGCCAGTGCTACTTAGGGAAAGCTTTTAGTTAGGCTGTGTATGGATGTGTTTGGAGTGTACACAAAAATATGGCATGATGAAGCCAGAGGTAAGAATGAGACAAATGCCTTTCACACAATGAGAGATATAAATCGAGTACATCATTGTCTGTTTGCGTTTTGAGTAGTTTAAAAGCTTTGATTTCACCAACTGCTGAAACAAATGGTTGGTCTGGTAATGTGTCACACCACACAGGGACCTGGAGGTATTTATGGACACGGGGACATAGAGACCTGTTTACAGGAAAATATTCCAAAGTGTTAATTTTCTTCTATGTCTTTGAATGCATTTCTCCTTAGACTTAGGACATGGCTCCTCTTGCTGAATTTTCTGATTCTGTGGACTCTCCCCGTGGAAGAATACAGGCAATTAAATGCATTTCAGGCTGAAATTATTCACCTTTGGGGTCCCTCCTTTGTTGTTTGGTGTAAGAGAATTCTGTGTGGTGCCACCTCATTTCTTGAATGTATTTCTAATGAGCTAGTTAAGTTGAAGGCACTATTAATTGCTGATGGAACAGTGGAAGGAAATACTGCACAGAGTGCTAGAGTACAGACCAGGCTTATCCCATTGCTTGTATGTTCCTTTCTTGCCAAATGCAGAGCTGGAGAAAGTTGCTTTTCCAAGGGATTATATGGGATCTTAAGTCCCATCAGCATTCATAATGTCTTTTCTTATAATGTAAGTACAGTTAATAACCAAATATTATTTTGGGAATTTGAATAGTTTCTTTGCTGTACACCACCCTTGGCTGAATCTTGTATCTCCTGGTTCCCCTTTTTAGCTTCCTCTTTCAATCTGAGCTTTCCTGCCATATTCTTCAGAAGTAAGGCAATTTAACTGATACCCTGTGAATTTGGCCCTGTCTTTCATGCAGGCAGGGGAATTAGAATGGATTAAAACTGATAATCTTTGCTTCACCTTCAGCAAATACAGCAAAATAGCTGTTGAAAGAAAAAAAGAAAGAAAGATGCTTTTAAATCCTTGTAATTGTTGAATACTGAGCACTCTGGTGTTGGGTTAGTATCCAGGGTTTTTTGGATGTCAAAGACCTCTGGCTCGTGCATCTTGATAAGGACATGACCTGCAGAGATGAGCATATGAAGTGCAGTTGAAACTGTTCAGTATCAGAGCTATGGCTGAATAAACCAATTAGGGACTTATCCAAATCTGCACTGTCCAAGTCCTTGGGGCACAACAACTTATTTGATACCCAGTCCTTTTCATCTATATTATTTTCCTTCATAGAGCAAGTCAGCTTTTAGTAGATGTCAGATGTATGAGCTTACTCCCTGAAATACCAATTCATAGTTTTTAAGTATGTTCAGATAAAAACCCAAATCAATTTTTGAGCTCTTCGAAATGTTTGCCTGTGACTAATTATTATAAACAGTTCTGCAATAGTTAGCAAAATATTTTTATTAGTCCCCAAGGCAGTAACTGCAAATTTTCATTCTGCAATCGTATTTATACTCTAAGGTTTCAAAAAAATGAAGCATCTGTGTCAAATACTAAAGCACACCAGGTTTCACTTGTCTTCCCTTGTTATTGAGACTGTGATACTGTTTGTCTCCAATGCCTGCAGGTGTAGTTTGGGCTTTAGGTGTTCTGAATTAGCAATTTATGGAGTCATCCAGGAGTAAATTCACTCATTGACCTTTGTTCATGCTATCCAACTATTTGTGGTTACGAACCCAACTGGGGCAATCTGGTGGATAATGTATGTAACTGTGGTGTGTCAGGCATTTCTTCTCATTTACAAATCAAGAGTAATCTGTAAACAGTGGATAACAGTACCTTCTATGCTTACTAACTCTGTTTACTTATTAACCTGTTATATAGAAATCAGTAGGTGACACTACTGTATCTTTTTGTCCAAGATTTATATTTTTAAAAGAAGAATATTGACATGTCAACAAAACTATTCATGACTGATACTATACTAAATTGAATAAGCAGTTCATTAGACTTGACCATTTCTTTGCTTCTTACAGTTACTTATAGTTACTGTAAGAGGTAACTTACAGTTCCCACCTGTGAGTCACAGTGAGGTAAAACATCTAATTGTCTTTACAGGAAATTGGTGGGATTTGAGGACCTTCAGCTGTATTCGAATAATATAATGTACAAAATGAACTAATCACTTGATCAGGACAATAGTATGTAGGCCAAAATTCGTTACCTTGTTATACTTGGTAGTCCTTTGTTAGAGCAGTACATGACCATAGGTGACTGGGTACAGCTTGTGGTCTGTTGTTTTAGCAAGGTCAGCTTGATAACCATCCAATTGAATTTAGCTCCTAAAAAAACCAGATAATTTACTTTGTCAAGAGGAGTCATTACTGACAGTTATCTGGTTTTAAATATTGGATAACCTGAGTACTGGGATAATGAAATTGAGCAGGGGGAGGGAAATGCAACAATAAGTTATTTGCCCACCATTTTTATGTGGCAGTTCCAGATATTACACCTCAGCTCACCTGTAGTAACTGATGAGGCAAGAATTACTGAAGTTTGGAGGGCATTCTTTTTCCTTTTAATTGAGAAACATTGTTTAAAATCAACAGTGTGAGGGACCTGCTTCTTAGGCTTGAGCACAATCTGACAAATACCTTCTGCCAGTAATGTCACTTCCTAATGGGTGTGTCTGGAAGGAAATTACTGCAGGTTTTGACTGATGTGGGAACTCAGAGGGATCCTTTGCAACCTGTGCTGATGGATTTTAAAGACACAATTGTGCAGTAGTTTCTAAAACATATCTCAAACATAAGATGGTTTTGGTTTTAGCTCCTAGGGACTACAGGAATGCAAATCGAGAATGCTGTATTTATAAAACAAACATAGGTGCTGGTCTGAAGCTGTCTGCTAGAGTAAAAATGAATTTTAAATTGCATGTGCCTGAGGCTTTACCTTACTTGCCGTGGGCAAGGCAGATTCTCCAGCCATGGCACTGTATGTACAACTATGCTCCTAACAAAACACTGCTTTGGGAATAACTGAAGCTATACATTTTGTAAAGCTTTTTCTTCTGCTGAAAAAAATATTACCAGATAATTTTTTTTGCCATCTTTCATGCATTTTCACTCTGTGATGCTCAAGTTAATGCAGAGTTAAACACAAGACTGAACTTCCACTCTGGCTGGAAGTGGTGCTCTGCTAATGCCATCTATGAATCTGAAGCTATGAGCCAGATAAATGGAAATGAGATGATCCTCTTTTTCAGCAGCCCTAGCAGTGATACCCTGCTTGGCAGGGTGAGTGCAGAGGAGACTTGCTTTCTGCTCAGCATAGTTGCTAAATTCAACCAGACCACCAGCACTTGAAAATATCAGTTTCCACAATCATTAAAATCAAAATACCAGCCCAGTTTTGCACACCGTGTGTTTTTACTTTTCTTGGAGTTCTTTGGTGATGCTTGTATTTTTAAGAGGAGGATATGAAGTGCATATTCTCTTCACATAGTTTTTTTAATCAGTAGTGTGTGGAAACTTGTAAGCAGGAAAAAAACCCCAAATATTTAAGGATTTTTGATTTTCCTGACATGCTTTCCGATGCCTGTTGGGAAGTGTCTCTGTTTAACTGGAAAGGTGCTGCAGCTGCAGACTAGAGCTGTTAGCTTGAGTGGGATTGCACAAGTGAGCCAGGGCAAGTTCAAGTCTCTTTTTTGTTACTTATGCCTCTGCTTCCTAGGAATATAACATTTCTTTTGGCAATGATAATATCAAATGATGCAACTAATGCTGGAGAGTTTAGTATTTACAAAAACTCAGTAAAATAAAGAGCTCCAGAGATTTGATTCCTCAGTCCTGAAAGGAAGTATAAAAACCTCCCCCATCCATGAACGTATGTTGAGCAGAAACGAAACATTTAGATTTTGCTTCTCTTTTTCTATTTGTGCCTTTAGGGGGCTGTAGTAGAAATGGAATACATAATGTATTGACAGGAGATATATATTCCACTTGTGAGTACAGCTCTGAATCCTCTTGGCTTCACTGTTTCTGAATCATCATGTCTTTCCTCAGTGGAGAGATAAATATGACATTCACTTCAACCCATTTAGCCCATTATTCATTTATATAAAGCAGGACCAATTAAGACATTCTTTTGTGTATTTGCACATTCCACATATGGAGCAAACAGGAGTTAAAAATATCTGTTGCAGCAAATGTGGTGGATGCTCTCGGAATACTGAACACGCTCCTCCTGCAGCTCCTCTGAGCCGCTGACTGACATTCAGGAGCTGCTGAAACACACAAATAGACACTTGTTTGCTTTGGTGTTTGCTCTGTTCCTGGATAAGATTCATACCCACTCACTTATCTAAAAAAGTGCATTCCTTTCCACTTTCACAGCTGCCTGTGAGTGAGTATAGCTACAGCTCTTCAGCTGTGGATAGACAGAGATGACCAAAGAGTTTCTGAGGTAGATGTCCCTATGCTAGGAGAGATCTGTATTTAGGTAGTGCTGGTGTATCTGAATGAATTATTTTCCTGGCATAGCTCCTTTCTTTCAGAACATGTGTTTTGACTTTTTGTTCAATCTCTGAGAGTTTGAGAAGAGAATTAAGTTAAAATAAAATCATAAAAAACCCCTAAGAAATTCCTGCTATTGCAGGCTTAAGGAAATAAGCCAAAATAGACATTTTCAATTCCAACAGCATTTCTGAATGGTATAAGTTTCTGTTGGCTTAAGTCTTTCTTGGCACCAAATGCTGATTATATATGTCTCAAGGAGACAATCACCATGTTCATACAAAAGTCTCAATCCCTAAAACACAATAACATGTGGTTGCCACTAAAGGTTTGCTGTCGAAATAGATAAGGAAAGTTCTTCTGGATTACAATATGGGGCTTTACATTGAAAAGCTTTGTTTTGCCTTAAAAGGTAGTTTGTGGCATTGTGAAGTGATGAAATGGTATGCAGCATAATACAGTTTGAATGGAGCAGAAATATGGTAGGATATAAACGGGTTTGATGATATTTTTCTTAGCAAGTCAGTACTATTTAACTATTGCATTGCTGCCTGAAACAAGTAATTCCAGGCCTTGTAGAGGAAGGTGTGGTGATGTGCAAAGGTTTTCCACAGGGCCTCGTGTACCAGCCCTGTGGCCCAGTTGCAGATTGACACCTGCTGCTGCTTTTGCAGAAGGAGCTGCCTGGGGGAGTGGAATGGCCCAATCTATATTTTGGTGGATTATATTATGTGAATAACCACTGTCTTGTGGATTGATATGATAGTGGTAGATTCAAGTACATCACTTTGTATCTTTTGTGTCTGCTGGGCTGTTTTATGTGTTTGAGTTTTTTTTATCTAAGATCCTTTCCAAATTTCTTTCTGTATCATGGTTTAGAACTTCAGCATTTTCCTGTTTGCGAATGCCAGTGTGCACAAGTTTGTGAATGTCAGTGTGAAGGCATACTGGAAATTTCTGATCCTGTGGGTTTTTTTGTGTTCCTGTGATGTGTGTCAAGGAATTGGATGAGGCCATTTATAAACAGGTCCGAATTTCTCTGCAGCTCAGGCCAGGAGTGCGTCCTCGGAGCTACTTGGCTTGAGGTTTCATTTCATCCTTTCTACCCCAGCCTGTGCCAAACCATCTGTGCTGTAATGTACCTTTAAGAAAGATTTCCAGTGCCTGTGTAGAAACTGCACATGGCTGTGGATTCCCTGCTTTTTGGTTAAGTTCTTAAAATGGTTATTATTTTGTTATAATTGAGAATGGATGCTGCATAAACTAATTTGAATTTGACTGGCTTCAGCTTCCAAGAACTGGATCTCGTTACACCCTTTTCTGCTAGATTAAATACCCATCTGCTCTCTGCAATCTCTTTGCTATGTAAGTATTCATAGTCTGTGATCAAGTTGCCTCTTAACCTTCTCCTTTATGAACCAAATAGACTAAGCTGTAGTCTCTCCTTGTAAGGCAAGTTTTTCCAGGCAGTCTAATCACTCTTGTAGCTCTTGTTGGAATCCTTTCCAAGTGTTAGAGGAGGTGGGCAATAAACCAGCTAAGCAGGGGAGGCCCACTTTTGTTTGACTGAGCAGTTTGGTATAAGGAATTGTTCAGTCCTATTGAGAAGATTGAGACGTACATCTTAACGAAGAAGGATAACAAAGATAACAAAGCAGCATGTTTCAGCTGGCAAATGGAGGGGAATCTGTGGCTCTCTGTCAAGCCTTGCTTTTCTAAGCAACTCTGACTTCTCAGTTATTAGCAGAAATTCCAGCTAAACTGTAGTTGTTTCTTCTTCTTGGTGCCTCAGTCATGCATATTTGCCATCATGCTCCAGTTTTGAACTGTGTGGATCAGGTCTCATGTCCTCTTATGTCTGGGGTAAAGTTTATATGCTTTGTATAATGCCCAAATTAATATTAAAATTACCGTGAGAGGATCCCAGTAAAAGCATCTTGATAATTCCATGGTTTCAATTCTTTTCAGGATTATTTTAAAAGAATATACTACTTAGTTTATATATATAAAGTATATATAAAATAATAGATATTTTGTTACTTTAAATATATGTAATAGATGCCTCATCTGCTTTTGTAATATAAGGCATCTTTATGCACAGCTTAGCTGGTTTATTAGTAGGGCTTTTCTTTACAACTTCAGGGCACAAGTATTGTACCAAATAATGGTATATTACTTGATACAACTGTAAACCAGTGAGCTGAGGTAATAATATCTAACTCCCTCTTTCTGCTTCACGTTTTCTAAATAGAAAAATAACTGCCTATAGGCAGATGTGGCCATGTCCCCATGCCATACAATTAAATAATTTTTAATAATCCTTTTGTCATATAATGTTCATCAGTGTAAATAACAACTGTGAATAATTGAAGATCTTATCAAAGTCTTAATGTTGATTGTCTTGCCAGCGGTTTGTTTGTGCTGCACATTTGGGATTAAATGGAAATATGGTGTGACGGTGTTCTGATTTAATGCTGCTCACATTTAAACATGGGACATAGTTAGGATGAAGCTTGAATTATTGAAGAATCAGAACAACTAATCTTTGATCAAAACAGAATACTTAAAAAAGTTTAAGCAAATACTTTGTCCTTCAGATTATATGACCTGAAAATAAAACTATGCAAAAGGATTTAATAAAACATAGGCTATCCTGCATGAGAGCTCTCTCAAGGCTTTTCAAGGAGTAAATGGTTACCATTACCAGAGGTAATGTACTTCATTTGCTTTCCTAAGAAGCTGCTCTGGTGTTAACAGGAACTCCTGAGCTAGGATTGGAATTTAAACTCCTGAAGGGTATTTCATCTTCTGCCCCAACATACCCACAGCTTGCTTGATTCTGAGGTCACTCTATTGGTGGCATCAAACTGGCTTTAGTAATGCCAGTGTTATTTCTAAATTTTTCTGTTTGTTTCTGCAGCATCAGTAACAGCTTCAGCTGTTTTGTGCTGTGGTTACAGAGTAACCAGCAATGGCCCTATTCAGAGTTTCCCATTAAAAAATCCAACATGTATAAATCATGTTTTTCTCTCTTACTAGTTCCACATTTTAAGTGCATTTTTTTTTAAGTTGCAAATAGGAAGCTATACTAGTTATTTCTCTTCTGTTACACAGCTGTAGTTGACTCCCTAGAGTACTTCTCTGTGCAGGATTTCCCAAGGGAATAGTAGTACATGGGAGTTTTGAGGGCAAAGAGATTCCCCTCACCTCCCTTCTCAACAGTGTTTCAGTGAAAATATCTGTGTAAAGGAGATAATACATAACTGACTGTATTTGATTAAAAATAATTTATTCTTCTGTATGTTTTTTATTCTACAGTATGTTTTTTGATGTGATTTTGATAAGTACTGCCTCTTTGCAAAATAAAGCCATCCTTTGACTGCAATAGGGTGTGATTTAGTGTTTGTTGAGGTCAACAGAGAGCTCCTACTTCATTTTTGAGAGATTTGATTCTGATGCACAAAGAGAGATAGTTGATCCCCCAAACTGTTCAGCTGTGCTTGAGATAGAAAGAGTAGAAACTGCACACTGGAATGTGGTACTTGCCTGTAGGCACCTGGAGGAGATGATGACCCAGTGGAAATGGAAACAAATATATTCTTGCCATTTTTGCCATTTCAATTCCTTTTTTGGACGTGAAAGTTGTTGCTCATTATACTCAATGCTTGAACTTTGAGCCTCTTTTCTCTCCTTGTTTTAAAATGCTGTGCTAGTTCCAATACAAAACAACCCTATTTGCCTCCTGGGTTTATGAAACACTTGCATGTATGATCTTTACATGATATATTTCTTCTGAATTTCCACCCTTGTGGTGGGAAGTGTGAAGTGTAAGGTGGGGGCTCTCAAGGAACTGGTGCAGAGTAAACACATCCACAGAGAATCTTCTCAGAAATCTGGCTCAGTTGAACCAAAAACCCTCAGCAAAGACATCCTCTTTGGTGTTTTACACCAAGCCTTGTGTTGACAAGTTAAGGTAAGAACACTGAACATGAAAATCACTCTCCTTCCCTTGCATTTGGCACTAAGAAATGCCATTGTCTTGACGTATAAAATTCTGTTTGGCATGGCAGGGGAGTTTCATTCTGGGGCAAGATTATGGTTGTTTTTTGTTACAGGCATGCATTGATGTCATTTATTTGTGAGTGTAAAACAGAGACTAGAATTTCATCAGGTACCAAATCCCCTTGGATTTGTTTAACTGGGCTTGCTGCATGTGAAGGACTGGCAGGTAAACACATTATATATCCATGTTGCCTGCTGGTAAAATAAAAACTATACTGCTCTTTATCATGGTCAAGATAAGAAAATTTACTTCCTGTTGATGAGTGAGGGATTGTATTCTGACCTGCCTGTTGGCTGGTGCTGATCAGTTACTTGGCAGACAGCAGAGAAGCTCCAGTATTTCATGTTGTATGCTGCTGCACAAATGATAATACTCTTTTCACTTCTCACAAATTATGATTATTACTCAACTGCTGATGACTGTTGTGTTTTCTTAGTCTTCCCTGGAAAGCTCTTTTTTGCTGTTGTAGGTCTCTGCATGCTTCCCTGCAATCCTGCTGCTTTCCAGTAGGATTCTGTCAGTGTTTGCTGGATTAGCAGGGTAATTTGCTTTCCTGGCATGTTTTGCCTGTCTGTGAGGACAGACTGCTCAAAAGAGGAGAGACTTAACCTGGTGCATTAAGATGCAGAAACCAGTAATGATCATTAGTTGAGGTTCTCCCAGTGCTGAACTTGCAGTCTTGAGGAGCTGCAAGGTTGATGTGTCTGTTGTTGGTTTAACATGCTGGCCTAGCCTGGTTCCAAACTAAGTTGTAGTGTTACTATCCTTCAGTGACAGATATGTGCAGCAATGGTGATCTTTGACCTGCAGAAAATAAGTCAAAGGAACAAAGCAAAACTTCAAAGACTGTGTGTGTCCCCAGCACTTTCAAGCTTAGGAGAACAAACTGTTAGCATGCTTATTGTGGTGATTTAATAATTGTATCTGTACCTCAGCACAATTTTGTAATTAGAAATCAAGACAGTCAATTTTAGAGTTAGAATTTCTTTTTCTCACTTTTCTTTCTTTTTCTCAGCAATTAATCCTTTGCCTTGATTTTCTTTTAACATTTTAACGTATCACATACTCTGATTTTTCACAAGGAAATGTATGTTGCATATGCAACTGGTAAAGAGCACTTATGGTCCTGTTTTTGACAGAACAAGTCATTTGAGCCAGCTGCGGTAAAATTTTCCTGATTTGGACTAATGAGCAGGAGAGTGATTGCAAATTCGAGAATTTTCTGATGTAGGAAGCCAGGAAACAACTATAAAACATGGAACAAATGCACACTATAATTTACTTTGTTCATTTATGTCGTACCATAAGGATAGTTTTGTTTTAATTATTTATGGTAATAAACTTGTGAGTAAGACATTCTGCTATATTCTGTAATGATAATGAAACTTGAGTGATGCAGGGCCTCTCCACAGCATCTTGGTATTAAACATGTCTTGCAAACAGATTAGTGAGTTGGTTGTATGTTCTTTTAAGAGTTCTTTTCCTATTTGAGTAGGGGTTGAAACCTTGTTTGCTCTTTCTCATCTTTCCCCTCCCAGTTAAGGGTCCTAATGCTGTTTCATCTCTCAGAAATAGCCACTGTTAGAAATAAGCTCTTAATTAAGGTTCAGTATCCTGAACCTTTTAATAGATGAGAGCTCAACGAAAGCATCTTAACATTTGCAGACATTCTCAGCAAACTTACTCCAAGCATCACAAATCTGTGAACTGGCTCCTTTTATTATCATGCTAAAGGTAAAAAGGAGGAGTTGGAAATACAATTAAAATGGCCTTTGCAAGTCACCTATAAAACCTTTATGTGCAAATTAAGGCAGGTGCAGCTCAGAGACTCTACAGTAGTTCATTTCTAGTGGCATGACTTTTTTTCTCTCACCAGTGATCTATTTAAGCAAAAGTTATTGAAGCAAAAGGCATTTCCTGGGGAATTAATGATTGTGTGGCAGGAGTTGATAAGCCTAAAGTAGAAGTGAGGACACTCTATCCCAGCCTGTCATTAGTCTCCAGAAAATAACCTGTACTAAGATCACTGATTTACTGATTTTTTTTCTTTTTAGTATTTTTGATTGTTCTTTTTTTTTTTTTAAGTGAAAAAGATAAAGAACACTGCCAATTTGTTGTCTGTATTTTTAACAAATTTCAAATGCTGTGCTAACATTTATTTAATCTGTTTTAGTCTGGTGGATTGATGACATACTGAGCAATGCTTAAAAACTTGACAAATAATAATAATCTATGGACCATTTATCAAGAATTAATGTTTCTCTACTAGCCACTTGGAGTATTTTGCATTTGTTAGTATTTTATTAATTTGATATTTATTAGCCTCCTGAGTGCTAAAATTGAAGTGTTACTTTACTGTCAATGATAATGTAACTAAAAAGTGAAAATTACTATAAACCGAGTATTTATGGTGACATTCAGTTTATGCTTAAACTATTGCAGCATGAAAAGTGGGGGGTATGTTTTCTGCCAGGTACTGCAAACACACATGCTGTAATAGTAACTCCTTATTGTTGAAAAGGGAGGTTAATTGAGCTGTAGATACAGGATTGAGACAGGGACAAGGGGTTCCAATCCTGCAGCTGCCATTGATGCATCCTATTGCCATGACCAAGTCCTTTAATTTCTCCATGCCTCAGTTTCTCAATACGTGTTGCTAATGGCAATTAACTGATTAACTAGTATTTGCATATTGTTTTGAACTAGTAGCTGTCAGGAGAGACTTTGTTGCCAAATTTGTAAATATTAACATTAGAAAAAACTGAAGGATTTATCTGATAGTTTCCAGGGTTAGCTTCCATTGATTGGTGTGACATGCAGTCCCAGTTTCTCCCTTTGCCTGATGATTTCTGTCAGCATTAAGAGATGGAGTCCTGTAAAATGTTAAATCTTATAGATCAGATCTGACTACACAATCCTATTGAGACTAATACTCTGATGTGATTGTGCTGTAATCCAGTGAATTAACAGGATGATTTTTAAAAAGTAAGCTATCTTTTATTCAGGGAAATACTTAATCGGAATCTCTGCAGAATTGAAGAATGTAGTTGGTAGAGTTTCCTCAAGAGGTTTTACCCCTGATGAGCTGACCTGGCAGAAACCCATGGGGTCAGTAAGAATTGACACATCCTGCTCTCCATAAGGGCAACTGAAATATGGAGAGACCAAGACTATTGTCTGTTCAGGTGGTGAAACACTGGCACAGAGGAGAAAAGAATCCAAGGAGCCATATGAGCAGATGCTTTTATATTTATAGAACATATTCTTCCTGATATTAATTTGGTACAATACCAGTTAAATGGACATAAAGCTGTAGTTCTGTCTTATGACTGCGCTTTAATGTGTTTAATATCTGGCCAGCAGTGGTAAAGAGATCCACATGGCCATGGCCAGATGAACTCCTTGAAGCTGAAATCATTACTTCAGATGTTTAAATTATCAAGATAAGTAAAGGTAGATGTGAAATGGGGCTATACAAACCCCTTAGAGGGAAGGGTGAACTTTTTACTTGGTGTTTAACTTCAAGTTAGGCTCAGTTCATTCTGCTCATTCCCTTGGCTCTGTCAGGGCTCTTGGTCTGATGTTGGCATCATGGCTTAGGGTCAGGCTGGATCTGTCAGCACCCTTGGTTTTGTCTCTCAGGAGTCTGAATCAAAGATGGGTGTTTTGTGGCTATAAAAGCCACTCTGTAGGATTGTTTTCTTAAGCAGATGTTACATTGGCTTTAGAGCTGTAATTATTCTGTATTTATGTCTGGTTGCTTGAAACTGGCATTTAAAGAATGACAGGTTCTATGGTAATACAGAAATGAGAGGGCTTGAATTACATATGCAATATGTTAAGTTAATATGAGGAGAATAATCCATATTGTGAAAATGAGAGAATCCTTCCTAGACCAACAGAAATACACACTTTTTTTTAGGCTTTCAGTGTAGCAGTGCAAGACTTTCAAGAGGAAAATTGTTATTTTACTATAATGAATTGAAATGTAAAAAACCCAAATATTTAGTTCCTTGCCTCATAAATCTGTCTGTTACTATCAGTGAAATTAAATTGACAAACAGTTCTTTAAAATTAATTTCCACACAGCGATGTGCAGATTCTATTTTATTCAAACTCCATTAGATATTTGTATGAAAGAAAGCATAAATTTAAAGGGCATGTGTGGCTAAACACACATTTACACATAAACACAAATTTCCTACCATGGGTTCTGAGGTTTTAATACACTTGGCATAATGAGGAGAACTCAACATTTGTTATTTTCAAAGGCAAAAGCAGCTGAATAGTGAAGTACATCATATCCTTATGACTGTATTATGTCACTTTGCTGTCAGTACTGCTGAACTTGGAGTCCTTTTGCTGCTGGGATCAGAGGGCTGGGCATAGGACCCTTGAAGGTCACACACAGGGCTGAAAGTGCTGCAAGAGCCCAAGAGGAAGGTGGCATCTCTCAGGAACACTACAAAGCTTTTTTTCTGGTTGCTGCCAGGATGGGAATTCCTGCTTGGAAGAGGAATTTGGTGTCCTGTGGTCCTGGGTCTGTATTGCCTCTACAACCACAGCTTAGGCCAATCCTGAGCCTGCTGTAGTAGATCTCACAGGCTCTTGTTATGAAGGAAGGTGGGAAGCTGAGTGCTCTTGTGCTTCAATCACCTAATGACATTATGCCCTGTGCAGTATCAGTTTGTCAAAGTAAGTGCAGCACTACACAAAATTAAATCATTTGATATACTCCATCCTTCCAGCAAATGTAATAAGAACATCCTTTCTGACCTCTCCCAGTGACATTCAGCAGGAGAAAACTTGTCTCACAGTGTATGACCCAATGCTCTGGAAAGGCACATAAAGATAATTCCTCCTTGCTATGTGGTGGTGTTAGATAGTCTTAAATTTCAACTTGGTGGTTGTCATCTCAGAGCTCAGAAGTGGATGAAGGGTTGCAAGCTACAGCTGGTTTTTGTGTAAAGTTTAATGTCTAGGAGCTGGGAATACTCAGTTTTTCCTTCCTTAGCCATCTTTTCTTGAATGACTGTCATCACCTCGCTTAAACTTTCATTCTCTCAGTTGTTTTGCTTCACAGTAGTTGCTCCACCCTGTAGGTCTAATGGGGCATGGACTGATCTGATTCCTAAAGTGCTTTAAGATCCCCCAAGAATCCAGCTAGAGGGACAAAATATTGTTGATAACAGTGGCCTGTAAGACTTCAGAGAAAGGAGGTTGCAAATGTATTCTCATTTAACTTTAATAATACTTTAATCATCAAAAGAAGAAATGTAATGTTTAATATTTAAACAAAATTGCATTTGCTTTCTTCTCATGTTAAGTGAATATTAAAGCACGATGGTAGCTAGTTTACATATTTTTACACTAGACTATTTTATTATTAAATGCCAAATTGTGCTGGAGTTGGCCAGCCTCCAATGAATATGATTCAACTTACATTGCATTTTAATCTGTGCATGTTACATAGTGTAATATTTCTATTATACAAATGGTTGATGGTAGAGAATTAAAAAAGGATGCAGTTTTGTTATGTATCACATTGTATTCATGTTGTGAAAATAAGTGATACTCATTTGCTGATTGATAGCAGAAGGGACAGAAATAGTTTTTGGAGTGCAAACAACTGTTATTCAGGATGCAGTAACCCCATGTGTCTGGTCTTAAAAGTGCTGTGTTATCGTTAGTGCTGTGGAATGTGCACCTGAGGCTCTCCAAAGAGGACAGGAGCTTCCTCTCTGTTTGTCTGTAGTAAGTGTCAGTGCCCCTCAAAAATGCTCCTCTCGTTTCAGTTATAATAGAATCTTTTTTAATCAGTGATATTTTTTTGGCCCTGATGTGAGCAGCATTTTTAACTTTGAGTTAAGGCAGTGATTTTCAGATGAGTTGTGCAGTATATACTACAGTATATTCTGTTTGATAGCATTTTTTGGAGAAGAGTCTTCTAGAGGTGCTAAATATAAATATACCTGCTCCTTTGTAGGTGACACGCAGCTTCCTGTGCCCATATTTTCTCAGGGCAGTGTATTGTATTCTCAGGGCAGTATTTTGGAGACTGCTTTGCCCTGTTCCCTGGGGCTTTCCTGGGCCTGGTGCCTGTTGTCAGAGGCAGGATAGGTTAAACACAGCTTTGGTCTCAACTCCTTCTGGGAGTCTGGCCTTAAACAGCCTTGCTTTCTTCATTGTGATATTTCAGTCATTCATGAAGTCAGTTATAGATGTGAGGTTTCCAACACATTCAAAACATAATTGCAGACACAGATATAGTTTCTGTTTGGCTCTGGGGAACTGCAGTACTGGGATAGTCATTTGCATCACACCCACCTTAAATATTCAGGTAATTTCAGACATGAGTTTGTAGTTTTATCCAGTCTAAATAACATTTTTGTTATGATATTACTCTGTCTGAAGAAGTATTTTGCAATATTAAGTGCTCATTTTTAGCTTTCAACTCCCAGAGTGTATTTCAAACCTTTGTAACACCTACATGCCATATCCCTAATTGCACAGTGTTCCCTTGTCGAGTTAAATTTAAGGGTGGTGTTTTTTTCAGGGAGCATGTTACATTTGGTTTATTTTTCTCTGTGACAGGGTCTGTGATCTGCTGCCTGTGTGGGTGTGTGTCTGTGTCAGTGCTCACTGTGGTATAGAGGCAAGTATAATTATTCCCCAGTCAGCTGGTTGAGATTTCACATGTGCAATCTGTGACACCACAAAAACAAAATAAATATGTGTATGTATATATAAGTGGCCTTTAGTTCAAGGTGATAATGTCCTGTGGGGTAGGTTAGGAAACTTCTCTGTTATCTCACTTGATTTCTGTTTGTTTGGGTTTTTTTAAAGGCATTTGTATATTTTGTTTATTTACCTTTGTCAACTAGGAAATCTCTTCAGTCAATACTGGTTTTAAGTAATGACCATAGAAGTTCTGTAGCTTTGGTATGTGCTGATTTGTACTTAGGAGTTTTAAAATCTTGACGCTGAATAAAAACATCTCTGTTCAGCATGAGGAATATAACAAAAGATTTAGTTTATAGCAAGAAGTTGCTGTGGCTTAGAGTTGGCTGTGTTTTGAGACCTGGCGTTTTTGGCATTATTAAATGGCTTGGTCCCATCCAGCCCTCATTGAATTCCTGGGAAAATTGCCAGAAGCATCAGTTGAAGTTGAACTATGCCCTTACAGAGGATGTAAACCTCAGCAATTCTGATGAACTTTGTGCTGGTTTGGTTAAATTATTTTGTCATACTTGATGCTGCGTTTGTAAATGAGGAATAAACATTATATGTTTGCTGAAGGCATGAACAGTATTTGTTACAGATTATCTTCCTCACTAGAAGCCAAGGATGATGATAATCCATTGACCTGCTGATTCTGAATATAGTTAGGAAAAATAAGCACAAAATATTATAATTCTCTTCTAAGCTGTGTGTAATAGGCACCATGTTTCTGTGAGGCTTTTTAAGGTCTGGTGGAAGAAGGCTGAAAATTCAGAGTTTGAAATGTTCTGGCTTCTTTCCATCCTAATGAGCACTAGGCTTCATGAAGCTACAAGATCATTGCATCTCCTGCAACTTGGTAGGGCCCAAGGTGAGCAATACAGTTCACTACAGCATTGAAAAAAGGATGCAGGTGAACTTGAATTTAAATTGAGAGAACCTTGCATTTATTTGATAATTTTTTCCCTTTCCTCTGGTTCTTCCAAAATACATGGAGACAATTATAAAGATTTCAATTGAGAGAAGAATAATTTATGCAAATGATAATTTCGTTAGTCAGACAATATCTAAATAACAAGCAATTAAATTATATTTGGCTTACAGTGCTATTTTCTGTGCACTGCACTCTGATACCTGTGTGAACTTCTCTCCCAGTCTAAAAGTGATGAATGAATTCATCCTACTGAATTCTTAATTTTCCTGTGGTGGTATTCTTCAGCACATGTTAAGTTTAAGAACATGTGGTTAAGGAGCTGCACAGCATGTGAAAATGCTCAAGGGAGCAGAGATGCCTATTATTAAATGAATGCATTTATTAGAGCTGTAGGAGCACACAGGAGCATTTCTGCAATAAAATACCCAAGCAGTTGATTCTGCTGATTCATCTGTACCCAGAGGTTGTGTTAATCATTCATTGCTTTGTGACTCTTAAAAGACAAGATTTATTTCTGTCTATTCTGCCATCTCTTGCCGATCAATGCCAAAGTTTCAAGCACATACAAACATGTGGACTTCATTTTTAAGGAAGCATACTAGAGGTCCCTAGGAAGTTATGAGAGGCAGTATCAAAAAAAAAAATTTAATTATAATAATGAGAAAAGATTAAGACAAAACTAGAGTTCCAAAATATTTTTTTTACTTAGATCTAAGAATCTTATTAAATGATAAGTTAAAGATATTGAGTTTCTATACTTTAATATGCATTTTAACCTTTGAAAATGGTTCATGTACAAAAAATAAATGGACATTTGCAAGGAATGTTTCATTTGAGATGTTCAGGTGAAGAAAAAAGACTGTAACAGGCACTGTCAGAAGGTTTTTATTGATTCAAATTAGTGTTATGTCTTGGGAGATTATAAGTAAAATATACTCTTTGTAGTAGTACTGTGCCACATTTGCTATTAATGTGCATGAAGAATAATGCACAGCATGCAACTAAACACTTAAACTGTATTCACCTTTAGTACATTAATACACAGAGTGCTGATGGTGGTGGATATGTGAAGTATGATGGTAGGAAGGAAGTCATTAAGAGTTGTCTCTGAAACACAGAACATACCTTGGGAAAGGCTTCATTGCCTTCAGTGAATTTTGTAGAAACAGCAAATCCCAGGACAGATCAAAATTTTTAAAAAAGCAAAAAAACCCCACACAACCCCCCAAAGACAAAACAAAACAAACAAACAGACAAAAAAACACAAAAACCCAAATAAACCCCCAAAAACAAAACAAAACAAAACAAAAAAACCAACAAAAAAACCAAAACCCCAACCAAACAAAAAACCCCCAACAGCAAAACCCCCAAACAAAAAGCATTTAGAAATATATTCTGTTAAACTCAGGCAATGAAATTGAGAGTTAAGGCTGAACCTTCTTTCCTATTCAATTCCCTTGTAGTAATCAGTCCCCTTAGAATCACAGCACATTACCAGTCTAAGAAAGTTTTCTAATCCAGCTCTAGTGTCCTGAATGTAATTCATTCAATGCCAAAAGTGCTTTTTAATTTCACATTTATGTATGTTAGAGTTTATCAGTTTACTGCAAGTCTTAACTAGAATACTGGATTCCAGGTGTTTCTGGGAAGTTGGTATCAACACCTTTGTGTGCATTCATTTATTTAAAGAAAAAAAATTACAACAAAAATAACCCATAATGTTATCTTAGCTAGCTCCTTTCTTTATGAATCAGATGTTTACTCTTAGAAATACCACATGTTGGAAAGCTATTTTATGTGACTGATGTTCTAATGACTGTCTTTTATGTCCTTCTGAAGATGTGGTTATAACCATTTTTCTCTTTAGGCTCCTTTCCCCCCTCTTCTCTTTCTGTTTTGCTTTTGTTTCTTACACTGCAAATTTAAACTGACAAGAAGACTGTAATAGGACTCCAAAAACATACCTTGAACACACACTGTTAAGCAAATTACAATTGCTGATGTCATTTACGCGTGTTGCCTTTCAAAGGACGAACATGTTCATTTAATTTGCTTTTTAAATATCCATAACAGTGTCCCCAAGCATTTTAATAAAACAGAAACAGTTAATTATTGCTGGATGAGGTGCCCAAATATAGTGATCTGCAGCTTGCATTTAAGTGCCTCTGACAGCACTTCTCACTTGAAGAGAAAATTGTGTAAATTGCCAGTTTTATATTTTTTAATAAATAAGTCTTGACTCTGTTTCTCCTTTCTTCCCTACCCCTCTGCAATACTGTTCAACAACCATACTTTCAGTGGGACCATTTCTATTACAGAGTGATTGAGCTCTGATTTACACATCAATTACCCAACTTCATGGAGATTTTCATGCTCCCCTAGCTGACATCAATGAAGCATAACTGCGTAAGCGCTTTATTTCATCCCAGTTTTTGATAACTCAGACTGATAACTAATCATATTGAAAGACAATGTGCTATGATACACGAAACAATAAATGCTCCCCTTTGAAAGCTCATCTATTCTTTATATGCTTACTATTCAGGAGCTTATCTCTGCCATCCATTCCCCCAGAACTGTTCCTTCCAAATTCATGTTCAGGAAAGGTTTGGGGATGCATAGTACTAAAAAGAGGAGAAGACTGAGGTAAAAATAACATTTTCTAGGTGCTTGGTATGTGTGGGAATAACTAAAAAGAGTGAGGAATATGACAAATACTAGCCAAACCCTTAGCTTACATTTCCATAATTCCCCCAGGGGTCTCTTGGGTGTTATTTTCTTTGGAGGCTTTAATCTTTGTATTCTCTATTAAATCTGCGACAGAATTGGCATTGTTTTTAATGCAAATTGGGAAGAGATTTAGCTCATGTGGATAGATAACCAATGACCATCTCAAGTGTTTCTCTGCAGAACTGTTGAACATCAAAGAGAGAATATTCTGTATTTTGAAAGAAGTAATTTATCTTGAAGTGCAGTGATAGATACGTTCTGTGCTAGATACTCTCAGTAACTATTTGTGCTTTTAAAAGGAAGACAGCATTAAAGTAAAAATTAAATATGAAAGATACTAAGGACTTGTAAAGCTATTCTTGCTATGGCTTGATTTGTCTCTGTCAAGTAGGAAAATTATCAGGACAAAGATGTAAGCTTGATGATAACCAGAGGAAGAAGAATTTTGCTATTTTAAGTGTGGTAGTGCTTATATTGTTTTTCATTAGTTAAACAAAGACTTCAGCAGGGAAGATATGTTAAGTTGGCCATATTTCTGCCTAAATATCAGATTTTGAAATTCCTCTAATTTACTTAATACATTTTATGACATGAGATGAAATTTAAGACCTTAGGCTGCTTTTTCTTTTCTTTTTTTTTTTTTTAGTTGTTTTGTTTTGTTTGGGATAAATGCATTAAAATAAAAGCATTTATACTAAGAGAATCTGCATAGAAGGCAGTTTTTCTTCCTTTGTACAGAGCTGTAATACTCTGTTGGTACTATGCTTTTACATTAAATCAGTGGAGTTATAGTGAGATAAAACTGGAGTTATGTAGAGGTGAATTTCTATTCTAATATACTAGTTAGAAGTAATCTTTCACCTAATTTGATTGCCAGGTGAAATGCTTTTTGCCTTAATGTTTTTAAGTCATACTGAAAAAGAATTGCACGCTAAAAGTAAAAGTGGAAAAGTATGTATTTGAAGCATGGGGGATATCCTCATTGACCTGAGTTTGATTTCTCCTATAAGTTAAATATACTCATGAATGGATTTTGATTTGGGATGTTTAATACCTTGGATGTTTAACATCTTAGTTAGTTTTTGAGGAAGCCCAGTTTCCAAGTTTACTTCTCCAGCTTCCTGAGTACTTGCAGGCAGTGTAAAAACTATGAAGCAATAACCTTGAGAAAGGACTTTCAGTTCTCAAGTTTTGTATCATTTTATATCCAGTCTGTCTTAGTTTAGAAGCTTGTGTTTATTTCTTGCTTCTACAAATTACAAACATTTCAGTTTGAGAACTTCTTTCATCATTCAGGCATATCTGATATTTTAAGCGGGGGTGGAACTAGTAAAGGGAAATGTTTGATTGGATGTAGTGTGCAGTTTTGTGAATTGAGACATGTTGTTGAAAACAGCTACTACTTCTTCCTTTAATTGTGCATAAATCCTGGCTTTCTTGAATGTCATTCATTTATCCTCATGGATGTATTCTGTCACTGCTATAAAGCCTCTCTGCTCCTGCTTTTTTATTGATTCTTTCCCTATTGGGCTCTTGTTTTGACTGAATCAACAGAGCTGTGTTCTGTTTCATTCATGATTCATCTGCAACATGAGGTGTTTGATCATTTTTCTCTCTTCTTCTTTTTTTAATATCACAGAGATTACTCCTTCAAACTTGTGTGGTCTTGACTTCTTTCTTCTGCTCCTTCTCCAGTCTTTCAGGCTCTTTCTTAGTCTTCTGTGCTTTGGGAGACTTCTGTGGCTTTAGTTAGCACAACTTTGAAAACAAACCCCAGACACTAGGGCTCAGCCTTTAGCTGTTGGTCTCATTTCATCATCTTTCCTTTAACTCTTCCCTATAACCTCTTACTTTGTTGCAGTCTGTCCTAAAATGGTTTTTTTGCTTTTTCCACCAGTTCTTTTGCACCACATCCTCTTGCTTTCACCACAGATGCCTGCACTGTACTTTCCAGTACCCCAAATTTTTTTCTCCTTCTAGTTCTCCTTTTTGTAGCTAAAGCACTTTTGACTTTCATCTCTTATCACCAAATCCACATTTTTACATCCAGTCCAAAACCTATATGCATGTCTGTTATCTCTTGCCTTGATATAACCTCCTTCTGTCTCAGCCACCTCCTCCTCTGCTCTGTTCTCCAGGGATTGGGCTGGATTGTCCCTGCAGACTCACACAGGCTGAGCACCTGGCCTGTCACAGGGCATCAGCTCACCACTGTCCCTTAGGGTGCCCGTAGCTAAGAAGAATGCCAAATGGATGTGTGCTGCTCTGATTGCAAAGCATTAAATATCAAATGATGTTATTCAAAATGTATTTGCTCCAATGTTAACGTACCAAAACAACATTGCAATTGTAGTTGCTATTCTTTCTGCCATATCCAGCACACTGGTGATTTGTAGGTTGGTGGTCTCACATCCTCTTGTACTATTCTTGCTGCTCACCTTTCCTCATCTTCTCAGATTTATGTATAGGCTTCCCCATTCAAATTCAATTATTAATCTAATAAGTGGTAACAAAGCAATAAAGCTCACATATTTGAACTGCATTGTCATGTAGTTGTTCTGTCTAGGGAACTGCCCTCTTGGATATAGTGAATATTGTGACCTACAGCTGTATTCTTTTATATCTCTTTTTATAAAATGTTTACAAAAGTCTGTATTTCGATATCTTGTTCTTCTGGCTTTAGAGAAGTCATGAAGTATTTCTCATACTAGTGAGACAGACTGAACTCTGATGTTCCTCACAGTATCTCACTGTAGTTTTCACTGACACCTTCACTGCTAATCGCATATCTGTATTTCACAGAACATTAGTTAAGCTAAAAATTAAACGCAAGTCTCAGAGATTGCATTGTGGCTGCATTAAGAATTTCAGGAGAACATCCCTGATTAGGTTCTCAGTTCACTGCAGCCTTAAGATCTAATCAGTATCCCTCTTTGGATTACATAGAACCCAAATAAGTTGTTTTCCATTTAAATTATTTAACTTTTAAAAGTTTATTTAAATTTAAAATGTTTAACTTCCCATAGCCACAATCAGTGCTGTGTCAAGCATTCTCATAGCAAAAGTGCATTTGCAGAGAGATAAAACAAGTGATGGACCTGACAGGATGAACCATTCCTTCTGCATAGATCCTTTGCACATTTAAGGCTTCCCTGTGACTCTGCCAGTAGAGTTCAATATGCAGCTGTAATTTTGTTCTTTTTTTTTTGTTCTCACAAGAGAATATATGAGAGTGAGATTTGAATTGAAGCAGTGGTAACAATTTACTTAGAGTTTTGCTTGTGTTGTAACATGGATTCTCACAGTTTTGTCGTCTGTAAACGTTGGGGTGCAGGGCTTGAGGTGTGCCTTTATACTCACCTCTTGGGTGCCTGAAATAGAAATATTTTATAAACACAATAAACCAGAAAAACTTCACTGTGTTGTGTTGAAAAATACTGTATTTTTAAACTTGTAATGTTAACATTCTAAACACTGTGTTCATTTAAGTTAATGTCTTTTAAAGTGATTATGTCATTTTGAATTATGCCCATGTTGTTTTCATGGTTTTTGAATTGTGGTTTGGTAATGTGTCATAAAGAATATCTTAGTAGTCTGAGGGTCTTTGCTGCTTTTTCTCAGATAGGATATGCCTCACTTGGTTTCCTAAATACTTTGTATGCTTGTGACCTGAGCTGGCTTTTAGATAACAAAATGCTGTAATTTCACATGAAGGGTGAGAAGTGGTGTGGGTGAGAAGTGGTGTGTGCTGTGCTCTGTGATCTCTGTATTGTGGCCACATTGTTTGATTTGAATGTGCCCAGGATTTCACCCTGGAACCCCAGGCCAAGAAGGCCATTGGGAAGCTGTAAAATGCAGCTCTAACTCTGATTAATAATTCTTTCTGAAGTGAATCCTGGCAGTCCTAGGGTGGGAGTGCTTCCATAGCAAATATTGCTTGTGCAGAATATAAAATCTTGCTTAGACTAGATCCATGAGACTGGGCTTATAACTTCACCATGACCTGATCTTGCTGAAGAGTCACACAGTCTGTTGTAAATGACTCAGACCCCAAGTGGGAATGAGTTATAAAACTTTTATTGAGAACCAAATAAAAATACACAAAGCAAAAGGGGCAGCACTGTGAGTGTGGCTCAATGCCAGGGCTCAGTTCCAAAATGGCCATTCTGCCTTTTATACACCTGGGGCAAGGGGAGGGTTTGCATCAGTCACGTCAATATTTATGAGCAGTCATGCATATTTTAGTATTTCCTTACCATACTTGGCCCCTCCCAAAGTGTACCAGTTGGCTTTCCTTTGACATTCATTGGTGGAGACCTTCTCACAAGGGGACTGGAGGTGGGCCAAGTTCCCCAGCGAGGAGCTTTCCCCATCCCTGGCTGTATCATGCAAGGGGCACGCACACATGTGTACATGTGTACATATATACATGTATTCATGGGCTTCCCCCACGTGCCTCTGATGGCATTGATGACCAGAGCTGGCTGATGGCCACATGGATGAGAGAAGAGAGGATCGAAGGGAGAACAAAAATGGGTCCAAAACCAAGCTACAAGAACAGAATCACATACCAAAAGAACTTTAAACCTGAATAAACCTCTTTAACACACAAAATCATTACAAGAGCCAATTACCTCACCACCCATCCATAACACAGTCTATGGGTCAAACTGCCAGAGAAATCTCTTGAAAGATCCCCCATGAGAGGGATAAATATAGTTTATTCTTACCGCTCCTGGGCTGGATTATTTCTGGGTTAACACTGCCCCCTGCTCCAGCAAAGCTGTGGGGAGAGATGGAATGAGCCTTGGCCTCACCTTTGGGTACCAGTTTGGGCAGCAGCTTGCGTTCACTTACTCCCATATTTGTGGATTATAATGTTGATTTAGGATATGAAAGGAAGGGATACTCATTCCCCCCCCCTTCACCTTTTAGTGAACAATTTGCTTGTGATTTATAGTATTACATTAGCAATGTGGTCATGTGTAGAATAGTAAAGTGACTGTCCTTACAACAATTTCCCTTCTGTTTCCCTTAGGAAACCAGCAAACAATACTACACTTTTTGCAAAAATACAGCATTGATTATAACAGTGTTCTGGAGCTCGCGTTTGCTTTTAGTGATGTCAGTACATCAGGAGGTGTTATAAACAATTAAATTAAATAAAAAACAACATGGCATGTTTTCAGCTTTCTAATTTGTAGAAAGAAAATGTGGATGGAAATCATTCAGCTCAGCCTATGTAGGTGGCTTTGCATTCAGTTTACAAGCCATAATCAAGCCTTATTCAATCCAAGTCTGAGTGGTCTGGAATTGCTTAAACCAATTATTAATTCATATTATTTATTTTGAAATCTCATTGTGGCATGTCTTTCTTTTTTTCTTTCCTTGCCTGTACAAAAAACAAGTGTATAAGTGTAAGGCTATGTGGAGTCATCAGGCAATAGACATATGCTTTCCTGTGCTCTCCACAGGGCTTGCAGGTTCAAACACAACCTGCCTGAATCATAAGAACTTTAATTGAGTAGATAAAGAGGTCCTCATAATTATAAACTGCAGTAGGTATAACAAGAGGCTAAATACATAGCTGTGGCTTTAATTAGCTGGTGCTTCAAATTAGTAATTGTGGTTTCACTCAGAAATCAGTGACTTTATACACTGTTAAAGCCTCATCACTGTGCAGTTCATTCCTCATTATATCTCTCGGTGTGAAGCTTTCAATACAACATCACGCTGAGCTAAAAAGGCAAAAGTTGTAGATATTTGGTTGTCTTCCAAGTGTAGTGGAGCTCTATGGAGATTTAATTCATTCTTGCCAGAGATAGGAGAATTAACTGTTCTTTGTTACAGCTGGAATATGTGTGTTTGTATGTAAGCATCTGTACATACAGGCTGTGTGTATATGTGTGCATGTATGGCCAGGATCTATCAGGGAGATTGTGCTTACTGCAGATTACATCAGGGCATGCACCAAATCTGCTGCTCAGATTATCAATTTGGGAGCTAATTAACAAAGCAGACACAAAGCAGAACCAAAAGCCTCATAACAAATCAAATGCGGATTGAAAGCACAGAAATGTCCCTTAATGCTTCTCACATGAGAGGTTGTCAGTGCAAGTTGAAGTATGCATCTTTTCCTTTCCCTTTCCTTTGCTATTTTTCCCTCTTCTTCAGGGTTTTAATTATATCTCTTCCCTCAGAGGAGCAGGAGGTAGTTTGCAGAGCCAAGAGACCAAAGTACTTCAGTGTTATTCAGGGGAGAAGTGAATGTGGTGTCTCAGCCTGTCATCTAGGTCTGGCAGGTGCACAAAGCAAGCTGACACACAGATAAGTGCCACTCACCATTGCTACACCAAGGTGTTAGATCCTTCTCCATGTTTCTGTGTAGAATTATCTGATACTGGAATCAGCTATCCTAAAATCTCTTCCAGCAGCCTCTTTCTACAAAACACTTATTAACCCCTCTTTGACATCTACAATGAAGCCATACATAAATTTTAACAAGAAGTGGGTCAGAGTTAGGTGGTCTAAATCACATGAGGCTGAACTGGAGCCTTGGGATGGATGGTTAGTGTAATGGATTTGTAGATGTTGCTGTGCTTCCTTGCCTTCACATTTGCTTTCACTGCACAGAGCCATGCTTTGTGGGCACACGTGTGTGTTTTTGTGCAGGTGCACAGGTGTTTACAGGCTGTTAGTACAAGGATGGCAAAATGTATTTTATTCTTCTACATAAAGCTTGGCTAAGTTGTAAAAAATATTTTCGTTGTTTCATTGAAACGCTTTTCATTTTAGAAGTGTACTAACTGTCCTACTGCCCAATTTTATGCAGTTTTATTATCCCAGATTTAAATTTGGGAAAATTATTCTGTGGCTGTTTCTTTCAGAATTGTCCTCAGGAGTTACATTGTTTCTGATATTTTGTTGCTATTACTGATAGTAATAAACGTGTAACAAAATCATGTGGAAAATAATGTGTTGTCATTTTTGTCTTTCTGCAGTCACTATGAGCAAGACCGGAGTGCACTTAAGCGGAAGGAGTGGGAGAGAAGAAACCAGGAAGTCCAGCAAGATGAAGATCTCTTTGCTTCAGGTTTTAACCTCTTCGGGGAACCCTACAAGGTAAATTACATTGTTATGTTTTGCATTTTCAGTATCTCTTACACAAGTACAAATAAAGTTTCTCATCATCTCTAGGAAATTGAAGTGTTGCATCTGCCTTGGTATTTACATTCTTGAATACACTGATTATGCAAATCAGTATAAGGCAGCAGAGCAAACTGAATGTGCTGCTCAGGTTGCATTGGCAGAATCAGGAGTTTTGGTTACAGTCCAGTTCAGGATTTCTTCCTCTTAACACATAGCAAAATCCTGCAGTAGAAGTATGTACAGCTGGTATTTCTGCACATGAGTTTGTACCTACAAAGCTAACAGTACGTTCTTTCATTTTTAGGAAGAAAATATATCTGAGTTGGTAAAACCAATGTCCTCTATATAAATAATGAGTCCATAATCTTTCCTGTGCAATCATAACCATATGAAGAGGTCTTTTGGGAAATTGAATCTTGGGGAGCATAACAAGGGTATAAAAGGAACTTTTGTTACAAGTCTTATTCTCTCTAAGGAGCTTTGCTGCCTGAGATTTTCATCACCAAGGGATGTCCCCCTTTATGGTTTCTGCTGCTTTGATTTTCAGTAAGACATTCCCTAAAGAATTCATCAGAATGTAAATTTCCATATCTCTTTCTCCTCCCAATCAGTGACATCCATTGAAAGGCCACCACTTCATCTTTCCATTTTACATTGTTAGCAGCTGTAAGGGAGGATGAGGGCTCTTTGAAAATCACCCAAAAAAGAGAAGAAAAGACTGCCATTATTATCAAATGGTGTCTAATAATTATAGACCACGAAAGTGTTATAGATGCACTCAACTCCTGGCTGTACTTTGGTTCAGGCTGGCTGAGGAGCAACAGGCCTTTCTTCCTTGTGTGAACTTGCCAACTGGAAACCCCTGGCTCGTGTTCAAGGGAGTGAAGGTGTCTTGACAAATATTTCAAAAGGTGGATTTGAAACCCCAAAGTGGAAGATAAGTAAAGTACAGAATAAGATATCAGAGCTAAAGTGCAAATGTCTAACTTGTCCATCCTATTGATTAGCAGCCAGCTACTTTACCCTGTACAAATTGCCACCAGGATGAGCACGATTTGATCTCTCCTGAAGTGCAGCTGCACTGCACCCCAGGTGACCCTCTGCTTGAGCAGGGATACCTCTCAGGGGTAAAGATTCCTTCCTTACCCAAAGCTGAGATCCCTTACTGTGACAGATACTTGGTAAGTGACTGATACCATGCTGAATTAATCCTATGGAACATTACTAGTCCATGTAGCTACTCAATAGTATTTTAAATATTGTATGGATAGTTCCCTTAGACTAATGTAAGTGGGCATTTGAATTTCAGGAGGTAGACCGATATGCAAAACACTGCAAAGTTTTGTGGCAAAAACTAAAATCATACATAACCAATATCTATTACATAATAAGAATGACAATATCTGATTTTACATCTATTTTGTGTGTGTGTGTATTTTCACCAGGTATACACAGAATATATGGTTTCTTTTCAAAAACAGAATGACTGAAAAGCCAAAAATTCTCCTGATGGTCTTTCTGGGCAAATTTTTTTTTTAATTTGATTTTCATCTACTTGGCAGAGAATTTTGTAACTTCGTGTAATGAAGCAAAATATAATACAATACCACCCCAAAAGCATTATAATCATAATTTGTAAAAGATAAAAATTGAGAGGTAATTGCATACAAAAGTAGTTAAACAGTTAGTAGTTAAGTCAATCTTAAATTTGAAAAAAACAGGTAGAAGCAAAACTAAATAGGAAAGCTAGGTCTTGCCTTCTTTACACTAGGAGAAAAAAAAAGGGATGAAGTGATAGACCACTGTTTCCTTCTTAAGTTCTGTATTGCTGAGACCAGCCACAGTAGAGTTTCCTAGGCAGTAATAAAATCCACTAACTCACAAACTCTTAGTGGACATCTAGTGACTTTTATTCTTAACCAAGTGCAAAATTAATTTCAGGGGTTGGTTTGCATTTATTCTAAAACACAATGAAGAGACCCTGACATGAGAACAAATATCCTGCATGTGCAGTTTGAATTTCTTCTCTATTTTGACATGATGTTTCTGCGTTCATGAGATTCAAGGCCTTTTGCACACTTTTGTCTCTTCTGGTCCCACTCAGTGGGAGCAGAGTGAGAGAAAACCCTGCCCAGCAAGGTGCTGTGGCCTGTGATGGGCCCAAGGTGCACATCCTCACTGGCTGGCTCTGCCGAGGAGCAGCAGCTCATGGTATAGCTGGTGCCTTTCTGAAAGACCTGGGGGTGGGTGCTAACATGGAGACTACAGTGACAAAGAGAAGGTTGGGAATAGCAGGTCTCAGGAACAGAAAACATTTCTTTTTCTTTCTTTTATTCTCACAGTCCTTACTTGTTTATCATTCCTTCCTCGTTTTCTTCAGCAGCATCCAGAGGAGGGACTGTCAGGGTAGGGCGTAGCACCACTGCTGTTTCTGAAGTTTTAAAGACTGAACAACCTGCAGCTGTTTTATGACTGCACTGAGAAACAGAGGATATTAAAAGTTGCACAGAGAAAGGAGCTCAGATTTTCTCATGGAGCCTACTGCCATTGTGTATCATGAGATGTGTGGAGTATCTGCCTTCATCTATCATCTCTGCTCTAGCTGTTGCAGTCTCTTTCTTTCCCTATGTCAAATAAAACGTAGGTGTTCATTATAGTTTTGGACAAATGCGTGTTTCTACATTGATTCTTTGTAGCTTATGCATGTGTGCACTTACATGAAAAGAGGTACTTATTTCTGTGGGTGTATGAAATACTTTTTCCCATGCTTGTTAAAAGATAAATGTCTCCTTTTGAAGCTCCACTGTCTCATGTGGATGGATGTGGGAAAACAGCACCTTTGACAACGTGATGATATCCAGCATTATTTTGGGAAGGTCAGGCAGTAGGGGTTGTGTTGCTCTTTAATGCGAGTTGCAGGTCCTGCCTTCAAACCCTCTTCAGGCTGGATTTTGCAGAAGGGATCAGAGAAGGGCCTGCAGTGTAGCAGCAACACACATTTGAAAAAGCAATGCCAGAGTTTTCCTGAGAGAAGCTCTAATTTTACTAGTGATTTGTTGATACCTTTTAATGTTTTGAATTATGCAGAGATGAGTATTTTAAAAGAAAACAGTAGGAGTATTTTTGTTACTTTTCAAAGGAATTGCCTCAGAGGAGTTCAGCTTGAGAAAGAGAACCCAATGGGCAGCATTTCTATTGTGAAGCCTTTGGTGAACATTAAATCATTTATCTTTTTTAGGTAAAGCCCCTCCATGCTTTTCAAGCTTATCATAAAAAAAGATCTCAGCTTCTAATCTGTGAAAGTTAGTTTAACTATGATGCATAAGGAAGTAAATGAATTATGAAACCTCAAGTTTCGCACAAATTTTCACAAAACACTTGTAAATGGGGCCTATAAGTTTGAGTTCATTAGTTCTTTTTTATGTAAAACTATAATGCAATAGCTAGCTAGCAAATTAGTCTTCCAGAAAGATTCTATTACAGATAACTTTTGAAAGAAATAGAAGCAAATGCAGGAAGATGTGCATTTTCTAAATTAACAGAAGCCTAGAATGAGGGGGAATGCTACTAGCCATGAGTCATAAACTAGGCATATAATTTATACCTTGGAATACTCAAAATACTGCATTTCCTTGATAGCAACAAAATTGTGATTCAGCATGCTGAATCAAAAATAAGACATACAGAGGTTTCCTTTAAGAAGTCAGCCAATTATCCAGCATATGAAGGTAGAAATTGTCCCCAGTCTGGAAGTAACAAAGAGCAAGCAGAAGTTATGACTGGATTTTGTGTTTCTCTTGCTGGTATCCAGGCATGTCAAAAATCCTGTGCTTCTTATGAGACCCCTGAATTTGTTGTGGAAATAAAGTAAACACATTAATGTTATGCCTTATGTCTTAAATGCCAATAGAACAGTGCACTACATTGCTGAGCTCGTTCAGATTGTGATGTGATGCCTATGTCTGAGCTTAGTTGTATGTGCTCTAATTTTATTTAAGTGTAAGCCAAATTACCATTAATAATGGTTTTTTTACTTTGCAGTGTGGTGTAAAGGCCACTGAAGAGACCAATTATCCTTCCATTGACATCAGTTAGCATTGGATATGAGCTATAGTGTACTTAAAATACACTAAGGATGTTTAAAATAATTTAATCTCCAAGGTTTCCAGTAAATATATTTTTATTAATATTCCCTGTAAAGGACTATGACTAATAATAATAATACCTAACATTTATAAAATGTCTTTTATCCCGAGGATGTGAATATTAGACGTAAAATAGAGTTAATATCTAGCAAAGTTATATTTATCATTATGTGACATGTAAAAGAAAATGTAAGGAGAAAATTAAGTACCTCCAACAAAATTATTGAAAAGATCTGCTTTCAAGTTAAAACATTTTCTTTGTGAGGATCTAGACAAGAGCCATTTAGTGTGCTGGGATGTTGAAGTGTTGCAGTTACAATATACTGTCAGTACCTTTTTAACTTGTGCTTTCTGGAAAATAAGCTAAATGCTCCCTGGAACTGTAGCTGAACCACAGCAGTGAATGCTGGTGTTCAGGATTTTTTTTGATACTGTGATTTCCCATGATTTCCCATGTTCTATCTCATAAGGAGTTAAAGTGTTTGGGCAAGGAGGAAACAGAAGAAGTATGTAAGTGTTTAGACTTCGAATCATAATTCCTGCTGGGCTCTTAAGCACAATGGAATCTCCTTGTTTTAAATTTGGGGGTTGAACAGAGAAAGCCTGGTTTTGGCTGCTACCCAAACAGCTCAATGTGCAACTCAGTTGAAGGAGACTGCTCATATACAAAGAGCTTATTCTTGGCTTAGCTAGAATATAATTTTTGTCACTAAAATGACCAACCTAGGGACTTAGTGAATTAAACTGATTCGTGGTTCTCCACAACTGGGATTATTAACTGTGTCAGTTAGGAGAACTGGCAAAACGTATAGAGACAGAAACTACATTGAACAGTTAATTTTAAAATAACTGTCTCAGTGCAGTGCTAATGTATGTTGCAATCCCTGAGAAAGAACAAAAGGAAATTTGCATTTATTACCTTCTTTTTTTAAACTTTTTTTATGGCATGTTCAGTGCTCTTCTCATCCTCTGACTAGTTCAGCAGTGACTAATATAAGTAGATATTTCAGGGGAAATCCATGCATGAATTTTTTTCATCATTCAAAGTTCTCTTTAATACTTGAGGAAAATGGGATCAGGGCATAGTAGGATCCCTCACCAAAGAACTGTGACACTCTCTAACAAAGCACAAGCTCCTAATGCTGATTTTCCCCATCTTTATGGCCTGGTGTTAAGGTGCCATTGGACTGTGGCACTACTTGTTTTATTGAGTGAAAAAAACCACTCCAAACAGAAGTAGAGTTAGCTTTATCATGACATAACTTTGTCATTTAATTCCAGACTGTAGAAGTGAACCATCTGCTTGAACAGGCACTGTAGTTTGGCTTTGTTTTATATCCCTTGAGTCTTGTAAAGCCATGAGCATGGGGAATAAGATGTTTTAGTTCTCTGCTGGTCACTCCAATGGAACACAAAGGTCAGTGGGAAGGGTGCTGCTTTGCATCTCTGTGGGGTGAATTAGAACAGGAAAAGAGAGGAAATCAGCTTTGTATTAATTATATCTTCCAGCTTATTTGTCCAGCTTTATACAAGTTAAAGGGGAATGGAAAAGGAAACTTCATGCTTTAAAAGAAGAAGTATAATAGCAGTGAAACAAAGATGAGTCAGTATTTATTTAATAATTACTGGAAATCAAAGAAAAGCAGGATGAAGAAATACAACCAACCTGCAGACAGCAGAAGAATCCTGATGATTAAGAATGTGGCAATCTTGTCTGTTTATGTTCTATGAGAAAATATTTTTGAATGATCTTTTAGGTGAACCTATCATAGCATGTGGTAGAAGTGTTTTGTTCTCTGAATTCAGATGGTAGATACTTCAGGTCAAACTATACTTTCTATGTAAAAGTAATTGAAGTTAAACTGGAGAGAAGAGTTTGGTACTGTTACAGATTACCCAGCTCTATTTATGGCAGAAGTGTGGGTCAAAGAGCAATAACATATCAATTGTGTGATTACAATTCAAATGCTCAGTAGCCAGTAATTGTACTTCAGTGTTTTGCATGATATGAAATGTCTCTAACATAAACCCAGCTTATTTTGCGCCTAACATCCATAACTGATGCAATTTAAACACTTTTCTGAGAGCATATTTAAGAAAATGGGAAGCAGTAGACAAGTGTTACTGATGCAAACCCTCTTCAAGAGATTCTTTGAACACAGTTATTGATAGGTTTTTCTTACATAACATATGCAAAATGTAATTGAAATTTAATTAAATGTCAGCATGACACCATTAAACAGCTAACATTTGCCATCTTCTAAGACAACTATTCTGAGCAGTAACTCGTAAATCAGGAATTTACTCACGCTTTTCTCGTCTGTTTTTTTTAATATATTTTAGACAAATAAAGGCGACGCCCTTGCAAACCGTGTCCAGAACACATTGGGAAATTATGATGAGATGAAGGATCTGTTAACCAACCACTCCAACCAGAGCCACCTTGTAGGAATTCCAAAGAATTCTGTCCCACAGACACCCATTGACAAAAATGAACAGAACTTTTTCCCAGAACCAAGGAACAGGATGATCCCATCTCATCAGATCAGTGGCAACTCATCAACATCAATGCCTCCACCTTCTTCATTGTCCTCTAATTCTACTTTGCTGCACAGCCACCAGAGCAGTAGGAAGTCGAGGACAGACTGGTCACGCAGTGGTCACAACTCCAGTGGGGCTCAGCCGAGCCAATCCAGTGGTCAGCAGAGTCGGACAAAGCACAGCTCTTCTCATGACCAGTCACAGGGCAGGTATGAAGATCTCTATAATTGCCAGAGTGAGCAGCATAAAAGTGGAGGAACTGAGGAAGCAAATGCTATGGCAGCATCTTCACATTCGAGGAGGCACACTCATGCAAAGTCAGCACCTGGAGAACACACTTACAAAGAAAACAGTCATTCGAAGTCACCCACAGAGCTTGAGTTTGTAGGCCATGGTCCTGGATCTCCACTTCCTTCCACTTCTTTGTTAACTGCAAACAATGGTCTCTCAACTCCAAATTTCCCGCCAGGACTTCACTGTAAAAACAGCATGGTCCAGCAAAAGCCTACAGCTTATGTTAGGCCTATGGATGGTCAGGACCAGGTACCCAATGACTCACCTGAACTGAAACCCCCAATAGAAATTGAGAGTGGATATGGAAATCAGTCCTTTGGAGCACTGCTGGAAGGAAAAGTGAACACTCCTAGTTCGAAGAACAAAGTACCAAAGCTCAACATTCCTCCTGTTAGTGAAGTAAGTGGTTTAAAATATCTTCTCTCTAGTACTGCTTGAGTATTACATTCACTAAATATTTTTCTCTTGAAATATGCAGTTGCATTTACAGGAATTACAGAGTAAAGCCTTCCTTTTTTAGAATGTGCATGACTTCTTTTGGCAGTTTGATGTGGTAGTCCCAGTAGAAATATTTAATGTCGTTTTTAAAGCACAGTTTGGAATACTACATTTCTTGTTTACGATTAATATTAAAAGGCTAGATCTCTATTGGGTGTAATATATGTATACCAGCTATGCCAGTTCTGGACAGGAAATTCTAATATCTCAGTTCGTCTGCATTTTTCACTCTTGGGTTCTCTGTTGGTAGGTAGTTTGATAGACAGATTGCTGTTTCAAACTCTAAGGAAAAATGACAGTGTTCAAATTTCAGCAGTACTTAACAGTCCTGCCAGTAAGGAGTTTATTTGCATAGTTTGCTAAATTCCTTTTTTTCTTTTTATTGGAATTAATGTGACTTAATTTGTGAATAATGTGTCTGAAAATGTGTCCCATTGAAGCTGTTATGCATTTTGAAGAGCTCTTAATATTGGGATTCAGTTCCAATCTCTGCAACCAACAGTTTAAGCTGTTGAATTTTATGTTGCTGGTCAGAACAGTCGTCCTGTGAGGTTCACATTTGTGTCCATTCCAAGCACAAATGTATGATAAGGATACAGATTGAACTATTTATACTCTGTATATTTTTTCTCTTACTTTGAGTTTCTCTAAACCAGTAACCTTTGGAAGATAGGTGTACAGTGTACATATGAGCAGAATTGCAAGATGGGTTTTTCATAGCTTTCTGTTTTCCCAAAAATATTTCCCTGCTTGTTAATATTTTTATCCTAGGAATAAGAAGTGATGCATTCTTAAACCACTTCATTGCAAAAGATCAGCTTTTTCTATTGGAATAATTGTTTCAAGCCAATAATTTGTTTGACTATTTAAAAACTTGATGTTATTTATTAACATTCCAGGCAGCAACAAAGACTGATGTGTTTTGCAGCAGAGCTTGGAATAATTTTCTGGGAACTGCATCTGAAAACAGTAAAAGGCCTATTTATATCAAGTGGAAGCTGAGGGTTGCTTGCAGATGGTGTTTTATTAGAAAATGTATTTGTTAATAAATGTAGCTTTCTGCAAGATTACTTTACAGATGTTTCTGTTTATTTTTACCTTGGGTTAAAAATCTGCTGGTGTAGATGACTTCGGAGTCTGCTGCGATTTGTCGCTAACATTGTTTCGCAAGTAAATAATTGCACACAAAGGAAATAATGATGTTGCAAAAGCAAATACTTTTTTTTTTGCTCTTGCCATCTATTAATGCTATGAGTCAATACAAGCACTTTAAAGTGCAGCATTAATGTGAAGTAATTTTGGAAATAAAATGTACCTTTTGCAATTTGTATCAGTTATTAAGAATGCGTTTTTAATTTCTTTACCTTTTGAGTGAAATCCTGGCACTATGAAAGCAATTGAGTTGTTAACAATGTTTTTTTGGGTGCAGAATTTCACCCACATTCTTCTTGCATAGCTCTAGGAGCCTCTGATGTGAACTGTGGTTTTTTTGAAAGATTCCTAGTTGCAAAGATGGAAAATTGCATTATGAATTTGTTGCTACTTTAGTTTATCTCCTGTGTAGTGAAAAGTATAGGTGTATAATTAATTTAATTTATGTTCAGATAAATGGTAAACTCTAGGCAATATAGAAATGAAAGTAGGTAATAATCTTAAGGCAGTCTTCATTTTGAGAGTGAATACTAAGTTGAAGAGGGAAAGAAAACCCAAAGCTGTGACAAAATACCTTTCCTTTCTGAGACACAACACAGGACAATAGCCAGACTGATGGATCTTTTACAAATCTCCTCCTGAGTTTGTAGGGTTGAATTTTTTTGCCTGTGTCAGGACTGTGAACTTTGGCCCTCTGTGTTTTTCCACAGATGTGTATCCTGAATTTGATTTAGCTTGCGTTCAGCTATAAAACTCCTTCCAATCCAACATTATAGATAACTGGTTTAGTTTAAGCTTAATCAGAACTGACAGTGCACACCTGTGAAACCCATAACCTTTTCAGAATGACTGCAGTGAGTGGCTCTGTTGTAATCTTTATACAATTGATGTGGAGGCTTATGATCCTTTGGTGGTGCTTATCAATTTATGGACCTTCCCAAGCCACCTCGAGCCATAGTGATCTGCTTGAAACAATTTTGTTCCTTCTCCACAGGTTTCCATCTTAACACTGTTCCAGGTGCTGGTGATGATCTTCTTCAAGCTAACAATAGGAGAGTTACTGTTTTGGGGCATTTCTCCATAATTTGTTCTGTGTTTTTCCTGTATATCTGAGTCCATTTTTTCAAGTTACTGAGTGTATGCTGATAGAATGCACACCAAAAGGTTTTTAGTGATTCTCTCAAATTTTTGATTGTTCTTAAGTTGAGGAATTCTATAGAGAAATGAAATTCCTAGGTGATGGTCCTGCAGTAATGGCACCCATTAGGGCATGCAGTGTTCTTGCTATCTTACAGAGAGAGGGGAATAAGTAACCAAATATTTGAACAAGCAGATTTAAAAGAAGTGCTCAGACTGATGTGGAAATATGGTGTCATTTATCATGGCTTAATGGAATAAGATGTTGAGTACCCTGGAAGCGTTCTGCCATGTGTAAGGAAGTGATCAATTTTATAACATAATTTGTGTCACTTGAGGTGTTGCTCTAAGAATCTTTGCTCATTTGCTGCGCCTAATTCTGCCATCAGAGATGCCCATCCATCTTTCAGCTCCTCTGGAGCAGACAGCATTGTTAATGCCTTGCTGCTGGCATGTCTCTGCTGGGCAAGGGATCGTAGGTTAGTGATTTCTGAGGTCGTAGAGATTCGTACTGAGTTCACACACACTCACCAGGTTGGGTCAGGAGGTAGAGTTAGCAGCTCTTACACAACTGTGGACTAACCCCTGCCTCTGAGTGAGTGCTGCTGTGTGATTTCCAGACATTGGCTCGTGGACACAGAACTAGTTCCGACCTGACTGCACCATGAGTGGCCATTTCTGGTAGAGAAATAGAAGTAGCAGAGCCTCTGTAAAGTTTTAGTTATGTCATGGAAGGGTTTCTTTGTGATTTCGTGATTCTCTTGATTTCTTTTAACTTTTTGCTTTGTTTCTCATATCAGTATCTTTTGTAAGGGTGAAGGTATAACTTTTTATGGTTTGGTGCCTTGAGCAAAACCCAGTGTAACCAGTAGTGCCCAGGCTTGGCAGCCCCTGAGGTTCAGAAGTTGTGGAGCAGATCTTCATGAACTGGGAAGCTATGGGGGCATCATGTAAGTTCTTGGAGCACGTGCAGAAATCCATCAGATCTCATGACACAGAGTTGATAGCAATGGCCCTGGAGCTAAAACTAGGACAGAAAATGATAGAAAGCCTCAACCTGTAAACATTATTTCCTGTTCTTTCCTATTAACTATCTTCTCTTTAGTATGTATTTACATGCATGCTTACATACACACACACACACACATATCTATTAATTTGAGCTTACATTTAACATTTGATAAATTGTGGCAAGCCAGGAATATTGCAAAGAGCTTTTCTATTATGCAGAATTCCACCTACTTAAATCCTATGATGGCAGATGATTGTTACCACTCAGAGAGCTTCATAGTTAAATCCTATGCATTTCTTTAAAAAAGTAGATGTTAGAGACCACAGTAACAGCTGATCCTCTCTCTGCTGCTTTAAAATCCAGAATCTTCATACATGTATATATATTTAAGCCTCCAGGAATCAGATGCTTACAAATTATTTCAAATTGACTACCACAGTAGGTGACAGCTGAAGGAAAGCCTGTACTTTTCAGATTGGGCTCAAGAACAAATTACTGAGAGCACTGAGTAAAGCAGAGGGTTTTAAGGTCTGTGGGAACATCAGAAGCTGCATTCCTGGAAAACCTTATGCCCAGTCCCCCAGAACAATGCATGGATTTCCAATAAATGTTAGGGATGGGGAATCAAGAGCAATTGAGATAATTTTTCATTCTTAAGGCAGAGTTTTTAAATCTTACTACTAAATTGGCTTTATGTTCCTGCAAAGTAGCAAATGCTCATGTACGACATTTTCCTGCAAATACAAAGCTAGGAACAAATCCAAAAGGCCTACGACATCTATGTCACCACCCACTTAAGGAATAAAAAATGGAGAACTTCTATTTTCACTTTACTTCTAGGGAAATATTTTGACGGGTTCAGGATACTGCAAAGTGATAAGCTTCTGTTACGTGTTTCAAATCATTCTGTTATCGCTGCATGTATTGATTTGCCTAGTGCTTTCTGAGCTAGCTATAAAAAAGGCTGTTCTCCTTCTGCATTAAAGGGCAAGAAAAATTGACAGGTAGATAACCATATTGATTGAACCTAAATAGTAAATGCAAGAGGCTTATATATGACTTATAAAACTCTCTATAGGAACCAAAGCCAGCATAATATCTTTCTTTTAAAATTTAATAGAAAGTAGATGCCTTTAACCAGCCCCACCCCTTTTTTGATATACATGCTACTCTAGTTGCCAACTGTAGTACATTACCATAGTTCTGGGCAAATCACTTTTTTTCAGATGCCAGCTTTAGCTGTCCCCCAACTTTGAGCTTGGAAGAAGAATGGACTGAATCACACATAAAGATTAAATCCCTTTGCTTGGTTCATATTTCAAAAGTCTAAGGCCAAAAACAAACCCAAAGAGCAGTATTTCTTGCAGTATTAGAGGTTACAGCCATATGTTTTTAATTTGTAAATACTGTGAGAAGTAATGTTCTTATGATTCTTCTAAATGAAGACCATATGACATCACTTGACTGAAGACCTCTTCTTGTGGCCTTTTGAAGGCTACTGTCCGATGGCCTGGACAATGGCTAGCAAAGCTAGTTTGCAGGATAGCAAGGGGACAGTTTGTCTATTTTAAATCAAACACAAATAAGCATATTTAGGGCCTGAGTTTGAACCACTGTGACCAGTGGGAAGTCTGCATTTCAGAACAGGGCACTTAAAGTCGCTTGAATAAGTGTGACTGAAGGAACTGACCCTGTGTGTTTGGTTTGGGGAAATAAGGGTTAGGTTTCTTCTTTCCCATTGTTTATTCATTAGTGAGTTTTGTTTTGTAAGCTATTCCTAATTTTGACTTGCTGCAAGGAAGAAAAAATTCTTGTGTAATTAAAGTTAACTGTAGGAAGAGTCAGATCTGTGGTGTCTTGAAGAGTGATTTTTTTTTTTTTAACCTTTTTTGGAATTCCCAGTGCCAGAGTAATTGCTTGTCCCATTTGGTGTTTTATGAAATTTCACAAAGTAAAACGACCTCAAAGCTTTGGGGAGAGCAGTAGAAGAATTTGTTTGGCTTGTGCAAAGATATGTAGGCATTATTCAAAGGCTGCAGGGGGACTGTAGGGTGTATTTATAAATTTGACAATAAATTTGGAGTATGACTATGGAACAATCTTTTTTTTTTAAGGAAAATATTGCAAGCTGTGTAAAACCAGCATTAAGCATTACATTATCTCAATGTAAACTGTTAATATATCTTTTGAATAATAATCAGGAGTTGGTAGAGCTAATTTTTCAGCACCTTGTAGCCATCTATTTGGCATGCAAATGCCTAAGGATGTTCTTGGATCTTAGTATTAGTAGTCTGCTTAGTTGTTAGCTAACAAGGGCATTATTTTAGGACCAGACTAGCAGGTGGAACAGAGTTGAAGCCTTTGCACTATTTTTTAATATGCTTCTGGAATATAATCTGCTTTAATAAAAATATTTTCTCTGAACAGTGAAACAAACAATGGTCATGTAAGAAATGATGGGAAAATGCCATTTTTATGTATTTGAATGTTTCATGATGTGTGTTTTCACTCTGGGCTGTGATCAGTCCTTGGGTGAATAGCATGCATACTTCTTTCTGAGAACAGGATGGGCAGATATTCAGGTATCAGCATTTGGCCTTCTGTACTGCAATGAATGGCAATTTTTAAACTTTGCCATCAGCTATGTTGCATTTTATTTTAGCTGATGCAACCTCTAAAGTAACACACAGCTATTTTGAAAAAAACCTACATAATCACTGGTCATTCCTGTCATAACTTTCAGATATTTTTTTTCCACAACCCTTATTCTTTGTAGAGAAACTAAGGTTTTAAATAGTCTGAGAACACAGAAGTCATGTTTCTTCAAGTGCAGGCAGGAGTATGTTCACACATTTCTGCATAGGTACTGACAGCTGTTGTGAATCATCACTGGGACCAAACCTGGGCCTTCTCTGGACAGCCTCTGCTTCTTGAACAACAGCAGGCACTCTCCCTAGAAGCTATAATTTACTTTCTCCCAGTGCCACTCATTTAGGGAATATGATGTAAACATTGCATCCAACACACACCTGTTAATTATGTAAAAAGAAGCATAAAGAAAATCAGGGGGTGTAAATGAAGACTTGGAGAAGAAAGCTTTAATCCAGATGAAAACAGTAGTCATGTAGGAAATTATACTATTGTATCTAGAAGCATCAGTCAGTAAGGGACAACTGGAATGCTCCTTGTGAATGCCAGGAATGTGGACAGCTGAAGGTTCAGACTGTGATTGGGTATTGTTGACAAAGTAGGAAATCAAACACAAAACACTTCAGATGTTACATGAGCAGTTGAGACAGAAATACAGCTAGCAAAATGAAAAGGAGGAGGGACAGCAGCATATATTAGAAGCTGAATGAAGACTTATAGATAATATTGCAACAAACAAAATAAGACCTAGGGAAATAATCAGAAGAAAAGGTTACTTAGAGTGAGGAGGACGTGAAGGAGGTTCAGGTGAGATGTGAACTTCATTTCCCTGTAGGAACCTGCTGACCATAGGGATGGACAGTGGGTGTAGCACGGCAAAACTGGACTCAGCATATGGGACAGAGGAACTGCAGTACTTTCTGATGGAGATCACAAGAACAGAAGTGCTTAACTGCTGTTAAGCTGATTACACTGCATCTCATGAAAAGCTGGGTTGATGCTCGGGTCACTGACCCCTGATCCCAGGCAGCCTCTCGTGTTGTGTCTCCTGCATCCCACAGGTGCAAGGTGCTTGCTCACACACACCTCAGGGTGCTTTTCTGTCCTTTAGTTTGTTGACATGCAGAATTACACTCAGATTTTAAACCATTGCAGCAACACAACATCAATCATATGTATAATATACCTTCAAAATATGAAAATCAGAGGAGGTCTTATATAAGCGTTTCTGGTATTATGGCCTGAGCCACTCCACTATAAGCTGTAGTCTCTGATTCAAGTATGGAAAAGCATTTAGGGGCTGCAAGTGAAAACATCATATGGGAATACTTTAATTAAAAAAACCACAGTGAAAGAAAGTTGAACATATAACTTGGCAATGCTCCATGATCTGCAAATATAGGTTAAAGTTATTTAGTTGGCAGGCAATTGCTGGTGTATTAGCAGTGTTGGGAAAAAAAATCCAATTTCTGTATTTTGGCTTGTGCAGTAAAGAAATTCCTCCCACATAAATATGTTCATTTCACCTTCTGGGAAGTAAAGAAAGAAAACTGTAGCTGCAGTCTGTTATTTAATCTTCCTGAAATTAGCATTTGGTGCTCAGGAAGATTGAAAGATTTAATGCCAATGCCTTCCTCAAAAGAAAGAAATGACACACCACATATGCTTTAGCACTGGTTAGACTGTTAAATGGAATTAATCAAAATCCATGTTAAAATATTTCCATGTGTTAATTAGCAACAGTTTGGAACATTAAAATACATATCGGCTTGGGAATAAATTAGTGAAGAAATATCAGATTGAGTTTGTGGATTTTTAACTGCAATATAATATCCTGTGTGTTTTAGAAAGGTAAATGTAAATACACTCCTCTGAAATGCTGTGGCAATGTGCATTTAAAAATTGGGCAATAAACCAATCTAAAACAGGCTTTTGTTATAGCAGAGTGATACTATTTCCCATTTTAAAAGAAACATTGGAGTGTTCCCTCATATAATAAAGTGAGAGAAAAACAGTTTAAAAATTCTAAGGGTTTCATCTCAGGCCAAAGGAAGTTTTTAAATCTCTCTTTTGAAAATCAGTGCGTTGTAGCAACTACCAACACCAGGTCTCCTGTTGTGAGTAGAGGAATTCACTTCTGCCTTTCTCTTCCTGCTGGGTCGTTGCAAAATTTGTTTTCCATTCTCTCATACTGAATCTTAAGAGCAGCAGAATAGCATAAATTTAGGTAAGCATGTTTTGAAAGATAGGTGTTTGTTAGGGAAGGTGGGAGCGTTTTTTGGAATAAGAGAATGTAAACTCCCACCCTTTGAATTATTATAATTTTGAAATTAAGGGGCTTTTAGGTAAAGATATGAGGACAGGAATAACAGTTCTTTATTCGTATATATAATAAGGCAAACAAACTACAACAACTTTGGAATTAATAACAAACAGAACCAGGGACTCTGTGACAGCCTTCTCGGCTGAGAAGGGGAAGGATGGAGAGACTTTTCTTCACAAAGCCCCGGGGCTGTCGATCCCTGGCTCCTGCAGGACTCTGAGGAGCACTGAGCTGGAACGGCAGCAATGAGCAGAAACCCCGGGCTGGTGGGTGTATCAGGAGCCCGCGGCAGTGGCTGCAATGAGCAGAAACCCCGGGCTGGTGGGTGTATCAGGAGCCCGCGGCAGCAGCGGGAGTGAGGGGTGTCCCGGCAGGGCAGGCGCTGCGGGGCTGCGGCGCAGAGAAACCCAGAGAGCGCCGGAGGAGCGGCGGGGCTGGGACAGCGACAGCCACAGCCACAGCCACAGCCACAGCCACAGCCACAGCCACTGCCACAGCCACTGCCACAGCCACTGCCACTGCCACAGCCACAGCCACAGCCACAGCCACTGCCACTGCCACTGCCACTGCCACAGCCACAGCCACAGCCACTGCCACAGCCACAGCCACAGCCACAGCCACTGCCACAGCCACTGCCACAGCCACAGCCACAGCCACAGCCACTGCCACAGCCACAGCCACTGCCACAGCCACAGCCACTGCCACAGCCACAGCCACAGCCACTGCCACTGCCACAGCCACAGCCACTGCCACAGCCACTGCCACTGCCACTGCCACAGCCACAGCCACTGCCACTGCCACTGCCACAGCCACTGCCACAGCCACTGCCACAGCCACTGCCACTGCCACTGCCACAGCCACTGCCACTGCCACAGCCACTGCCACTGCCACTGCCACAGCCACAGCCACAGCCACAGCCACAGCCACTGCCACTGCCACAGCCACTGCCACTGCCACAGCCACAGCCACAGCCACTGCCACAGCCACAGCCACAGCCACAGCCACAGCCACAGCCACAGCCACAGCGACAGCCACTGCCACTGCCACTGCCACTGCCACAGCCACTGCCACTGCCACAGCCACTGCCACAGCCACAGCGACAGCCACTGCCACTGCCACTGCCACAGCCACTGCCACTGCCACTGCCACTGCCACTGCCACAGCCACAGCCACTGCCACAGCCACAGCCACTGCCACAGCCACAGCCACTGCCACAGCCTGGCTGCCAGCAGGGCACGGACAGGGGGCTCGGGACTCCGGGAACACCAGCAGGTGGGGATGGGTCTCGCTTTTAGTGAGGCAGGTGGTAATAAGGTCCCAGGCCAGTGGCTGCTCTCACGAGCAGAGAAGAAGAACGAGAAGAACAAGAGGAAGAAGAAGAAGCAGCAGCAGCAGCTGCTCCAGGCTGGGTTGTGACGAATTTCTTTCCCCAAGCAACAGCAGCTCTGAGAGTCCTCCTCTGAGGCCAAAAAACGAGAGAGCTGGCAGCTGCCCCGGCCCCTTCTCCTGCCCCAGATCCCGCGGTGATTTTGTCCCTCGGAGAGAACCGCTCCAGATGAGAGAACATGCAAACACATGCCCTCCTTACCCCTGCGTTTAACTACTTTTTTGTTTTCTTAAGTACTTTTAAGTGACTCTTGGGGACGAGGGCACTCACACTTTCACAGGTCCTCTGCCTGAGTGGCAATGTCTTTCTGCTCATCAGCAACTTTGATTGGTTTTCTCTTATGCTGCCAGTTAGCCTTTTTATACCTTTCTAGCCAGAGTACTCCATCCTTGTTAGTAACCTTAATTCTGTTTAATCTTTTCTGATGTCAAGAAACCCTAACTTTCATGTCATCAGAAAACCTGAAACTTTGCCCAAAAATATAATTAGTACTAGCATATGCTACTTACACTTGAACATGGTTAATTTTGAACCTCTCTTTGCATCCAAGAGTAGCTTTCTTAAGTGGCTTCCTTGTGAAGGAAAACTTTACAGTTTATTTTGCATTGAAATAAAGAGAGATTGTAACATCTTCCCGCCAACACACATAGTTACACATTGACATGAAATATAGCAAAAATTTAGCTAGGGAAATACTAAAAAGGGTACTTTTTATTCCAAAATATTATCCTAGCAACCACATCATTTGTTCCACAATCCCATGATCACAAAGGTCACCATTTAGCATGGGTTTATGGCGAGCACCACGCACTGTGGTGTGATGGACTACAGATGGTTTGCAGATCCAAAGTTTGGAAAGCAAGGATTTTGAGCTTTGCCGGTATTTTTGAGAGCAAAACTTGACCATTAAAGTTTCCTGAGGTCTGTGGAGTGACAAAAAGCCAATAAGGGGATATGCACAGCCTGTGCCAATGGTTGACATTTTTTCATTGTCATAAACTATTTCTTCCACTACCAGATAGAAAATGACTGGGCAGAGTGGAATGGAGGCAGAGCTGCATTCACCAAGTTTCTGCATACTAAATACAAAGAAGTACATCTAAATCCCACTAAATTTTACATATAAGTGCTATTGTTTTTCCCCTCTGCATATTGATAAACTGGTTCTTGCCAGTTCCTTGACACATAAAATACCCAATTCACTGTGCTAAATCTAAACAAAATAAGCCAAACTGAGAAGCAGACCCTTTTTGCTGTGTTGAGGTGATGGTAAGATACAGCCAGGCTAGACCTGTCCTGCCCTTTTGTGATAATATTGCTGTGGGTGATCCAAATAATTCCATATGAGGACTTTCCAAGTTTGTTTAAAAGAAGTAAAATTGGGCCATAAATAATCAGTCTGAATTAAACTTATTTAGGACTGAAAGTAAAGAGTAGGATGTAGAGAATTATTGCTCTTCAGAGGAGAAAAAAAATTAAAATTTTCAAATGCTGTTTTTGTAAACATGTTTTATTAAGATGTAACTGCACCTGCATTTCATCAAGAAATTTTTTTGCTACAGTTCTTAATATACTTTGATATATTGAATATATTTGATTTATTTTTATAAGATTGGGGTTTTTTTTTCTGCTTTTATTATAATTTTACATGCTATAAGCTTCTAGTCCCAAGTATCAGATTTTGTGAGAGATTGCCTATTTACTTATAATTTTCATCTCCCTTTTTCAGAGCCAGCCTTTTAGCTATAATGAAGACTTCAGATAAGCAAGCAGATTACAGATGCTAAATGATTTAACTAAATCAGGAATATCACATTACTATTGGCTTTGCTTGCAAGAGCCAGGTGCTAGAAAGGAAAAATACTGCCTTTCTGTGAGCATTTTAGTTTTTCTGAGTAGCACACTGGAAAGAAATCTGAGCTTCACCAGTTGCTATTTTTTGGTTGATTGAGGTGTGGTCTCTGAATATGTGAAGTAAGGTTTTTAGAAAACAAGAGAAGCTCTGCATGGATGCCAGTAACATGCTCCAGATGCTCTCTGGTGCTCAGGAGAAATCAAAGTGCCCCACAGCCCCTTCCTCCTTTCCCCCAAGACACAAACCCTGTGTTCTCTGTCTCCTTGGCACTGACTCTCTCCACAGGTTGACTTCTGCTGTATTGCTCTTTTTACTAGTGGAGATGCAGCTTCATTCTCTGGCCCTGGGACAGTTAGTGAGTGACCTGGGATTAATTACCTGTCCAATTAGTAGTAGAGAAGGGGCATGTGGCTTTTATAGCTTCCCTGTAAGAACCATAAACACCTGTATCAGCAGTTGACAGGAATGGAGAAGATCCTGCCTTCTCCTCACCATGGGCTGCATTCTCCAGCTCTTTGAGAAGGGAAAACTACTATGAGTGCTAGTGACAGCTTTCATAACTAAGCACCTTAAAAGGGAAGTAATCTTTACAGCCAAGCATGGAAGATTTTCCATAACAAATCTTGGATGGGGTTTCAGAAATGGGTGCTCATAACAATTCTCCATGTTCTTGGCTGTTCCAGCCATTTTAGTTCCTAGGACAAGGCAGATGGCAGATTACTGAAGAAGGGAACAGAGGCATGAACAGAGAAAGGGATTTCCCCTTTCATTAACCACAAAAAATATGTTTGTTCAAGAACAAATAGCTGAAATAAGACAAGCAACTTTGATGCTGAAGAAAAGGCTGTTCGTGTCAAATACATTGGAAATACTGCTCTCAAATGAACCACTGTAAGGATTGTCCTTTAGCAAAGCCAAATTTACTTGGGATCCTGGCTGTGGGAAGGCCTAGTATGCCATTTGTTTTCCCATTAGCTAATGTGGGCCACTGCATGTTGAGGAGGGATGTGATTGTGGGCCCCTGTTTCTTCAAAGTACTGGAAGTAAAATTTACTTCTGCACTGTATTAATTTAAGCTTTTGTAGACTTCATGGATGATTGTTTTTCTGGCACTGATTTCACCATTTGTATTCTCTCTTTGTGCATATATGCAAATCCAAAATTATAGATAAGCAGTACATAGGTCAGCACTTAAATCTACATCCACACTTACAGAGGCTGGAAAACCTTTTCTTGGTACACTGCTGTGGTTTCACAATAGATCACACATGATTAAAGTGGGAAGCAATTACAGATTTTGTTGCCTTGTCTTTGGTGACATGGAGCTACATGGAGATCTTCACTGCATCTGATTTCTGGTTTTGGCCCTGAATAGACAAATATCACAGGTCCTAACAATTGTAATTTCTGGTCCTTCCACCACAGATTAGACCCCAGGGGAATCAGTTTTCAGCTGAATGTTTTCTGTTCTGTCCAATGCTTGAATGTATTGGCATTGTTTATCTGTCTCTTGAGTAGCATCATACAATTATTTCTTAAATTCTTCTTTGTTCCCATAACTACTTTCCTGTTTAGTCCCTTTCCAAACAAAGCAAGATCCACTTTGCCCACAATATTGATGTCCCATGACTCTTGGGACTTACTGTTTCCCCTGTTTCCCTCTTATGTACCATCAGATGCAGATTGTGATAGCTGTGGTGTTGTGACAGCAGCACAACATACTCTATTGTGATAGAAAAGTCTGAACATTTTAAGTTGAGTGCTTTGTCCCTGAGAAGCTACTCAATATCTTCTGTTAGGGAGTGTTGAGTGAGCAAGCTGCTCTTAAACCCTGATGTGATTATAATACATGTGTATGAGGTGTTGAGCCAAAGCTTCTGTATTTATGTACATAAGAGAAGGTGTTCAGATGTATTCTCCTACCATTTGTGTATTGTTACAGTGGTGAAGGCTGGACTTTGCATTTGGATTATTGTAATCCTACATTGTAGCAAAGTCTCACCTTGGAGTGTCACATTGGGCAAAGAATATAGCAGATATTTTGGAACAGTTTTCCTTCATGAATAATTGCTTTCTCTCTGCTCTGAGGAAAGATGGGGGGAAAGGCACAGGGCTGCATTTACCACAGCTTTGTATTTGAGCTAATAAACTGTGCCGAGATCCTCAGTTATGGCTTGCACTTCATTTTTTCCAGCCTGAAACACTGACTGAGATAACTCAGGTCTGCTCACAACAGACAGCACAAATATTCTTTAAAAGGGTTCCAAAAGTTTCAAGGCCAGGATAGCTGTGGCAAGAGTTTGTGTATATAAAAATATGTGTCATATAGGTTGTGTATATAGGCACTTGAAAATTAAGCAAAATGTGCACACAGCTCTATCAAGATTTTGGGAAAAAAATCGTTGAATTGCAGAATTCATTTGAAAAGACAAAAACCCAACCTACAACAACAACCAAAAAAAGAAAACAACACACATGCAGAAACAATGAAAAGCTACCAGTGTCACTTTGCATGTGGCTGTTATGCAAGGCTCCATAGGGTTTGCCCCTGACACTGGGCTCTCCAACTTGCAGCATCTTGCATAACACCACTTGCACAACAAGCAGCACTTCACAGCAGCAGGTTTGGAGCCAGGGCAGCCACTGACATTGGCTGCAGTGTTCTGTGAGAATGCTCTGAGCCATTCCAAAACTAAGGGTAGAAAATGGAGTAAAGGAGACTGTCGGGGGAAAAGGAGAAAAATACCCTGCTACACATCAGTCATGCACAAGTAAAAGATATATACGTAATGTTTTCAAAATATGGTGTCTAAACTTGTTAGTTTTACCAAAAAGGAATAATCAAGGCATTTTCTCCAGGAGAATCCATTTGTTTTTCTGACAAAGCCAGTGTAATTTTTTTGGCTTAATGGAAGCAATTTGTGGACACAGCTTTTAGCCCTTTAGAATAAGGCTTAATAGTCTTCTGCAAAAAAAAGTCTTCTGCAATTTTCCTCCTTTCATACCTAAGGCTAATAGATTAAAAGTGTTCTCCATTTCCCTCCTCTCACACATCTATACCTTCTTCATATTATGCTAAACAGTGAGACTCAGAAATGAACCTTTCTGCAGACATATTATTTATAAGGAATGAATTCCAAACCCATAGTTGCTTATAGAAAACTTCTGTCATTGAGTTCAGTAGTGTTAGAAACAAGACCTGTAAAATAAAGTCAGAAAGGACCATTCTAAGATTGGCAGATAGCAGTGCAGACTGCATTACAGAGTGGACTGGACTATTTGTGCTATCCTTTTATGTAGCACTTCAAAACACAATTTCCACTGAAGCAAGCTCTGGGAGAATAAATGGAGAAGTTTACAAATACTATTGCTGTTTCAGTATTCATACATAATAAACCCAGCTTCTGTAAATAACTCATTTTATCTGTCAAACATTGTAGGCACATATGCCACATTTACTGTCACTGGGGTCGTAAATAAACAATATATCTGTCTACACATTACTTATGTCTGGAGGAAATGAACAAGTACACATGAAGAACAGTGTGGAACGTATTTTGATTGTGTAATAAATAGTTGATGTTGCTATTGTTAATTATTTTAATCACATTGAACTTAAAAATGCAGTTCATAATTTAGTGCAGGATGCAAAAGGGTAATATTCAAACAAAATTAAGTATGTATTTCTTCAATGCAGTTCTCCCACCCACTCACTCAAATACAACTTTGTGCTTGGGACATTTTGTCTCTTTATTCTGAACAGAACAACAGGAAACAGGTGCTCAGAATACAGAAGCATCATTTGGATCCAGGCAGTAACTGAGGCTCTAATGGTGCTTGACTTTATAATTGGAATCTTCTTTGCAGGTTTCCAATCCCATCATGATCAGTGGTGTTCTCTGTGTGTACCCATATAGGATTTACATTTGGGTTTAGAGTGTACCCCCTGACTCTGGTTTACTGTGTGTCCATGAGCCAGACTTGTCGCAATGGATTCTCCTTTCTGACAGTCTGTTTGTGTATTTTCTGGTTAAGTTTGCACTGTGCCACTTGTTTGTGATCACATTTAGGCACCAAAGATAGTAGGAGACTTTTAATGAGATGCCAAAATATCAGGAGTCTGCCTTTGCCCACTGGACTGACTTGGTGGTTAAGATATGTTCAGCACACTTTTTCTGTAGGCAGCATTGTCACATAAAGGACCAATTTATGACTGTTACAATAATTTGTTTCTTGATATGTGCTGGAAAACAGGCAAATCCAAACCCAAAACCCAGATTCCCTTCAGCCCCTTCTAAATGCATTGCACTTTTGTTGGGGGAGAAATAATCATCAACCAGTTAGGTGTGGATAGGGGTAACAGACTTGATTAATGACAAAGTAAAATTAAGTTAGGCACTATCTAAGGTAAAGGGATAGTAGAACTTGTATTTATATTGTTAGATCATATTTCTATTATTAATTATCGAATTATTATAATCTAATGTCTGTACTAACCACCAGTACTGAAAGTAAGACAATGTTATAAAACAAAACAAAAGCCTTTATAAATTCTGTTGATTGGCTAAAATACACTTTTTTATTAATAGTCTTTTACCTAAGCTAATGAGCCAGAATATTAAGATTTAAGACATTAGTGCTATTAATGTAACAGCTAATTATGATAAAATTCAGCCCTTAGGTATTTCCATGGATCTCTTGGTAACTTATGAATGAGCAGAGCTTGACCCTACTTGCTTTGCTGAAACACCAAAATACTGCAATAAAGGACAAAGATAGATTTAATCCTGGGGTGATTAAGTCACAAGGTAGCTGCATGTTTGAAAATGTATTTATTGAAACATATTCATTTCTGTTTACCACTCATATAGCAAGAATCTATTTGCATCTGTGTTATTTTCCTCTGACATTGTTAAATATCTGGTAAGTTGTTTTCTGACATGCCTAATGTTGCAAGTGGAGTGCTAGAAAGCACACACATGATCTGTAAGGATCTGGATTATAACAGCACTGCAATGAGAATTCCAGTGCAGGCACCTCTTGTTAACAGCACATAAGTGCTTAAGTTCAAATTAACTGTTCTGAAACCCAAATTAGAGTCAAATGTGATGTGAGCCAATTTACTCTGTGCAACAATCACGGGCAATGAAAAATGTTCTGCTAGATTGCTTTTTAAATCGGATCACTGTAGCTTCCTCAGTGGGAAAGGAGTGCAGAATAACAATGGCCAGCAGCTAAATGTAATTTAATTATTGGGTTTACATATTGGTTAGTTCTTGCATTGTTTAAAAAGAAACATTTTCCAGCCAGGTGTACAATGTCTGGCCAGTGTTAGAAATCATTATAAAATGCTGGAAGAATAACAGACTGATGATCTAACACATTTAAATTAAGCAAGGTCTGAGTGTTGAATGTTGAAGGGTGGGGAATTCATTTCCATCGAGGGCTGACATTTTGTCCTCTTTGTGTATTGCATCGTTAGTGGTATAATACATGCAGAAATATGATGATGAAAGGCCTGAAGACTCAGAGTTTGAGAACATAGCTTTGTTAGGGCTGAGATATCTGTTGTTTCACAGTTTTTGTGGTTGAAATCACATGGTGAATTTGAGACCCTCCATTTAATATTTACAAACCAAACAAAAATCCAATAAGGTGTCAGTCCAGCTTTATCTTTTAGGTGTCCTAGGCTGTCTCATAACTACAAGACACTACAGGTTGCTGAGTGTAAGGTGGACAAGGGTGTCATTGTTCTAATACTGCACTTTTTTCTCCAAGTTCCTTCTTTTGCATCATAACAGCAAAATTCCATATCACATCTTTTTTTGATATGAAATTGCTTGATAGGGTGTGATGACACATTCATATTATGTTAGCAGCATAATTTAACTGCTCCACTTTTTTAAACCATTTGCAAAAGTGTCTGGAATGTGTGCCTTATGAAATAGGGTCATTACAGCTATGGTTGAATTGGCATTTCAGTAATAAGCCCTTTGTGGAGAGCTAGATGTTAATGCAAAACTCCTATCATTATAAATATGAAACTGTCAGCAATAATATGGACTGACTTCAGTACATGGACATGGGAAAACCTGTTATGCTGAAAGATGGCACTGTGGCTCTCAAAGCCCTGACATCTTGGCACTGAAATGTTTGCTAGGGTGTTAAAAGTGGAGACCATGGTTGGTTGAGGGAGGAATGCTGCTCATGGATCAGTCAGCACCCTAGGCTGGGACTGGCTGGCACTGCTGTGTTTGGAGGGCAGGAGCTGAATGCACTGCTGTCCTCTAAACACAGCCCCATGCTGTGCCTGGATTTCACACAGGCACCAAAGCCCATCTCAGTTTGTGCCTCTGGCATCGGGGATCCAGCCCTCTGTCTTTACTCAAGGAAAGCCTACTGCAATAAAAATGAGTGTTTCCCAGTAAAACTGATACAGCCCTTTGTGCTCTCTTTCAGGAGTATGTTTTTCATACTGTGCTGAGAATAGCAGTCTCTGGATTGCATGTAGAGAAGTGAACAAAAAGATTTGTATGCCAGAGCTTCTTGTCTTATTCTTTTCCTGTCTTTTTTTTTTTTTTTTTTTTTTTACAAGGAAGTTACTTCAGATGAGTTTCTCTGAGGGATAAAAGGCATCCTCATGGTAAACTGAGAGCATCTGCTGTTTCACAAAGAAGGCTAAAAGCTGATCCGAGATTTAGATTTGACATATGTTAGTGGACACATGAAGAATTCTTCAAGTGTAGCTCTCCAAGAGCAGAATCTCATGTATAGGCCCATATACATTTCCCTCCTCTTTTTCCTGAAAAGGGGTGGAAGGAGCAGTTGTCTCAGCCCCAGCACCACAGGTTAAGTATGGGGGGGCTTGACAGCTTGCCTGTAAACTGTTATTCTGCTCAAGTGTGTGTATCACATCCCACCCAAGAGTAACATTTAAGTCCTTAAGGAATTTAAATACTTGCACTGACTTATATTTTGTCAGAATTTAGATTTTTGGAGTCCATTTTTGGAGGAATACATGTTACCAGTCCAGGAGGGATGCCAGCATGGCTGGAGATATGAACACAAGCTAACAAAAGATGTGATTACTCAGGGGGAGTGGAGAGAGGGAGTGGCTGGGGATCCTGCCTGTAACAGGGCATGAATGACACAGGGGATAGACATGGTACAAGTGATGCCTCCCTTAATTAGCACCACAGATTACCTACAGGTAATCACATAGCTTATGTTGTCCTTAGGAGATGGAGCTCCTTTCTGCACCTCTACTAATTCTGTTTTACAGTCTGTCCATGACACCAGTTAGTAAATTAAAAAAAAAAAAAAAAGTGGTTTTACTGCTGAACTTTTTCTGTCTACTTCTTTGTTATTTAAAAGTACCTTTTGCAACCTGTGCCATATTCTTCTGTGTTCTGTAGTATGATCCCATAGGATTGGTCCTGTAATTTCTTTGGTAGAGGCCTTATCAGTTTGTAGGCTTAATGATTTTTTTCATGTTTGTCAGGCAGTGGCATTACCTTAAGTTGAAAGACCACTAATAAAAATGAATTTTTTATGTGTGATAAATTTTGTGTCACTAAGTATGTTGAAAAGAAGAGGATATTTATGAATATTCATATGGAAGCTACATTCTCTGCTGTAAGTCCATTACAAAATGAAGTGATAGAATCTGGTCTGTTTGTACACTCTATGATTTATAGACATTTTAGCTTTAAAATATTTGGTTTTTTGCGATTAGCAAGGCTCTTGCGGTGGAAGCACAAACTGGGCACAGGTGAGAAAGCAAATGGCATCCCTCAATTTCAGTTCATTTTGTTTAAATTTAGAGCAGTTTTGGATGGCTTTTTTGATGTTTGTTCACACAATAGGCATGTAAGTCACATCTGCCTGCATGGTCTATTTACTTTTTAGGTCAGATTTGACACATATATGTGTTATTTCAGGAGTGTTATCACTCAACTTGTTGCTGGTTTCAGGGAATTCTTTTACACTCAGGTCCTTGTGAATTACATTAAATGGCTAGAAGATTAATTTATTGTGGAAAATAAATAGATTGATGGATATAATGCCTCTAATTAAACAGGTTGAAACAGGGAGATAATTCTTTGTTATGTTTTTGACTGAAAGGCCAGATATTCCAAGTTTTTGAGCCAGCCAGTTCTTACCTTAAATTTTAAGAAGCTGAAATTAGTAGGGTCCTTCTAATACTGCTGAAGATTTGCCTGACCTCCGAGGTATTAGCAGTTTGTGAGTCAATACTATTGAAACCTATACTTTAAAAGAAGTAATTTTCTATGTTGAAAAGGAACAGAGCATTTCCAAAATTATAATACTGTAGTACATATATGCAAAATCTATAGGTGTTCTTGATGAATAGCAATCCTCTCTGACAGCAAAGAATCAACACAGCAAAATTAGGTCACAGCAGCTTGCTTGCTCTTTACACTGTCATGGTTGATTGGTTATTCTCATCACCCTTTGTTTAAAATCATTTCAGAATTAATTGGCGTTCATTAACGCAAGTCTTTGTAGCAGAATTGCAGAAACAGTCATTAATGTAGCTAATAAACATAAAAAAGAAAAAAAGGATCCTATTACCAGGTCCCTACAGGCTGTTAACTAACATTTTGAATAAGAATACATAAACATAAATTAAACATTTTTACAAACTGCTAAGGATGTGGGAATTTAGCACGGTGGTCTGTAGCAATGCTTTGAACCAATTTGTTATATTATGTCAATTTTTTTTTGCTATAAATATAGTGGTGCCAATGAGTTTAGATTTTCAGTGCAGTCATACAAGTTTCTTTAGAGGTCTGTGTGTATCTCCACCAGCTACTACAGATGAGGCTACTACAGATCCTTCTCCCTGAGTTCAGTGAGTGTTTTTCTTGAAGAATGTAGATGTTCAGGTTTCTTTTGTGATGTTTGAGAAGAAATGAAGCAAACTTAGAAGCCACATGTTTTGGTTGAGGCCCATGTGCAAATACTGCCTGATGCAGTCCTCACCTGCTTCATTGGTGTGGCCAAAGGCTGTTTGCTGACTTAAATGGGGGTGCTCTGTCATGTAACTTCCATGTTAGTGTGAGCTAGACTCAGCAAAACGCACTCTAAATTTAGTTGTGCGTTAATTACAGGATTTCCCTCATTTGTGCTATTGCCCTGATTGAGGATGCCATTTAGAATCTCTTAAACAACCACCCCCCAGCCTTTTTTTTTTTTCTAGTGGATCTCCCAAGGGTAAGAGTCAGTAATGGTTGAGAGCAGGTGATGAAGGAAAGGTCACCCTTGCCCTGGCACACGTGGGAGGAGCACGGATGCAATGGTGTGTGCAGAGCTCCAGGCCAGGCAGGGTTCCTGCCTGAGCCCTTGTCTGTCTGGGGGGATTCAGCAGTGCTCTGGCTCAGGGTCCAGGGTTGGGCTGTTTGAGGAAGATGGGCTCATCCCTGTGCTCACAGACCCTTGTTACCCACAACAGAGCAAGAGGGTGCTTACACTGCCTACTTTACCTGGAAGGGTGTTTTCCAAGGTGATGGAGGCAGCTGTGGGGCTGAGCAGCAGAGGCTCCCAGCACACGCCCTGCTGCTCTTTGGGATCTCCTTCCAGCAGCACAGGAGCTGCTCACGGTGCCCATCCTTGGCCTGGCTGCAGTGTGAGCAGTGGAGCTGGCAGAGGGGACAGGCTGGCCCGGGTCACCTGGGCTGGCACTGCTGCCTTGTGGGCTCCATTCTGTCCCCTGGAGACTCTGTGAGACACCTGAGTCCCCAGTTTGCAGGCATGATGAGGTGCCTGAGCAGCCAAGTGAGCATGACCTGGGAACAAGGGAGTAGAAATGCCAAATTATTTAGCTGGAACTGTTGTAGACGTTGAAATGGAGCCCTAGTGAGGAGCAATTGGAAAATGTGTCCCCTACTATTTAATTTTCTAATGACTTTGCTGCAGCTTATTGAATATAAAAAGGGCGATTTGTAGATGAAGCACTGAAGGTAGTTGGTATATATTGAGGGCACTATAATGGCTGAGCAGCATTGACTGATGCACTTTTAACTTTGTGTAAAAGCAGTTGCCATGCAAATGCAGCCCTGGCATACGCAGTAAGTTACAAAAACATTTCAGCTACAAAATCAACTAGACAAATATATTGCTTTGTATGTCTGACTTTTGATACACAGTGTCTATATACATTCTGACATACGCAGAGAAACATGAAGGCTTGCCAGTGATCCATATACATTGCTTTTTATAGCATACAATTTAAAAGATTTCAAGCCTTAAGTAGGATACAGTTGGTAAGAGGAAAAGTGCATTTACCCCTGCAATTAAAATATAATAACAGAAAGACTAAAAATTGTTTTATTCTAACTTTTGTTTATTGACTAGAACATATAAATAGCTTTAGGCACTACTAAACAATAAAAAAATGTGGCTCACTATTGTATCTTTTATCCATTTTAATTTATTTTGATGCTGCATGCAGTTTCTGAATATATTTTGTGGGTTGTAATAAAATAGCCGCAGTGCAATTTTGCATGTATGTCAAGCGGTGCGTGACCTGATATGCAAATTTAATACCAAGGTGCCAAAACTGAATTCATAATGTTTCACATCTACAGAGCTGTTTAAGGCAGTTTAGAAATCAATGAATATGTAATATGAAGGTGATAAGACCTAAATAAAAACCTTATTTATCTACTATGAAAAGTATTTAGACACAGAATATTTAGCACAAGCAGAAAATGGACAGAGTTTCCAATTATGTGGCTTGCATAAACAAATGTTGAACCATGTGCTTAGAATAGATAATAGCACAGCTAGTTCCTTTGCATTATACTTTAGAAATGTTTACAGATGTCTCTCTCTTACTGTATATATAAAATGAAACACTAAACTGAAGCAGCTTTTGAAGAAAACCTCTTTGAGGTCTCTTATTTATTTTTAATTTACAGTATATGGGGTGCTTCATTTTAGGTTTCTGTTACCAGTTTTCAGGTTATTAACGATCAGTGAAATAAGATACACTTTTGTGAAGTCTTGTAGTTTATGGTGAAATAAGGGACATAAATTTAACTGGTAATAAATAAGAATCAAATGTTTTCCATCTGCTTACCTTTAAAAACAGAGACGATCCAATTTTGAAGGCATTTAGACTTTTGAGCTCTTTTTCTGCATTGATGAACTGATTATTATTTTGTCTAAAATGTTAATATAATAAAATTTCAGGAGTTTAACAAAGGATACTGAGTTAGATTGGCCTTTCACTCAGCATGTGTGTGCTGTGGAGATGGACTGGAAATCCAAGTTTGATTGATGGCAATCAGTCCCAGCTATACCACTGAAAATATATACTGTCACCCCAAGGAGGAAGAGAGAGTGTGTGTTTGATTGGCTGGCAGCATTGTTTTACAGCACCCTGCCAGTCAGCACAGACAGACATTTATATCTCTTGGCTTGAAATAAGTTGCCACAGTAATGACTACCAATGTGTTGAGCAATCAAGAAAAATGTAGGGGTGCAGTAGGTTTTGAAAAATGTCCATCATGCCATATTGTCTACTGCTGGTGTTTGGAAGTCATTTTTTTATTCATCTTGGTGGAGGCCAACTCCCATTGTAGGAAAAGTCAGAGCATTTTATGAAATAATGATTTAAAATAGATAGTAATTAATTCTTGTTCTTGTGTAAAAAACAAGAGAAAGCTCAGCCCCAAGAGAGTATTTTTTTTACCCACTCCTGACCATAAACCATCTCAGCTATAGCTTTCCACTCTTGGTCAACAGCCTGTTGGCTTAAAGTCTTGAACCTCAATAGGGGTTTAAAGTTCTAAAGAAATTTAAACCCTTTTTGCTGTCTTTTCAGATATAGATGAGCAGAACTAGGAGGTGTACAATAATGAAGAAGATCTTATTTTGTCCCTTGTGTGGCTACTATCCCATGAAATTGCTGCCTCCCTCTGAGAAATGAGTGATGGGGGGAATTTTATGTTTCTGCATGAGGGATTGTCTATGTTCCATCAGGAAGTGCTAGAACCATTCATTTTTATGAAGTTTTCTTTAGCTTTTGCCAGTATTTATTAAAAATAACTTGTATAAAAAACTGGCCATCACACTGTACTTTTCTGGACAAGAGCCTCAGGTTAATTCTCTCAACTAAAGATGCTGCTCTCACATTCCTCAACTGAGAGCATCATGCCACATTCCTAAGAAGGGAGGATATCTGAGTTTCCTTGCTCAGAGATGCCCCATAAGAGATTTATTTTAAAAGGATCCACATGGATCCTTCCATATGGAAATGGAAAGCTGAAGCTCCCCTCGCAAAATTCTTTTTTGCATCGTCTTCATGATCTTGGGGAGTGCTGAGCTGTCATAAAAAACCACCCTCTAGGACCATCCTTTCTGGTCCTAAAAAAAGCCTGCAGCTTTTAGGGCCACATTTAGATGAACCCTGGAATGGTGCTGTGGAGAGATCTGCCTGCCTCCTTGCTGTGCTTGTAGGAAATGTGAAGCTGTGTCCCTCTTTGCTTTTCCAAAGAGCTGCTGGAGGGGCTGAAAGGCCAAAATTTAAGCATGGTAGAGTAAATAAATGAAATACATGTGGTTGAGTAAGCCACTGAAATGGAATAGGTTGTTTTTTTTATCCAAATTGAAGTAAAACACATTTCATTCTCAGATAGAAATATTTATAGTTCTGAAATCTATTTAGAAATTTACATAATATCATAGTATTTGTGAATTGATATATAATATTAATGGACATTATAATGGTTTCCTGAGAGTTTTTATCTTGATCTTGGCTATGGTTTTTCCTTTCTAACCTTGTTTCAAAGTTTTCCATTGGTGCAAATTCTAATTCCTAACCAAGAGCACAGAATGATGACATAATAAGCAGTTTGGATTATTTTCCTCCAGAATCGTATTTTCCCTTTGCAGCCTCTTTCACTGAGTGTTGAGAGCAGCAGGAAGAGTTGGGGATGCAGAAGGACCAGGATAGGGCAGGAGATCACCACTTGGCTTTTTGTGCCGAGTCTGGCTTCCCACCAGAGTCTCTGGACTGTAATAGAGACTTGAGCTTCAATTTTTTGATCTTGGCTTTAGCTCTCAGGTTAGATGAAAACTCCTTTCTCATGCCAAAACAGAGGGGTTTTGCACTGACCTGAGCACTTAAGCAGCAGTGCTATCTTGGATTTAAATTTTTCATACATTTTGAGCCACCAGTTGGACAATTAGTGCAATGACTGATGAGTCAATGCTTCTAAAAATAAACATGGAGCCTTAGTCCATAAGGGAGAACTGGGACCTTATCTGATATTTATGATCTGAGACATCTTCCCTTGGTGTTTCTTCTTGTGCAGAGAGGTATCATGCACCATTTACACTGATGTTGGCATAAGGACTCGGCTGCCAGCTCAGAAAAGCCTGTGCTCAGGAAATACAGCTCTGTGAATTGTGTCATCTTGGATTCTTGTCTACTTCATTATTCAGCAGTATCTAAACTAAGAATTAGGAAGACAGGACAATTCCTAAAACTGTATTTTTGGGTTACAGATTTGTTTAGTGGCAGTTCTGCTGCTTTGGAGAATATCCATCCAGGATGACTGTATTAATAAAGAAATAATTCAATAGTTAAAAACATAATTTTCTTGCCAGCTTAAATGTCTTTATTTGTGATTTTGCTGTCTTTTTATCAGTGTCATGCTGTGAAATCTGCTATTTTTGCCATGACTAACCCAATTTGTCATTGCTGTTTCTATGATTTGCATGGGACTTGCTTTATGATTAGCAAGCAAAATTTGCAAGTGTGTGTTTTATTTGCATGGATCTCATATTTAAAAAAAAAAATGCATGGCCTCTTAGTCTGTCCCCCAAGCTAGATTGTTAATGTTTCTAATATTAAGAGAAAGTTATTTCAGGTGATTTCTGAAAATAATTATTAGGTTAGACAATGAGGTGCTGTCAGTGGAGCTTACCTGAAGTGCTTGAATTCACCACCTTTGTTTTTCAGCTTGTATTTGCTCAGATATGGAGGGAAGCAGCACAAGAAGCTCTCTGCAGAACAGAATTCAGACACTTCAAGTGTATGTCACACAGCAAAGCAGATTTACTGTAACAGGCTTGGCTAAGGGTGGAATCCCCAGTTTGGAATGCAAAAGAAGAAAGTGAGGTTCTTACTGTTTGATATGTAGTGACTGTACAGTAATTTAGACTGATATATAGTGTGTGGGCATATGTATATATACACACACTCTCTGAAGCACTGTCTTGTGAGTCTTTTGTCCCAGCAAAAGATAAGCTTAGTTGAACAGTTAAATGATAAAACCCAGCAAGTATGTCTTCATTTTAAGTGTGTGGTCAGAATGAATTCATTTGCTCTTACTGGAAGAATACTTATCGCAATGGATTCATGTGCTATCCATGTGCTCGTCACGTGTTCTGTTTTATACACATCCTTCTAGTTCCATTTCAATGCCACTTTAATTTAGGATTAGTTAATGGACTCCACATAAAGGTTGCTCGTTTTTTATCTGGATTCTCCAACTGAATTTCTGGGTTTTAAAACTGCTATGCTGGCGAGCACTAAATATTAACAGCAGCACTCTGAAAAATTAACAGAATTATCTTCCTTTTTGTCTGTTGATTCCATTGTACTACTTTAAAAGTTGATAGGCAAAACAATAAGGGACAGAGATTAGTCATGGCAAATAAAATATGTTGTTGGAACAGAGTGTGCTGATACCTGCAAACCAGCCATGAGTGACTCCTGGGCAGAATGGGAAGATGTGCAGATCACCAGGGGTGGGTATGGTGGAACAAGAGTGAACAGAGTCACCAGATCAGTAGATCAGAGGTGTTTATATTGGGAACACACCTCTCCATGCTTTCTGGTACTGACAGAAGTCAACACTTGCTGAGGTTGAATTAGGAACCTTTCTGCCCAAATTGTATTGAGGTAATTTCTGGAGACCCATCTAATGCTAAAGTTAGTGGTAGGAATGTCTCTGCAGAAATCCATGGGACTTAGGCAGTTTAATTGAGTTTAATCTAGGTTTCACTCAGAGGCTGAGGATCTGAAATGGTTGAGGAGTTTTTCCTTTGACTTCACTAGGATTTAGCATAGGTTGGATGGGCTCATATTGTGGTGTGAGACAGCCCAAGACAAGCCAAGGTAGAAAAGTTCCATTATGATAGTCAGTCAGGAAAAGAAAATACTTCAATGAGTAAATTGGCTTCAGTGTTTTATTATCTATTATTTATTATCTCAGAAAAAGGCTTTATCCAGTAAGACTGTAGCTGAATTTTCATGGGGCGTTTGAAACAAAAGTGGCTTCATGTCAAATTTATGCTGGAAAGGTCAACATTACTTTACATCAAAGGTTTGGGTTGTTGAGAAACAATAACATAAGGTCATAATTTCAGCTTGTTTGAAGAGCTGCAATGAGCTGTTTGCCAGAGATTTGATCTCTGGTAAACAGGCCCCTCTAGGCTCACTTGGAAAACTTGCAAATGTACGGATGCTTTTTGCCCATTCGTTCAGGATGAAAAGAAAGCTGCCATTGTTTATATACAGAATTTGGTTCTTTCTTTCTTTCTTTCTTTCTTTCTTTCTTTCTTTCTTTCTTTCTTTCTTTCTTTCTTTCTTTTTTTTTTTCTTTTTTTCTTTCTTTTTTTTTTTTTTTTTCTTTCTTTCTTTCTTCTTTCTCTCTTTCTCTCTTTCTCTCTTTCTCTCTTTCTCTCTTTCTCTCTTTCTCTCTTTCTCTCTTTCTCTCTTTCTCTCTTCTCTCTTTCTCTCTTTCTCTCTTTCTCTCTTTCTCTCTTTCTCTCTTTCTCTCTTTCTCTCTTTCTCTCTTTCTTTCTTTCTTTCTTTCTTTCTTTCTTTCTTTCTTTCTCTCTCTCTCTCTCTCTCTCTCTCTCTCTCTCTCTCTCTCTTTCTTTCTTTCTTTCTTTCTTTCTTTCTTTTTTTCTTTTTTCTTTCTTTCTTTCTTTCTTTCTTTCTTTCTTTCTTCTTTCTTTCTTTCTTTCTTTCTTTCTTTCTTTCTTTCTTTCTTTCTTTCTTTCTTTCTTCTCAAATGAAATCACTCAGAGACAAACAAAAAGATGATGGAAGGTGGAGAGGAGAGAAAGGAAAGGGTCATGACATTTAGACCCAGCTTAATCTGTCTTTACAAGAGCACGGTGCAGCTGGAAGTTGCAATAAAAGTTGTTGATCCTACGAGGCTTTTTTAAAATGTATGTTATAAAATACAGTCTGGAGCCCCTTTACATCAGGTTGAGAATGGGTCAGTATTGAAAGCATCCCACCACAGGGGAGGAGGAAGTCCTTGCTTAGCTGAGGGAGGGTTCTCTGAAGTGCCAGGCTGGCACCACTTCCCAGAGCTGGGGAGAGACAGCTTGGTCTTTTCTGGAGGCTGCCCCAGACTGCCTGATGTGGGCTGGTGTACCCTAGCCAGTGGTCATTCTTTTTTGGGAGAGGGGGAGCACACCTGCTTTGCAGCATGTTTTCCCTCTGTGCCATTGCTCATGGGCTGGTGGAATGGGTGGCCTGAGTGCTCAGGCTGGAGTGGGTGAAGGCACTTCCCGTTCTTTACATTCTCAAGATCTCTCACCATCCCCTGAAGAGTAATATTTCCCTCTTCACCTTTCAATTGCTTGGAGACCACTGAAATGTTTAAAGAACCTTAGCACAAATACTGCAGCTTGTTGGGCTTTAGGAATCCATGTGGCCTCGCACATTTGGTTATTGGAGTGATGTAATTTCCATGCTTTGACACACATGGAAGCTATAACATCTCATTACAGATGGAGGAGTCTAGTGATTGATGTACAAAAAAAGGTTGTCTAATTCCATGCTGTTTAAGAGCCACCTTTAAAAAAAGAAGCAAGAACAATAGACCCATGATGCTGTCTTTAACTCTGAGTGAACTTTGTAAGCCTCATTTATTGGGGTAGAATATTGGACCTCTGGGGCTTGTTGAAGCCTTAGAGTCCCTTAGGATCAAGTGACAGACCTTATATTGGGAGTATCCAGTAATTACCCAAATCCTCTGAGTAGTTACTCACAGTTCCGATTTTTACTCTAACGTTGCTAGAGGTACTAATTTTTAAGTTTCTTCACAGACTTCTATTCATTACCCCCTCAGTGATGTGCTAATTAGAGCAGCCAAATGCTACAAATGAGTGTGTGTTTGAGATTTTTCAAGGACTGGAGTCTAATAATTTTCTCCACCACTATAAAGATGTCATGAGGTAATGTGTAAAGTTATGCTGTGGGAAACCAAACAGAGAGAGAAGAAGATGAAGCATTCAAGGGTGTCTGATTTACCTCCTTTGAACACAGCCATGCTCATGCACTCCTGGGTGGGAATGGCTGGTGAGCACAGAGTGCTCTGCAGCCTTGCACTTTGCTTTGCATCAGTGTTTTTTCCCTCCTGAGAAAGAGACATACTTTAATACTCATAAACATCTATAAACATCTATTTAATCATTTGAGCCTGGAAAGGGGCACCTCCAGAAAACATTCCACACAAATGTCTGTTTTTCAGAACAGGCAATAAACAAAGTCTGCTGTGAGTCCAAGGTCTACCTAACTAGACAAAAATCCATGAATAGGGAAATGCCCAAAGAAAATACATGGATTCCATCTCCCTTCCCCTAAAATACCTTGCACAATAAAGCACAAATAATCTTTTTTCTTTCACAAACAAGCATTCTGAAGCAGGGATGCCTCTCTCACAAGCCTGGCACAAGTGTTTGGAAGCAACTGAGTGCAGTATAGCAGCTCTGTGACACATGGCAATTCCATCAGTCTTTGGAAAGCACAGGATAAGGAAGTTCTGCTTTCTAAAGTTAGATTTAAATTCTAGCAATATCCTTCATCCCAACAGATTTTTAGTCACTTGAAATATTGAGTATTTTGTCCAGGGCTAGGCTGTGTTAGAGTGAGAAGTGAAATCTTTTATGAGAGACTGTGAGAAGTGAGATCTTTTGTGAAGGACCTCACCTGCATTGTCAGTGTAGCTTGAGACTACTTTTCAGGGTACACTGACCTGGTGGTGTACCTTCCAATAAGGGTTTAAAATTTTAGATGGGTTTATTCATAGGAAGTAGCAGCATTTTTCAACAGTGCAGATACCTGTTCTGCATGAAGTTTGTTGGGATCTGGCCCCCAAAAAGCTAAGCACTGACACTTTGTGGGTTTATCAGTGTTTGACTTAATAGCACAGAGCAGCTCTATGTGTGTATTAATTTTAGAATTGTTTATTAGAGAAGTGAGCCTATGCTTCAGCACAGCATGCAGATTTCCCATTTAATGCCATGGCTGGCTTGCCCTCAGTGCTTTTACCCCATCCTAGAGCATCACACACACACACACACACACAACAGATACAAAAGTGGAACTATTTACTCATCCACTCAAGGACTGAGCAAAACCCTTTTGTCATCCTGTTTATCTGGAATGTATTGGAAAAAAACTGCACTCTTCAGCAGTTCAGGATTGAAAACTTGCCTCTCCATTGTCCTTTTCTGTGTATTTCTTAATGCTTTATAAAAGGGCTCCAAATCTGTTCTATAACACTATTTGACTAGATCTATGATGATGTATGCCAGAACATGTCAAAATAATTGTGTGGTGACTATTCTGGGTTAAGAAGAATCGTATTTAATGTTACTAATTTTCACATTATTTCACCCATAAAAATCTTTCTAGCAGCAAAAGTTTTATTGCACTGTAATTCAGAGTCTCTAATTTATTCATGGGATAAATGTTTCATGTAATGAATTTTCTAGTAAATGTATTCTGAAATTCATGCAGAAGCAGGACCACTGTAAAACTGCACACATTTATGCTAAAAGAGATGGATTTCCCCCACTGGAAAGTTTGGAGGGCAAATCCTGTAACTTTCTACCCTTAATTCATCTTTTCTGCCTTAGTTTTGTCTTTTATTAAGGTTTTGTTGAACTCTTAGAAGCTTGATTGCAAAAATGCTACTGCCATGTAGTGTACAAATTAGATTTTGAGTTGGTTTATATGTGCAGTCCTTTGCACTAACAGAATACTTTTAAGCCTGACGTTTTTTCCTGATTATGAGGCTTAACCATATTATTATTGTTTATTCTGAATTGTGTTTGTTCCTGTTTCACATCTTGGCACTCACAGGTAGGGTGCAAGAGGTCTTAAAAGCTCAGAGTTGGTGTTAGTGTTAGCTCATAGTTTAGTGTTGCTAGAGTAAGGCCCTCTGTTAGACATATGCTGAGTGTTTAATGAGGAGGCAGGAAGAGCTCTGTAGAGACTGATTTTGTAGTATTTTGCTGATATTCTGGTTTTTTGATACTAAAAATGGCACCTGTGTGGAGTAACAGGTACGGAGCAGCAAAGGAGAGATCCTAAGGATGAAGCCACAATAAGGTGTTAGTCATCTTAGGTATTTCTCTCAGTCATATGAAGTCACTTGGCTAAACTGTCTCTTGCTGTGTAGACCAGTAGTGTTTCCTGCAATCTAAAAACTTCACACTATTATAGCAGAGAAGAATGCAACTGATGTTTCTCAAATGCCTCACCTGTTGGCACCTGACAAAATTCCTTACCTGAGACATTAAGCCTCTCAGATATTACTAAAAAGGCACCTGTAACCATGTTGTGCTGTATAGGTGAAAAAAGTTGTGGGTAAACCTGCTCCTTGAATAATTAAATTATGTCACAGGGGCACTTATTCTCAAACTTAGTAAGTTTCAGGAACAAATCCACTGCCAATAAAAGTGTCTGTTTACAGTTTGAAGCAAAAGAGATCCAAACTACTGCCATGTCATATAAAATACACACAGTGATCATCACTGACACAGTCATTAACTGTAGTTACCTCTCTAGACAGAAGTAATACCCATGTATTTTTAACTTCAGGTATGACAAAATACTGAAGTGGAACTATTTTTTAAATGTTCTCTATTTAATAGGATTAAAACTAATAAAGAATCCAGATCCAAAACTGGAGTCAATCAGTGTCAATCTTACTAGTTGAGTTTATCAAAAAGTCTACAGTCTACTGTTCCCAATTAGATACAGTGGTGCACCATAATCTAAGAACATTAGGAGTAATCAGAAAAAAGAAGTATGACCAGTCTCTGTGGTAAGTGGAAGGGACATCTATAATCTGAATGCCTATAGTCTCCTGCCTTTCTGCTGCTTAAATAATGAAGTAACCTTAGCCCATTTCAGGGCTCTGCTGTAATATTCATGTTAGGATATGGAAATCTTAGATGTGAATCTCTGAGTGACCAGATGCATAGGAGCAGGTATTAAACTGCTGCAGTCTAACTGATATATGCTGCCATCAGTTCTGACCCAGGTAATAGCACAGCTAAAACAATTTTGAGTGGGTCGAAACATCCCTGGAGTACTTGCTGCAGTGCTATAAAAATCTTGAAGCAATGTGTCTTAAGTCCTGTAAATCATGTTAGACTTAATGAAAACTCTGCAAGAGTATTCTGTATCCATAATGCATTCAGCTGCAGTCTGTTGACATTTTGTGTCTGATTTTAAGAATTATGTAAACTCTTGATGATGTGCTATAGCTGATAGGATTGGAAAATAGGGATTGCTTTTTAATGGTTCATTTTTGTGCAGATCCTAGTAGTTGCAAAGGAAATTCCTGAGATCCAATGTATTTCATCCCAATGTTTTGATTTCTTTTGCCCAGAGGAATTTTTCCTTATGAAAACTTTGAAACCAGAGATTTGTCTGTTGTGTACACAGTATCTGTTTCAGCTGGTGTGATACAATTGAGTCAGACCAACTTCACACTCATGCTGCTTCAGTACATAAAATTTATCTGCCTTATATTTACCAGTGAGCTATAAATGTTGTCTTTTGAAAGGGAAGTTGCTAGATAATAGCAAGAGAAAGATAACAGGTGAGACTGCAAACACATAGGCATACATTCTTGCTTCCATGTGCACATAAATCCTTTTCACATTAATGAGGACAACACTGATGTAGAGTAAGAAGCAGGTAGGACTCCATAATAAAAGTTATGCAATGTGAAGCACGTAAAACACCATATCAGACTTTCTTATTTCACAGATTTTCTTACCATTATTACTGTGCTTAAAATATAGAAAAGTCTCCATCTCTTATAAATTAGGGTTGTGTTACAGATTTTCTTAATTTGTCCTTCCACAGTTTTTATCAGAAAATATTTCTGCTGGAAGAGAAGTAAATTCTGCTATGTTATTGCAGAATAATTTTAAGTAGTTGATTTTACCAATTCCAGGCAACTGTTTTGGGTTTTTTTCCCCCCCAGAGATTCAGAGCTGTGTAATTGAGAGCTGTACTCCACTCTAATGCACACTTCTGTCTCATGTATTCGGGTACATGGGGCAATTTCAAATGCTTGGTTTGGGAGGCAGTGGAGCAATCTAAATGACTATGAAAAGAGCTTTGGTTTTACAGAAAACATTCAGTAATTTTGAAATTAAAGTTGGACGTCTCTAATTAAGCCACACAGACCAATAATAATTTTGGAAAATGTGGTTTGCCATGCCAATGATCCTGTGCTGCTTTTGCAACCAACCATTTATCAAACTGGATGTTGTCACTGACAGAGAGTTGCAAAAAAAAAGGGAAAAAAAAGAAAAGGAAAAAAACCAAGACAAAGGCTCTTTCTTTAAAAACCGTGAGACTGGCATCGTTATCATGACATTTTAAAATGTAATAAGTTCTTATATTCTCCTATTTGCTTTCTGGTTTCTAAATGCATAAGAATAACATTCTGAAGGTTTTCTTTGGGACTGTGTAAGCTAGAAAGCTCTTAAATAAATTGAAAATATTTTCTTCATGTGAATAAATGATGTAGTAGCTTAGGCTTTAGGTGAAACACCAAATGTCTCAGAACTCTGTGTAAATCTGGTGGGTTAGCACTGTTTCTTCTAAGCTGGTAAATTAATTCTTTTTAGATAAAGGTGAATACCTTTAAAAAAGAATGTCATTGCTGTCTTAAAAGTAAAGTTCCTTACTCCTGTAGTCGAACTGGTAGCAAACAGATTCTGCTTGTTTTCTTTTATGAAGGGTCTCAAAATGCATCTTTTGTTCTATAATTACCTTAATTTTAATGAAAGTAGTTGTTTTACTGTCTAACTCAAAAGCTGTTGTATACTGAGCTGTTCTGAAGGGAGTGGACATGCATGTGCATGAGCAAGGTGTGGAAAGAATCTGCTAGTTAATGGAAACAAAGATTTTGAGAATAAAGCCTTGGAAACAAAGATTTTGAGTATAAAGCTTTCTATTGCTAGAAATATTAAGGTACATAAGAACAGAGCCCATACTTAGTTGTCAGTGACTCACTGAGCTGTCTTTTTAGAACCATTATGCCAGTATGCCATGTAACTCTGACTTCTTGTCAGTAGCAGTTCTGCTCTTGAGCTCTGCTCATGCACTCTAAAGATGTGGCCCTGGCTTTGGCTCATTGCACGTGGAAAGGTCACAAGAGGGGAGGGGAGCAGAAGGGGCAGAGCCCTTGGTGTTGTAATGCAAGAGGAGGCACACCACAGATACCTACTGACCTTGTGAAGACTGTGAGAAAGGCTGACAGCTCCCACTACTCCATGTTGTCTGGAATTTCTCATCTCTGTAGGCTTTATTGTCCTAGTACCTTTATTATTGCTAGTTCAGTTGGTAAAAAGGCTCAAGGTTGCCAGTAGTGTGCCAGCTATATTAGAGACAGCACAGGTCACTTTGGTTCCCCTGGGTCAGTGGCGAGCTGAGCTCCTCTGGCTTCTTGTTCTTGCACTGCTGTGGCCAGAGAGCCTGGCTTGGGCTCTGCTGCTTCTCCATGGGAAGGACTGTGACTGTCCTTCAGCTGGTGGTTCTCCTTAGGTGACACCCTGCACTGCTTTGGCTAGGGAAATGAGTTCTGCATGGAATTGTCATCAGGGAGGATTTAGGGCACTGGGTCTTCTCCTTGAGTCCGTGCCCAGCTGCCACTGTAGTAATGACACAGCCATTATTTGAAAACAAAAGTACAGTTTGTTTTAATAGTAAGGGAAAGTGCTTAGAGAAGGATGTAGAATAATCCACATGCATTTCCATCTAACCATGGGGCTTATTATCCCCTTGCAGCAATCCAGTCTGACCTAATTCCTTTAGTCACCTTCTGTATATGTAAAAGTCAATACAGAAATCTGATTCCCCTGAGCAGTTACCACTCTGAAGGGAAATCCTCCTAATCAGCAGTGGTTTCATGTTCCTGGCTGGTCTGGGAGAAATCTGTCATGTGTGCTTACTAGAGATAGAATTGTGAGATCTCAGCACATCAGTGGCTGTGTGGCCATGGCTGACCTCAAGCACTTTCCTTTCTTCTGTGTGTTGACATCACCTTACACAAATTGGCATGTTCATACTGTAAAATTGCAAGTGAACAATCTGGTCAACTTATAAAATCTTTTGTGCTTCCCTCAGGTTTAGGTACTCAGTAGCTGTTCTTGACTGCTCAGGCCTTTGAAAATCTGCCCAGACATCACCAGTAAAATGTGCTGATGCTGAATGTGTCTGAAAATCTGACCTCATGAGAAGGCCCTGCAGTAGAAGGATTCTGTGATAGGATATTTAGGTAGTGATGTCCAGACCCGGGTCCCACTGTGAACACAGCTGTAACTGAATTCTGTAGTGCTGTTCTGCAGAGTACCTGGCTAAACACTGAGTTTTATAGTTTCTGGTTCCAGCTAATTAAAGGATCCATCCTAAATACAGTTAGACATAAGAGATCTCAACAGCTATGGTAGAATTCATAGTTGAAAGCAATGAGACTTTCTGCATAAATGCCACCATTTTAGGTCTTTTGTCAGGTCTATTGATAGCTAATGTTGCTCTCCAGGTATTTCTTGCCAAAGGCAGCTGGACCCATTAATTAATAGCAGGATTTTAGTGATGTGAACCCTTCTCAGCAGTTCCCTTATCCACAGAACATCATTTCTGCCTTTTCTGCCCTGAGTCCCTGCCTGGCTTGCAGTCGGGTGACCTGGTGGGAGCTGATCCAAACGGGTGGAGGCAACCAAAATCTGCCTCCCCATAGATGCAGAAAAATGGTTTGAGCATGTTGGGGCTAGGGGTAGTAATGCTCTCAAGGCAGAGTAATGCTGTGCTCTCTTCCCTTGCTTGGGAAATCCTGTGGAACATAATCACCATCCAAAAGAGTAAATCCTCCCTAAAGCCTAGTCCAAAGGAAGTCAGTCACACTCAGACACTGTAAACACCACCCTCCTTATCCCAGCCGTCTCTGTGGACCCCCTCCACATCCCCATCCTCTTTGCTCATGATATCTGTTTTTATCTTTCCTGTTACATCACTCCCGCCACACTGTATTAATCATCTGGCCACTATCACATTACACTTAATAAATGAACAAGATCTAATACAAAAATCCCTCCAAACCAGATGACTTAATACTCTTTTATGCTTAACTCTTTTTCTTTTTATTCCACAGATGTGTTGCAAGCACTCATGAGTGTTCTGTAGCAGATAAAATGTTTTAAGCAAAGATAGTTGAAAATAGATGTAATTTATATAAGCTATTTAAGTTCATTTCTGTTTGATGAAGTATAGTACACCCTGTCTTCAGTGGAAAAAGAGAGAAAATTGCTACTTTTGTGTGCAGAAAAGGACAAACCCCACTAAGTTATGAGCCTAGTTTAACACGTGTCTCTAAGGTTAGGAGATGTTCTCAGGGCAGTCTGTGTCAGAGCTGGCCACTAATCATAGCCACAGTATTCCCTTTTATCTCAAATGCCCTGTTTTCAGGGACAAAATGAATCACCTTCAGGAGCGCAAGTTCAGCTCTGTGGGAGCCATGGGCCCCTCACTGAGCCTCTGTTTTGTTCTGCTTTCATGCTCCCTGACACAGCACTGCCTTCTCCTGTGTGTTTTGTACCTCACGTGAAGTTGAAATTGCTTTTGGTAGTTCTTGGCCCTGCAGAGCTCCCGTGCCATGATGGAATTTCATCACTAAAGCCAAACCTTGGGCCTTGATAGATGGCTCTGCTGCTCCATTCACTCTGCAGGATCTTGCAGCTGTACTCTGCAGCCACTTCTGACCTGTTTTCTTTCATCACAGAATGAAAGAGTATGCTGAGTTGGAAGGGACCCATCAGGATCATCAGAGTCCAACTCCTGGCCCTACACAGGATGCCCCAGCAATGCTACCATGTGCCTGACAGTGTTTTTCAAACACATTTTGAGCTCTGTCAGGCTTGGAGCTGTGACCCCTTTCCTGGGGAGCCTGTTCCACTAACCAGCCACCCTCTGGGTGAAGAACTATTTCCCAGTAGCCAACCTAAACCTCTCCTGACTCATCTTCATGCCATTCCCTCGAGTCCTGTCTCTGGTTGTGAGAGTGAAGAGATCTGTACCTGCCCTTCTGCTTACTCTCATGAGGATGTTGAAAACCTTGGTGAGGTCTCTCCTCAGTCTCCTCCTCTCCATGTTGAGCAGACCAGGAGCCCTCAGCTGCTCCTCACATGACTTCTCCTCCAGACCCTGCACCATCCTTGTGTCTTCCTGGACACTATCAAACAGCTTGAAGTCAGTAGCTCGTGCACCTTCACAGTGCTTTTTCTCTGTGATCTCTGCTTTTTAGCTTTTCTTTCCACTGCTGCCCCAGGTGAGCAGGACACCTTCAAGGCACATCTGTGCAGCCCATTGCAGTGTCAGCCAGCTGTGCCCAGTACAGACCAGGGCTGGGGGAGGTGCTGGGTGCTGTACAGGGGTACGAGCCCCCTGCTTGGCCTGGACTGATGTGCCCCTTGCTCCAAGTGATTCACCTTCAAGTGAGGTGGCATTAGCAGGTGTCTCTCCACCCTCTTTTACTGTGCTCTGTGGATACACTACATCACAGCTCAGGTGCTTCTCGGTGTTAATTCCAATTTGTCAATCCTTACAGTTTCATCCCATAATGGATGTAAAATGAAATATGGCATGATGGAGGTTTTGGTCTGAAATAGATACACAGAGGAGGCCCCAGAACAGTAAAACTACCAACAAGCTGTATATGGACGTTTTGTGGGTATGTGTGTGACATATCACCTGTGCTATGGGAAATAAGTTATTAATGAGGAAATGCCTAGGAGAGAGCAGTAATAAGGATTTCTGAGCAGGATTTTGATAGAGCTATAATAGGAGATTTAAAAGCTCCAAATAATCCCCTTTATTTACTCACAAAAGCATTATTGCTTTAATTTTTAAGCAAGAGGTTTGTCATTTACGTGAAACTCAAAATTTCACTGTCTTAGGTTTGCCTGCGAGGTCTTGTCTGTCATTTGCTATAATAGACGTGAATTTTCAACTTTCAAATTGCAATTTGTTCACCCAAAAACATTCTACAGAATATGTTAGGTTTCTAAATTGAAATAGTAATGACCCTTGTATGACTGTGAAAGATTAAGCTCTGGGCTTTGAACACATCAGAGGCTTAAAATCACTGGTAAGTAGCTATAGCATTAGGTGATTAAGGGAGAGAGGTTGAACTTTGCATCTGGTGTAGCTGCCGTAAAGCTTTCCTGGAAAATGCAAACCAAATTACCCAAGTACTGGAAAATTGCATTTGAAAATAATAACGGTTTCATTTAGTTTTATCATCAAGACTGGCAGCTGGAGGAGACTCAGTGTGTTGCTGAACCCCCAAATCAACAAGTTTTTTTCTCATGACACACACAGGGGTGGGAGAAACTGCTCATTTAAGACCAGTAAATAGCCACTGCTGTGAATTTCTAATCCTTTCATTAAGTCACACTCCCTGATTGCTGGCTAAGTTCACTTTCTTTTAATTCACTATCTCCTAAATTGTAATAATTGAAAACACATTAGGACCAAGTAAGGGAGTGAAAAAAGCTAAGCAGACAATCACCTTGTAAACATCTTGTGATGGTGATGGCTGTTTAACAGGAACGCTCAGTACCAACAGAGGCACAGGCGAGCTTATCCAAGCAAATCAATGCAAGTTAATCTTTCAGTGTCAGCTGGCTGAGTTTTGGACTAGTGATGAATGCCTTGACTGGAAAGATGAAATGCTGGAATGCCAGGCACTGCTCTGACAGCTACAGATGGTGCCAATTACTGCCAGTAGAGCCTGTCCTGCTGTGAGCCCAAGATGTCTGATTTGTGGTCACAGAAAAATGAAAAAGAGGTTTCCCAGCTGGGCCTGTCACCTTTCCTATATTGCTCTGTAGCAAAAACAGTATTTGTGTTCTAAAATCACATTTATTTGTATATTTATGGTAATGATCCCACTATGCTAATTACCAGGCATATGCCTTGGAAAGATGCAGGCACTATCAGAAAAAAGAATTTTCCTTTCTCTGGTTTAAAATAAATTCCAGAAATTATGGAAAAGTTAGAATAAAATGCAGTGTTGAGATAAAGGGGAAGGAGGTGAAAGGAGGAGGAATAAGCAATTCAATAGAGCAGGCAGACATTCTGTGCTTAATTTTTCTTCATGCAATTGAAAGGGATTTACAGGCAGTAAATCAGAACAGGATCTAGCCCATGGTCTTCAGTCTTGCCATACTGAGCTTGAATGTTAATATAAGCCTTTATTTTTCTTTTGTACGTTTGAGCCTTTTTGTGTTTGTTTTTCATGTGCCGTCTTATTCCATCCCTACCCAAACTATACAAATTGTCATTTATTGCACTTTCACATTATTTCCTGCCTCTGTGATATTTAAAAGGATTAGTCAAGACATCTGTGATCTGTAATTGGCTTTTTCCATGAAAGGGGATCAGCCGTAAGAACTTAAGCAACCCAGACTTATTTTACTTGTGATACTTGAAAGCCTTCTGGACAGAGCACCTCTGCTGCAATGATTTAACACCAGGTTTGCTCAGTGTGCAAATGCAGCTTCAGTCAGTTTTTTGCCATTGAATCCACTGTGATTTTATCCACCTGAAAATAGCCCATGTGTTTTAATTAAAATATATATTGAAATAACTGGTTCCAGGTTTGGCTTTCTTTATCATTGTGCTGTGAAAGGGGACCCTATAGAATACTCTTCACTCTGAAATATATTTTTATTCTGCTTTTATTTATATATTAAATTAACAATAACATGGTAATTATCCTTATTGGAGCATGAAATACAAATCTGCCTCTTTTTCCCCTGTCCTTGGAACTCATCTAGCACAGTTTGCCTAGTTGTTTAGAGCTGTTAGTTGGGGGTGTTGGGGAGCAGACGGCCTATTTGCATTTTATCAGACTCAACCTTTGTAATGAAGCTATTTTTCCTTCAACTTCAAACACAAATGTTTAAGCAAATTTTAGAATTCATTTAACAATAGTAGTAAATCAGTATACAAAATGTACTATGAAAATAACTTTTACAGCAGCTGTGGGATGGAGTGGACCAAAGTACCTTTAGGTTCTGGCTTGAATAAGGGTGTATTTGGTGCTCACAGATAAGCACTCAATTGCCAGTTGTAATTCTACCATATAACTTGGAAGAACTGGCCATGTGAGTTCCCAATAGCTGTGAATGATAAATTATAAGCTTTCAAGTGATCAGTTATTTAAGTATTTGTGAATTAAACAGTGAGGATAAAATGAGAGCTGGGAAGACACCCCAACTTCCCTTAATTTTTGTCTTTTTACATTTTGTCAAGCAATGAGAAAGGTGAAAACACCTGGAAAGTCTAGAAAGACTTTCAGTACGTCCAAAAATTGCTGTAGCTTTCACATGCCTTTTTATCTGAGAGTACCATCTTTTTTTTTGTTACTGGGTTTGCTTTCCCCTACCCATGATTAGTTAACTGTTAAAACCAAATACATAGGTTTTTCTGCCAAAGGTCTCACCTTCTTATAGAATCTCTTGTTTTTAGCACATACCAGTGAAGTCAGCTGCTTTTCATGGGTGCCTTATTCTGTGTAGGTTGCCTTAATTTAAAGACATTATCATTAGTATAAATACAAAGGGAGTTTGCTGGAAGAACTACATAAAGAAACATTATCTGAGTTGGTAATATTCATAGACTCATTCTCAGGTATACAGCTGCCAGGATTATAGATTTGATAACATAAAATAAAAAGTGTGCCACGTTCCCTTGTTTGCAGCAAAGTGAAGGTGGTGAAGCAGAGATGCACTGCCTTTGGGGCTCTCTCCTGCAGCCCCTCAGTGCCAAAGCTGTGCCCTGGCCCTGGCAGTGGCTGTCGGTGCATGGCACAGGTGAGCTCAGGGCAGTGCTCACCTGGCTGCTGCCAACCTCCCCTTGGTACCATGATTGCTCTGCACTACCCCAAATTATGTAACAGTTAAGCCCAGATATGTAGGGTTTGCTGCCAAGGGCCTCAGCTCCTTGTAGAGAGTATTTTAGTTGTTTGCTGAACTGCTTTTTCATTTCCTGACTGCTGGGAGAAGGCTATAGTGAGTGAAAGCCATGGTGGTGTTTTTCCCCCCTGAGTACAGCATTTCTGGGGGACAGATACACTGTTTTGTATAACATTCAACCTGGGGAGATACTTAACCACTTTGCCTCAGTTCAGCATGTCTAATACTTGGCACAGATCAGTGTATTCGTGTTTCATTCAGCTTGGATAACAGCCAACATAGAGACTCTATTTTCATTTTTGAATTTCACTTGGCAAATCCTTAAAAGTCACTGGAGAACTTTGCCTGGGTAATAAAAAGCAACTTTTTTTTTATTGAAAACGAATTATTTTTTCAGCTCCATGTGCCAGCTGTTTAAAAACGTTGTGGTCACGTTAGCGCATACTTTAATTACCGAGTTCAAGAAAAATGCAGATCCTATTGTGAAATGTTCCTCACAGCAGCTAATAAGCCACTTATTTTCAGCCCCATCCAAGCTGTTAAAATACACAGATAGGTTTTGCAAACTATAATTAAGTATCATTTAACACTAAATGCAGAAATACCAGGATAAAGCATCTGTTTTGGGTGGGAACTGGTGAGTTTAAGGCCAGAAGACAAAACTTGTGCATATATAGAAGATGTGGTTAATGCTGAGTAAAGTTTTCAGAAATGCTCAGGACTTTCCAAGTGGGAAAGTGGGAACACCTGGCTCAAGGTGTCTTTGAAATTTCTCTTATCCCTGTGCATCCTTAGGTACCTAAATGCTTTTGAAAACCAGGCGTAGAAAGACTCTTGGGATGCTGTAATGGGCTCTGCTGGCTCGGGACGCAGCACTTGGCTTGGGTGGAGCCAGGAGTGCAGTGACACAGACCCCAGTGCCAGAAGCTGTCTCCTTGGCAGCTGTGTCCCTGACTGTTTCAGTCCCTGTAAGAATCGAGTGGGAACAAGAGGATCAGCAGGCAGGACAAGCACTACATGAATCCAGTCAGGAGGTCTGTTCTCCTTTGAAGTGAGCACCGCAGGGATGGTGGGAGCTGTGTCCCTCCGTGCAGCTGCAAATCCCTCCATTCACCCTTCCTGTGTGACCTGGCCTCCTCTGTGAAGGAAAATGTTTCTTCCAGCATTCTGTGTCATATGAAACTTCATTTTTCATAGTGCCAGCGTTTGCAGAGCATTTGGCCTGCCAGATGCTGCTTCAAATTAAGGATGGTTTTGAGCCAAAATCTTGGGTTCAAACACCTTCAGACTTTGGGAAAGTTTGTATCCCAATATTATGGCTTTGCTCTAGCCCTGCTTCATTTCAGTCTTACCTAGTTACAGTTTTTATATTCTCCTGCAATCAGAAGCTGCAAAGAAATGTAACAGGAACAGAGTGGGTGGATGTTTCATGGGAGAATAGTAAAACTTTGCCTGGCTGGAGGCATGCTCAGTTTTCTTAGCCAATTTATTGGACATATAAAAAGGATTGTTCAATGGGCAAGAGCAGTCCTACATCCCTACCTTTCTTACACTATATTTCTGGTCATAGCTTTCATATAAAATAAAGTTCCTTTTGCAATTATATTTGATTCATTCCTGTAAAAACTAATCTATTGCATATATATAGGCAGAATTTTTATAAAAGTATATAAACACTAAGGGAAAATGGCAGAACAGATGGCAAGTAATAAAGCCATTTAAAGGTATCTGCTGGACATGCAATACCAGACATCTATGTTTCTCTTCCTCAGGTTTTTAAGTTATTCGATGAGATTTTTAGATTCTGTTGGAAATCATTTTCCCCTCTCACTGTTTTGAAATAGATTGAAGATGTATTTCCACTGTATTCCCAAATTTTAAGTGTAAGCATGCAGCAATAGAGTATGTTATCACAGCAAACTGTAGATACAGTATTTGCTTATATTAATTTCTATCTAGTTTGTGTTGTTAAAGACAAATGTAGCTGCTATTAATAACCCGTTCTTGGAATAAACAAAATAAAATGGAAATGTCAAATCTGTCTAAACACGTGAATTTCAAAACCATTTCTTTAACCACAAAATATGTCAGAATAATGCATCTAAGGATGTCTTAAAAAAACCAAACTAAAATGGCTGTTTTTGATACTGTGGAACTTGACATTTTCTCCCACAAAGTGGTAAAAAACAAGGAGATGAATCAGTTTAAGGTAAAGAGGGGAGAAACAAAAAATACATTTTAATGAGACATTTACAAATTGTTCAGAACAGAGAGAGGCACATTATGCTAGCACTTTGTCACTGTAAATATTACAGATGTTGTTCGTCTGAGTTTGTCCTGGAGCATTATTGGAGCAAAATATACAAACATACAACCCAATCTTTTTGTGTTGATATTAATGCTTTTGACTCAATCAGGCTTGAGCAGGGAATCCAGACCTGCCCTACAATCAAACAGTCATTAGAGGCCAAGACTAATTGCTGCAATGATTAATTCTGTGAGACACCAGTGCTGCAGTGGTGGGTGGCTGGTGGTGTGTTTTGTCTGCAGCACGGACAAGCAGCACCCAAATCCAGCAGAGCTGCAGCCCACGGTAGGTGCTCACTGGATTCCCTGTGTGCCTTACCTGTCCCAGGATACTGTGAGCAGGAGGGAAGCTGGCAGGTACCCTGGGTGTCCCCAGGCAGCTGGGCACCCACCAGCCACACTCACACCTGTGCAGCGCTGGCACCTCACACACCCTAACACCAGCTTCTCTTGCCCAAAGGGAAGTGTTATTCTATTGCTTGTCAAATGTCAAATGTCACCTTGGGCAGATGGACCCCCACCTCCATGACTCAATTCATGTATTTCACCATCCTTCCATGCTTTATTACCAGATATTTTAGTTAAACAGCAGGGGCCTAACAGATTTTGTTGTTCCTATCTCCATCAGGCCCCTTTGCATATTTCTTTCATGGTTCAACTGGATTTGGGGGGTGTTGGAAAATGTACAGGCATAAGCAGGGAACCAGAAGTGAGGATGGAGGAAGTGGTGGTTGCTTGCCTGTCTGCATTTGGCATGACTGAGTACTCTAATGTGGCACAGGGAACTGTCCTTGCTTTGGGGTGAGCTTCCTCCTGCGGTTTCTCAGGGGGTGCCTGTCCATGAAGTCCTGCAGCAAATGTCCTGCCAAAAAGTTCTTATTTTCTTAGAACACGGAATCGTTCTTTATAAATTAAGATGTTTAATTTTTTTTGGCTACTAGGCGTTTTTGGAAAGCTGGCAACTTCTTAATGTATCAGGGCGTATGTAGGCACTACCACCAGTGAATGTAATTAATGTTTGAAAATTGTCTCGCAAGCATAAAGAAATGTTTTAATTTGACAATATGGCCAAAAAAATACCAATTTGTTTTGGGATAGACCTTCACCTACTTGCAATGGAGACAAGTGTAAAGATGAAAGAAAGCCTTTACAGAGTTTACAGCATGAATAAATATCCAATTGGAAACTGTATTAGCAAAAAAAAAGCCACATCCATTTTAATTTGTATTTGTAGTATTAGCAATTTCCAGTAGTAAAATTTGCTAAAACATGGTGCTGTTACTATTAGGGAAGAAAATAAAATTAAGAACAGCCTTTGAGAAACACTTGCTTCTTTTATCTAAGGCATTTTGTTGTGCGCATGAAAAATAAATGTATATTCCATTTGTAGTACAATGAACCAAAACTGTGTAAGTGCAAACAGAGACAAATACAGATTTTGTGAGTAAGATATGATGGACTGTTTTCAGGAGTCAAGGTAATTGTAAAAGATCTATCTGAGCTAATGTGACTGCTTTATATTTTTGTCATGCCTTTGTAACACTGAAGATCATTAGGAACTGTCTCCAGGGAAAGGGACCTGTGTCTAAAATGAGTTTGGGCCCATTATCTTCAGTAAGAGATTGTCTATACCCCAGGCATCCTGAATCCTCTATTTACTGGGGGAGGAAACACATTATGGAATGGGTATTAATACAGTGGGACCCCACATATCTAGAGCTCATTAATTTGAATGGCTCAGAGAGTTGAACGTCGGTCTGTTGGTACCTCTGCCTTGCCTGCTGCTCCTGCTGCTCTGTGGGGCTTTTGTGTTTCCTGCCCACACTTCAGTTATTGTTTTTTTCAATTTTGTCTTCTCCTGAAGCAGTCATTGGTCATGAAAAATCTTTAGTGCTCAAGTTTAAAGGCTGTGTCCTGGCACACGCAGGATGGCTTTGCCCAGGTCTGCTGTTAATGAGGCTCCTCTGCTGTCGGGAGCAGGGGCTGAGCCCAGGAGCTGCATCCCCTCCTGATACCATCAGCCAGCAAGCTGCTTTGGGTGGGGATTCTGAGGCTACCAACAGCTTCATCTGTTATGTGTTCACAGGGCCAAGCTTCTTCCTTTGCAGTAAGCTATCCTTAAACACATTATTTTTGAGCTATTCCTCTAAAAATAGTTGTAATGTTAATGTAATCCACAGATATGCTCTAATGTATTCTGAAGTAAAATATTACTATGAAATGCTAGCAGAAATGTAAAATCCACATTTTTGAGGTAGTATTTTAAAATTTCATATATCATCTGAGGCCTTTTACCTCTCTTTAAAAAGAACTTAGATGTGCAAACAAAACAAGAGCTAGAGGTGACTGGTAGAGATATGACTTTTCAACTGTCTGTTAGGAATTTTGTGGTTTACAAACAGCTGAGAATGTCTTCTGCTTTTCTTTTGAGGCTGTAAGCACTATGAATTAGCAAGTAAAAAACTTAGTGGTCCCCTATTAAGTAATCCAGATCTGTAAGAATTGGCACAGTGTTATAGAATCAACATTTAAAAAACATAAACTTTGAAAGACTTCTCTTTAACAATCTGACTGTATTGCTTTATGTGCCTCTAAACAGTTTTAATAGCTGTGGAAATAGACCTTTCAATATCACGATGTTTTTAAATACTACAGGTTACATCATCTGGCACATTGCATGAAGGTGTAGATAACATTAAACACACAAGCTTTATAATGAATGTACAAATATGTACAAATGACACAACTTGAGATCACACAGAAATTATACGTATAAGCATTAACTAGATGTTATCTCTAGTCCAAAAATTACCCTGAATCTGGTCAAATAGTTATTCACCAGTGGTACAATAAATAACTGCTGGGTTTATCTGTTACAAAGATCTCTTCTGAGGTTGTCTGTGCAGATGTCTGTGCTTTTTCTTGTAATTTGATGTCTGTATCTCCATAGACAGGTCCTGGGAAGTGCCCTTCTGACAGTTACTGAGGAGCTGCAGTATTAATAGTGCTTCAATAAATTGAAGTGCTGGTGATATTGCTAAATTCACTCGTCCCCTAAACAAAAAGAAATTACAAAGCTAAGAAGTATGCCTCTAGATCAGTTTAATACTGGATTATTTCTTTCACATAATCTTATTTCTTTCTTCAATTCCTCATCTAGATGATGCTGATAGTAGCAAAATTTGAGTAAATAGATCTAGGTGTCCACATGCTAAGCAGGCAAATCCTCGTGTGATTTTTATAATTTTAGTTAAACTGCTAGAATAGATTCATATGTTTGACCAGGTCAGGGGGTGAAGTCCAACAAGTATCTAGGTTCTGGTTTGTCAGCACCCAAGGTTCTATGTCAAGTACCACCCTTTTGGATTATGGAGTTAGTCTACTCTAAAAAAAGTGTTTGAAAGACATAGCATCCCAAAAGGACATTTTGATGTCTGTAGCAGCCTTTCTATCAGAAATGGAAAGTCTGATCTTTACAATTCAGTGCTCTGAGCTGATTTCTTTTTCTGCTCAAAGAAATTGAGGCTCAGTAACTTCCATTTGTCTTCTTTAGCTTTCAGTTAAAATCTAAATAAAACCCAGAACTGATCTCTTTGGACATATTCCATGCTTCTGACCTCATGTCCATCTGTTCACATACCCTCTCTCAGCATGGTCAGCTCCCTATGATAGTTTTCTCTCTTGTGTATGAACTGGTGCAGTGAAGAGAGGTCATTTTCCCTCTTAATTTACCCTAAAAGTGGGGAACATGGTCTATCCATCCCCTTCAACTATAGAACAGGATCTTTTCTTCAAACACCATCTTAGGTTTTCTGTTTGCTGCTGTTTCTGCTTTCCCTCCTTCCTTTCTCTGGTGTGTCTGTGAGATTGAGTCTTCTAAATACAATATAAAACAAAATGTGTTGTAAAGAGTGCTGCTGCTTGAATAAGGTACTTCCCAAGAAGTAATAATATTTGTTGAGAAGATGATATTTCATTCTAAATAATGGAAACTGTTTGGTGTCCTTCAAAATCATCATGAGGGCAGTAGATGGGAATAAAGAAAAATTGAGCAGAGACATAACAGCTGGATAATTTCTTCCCCTCTCCCTCCATCCCCTGAATAGTAGCTATTGCAGATGTTTCAAAATGGCTGAGGTGCTGTTCAGGAGAAAATCTCCACAGATTTCTGCACCATGTGAAGCCATGCAACTGGCTCCTGCACCCTGCTGAGCTATTCAGTAGAAAGCTCAGCTGGGTCATGGAGTTCCTGCCAAGGGGCCAGAGGGCAATTCCTGTAGACAGCATCAAAATCAGGGCAGGAAACTCTACTCCCTGCACTCCTCTGAGCCTAATGCAAAATGTCCCACAATGGGCAGTTTTGTTTTTTTAGACAGAAATGCTTTTCCATGCCAGGAGATCATCAGTTAGGTAATTTAGCAGGTATGGTTACACTGTGTTTACCAAGCTTATTAAAAGGTGGGAAAAAAAAAAAAAAAAAAAAAAAAAAAAAAAAAAAAAAAAAAAAGGAAAAAAATGTTTTTTCTCTGCCATCAAAGAAAAGGCAATTCACATAATTTTTACTTTAAGAAACTTTCAAAATACTTGAAACTGCAGAGCTGATTGGCAGCTTTCCACCAGCCAGATACTTGCATGCTTTCCTGCTCAGGTATTTGTGAAATCTGAAGCTGTTGTGCTAAGACATAATCCAAGGCTGTGTGGTTGTGTCTGGCTCTATCTGATGGAGAGGCATCAGAAAGTTCTGTAAAACAAACAGCCTGGTAGCTGGAGTGATTTATGTCAGGAGTCCCATTAAATAGGTTGGATCTGGTTACCCTCTGTGTCCATACACCAGCTGAATTTGCAAAGATTTACTTGGTTGCTTGCAATAAGCAATATATATACAAACCAACTTCACACCTAGTGTCTTCCATTCAGGAGTCTGACATGGGAATGTAAAAGTCATAACACAAAGTTTTGAAACCAGCTTTGTATGGGGACCATTTGATTCTCCTGCAACTCAGTAGTCTGAAGAATTTCCAGGCTATAATGAAGTGCATAAATTTCATCAGTGTCTTTTATGTTACAGGGCAATACTGAAATAACATGTATTTTCATGTCCCTAACTACAGGATCACAAAATATTTCTTCAATTAAAAAATGGTAGAGCAGCTATACTGTAAGAAATATCAATCTTTAGGAGATAGTGTCAAAAGAAATGGCTGCTTTATTAGCAAAAGTTTGATGATACTACAGCCGCTCAAGTAGAATATTCATGTACTTTAGATCTATTCTTAATTAATTCTTGAATACTTGACAGGCTTTTTCATTTAAAATTCTGTTTTCCCTCTTTGAATATCTGTCTTTGTTTGTGCATTGGTACTTAATTTTCTTACAGCTGAGCCTAACCTTTCTTTTTGAGACTTTTTCTTTTTTTTTGAATGAATACTTTATATCATCAGCCTCTCACACAGAAGTTCCAATGTGGTTTGAAAGTAAAATAAGAAACTGATGTTGCTTTACAGCAGAGAACAGCATTTCTGACACAGTGAGTTACATTGCATCAGCCAAACTAGAGTCCAGGTTATTTTCATATTAGAAAAAAACCTTTAAGCCTGGACAAGTGAGATTATTCTACAAAGTTATTTTTACATTAGTCTGAGAATACTGTTTCCAAGTGATGGCAGAAGAACCAGTTTAGGTAAGATCCAAAATGGACCTAACCCAACCTTTTTTTGATGGCTGAAGAAGTTAAAGTTCTTTTGGGATAATTTTCCTAAGGGATAGATGAGGAATTGTCAGACCCTCTGGAAAGCCTCACAGACTGGAGCAGTTGTTGTGATGACTTTGGTAGTGCATGTTTGCTGTTAGCCAGGAGTACTGCATGAGTGTGTGGGGCTGGGCTCTTCTGCTGTGCAGGCTCTGTGGGCCACAAACCCAGCCCTTGACACTTCCACACCTTGTGAAAAAACTTGTTCTGGTTGGAAAAAAAAATATTTTGACCAAAGAAAGGACCTCCATTCAAAAATAATGGAAAGCCTGAGCTGGATGTTCTTCCTAAACAGTTTGTTTTCTGTCCTGTATCTCTGTCCAGGTGTGCATACATGGATTCCAGGTATTCCTTAGCCAAGGTGTCCTTCACTGTAGTTTGAGGGTTCCCAACACAAAGTTGGAGCAGCTGAGGGTGGAGCATTTGCACTGCTGAGCCCTAACCCCCAATTTAGGGATTAAGTTAGGAAGAGTCTCCTTTGTTCTCATAGATCAGTATCAGCAGAGATGGGCTGCAGTGTGAACTGGAGCAGCTAATTCAGCTCCTTATCTGAATTCTTCCCTGGAGGAGCCTCTCTCTTCCTGTGACTCTCTAGGAAAGGTGAGGAGGCTCAGTCACATCCCAGCTTCGTGCCTAAACCAGCAAACCTGCAGTGACATATGGTTAAGTCTTCATGATCATTTAGAATGGAAGTGGTTTGCTTGGAACCCTAAAAGGTGACTATTTGATTTCCTGGTTTGTTATTCCAAAGACAGGGAAATTTCCCTAATACTCTTACTGAGTCTCCCAGCTTGTTGTTTATGGCTTTTGCTGTCATTTTTATTAACGGCAAATTGTTCAATATGATGCTAAACTGAGCTATAGCAGATCAGCTAGAAATCTTTGTAGGCACTCAAAGCATGGGCATTACATATTCAAAACAGGACCTAATGTTTCAGATATTCATATTCTACTGTAATTATATGGTTCAATGCAAGTGATTATATCTCTTCTTCAGTATCGGACTGAAAAGTTTTGGTTTGCTGGCTTCCTCATAATTTACTGCCGAGGCATAATAGGCCAGTCTTGTGGAAAAAAAGATGATAAATGACACTGGCAAGGATTCATAGATTTATTAAATTTCTATCAAACAGTGCAACAAAAAAATCTGCTTAAGTTAAAAATGGGCTCAAATTTTTTAATCAAAATTCATGAGTCCTGATGTTTGGTTCAGTAGGTCCAAGGAAGGCTTGAGTTGAGGACTGATTAAAGAAAATAAAAGGCTTATTTGAAGTAATTTTTCAATGACGGCTTTTAATTGGATGTTAAATCAAATTCTTATCTGCTTTTCTGCAGATAGCACATTATATAAAATACAGTTAGTGGCACTACCTCTGTAACTGATACACTGAATAACAATTGACTTCTTACTTTACACCAAGAGGATAGAAGGACTGCAGTTGACAACCTGTCAGAAATTAACTATGTAAATTAATGCTTCAGTGTATGAATATGAATATGGTTTACAAGAGGCTCTGAATGCTGTCAGTAATAGTACTGATTTCTTTCCCCTCCAAGGTTAACAATTACCCACTGACCTTTACAAATTTGGGCTATATTTTTTCTTTTATAATGGATACGATGTTCCAGAGATCTCAATAGTGCTGAAATAATCTGAAGTAATCTGTCATGTACCAAAAGAAGTATCACACTAATACCTATTATATTTCATGTGTATAAGGCAATACATTGCTGAAGATAATAGACTTATTATTTAGTTTGATGGTTACAGTAACTGTGAAATTTGTTGCTTGCTTTCTTTGCAGAATGGTAGGGTAGCACTCTTTATTATGGGGATGTATTCCTAATAGATTGTCAATTAATTCTGTAAGGTTTCACTGCTGAGAGTAACATCTAATTTCTTGGGTTTTGGAAAAAAATTGCACTATCTCACTTAGATTAACCAGGACCCATAAAGAGAATATGCTGTAGAATTTATGCAGTCCAGAGTGTGGGAGAAAGAGGAAAACCATCAAGGATTAGCCCTCAATGTTACACTTAGTTTTTCTTCAGTAGGAGAAATGCAAATGTGTGGGTTTTCTCTGCTGGATTTTGCATCATGCTCTGTATAATCATTGTGCTGAATATTATGATTATTTGTACCACTGGAATTCACAACTCATTCTTATATATTCCCCTGCCTCTTGCTCCTACAGGAAATAAAACTTCATATTAGGTGATTTTGTTTTAAATTCCAAGAAACTGTCCTGCAAACCCAGACCCAAAGCTTCTCTGAACTATTAAAATTTACCATGTATAACAGCATTTTTCCACAAAGAGGCAGTATCGAACACAAGGCAAGTGCATCTGAGATACAGGATTCCCAGACCAAGCATGGATAACTAGATTCTCCTCATGGTTTCCATGTGGTTTCTCATGTTCCCCCATCTCAGATATTTAGCACATTGGGATCCAAACCTCTGGGCTTGGAACAAGAGCACTAAGAGAGGAAAGCACACTGTAAAGTTGCTGCATGCTAAAGTGAGGTTAAGCAACTGCATCTTCTTCCAGTGCCTCATAAAAGGGAGCCCCCGAGTCCAGACAAACCATCTTTACAAGATTCTGAAATTTAGTTCAGATAATTGTCAAAAAAATTCAGCTTTTTCAAAGCTTTGAAGTTCCTTACTAGTCATGCCCAGAGTACATGGAGCTTCAGTGGCTCATGGGCTCCTGTAGGTGCTTTGCACATGGATCTGGAACAGTGCTGGTTGTGAGAGAAGAATCCAGCTTGTTTCCTTCAGGAATGGCCATGGATGGCTCTGCCTGCTCCCTGTCAGCACCAGCTCCTCTCGTGTCAGCCCACAAGGGACTGCTCAGAGAAGCAGGTGGAAAGGTCCTCCCTGGGTGGGGACACTGCTCACATTTGGAAGTCCCTGACTTCATTACTGCCTCAACCACCTGGCTCACTCCTCACTGCTGTGCTGAATCTGGGCTTCACTGTCTCCCTAAGAAAGAGGTTGCATTTGGTTTTAAATGTTCTCCTCATATGTCTTCCTGTATCATGGAAATGCCATTTAATGTTTGTGTTCACTAACTGGGAAGGATGAACTTTATTTTTGAGATGCATTCTTACCATTTTTCTGCTTCCAAGGTGTCTGTATCATCATGCATGATAGGGATGCCCTATTTTGTTGTGTGTAGATGAAATTTGGGCTCCCTGTAGCACTTCTGGCAGGTTTCCCATGTTCTACTTTGAATTCCAGGCTGTTTCTCAACTGGTGCAAATTAAGCTGTGCTGGCTTAAACTGCACAGAACTCTGACACCTTAGTGGGAGCAGTGAGTTTGCATAATTGGAAGGGGGCCTTGGTCATTGTCCCTGTAAAATAACATAAACATATGGGTTTGTAAGTCAAGTTACTTGTGGGAGGTAAATGAGTATCAGAGAAGAATTTTCCAAGGTACAAAGGTGGATGCAATTTTTCACTTAATCTTTATGGTAACAAAATTCATCTTCTGGCCAAATCTGTATTATTTAGTAAATATCCCAATAAATATTGGCAGCAGTTCATGGGGATTTTTTTCTTCTAACAGCCTGGAAGACAAATAGTATGTTGCTCAACCAAATATGGTTCTAATTATAGCATTTGCATTATACTGTTTTAATTGTCCTCTTAAATGCAGGTTTTGACATCCTGCCAAGAACTTCTCAGTGATTTCTTCTTTGAATAGAGGACTTTTAGTCATCCACTACATTTCTTAAGGCCATAATTTTCAACAGCATTAAAATCCACTTTTTCTTCCTTGCCTTGAGCTGCAGTTAATATCATTCATTTCAAGAACAATTGTACTGTCACACATTTACCTGGGCAGCACAGTCTCGTTTTTTTCATTAATCCACAGACAGCAGTTCAGGGAATGGGTAACTCTGCCATCTTGCTTAGCTGACTGTGGGGAGGTGGTAGAGAGTTTGTTTTGTTCTCCTGGGGTAATAAGGATTTCATAAACAGGAATATGTTGGGATTCATTCCTTTCCACAGTTTTCATACTGTGCCTTTTGTTATTCTATTTCTTTGTATGCAGAAGTTATGGAAAATATTGTTTACTTCTGTTTTATTTTAAAAAGCTGCTTTAGGGTGACAGTATTTTAAATTCTCCAGGAGAAACTGTGAGTAGAAATTATTTCACCAGTTGTTTTAGCTCTGTGATTGCTTTGTAGTCCATGTTTTTTTGCAAAGAAAATTACACACTATGGGGTAAATTTTAAGTGTAGTTACAAAGTGACAGAGGAGACTTTTGCTGCAAATAAAAAGAATGAATTTAAGGGGTAACTCAGTAGTTTAGAGCAGGGGGCATGGGTAGCATTAGGAAGAGGCATTTAAGGTCATTTAGAAGCAGTCAGCCTTCGTCAGTCCCAGATACTGCTGTTGTGTGTTTTTCTTTCCTCTCAAAATATATTTAGGAAGCAGGAGCAGTGTGTCAGTATTCTTCCCATTACATTTGCATCAGTCCAGAGGTTCTCCCCTGAACAGAAGTGGCTGTTGAGTTATGGCTTTACAGGGAGGTCCACAGAACACTAGATTTTATCTTCTCATACTAACTGACTAGTGTGGTTGCTAAAGGTTCAATTATTATTTATCTGCTCATGTCCTCAATGCCGAAACATTTGCAAGATGAAAAAATGTGTGTTAGCCCCCTCTTCAAACACTTGACATAAAAGCTTAACTTGGAGTATTCAAGCTGTTGAATTGAAGTCAAGTGAGCTGTGTTTTTGTTAAAAGTCTACAAGTACTTGCCAAATCAAGGTCCTAATGTAGAATTCATATTTGTTGGGAAGAGTGTTCAACCCTGTGTTTAACAGCCTTCCTAAATCAAGACCTTGTTTCCAAATAATGTATTTTCTAACAGGTAAGTCCCAACAAATTTTAATGGCCATTCTGATCAGACCAGATCTCCACCAATCAGGTCTGTAGTAGAAGGCAGCAAGTATCCTGACGCTGGTCCCACTGCTCATTTTTTAATGATGTTTATAATGTTCCAGAGGTATTTCAGTGTAAAATTGTACATTATAAAGTTATGGTAGACATTTTTACTAATGTGTTCTTTTTTATCACCACTTCAATCACTTCATTGCATGCTCTCCAGGAAAGCACATGCAGCCAATATTCATCTGCAGATGGATGCAGTCCAGCCCATTTCAATAAAAGTCATTCATTTATTAGCAATATTTGGACTTTTAGGTAAAGCTTTGCAATCCATATCCTTCGTCTCTCCACAGTATGCAGAATATTTTTCTGTTAGCAATAAGTATCTGACTGTTTTTAAAATATTAACTAGACCAAAATTAATAGGTAAATGTGGCTATTCCAGACTGTTGCTGCAGTGCCTCGTACTGTCACTGTTTGATAACAGGAGTACTGCTGCAGTGATATTGTAAAGTGTTTGCACACACACACGTGTCCAGCTGGATTATTGCGACAATGAGCACTTAATTGGAATTTGATCACTGAAATTCATTAATTGTAGCCTAATTTGCCACTAGTGAAAGCTGACAGAGATCTGTGAGATCAGCATAGTTCTGGCAGTTTATGCCAACAGTGGATTTGGCATAAACCCATTATCTTTTCTTGTTAAAGCTTTATTTCTTTTGAAGTAGTTATATCCTTTGTCCGTAGTTAATTATGATATTAAATTTCAGGGGAATGTTTCCATTTTCTCCAACTGCCTAATCTGAGCCTTTGGTCTGACACATCAGATTAGCTGTGATTTAAACCAATGACCTCCTGGCTCTGGATAATGTCATGTTGGTTCCTATACAAAATAACAGAGCTGTCCCTGTTCAGGTTACACTAAATCACAAGCTGATGAGAGGTGACGGGTTCTGCAGCAGCTCTGAATCACATGTTGTTTGATTTCTGCTTCTCTGGGCCAAATTCCTCCAGATAAAAGGTGCAGAAGGTCACCCCCTGTCCAGAAACACTGTGCCAAGATCACAGCAAAATTACAGCAGTATATTTTTGTTTTGGCAAGTAAAACAGCACCATTTCTATAAATGAAAACAATTGAAAAACAGCACCAACCCAAACAATACCTTTGTGTGCATCCTCTTTTTCCTTTATAAATGAAATAGTATGAAGTGGTAAGACATTTTATAAAAACACTTCTAGTTTTAGTTTTTATGTATGCCATAGAATAGCCAGAAAATGCTGTAAAATATATTCTGAAGACAGTCAAAAGTACTTATGTGCCAATTTGCAGCTGTGGCATGCTCAGAAGTCAGCAGTTGGCACAGATCAAGTGGGAAGTGTAAATGTCAGTGAGTGGTAAGTGTCTAAATCTCAATCTCTCAAGCTGTTAGATTGTTTATCTGAGTCGCTGCCCCTTGAAGTGGACAGAAATGTCTGGAGAAAACTGTTCAGAGATGTTGCACCACTGAGCTGTTGGATAACAGCACTGTTGAGTCTTGACTGTGGTTGTAAAATTTCATAAGCATTTTTAAATATGTTTTTAGTATTTAGCTAAAAATACTTTTGTTTTTTAGCTTTCTAATGAATCCTAGAAATATTGTATTTTTTAAATTGTGTCCAATCATCTGTTCTTTGTGAGTTGTAGAGCAGAGAGGTGTGCACAGCTCTTCCTGCAGAGAGGGGAGGGAAATGAGTTCTAGGAGGAGACAGCAGCTTGAAGGATGAGCTACTAACAGATTCTGCATGGAAAGCCAAACTTCTGCAACTGCAGAACAGGAACTGCCACATGGGCAGGCTTTAGTGAGACCTTAAAATTCTTCAAGGCTTATTAATAAAACTTGATGTAGGTGGTTGTGTTCTAGGTATCAAGGCTTTGATTCTGTGGGGCAGGATTACCCAAATGTCAGTGAAGCTGTTGAACAGTGTTAAAACTGCTTTAAGTTTTGTGAAAGCAGTGGAGTAGAAGAGTGTTTACCAGCCCTGTGAGTATTAGCACTGGAATTTGAACTCAGTTTATGTTAGACGTCAGAAACCTCTCTGAGCTGTGCCTAGAGACCTGACTTTGCAGCCAGCTAGCCCTCACTTCTGGAAACTTAGGTCATTCTAGGATATGAACACAAGCAAGGTTGGACACAGTGGGCTCTGGCAGTATTTGAATCACCTCCTTGCCAAAACATGCTCTGTTGCTGCCTCCAGAAGAGCTTTGTCGGAAGATGTGGCATGTGGATCACATCCCATTTTCATCAAACCCAGAACTAGTCTGTGATTTTGAAGTGTTCCCTTACTGTAGGCCCCACAAAACTTAGTATTTAAATAGTTTTAGGTGCTTGAAAAGTCTGGACTAATACAGCAGAATTACCCACTCCCTTTTTCTGTTAACTTCTTACTGGGATGTCCACACAGCATGGATGTGCTGAATGATAGAAATCTCTCTAGACTGTTCCTAAAACCTTGACTTCCAGACAGGAAAATATCAAGGAGATATGTTGGAGATAAAATTATTTTTCTGTACTTGTTAAGTCTCCTATTCTGTCTACGAGGTACTATTCAATGTTTTGTGTGCTCAGGTTCAAAGCTCATAAAGGTCATGTTTCCTCAGGAGTACAAGTGCAATTAGGGCAACAAGTTTTATTTCATTTGATAAAAGTTCACATACTTTAATAGTTAAGTAATAATTACAGTAATTCATGCATTAGTCATCTAAAATATTAATTCATTTGGCACAGTCCTAGCATACACTGTCATAACAGTGCCTGACAGGACTAGATGAAATCCTGTAGTTACCTTTTTAAATATCAAAGAATTTCTTCATTGTTGTGATAAAATACAGATGTGTCTTCAAATGAAACTTGCATGGTGAGCAGAAATAGAATATATAATTAGAACAAAGAGAGCCTAAATCAAATTAATCTTTATCTGACAGGAACATTTACATTTACATCACTGAGTGCAAAGTCATAGCCAAAATTGAAATTAGAAACAGATAATTATGATAAGAGAGGACGCTTACACTGACTTTTCTCATGCATAATTGGAAAGCACACAAAATGCACTGCTTGTTATAATTAGAATTAGTGTTAAAAATACACCACTTTTGATGAATGCTGGTTCGTTGCTGTAAGAAGTCGCTTAAATACTTGTCTGGTAAAAGCACAAGTTGATTCTGATTAGAAGACCATAAAGAGGGCAGATGGTTTATTATCTTTTCAAAAACAATAGTAATAGAAATAGGCTTGGCAGCACTAATTCTAGTGTGTTGCAGATCTTTGAATGAGCAGATTTTTTGATGTAGGGCCTAAGTCCTGCTCCTTAAGTCCCAGAGAAGAAAGTATGTTTTATGAGGTTTCTGCAGGAAGAAAAAAAACTGAAACAAACCAACTTGAAACCATGGAGGGTGTCAGTATCAGAACAAAAATCAACACTGAAAATTGTAATTCACTGGTGTACAACCCTTGCTCTACAGATCCCTCATCCTTTTAAGAATGGTTGCAGATTGGAAGGCTGGTTTCTCAGGTGCTGTAAATCCAGTATTACTCGCTTGACATTTTCAAATGTGACTAATTTAACAGGGAGCTGAGGATCAGAGCCTGTGTGTACATAATACTGTGGATAGACACACATTTATGGTGCTTGAATGGGGCTGGAAATGGCACTGTAATTGCCTCCACCTGTAAAAAAAAAAAATACAGATGTTTAATTTTTAGATTTCAAAAGAAGTATAGCTGGAGCTCTAATGATGCTTGTCTGCTTAACACCTCCTTGGCACAAGGGAAGATGTTTCTGTGGCATTAAGGATGGTGGGAAGAGCTGGGATGTGAAGTTCAAGCCTTTGGGCAGATTCTCACAGGCGCTGAGCTGTTCCTCCTTTGGCTTTCACTTGCAACTTTTATTAATGAAACAGATCCAGAGGATCTCTGGGAATTCACCACCACAATAGTTTAGCATGCTGTCAGACAGTAGCTTGTCAGATGGCTCTATTGTACTGGGATGTGATTTTTAGTAACATGCAGGATTAGGGAAGCAATTCATGTATTGTGCACTGTTGAAAAGAAGGGTAATTTGAGGTAGCAGGAAGGATTTTCAATGCCAAAACAATGATAATTCATCCTGTGGTAAGGAATTGTTATGACACATTTTCTATTATTAATTTGGTTAGAGGGTCCAGGTTAAATGACTGAAGTCAATTAAAAGATATAGAGATAGAAAAGCTTTATGTATTTATTACCTGCTTTAGAAAAAGAGGGAATTTATCTGAGCAAATTACAACATGGAAGAGCACAACTGTTATTTAATGAGCTGCCTTTACATGAACATCTGGAATTACTATTATTATAATGATTATTATTTTACATAAAAGGAAAATAGTGACAAATATGAATGAGAAGGGAGTTTTTAATGTTAGTTGTAACAAAAATAACCATCGTGGTTAAAACAAATGTAAACTGTAGCTTTTCTATGGGCCCTGTGCTGCCATAACTACTGTAAATTAGTGCTTTTTCTCCTGGGGAGTGTCCCACTTAAATCAGAGAGTGTAAAGACACTTGGAGCAGAGTTTGTACAATGTAGTCCCTAAATGATAAATATGAGCTATGGTAATTTTTGAAGTGCACTTGCTAAAAGAAATAATCTAGCAGCTAGGAATTTCATTCAGCTAATGCCATAGGATGGTTTACAAAGTATACACAGTGGTATTAGTTCACTGGGTCTGGCTTTTGTCAGGCACAGTGAAGGATAGTCCAGGCACTGCTCTTCTGTGTAAAATGAAACTTTATTCTTGCATTTATATTATTTGTCCAAAGCCTAAAAATGGCCACATGTAAATTTATACAGCTACATGAAGGAGGGCTGTTCTTTCAATTCTTATTTCCCTAATTTTCTCCCAAATACAGAACTTCACTGTAGGTTAACCTGAGTTAAGTCTATGCCTAGATACTTGCTTGTGAAACTAATCAGCTAGTTTTCAATGTGTTTTATTGTTACACTGAATAGAGATTTAGAGTGATTCTCAAGTCTTTAACATTGAACAGAACAGTAGATACAACAACATGATGAAACAGTCTTTTGCAGTTTCCTGAAGTGTGAGCCTGGTTATAGATGAGACCCAAAATGTAGACATCCTTATGCCAGCAAGAGTTCATTGATCATAATAGTCTATTAAATGCCTTTTTAAAGTACAATCCTTGTTTGTTGACTCTTGAAATTAACCTTGCCAGGAGTGCGTATTTTAAGATATTCTACAAAGAGCTGGGGAAGGTAAGACAAATTTAAATCACACATGACTAGAGTAAACATGAATGTTAAAGCATTCTTCTCTTCTATACTCACTGGCTTTGCCCTGTATGATAAGCTATTGTGAAGACATTTCTTTTTAGTTGCAAAACAGGACAAACATCCACTAGGTTAATTTTACACCCAGCAAATATCCCTCAAGGATAAATTATATAAATCTTTGTTACAGTATTTCACAAATTAAATAGAGACCCAACATTAATAGATTTTGATTGACACATCTGATATTAAACACTAGTGTCTCTATGGACATTAGCTCTTCCTCTTTAAGTGAATTATAAAATTTCACTTCTTGATCAGAAGAAGAGTCTGTTTTGACCTTTGAATGGAAACAAGGGCAGATCTTTAGCTGACATAAAACAGCCCATCTCCACTGAAGCTCACTTGAGGTAAAGTGAAGAACTTAACAGCAAATGTGTTTTTTCCCATGGAATTCATTTTGCAGAACAGGCCTTCCTGATAGCACAGATGAATTTCTTGGGATTAATGCTCATCATATACAGGTAAAATTGTGGCAAACAGTAAGACTGGACACTCCAACAGCTGGTGCCACTTTGGTGTGCAGGATCAGCAAAGTGACAGCAACTCCTTTGAAGGAATTCATTGAACAGGAAAGAAATACAAGGGGTTGCCACTGTAACACGTGTTCCTGTTTGGGCAGGAGAGGGATTCCATTTTGGCAGAGGATGGTGAGGAACCATCCAGAAGCACTCTCATGGTGTGGGTGCAAGCTTTGTGCTCCAAATCTCTTGAATTCAACATAGAGGCTTGAACCTCTTTGCCAAGCATCTTGGAACTGCTTTTCTCTCTGCAGGATAATTAAATGCTAGCTGGGACTGAAATTTGAAATTAGTTGTGCAACTTGTAAGAGACTATTTTGGCATCAGGACTGGTCTGGTGTGAATGTGAAGAAGAAACTCTCTTGGCTTTGTTCTATGAAACTTGAAATTGTTTAATTCTTGACTTCTCTAGAAAGGCACTTCAACAACACTTTGAGAAAAAAAAGTGTAACAATTAATAGCAATCAGGGCACCTTACAGAAAAGTGAGTCTTGTTTAGATGCTGGCTGCTGGTTTGTGGAACTAAAGCCTGAAAGCCATGAATCTATTAAAGAGAAAAGATGACATAGTTAGGGAGAGAATCAATACCTAATTTCTTCTCTGGAATTGCTTAAGAAAAAGAAGGAACACAGAGAATAGTGTTGCTATCATAATAACCATATTAAGTGTGTTTTTCTTAAAAGACGTATATGCAGATACAGATAGGGGAACAAACAAATTGATACTAAATTTGTTAAGTCTTTGTTGGACTTTGTTGGAGTTAAACAAATTATGTTTCCTTGAAGAAATTTTATTTTATTTTTATTTAGTGTTCGCCCAACAATCTCACCTCTATGATGATTATGAAGGTGACTTATTCCCTTAGGAATAATGTCTTATATGATTGCTGATCTGTCTTACAAATTAAGGTAGATAAAGTGGGCAATTTATCTCTGCAGATATCTCTGCAGAATCATTTCACATTTCTGACCAATACTTTAAACTTCTCCTGCTCTGGGTGGGAGGCTTCTCAATTTCTTTTGCTGTGAGCAACATACCGGTTAACCCAAAACAAATTTATATGATAGATGAGACTAATTCCCCAAAAAGAGCTCAGCCTCACACCTGCTGCAGACAGGTTTGTGGCCAACCTTCCTTGACAGAGCTGGTATGAATTCACATTGAGCAAAGAGACTGAACATCTCTGTGCCTCCTTTAATGACTGTTATTTTTAGAACAGTTAAAAGCCTGCTATGCAGCGTGAAGGATATAAAGGAGTATGGAGTATGTTAGATAAGAATAGAAATATAATAACTCTGAAGGAGACAGAGGTGGGCTTTTGTCTGTTACCCATAAAACTGCCTAGTCCAGAAAGCATCTGGATGCTTTCCTGTATTATAGATGTTTTTTCTCAAAAACATATATTGCTCTTTTTTCGATGGATACTTAATCAAATAATATTTTTATTTTTTGTAAATAGATTTAAAAAATACTTTGGCCCTGGGTCTTTACCTAAATATGTGGATTTTGCACCATTAACTCTGGTGACTTAGTGTGGGTTTCTCGTGATTTATTCTAGTGTTGCACAGATTGCAGTTTGTTTCTGTGCCCTCTCCAAGGGTGAGACCCTCCACAGTGGTCATCTGGCTTAGCTCTGTTGAAGCAACTGCAGTCAGAACCATTGACACAGCAGCTCCATAAATCAGAAATGCATCTGCTTCCCACCCTGGGACAGTCTTCAGCACTGAGGTGAACTGTTTACAAGGCATCACTATTTCTGCTTCAGTCCTGTACATCTGTACAAAGGCAATACTTCTCTTGAAAAATTTGCAAGTTTAATAACAGACTCGGTTCTACTGGGATTGGCATGAAAGAGCTCTGGTGGCTTCAATTTAATTACTTCTGTTTAGACCTCTGGTGTAAGTGACAGCAGAATCAAGCCCTGTATAACCCAAAAGATTACCCAGAGTGATCCCAAAGGAGCTGAAAAGGAGAGGCATTCTGAGAAATCTCTGTGATACCTGTGTTTTAGCATGTGACATAAAGGAGATTTTTTTCAACCCATCAGTTGCAGTGAGTACAAATGAGGCAAAATATGATCTAAACTGGTTCAATGAGGTCCTTCAAGTATTAGAGGTGCTTACTGAAAATGAAGTGGTTTAAATCAATCAAGAGGAATATCACTCACAAGTTAGTCAGACAACGAAAGTTGCATGCTAATTTTCTTTTTAATAACTTCAAGCTAATGTTAAAGAATTTCACAAAAAAAGAATTTCGGAACATTTACAAGATTTGTATTTGCCTTTATAGACAGCTGGGTCAGATCTTGACCATTCAATGCAGTTTTACATTACTAAGTACTCAGGTACTTTGGGTAAGATGACAGACTAATGGCATTATGAAAAGACCAGTAAAACAGCAGGGTATTGATGTTCTTTTTAGGTTTTCTTTCTTATTTTGTGTCCTATCTGCTCATATATGGCATGCTCTTCTTCATCATTTCAAGGAGACATTTGTGTATGTCCTTTGCACATGTATATCAAGTAAAGTGTGTGGAAAAGGTAAGAACACAGTAACATGGCAGGAATGAAAAGGAGAGATTTCATGTTTATTTGAAAAGGACACCTGCAGAATTCATGCTAGATTGGCCATTGCCATGAGCCTCTTGGCCCTACAAATGTGTTTTTTGACCCATAATAGGTTACAGCTTGATTTAATAGTCACATTTCACTGCCTTTATGGACACCTTTACATCTTCTTTTCAGGATAATTATCTTTACACACATCTGATGTGGCAACGTAATTGACTCCTGCTTTTGTATGGCTATAGGTTAATGAACCAAACTGATAATTTCTTTAAAGAGAATAAATCACTTGTGTATTGTTTTTGAAGTGATTGTGAAGCTGCATGTTTAGAGGGCTGCTTTTGATTTAACACTTTGCAGAGAGGCAGCCACCATCTGGGTATCTCTGTTATACAATGCACTGAAGTGTCTTGGAATGGTATTCCTGTCTCCACTGGGCTGCAGGGCTAATACCCTGATCTGAAGTAAGTAAAATTTTGGCAGTTCACATCCACATGGATGCTGATCTGAAGACTGGCTGGAAAAAAAAAATCATTTTTTCAAAAAAAAAACAGCACTCCTAAAAAGCGCCTAAATACATGCTTTTTATTCTAAAGCCAATATTTTTCCTCAAATTCTTCACCAATGTGAGTTAATTCATTTTTCAGTTCCTCATGTAGTAAAGTGTGCAGTTTACTGTTTTGACACTGGTTTGTTTTCATACAATTTAAAAAGAGTCTTTGATTACCAATGATCATTTAACATGGTTTCTTAGCTGTTTTTAAAATCTGTTTGAACAGTGAAAGAACTTGAGCAGGAAATGCCAAGTTTGCAGATTTCTTCAGCACTTTTCAAGATTTTAATGGATACTGCATGATGTCATTACACCTCTTTTTTTTTTTTTCACTATGGTCTGAACAGAATCCAGAAAATCCTATTTGTTTTCTTATGAGAGAGGAAGGGTATGTTTATGGAGGGAGGGAAGCATGCTCCGATATGAAATATTTATTTTTTCTGAGAAGAGACTGCAGCCCCCCAAAAGTGGGAAATGTCCCTGTATGTTAATTTTTGAACTTGCAAAACTTTCTTTTATGGTTTTATTTGTACATTACTGTTTTTCCACTTTGGCTTAAGACTCAGTTTTATGCCAAGCATTGGTTACAACCTGTGCACAATGTGTTCAGAAGCTGATTAATCAGATGGACTTGAATATATTTTTTCTGCATATTTTTCATGTTCATTGAAACATCACCTCTGTTTCTGCATAGAGTATTTTGGGTTATTGAGGAGCTGAAGACAGGGACTAGGAGTCTAGAACATGCTTTTACATGCTTTTACAGATGTTACTCACGTGAATGGGCCTATTAACTTCAGACTACCAGTCTGAGAAAGGACAGCTTGTAAGCAAGGTCCATGCTGAGGATCCTAATTAGTGAATGTGTGAATGCAGGGCATGTGTTCCAGAAGCTCATTCTCATTACTATTCAGGACATTTTGGTCTGTCTTAATAAAGATGTCACTTCCAGTTTACTATTCCTAATTTACTTTATTACTGATTAAGGAATATCTGATAGATTAATGGTACATGGTACAGAGCTTGTCTGGCCTTTTGATCAGAAAGAAGATGCAGAAGGGTCATAAAACCTCTGGTCTACCCAGCAGAGAGCAGGTGCATTAAGTGGGGATGCAGCCAGGTTGTGTGGCTTTATTTGGTAATTTAGTAGCCCTTGGAAGCAAGAGGCATTCAAGAGTTTTGAGGATGGAAGTGAATGGAGTCACAAATGGTTTATTTACACCAGCTGCTCACTGGGCCATAGCTGAAGATGTGGACCCCAGTGTGTTCAGTCTGCTAAACATGCACTTCTCAGACTGTGCTTATGGCTGTCACCAAACTCCACCCCTGGCTGGTAGGAATGGGGACTATGCATTTGAGGGGGGCAGTATTTCTGTGGTTTTGCCACTCAACAACTCTTGACCAATCTACACTAAACGTGGAATAGATGGCAGCACTTTCAGAGTGGAAAGTTTTCTGAGGAGCAGTGGTCAGCTGGGAACAAGAGAGCCCAGCAAGGTTGTGGTGGGGAAATGGGGCATGGTATGAGCCCAAATCCCACAATTTGTTAGAGAACCCAGTCACAGAGGAGGGAACAGGCATGCTCAGACCTGTGGGAAATACACCTTTCTCTCACTGATCAAAGAACTGGTGGCTGCAAGCTTTCAATAAACTCCTTCATCTTAGTTTTTGTACTGTGGGACTCCTTCACATATAGGACTTAGGAAGGGTGTACTGTAAAACTTTGGTACATTGTATTTTGGAAAGTAGAACTTGGAAAATATCTTCCATAAAAACGATCCAAATGCAAATCCAGGCACTTTCTTCAGCCCTCCATCATACTGTGATCCTGGCTGCAGTTCATCTCTCTGAACCAGCAAACCAACAACTTCATGTACAGGAGCAGACCTGAGACCTGCTGAGTTCAAAGGAGCTGGGCATATATATGTCAATGTTTGCAGAAACAGGATCCAACATATTGCATGGAATTTGGCCTGGCTTTCTGCTTTCCTCTAGAATTTGACCTATTGTTTTTAAACACCACTGTTATTGATGCATTTTAATATTGCTGTGATGTTATCCTGAAAGGCAACTGGGAATTAGCATACTGTATTTCATTATTTCATGACTTTTTATATATTCATATTTAGACTGAGCAGTGTTAAAAAGAATGTTTTATTTCATTATGCAATTTTTAGTGAGCTTATTATCAGTAATATGTTTAGCATAAAATTTATTAGTGACATGCCCTTTAATTTAGCCTGTCTAATTGGTGCTAATTTAGTTAGATTGCATTAAATTACACCCTTTAATGTAGCTATGTGTGGGTCAAGAAATCCATTCCAACAGGTTAGGTAATTTTTCATGCAGCTGAACAGTAAAAATGGTATTAAGGTAGCTGAAAAATGCAGTCATGTTCGAAAATAATAGTTTTCCTGGATATTATTATCAGAGAAACAGGATTTCTGTTATAAGTGTTCTTTGTTTGAAGACTTACAGGGTTCATCTTCCATCTAAACTCATGTCCCCAATCTCCACAACAAAGACAAAGGTGGGGATTAAGATCATTACTCTTATGTGAGGGGGAATTATTAAGAATGATCTTTATTTCAGTCTTCATTCCTTCTTTATCATGCTCAGGACAAAGATAACAGTGAAAAATATGTTGTCCCTTCTTTTATCTGAGTTTCTGCTTTCTGCTCCATTAGAATTACTTTGGTCAGATGGTTGGAGTGGAAAGTAATTGATTTGATCTCAGCAGTGTACAAAGAAGCAATCTAAGCCTGACAAAACAAAACAAAAATTCTGACCTGTAAGAGTCATCAATCTCTAGCAGTAAGAGCAGAGGGCACAGGCAGGACTCCTGGGGGCAGATCCTCAGCTCCTGTAAATTGTCGCAGCTGTTATGAGTCAGTGGTGTTTGAAGTCACTGACAATTTCGCCAGTGCAGGTCTCAGACCCTGGATTCAGTTCCCAGTTTTCTGCTCAACCTCTGGAAAACTCTCACTGCTCTCTGGTCCCTGGATGTGTTGCTGCCTCCCCTCTATGTCACATTCCTGTGCCTCCATTCTCTCCCCGAGTCCCAACTCACCTGCTAAGATTAACCCCAAACCCCAGGCAAACTTCTACAGTCCTTGGAGGTGTTTTACTTCAGTGATCAAGAAGCCCCTTCACATCTTGGTGCTGTTGGTAGGAAGAGCCACCAAGAAAAGGTGGATCAGGAGAGAAAGACATTAAGGCTTTCTGTGAATGAATATGTGTCAGTCCAGCATATAGAGAATGTGCTCTCAAAGCCATGGAGATTAATAAATTATCTCTTCCCAACTCCTTTTTCTTATCCAGAGACCTTGAGTCTTATATAAACACGTTTCGAGTCCGTGGATGGCCCATGTAGCACAATGGCTCCCTGATCTGTCTCTGCAGTTGTTTTTTGAGGTTATGGTATGGTGTTGCCATCATTGCTGAGGCAGTTCTGTTGTTAAAATGCACTTTCCAGTTTTATTGTCCTCATTCTGTTCTCGTTGAGCTTAGTTTTACGATAGACTGCCTGAATGAGGAGAAACACTTGCTCTGTTTTCCTGTATAACCCACTCCTGATAGAGCCTTTATATTTATAAACCTACATTTGTAGAGGTTTCAGGTCATAATCTTGGGTGCCCCTCATCCTTGGAGAGTGTCCAGACCACCAAACACATGGGAACTGGGTGAGAAGGAGCAGTCAGTAGGAGCTTAGATGCAGAGCACCACTAGGAAGGAGCAACAGGGATATCAGCTGTTTTTTTAGCTGTACTAATATATATGATATTATTGCAGCTGAGTTACACATTATTGGGATTTTGCAGGTAAGCCACAGTCTACACTCAGAAATAAAGCTGTGGCTCATTCAACTCATTGCCTGTCCCATATTTAAGTGGTTGCAGTTTTCCCTTGCAGCACCAATAAGGAAAAATAACTCGAAGGAACAATATTCATAGCAATTTTCTCTTCCTGCTAAGTGCTAATCCATAGGGTATCTTCTTGGCAAAAAAAAGAGCCAGTTATACCAAAATATCAACCTGAGTTTCCTAACACAGACAATTTAGTATTAAGAACAAAGTTAAGGCCTGTTAGGCCTGATCAAGAACGCTTTTTAATTCCTTGGAAAATACTCCCATTCAGGTGTTAGAGCAGTTGTAGGGGATTTAACCCCCAGCAGATTCTTTTTGAGATGGCTGTCTGGGCTAAGTTTTTACCTGTTTGATTTTGGGAAAAATGTGAGATCAACTTTGCCTAACAACCAGCTGTAAAATTGGCAGAAAAAAAAGCAGCAGCAGCCCAATTGCAGACATCATTCTGAGTATTATGTTTTGGGTAAATAAATATAGAAAAGAATAAGTGGAAATCTTCCTCTAATGGGAAAATACATCAATGATACTGTAATTAGAACCAACATTATTCAACTACAAAAAAGTATTTATTTTACTGTGATTACAACAGTTGTTTATTCTAGGGAGCTCTATCCAGAAGCAGAATATCCAGACTGGATATCCAGCAGAATATTCAACATCTGTTTAAAACAAGTTTCTTAAAATTCTGCATTTGGGCTCAGTAGATACGTAGCAGATACTGACTCAGGAGATACTTACCTCAAGACAGTGGGCTGGGCAAGTCTACCAGTACAGCTGGGTCACAGCACAGTTACTGCTCTGTGCCTCTGAGTGAGAACCTGGGGAGCAGCGAGATGGAGCTCAGGCAGTGCAGAGAGAGTGGACACAAGGCTGGTACAGCTGCACACAAAATAGTCTTTTCCAGTATTGCCATGGTCCTGCTATGACAGACATTTTATTCCAGAGAGGAGACTTAATAATCTGTGTGTGTTTTCAGAGCTTTAATAAAAGAGTGGATTTTTTTAAAAGATGTGTGTTTATCTATTCGATCTACAACAATAAATGCTCCATGCACACTGGGGTAGAACATCGTCCTTCCAGCTAGTTAAACATTCCCAAACTAAACACACAGTTCAGTCCCATTCCTGTGCTCTGTCATCAGGAGAGAATGGTCAGCTCCAGCAGCAAAGCCAAGTTTACAGCCAGACTCATGAGGCTGATCCCAGTAGACCTTGCTCAGCAGACCTTCCTAGAAGGCAGCAGCTGAAGAGAACATAGTGTCTGGACAGACTGGCTGAAGATCTCTGGCAAGGAAGGGAGAGACTAGGTATTTCTGCTTCATATACTGCTGCCTGAAATCTGGAGGTCCTGATAACCCCCAGTATTTTGAATAAAATACTCAGGCGCATTACCAGGATGTTGGATCTAAATTAACAGTTTGATAAAACATTGTGGGTTAGTTCTGAAGATTCATGCCAATGTAAAGGAAATTAGCCTCCCTGTGTCCTCCCCCTCTGCCCTGCTGTGGGTGTTGTGACTAGGTTGGTCACTCTGGGCCTTGTCCTTCGTGTCCATAGTGAGCAGAGAAGCGATGCCAGCCCTGCCCATTGCTCTGACAAGAGCTGAGCATGCTGGAGCTGCTGCCAGGGCAGTGCCTGCCAGCACTTAACTGCATGAACAGAGGTGGTGCAGGGTTGTGTAGGGACACTTCTGCTAAAGCCATCTAGGCCACCAAGAGTGTCCTCAATCTCATATTAGATGTACAGCATTTGGGTTCCTGCTGCAGAGCCAAAGCATTTACAAGGAAATGCTCCATGGCTGGCTGTGTGCCTGCAACCAAGGTGCTGATCTAGGGAATCCTGAAATGGCTTTCCCCTGTCAGATGTGATGTGGTGTTCCCAGAGGCCCTGTGCCATTGTTCTGGCCTTTGGGGAGAGCTGAGGGTCAGACAGGGAGTGCAGTCTCCTGGACTGCATGGAAGCATCTGGCAGAGCAGGAAGCTGGGGTCTCCTGAGAAGCCTGTCACACACAGCACGGCCATTTAGGCACTGGGCAGAGCTTGGGGAAAGCTGCAGATTGCCCATAGGAATTGGTTCCTATTGCCTGCAAGTAGCAGGCACCACCTTCTGGCACTTGCTCATTGTTTTGAGTGCTGTTAGGTGGGACACTGCGGGGTGGAATGCAAGCCAGTACTTTGTATGGAAATATTTAGAAAGAGATAAGAAGAACCTGCTTTTCATCTACTTTCATTCTTCCCTGCCAGCCTGTGCTTTCTTTCAGCTCAGGAACTGAAATCTTCTGTTCTCTTGTAAAAAGAAGTCACTCTGTGAGCAGAGGAGCTAATGAAGCCTGGCTTGTAATGTCTCTCTCTCTCATGTGAATCCTCTGATATCTTACAAAGGGTGAGCTTTATTAGCTTTTCCTGAAATGGGACAGTAGTAAGGTCCTTCTCCTCTCCCCCACTGCCTTCTTTTCAAACTCCGAAGACTTTCCGTATCTTTTGACCTTGATGCTGGTCAGCAGGGGTGAGTTGAACACCCTTTTTGTCTGAGAACACAAACACATGCATTATTTCAGACTCCCATGACTACAATCCGTGGGTGTCTCTTCTGTCAGGAATCAGGCTAAAAATAAAACAAACAAATCCCCTGAAATTAAAAAGAAGCATCAGTGTTCAGATGACTTCATGGCATAAGCTGGTGAATTATCTAAAAAGGTGCAAAATAAGGCCTGCACATGGCTAAGCTGAAATCTGCTCACTCATAGCAAAATGAGTCAATACTTTATTAGGAGTGGGTTGTTGCTCCTGAAACTTATATATCTGTTAATACATATACAAGACAACCTTCTCTATTTAGTCCACATGTCGGCTTTCCCTTTTTTAATGGTTAGAATTAGTGAGGCAGGAAAAGAATGGTTCATCCCTGCCACTAACAGATGGAGGAGCCACTAACGAGGGAGGCTGGATGTGTTAAAATCAGTGCTGGCTTCAAACATCAGATTTTCCTTGTCAGTTTGTCACAAACACAACTGTATTTAAATTCAGCTGCTTGGGTAGCACCCAAAAGCTATCACTAATGAAATTATGATCATGCATCACCTGCTGTAAATCACAAAGCTATAGATAGGGTGTAGTTGTCATGTTCTTTGTGATTAAAAGATGTAGAATCTCTAATCACTGCAGCAAGTTGTCATCAATAAAGGGAATCTGGAGCTGGAGAGCAGTATGGATCATACCAAGGAATTTGCAAATTTTTATTTCTCAGTTTTTGCACACTTTGAACAGCCTTTCAGGATGCACCATCAGCTTCATACACCCCCCCACCACACCCAACCCCCTGGGCTGGGCTACTAAATGAGCAGGTCAGTGTCTGCCTTGCTCTGGCTCTCTAGTAAAAAGACAGTCAGGAGATCTATATTTTTAGCAATTTCCTGTCCAAAGGGGCATGCTTTTGTATGTCACAATCAGAAATGGTGTCTTTTATTTTTTCCTCTTGGAGAGAGTAATGACCATTCTCCATCACAGCCTCACATCATACTGGTGTTGGGGGTCTGGGTCTCCCCAGCTGTGCTGGTGCCAAACCCGTGTGAGCTCTGTGTGGCTGGCAGAGCTGACCTGCAGAGCCCACAGTGTGGCCACTGTGCTGGGCCCTGCAGCAGCACAAGCCAATCTTTTCTCTGTTGTGGTTTTAAATATCCCCTTGAACTTCTGTGCAAATGACAGAACTCTTCTACCTGTAACTGAGAATCAAGGTTTTATCTTGTGCCAAGATGTCTGTTCTTCCCATCCATGTTCCTGTTCTTTAGGAAAACAAAACCAAAAACATACACAATAACCCCCCAAAATAATTTATGGCCAATATTCATAAATTATTTACATTCACACTGCAGAATTGTAGGAAAAAAATAAATAGTAAATGATCAAGTATTTTTAAAATGGAAGGATAGTGCTGGATTGTCAGGCTGCTTGGTTATTTTTCATGCATTTGGCTGTTTGTTTGCTTTTCTGTAGAGAATCTCCATGAATCAACATATGCAGAATTTATGTGATTTTTTTTATTAATATGTAGCATGTAGTTAGAAAGCTTTTACATGCTTATAGCTTTCACCCACAATTACACAGTTCCTTGTATTGGTCTGAGTGCGTATGGCAGTGTGTATGTGCACAATATCTGTATGTAAATGTTTTTAAACTAAAATTCTTTGTATAGAAATACTATACCCTCATGTTGCAGTTTTTTCTGGTTTTCACCACTCGCTTCTTTATGCTTGGGTGGTCATATTTTGAAATTTCCCCAGGACCAGTTTTTCATGCAGTCACGTTTCTCATCACATCTGAAGGATGTTGTGCTTCGCATGGTAATTAGGTCCTCTTTGTTTCATCTGCTGAGCTGCTCTCTGTTGCTGCCTGCAGCACGCTCACGACTGGAGGCTATTGCTGAAATGTTAGAGCAGTGGAGATTCTCTAGGAGTAAACAGCTTCATGTTAACTTGGGTATTTTTGGGATGTTGATTTACATCCTGTTTAAACCTTATGCAATTATATTTATCCTTCATGCTTTCTTAGAGTAATGCCATTTATTGAAATAATTTATTATTGCATTGTGTGGCTAGTGGGCATATATGGAAATCATCTGAGTATTTACACAAATGTATGACTTTATATATAAAATCCCACAAGTATCTCTGTCCCTCCCTAAGGCTTGGAAAGTCTGATGGGCTAGCTGGGAGCACAGGCTGCTGTCAGAGTTTATGCTTTCATGACTGAAAAGAAAGCTCTGATTGTTAATTTTTCTGACCCTGCTGAGGGCAGGCTGAGGGTGGCATTGGGCTGTGTTTGGGGGGCCTGAGCAGCCTCTGGGAGGGGGTGGCAGTTTGCTTGAGAGCTGCTCTTTGTGGATGCTGGGGACAGGGACCCACACATGGCTTAGCAGGGGACCAGCAGCCTGTGAGCTTGGCCAGGCCATCTCTGAGAAGGGAACTTCTGCCAGCACAGTTTTATTACCTCCCTTCTAGCTGTCAAGTTACAACAGAGAATAAACTCCTAAGTTTTTGGCTTTTGTTATTTAAATGAAAATTTTCCAAACCTGTATGACCCCTTTTGCTGGTGTGGCCAGCTCCTGCATTTTAGGGCTGTCAGGTTGCTCCGGTGGGAGCCAAAGGGCAGCTGGTGTGAGGCAGCTCAGGTTGTGCTGCTGCACCAGTGAACCCTGATGGAGCTGGGCAAAGCAACAGAAACCAGGTCAGGTTTGCCCTGAGACTGCTGAGGAACCCCTGCCTGGGGTCCCTGCAGGGACACATTCAGGACAGGAGCACTGGAAATGTCTACAGTGTCTCAAGAAATGTGATCTAGTAACTGACCCTGAATTCCATCTGAGTCGGTGCAAAGCTCTGGAATGCCTTTTCACAAAACATACCCCAGTGCTGCAGCAGGAACCATCAAATGGCCTGAACTGCCTGACTGCTGGAGGCCCTGCAAGCAGCTCTCAGTGGCAGAGCTGAGGTGGCAACAGCAATGTTTTTCACTCTGTTTTGCTGAATAACACACAGAACTGGTGCAAGTTTGCCTTCTCTGCTGGCCCAAGTGGAGCACATGTATAAACATGGGAGTGCTGTGAACAGCAATGATAGACAGCAAGTGCTTCTGCCAACACATGGAATTTTTACTGGTTGATTGTCCTTTCCTTGTTTTTCCTCTCATAATTAATAATGCTGCAGATACTCTGATTATAATGATTACATATCCCTTTAAGTGGTATCTAGATTGAGGTTTACATGGCATTTTTTTCCTTGTTTGTGTGTTCTGCAAGCATATTAAGAAAGTCTCTTAAATAGTATTACCAAACATCAAGTAAAATCCTCTCTCCTGAAGGTCTGATGAGATCATGTGCATATGACTGTGTGTTATCTTGAGCTGACACATGGAATTAAGTCTTGAACTATCCTCACCTGGGAAGACATAATTCTGCCAGCTTTTTCTCTGTCCTGGCCATTTCAGATACAACAGCTTTTTTTCTTCAAATTGTTAAATCAGGGCTGTTCTCTGGAAAAGCCAACGAGAAAAATCTGGCAATTTGATGCTATCTGAGAGTTTCTGCCATTTCATTTTGTTGAGCTTACTGGTTGCACACAAACAGAAGCATTTGTGACAAAACACCGCCCACACATTTAGCCCTGCAACAATGCTGTGATTTTAATAAAGTGAGTTGTATGTGAAAGGGAAACTGGATTTTCTGTTATTCCACTGGCAAAATTGTTGGTGAGGAAAGCCTGAAATTGAGCCTTGCAGCTCTGCAACTTGTGCGACTCAGTTTCTACATGGAAAGATCAACTTTAACAGTGCTGCCACTTCTTTTAATATTGTTTTATTTTACTGGGTTTTAAAAATTCTAGGAAATTGTGACAATCAGGAGCAGACATTTAGGCATTTTCCTAATTAGCTTTACTATTTACTAAAACAAATTCTGCAGTGATACTTTATGGGGCTCCTGACATTATTTTGTTTAGTTTCCTTCATGAAAACGGTTTCATATGATGAAATCAGTAGGAAACCCCTCCAGTTTGTTTTTATTTTTATTTTTTAATCATCAAATAATTTCAGAATTTCATCTTTCTATAAGGTTTTTAAAATACTGTTTTAAGTTAAAAAAAATTTGTTAAAGCAGTTCTCCTTTCTCCCTCCAATTCAAAATTATCGTTAAGCAACAAACTGCTCATTGTCTGGCTTAGCATGAGTGGTTGGCTCTCAATCTTGCATTCAGACCTCCAAGTCTGATGGGGAATTTATCTGTTTCTACACTGTGAATTCAGCCTGGTACATGAGCCTGCTGCACAGTTGTGGGGTTTGTGATCCATATTTAATTCACCTAACTTTCAGTCTTTAGCTGAGACTCCCCTATTAAGCCGAGTGGTGACCCTGGCCTCCCTCTGTAGTCATTGCAGAAGTGGGTTCACCCAGAAGGTGACTCTGCCCATGGAATATCTCAATTACATGCTTAAAGAATAACTTCTCTAAGATCAAGCTGCTCTGTGCTTTAAGCAGGTTCACTAACAGAAACCTCGTTGGCTTACAGAGATATGCTGATAATGGGCTCATTGGCTTGTTAGGATAACCAGCAAACAGATGCTGGAGGTTCTTGGGGCCTAAGTACCAAGACAGATTTGTACTTCTGTGGAGATTGTGCATTTCAGGGGTGTGATGTGAGACATGAAACTGCAAAGTCATTCCCAAGCTGCATTTATTCCCCTGAAATGCTCAGTGTGTCAGACCTGATTTCAGTTATAAAATGGAAATAATAGATAAAAAAGGTCAAACCATTTATTGAGGATTAACATTTGCAACAGTCAGGAATCTCCAGTTGTAAACAACTTTGCGTATATATGTCGTTCTTATATGACTCCATCCTGCTGCAGAGCTCCAAGGCACTGTTTCCTGCTATACCTAGGTGATGGCAAGTTATCTCTTGCTTCTTGTTTTTCTATAGATGCCTAAACACAGAAGTGTGCCATTAATTAACTTGCCCAAAGCTCCCGTACACATCTAGCAAAATGAAAATTCCCAAATTCTCTGTGGTTTCAAAATTATTTTATATTTTACTGTATTTAAATTCTGTCAGAATATTTTTGTGAAATAAAACTGTTTGAAATTAATTGTTTTCTTTGAAAGTTCAGTGTTAAAGCACCTATATCCTGATCCTATTGCTGGCACAGGCATTCTGCATTGGGTCATTGACAGAGTTTGTGGATGGAGTGCAGTGCAGGAGGAAACCGAGTAAGAGCCCAGATGCAGATGCAGAGAGGAATTGCATTCAGGACCTGGACACAAAGTGTTACAGGAGCATCACTGTGTGTGTGAAAGAGCCCTAGCAGCAGTCCAGAGATCTGTAGGGGGTCTTTGCCACTGAGATCTAAGGAGGAGAAGAGGAAGGGAGAAATACACACTCAGTTATAGGCACAAATACCCACGTGCACATGCAGAGTAGGATATGTCTCAGATAGGCTGGCAACAGCCAAGGAATTAAAGGTGCTGAAGCAGGAAGTGCTAAGTCACCCTTTACAAGGGTACAGAAGGTTTGCTAATGTCATTGCTAATGTCCCAGAGACATCTTGCAATTCTGGTATTTGTCTCCGATGCCCTCTGTGAGATTTGCATTGCCCTTTTCTGTTTTCTCATTGCCTTAATGGTGTGACTTTGAGAGCTTTGCCTTGAGATCGCTGTGCCTCAAGGAGACCCAGCACAACTCCAGTAAATGTGGTCTGCAGGGCTGCTTTCTTCCCACTGCTCATGCATTGCTGCAGAATTATTTCTCAGTGCTTTGAATTAAGGGATTCATATCCTGGCATTAAAGGATTTAAGGGACCTTCTGCAGACAAAGACAGTAGAATTTATAGAGCGAATAGAACAGTAGTCTAGAAAGCATTAATAAACTGTCCCATTATTGCATAACAGGTATTAAAACTCACGTTCCCTTTTCTCCCTTCCTTCTCCCAGATAGGAAGCTTTCTAGCCTCTGGATAAGATGCCAGAATTAGAATAAAGAATGTGCCAGAATTTGAATAAAGAATTACTAGTCAATCTCAATTTCAAAAATTTAAAAAAATATATTTAGGCTTAATGAAGCATGTTTGGTTGTTTCAGGTTGATGTTTAGACTAAGTTAACTTAAATGCTTGTTTAGATGGCTTTTGAGATTAGTCTAAGAATAACAACTGCTCTTTGTATGAAACTTCCTGGGCAAAGACCTCTGGGCAGCTCCAGAATACCAGAACAAAGGATTTACAACCCACTGACTACTTAAAATGGTGATGTTATTTTCAGATTCAAGATTTTAGATTCCTTTTGCCTTTATGCCAACTTTTGGTGAAGAGGAAAAGCTGTCTACTGATCCTTCTGGTTCTGAAGTTACTCTTGATAGTGTGTGCATAGGTCAGGATATTTAGCTTGAATTTGGACCTCTTACAGATCTATCTCCTGTCATTTGTGCAGATTTGTTTTTCTGCTTATGCCATTGGTCACAATAAATGGAGGGATGGGGTCTGCCCTGGATACTGTAGGGGTTTTTCTTGGAGTGTCTCCAATTTCCAAGCAAATCAGTGTCTTTCCTAGTCCATTTCTACTGGGATTCGGCAGCAGGTCAGCATCCTTAGGTAAAGAAAGGCTTCCTGAAGTGAGCAGCAGTCACAGAAAGTAAATTAATGGAAGCCGGCATCTGCTGATCTCTTTGACAATAAGGAATTTCACTGCCAGCATTTAAAAACCATTGGAAATGGTCTCCCTTGGAAACCAGATTTCGACTTTCTGCCCTGGGCTGCCAGAAGTATTTCAGCATAAAATGCTAAAGTAAGTTGAACTTTCAATTATAATTTCAATGACTGTCTAGTGAAATGGATTAATGCTCTGGCACTGCACCTTTGAGGCTTTGGCTCGAATCTTGTAGGATAAAAATCTGTCTGCTTTGACAGTTGAAAAGGTCAGAAGTAAAATAATGTCAGGTGGTCTTAGCCCAATTCAATGTCTCGATTAAGAAGTAGATGTAAAATTTGTTGATCTGGGATATCATATCCGATCATTTTCAAAAGTATAAATATTTTTATTTACATTTTGTAATGGAAATTAGATGCAGACAGCTGCATTTGGGAGAGCTGGAGCTTAGCTCAACCTTCAGGAACACTGGGTTGCAAAATGAGCAAAATGCAGGTTACAATATGCAGTACTGTAAGCACAAAAGCTTGATTTCAGTCAACTTGAAATTGATCTGATATTTGACTGTGTCAAGAATAGTTCACTTAAATATTTTTAAAGTTTAATTTGGGAAATTTTATTAGCTGAGAGTGTATAGAAAGACCATGTTTTTCTTCCTGTTGAGGCAGGGCAAGAGGTCTCTTCAATTTACTTTTTGAAGCTCCTGCAATTCAATTCCTAAGTTTGTTGAATAAGATTGTGGTTAAGGAGCAAAATACAGATATTTTCAGAATGCATTTTTCACTTATTTGAATACATAGTTATATAATTTTGTATGATGATAATGTATAAATATAAATTGCTTCTCCAGACATCCCTGTGGAAAGGTCACTATGCAAAAATCTGTAGCAACAGTAACAGGAATTTCAGTGGGGAAAATGTGGGCTTGGGGCTGTGTCTCAGTGATGGGGACAGTGGCTAACAGAGCTCCAGAGCACCTTTGCTGCTCTGATCCATCCCAGCCCCTCTTCTCCATCCCTCCCCAGTGTCAGGCAGCCCTGGCCCTGCTCCACAAGTGACGGCGCAGATTTGCTTTGCTTGTTTCCCTAGGAAGCACACATACAGGACAGTGCAAATTGAAAATCAGCTGTCATGGCATGCTACATCAATTACCCCGTTCTGCTTGGTAATCCATTACAGATGATTAAATAAATGAGTGGTTGTGTCCTGTTCAGCACTGGTAAATGTTTGTTTTATTTAATTCTTGTTCTGTGTGTGCGGGGGTTGTATTGGGATTTTTTCAGTTGAGTTTCCGTCTTAAGGCGGAGAAACCACAGTCTCCATGTGATCATGATGCAGTGCAGGAGATGGTGAGACAGTCCCTATGTTGTAAAGATTAACTGGCATTCAGTTAGGCCCCATAAAGCAGGGCATTAGTCTCTGCTTTGCCTTCACTACATGTAGTGGGCACAGACAAAAGTCTGTTTCTGGCATTCATACTTTTTAGCAGGCTGACCCTCCCAGCTGCAAAACCTTAGAAGAGCTTCAGAGATTCAGGAACTTAATGTGAGGCAGCTGTAACAGGGTCTTACTTTGCTCTGCTGAGATCTCCTAAGTGGGGCCCAGGGGACTGTTGAAACCACAGAATTATCTTTTATTTGTTCTATAGATTTTTCTGACCAAACAAAAATGTAATACATCACCATCTTCACCCTTCCAAGACATTTGGTTTAATTATAGTGTGGACTCAGAGGTCTGTTGGTGTTGTGGTGTTGGGTGCCAGGGGTGGCAGGGGCCAGGTGGTCCCACTGCAAACTATTATTTATAAAGGAACAAAAGTGGTGATTTTGCTACTATCATAGCTCAAATATGGGGCCATTTCACTGGTAATAAAACTATTACTCTGTAACTGTTTACTTATCAGGAGACCATTATGTGATTGATGACCTGAAAATGGAGGTTATCTTTCAATTCATTTGAAATGCAAACTGACTAGAAAATCTATAGTTATTGCATCGTATTTTTAAGCAAAATCAGGCACCTACATTGACTTCCTATTTACATTTCTTTGAGAAGAAAAATCACATAAAAGCTATCAAGAAACATATTTCACAGCAGGCGAATTAATTGGTTTTACTGTATTTGAATGGAGGATTTGTCAAATAAAACATGCCATGACAGTTAATAGTGTCATTTAGAGGCAAAAAATTATTGGCTTATTTGTTATTGGATAAAAGGAAGGCAAACACTTTGTATTAGGAAGTTTTAATGTGTTTAAAATCCTCATTAGGGATTTATGGACATTCTTGCTTAGCATAGCGCCTCATTAATTTGAGGCTAAACAGTTACTTCTGTGTTTCAATTGCAATTTTTTTCCCCCTTTTCTTTAATTAGATCTTGCATTAGAGTTTGGTCCCTACACCACTGGAGATGTAGAATTAATTAATGTGATTTATAAATCTAATGGAAGTGAGTTATTCTTAGATATCTTTTCATTTTAGTGAGCAGTTTAACTGCACACAGCATAAGTGCACACAGATCTAAGAGATTTGGGGAGCTCAGGAAAAGTATGCAATTTCTGCATTGAATACATTTAGCAGTGTCCCTTGGCATTAATAGATCAAAGCATTTTAATTAGAAATGTAACTAAAAGAGAGGCCATAAAGATCCCATTCAAAATCACATTTTCCTTGTTCTAAGTTCTGTACTGTCCAAAAAGTGTTATTTAACTCCCCTTTTGTAGATAACCATGACATTCAGTAGCTGTTGGGATAATTGTGTGTCTTACTATTTAATGAGCCTAAGATCTGGCTCTTAATGTAGTCTGAGTTTGGATGCAATCACAATAAAAACAAATTCAATAATTGTAATACTATGTATTAATAAAAGCGAAATAGCTTTTATTTCCTATAAGAATTTAATTTATTTGATTGAAGTTCGTGTTAAAAATGTATCTGTGTAGACTAGTTATGCTATCAAGTTGGTATTTAAACCCTAAGATATTTCAAAAGATGTTTGTTTCCCTCAGAGCAGGAACAATCCTTGTCCTTTGAATTCTGGCCCTGTCTTTTGAAGGCAGTCTGAGGTCATAACTTGGAGGTTGTGACTGTGGTGGATGTATGAAAACAACTAATTTGCAAACAAGCTCTGAGCAGTTAGTTTGAGTCCCAGCATGGGCCTCGCAGCTCTCTGAAATGCTGTGCAAAATATACCCAGGAGTACATTTTCCTGTGAGGACATTCATAATTGTTTTAAAAACCAGAAGTGAAACAGGTAACCAACACAACCACTCACTGTATCCCTGCAGTGGGGGTACTGTCAGATGTAAACATGTATATAAGAAGATTCCTCCTTAAAACCTCCAAAGAAATGTTGCAGTCTGAATTCACAGGGTCAAATAATGCTTCAGGTTACACTGATGCAACCTCACTGACATCGAGGAAGTTTTATTCCCATCACCACTGTCTGACCTGGTGACTTTGATAGCATTTTATCAGGAATTTACACAACTCCTGCCTGATACTGCTCTTGTCCTGGCACATACTGGGAGCAGACACCACATTCCACTAATGTAGAACGTTTGAAGGAGATTCAATTCCAATTTATATTAACTTTAGGCAGCTGTGTCTGTACAGTAAAGGGATTTTGCATGATTTCCAAGAGGTTCTACTCAAGGGGTTACACTGAGAATAAATACATTATCTAATTTCTATCCCCCTAACTGAGGGCAAATGGACTTGTAAGCCAAGCTCCTTTCATGCCTTTTATACTGCTTCATTGTCTTAGGAGAAGTTACATTTCATTCACACTGGCAAAAGGAAGACAAGAAACAGACACTTGATCATTATTTGTGCCATACCACATATCTCACCACAGCAGAGGGTTGCACAGTCTGTTAGTCTTTGTTTCAAGTGGACAAGTGCATGGTGGCATTGTTATCATCACCTTTTATCATCTCTTCAGTGGAAATATATAAGGTAATGTTTTCCAGAAAATGGTGAAAACGCCAAGGCACATAAGAAAATGTTTGTATTTTATGTAAGTAAATATGTACTTGAAGTTGTAAGTGAAGGAGGAACAAAAAGAGAGGAAAGAAGAAAAAGAAATTTGGCATTCCAAATTTCCTTGCTCTTTGTCAGTATTAAATGCTTGTAACAGCCTTTATGCAAGCCAGTGTTTTCGTCATAAATTACGTACTGCAAAAGCCACTTTTGTTGGGGTCTGGCTTAATACTGACATTATCAGATACTCTGGTATTGTCATTATGGTGAGTTTCTAAAATATTACATTTAGAATATTCCATAAGTAAAATGTGCTGCATTACCTACGTTAAGAAACTCCCAGGAGACCCTGAAGTGAGAGATCACTTTCTCAGTCTTCTCCCTCTAATAGAGTTTGGCAATTTACTGCATGAAAACAATGGTGAACCATTGGGTTTAAATTGAACAGCAACATATTGTGCTTTCATGGAGACTGTTTCATGCTGATCAACACTGAAATGGTCTTGTTAAAAGAAAACACCAAAGAAATGGAAAAAAAAATTAACTAAATTCAACACATACTGAGAAGAACAAAAAAAATGTAATTGTCACATCCAGGTCAGTCTGGTTTAGAAGTTGCTGTATTAGAACTAAATGCCAGTGAAAAAACATTGTCCTTGTTGTTGGGCTTGCTCAGACTGGTAAAAAAGGCCATTGTAAGCTGAGTTTTTTGTAGGGAGATGAAACTGAATCCCTTTCAGTGTGGGGTTAGTCACCACTCCTGGTGTGACTGCACAGGTTTGTCTGGCCCTTGGTGACTAAAGAGGAGCATATGAGAGTCACTGTCTTTTGTATGAAACTAAAGATACCCATTGTGGGCAGCTTTGGCTTCTGAACTAGAGACCTTTTGGGAAGGTGACTAAAAGCAGTGTGAGTCTGATTCAGTCATGTGTCAGACCACACTAGAAAGTTGTTTTTTCTAACTGAGGTGCTTTACTTGGAGGAAAAGGTATAAGCTCCTCTAGCCACCTCTGGAAAAGCAGTTCTGACTGCAGGCCAGGCTGCCTTAGCTTAACCAATGAATTAACTTGCTCCTTAAAATTCTTTCATGTTTTCCTGTTCTCCAATAAATGCATATTTTACACAGCTTCTGCAGTATTTCTAGTAAAGGAGAACAGAGGAGCAGCTTTCTGTATTTTGTTTTAGGCAATAGTTTTTCTTTCTTTCCTAATTTTTAATATATGTGAAAATGTTTATTTCCACAGACATTTTAATAAGTCCCAGGAGACATTTAGGGGGTTAAAATAAAGGGAAATGTAGTCTTCTCATGATATTTTGGTTCCAGCACGGTGGAGACATAAAAGAAAACAGTGGATATGCATTATTTAGGACCCACAAATGGCTCTCACAAATGAGTAAGCCTGTGAAAAACACATGTATGTACTTGAATACCAAGGGAGCAATTTTGGATTTGTTTTGCTTTGGTTTTTTTAATACCACCATGTTTGACTTCATTCAGTTTCCTTCAAAGTGCGAACATACAGCCCTAAAGTATGTTGGTGATATCTCCACAAATATCAAATACAGCAGAAAAACCCCACCATCAGGTTGCAATATTCATTCCTTGCTCTTTTGCTGCTTCCATTCCTACACATTTGCACTAAGGTTAGTAAGGAAGAGCCAAGAGCCTCCCAGCTAGTGAGATTAGTTGGCATCTATTCCAGGTGTCTTTAACATGAGTGGCACTTTTTTTGGGGCATATTATTGAGAAAGGAAGCAGGATCATGATCTGTGAAACAATCCAAGGAGGATTGAGCAGCGGGTTCTGAACAGTGGTGTGAACTTCACTTGAAGTAAATAGGGAATAATCTTCTCAGGAGGAGAAATCTGTAGTCGGCAGCTGAGGGGTATGTTTGGAGCCATTTAAGTAGAGAAATGAAGCCTGAGTGTGCAAGAAAATACTGATAGAAGTCAAAGGAAAGGTGGTGTTGGAAGGACATGGGTGTGTATGCCAAGTGCAGGTGAAGTATTGCACATTCTCAGATTTGTAATGAGCATATTGCAAGAGTTGAACCATAGGTTGGAAGGATGTTCAAGCATCATCTAGTGCAATGTATTGTATCTGGAAATTCTGCTATTCTGCCATCCATTTCCCACTTTTATTAAACTGAAAAAAAATCAGAAAAACCAAACACTCTCTGTTAATGGGAAGGCTGGCAGGAGCTGAAGGCACTCAGAGGACAAGGCCTCTGCTGACTGTCCTCGTTTTGCTGTTTCTGGTTTTCTGAGTGTTTTCCTCTTATCACTGTGTGATGCACACTGGAAATGATCAGTCAAGGCTCATGCACAGGATCTTTTCATGCTGGCAAGTGAAAAATCAATTTGTGTTCGAAGGAGTAAACAGTATCATGAGCTTCATTTCCCCAGAGTCAAAATGGATTCCTTGATAAAGGAGATGACAAGGAAAGCTGAGCTCTTGGTGTATAAGCACACAGGTGCTCATGTACAAGAAATAAGTGGGCTCCTACATTCATTTTACATGCTACACTTTACCTTTTTAGTAAAAAGAAGATAGGAAGAAGAGATTACTTGTTGAATGCCAACTGTGCATCAAAACCAGGGGGATTGTTCATGAACAGTTTATGCAGATGAAAATGTAGTCGGTCAGTTCTGACAAAGACATTATTCATGGTGTATTTCTGTTTTATGGCACTGCATTTGGTTTTTCAGAGCTACTTTCACAAGTCTGTTGGAAGATTGTGTTCCTAACATTTCTGAGATATGTTTGCTGTTGGATGTAAATTACAGGGAAAGAGTCTCTGTATGATATTTCCGTGCCACGAAAACAAAATCTGATCTCATGCAGGTCATAAATTGTCCAGGAGGTAAAAGTAGTCAAGGAAGTGTAGAATGAATAAATGGAAAGTTAGACTTACCTGACTCATCAGATATTGTAACCATTCACCCAATGTCATCTGATCTGTGTAACATTAAAGGCTACTATTCCCTCACTTAGATTTCTGCCCTCCTTCCCTCCCTTTAAAGTTCAGCACTGAGCCACCCAAGCCATACGTTAAACCCTTTGGTTCCACGTCATTTAAGCTTTTTCCTCTCTCCTGTGAGACCGAAAAGTGAAGAAAGCTGTAGAATACTGGCTTGTATTAGGTGGAATATTTTGACCATCTGACCTTTCCCTTTTTTTTGGTTTTTTTTTTTTTTTTCTCTTTTAGCAAGCAGCATTTAAAAGTAAACATATAGCATTTCGATACAAAAGAGGTTTGCCAGATTAAAAGGAAGATGAGTTCAGTGTAGCACGTAGCTGTTGTGAAATCTTCTTGCTTTGATTGAAGTTTTATTACCTCAGGACAACTGTGTGCAGCTTATGCAGCATTCACTGTTCTTCAGTCTGGGGTTCGTGAATTCATTGCTGACTGAGAGAAGAGCTCATGATGTGAATTGCTTCTTGCAGAAGCCAAATTCCTGGAATCTCTCTGTTCAGCTGAGTTAGACCATGCTGCTCATAAAGGAAGAAAAGCACCAAAAGCATGCTCAAGTGCAAGATATGCCCTCTGAAAGCTGAAGAGGAGAGAGAAGGGATGAAGAATCACATAATGGGTCCTAAAATGCTTGATTTTTATTAGATTGGGAAAGAAGTAGTATGGGATGAATGTCCAATCTTGACTAAACTACAGGAAAAACATTGCAGTTTATTAATGGCAATTCTAATAACAATTTGTTATAGTACTAGCACTTGAGAGAGTGATGAATATTGTATCTGCCCTGTTTCATTCTGTCCCAGTGAATCTGTGCTTGGATGCCATGGTGTGCCATGTGGGCCTGCTCACACTTGTTAGCTGAGCTCGAGTGTTTATGGACAATTAAACCTGCAATTTTTAATTAACACTTTGAGGGGTTGAGAGGTTATTTTTTCTTTTTCTTATTTTTTTTTTCAAGACAGATTGAATTTCTAATAGATCTGTGCCTTTCAAGTCTCTTAGAATGTGCAACTGCAGCATGAATTTAGAAAAATAGTCTCATTCCTTTAGAAATCCATTAATAGTAATGTACTGGAAGACTCTTACATTGATCTTCTCTCTGATAGCCATGTTGTAATAATTATTCTTTTAATGTTTGCATCAATCTAAATGTTTTCCTCTTTGTGCTCCCTCCTACTTGGATCTCCCTATATGACAATTACAGCACTTTGACATCTTGCATTACTTTAATACCAGTGATTCAAAACAAAGCAATGCCAAAGGCAACAAAAGTTTTGTCAAGCCATTAAAATCTGCTTTGCCATTAACACAATTAAATTCATGCATGAGCATTTGAAGTTATTAGGAAGTGCTGCCAGGAGAAGCTGGTTACAATTGCATAATATATAGTGGGCTTTAATAAAGTAAAATGATATATTTACCGTTACTATCATCATTCGTTCTGAAGTAACATAAACCTAAACAGGGCTGTGAATGAACATGCTCTGTCCTGTATTAATAGTGAGGGACACAGTCATCACTTTTCTAAGCAAAGAAATACACATGGTACCTTGGCTAACCATTACTGCTGGCATGTGTAATGGTAGGGAAGGGAGTTAAATAAAGAGAGCTTCTGTACCTCTGCTGCTCTCACTCTTTCCAGTCTGACTCACTCAGCTGGATTTTGGGCTGCTCCTGTTTCTGCGGTGAGAGATTTTGTGGTTGATGTGTTCACTGTAAGCTTATTGGAGGACTATTTGTTTTGTTTTCTCATATTCTAACATATTAGTTTTTCAATGAATAAAAATGAGGCGTGTATTAGAGACACGTGTTGTGTCCCACTGCACAGTGCAGGAACACCCCTGTTTGCAAACCTTTTGATTAACCATATTTCTCACTGAATGGGGAGCTGGTGTGAGCTATGGAAAATACAGATGAGCAGAGAACTTAAAAGTATTGAGAGAGAAAAAAGTTTAATTTGACTTTAAACTTAATTTAACTTTAAGAAGTTAAATTTAAGTGGAAAAAAAAGTAGGGAGAGAGATGAAGTCCCATGAAGTCCAAGTCCTGTGGTATAATGTTGGACTGCATGCCAGTTGCAGTTCATGCTGACCACCCACTGACAGTTCTCAGCCAAGCTTGTAGGTAATTTGAGCTAAGTAGAAACTGGGGACAAAAGGTAAGGATTTTTTTTTTTTTTGGTTGTTTGGTAGTTTTAAGATGATATTGTGGAAAATTATAATCTATAATAGATGAAAATTATTATATCCCTGTGGTGTAGTCATATTCACATAGGTAATCCTTTACCAAGATACTGATGAACTATTGGGAATTCAGAGAACAGTGATGAAATAATCTAAAGGGGAAGATATTTTTTATCAGGAAAGAAGGTTAAAGCTGAACATTTGAGAAAAGTGGAGTATAATTCTTCATGTCTATGAATGATGTAAATGTGAAGGGAGGCAATGAATTACCTCTAGTGGTGGGAAGGAAGTGCTCTACAGAAGAGCTGAGGTGACACTGAAAACAAAACTTTAACCATTATAAAGTACCAAGTAGTTTACAACACTCCATATTTTATTAAGGGAAGGAATGGGAGACCCATTTCCCTACAGTTTTTGGGTCAGACTAGCCTTAGCAGAGCATGAGCTTGGTGATCTAAGAGGTCTCTGTGATCTTTGACTTTTGTAGCTGTGTGGATTTATTCTTGAAGCTTAGTGCTAGCTGAAATGCAGGCAGAGGGCCATGGTTGCTGCTTTGGTCAAGCTCTATAGCAGATTAGGATGGCAGGGATTAAGTTTAGTCATGACTGTCTTTCACCAAACTAGGAACTAAGGGCAATAAGGTAGAAGAATCAATCTGAAAATCTCATTGAGTATTTCCTGCTTGATAAGAGTCCACCACAGCTCTCTGCAAGTGCCACAGAGTGGTCACATCTGCCTCTTGTTTCTGTCATTGTTCACAGTATTTAAAGGTTTTGTGCTCTTTCATATCCTTAGAATTGTGGCAAATGCTGTAAGTAGTATTTAGGCATCAGGCCTCTCGAGGTGGGTACCTGTGTGCTGTGCAGAGGACACTGAACCTGCAACAGGCTGATGGAGTGAGAGACAACAAAATCAGCAACCACCCTTATAGTCCAACTAGTATTTACTACAGTATATATTTAAGAGCTGTCTGGGCTGTTAGCCTATTAAGCTGTAGGATAAGATAGTTGATGATAACAGCTTTCTGCTGTTATCACCTCTGTCCTTCACTGCAGCATGTGGCAAGTTAAACCAAACCTCTCCCTCTCTCTGAAGGCTGGTGATAGGAGTGACAGTGGGGTCTTCTTCAATTACAGAAGTTTCAGGCAATTGCACTGCCAGTTCTCAACTGTGAGGAAATCAGAGTACTTTATTGCTTCAAAAGTGTCCTTAGTTACACAAAGCAGCATGGAAGAAAAAAACAACTTTTCAAAAAATGGGTCCTGCTGATGATTTATGTTGATCTGAACTGAAAAATTTGGTAGGCAGCAAGCATGGATATAGAGGTGTTCAAACAGAGGCAGTTGCTTGTTAGCTGTTCACCTGTGTGGTTGAACTTTGCATCCAGCATTTGACTAAATATTTCTTCTTTTTTTTCTGTAAACCTAGGTTGCCCTTCCCAATGACTCCAGCTGTGTGGAAGAAATACTGCGGGTAAGTAATACCCTTTACTTTTTTATCTCCTGTATAATTGTAGTGCTGATATTTTCATCTTCCAAGGAAAGGGTTTATAGGGCTGTCTTCAACACTGTAGTTGAATAATAGCATATCAGTGAGTCTGTATTAAGAGACACAGACAGGGGGTAGGCCCAGGGTGCTCCTTAGTGAGATGAGTTCACTCTGCATCTGCCAGCTTGTTTCAGTCAGGATTTACACATGTTCCTGTTCTTTTCAAGCTCTCAGTCCCTGAGTCTATCCAGAACACATTTCTCTTCTACCCTGAGGTGCAGTTGCCTTAATTCTTCTACTCACAAACTGACCTACAGTCTTCCTCTAGACTACAATTGCTCATCATTCATGGTTTTGTTAAAGACTTACAGGCATGTTTTTTCTGTGATCTTTGGTCAGTGGTTGAATACAAAAAGTTGCAACTCCAAACTGAGAATGACTTGATTGCAACAAGATCATGTCATAAGAAAAAAGGGAGTGTGCACAAGTTGTATGCCTTACTCTAAGTGTAGGGTGGGCCTTTCTGCATACACCCCAGCTTTGGGGTTCCCTGTTTGCAGTGAGATTTGCCTCAGAGCAGTTTTGCAACCTGCCAGTTTTCAGTTTAAGTCTCTCAGATTTAGGTTTTTGTCCTCATGAGTTTCTGATCTGTCAGAGCTGCCTCCCTGGGATTGCCAGCCAACCAGCTGATTTTCAATGTAGAAGGGATAAAATTTCAGTGGAAATTTGGGCCAGCCATGTCCAGTATACTGGGATGTAGTGCTGCAGGCTTACCCAGACCTGAAATCATGTGTAACAGTCGTGCCAGCTTGTTTGCAAAGACTTATTCTTGCTTTTAAAATAAAGTAAACTTCTCAATATTCATTGCAATTCAGAGTTAAAGAGCCTGGAAAACTTACTCCTGGTTTGTATACACAAGTTATCTTGGGCTGTTCTAGATGTCCTTATGGGTTGGCAGTATTGCTGAAGAAGTGTATTGAGGCAGCAGGCAGGCATGCTTGTGCAGACCTGAAGTAAGGGAGAAGATCCTGCATGAGCACCCTGGAGCAATGAATGCAAGGAAATAAATAATATTTACTGTCAACCTTCAAAGGGAGCAGAGGTTTATTACCTATAGAGCACTAAGGATGCAAAAGCACAGGAAATGTTGAAAGGCTGTGCAAAATACTTGGTACATTTTAAATATCTTCTTTCCTTCTTTATGTATTTCAGTTAGGTTCATTACTATATTTGAAATGAATGACTTGTCTGGGGAAAGCAGTTGTTTTCAGTAAACAGCATCAAAAGAAAATGTGATGGGGTTAATTTCAGGGATCAGTCATCCAGGTGACACTTTTAATGTAGGAACAGTGTGTATAAATCACAGGAAGCAGAAATGTCTTTTTTCTAATCAAGATGATGACCTTATTTCATACACCATAACTGTAATTTGAGTCAACAAAAAAATCACAATATGCTGGGCTTCCTTCTGAAACCTGCTGAGATTGGAGCAGGACTTTTTGTTGCCTTTGGAGAATGGGGATGAACTACAGAGTCCCTGCTCCTGATACTAGTGGGCCATTGAACTTGGGGGCAATCTTGGGGTGGACAGAGCAGGAATTTAGCAGGATTCCCTGTCTCTGGAGATCTCTCTCACAAGGACATGTAATGTGCATGAAAATAAGGGATACAAACCAGCAGATCTTTCTGGACTACTGCTGCAGGTCCCAGAGGCATCCCTCGTGCCCATCCTGGGATAAACCTGTCCACCATAGGCACTGGCATGGCCAGAAGGCACCTGGAGCACATGACACCCGTGTTGGGGTGGAGATGCAGTCATGGCACGTGGAGTTCAGCCATGGTTGCCCCAGGGTGCTCCCCTCCATGTGCAGGAGGCTCGTTTGGTGCTGCTTGCAGGGCTCTGTGCCCCTGGGATGGCTTTGGGCTGTTCAGGGCACCCACAGGCTGCCTTCAGCCTTTTGTAACCTGCCTGCACTGGGCTGCACAGCCCTGCCTGTGTGAGCACAGCAGCCACAGAGCTGCTTTGGGACTGCCCAGCAAGGACCCAGCATACTCCAGCGCCAGCTGGATGCCCTCAGGGCTGTGGCTAAGGATTCCAAACACATGTGGTGCTGAAGCACAACGTGCACTAGAAGTGCCTGGGTTTTGTCAGTGTTTTGCTTTGTTCTTCTCAAATTTATGCTGCAGAACAAGCTAGCAGGAATTGTGTTTTGGCTGCACACAGGGTATCATATTCTACTTGACAGGCAATGGAGAGAAAATAAGTAAGAGAATGTGATGCCCAGCAGTGGTCAAAATCCAGTATTTGGTCTCCCCATGGAAACCCCGTGTCAGAAGATTCAGGCTGGATGCTCCAGATGAAAGAATGACCCTTGGTTTCAGCAGAAATTTGCTGAAAATTTTGAGAACCTGAATTAAGTTTCCAGCCCTGACGGGTACTTTTTGGCCTGTCAGGGCCATTTACATAGGTTTTGATTAACTTTTGGGAGTGTGTGTCTCAGCTCCCTTATGGCGGCTTCACTCAGTAAAAACACCAGGTTATTCATATTTCTCTCATTTTAGGGTAATACAGAGCTAAACACAATGGATTCCAAGACAGCCAAGCCCCAAAAGTGGACAACTGGGCTGTGATTCTGCATTTTGCCCAACCAAACCATTGGCAGCTCCTGGCAGTTGCTGCTCTGGACTGTGTCAAGCTGTGCTCCCCAAAGAGCTGAGGAAAGGTGCTCTGCCTGGCACTCACCCTTGGAGCAATGCATACCCTGTAGTTTGCATTCTTTTTCTGGTTTTGATTTGTTTTGTTTTTTTTAAGTTGGGGATTAAGTGATTTAATTCCTCAGAAAGACTCAGTAACTCTCGAGGGTTTCTTTGCTAGACTTTACAAGGAAGAGGTACTCCTGCAAAGGTCTGTGACCTCTGTTTTTGCATTTTTTCTTTTGAAAAGCTGAACTTGATTAATGTTTTCTCTAATTGTAAAGGTTTGTAATTCCTAATCTGTTGTCCTTTTTCTTTTTTTTTTTTTTCCAGTCATGGAGAAAATAGATTTAAATGAATTTATATTCTAAAATTTTCAACCAAGTGAGGGGAAAGGTCTTGATTTCCTGAAACACTTAGCTACTTATTTCATCTTGTGTAAATGCTTTAAGGACTGTTCCCAATACTACAGCCAAAGGTTAATGGCAAACAAGTCTCTTGTTGATTTTACTTTTTTAACTAGGGTAGCTGAGAAGGTTTTCAAAAATAATAATAAATAATAAAAAAATAGTAATAATAATCATCATCTCTCAACTAAGGCCAAACAGTAATAATAGTACAGAATGCATTTAATACTGGTTGCTAATACCAAAATGAAAGGTAAGGGCAAATACCTTGTGGCCTACACTTTTTTCTGTTCTAAAATGTGTTTGGGGGTTTTTTCCAACCAATTCAATGGTTTTGAAAGTGTGGATAATATGGAAGACAGGCAATTAAAAGTATGTGCATGTAGTTCTCATTTTATTAATATGGGTTTGAATTAAGTTGTAACTTGCTGTATGTATCCATTGAAAAATGAGTTCATTGAAATGTTGTGATCCAATGTGCAGATAGGGTGAGAGAGCTGACATTTAAAACCAGTCTCCTAAACTTCCCTTGTGCCCCTTGTACCAGTCTTTACATCAGTGTACCCTGCATTCTCTTCACGTGATGTGAACCATATCCTGGCCCAGGAAAAGGACGTATGTAGGGTGAACAAGGGTGATCCTTTTCCTGTCTGTGGAGATGACAGAAGGGACCTCCCTTAGCCTTGGTTTACCCCTGGCTAAAGAGCTGATAAGTGCGCAACACTGCATGCAGGAGAAAGGAAATTTTTAAAAACAGGTTCTGGAAGACATGGAGTGTGAATTGGGAGTTTGGGCTGGGTGTTTAGGCAATTGATTGGACATAATCCAGCAGCAGCAAGGCTCTGGTCTGTACTCTGCAGCTTTTGTGGCTGAATTGTTACCACCTGGGCAGGCACTGCTGTCTGGAAATCCATCCATGCTTAGGCAAACAGAAGAATACATATTCACTGTAGGAAGGCATCAAGAAGCTAGATGGACTTAGGATGGAATGTGAACAGCTGTGATACTAATTGGAAGCTTTCTAGTCTGGAAGCCAAAACAGATCCCAAATATAGTTCAGATTGTAATACGTGTAAAAAAGACTGGAGTTAAATGAGCAAAGTCTGTAATTCATATGGTCGTCTTCTGATGGCTAGCTCCTGTCTAATGACATGGGAGAATATGTAAATGGATCAGCAGGTGAAAATGCCCTTGACTGCAAATTATGTGTAGGACTGCCTTCCTCATGGCAACTGAAAGCACTGAGTCTCACCTGCAGCTGAAGTGAACTGTTCATATAGCAAAATTAGACTGTAATAGATATAGCCCATTATTTGTCCCTCAGTAATTGTTTTCTCTTCTAAAATACAAACAACATTGAAGAATGATGCTAAACCTAGTTATAATAATTCTAATTTGAAAAATACAGGTGTGCTGTCCAGTGTAGTTACAAATGCACTTAGTAGCTGATGAGTAGTTTAAACATTTTCATGTGGAGTCTGGGGGCTTACTGGGGAGGACATGACATGAATTTAAAATGATTATCCAGACATCACTGGACAAGTGAATAACGAGCTGACTGGCCTAGTAAATCATGTGAAGCTGTCAAATGTGGGAACACGTTGGGGAGGAGATGATGTCAACTAACAGTAACTTAGCAACCTGGCATTTAGCTGTCCAGAGAATGAGTAAGAGTAGCCACTTTTAAATAGCTAAGTAAATAAATGAATCCCTATATGTCTTAGATGTGCTATAAAAATAGCCCAGGACCCTATGTTTTGTGTCAAGCTGTTTCTTTCTCCTAGATAAGGTGATTTATTATTTCTATTGAAATGAAGAAATGGATTGAAAAGTTAACTCACGTGTAAATGTGGATCTGTGGCCTTTGTCCCTGCTCTTTGAAAGCATGCAAGGAACGGGTAATAGCCTGCTTTGAGAGTTGTTTTTCTTTCTTTCAAACTTTGCTTATGTACACAAAGATTTGGATGGATAAAAACAATTAATTTCTTCGCAATTTTTAAGCCATTGCATTTTCAAGCTTTCTATCAGCATTTTGTCAATGGAGGCAGAAACAGTTTCTGCTCTCTCATCAATATAAATTAAGGGGTAATTCCACTGACCTCTGATCTCATTTGAGTTCATTGAATTCTTCTTCCTCCCACACTGGTATAAATTGGCAGCAGCTCCACTTATGTTGCTGCTGCTGTTATAAAATAAAAAGGAGTTACCTCTGCATTACTTTAGATACACATAAAAGCAGAGAGCAGTTCTTTGCTCTGATGACTCTCCAGATATGGTCTCACTCCAGGAAATGGAAATGCTGAGTATTTCCTTGAGAACAGCTCCTTCCTGGTTTGGTAGGTGATCAGCTCAATTCTGGTCTCAGCATCACCACAAGCATTCAGCAACAATTCCAGGAAGGCCAAAGGAAGCATTTTCCCAGAATTTTGTGCACTGTCCAGTATACACACAGGAAGGGTGAAATCAATAGTTGGAATCATTTGAGGACAGCCTGATGTAAGCTTGGAGTGCAAAAGGCTCTTTTTGAACTGGAAAAGGCAGTCTTAGGTCTTCCCAGCCTAGAGCACACCCTTGAGCCCTGTGTGCTGCACCTGACCATGGCAGAACAGGATTATCCAGATTTGTGGCCATTCACCCTTACAAGTGACATTATGGTGGCACCCACATGAGAAGGGCACCTCAGGAGCACTGTCCCCAAGCTGCCTGCACTGGCTTGAGGGTGCATCGTGTCTAAAGCTCAGAGCTAACGTGGGGCTGGCAGAGTGGGAAGCTGGGGAGTCCTTGCCAGGTGTTTGGCTGAGGCAGGTGTTTTGTGGGTCCCATTGCACGGCTGGCATGGCACAGGTTACATGTCAGGGGAGTGATGCACCTGTGTGGAGCTACAGCATAAATCTGCTTTGTGCTGCTGGCTGAAGGCAAGGCAGACTGTTCTGCTGGGGAGGTGATGGGGAGGAAAGGCTGACTGTCTGATCTAACAAATGCCTGTGGGTGTGCAGAGTTTCCTGTATTTGAGAGCTGGTGTTCTGCACCTGTCTGTTACAGGGATAAATGCCTCTTCAAGATGCAATGCAGCAAAAGATTAGACCTTTGTCAGGACAGACAAGCAAGGTCTGATTCCAGCTTGCAGGCACATTTATCAAATAAAGGTTTTATTTTCATAGCAGTATTAAATAAATTATTTAGCAAAGAACTTTGAAATGTAAAATCTGATCATTATGTGGATCTATTGCAGCCCATCTGCACTGTAACAATAAAAAAAAGATTACAAAAGGTATTCAGGAAAAAAGAGAGATTACTGTGCACCTATTTCAAACTCACTATTCAATTATGTTTTCTTATCTGCTTTACCATAATATTTTCACACATATTTTTGTACTGCCAAATTGAAATATTGCTGATTTAAGTAATATTACATAATTCAGCCACCATTGCCAGATTTACCATTGCTACTAAAATTACTTCAAAGTGAGCTGGCAACACAATAGCTTGGTCATGTTTTGCTGCTCCTGAAAAGATGATAAATGATAAATTAATGACTGCCAGTGAAGGAGTGAAGTTTGTTTTCCAAGTTCTTCAGCATCTCTTTGGCACCCAACCAACCATTTTTAGTTTCTCTTCCTATTGAAAGTCAGCTCAGAAACAATTCACTATGTATTGCAATGTTACATGCTCAGCATCCTCCTTCTGATTAAGTACTCTATTACGATAAAAATAATTACTTTTTATGAGACAATACAAAGTAATTGTTTTAAAGCAAGTTCAAACAAAAAAGTAATTGAAGCAAAGTTATTTTCTTAGAGAAAATGATACTAAGCTTTGCAATTCTGTAGAAGATAGATGGATTCTCTTCAGAATTTAAAAACAATGGTTATTTTATATTTTACCTTTTCAAATACCACGAAGTTTTGCAGTTCCAGAATTAAGTGAAAGAGACAAAAAATGTGGGAAAACAATTTGGTGGAGTCTTGTTGTTGAGTGGGGAATGTCATAAAACTTAGATTCCTAGTCCTGATTTGGAGACCCGTGAGACCTGAATTCCCATCCTTTTTCATCCTTGTAAATAATGAGTAAGTCCCTTATCTTGGAGCAAAAGTGCTAAAGAAAACAGACCCAAGGAATCTGGCATGGCAGATCAACTCTGACCTTTTCTGTGTTCCCATGAACAGAAAAAATCTCCAAGTGCTGAACTGGATGGAAAATTTTAAACACTGCTGTTGTGTTACAGTGTTTGGCTCTAGCTGTACCAGGTATCCTTTCCTAAGGACCTTGTGGGCTGCATGAGTTTATGTTGTATAAAAACATGATTAAGAACTCCAGAGCCTGTTGTGTATGTGTCTTGGAGTGCTGCTGCTGATTCCAGAGTAACAATCTGCAGTGTGGCCAAGCAGAAAAGCCATCTGAAGCTCCCATACTCCACTTACACAGCTTACTGAGAGCATTAAGCAAAAAAATCTAGTCCTGTTTTGAGACAGAGGTAGTAGAATATTTCTCTGGTCTCAGATTAATCATTTTTGTTATTTCATCTTGTCCCATCAGAGTGAAACATGGTAAATATGGGCAGTGAGTGTTTAAACTGCTTTAGACATGATGCAACATTACCTTTCATTTAAATAGATTAGTACTCTACAGAATAAACTGTTTTCAGCACAGAATGAAGACATTGAAAAGATATTAAAATTGTGTTAGGCTTTCTTAAATGAATGCATGCTTTAGAAACAATTCTGGTTTGAAATATCTGTAACATCTTCTGTGGCTCTTTCTCTCACAAATGGGAAGAGCTCCATTTTTGCAGCCCCCCAAGGGCAGGTGTTGCATGGTTTAAATCCTGGTAGAAAGCTTCCCCAAAAGTCAGCTCTGCTGAGGAGGCTTGTGGAGTCCATGAAGTGTAAGTTAGCCTAATCACAATTAGAAGAAGACTAGAAGCAGACTAGGAAAAGGCTAGGATACTTACAGTATCCAAGGGAAGACTGGACTGGGATATGTAACTAAACAAACCTTCAGAAATAGTTTCAAGAGTTTGCATTTTAAAATTCTCCTTTGAAGTTTCTGTCCATGACAATCAAAAAATAGTTGATGGTTAAAAGAAACATATGTAAGGAAAACACTAGAGAAATTAAAGTGATGGATCAAAAAGACACAAGGTACTTGAGGCATGCTCAGTTTCCCACTTTGTGCTTTATCTACACCTGCATGTTACAACTTTTGATGGTACTGCTTTGAGCTCCTTGAAGAAAAGTAAAGAGAACAGCACAAAGTTGATACCTGGAGCAAACCTGAAGTTTCAGCTTTGAATCTCATTGTTGGTCTTGGAGGAGATGGGTGGAAGTGTTCTCCTGCAGCAGATACCAGAAATGCTTGTTGCCATTTTCATAATGCACTGAGCTGAGTTAACTGAAGCCACTCCTAGTTTCTTCTTAAGGCAAGAATACAGACACCAATTGATATATGGACCAAAACTTATTTTATTTACTCCTGAGAGACCCCTTGGAGAAAAAGGTGGACTTTTCCTTGGGAAGAGTCATGTGAAGGCACATAGTCAGACTTGCCAGCCCCCATGAGGTTTGTGGAAGCAGCCTGACATGGGCAGGCAGTCTTGTGGTCATCTGTCTTAAATTCACGTTGTTCCACATTCTGCAGTGAGAGTAGTTCTTGAAGCTGCCTTTTGGGGAGGAGAATTCATATCTTTGCTGTGTGCCATTGGTCTGTCATGCACCATAGTCAGCAGAGCTCTTTCTGAAGGTGTGTTCCTTCTTACCTGTGGAGATTGTTCCAGCTGTTAGAATCTTCAGAATGCACCACTTCAAATCTGCTGGTGAAAGACTGGTGTGGTTCATCTTCTCATGTCTTTGAGCACCCTCTCAATAAATTCTTATTTATAAATTTTTCAATAAATGCATAGACTCATATAAAACATCCTACATTCAATCTTCCTGAATAACCTTGAGGAGCCCCTTTGCTCCACTATGTCTCATTCTGTGAATTGGTGAAATAGAACCTCACCCTCACTGCCATTGTTGAAAGTTAAATGAGTTGTTAGCAAAATGCATTGATGTCCTCAGCTGGAATTATTAGTGTGATAATTGGGCAAAAGCAAGGCTCTGTCAGATATTTAAAATTATGCAGCATACTTTGGCTTATCTGAATTTCTAATATTTCTATAAGGAAAGTGTGTCATTGAATTTAATGTTCTAGAAACCTTATGAACTTCCAATCTATTTTAGCTGTACATTTCAAATTACACTTATAATTGTGTTTTTATTGAATATGTAAGTTCCTTTCAATTTCCTATTGCACTACATGGGTTTTAATATACATTTGAGAAGAATTCACACTGTGGATAGGTGGCACTTTTGAGTTTTTTTCAAATTGTCACAGTAAAATTGTCACATTTATTTAATTAGCCAGTAGATCCTGCCACATTGGTTTGTCAGCAGTGTAACAGTTTATTTGGATAGCTGGAAAATATGACCAGAAGGTTTTTCGTATTTTCTTTTTTATTTTTTTTCTCAAAGAATTTCTCACATTTCTTTTTTATTCAAAAGCTGTCATACAACCTTGCAGGAGTCAGATGAAGAAAATGTCCAGTTCTAGCATTAGAATGAAGATGATTTTATTACTTCAAGGCCTTGAGGTGTTTGTTGACCATTGTTCAGAGATGCAGGAGAGAAAAACTGTCTCTAAACAAGAATCTAAAGGTCTGACCCAAGTGCCCAGTTTTTTTTCAATGTTCTGTATACTCTGTGTATTCTACCTGCTGCAAGTGTTACTGTATGACCTTCTAGAGCTCCTGGGGCCTGGGCACTGGTGTGGCTGTCTTTAGAAACCTGTTATCAACACTTCACAGCTCTTGTTTAAATGTTTTCTCTATTCCAAAATGTCTGTTTAATGTGTAAGCAGATATTGTTGAGGGAGGTGGAAATACCAACTAGTGCTTCACAGGGTGAAACAGGAGCAACATGAACCTGCAGGGGCATAGGATACTGGCATGGGTGGTTAACAGAAAAAAAAATGGGCAGAGTTTTATTCACTGTGTTTGCTGTGGGTTGATTGAGGGGTTTAAAGTGTGGACCAAATTTCACCTCTGGAGCCAAACTGGAAAATGGCATGTACTGATCTTTTGTGAGGAATGCTTTGAGATTTTCTGATGGCATTCATTGCACAAGCACTGAGTGTTAAAAGCCCCTTTGGGCTTTGTAGTCCATTAATTTCTTTGCCATGAGTATATCCTACTAAAGGAGATGTGTGCACCAAGGTATAGTTACCTCTAAAAATACTCTTCTGAGCCTTAGGATAAAAACACTTCATGTTTGGTTTGTAGGCATATTCCCAGTAGTGAATTGTTTTTTTTATTTTTTAAATCAAACCAATTAATCCCTTCCCACTTACTTCAGTATTTTATCATTTCTAACCTCTTTAGTCCCTAATCTTTTCAACAAGAGGTCTGAACTGCCAGTTATCTGAAAAAGTAATGTTGTACCAATCAAATGAAAACTGGCACTCAGAATTTTTTTTGAAGAGCAACCCCTTGTCATTCCTGAGTTCAGACAAAAACAAAGAACAGAGCTTCAACAGTGATGCGTTCACTGGAGGCTTCTTTCCATGGAAATGGTTATCACTCCTTTTTTTTTTACTTGGCAGTTGAGTCACTGTTTCTTTTAAAGAATTTGTCATGATCTCCTCATTACCATTTTTCTTAATATGATAAGTGTAAACTACAAGAAAGTGATCATGTTTGAAAGGGTAGAGGAACCCCAAGAAATGTGGCACTAACTGCTTGTGTTCTTTGAAAAGGCTTAGACTGGGAATTTGACTAAGTGTATCATTCTGTCTACTTTGCCAGCAGCATTGTCATTTTCTAGCATCTTTCACTTATAACACAAGTTACCCTTCAAAAAGAATGCTGTGTTATTGCATCCAGTCTTTGTATGTCTACAGCAAAGTGAGATCAACAACTCCTTTTGGTAGTTGCTTGAACATAATAATGCATTGCACTTTGTACTTTAAAAAGAAAAAATAAAACAAAACATCCTTTGGCATGTTTACTCCAGTTCATTTTTGCTTGGTAACTGGTAGTCATCAGTGTTTGACACCAGCTGGAGCTGTGACTTGCTCACACTGCTTGGAGCTAACTGGGCAGCCATGAGTCTGCTGGGTGGTCTTTTCTTGGGCTTGCTCCAAGTTTGTTCCAAATTGCTCATACAATCCCTGATAAACTATTACTAATGAACAGTTTGCTATTCCTTTTAGGCCATCTAGAAGCAAAAAAGACAATGCATGTCATCCTGTAGTGTAGAGATGCGATGTTTAAATGCTGGAGCACTGAATTTACAGCATTTCAGTGCTGTGGCTTTTGTGTCCTATTCATTAATTTTCCTGTGGGAAAAGAAGTAGTGCAGTGCTTTGAGACCGGAAGGTTACAGACTTTGCCCTTTTTCAGCCCTGTTTTTAGGAGTTAGTTTGTTTCAATGTAGTTTGCTGTCAGAAGTTTATAAAAAATGCAGACACAGGAGGCTCTTTCAATCTGGTGCACAGTCAGAAACACTGATTTCAGACACTAGGACTGCTCTGTGTGGGACCATCCTCAGCTGCCACAGGTCTGAGTGGCAGTCCCGGGTATTTAACATTTCCAGCCTCCAATAGCTTTGTAAGAAAAAAACATGCTAGGAAATGAGGAATCAAATGTGGGAATCTGTCTGCCAGAAATACTCTGAAGCCACTGTACCTTGAAGAAGATCCAAAAAGACCTCAGCATGTGTTGGCTTTGGTTTTCCTTACTGTTTAAGCTGGATTATTTGGATAAGGCTGACATGCCAAAAAAGTGTATGTTGTATCAAAACATCTTCTGTAACGTACATCCATTTTTTTCTACACCTGTTAGCTTAGCAGGAGTGGATCAAAGGGGAGTGTTGGCATGATTTGCAGGACACATAGATGCAGGAACAGACCTGCTTCAAGGCACAAGTGAGGAAAAGGAAATTCAGACTGAAATGTTTGTTCTTTTCTAAAAGCTAAAATTACTATAATGAATGCCAGGTTGCATGAAAGGGTTTCAGGTGGCTGGTTAGGTCTTTCTGTAAGAGCAGAATTAAAGGGTTGAGCATGAGAGGCAGCAAGGACTCTACCTCTGTGTTACAGATGAGGACCCATAGTGTATTGTTTGGCAAACATGCTAAGCTTTTTAACTTTACAAAAGAAACCAAGGGGACAAAATTAGAGGAACCAGTGAACAGGCTTAAGTTTGGAGTTCCTTTGTACATCCAGGGCTTGCTGAATACTGATCAAGCTGTGCTTGTATTATCCATACATTTTGGACACATCCATTGGATTTTTCAGCCCATAATCTCTATTCCAAATTTTCAGCCAATATTCGGAAGTTTTACCACTGCCCTAGGCATTGCATAAGACAAAAAATGAGACAGTTTGTGCCCCACAGAGAATTCATAGTCTCTGAAGTAGGCACTGGGGAGATAACCATGCTTCATAGGGGAAAGTGAATTCTTCATGCATGAAGGGAGAAGCAAGTTGTCACCTGAGACATATGGCAGGGAAACCATCACATAGGCAAGGAAAAGGAATGGTGAAAAAAGACAGCTTTGTAGGCCAGGCAGGTTTCAGCTTTTCTAGGTGTTCACTATCTTTGCTGCAGCCTCAGACTGCTGGTTTAACAGTGTTACAGTGGAGGTGATGAGACTGTATAAGAGCAGTATCAAAAACAAATGCTACCCTGGCACACAGATGCAGGAAAACCCTGCTGCAATACTGCTTGTGTGGTAAGCAGAATAAAAGATCTGGCATAGTCTTTGTTTGGAAGGCAAAGAAACCACTTTTGTAAAGGATTTCAGTGTATATTGTGCAGCAGCGTGTGGTAGCTTCATTTCTTTGTATTTGATGAGTAACAAGTCAGTCCAATTTTAATGAAAGCAAATGATAGCTTAAACAAAAGAATTGGGCTTTAAATCCAAATAAGTTGCCTAACCTGGTTTCTTAATTTTCCCTATATGCTATTTCAGGTAATTAATGGTCCTGTTTTAAGGTCAAAGCTGGTGGTTTTTGGCACAAGTTAATGCTTTCAAATTCCTGATGATATTTGGACTCAGTTTCCTCATATTGTCAGGATGTAAGTTTTAAGCTGTTTACACAGGTCTAAAAATTATTGCATAATATAAAAGTTACACAGCTTCTGAGAACAGGAGGTTTTGTAGTTTAGTAATCTAATTTTGTCTGATACTGTATTTGGAGATTTTATTTTTTCACTATGCTGCCATAAGTTGCTTCAGAAATTTAATGCATTTTATAATAAGTTCCATTGATAAGGTCTTGTCCTGTGACTTCGTAACTCCCTGTTGTACTTGTATGAAAAAACCCATGAATTGATTACATCTGGCAATGTAAAGAAGATGATGTATTGTATAAAATGCACACAGTGGAGTGCCTCAGGGTAGGAGTAGTCTTGTTTTGTAACTGTAAATTATAGTTCTGCTCTCCTCTTGGTGTGAACCCTAAGTTTCAGAGAAGAAAACAGGCGATTCAAGACATGCTTTCTTGCTTGTGAAGCTGAGGATGGATGGAACAAATTACCAGATTCTCTTAAACAAGTGCCAGCAGTGAATACTTTCAGAACACAGTTGCTTATTTGCTTGGAGAATGGGATTTTTGGCAATGTTTTTTAAATTGCAGAGATGAAATTATATGTTGGTATTAGTAACTTTTGAAAGAATTAGCTTTTTACGACTTATTGTGCCTTTGTTTATACTATACTGTTGTATGCCAAGACATTATGTAGTATTTAACAGTTCAATGCATACTTCCTACCTCGTGGGGCCCTTATGACAATAAGATGTGCCACCCCTAGGGATCCATTTGATATGGATGTGCATCTCTGTGGGGATGAAAAGCTGCCAACAACAGGAGGTATTCCATTGGCCATACTGTCCACAGCAGGGCTCAGTTTCTGTGTATTGGGCAGCAAAGCCATTAGTTTAGTTACCAGGAATGACAGCTGAAGGATGCCTCTCTTCCTGGAACTGGGTTTGGTACACATGACTGCAGTACCTGAATATTTATGGGCATATCATTGACTTGTAAGACTATAAAACTGGTGTTAGATGGTGTGAACCAAATATCAAGTTCTGGATGCTATATTAAACAGAAAAGGTCTCAGCACAGCTGAGAATTTGAAAGTATGGAAGATCAGGATTTTGCCCTCATGATTGCCATGATGTTCCTGAAGTGCTTTGTGAAAGACTCAGCACCAAATGAGTGGGACCTTCAGTTTGACCCCCTCTGACAGTTGATGTTCCTGACCTGTCCATAGGTCTGTACAGAGGAATAGTTACATGGAAATAGAAATATCTTCTGTGGCCCAGCATCTCATATGTGCCTGGCAAAACTTTGATCATCCTCTCCTTGCACACAACCATTAAAGCTTGTCCTTAACAAACCCCACATTTCTGCAGCTGATGAGATTCCTCCTGCCTTTCCTGCTGGGAAGCCGAGTTACCACTCCAGTCAGTGTCATTATTCCTGATCAGTACATGCCTGTCTTTGGACCATTTGGAAGCTCATGACTCATCACAAAGACAGCACTGGCTCCTGCTCATCTCCTGGACTTTGGCTGGACTCTCAGACAATGGTGGAAGAAAAAGACATGGTGCTTCAGAGAGGATGTCATACATGCTGGGTGTATCTACCTTTGTCTTCACGAGTTCCGACATCCCCATTTTCCACTGAACTCTTAGATCTCTCATCACATAAAACTTGTCAAGAAAGCTGTCCTGTGTGCTTTCTGTAAGGTCCTGCTTCATTTTTCACATTGTGTGATTTTTTTGCCAGTTATAGTCTGTTAGCTCCCCATGTTCTACATGCACTTTACTCATAATGGGAGCCTAAGCCTGGCAGGAGAAGGATACAGCTGCTGCAGATCTCTGGTTCTGAGCAGTTCATCATGATGGTATTTCTTTAGTGAGTCCATAGGGGGTTGTGCTGCATGCTCCTAAAAATACTGAGAACACATGAGAAGGCACTGAAAGGCACAAAACCTGCTTGGTATTGAACTGAAGAATTGATTGTCCTAGGCAGTGTAATACATTCAGCCCAGTTTCTGACCATATGATCTTCCTGAAGTGAAACCTGAAGAAAATTATCCTGATCCACCTTGGAGAAAAGTATTCAACCTGTTTCATAGAGGAGCCTCAGGAGTGAACTCCTGTATGCACAGCATGGACCTTTGGGGCCAGGCCAGCAGGGAGCTGAATCCTTTAACAGGGTTCACACACTTTGAGGTTGGCTATGGCTTCCTTAGGATTGTAGCAGACTTGTCAGGTTGAATCCAGTGGTGGGTTGATGTGGTGTGGCTTCATTACTCTCCCCCTGAAACAGTCTTTTGAGCTGAGATACCTTCTCACTGTAATGGAGCATTGTTTTTCTTTACATACACGAGATTGCTTAGAGCAGTAAGTGCATCAATCATGATTTGCTTTTTTTTATTGTCTTGTAAATGCTCTAAGCAAAGAATATGAGTGTTATTAGTTATAAAAGCTAGAGTATGAGGAAAATAAATTGGAAATTTTGAGGTGTACAGGAGTGATAGAGTACTGAGAAACTCAACAGAAGAAGAAAATATCCATATTTCTTTGTGGATTTCCAAATGCTCACAAAGTAGGGAAAAATAACATACGCTGTAAAATTTATAGTCAACCACAATTGGCTTCTAAAGTAATTTCTGTATTAATTTTCACAGAGTATAATTTTTGTCTGTTCCCTTCTTGTTAAAATGGAAAGAAATACTAATTTACCATGGGATTATATGGAATGCATCCCAGTCCCCCATGGCAAAGGGAACTTGCTAATCATCATTGATAAAACCCACAGGTGAACACTGTGGTTTAGGCTGTGGTCAGAAAAAGGGTTGTTTTTTGTAGAATCAACTCTAGTTTTTCCATAATAAACTCAGGCATGTATGCACTGTATTTCCAGTTGTCTTTCAAGCAGTTTTTGGGACAGAAACAAGATAAATTCTAGTATGACAAAGACATTATTGTCAATGCCACCACATTCTTCCTCAAAATACATGCGCTGGGCACTAGCCAATCATAATAAATATGCCAAAATAATTGCATTAATAAAAGTTTTTCAGCTTTAACAAAGCAGGTCATCCTTGCTATGAATACTGCCTGAAGTATTTTTAACTTTTTTTCCTCTCGTAGGGAAAAAGATGTAGTATCCCTTTGATGATGAGACTATTTTTTTAATGCTGAAATTGTGATCAAATGTATATTAATGAATGCATCTATCACATCCATGTCAATCCTAAGGAAGCCTTTGACCCAGTATAAAGCAGTCCAGATTACTGGTCGGGATATTTCTGACCACTTGTGCAAATTAACCATTCCTTCATAAGGAATATGAACAAAAACTACCCATAGGTTTATTGTCTTTGTGTTCATTTAGGCTTTAGTGTCATTTGCTTGCCATTTCCATGTATAAATATATGTCTATATATTCATTCATTCATTCCTTAGCCTTTTGCACAAAGATGAAACAGGCTGAGATGGTTTTTAATTCATATGCATCACACATGGAAAGTGTGGCTGCCCCTCATGCATTACTGGCTTCCCAGCAGAGTTTGATCAGGTTTGTATAAATGCAGAAACCAGAAAGATGCTGGTTTCTGAAACAAGAAACAAGACAGGCTTTTTACTAAGGTTGCATTGATAAATAGTTAATAAAACAATAAATAATTAATAGAGTCTTTAATAAATGGTAAATCACTTGGCTGTCTTTATTTCTATCTTTATTCCATCAAGGCAGTAGGTTGCTTAGCACCAGCTGTAGCATCAAGTTTGTAATAACCTTAGAACATCTATTCTTCACTTATTATTTTTTTTCTGAATGCGACTTTAGCCTGCTGTGTCTCCAAAAATTGGAGGAGGTTTAAAGCAATAGATTTAGCTAAGGTTTAAAAGTACTGAGAGGGCCATTTGACAGAGACTATCACAGATAAGGTCTCTGTAGCAGCAGTGGCCTCAGATTGAATGAATTTATTGCTAGTGATGTGTGTGGGGCTGGTCCTCCTCCTACTCCACTGGGTGCCCTCTAATGATGTGGGAAAGTGTTGGTCCTGAGACTGCCTTTGTGGCTGCAGAAGGAAAAAAGTGGGATTGTTGCACCTTTTTTCTGCTTTTTTGTGGAGGTATCCACAAGAGGAGCAGTGAGGGTACGACTTGGCCAAACCAGTTGTGATCTATCAAAACTTTAGAACAAGAAAATGGGCTAGGTAGGGTCTTAGAAATCTCATCATCTGCTACACATCCCTCTCCCAGTGTAGGAATCAATTCTGCCTAAGCCATGCCTGACTGATGTGTGCTTATCTGTTCTTAGGCATGTTCTTCCACAGATGGAGCCCGTGTAGCCTTCTGAGCAATCTGTTTCAGCTCTGCAGTATCCTTACCATTAAAGAGCTTTTTCTTATATCTAACTGGAATTTTTTTGGCTGCAGTTGCAGTACATACCCTCCATAAACTGGAGAACAGATTATTCTCTCCTTTAGGAACAGCTCTTTTAGTAATAAAAGGCAGTTCTCATGTCTCCCCTCAATTCTCCCATGGGAAGTAGCATGAGCCCTGTATCTTGAGAGACCTCAAATTAGATCAGGCAAAGCAGTTCAGAGTGTACTAGGAAGGGAAGCTGCCTCAGTAGGAATGCAGAGTACACAATCCTGCTTCCTTTTTTCCATAATGATCTCTAAGAGCCTGGCTCAGTGCTTTTATCTGTACTTTAAAACATGGTACACTTTCTTTTGCACAAGAAGGAAATTATGGGAAAATTAAATACAGAGACAGGAAATGAATCTTGAAGGTTGCTATTAATTTTAGGGACTGGTTTTGTAAAGCTATTTACCATTTACCCCATATCCCCTGTACTCAATTCTCTCTCTCTCTCTCTCTGACATCTTCCTTAGAAACTTGCAAGTTTAAATCCTTCCCCAGTCCTCTCCTTCCCTTTAAATCATTATTTGGCCTTGTACCTCTGCATCCCTTAGAAGGTTTGCTTGGGGTATTTGTGTTTTGTTTGATTCATTAGATCGTGTCTGCATGTGTCCTTCTTAGTTACTTACCTGAGGGCATTTATAGCCAAGAAAGCCAGACCTAGCTGAAGAGACAAGCATGTCTAGTTCTAATAAATAAAACACATGGAGTCAATTAAAACAATGTTTAAATAATTTTCAGAAAGGAGGAAGCTTGATGTTACTACATCAGAAGACCACAGTGACTTTTAAGCCAAGAAACAGTGCAGGTTTACTTTCTCATTTAATCTCCAGGTCTATAAAAAAATCTATGCTTCTATAGCAGTCATCTACCCACTCCAACAGTTAACATGATTTTGGAATTATTTTGAGTCCAAACCATGTGAAAATAAATCCTAACTCAATTTTGTGGGATTACTTTGTTTCCATTAAATTCCTCTTTAAAGTGTTTCATATGCTTGCTTTTATTATTTTTACTTCCAGGAATTTCTAAATACTTCCGAATTTGGATTGATTAAAGTGTATAACTTTTCCTGGAAAAAAAACATTAATTTAATTCCCTATTTTCCCAGGTATTTACAAACTAAGGAGGTTATAGACACATCTTAATGGAGCCATACACATCACACACTCTCTGTGTGGCTCTTTATAGTCTTAACATATTAGAAAAAAGATATATCAGATTTCACAAGCTAAACAAAATAGAGCTTAGCAAGTACGTCAAGATAAGTGACCTCTAGAAGAAATTGGGGTGCAAGAAGGAATGGTGAAGTGTGGCTTATTAAACAAATGACATCTTTTCTTCTGATACTCCAGAGGAACTTATCTGTGCTTAAGTAATGAGTAGGAGTGAGCTGAGCAGTCACATCCCTGCAGGGTGTGGGGTTGGGATTTTGACCCTTCACTGACAACAGTGCAGTGCAATTTTTGCATGTCCTTCTGCAGGTCAGCTCTGTGTGCCTGGAACATGCAGCTGTGTGGTAGTTGGTGTAGGGGTTGCTGCCCAGACATTTTGAAGTGGCATTTTTCAGATGAGTAAGCTCAAAACTTTCTCTAGCACCATTCAAGGTTCTTTGGTCGACAGCTCTCTGGTACCTGTCTGTAGGTAGATGTTGGTATGCTTCTTTAGCTAATTGTATTCTTTCTCACTCCTTCCACACACAGTGTTGGTTTATATGCTGAGCTTTAAATGTTTGTGCTGTTATGCGTGTGTGATCTTATCTGGAATTTTCTGTCCAATAATTTTCATTGCAGTGAGAATTGAAGTGAAATACTTCAATGTAGCTAGACTGTACCTTTGTAAGAGATTTTGGTGCTCAGGAGGTCACTCTGTAAACACAGAGATTGGATAGTCCTAACCTCAGTGAAGGTAGGATTTCTTACCTTGTAATTTAATTTCCTCAAATTATAACAGACTCTTTTTCCCACTGTTTTATGTTCACGTGTGCCCCAATAGAGAGATGACTAGGTTTGCTTACACTTCAGCTTGCCAAGTAGGTGGGCAGTGGTTACTACATGTGTTTTGACAGGCAATATTCTGAAATGTTTGCTGGCATCACCTCCCTGTGAATCCCAGGCTCTCTGTACAGCATTTCTTGTGTGGGCAGGAAGAGACTGAGGTCAAGCCTGTAATTGCAGTTCTAGAATATTCTTCATTTCTGCCTTCAGTCAGAATGCCTGGCTCTCTTTCAGTTATGTGATACAGACTCTCTTTCATCATTTTGCTATGAAGATATTTGCCACAAAACAACCTCTATGGCATAGGCTTTGGCCAAGACACACAGGATTTGGATTGTATTATCCCACAGAAAAGTTCATGGGATGCTGACATTTTTTTCTGCCTTCCCCTGTGCAGAGGTCAGACAATCAATGCCTTTTAATAGTGCTCTTTCTGTCATGGCACTGTGCTGCCACAGCCTCACACACCAGGAGGGATGAGCCATTCAATAATTGCTCCTTTCCTCCACATTGACACCATTTGGGCTTTGTCTAGTGAAAATAGGCCCTGGACTCCACAGCAGAAACCCAGTTCTTTCAGGAGTGCATCCTGGCCCATCTGCCCAAGGAAGTTTATATGTCTGCCTGTCCCACTGACTGAGGATCATGGTACATAGTTTTCCTTTCTCTCTCCTAACCTCCTGTGTCATGAATAATTTGGGAGGGACAACTTAGTTCTGAAACTTGATGGCTCTGTCTTCAGTGAACTATAATTAGTATTAGCTGTAGCAGCCCAGGGCATGTGTTTAGCCAAAATGCACCCACCACACTGTCCTTTTGACTACACCTATATTTCGTTAATCAATTGGATTATGTTATGTTTTTATTTGTGGAGCATTGAGTGGTTGTTGTGTTACCTACAGAAACTGACCTGTTTATGCATTTCCTTGTGTCTAGCTCTGGGTTTGACCAGTGTGTAATAGCAGCTGGGAAATGTAGTTTACTGCAGTCAGGCCATTACACATAAGGTTTCTGAGATCAGATGCTCTTCTGCTCTTTGCCTCCCTTGTCTCAAGAAAAAATTCTTTCTGAGCTTTTTAGGCTCAAAAAAAACCCCAAAAGCAACCAAGACAAAGATACAGCAGAATGCCAGAGACAACTATTACTGCCTTTCTGAATATTTATTAAATTAAAAACAAAAATAAGCGAGAAAGAAGCAATGTCTCCCATAAAACACACTCATTAGAAGGGCATTTACAAGCTCTCCCTAAACTAGCACTTGTGCAGTTGCTTGGTTTCAGTGGTTTCCCCCTGTTCCAATGAGCACAAACCCAGTGTGCTCCTGTCAGGCTTGCTGGGGCAGCAGTGGGAAGGAGCAGGTGTGTGCTGCTCCTCTGCTGGTGTTCCATAGCCATGGGCACCCAGGTTGTTTATTTAAAGATAATTGAGACATGAGTGTTCAAATGATGAATAAACACTCTGATACATAAAAATGGATGGTTTTTGCTTAAGTGGTCTGGTAGGCAAGTTTCACTGGAGATTTGGATTTCCTGGTTAAGTACAGACTTCCTGAGTAACTCTGTTTGAGTCACCTGATTTCTCAGTGACTGATTTCTCAGTGCCTCATTGTAAAGTGGAATCAGTAGTGCTCTGAGGCTGTTACATTGCTTATCACAGTAAGAGCCTATGGCCAGTGCTACAAGAGGATGCTGTAGTGCTGCCCCAGCTCTCTGCTACACCAGGCACTCATGCTGCAAGCCCATTCCAGATTTTTCTAGACCTGCCTCGTTTATTTTGCCACTCTGAAGTCTTGAATGGGGCTGCATCTTACCACCATGCACTGCCATTGGTTGCACCCAGTGCTGTACAGGAGGGGCCCCTTCCTGCTGGGGCTTTGCAGGTAAAACCCTGCTCTATTCATAGAGCTTGGTGGGCTGATCATGGAGGTAAAGCCAGTTGTCCTCTGATGAAGACATGGATGATCACAATTTTCAAGAGGAAAACCTGTCCTCACTTGCATTTTGAGGAAGTCCTGCCTGTGGAGTTGTTAAGGTGCTCATCTGCAACCTAAGGGTGTGAGGTGGTGGGGCCAATTCCTTGAGCAATTGAATCTCCAGGTAGATGGAGATGTGACCATTTTGAGCAGATGTGGAGCAGATGTGACCATTTTGAGCTCTCTTTCTTCTTTATGTATATGAATTTGTTTTCTAAACTTTTTCTTTCTTCCCTAGGAGATGACCCATTCTTGGCCTCCTCCTCTTACTGCTATTCACACTCCTGGCAAGGCTGAGCAGACCAAGTTTTCTATCCCAAGCAAGGTACAAGCAGGCTATTACTAGTGACCTGATTAGCACTCTGTTCTGTTGAGTACTCTTTGCTGGAGAGTTTATTTTTCTCATTGGTCCCATATAAAAAAAAAAAAATCTGATACTATTTTTAGTTGGAAATTCCCAATCAGGCTGTGCTATTAGTAGAACTGCTTATTTAAAGCTGCAGAAGACCCAGTGGAAACAAAGTAAATTTTTTATCTCTGTTGTTATAGGAGTCTTCTTACATCAAGTAAAATATATTTTGTTTCAGTTTTTGTTTTCAATTTAGCTATTAAAATAAAGGTATTCTCATGAGAAACATACATTTTAAAAGTATGATAAAAGAGGTGTAACTTATGAAAACAATTTATCCCTTTGACATTCAAATTTAAAGTGCCATGTTTACTCTTAGGGCATTATTTACTTCACAAGGGACTGACTGACAGCACAATATAATATTAGGAACTAGTAATGCCCTAAGAGGAAATGCAGTGAGGGCTTTAATGACTTTACCATCCTACAGAACTAACACTTCCAGCAAAGTAGTGTCTGGCTGTAGGATGTAGGATGAAGTTGTAAATAACACCTTAATTTCAACTTATCAAACTTGGCTTGGAAGGAAAGCTGATGACAATCACTGTGGACTACAGAGCCTAGAGAAAAACCAAGCCAGAAGACACTGTGACATTAAGGAAACAGCTTAGTTACTGTGAGCCAACAAGAATCCTGGCATTAGCATACATTGTGTTGCAAGCCAGATTCTTTGCTGGTTTTAAATTGTTGTACTTCTGTTGATTTCATTGGATTTGGACCAGTTTCCATCAGGTGAAGATCTATTTCCCACATCTTTATCAAATCCTGTGTGCCACAGTCCAAATAGAAACAGTGACTACCAATAAAAGATCACTGTATTTCCAGGCAGTGAGATCAAACAAAACAAAGGCAATGGCACTGAATGTAAAGCATAGCTGCATTCATGCTGTGCTCTAAATTGTATGTCCTGGATGGCTCCTACACACATCCATGGCCAAGCCTGGGAAAGGCTTGGGCTGCTGTGGGTGTAAATCTGTGCAGTGTCTCCATAAAGAGGGGGATGTAGATTTACAGCAGCTGAGGACATGCTCTGCCTGAGCTCTGAAGGGTCCCTCAGAGGTGCTCTGTCTCCACAGTTAATGCTTTTTTAAACTGATGTCACTGGTGCTGCCTTAATCCCACGATCCCTTCCCTGTGCCATTTCCTTCCCTGTTTGTATAACGCCAGTGCCCTTAATCTAGCAAGCCAAGATATATCTTACCTTCTTCATCTTATTTAACTAATGCTGACATTTTGTGTGTTCTTCTTCGTAGGACTCCCAACATCTGACCTCAGGATACAATGTACAAAGTAGGTCTTTATCATCCTAGTCCTAACAATCAGGGTTGGTTTTTTTGGGTTTGTTTTTTTCGTCTGCTTAACATCATTAAAACAAAGGCTAAAAATTTAATTTCTGTGGTGCTAAAGCAGATCAGTTCCATTTTTTATTACATGTTATGCATTGTGGCATGTTGTGAAACTAAGTATAATTAGATGGGCTGACAGCTTTGGGTGCATTTTAATTCTACAGTAATCTTTTGACATTTCAAAATGTGTTTCTTTGTTTGCAGAGTGGAGTGATCCAGCAGGGAAAGTTGCAACTAAGTCAGTACCACAAAAGTCGTAAGTATTATTATTTCAAGCTTTAAATCTCATTTTAAATCTATCATAAAGAATGAGCTTATTTCTCCAAAGGTAACTAAAACCTGCCTCTGCTCATAATCTTGTCCTGGTGTTCAGGTGTTCTCTGTAGTCCTTAAAAATTAGCCATAAACCAGTTTTATGTTTCCAGTGCTTATTACCGTTTCTTCTTTTTAAGCATTAGCTAACAGAGATATGTGTGAAAGATGAGTTTATTAAGCAGAAATAATGCTGATTTTAGTTCCACAGCTTGCCAAAATTAAATCACTTTTATGCTTCTCTCATCAGATACTAAGCCTCTTACAATAGAAAATGCAACCCAATGAGCAGATGATGCAGGAATTTTTACATTCATACAGTGAGAGAGAGTAAAACACATCATACGGAATGATTCTGCTAGCTGGTGTTGAAAAGCTGGTCTTGAGTTTCATACACTTTGAAACAGCTGAAAATCACAGATGATCTATAAATATGACAGTTAAAAATTGTGAAAGAGCTAATTCTTCATTGTGTTAAGCCATTTTTCTTTGGTGCCTCTCTGGGGTAAGGCTGCAGTAGTGTAGCAGTGAATGGAGATTGAATTGTTTTTTTCTTTTATTCCAGTTTCTCCAATTTCCAAACAGGAGCTAAATAGCAACTTTGAACAGTAGGCTATTGTTTTATATTTATGAAAATGTATGGGTCTGATTTCAGTTCAGAGCTGCTGGGATTTTTAGTGTTAAATGTTCTAAAGTACTGAATGCAGAACTGCACTAGCTTAACTGACAGTTGTGTAAATACAATATGTTCATTTAAAATTACTTCAGAATTATTCTAGTGGTTGCCCCTAATCTACTAAAGACATCATTTAAAAAATCCCTTTAGGGGAAGAAAAATTGATGTAGAGATACCTATACAAGTTTTAAAAATTAATTTAAATAAACTGATTCTTAGTGCAAGTTTGTATATACAAAAGGGCTTGTTAGAGTCCAGTGATGTGTCTGTGACTGTGTCAGACATGCAGGACTATAGCAGATGTGGGTGCTGAAGCTATTGATGTACTCAGAAGGCTCTGAAGGTCCAGTTCTTCACTCATAGACTCAAGTCATGGAAGTACTCATCCAAATATGGTTGGTTGAGTAAGCCCTTACAAAATTGTGGCTGAGCAAATGATCAAATTTTAAAATTAAATAGTTTTTTTTTTAGATTAAACAAGAATTGGATGGGAATGCTACTGATATTTATATTAATTTGCTTGAATACCATTTATTTATTAAACTTAGTAACAAAGTAATTGTTGCACTTTGGTTGGTTTCCAGTAATGACTTGGTTTTCTATGAAGACTCTAGCCACTGTACCCACAGTTCTTGGTAACAAAATTGGTGCATTCATGTTTCAGAACATCAAAGTGATCCAAATCTAACATCAAGCACATTTCATTAAAAAAAAAAAAAAGGAAAAAATATTATTACATCTTCAAATTATTTTTCTCTAAAAGCAAATGTATTTGGAAATCGCTGTGAAAAATATTGTAGTGAGTGTACCATAAGAGACAATATTTCAATAGTTTGTAACCAACAGTAATAGACTTGTCAATCATGGTTTATAGTTATAAGCTAAATTTCAAAAGAACAGTGCTTCAGAGCTCAGTGGTATATAGTGCATTTAATGGGACCAGAGCTCTCTATAGGAAGCCTGATATAAAACCCAAAGACACTGAGTACATTTTATGAACCAGTTGTTCTCTGTTCTGCTGCTTGATCTAAAGTTCCAGTACTATCAATCAGATTTCTGCTGCAATGAACTGCCTTCTTACGGTAGGTGATAGATTTTACACATGAGAGATCAGAGCTGCAATAAAGCTTTTATTTTTAGCTTCCAAATGAAGATCAGCTAACCCATTAGAATCACTTTTTCTCTTTTACTGCAGAAAAATTGTTAAGGCAGCTTCTAAGAATTTCCACAGGGCTTTGGGAGGTTAGAAGTCTGTCCACTGTGAGGCTTGGTATTATGAGGCCAATGTGGTTTTTTCAATCTGTGTGTGTGCAGTTGCCACCACCTTCAAGGGGAATTGCAGTACTTGAGCACATAATGAAATTAAAGCAGTAGTGGGACTGAAAGATGTAATGGTATCAAGTAGAGCTGGATAGTGCAGTCCAAACAAGCCCTGATAGGTAGACAGCTCCTGCAGTCATTGTGTATTTAATGACAGAGTGTTTATCAGATTGCAGTTGCCTAAAGTAGGATTTAGTCTATATAACATTGGTAAGTTTTGGGGATATTAGAATGTATAAGTGAAATGGCAGTCCAGCTTATCCCCAGTAACATCTGTTGCTATGCTCTCAGCCACACAGTGTGGCCTTACTGACTTTAAAACTCTATCCCCACCATATTTTGTCAATAGGATCTGTCATCCATATTCCAGTTTGATCAAATCTGGCTGAATTTTACTCTGTTCATCTGTGTGCTTTGCTAGAATCATTTAAACCTGGATATGTTTCTAGCTGTTACCAACTTCTATAGTTCATGTACAATTTTAATGGAACTTAAATTATCTTTTCCATTTACATTGGTCCTAGCGACAGTCCTGTAGATTCCAGTGGCTTAGTTGGAGAGCCAAAGCAGTTGGTAATGAAGTGCTTGCATTCACCATATCACTGAGTTATACCATGACTAGTTGAGGGGAGAATGCAGAACAGAGATACTTTACCTTCATGATGCTGCATCCTGCTCCAGCAGCCAAACTGTCTGTAAATCACTACAGAGTTCATGTGTAGGGACACTGGCATCATAGAAGATCAGACCAGAGGAATGTATGATTTTTGCAAGATAACCTTTCAGGTGCACACTTTCACAGCAAAAATGAAGGTGACATACTGCAAGGTGGATTAGTTTACCAATGTGCTGCTACTGTAGGGGAATGCAAGATGCATGGCTTCTTGTCCAAGTAAAGCTTTCTGAAATACAAATTTAATCCTTTTTATAGTGTTTCAATGTACTTTTTTGCATCCACATGCTGAATAAACTCAGTCCCCAGTGCAGCGGGTAAAATAGAAGATATAGTAGTTAGGATTGTGTCTAAATTTTGCACCTCTGTTATACATGAGAGCATGTACTTATTAATTAACCTCAGATCCTAAGTTACACTCAAAAAAAAAAAAAAAATCTTGAAAATGAAATTTTGAACAGTGATGTGCATATATGTGTACTGTGGTGAATTTTCACAGCTGAAATCAGGCTATGTAAAACTGCAGCACATGGTTTACCTTCTTGTGATTTCAAATTCACTGTTAATCTCTGCTGGGCATTGTGCAGCCAGTTTTCAGCCAGTCTGCTGTGATTTGTTTCTTGTGAAACATAGTAAGCAGGAACAGATAAGGTGCAACCAATTGCACTGCAAAGGATTTTCTGTCAGCTGCCATGAATTTGAGGGCATGGACTCAGCTCATGACTTGGGTTTCTGTTATATAATTGCCATTGCAAATATGTCATCCTCAGACATCCAGTCCTTTTGTTCTGTTTTGGTTGTTAGCATTTGGCCTTTGTCCAGTTGGAAACAACCCAGAACCTTTTTAATCAAGCACTTCCTGTGTTTCAAAATCATACTGCAGAGTAGACTTGAGTAGTTTCCATAAAAGCCTAGCTAAAAAGAAGAATGTAATCATAATGGTATTCTTCCCCTGTCATAAAATTACTTCCTATACTTACTGTATTAATACAGTATTAAAAGGCTCTTCTCATGGGCTCAGTGAACTACCGGAAACCATTAAAAACTTAGAGCAGCAAATTTTTATGGATCAGACAAAACCAACTTGTTTTATCTTTATGGAGTTTTTGCTATCCATCATACTTAATGATACACAACCTATATGGGGACTAGAAAGCAGCTAAATACAGTGAGCTTAAAGCTAAAGCAAGCAGCTAAAAATCTTTTTGTGATATTGCAGCTAGGATTTTCCTAAGTGTGTTCAGCACTGCTTTCAGTTGGGCCAGGATTTCACTTCAGAGTTTCAAAAAAATTCAAAAATTACCAGTACTTTTCTAATCCCAAATATTATCATAATACTTGATGGAAGCGTGTTTGAAAATGGAAATGTGCTTCTCGACATCCAAATGCTTTTCAAAAGTATCTAATGGCTTTTTGGAAAATCTCCTCTGTGTCAGGGACAGCCACCTGGGAACACAGAAAACAAAATTTGGCAGCATGTACAAGCTATGAATTAAAGGTAATTCTCCATTTGAAATGAATCAGCATGAGGTCCTTATGGAGAGTAATCAGACATCAAGAGGATTTTACACCACGTATTGAATATTGTGACAACAAGTAATGTTGTTATACAGAACTATTCAGAACATTCAAGTCAAGAAACATTGATGAATTCTTAACCTGGAAAGAAATCAGTTAACAACAGCAGCAAAAAAAGGGATTCATTCAGCATTCATGCATAATTTCCCAAAATGTACCAGGAACCAAAAATGTAAAATTCATCTCCAACTGGCATAGGAAGAAAGTTTCTATTTATGTATCAACTCTCTATCAGTATTGCAGTCACAATGCAGCCCAGGTGTAACACAGGAAAAGCTGAAATGTTCGTATTACTAATTACAGTTTTTAGCTGACCATAACAAAGCCTGAGCACACTAGTTGAGCCTGCAGTGGTGTCAGCCAGCTGTTAGTTAGAAATAGGAAGTTCCAAAGATATTCCCTCTGGGTAAACTGGGAAAGTCATGACTACAAGGTCCTCGCACTGCCATGTACAAATTATGATAAGTGAAACAACAGTGGCATGTAATTGGAACTCCATTAATCTTTAGAGAGCTCCAGTGCACTATATTAAAGGGACAAACAGCAGATGAAAATAGAAGGGTCTCTTTTGAGAAATGTCACTCATCTTTCATATTTACTGTTTTGTTTTGCAAGCTAGAAGTTTTCTTTGAATCCTTTCGCCTTGTAAGTTCGTGGGTTTGAAATGATAGTCAAGACTGTTGTTTTATTCCTCACTCCTGGCTTTGCCTTTTGAGCAAAATATGAAGTAATTTGGAATAAAATATACAAGTGTTTCCTATGGACGCAAACTTGCAAAATATTTCAGCTGATGTGAAATATGTGAAAATCCAGTGTCATAATTAAAAGCCTTGTATCTTTGAAGATAAGCCCATTATTCAAAATAATTTCTAAATTAGACTTTTAATTTGTTTTCATTATTCAGCTGGCTTGCATACAGTTTAACCTCCCTGTCAAAATAAAATTATTTCCTAATACATTCTTTTCCATGATCTCTTTCTCCTGACATGTTTATAAATCAGTTTTAAAAATTGTGGCAACGAAACTAAATTAATTCTGTGATATTTTGCTGATCAATTTTTAATAATTTTCTTGCCTATTAGAGACTTACTGCCTTTAAGAATGCCTGAAACAAGCTAACCAACTGTATTCTTGCCAGCATTGCTGATTGCGACTCAAGTGAGCGCTGAACCATTTGAATTTCCTCTGATACTGTATAACCCCCCCATTAAAAATTCAACATTTATTTGCCCTAACTAATGAGTAGCAGTTGAAATACTTGTTCTCAAGCAGGATGCACTCCTGTGTCACTGCTGAGTGCATGCAGTCACTGAACTGCGACCACTGAAATGTCAGCATTAATAGAGAGAGGTAAACGACACAGTAACATGTTTGGATTCCTGATGTATTTCCCTGTCTGCTGCATATCAATTCCCATTTTGGAAAGTGGTTAGACTGCAAATGTGCCACAGGTTTCCCTGTATTTAAAGAGGTTTTTTTCAGGCGGCAACATATGTTGTGCCTTTATGGCTTAAGGCCAGTCTCAAATTGACCTCCCAATTTACATTTCTGTGGGATGGAGTCACTTCCGAACTTCAGCACAACTTCAAACATTCATTTTGAAAAACAAATGTACTCAGTAAATCCAAAAATGTAAATCAGGATAGAGCAGAGGAAGCCACCACACTCAGTCCCTCTCCCACCCATTGGTTTTGTGACCCCCACAGCTGCTGATAAAAGACATACAAATGAACTTCTTGCTTGGCTTTCTGGCTGCCATAATTTGGACGTCACCATGCTCTCTTTGTCTTAACTCTGATCTGTCAGTAAGTTTTTGGTCCAGAGCCAAGCCATTTTTCTCTCTGGCTTTTTTCTTCCTGATGCCCTTTGCTCCAGTCCCTTTCATTCTTCCTGTCATGGCTTACTGGCTTTGTACACTTTAGTAGTCCGAGACAGAGAAAATTGTCACCCAGATTCATCTGCACCACGTGGCAAAATAGTCAGAATCAGAAATGGGTGAAAAGTTTGAGAGAATAATGGATTTTGCCAGGAAGCTTGGTATTCATAATACCAGCATGGGCGGCTTGAAACTCCCAATTTGTGTCCTACATACCCTAGGTAAGACTAAAAGCCATTTTTCCTAATATTCCAAATTAATCCTTTGCATCTTTCCTCTGAATCCCTCTGACAGTTTCAATAATCCACCACATTTTTCTCAGCTTCACAGTCTCTATCCAGAGGAACTTCTATTGCTACTATTATCCTTTGGGCAGAGGGCTCAGCAGGACTCCAAAGCCTATCAATTTTCTGGCCAGAAGGCTTATTTTTTATGAAGTGAAGTTCTCACAACACCCCACGGGGCTGGGCCACACTCACTGCATTATCCTCTGTCTTGGATAGCCCTTGGAGCCACAGATTCAGAATAGTTGTACCTTACAAATACATCCTCCCAAACGACAAAAAAGGAAAATATTCCCTGCTGCTGGGCTAATTACTGCTTTAAATTCCCAGAGGAAGAGCTGCTTCACTCGTGTTTGTGCATCTCAGAAAAATGTGTTTTGGGGCTTTCCTAATGCTGCAAATGCAGCTTTCCAGGAAAATGATGTAGCCCAGGAGGAGTAGGGAGATGTCTATAGCCTTACTTCTGTAGGTACAAACCAATTGTTTAATTAATATCCATGTTGTGGAAACACAGGAGGAAGTGATTTAGCTTTAACAAAATTGTCCCTTTCTGGAAAGTCTTGTTTAGTCAAAAAGCTTCACAAAAAGATGTTTAGAGGTTTGGAAAGAAGGATGTTGACTCATCTACCTCATATTGTCAAGAAAGATGTAAGTGCAGCTGTCAGGCTCATCTGAGTCTGCAGAACTAGTAAATGTCTGCAGTAGTGAGAGGATTGCTTTCACAGCTATTTACCTGTTAGACTCTAATTTTGGGTGTCCCTGCTTACTTAAATGCACACAAGTGTGTTTTAAGGACATAGATGTGCTTTTTTGCAGACTGAGGAATGCGAATCAGTGCTGCCCATATTTGATGTAGCATGAATTTCAATAGTTCCAGACAAATTTGAAAGCCTATACAAATCATACAGCTTCAAGTCTGGCTGCGTGCTAGACTGGAATTTTTTGTTTGGTCAGACCTTTATCTCAGCCTCTTTTTGTGGCTCCTTATGGGGAGATTGAAGAGGAACTGAAACTGGTGACCTGTCTTGACCTTTAGTACTGGATTAAAATTCCAACTTGCTGCCATGGCAACGGGTTTGAAAATTAGATCCTGACAGAAGCAGGGAGAAACTTAAAACTGCAACTGCTGCACTGAACTGAAGAAAGGTTGCTTACAAATGTCAGTGACAGGCTCTTAATTGAAATAATCTGCCTTTCCCTCTACCACCAAAAAAAATAAAAAAAAAAAAAATAAAAAAAAAGAGAGAAATGAAAGGAAAAAAAAAAAAAAAAAAAACTTGATTTGTTTTGGGCAAAAATCTATTGCAATTCAGAGGTCATGCTGCTGAACCCAGCAGACTGTGACATTTGAGGTGGCTGCAAGTGAACCTGCATGATGAGAAGGGAACCAGACATGCACTTGCAAAGGTCTGAACCCCCCAGACCAGACGGGCAGCAGGAGCCAGACAGTGGCCAGTGTTAAATCACAGGTTAACTTTCTATTTTCTTCTCCTTTAACCTGACACCAGGGATCAAAAGAGACATCACAGTGTCTCGTCTGACTCCAAGGATCCATGCAATTATCTGTTCTGTAGATGGAAAGGGATAAACATAAGCTAGATAGTGTTATTTCAGATCAAGTGTGATAAAAGTTACTCATTTTCCAATCTAATCAATGCAACAGTCAGAGGGAGATAATAGTGCAAGTCCTTCACTGCTGAAGGAGGTTGGTTTTTTTCCCCATGGAGAGCAGAATGCAGCTGTAGCCTGAAGGGAGAAGGTGCTCAGGGTCACTTAAAGGATTTCTTCCTCTTTTTCCCTTTGTCTAGGAATCCCCCTCATCCCCAAATCAAATAATCTTGAAGGTCATTTTGCAACAAAATTTCATGTAAACCTGTGGCTTTCCTCACTCTCCCCAGGGTCCTGAGGATGCTCTGAGGACCCTGCTCACCTTCCCAAGGTCACAAAGGACCAGAACAATTCCCATAGCACAGGGAATTGCTGGCTTCTTGACAAAAAAAAAAAAAAACAAAAAAAAAAAAAAAAAAACCAAAAAAAAAAAAAAAAAAAAAAAACAAAAAAAACAAAAAAAACAAACAAAAAAAAAAACCACACCAAAATACATAAAAATGTAGATTTTCCATATCAGAAAAAATGGTGTTTCTTAATGGACAAATGATATTGAATTGGATTAACTGTTCTGTAGAGTTAGATAACTGCTGCAGAATCAGATTAGATTGTAGGTACCATGTAGAGCTAGGTGAAAATTTAACCATTGTGGGTAAAATTTTGGAAGAGATAGTTTTGCCAAAGTTTATCTCCAAATCCCAAGGCCATGTTTGGAGTCTAAGTTTAAATAGAAGGTATGCACAGAAAAATACTGCCTTTGGTTTCCAGTGCCCAAGTACTGGATTAGCTATGTATTGATGTTAGCATAGAATTATAGGATAAGGGGAAACATTGTGGATGTTTAAAAACACAAAATTTTGCTTAATGGGGTTTGTATTGTCCATTGCATGGTTTAGAGAAATGTTTATCACTAATAATGTCCATTATCAAGGCAGATAAGCATTAAGCAGGTGCAGGTTGCATTGAAATAATGCATTATTATCTTTACAAATAATGCAATATTGTCTTAACAAAACCCCCATTTCTGGAGTAGACACTTGATACTCAGTAGAAAGCAAGTGAGTAGATGAGCAGTTTTTAAACAAAGGAAAATGAAAACCACATTCCTCAGGCTCTGAGTTATGTGCTCTAGACAGTTAAAAATACAGGCCATTATTTGAAATTTGAAGTGTCAAATTAATTCCTAGAGTAATTTAGTTACTTCAGAGGTGTTGCTGTCAGAGATGAATTCGGCCCATCCAGCTCTACACTTGCCACTGTTACCATTTCCTGCAAAACACCACTAATTCTGCCTTAATTACTTGTCAGACTGGACTATGGAGCCCTGGAGTATAAGGCAATAAACTTGTGTTTTGCTGGGAGGGCAGGTAAAGAACCATTTAAATAGGTTTTTGAAATAAGCATGAAACCTCTGAAGATGTACTGTTGTAGTGTGGACTGTATATCAAAATATATAAGCATCTGGTTGCAACAATGGCTTTGTAAACACATTACTGAGCAAACTATGAAAAGTAATCCACCAAGGGGCTGTTTCCTTAACTCATAAGCATGAAGTTAAGAGACCAGTGCCATAAACTAGATGTGTGCTGTTAAAAAGTACTTCATTTTATGTGAGATTATTTTGTTTTAAGCCCAAGAGATGATTCCTTTTTTATTTTTAAATACATATATTTTAATACTTGAAAATACTTGTGTTTTAGGGAAAAGTCAGCTGTCTTCATAAAATCTATGAATAATTCACTAATCTGCAAGCATGGGGCAAACCATTCTTGAGGCTTGACTGAATGAAAGTGCCCCCATGCACCTCACATGTGTGCAGCAGCCCTGCCACAGCTCTCCACTGGCTTTTTGGGGGTATTACAGTGTTGTGAGGGATAATGAGAAAAACCTTCAGCACTGTCATTCCTTCCAGCTGCCTGCAGGCATGGCCTGAGGGTGGCCAGAGCTGCCCTCCTGGGGCAGGTAGAGGCTCCTGGCTCTGGAGCTGCTGCTGCCTTGGTGAGCTCCCAGCTGCTCCAGGGCAGCAGGAATTTGGCTGCTTCCCCAGGAGCAGCACAGTGTCTTACAGATGGTTTGGAGGCCACAGTTTCTAACTGATCTTGGCACGTCTGTCAGTCATGTGCATATCACCTGTCTCCACGTCAGAGCCCTGAAGCAGCTCAGAGCAAATAGAAAAGGCACGAGGGAAGCTGTGGCACAGGAACAGTTCTGAGCCCTTGCTGGCATCCTGCCTCATGCCTGGCTGGGGAGCCTTCCCACCACTCTGCAGGCAGGGATGATGTCAAAGAGGAACAGGAGATCAGAACCATGGGATGGTCTGAATTGTGAGTTGATGAGCTTGTCTGCATATACCCATCATGTCTTTCACAGCAAATGGCAGTGCTCCTGGTGACAAGGGGAGTTTGCTCAGAGAGAGTGCAGGTCCCTTTCAGAAGAATTTTGTTCAGGAAATTTCAAAACTTGAGTAAGAATGGGTGTTAAGTGAATTATATACAACCTAGATATGGAATTAATGTGCTGTAGCCAAAACCTGGTAAGAGCTCATGTATTGCCAATTGCCAAAATTTTTTGCAGTTTTGTAACTTGTGCAGCTATGCAAACACTGACCTAAAAATCCAGTACCACCTTCCTTCTCCAAAGGACAGAACTTTCTGTGCTCTTTTGCTTTAGCCAAAGTGTTAACCACTATTCTTATTATTAATTGACTCTTTTCAGTAAAAAAAAACCACACACAAGGACTGATATTGTGTGGATACCTGGTAATATATGGTACACAACTCAGACTGATTAATACCAATGACAGTATTCATTGATTTTATTTGCTTGATCTAAGTCAGTAGAAAAAGTACCTGTTTAGGGGATTAGAGAAAATTTATATAGTTGAAATCTAATGTGTGATTGCATGAGGTGCTGTCCTTAGAAGTAATGGAAGACTGAGGTTTCTCAGAAGAAAGGCAAATATACCAGATTATGAAGATTTTGCAGGACTCATTTATTAATATAGTGATACAGTGTTCTAACATTGTTGTGTTTCTGGAGACTGGAGGCCTTAATGGTCAGCTGCTGTTCTCTAATAAGTTTTTTCAAAGTCTCTTCTTACAGGTAAAATTACTTCACGTGTAGTCTGCAGAACATGTACCACGTGTTGTATTAAAAAAAGAATAAAGCAAACACAATGAATCTGTTAAATCATAATGTCTCCCAAGCGTGAAAAATTTGCAGATTAAAACTCATTGAATACACATTTAAATGATAAATGATAATGGCTTGGAAAGAGTCATTATGATCTATTTCATCAATAATCCACATTTTTTGCCTTGTAACTATACCAAGGATGAATATAATGAATGCTGCCTGATGAAAAAAATATTTTGTTTATGAAAGAGAATTAGAGAAAAGAAATTCTCAGATTAACAAACTTAAATGGTTGTTACTGTTTGCTTACATTGCTTATACATAGCAGATTTTTTTCCCTTATTAATATTAATAATTTACAGCTTCGGAGCTTTTATTCGGGAAAAAATCTCCATGTTTAGACTTAGTATCTGGATACTCAAACTGCAGCTGATTTCATTGGGTTTTGAACAGCATGAGTAAGCAGAATGAAGCAGAGGTCCAGAATTAAGCATTCAGGGTTTTCAACTGCAGATTATTCAGTGCTCGTGAGCACCAAGTCCCACAAAGTTTCTGAGCGGAGTGCAGTAGGATTGTCACAGATTTGTCCCGTGCAGAAATGCGTGCACATTTTCTTTATTCGCTGTGTGCTGGGATTTGCTGTGCCTGCCCATGACAGCCCTCAGGGTACTGCAGCAGCTCCCAAGTGCATTCACTTCAGTCCAGATGGTGCCAATGTGTCTTGGCATTCACAGGCATGCACCTGCAGGAGACTCGGCGGGTTTTGTAAAGAAAATCTTCAAATTGTGCTAAAACAAAATTTCTTGATGAGGAAAAGGGAGGATTGAAGGAAGACACAATTGTGTGGTGCTGCCAGCTCCTGGTTGTAACCTCATGTGCATGTGGCCTCCTACCTGACCAGGCTGGGACTTCAGTGGCAAGCACCTTTAGGGCTGAACTGTTTATAAAAAAACAGCAGAACTCGGTTTGGTGTCAGGGATGACAGATTGTTTCTTTGCGATGTATTCCGACTGAAATTGGAATTAAAGTTGAAATTTTTGAAATCAAGTTGGTATTTTCATGTGCAATACCCAAAACCTGAATCTGCTACAGGTATAAACTATAGCAGTCTTACTGTGTTGCTGGATAAACTGGATGAATTAACAGTGGAGCAGGATCCCAGTACACTTAGTTTTAAATGTAAACTCAGTGAATTTACCAACTCATTCATCTGCAGGATATGAAGGTCCTTTTCAAGGGCCATAATTATCAAGTGTTTCTGGGCATTTTCTGTTTTCTGGTAACATACTATTGCAGATTAGCACCCTGGAGCTATTTAACAATGACTGTTGGAATATCATCTGCAAAAGAAAAGAGCAAGATTGAGTCCTAGGCCTATATAGACCTCTTAAAAACATCCATGATTTAGGTAGTTCTCATTTTAAAAAATTGCCTATTTTGCTCTTTGATGTTACATAACATACAACTCCTGCTCTATCTCTTAGACATTTTCACCATTCAATTGCCTACAGTCTCAGGCAGTGGGTATCTGTATAAATGCAGCATTAATAGTGTCCTGCACTGGCACAATGTTTTGAATTATGGAGGTGGAGGGCTTTTTAACTTTGACCCTATGCTTTATGTAAATACTCCAGTAGAACATAAGTTTGCAGAGAATTCTTGTATTCCTTCTCCTTCTGAAAGCCATATGCCACATTATCCCTGAAGCTGGTGCTGGTGCTGTTGGCTGGGGTGATATCCCAAAGTGCCCACGAGGATGAGAGCCGTGGGAGGAGCTGTGGTGTCCCTGTGATCACAGCTTCCCAGGGCACAGTTGGTGTGTCCCCATGGCCACAGTGGCATGGAGCAGGGCAGAGTGCTGGGGTAAGATCCATCTGGCCAAGAAGGAGGATCCTGGGTGTGGTGGGCTTCTTCCTCCTTCTTCTTCAAGTCATCCATGTTGAAGTTGCACCCTAGGAACCACAGATTGGATGGGGAAAGAACTGGACATTGTAAAGAGGTTGCATGGCATTGGAGGAAATTTGTAAATATTGTATACGTAGTTTAGAGTATAAAGGCCTTGGCACAGCCCTCCCAGGGGACCTTTTGCAATGGTCAACCTGCAGATCAGACCTGTGTCAGGCTGGCAGAAACATTTTTAAAGATAAGATAAATAAACAGCCCTGAAACAACACAAGGTCGTCTCAAGCTGCTTTCTTGCCGGTGCCTCCGAGAGAACCAGACTTCTAACCACCTGCATGTCCTCTCTGGGGAGGTCTCATGTCTGAAGAGACCCTCAGGGTCAGGACAAGGGAGGAAAGACGAGGGGCTTCAGTCTCGAGTGTTAAAAAAGCAGCTTTATTTTTAGGCCTTTTTCTATAATAAGATTTTCTCAAATGACTGTCTTCTTTTTAAATTTGAAAAGTTCAGTCCTAAGTTCAGGAGTAGGCCTTGGGCACTAGGATGGAAGATCCTTGTAAACATCACAGAGTGATTATTGACAAAGATAACAGTATTTGACCTGCTCTCCTAATTTATAAGAAATTTTCTAAATGTGCTCTTTAAAATCCCTACAAAACACAGCAGATTTTGGGTAATTCCAGAGCATGATCTGAGATCATCGCTTTATTACCTTCTTTCTTTCTATCCACTTTCCCAGGCTGACCAGTCCTTTGACATTTCTTTTCCATTATATTCTAAGCAGAATGTGTGTTTCTCCTTCCTACAGCTTTCCCTTAGCTTTGATCCAGCACATCAGATCTGTTCTGTTGATTCAGGCACTTTCCACTCTTGCTCTAATCCATTTCAGCAATGAGCTTGCCTAGGCTAAAAATAGTAAAATAATTTTTTTCAGCAATTTGATAGCTCTGCCAGTGGGTTCAGTGAAAACAGATTACATGTTTTTCTTGCATTGATGACTGAGAATGCTCTGAAAGTCTGTAAACTTTCCACCTCTCTGACTTTTCCATGTCTCTCCTCCTCCCAGCACCCTCCATGATACAGTTTCTTACTAGAAGATTGATTTGACTCATTTTCCCCCACTGTCAAGCTTGCCACAATCTAGGGATAAAAATTCTGCTTGAATTAGTAAAGAAAAACTGAATATTTAATTTCTGCACAAGAATCTGAGGTTGATAACTTATAACTACTCATCATATAAATTAAGTACAGTTTGTGCTTAAGTGTTTTTTTATTAGGCACTGCTGAGATTGTTGATAGCAGGTAGGTTCTTCAGTGTTTAGGGAAAGTTACTTGCTCTGAAGTGATTGAAAATCAAGTGATACATGTATCTTTAGTAGGAAATCATTCTAAAAATTAGAGAGAGGTGTTTTTCCTTATTTACTGTTTCCACCTTCCTTGGAAATCAAACTATATCACATTAATACCCAATATGCCTATCAAATTACCAAGGCATTTTCTTTAATTTCAGTCTTTTGCTATAATGGTATGTTTGGTGCTTCTTTTAAGGCTTAACCTTATTTAATATTAAGTTTTAGAGTTCTCTCATATGTGAGTTAATAAAAAAATATTGTTCATAAAATATTGTCTAAAATTTTATTTTTGGCCATAAATTGTCACAGAACATTCATCTGAATATTGAGAGGAAGTATTTACTTAGAGAAAACAATTAGGTTCTTTGGGTGTTTTTCTGCCACTTTTCCATTTGTTTCAGGGGGAGAAAAAAAAAGAAATCTCAAGTTAATTACAGAAATTCTCTCTAATTTTGTCCAAGAAGGATGTGTGGTTGGAAGCACAGAGGCATGCAGAGGAACTCCTCTGGGTGGTGGTGGTATTTCAGGTTGAACTTGGCAGCACAAGAGGTTTGAATGTTGCCTGTATAGTCCTCACAAGAATCATCATGAGTCAGATGTTCAAAGAAGAAAATGGGAAAGCAGGAAAGAAAACAGGAAAATCAGCTTAGCTGTGCCCAGCCAGCATCAGCTCTGTTCCTGTTTCTCTTGCTGCTTTCTTTATGAACTTGCCCCAGGTTGGAGGGGGATGGGGAGTGAATGCTTTAAGTCAAAACACCTGCTAATGATGTCACAGTGCTAGAGAGAGATGTTCAAATGGTAGAGATGAGCATGGAACATAGTAGATAAAAAATACACAGATGTTGGGGGAAAATTAATTTGTTGTTAAGGCATGAGATTGGTGCTTAGGAGCAATTTAATTTTCATTCCAGCCTTAGCAGGGACTTCCTGTATGACCTTTAGGAAACTATGTCTCTGTTCTAAGTCTGTAAATGCAAAGTGGTTTTTTCCCATTCATTCCCTGCCTTTTCAGTTTAGAAAGTAGAGTTGCTAAAGCAAGGATTCCTATACACTGTATTTGTACTGTCCTTGCAACAGGACCTGTGTTCTCTTCCAGTGCAGTCAAATGTCTGTGATACTACACAAAGTTGTGCATAGGGAGAGGAAAACTAAAATTGCAGAGAGGAAATGCATGTCACTGGTTAAGAATTTACAGAATTTGATGTGGGATGATAAGAATAAACCTAATGAAAACATTGCCTGTTATAGACTAAGATTTTTGTAATTTCTGTGGACCTCTGTGTTATAAGAGGCTTCTGCAAAAAAAAAAAAAAAAAAATCTGTTAGTTTAATCTCTGTTAAACTCTAATAGGACTTTTTACATAAGCTGGTGTTTAGCATGCATTTGGGATGAGTGCATTACCCACGAGTAGTGAACTCACAAGTGAGTTATGCGGGTAATCCCAAATGAGTGCCAATAAAATTTCTATAACACATAGCATCATTGTGGAATTCATTTATGCCGCATATTTTACAGGGGAAAGAAGCTATTTTGGTCATATATTAGAGAGTTTGTAGTTTTCTTTACTGGGTTGTTTTTCACATCCCTCTGACTCTAAAGCCGAGCCAAGTGAATACCAGCAATCCTAGAAGGAAGGGAAAATTAGAACAAACACATGTTTGAAATCTCTCTGAAAATAAAGCAAGGGCCAGATTCTAATCTCCTTACTCATACTAAACATCACCGTATCCCCTGAATAGCTCCATAGATTTCTTTGGGACCATTTGTCAAGTGAAGTGCTATTTGACATGTGTGGCAATACCCAGAATTGGCTCAATCTAAACTAGCTTTTTCCATTCAAGCCCTCCAAAGCTTGCTGTCTTCAGTGGTTAAAAACACATATTTACTGTTTTTATCACATCAAAAAGAATTCTCATACTGCTTTGAAGGGTTTTTTCAGCCCATTTTTAGAAGAGTTGGAGGATATGGAGCAGAATCCCAGCACTTTTCTGAAGGTGAGACAGAGAAAAGTCCTCCTAAAGGGGTGGCTGGCAGACTAGGCACACTGCTTCCCACCCCATTTGAATGGTCATGTTTGGGCAGCAAAGACTGAGGAATTTGGGTCGTCCCCTCCCACCTGTTGGGATCGGCAGCTTTGCAAACCTCATGCAACTCATACAGCTGATACAACAGATGTAAACCTGTTGTACTGATGTACCCCTTTCCTCATCACTTCAGCATATTGGCTACCATGTCCCACATCCACTCTCCTCTTGGGAGTAGTTGTTTCACCTCAGACTTGAATCCTCTATCTTCCTTAGTGTAAACACAGAGCATTCTGAGGGAGTTTTTCTGTCTCTCTCTGTTGTTTTCTGTTGCTGTATTAATTTTATTGCCAAGATCAAAGATCCTGAACTAGTTGGCATAAGTCAACAGAAGAGCTTGACTTGACTTTATTGAGAGCAGGATCAGGCCATAAACATCCTGGGTTTGTTCTTTTGTCTCACATAAAATAACTGCTCCAATAAAATGCACTGTCTGATGATGGCTGATCAAGGATTGCTGCTCAAAGCTCCACATGTAACCTAGCTATCTTCACATTAACCTCCTGCTTTCATTTCCTTGCTTATGTTGAATAGGAAACCATTATTGAACTGCAGTGTTCATAGAAGCCATTTGATTAATTGGCTGTGTTTTGAATCCTTGTGACCCGAGGCTGAAATGTAGCCCAGACAAAAGTGTCAGAAGCCCAGTGATGGGTTGGGAGTATTAAAGAGTGCCAGTACACTGTTCATGGGGCAGCACACACTCACGTTCATGTTTATCCTTGTAGAACTTGCTAAAAGTAAAGACAGATGTCCAGCTTATCTCATGTAGTCAATATCAGTAATAAGCTGCTTGCTGTGAGTTGAGCCTACTCCTGCTGTCACTCTGTCTTTATGTATCCACAGGGAGAAAACCTGGAAGGCAGGCAAAAGAAAAAAAAAAAAAAAGTACTGCCAGCAATCCCCGTAGGCTATTTGAGAAAGAGTGGATGTGTAAGGCATTTCTTTCTGCATAAACATTTAGAAATCAACCTCTCATAAGTCAGGGATCTACCAAATGTGGTGTGAAGAGGCAGATGAAGCCTGCCTTCTGGCATGGCAGCATTTGCTGATTGATTTGGAATGCAGAAGGACCCTTTTTATTTTTATTTTAGAATTTGAACCACATCTTAATACAGATCAGGTGAAAAATAAATTGAAAAATAGCAAGCCTGAGATCACAGAAGTGCCAGCTTCATATTGTTCAGTTTAGCTGAGGTCATAGTGAAGCCCATCAAGTTCACATTGTTTAGTGTGCAGCCACTGAGGTAATATTCAAACAAAAGAAAAGCAGTCAGAATGCTGATATGCTCCTACTTTGCCAGGTGGCCTCATTCAGCTGTGCACAGCACAGTGACTTCAGCTTTGTAAGGAACTTAAATCAGTGTGGAATACAGGTTTTTAATAGGATGTGCTGTTCCAAACAGCCCATTTGTTCTCCAGCTCTCTGACTTTATGACTGATCTGTCATAAAGAGGAAATACCTCTCCTGATATGCAGTTTCATATTCTGAAATTTAGAATGTAAGGGCTATGCTAATGATAGTACAACTAATTTGGATGGAGGAATTTGGTCAATGGGGGACATTTGTATTCTGCCCACTAGTTAGAGAAAGCTTGAACTTCTTAGAAAGCCTGTGAGTAGAATTACTGGTATCCATTCCTCCTCCATACTGGTGATGTTGCCATGCTGGTTCCCTGCATACAGGTATAGATTTATGTAGATTAATTTAGTATAGTACAGTGAATTGCTACTATGATATATATTTTAGAATTACTTCCTAGCACAGCCTAATAGCTGGAATCAAATAAAACATAAAAGTAGATTTATATAGATTGCTGTATAAATCAGATAAAGCTTTATGTTACCTGGCATTGGTAATGGAAGCTTTTCCTGCAAATAATATAGAAGTTTTTCATGTAATATTTTCCTTATTTCAGTGAGAGTAAAGCAACAAAAAAGAAGAAAAGAAATAAACAAGTCTATCTGGCTCAGCCACCATTAAACATCATTAACTACAATTTTGCCTGACAAGTTCTCTCATCTGGTGATGGGTGAAATGGGAGAAAAGTAGACTGAACAATTGCATAAACCCAAATGAAATATGCCCTTGTATTCTAAGTGTGCACAGTTCAGTCAGTTAAAATAGAGCAATTTATTATGCTTTAGCAGCTTGAGCTTAATCTAGTTTTAAATAGATTTTTTTTTATTTTAACTTCTTGCTGAGACTTAACTGGTTTGAAAAGACACATGATATAGTGCTACACAATCTCTGCTTTCTCTAGTTTACTTTGAAATAAGTTTAATAGAGTGCTGCTGATGAAAATAGCTCACAGGAAATGCAGATGAGCCCTTACACAACAGTGAATATATTTGTTTTGTTTGAAATGAGTGGATAAAGGCTTAACGGAAGAGACAAGTACAGAGAGTGGGGAGAAAGGAGCTGGGTGTAGCAGGCAGAGTGGTCTGCAGCCTCCTCGTGGGGATGTGAGGACTCTCCCTGGAGTGGTGCCTGCCCAGGGCATCCCATTTCCAGAAACTGCTCAAGGTTAATCACTCTCAGCATTTTGGGCCAGCCTATCAAATTTCTTACTGGTCAGTTTTTAATATTAAGATGCTGCTATGAACCACAGTGAGCTACTTTGCCATATTGGCCACTCATTGTCAAAATAGGTTGGGCTGTTTATCAAAATCTCCTCACATAATACAGGCAAAGCTCTCACCTGCCTGCATACAAAGCTGCTCTGGTGTTCCTTAAGGCAGGGTGTACGTGACCTTTACTGACTGGAGTATTTTGACTGTAGACATTTTGTTTGATATTATGCTGTAGTTTTCCACTTGCTGATTAGATGCCTCAGCCTTTGTGTGTTTTTAGAGGTACTTCTGTAATTACACCAGCAGTGGTAAATACTTTCTTGAAATCTTGCTTGAAGAAATTTAACTAAGTCCCTTTGCATGTGGGAGGAAACAAGGATCCAACTTTGTGTTTGCAGTGCTGATTGATACAAGCAGCTATGCCAGATACACACAGAGCTGTGTGTTTGCATCAGGTCTCACAGGAATGGGAGAGGGCTGTGTTTGTAGGGAATTGGATGTGTGTAGGAAGTTCAACCACTAAGTGACACCAGATTCTTGGTGTAAAGGGTACTCTGGCTGGCATGAGCTGCCCCAACATTGGCATGATGGATCCTTTCAGGTTACCAGTTCAAATTCAAAGCAGATCTGTGGGGAGCAAAAGCCATCACACTCTCTGAGCTATTCAATGTCTGTATGAAATGAAGCTCTCCCTTGGAGTCTAATGGACATGTGTCAAATCCAGGAGCTGTAATGCTAATTGGCACTCTTGATAGTGGTGGCATAGAGGCCAGAAGCTGAATGGGCATAGAGGCAGAATTTCCTCTCCTGTGCAGAGCTGGGTTAAAGCCCAGTAGGGTGTTTGTGTTACTGCTGCACATCATATGAATGTTTTCTGCATTGAGAAGGGACTGCAAACTTCAAAAGCATTCATGGAGTCTTAAAGCTTCCAAAAAGCCCTAAGCTAACTTTTTTTTAATTTAGACAAAAAAAAAAAAAAAAAAAAAAGTTGCCAACAACATTTGTTGAGCTGAAGCTTTGAGGTGTCTTGAATAAAAAAAAAAAAAAAAAAAGGAGGGAGAAAAATGATTAATTAAAAGTCAGAGAATACTAGGAAAGTCAGTTGAGAGAGAAACTGTGTGTACTGTTCCTTCTCGTGAATAACTGTTTAAATAGAACCAGATTCTCTGGTCTTTAGAATGTTTTTTCCTAGAAGAAATTTGCTGTTTCTATTTAAAAAAAAAAAATGTGCCAACATCCCCCATCTGCTGCTGCCTGCAGCAGCTCCATGACCATGAGTATATATTGTGATCAAAGACCATATATTGCTAAAACTCCTTGATGGAATGAGTTTTAATTTGGTTTACAGAAAGCTTTAGGGGATATGGCTCTCTACAAATTAGACCACAGGAGCTATAAAATGAAGGATGTCCTCTCTAATTAGAAACAGTGAAGTAGTCTGGTGTTCTTCCTAGTTGTAGCCTCGTGGGTACTCTCTCACGAGTGAACTCTGGGTAAGATGCCTCTCTAGTAACTCTTATCTCTTCTTACTGGAGTCTATTGTTATCTGATTTTATGTCTCCATTTCTGTACACACCTTTCCATATAATTGTGGTAATTTCTTCACGCAATTTTGAATGACTGCTGCAAAACAAATGTTCATGTATTGCTCAGTGATTAGTCACCGCTACCAAACTTATTTATTGTAAATACCAGGAAATGATTCTCAGACTCAGGTGAATGTAGAAGTCAGTTTAGTGGGCTCCTTTTGCAGCATGCAACTCTACCAACTTTGTTTTCTCATGCCTCCTCTGATGAAGTTAAATGAGGGTTAAAGAAAGGCATATATATAGACTGAAATAAATTATGCTTTATGGTACTTCAATTCAATTTTCTAGATAGATTTTTTTGCAAGAGAGAATTCATCAAACTAGGAACCACGATTTTGGACAAGAAAATAACATTACTTAACTGGCTAGGAAAAAAATGGTGCCTGAAAATCTAATAGTGGGATGTCTACAGCTTGTCATTTATGCCAAATGATAAAACTGGATTTAAGCTTAAATGCAAAAGTGTGTTAGGCATAAGTGCACAGCAGTTAAAAATAAGCTAAAAATGCATTTCCACAGGACATATGACACAGGACATCAGCATGGAGCTGAGCTGGGAAGTATTCAGAGGCTGTGCTAAGGCAACTATAATTTGACTTTTTTTAATTGTCAGTAAGGGAGGACATCCAGGCTCTTAATTCATCAACATTTTTTCATGTAGAGTCACATGGAGTAGGACCAATGACTGGTCCAATGAAATTTTTAATTTACTTGTGGCATATTGTTTCCACTAGGAGCTCTTGTAGATCAATCTGAGAACAATTACTAGGTGAATAGAAGAGGGGGGGAGAAGTCAAGTATTACTCTGGAATGTAAGTAAAAAATGGAAATTTAGAATTAGTCAAAATATTTATTTTGCTGCCTAGCATGGGGTATTACTGAAAGGAAAGGGCTGTATTTTTAGGTGTGATTGCTGTTTAGATTTTGCCAGAATATATAACTGAACATGTCTCATGACCATCTTACTTTCATGTAGTATTTCATCCTCCAGCTTTGTGGGGGAACTTTATGCCAAGAGAACTCACTGGAGACTGAGTGACAGATCAGGCTGTTGTCCCACATTCCCTTTCTACTAAATCACAGTTTTCTTTAGATGGAAGGTGGCTATTGTGAAGCTGTCAAACTGAGGAAAGTTAAATGGGCTGAAGTGAAGGCTCCTGCTAACAATAGCAGCTATCTCTGTCAAATGAAAGCTCAGCAGACAGTTACAAGGCAATTCGGCACTGATGGGTGGTCGATTAAAAACAACAAAAGACAAGATGAATGAAAGGGGAAAATCCCTATTACTTTGTGGTAGGAGCTAGGGGAAAACCAAAAATAAAATTAAAAGCCCACCTCACCCAACCCCGTAGCAATTGGAACAGACTTGTAGTTAGCATGACCTTCATCATCTCAGATATGGCACAATAAAATTGACAAGATTATTTTCTCTTCAAGCAGTGCTGAGGTATTTCCATTGGCAAAAATCTGGAAAAGTAAAATAAATGCAGAGTTCAAGGCAGTTGAAAATTTATTGAATCTGATAACAGCTGGAACATAGTGCCACCAGGAAAAATAGCTAGGTTTTGTGCTAAAAAATTATGACTTGATCATTTTTATAGTGTCATTTCTGAGATTTTGAAGGTTACCCTATAGACAACCAGAAGAGGATTAGAGAGAAATTATCTTTGAGCTCAAGGGAGCACCAATTTAAATTGGATTTGAGATATAACTTTTGCATTACCTTAGGAGATGAAAGGTGGTGTTGTGCCCTGATAGTTACCCAACTGCCTAACCATATGTATCAACTGGATTAGTCTGTAGATTAGCAGCTCATGCACCAAGTGCAAGGTGAATTGTGCAATTTCCTCTTCATGGGACGTGTCCTTTTTTGATTGAAGTAGCATCAAAACCCATCAAGTGTGGGGAGGGCTTTGCAGCTTGCAGGTCAGGCATAAGGTGAATATATACACTTGTTCCTCAGAAGATAATTGTCACTAAGATTTAGACTTGTTACGGCAGCTGTTTAGAACAAGATGAGAAAGTACAAAATAATAGTCCTAGGAAAAAAAGGTGTATTATGTGCTTATAACTATGCTGATACCAAATCAAGTTTTGAAATTTGATTGGGGGCAAGCACCTAGACTCACTTAGAACCTGTGCAATTCCCATTTATTTTCTCACAATTTAAGTGTTAGGATAAAAAGGCCAGGAAAAACAAATAGGTTTTTCACAGTCCACAATTATGACTCCAGTTCCTGCCAACAGTGGAGCCAGGGTTCAAAGAATCTCTGAAAAAATATTGTAATGAAGAATTTGGGGAGACACATGTGCTTCATGAACATAAAGAAACAGTTTTTCATTCCAGCTGTATTAGGAAAAATAGTAGTGACAAATAGTTCCTTTGAACAACCTGTTCTGACAAGATGTTTTAGCATAAGCGTACCATGGACCCAATCCAGTATGACAATTTTGACATATTATTATTCTATTATTTGTCTTTGTAAAGTCATGATGTCATTAGACTTTATCAATTAAATTTAGTCTGCATCGTGCCTAAGTTTTGTCCTTTGAAGAAAACACTGAGTATCCATTTATCAATTTCACTAATTTTGTACTAATTTTCTTGTTTATTTATCTGATAATAATGTTGAGGTACTTAAGTCATGGACAAAGAAACCAAGTGCCAGACATGATATAAATGGTCAAAAGAAAGGAAAAAAACAGTAGTCTGGAATTTTCTTTTTTATAAAGTTTTTAGCACTGAGGAGCATATTTTGAGGTTTTTCTCAATGGCAACATGTATTTCATCTCATAATTAATTTGGTATGAAAATAATATTAACCTGCCTTTCAGAGAATCAACCGTAATGCTCCTCAAAGGCTTTGTGGTCAAGGAAGACCAGGGTGGTCTTAAGATGAATTTGGGAGAGAGATATTAAAGTAGAGAAGACAAGGGACAGTGGGCACAAACTGAAACACAGGAAGTTCCATCTGAATAGGAGGAGAAACTTCTTTAGTGTGAGGGTGACTGAACACTGGAACAGACTGCCCAGAGAGGTTGTGGAGTCTCCCTCCTGGAGATATTACAAACTGGTCTGGATGTGATCCTGTGCAACCCACTCAGGGTGACCCTGCTTTAGCAGGGGAGTTGATGATCTGCAGAGATACCTTCCCATCCCAGCCATTCTGTGGCTGGACATAAATAGTGTCTGTGAGTATCACTGATGTAGCCACTTCAACCAAACATTAATGTTCCTTTCTTGGTTCTTCACAGCTTCATTCTTCCAACACTGTAGGGGGCTCTGCAAGCACAAATGAGCAGAGAGCTCAAAAGTAACCTGGGTTTCTCAGGGACTGTGAAGTTTGGAGGGTGTGTGTGGCTGTAGAAATGCTGGCTTCTCCAGAGTTACACCATCTGCAGTGATACTGAAAACAATATCCTGAGTTTTCAGGACAAAGAACGGTTTAACCATGTGGCACAAGTTATAGGGTCAGCAAACTTTGAGTAAGAGCTAACTGTATCAGAAAACTTGTGCAACATGCACAGAAGGCACTGTTAAATTACTTCAGTGCCATAATTGAAAATGCTGAGGAAAATTCTCCTGTATTATATTCAGAGCAAGATTGGATCTGTAGCCAAGTACATCAACATAAATGTTCAGCTGTCTGGGGAAATACAAGTCTTACACTGTTACTTAGGGGAAAATGTGCACAGACATGATGGAGCCCCTTATGAAACAATCCTCATTTTGTTAAACAATAGGATCAAATTTTCAATCAGGTTATCTATCATATTGCATTGTTCAAGCTTGCCAAGCAAAGAGAACTATCAGCATGAAGATGGATATATTTTTACAGAATTAATGATGTATGAAATCTGGAAGTGGAAACATACATTTTCATTTTATCCTCTAATTTTTCTTTTTACATTGTAAGTGAAAGGAAATTCTTGGAAGTGTTTGCAGTTATTCATATCTGTTTATCTTAGAGTGATTATCAGAGCAAACAGTGTCAGGCATTGTGTTTGGATCTGAGCCTGAAAAATAGTGCTTGCAGGAGCAAGGATTATTTGCATGAGTCAGTGTTTTCAGCACTGTGCTTGGTACTTGATTTCTCTCATGCATATGCAGTGACTTACAAATCATCCCCATTCAGAAATCATTTAAGTTTTTTGGGGTTTTTTTTCATTTATCTGATCTATATTTAGATTTATTTATATTTATGATCTGATTTATATTAGTTTTAGTCTTGCTTGGTTTTATCCCTATATTTACGTTAGTTTTTAGTACTGCTTGGATTCATCTGTTTATACATTTTTAGACTGATCAACAGAATGTTCATTTAGGGATAGAAGTGAACAGTCTTACTGAAGATTCATTTGTCTTTGCAGAGTCTGTATCAGATCTGTGGGATAGCTGTGCATTCTTGATGTAGGATTTTGCAGATACAAAATTGTTTTAAAAACTGATCACAAATTAGGGTAGTGAAAATGCAGCTCACCTTCTCCAAGATCACCTCATCTTCGCTTTCTGTGGGGATTTTTGCTGATGATCATCCTTGAGTTACCCTCTGTACCACGCATGGTCCAGCAGAATTTTTTGGAGAGGTGTAGTGCCTTTGCAGCCCTGAAAGTCCTGGTCAGTTCTCCCATGCACACACAAGCCCTTGGTACTTGCTCATCTTCCCTGTGGCCACCCCCTGCTCTTTATTCACTGTGCACCATCAGCAGGCCAGGACAGAGGCCTGGGATTCCTGCTGGGAATTCTACTTTGGTAATGCACAGCTCTGAAAATCTGTAAGTCAGGCACTAAGCTTACAGTGTTCTTTAAAAATCTGAAGTGGCAAATTTCACTCTCCTCCATATACAAAGACTGTTTCTGAAGTTAAAGCTTCCATTCTCCATAACATCACAGAAAACTATGTCACAGCTGCACTGTGTTGCCTTTTCAGTAGCTTCAGCCGGAAGACCTCCTTCTACCAGTCTTTATTAAACATCTTGAGGTTTTCTTTTGAACAAGTGAAGAAATCTTTTACAGTTTTATTAAGTTGTTCTTCATTTCCACAGAAATGAAGAAGCCAGACCCACTTACCAGGGTCATATGCACTGTAAAACATTGGATAGATGAGCCAGTCCTGTGTTATTTTGTTCTTTGTTAAACAAATTTCTTTAATATATTTTCTGGTATGATTTTTGAAGTCACCTTTGCAAGTTGTGGAAGAGTTATCAATCATTGTTTAACTGTGTGCTAAGTTCCTATAGCTTTTGTGTGTAAATATGCCAACTGAAGACTTGTTTACCAGAGGAAATAGTGGTGCTCTGGGTAGGAGACAGTTTTAATCAAATAGGGTTGGAGTAAGCAGGTGTTTTTCATGTGGAGTGTATTGGAAATGAATATGTATCACAGAAATGGCTCTTGGACTATATGTTGCTCTTGATAAATAGCAGAACCCAAAATTATATCAGCCATTGCAGTTTATCAGCGGGGAAAATAGTAAAAGCTTTATGTACACTGTCAGAGTTGAACACACTAAAAAAGGTAGGTACTCATTTTTATTCTTCACAAACTCTAAGAATGTACATTTTATACTGGTATTTTTAGAAACTATTAGTCACTCCCTGTGTTTTTCCTGCACCTATACTTTTCTTTGTTCTTTTCTCTCTTTTTCCCCCCTCTTTTTGCTTTAATGATACATCACACTCTGAACTTGCCAGACAGAGATGTGTGTTGTACTGAAGAGTTGCTGAGAAGTGAGGGAGACACAAGATGAAGGAGATTGCACTTTTCTAAGGCAGAAGGCAAACCCAGTAGTATTATTAAGGCAAAAATATCAACTCACCAGCTTGAAACAAAATGATACTGCTTTCTGTGATTTTTTGCAACTTTCTAATACACTGTTAAAATTTTTTGACCCAATTCTGATCCCATTCTGTTGGACTCATTGTTTGCAAGCAGAATTAAGGCTCAGTAGAGAGGTGAATTTATTGCATATACCAGAGTACTATTTGTGCTAAACATACCAATTCCCATAAAATCTGGGAGCAGGTTTCTCCCTCTTCCCAAAGTTCTTGTCTCAGCTTTAATGAAACACAAAATGCCTGTCAACAGAGCAGTAATTATAATCCACTTAGGTAGCAACTTAATATTTTAGTTGCTTTGAAGAGCTTTTTGTACATAGACATTAATGGATGGATGGATGGATGGATGGATGGATGGATGGATGGATGGATGGATGGATGGATGGATGGATGGATGAAGAAATTCTTCTACAGAAAAAATTAATTTTACTTAATCCTTTTGAAATTAAGAGATGATACAGAGATGAAGTACACTCTCTAATTGTGAGGTACCTAATAGAAAGCCACAGGGGTTTCTTCTGTCTCACCAGTGTAATTACACTGATTACTGACATGGTGCCAGGAACACTAAGGCAAGCTGCATGTGACAACACACGATGGGGTGTGTCCTAACGAGCCATCATTCTCCATCACTGGCCAGGAGGAGACTGACCATGTCTGCAGGATAATGAGTGCCTTTCCTGTGGCAAAGAAGAGAACAGGCACCTCTATTGCTCACAAGTTGTTTTGCAATGAAGACACAAAACTTGACTTCAGTCCATTCTAAGGGGAGGTGATTTAAGGCCATAGACTGAGTTGATCTATACCTTAAGCAAATTAGCCTTCTTCAAGCCACTGATACTGCTTTAATGAGCAGAACTTACTTCTGTGAGTAACAGTTTGCAAGACTGGCTTCATCATTGACAAAAATGTAATGAAAGAAAATGGTGGATGAAGAGAAGGGAAAATTAATAAATTATATTTAAGTATGTATAAAATTGCTGGACAAATGGTCCTCACTATTAAGGTAAATGGTGCTTGTAAATTTCATTTAATCTTCTGAGATTTTCTTTTACCATAACTCTTACAGTATCTCAGAGGAAATAATGTAAGGATGACTTGCACATTTGAGCAAAAGAATGAATATAGGGTTTCAAGATTTATTGATGGGATGTTTTAAAACAAAAGATCTTCTTTTTTCTTTGGAATTACTCTACCATTTATTTTCATTTCCTCAGTTTTTTGTTCACTGTATTATGAACTTCTCTCGGGAAATCTATTGTTAGATGTTTTCACACATATAGGCCCCCTTCTTCCCCCTTGATAAATGATAAAATTGTGCTCCAGTATGTGCAACACATTCTTGAAATACATCTGAATTCCATTATGCAGTTTGTCATTTGCATGATACCTTTTGAGTTACCACTCTTGGAGAAGCCTTATATACTACAGAGAAATGCACTAGAAAAATGAAAAACAAGTTGGGTAGGAAGTCCATGGGGTAAACCACCAGAGATTGTGTTGAACTGATGGCCTTATTTCCATGCAAGTTCAGGGGTAGAAAAAGTTGCATCTCAGTTCTAGTCATTATTTGCATGGACCATGTTCCCTCTGTAGGAATATTGCTGCAAGTAGGAGTGACAAGGGCTTCATAACTCAGGCTGCAGTGTACTACTTTTTTCACCCCAAAGACATTTATTAGATTCCTGCCTCTACTGGATTAAGTCTTAATAAGCTTCACAAGTTTGAAACTTGCTATAACAGCCAGAGCTCTCTCTTCAATATCGAATGGAATAACCAGTTGTAGCACAGAAATCTTAGAAATGTATTCCCATTTTACCAGAGCCAAACATGGCAAGAAAGGAACAGCATGTCTGTATGTCTGATTAACACCACTGCCTGTCCTTCTTCCTGCAGATCCAACACTTGTGTTGTGGTATGACTCAGATGGGATATGCATTTTGTACAGATGTCATTTGACATGAGTGACTTAATTTTCTGGGCAGTTCAGGATTAGGGAATTGCCTAGCATTCCCTTGGCTGTCTGTTTGCAGCACCCTCTTCCCTTTCCTCCACCCATTTCATTCCTACAAGGCTTTTTTCACTGGAATGAGCCCCAGTGCAGTGGTGAACTGATTCCAGAGCAAATTAGATATGCAGAGCCTTATCCCATCCTTGCTTCCTTTTAAGCACCTCCTCCTTAAGGAAGCAGTATCACCAAACATGTTACTATGAACACAGCAGACTCTCAACCCAGCCCTCCACAACCAGAACAGGAAGAAATTTTTAGCATGTGCAGACATCTACCCACAATCAAGACCTTATTGATTTGTTAAACACATTTAAATACATTAAACAAATTAAAAAGAATGCAGTGAAAATCCTCCTTTAAGAAGATCAGAGTCTTCTATAAAAGTAGCTGAAATGGAAGAACACTGTGGTAGTGCTTTTTCAGGGAATTATTTATCTCATGTTTCCTAATCAAATCCTCACTTGCTTGTTGACAGGATCCCAAATCAGCAGGTTTGGTGTGCACAAAACATCCACTGAACTCAAAAAACAGGATGGGCTACAAGTCCCCTTTCAGTGTTCATGTTCTTACTATTTCTAGCGTGACTTTAACAGAACCCATCCTAATAAAGCTCTTATTCAGCCATTTGTCTAGCTAAATTTGTAATGTAGGAGCAATCTGCTTTGGGAGCAAATTCATCCCTGGAGGAAGTGAGTATTGTAGTCAGTCAATGAGATTGCCCCTGCTTACACCATTGATAAATATGTTGCTTTGTCCCAACATCTCTGCTTTGCAATAATTTCACATTCCAAATTATAAACCTCTGAAAATTGTAGATTATAATAAATGTGCTGACACAACTTCAGCTGTTATAGTAAATGGCATTGCTCTAATAATGAAATAAAAAATCCTACTTAATCCTATTCTTCCCCTAAAGTGGTGTTTTGCATTAGCTATGGATGAAAAGACAAACAAGTACATGTATATTCAATAATAATGTCAGCTGGGTCAGAGAAGAATAGGAAATAAAATTAATTCATAACACCTCTGGAAGTAGCTTTCTGATAAAGGCAGTTTTCTCTTTGATTTGCCCTCATTGGCAGTATTCATTGTAATTTTAGCATAGCCTCCAAATTGGCCTTTATTAATAGCTGTCCTGATCTTAATAACAAATATACTCTGTAATCTGCAGTCTGGGTTCTTCTGAGGTGAACAATTACATAGAGCAGAATACATCATATGAGTATTTAGAGGGACCTCTCACTCAAGAGTGCCTAATTTCACATTCAGACCATCCAGACAGTGTTTTGGAGAGTTGTAGATACAGAGCTCTTCTGTCTCAGGGCTTTGAAGCTAAAATACCTTTCTAGATTTGACAGTGAAATAGTTACCTTGAATTAAGGTTGCTGGCAATCTTAAAAAATCCTTATTGAGCTTTGAGTGCAATCAGATGGTACTTGCTTATAAATGAGAGTTAATAGAAACATTAAAGAGTACAAGCTGCTGTGACCCATGTCTTCAGAATATTAAGCACTTTTTTAAATAGTAGAACACCATCTAGACCTCTGCATTCTGTAAAATATTACTTTTTCTTACCAATATTTTCTGGGAGCAGATTATTTGAAATTTTCAGCATTTTACATTTGCATGTACTGTGTATCTTTAATCTATTTCCTCATTTTTCTGGCTACCATATATTTCTGGTTGATACTACACTCAGTTTCTCTTTAAGTATTCCATCTGCCAGAAGAGTGTGATGCATTTTAGAAGCTGATTGGTTTAGTTGTTTAAGCTTTGAGTTTTGGAACTGAATGGCATGAAATATCCTTCATTTAGCAGAATGAGCTAAGAAGAATTATATACTCCAAGTGATAAGCTTTGAACTGCTAAAGAAATGCCAAAATCCATTTCTTTTCTCTCTGTAGCTATGTGAACATCTATTAGTCTCTTGAAGGGAACTTGTAAGTACTGCAAATTTAGTTTATCTGAAACCAGCTCTAACAGTTGTCCTTCCTACTAATACTGTTTTATATCAATTTTATATTTTTCAATATTCAATAAACATGTCTTGCACTTACTGTACTTGTTAGAAAGTATCTGCAGTATAGGCAGTATGAGGACAGTTATTAATCAGCCATTTCAGATGGCTGAAGGATTATTTTAGTTAAGTGTATCCATTTATCTTTTTTATGTTTTCTTCTTCGTTCTTTGCATTTATCCAGTATGGAAGTTCTTTTGTCCTTTCTGGTTTATTTCTACCAGGGTATATCAAAAAGGAATTAAACACATAACAAATGAGAAGAAACCAAAACCCAAACCTCAAACCACCCAATAGCTGAAAGAAAGAAAACATACCACCCTTTGGGTTTCATTCATGAAAAGATCTTTGCATTTATATCCACTTAAATCTGCATTAAAAAATAACAATAGAATGCATTATCTAGCAGTGACTCTTGAAAGCAGTGGATAATTTACACATTAAAGTGAAATGTAGGTTTCAAAGTAGGAGTGTAGGATTGAATTAGAGTTAAGAGTCAGAATGATAAAGTCCTGTATGAAAATGGTCTCAGTTTCCTGGGGGTATTGTCCTTCTGGTGTAATGAGACTTGCAGATAACAATCAGGGACTGTGGATAGATCAAGGCACAGCGATACATTGAGAATGGCACAGCAAGTAATGGCTCTGGGGAAACAAATGAATGTGTCTGCTAGATAAACAGCATTAAAAGTTTCTGTTCATCACCAAAGTCAGGCCTCTAAAGATTAATAATTCTGAAAAATTGAGTATTTGGTTTGGTTAGCAAGGTTTTGGTAGCAAGGGAGCTGCAGAGGTGGCTTCTGTGAGAAGCACATTTCCAGCAGAGTCAATGCCAACCTCCAGGATGGACCTGCCACCAGCCAAGGCTGAGCCCAGCAGTGACAGTGGCATTGCCTCTGGCATAACGAATTTTAGAAAGGAAAAGAATTGCTATGCAAGAGCAACTGGAAGAGAGGAGTGGGAGTATGTGAGAGGAAGAGCCCTGCAGACAGCCAGGTCAGGCAGAAGGAGGGGCAGAGGTGCTGCAGGTGCTGGAGCAGAGGTTCTGCTCAGCCCCTGGTGCTACCAGGGAGAGGCAGCTGTGCCCCTGCAGCACATGGGGCCATGGGGAGCAGAGATCCAGCTGCAGCCTGGACAGGAGCAGGGATGCTCAGGGGAGGAGGTGACCCTGTGGGAAGAGTGTGCTGGCAGGACCCATGTCCCTGTACAGACAGAAGCTGCACTGGAGCAGGTTTTCTGCCAGGACTTGTGACCCTATGGGGGACCCACACTGGAGCATCGTGTGCCTGGAGAATGTATCCATGGAAGGGACACACTCTGGAATGGTTCCTGAAGAACTGCAATCTGTAGGAAGAACTCAAGTTGAAGAAGTTCATGAGTGGCTGGCTCCTGCCAGAGGGACCCCATGCTGGAAGTTGAGGGGAAGTGTGGGAGGAAGGAAGGAGGAAGAGTCTGCAGAGGCAATGTGCAATGAACTGACCATAACCCCCATTCCCCATCCCCCTGCACCACTGTGAGAGGGGAGGCAGAGAAAATTGTCAGTGAAGACCAGCCCAGGAAGAAGGGAAGGGGTGGGGAAAGGTTTTTTATAATTTGGTTTTATTTTTCATTGTCCTACTATGATTTCATTGACTGTACTTCTAATCGATTTCCCCAAATCAAGTGTTTTGCCCATAACAGTAATTGCTGAGTGATCCCTCCCTGTCCTTTTCTTGACCCACAAGCCTTCTGTTGCATTTTCTCTCTCCTGTCCATATGAAGAGAGGAGAGGTAGAGCAGCTTTGGTGGGCACCTGGCATCCAGACAAGATCAACGCCCCAAAAATACTAACTTAGAGAAATTTTTTTTTTTTTTTAAATCCATGCTGCAGTTTTGCTTTTATGGATTCACGTATTATAGGGAGGCATCAGCCATTTATCAGGATGCTAATGACTGGTAGTTGTGTGTCCAGATACACTATAACCACTGAGTTGCCTGACAAGAGAGGTCACTGAAAGACAGATGACTTGCAAACCAGTTTAAAGATCCCCTTCACTTTTTAAGGGCACCATCAGGGCTTCAAATGTTCTAAAATTTCTACATTGGGATTATTGTTCCCTCTTTAAAATTCCATGTGTCAGGAGGCTTCCATGACTTACTGGTGGTCTTCAAACAAAAAAGCCCTGCCTGCTCATCTCTCTAGGTAGACAGATCCCCAAATAAGAGACCTTTTCTATCTCTGTAACAGCACATAACATAGTTTCTTACCCCATGTTTTTCCCATACCCAGATTTTGGATTAAAAGAAGTCATATGAGTGTTAATACAGTAAATTGCAATTGAACTGTTTGTTTTGCCAAAGGAAGGGAAGGAGGGATAGGGACAGCCATATCTTTTAGGAGCTTCCTTCCCCTTTAACCAAGAGCAGGGCACAGGCCCGTGAGATTTCCATGTATTAAAGAATTAATAAATAAAAATGGTGGTATGAACTGGCAGGTTCCCAGCTTGGAAAATGTTTGCTCTGCCTTTAGACATTAACAACTATGAGGCCCATCAAACCTCAGACAAGCATCTCCTCTTCTTGCTATTTTCTACTTTGCATTCTCAGTTTGATAAAGAGGGGATTGAGAAAGGATTAACAGAAAGGAAATTGGTGCCCCAGACTGAAAATTGATTACTTTTTCTCAATTTTTTAGCAGCCTCAGAGCTGAATTTCTCTTCTGGTTTAGAAACACATGTAGGTGTATATGGACTAATCCCTGTGAGACAATGTGGAAATAAAAGAGGACATGAAAGAGCAGCTGACTACAAAACTTCATGATGGATGAGTCTGAAAGTGGTTTGTTCTTCTCTAGAATCACAAAGAAGCACTAATATGTGGATTATTCATCAGTTTACTTACCTCAGGTCTGATTTTGCTGTTGAATTGGAAGAGTTTCTTCTTTGACTTTGTTGAGGTGTAGATTTTGTCCATTGTGCATAAAGTTAATGCATTAAATGTAATTCTGTATTGTTTCTCTCTTTTTTCAGAATGCTTGAGGATGATCTAAAACTCAGCAGTGATGAAGATGACAATGAACAGGTAAATACATCTAATACAAGTGCATAGACCATTTAAACTGACAAAGTTATTTCATTGGTTGGATCTGTTTGTGTGTTAACTTACTCTATTTGCATGAAAAGCATTTTGGTGGGCTGCAGAATCCATTAGTTTAAACCTTGTTTATTTCCTTCTCATTAGAGGAAACACTTTCAAACGGCAATGTATTTCAGTTTTGCTGGTTAACTTTGTGAAGTGGACTAAACTAAACCAAAATATTCCTTACTAACCTTTGAATTAGAGACCACACAGAACATCACCCAGGAACAGCTAATTTGTTCTGAATCTCTGTCCTGCACTGTACCAAGCTAACTGTGGAACAGCCTCCTCTTGCTTTGCACCCATTTTCTGAATTGATGAGCTTTTTGGCAGTGTGTGTAAAAGCACCACATAAGAGCACCAACACAACTACAGAGTTTGTTTGCACTTTGCAGTCCATTTATACAAGCACAGACAAGAAAATTTGGTCTGTAAGTTTTTTTTCCAGTCAGAGACTAAAGGCTGAGAGTCCAGAGTAATCCAGTAACTCCCATTTGTTAAAGGGAAAGCCCTCAGCATGTAGCTCTAAATCAATACTGAAAGTTTCTCCACATACTTGGGATGTTAATGAAGAATCATTTTCAGAAAACTGGCTCATGTCATTCCCTATCCTTCCCATCTTATAAATATTTATGGATAATGCTGGGAAAGAAGGCTGGTGAAATTCATGTTCTCAACATGCTTATCAGAAAAAAAAAAAACAAAACTCCGTGTTAAATTCATCCTTCATTTTACTTTATATATGCAATAGACTGAAACGTTTAGACATCTGCAATAGAGAGGAAGGTAATGCTATAATTCAGCATAAGATCATCTGTTCAGTCTGGGAAATGTTAATTATAGGCCAATCGTTTTTTCTTACTAATTTTTAAATCGCCTAAATGTTCTCCTTCAGCCTACCTCATCCATCCTTTAGGTCATGCCAGGAAAGATTTACCTTCTGGTAAAAGTTGACCCCTTAGTCATACAAGTCAGTATTTTTTAGCACTGGCAGGACTTACACTGTCTTTTGAAGACAAAGGGTCAAAATCCTGTACTTGTGCAATGCAGTGTTGTGCAAACATGGTGACTTATGACACCATCAGGTTTGCAGATTTCCCCAAATGGTCCTGTAAAATGACATTGTGATCCTGAGATGCCTAAAATACAAAAATGGAAATACATTGTCAGGTAGCAATTGCTGCTGCTTTCTTACAGTAATAGTTTTCTGGTGACTTAAGTAGAGTTTACAGAGTTCTGAATTCACAGTTTATACTGCTAGGATGAAATTCCTTATCACTGGTGAATGAAGAAGCAAATGCTTGGACCAGTGTTTGCTGACATCAGATGAAAAGCCCTCACTGCCTTGAGCAGATGTCATCTGTGATGTTAATCCCAAGCAGGAGAGAACACAGTGCACAGGGGGGTTCTGACAGCTCTGGAGCCCTCACTGCTGACCCTGTGGGACCTGCCTCTGACCAGGGCAGCATCGTGTCAGTGAAGTGTCCACACTGCAGGAGCCCCACACTGCTCCAAACCACCTCGTGTGATGCATTCCCAGCATAGGCTGCAGACAAACAAGACAGCACCATAGGGACCATTCATGTAGTTTCTCAAAATTTGGTACTAATTTACAATTTTTTTTTCATACAGTCATTTCAGTTAAAAAGTATCTTCTAAGATCATCAAGTCCAACTCTTAACTGAGCACTGCCAAGCCCACCACTGACCATCCAATTTGGTGTCATCTATTAACTGACCTGCATCCTTAGGGATTCCAATTAAAGTAACTGGACATAAGCACACTGAGAACATTTCTTAAATGCCCTGCACTTCGAGGGAACCTTTAGCTTTCCTGTGTACCTCACATATGTGTAGCTGCATCTCTTCTATTTGTATTTCAAATAGGGAATAGACAAAATTATACAGCTCACAGCTTTTTAAGTTTCCTAAGTTAAAGACTGTGTCTGCCTTTATATATTTGGCAATGCTGAGCAGCAGGACTGCTGCATCCCTCATTCATTACAGTTCAGCTGCCTCTGCCACATCTCTGTGAGGAGAGGGGATTGGAAATTGGAAGAAAGGTTGATCTGGTCCACTGGTCAGATACATAAACAACAAAAAAGTAACTTCAAGGGCTTTTTCAACATAAATATTTTGCAGTCAAATACCTTTGTTATTCAGGTGTACATGTGCTCATTCTGGCAGGGAGAGAAAATATTAAAACTCCCAGCTCAAAACCATTCTAGCCATTTATGCAGCATTTCTATAAGGAAATGGAATAATTGTCTTTATAGTCTTTATGATTTTTTTTTCTGCTATAAGCCTGCAGCCAATGTGAAGCAGGAACTGGCATTTATTCACTTTTATTCAAAAAACCCAAACACAGTATTAAAAATGAAGTGTGTTTTCTTTATTTTTACTCTAATTTTAAGGAAATTAAAATTCTTTGGTAACAGTGGCCAGCAGGGACCCCTAGGATTTGTCCTTTGAGAATTGCTTGGACCCTTCAATTTTTACAGGACAGTACTGACACTGATCCATAAATGTACTTGGATATCAACTTTTAGTGAAAGTCTGTAGTATGTGGGGAGAGTTTGATCTACCAACCCTTGTTCTGAGACTAGCAGTAGTCCATTTGTCAAGGTTTAAGATTGTTAGAAACTTGGCTGCAAGACACAAAGCTCTTCTGTTTTCCTCCCTCACTCCTAGAAATGTGCACCCTTATTTATGAACTCTATTGCATTTACTCAGGGATCTGTGGGACTTATGCTATTTCAGGTGTTACAGATCTCCTTTCTTTTCTCCTCACTGCTGTGAAGGAGCACAACCACAATAGCTCCAGTCAGTCATGTAACTGAAAAGTTGTGCTTCATTTCTGGATAGGATAGGAACTACCAGGTTGAATTCAGTGGAAAGTATTTATTCTATAGATAGCATCAGCAAGGCTGTTACTGATCTTGCAGCACAGCTTTGGCATTCCATTTTCAAACAGAATTTTGAAAAACTACAAATTGCTCCTGAAAGTTATAAACATGATTTGGAGAACCCTTCTTGATGTAAGTGTTATGTTTATTTTGGTTAAGGCATACATGGTGATGGCCTAGCCACATATCACTAAGAAAATTATGTTTGAGACTGTACACTTCAATTTCATCCCAGAGGGCTTAAGAGGCTTCAGTGAGAGAGAGTTGACTGCAAAGTCAAACTCCTAGTGCCAAACTGCTGCAAATTGCATGGAAACTCTGTGGGTTCTTTTTGTTTTAGCTTTCATCAAGCTGTGGGCCTGATGCAGAAATTTTTGAGTGAAAATCTTTGGGCTGTGACCTGCAGGCGGTCCAGTGAGGTGTGTTCATTGCAGGTGCCTTCAGGTTGTGGATCTGTAACCTTTGTGTGGGTCATTGCAGTAGAGCCTGAGGCAAGTTACAATGATTCCACCCCAGCTGCCAGCTCCTGTTCTGGCCCTTACACTGAGATGATTCTGCATTTACCCACCTGCATCTTACACATGTAAACACAACCACAGTGCCTCCAGTGCTGGCCATGTGACACATGCTTTGTCCCATAGACAAAATGCTGGTTCTTACATCTCATTGTGGGTGATTGGGGATTAAAGATACACGAGAACGATGTGTTAGATCTGGAATCAATTTTCATTTACAGCTGAGAAGCAGCTATTGATGCTGTGCTCACAGTTCAATAAAGGATCTAAAGATATAGACCTTGTGTTTCTCTTTCAATATAAGCAGCATAATCAGTGTCAAATGTTTTTACAAAGAAAATTGTATTGACAGTTTTATTAAAATTGCTTTCTCTGAAGTTTTAAGTTATCCACAATTTGACCTACTTGAATGGTTTTTAATATGTACACTGACCAACCCAATAGATTTTTATGTCATATATTTATAATATTGGGTACAAAACTGTTTAATGTATTATTTGAGAGGTACTGTTACATGTAAGCATTGCCTGGATTGTGAACCCTTGTGGTGTTGTCACTGAGAGGAACATTGGTGTATGCACCAGTATTGCATTCAGTGTGGCACAGGATGTTCACACGGGCTACAAGAGGTATAATCAAGGCATATGACAGACATGCTGTTAGTAAAACCAGGAGATGACAAGGCATTTCAGAAATGCTGATATTAACACTCTTCTCTGAGGAAGGGCACAGCTTTTTAGATGGCTTTATTACTCTGTTAAAAAAATACATCAGAAATTAGGAAGAATAGTGAAGATTTTTAATTAGTAGCTCAGTTCAGCTGAAAGAGCTTAGATAAAACACAGGTTAGTATTTTTGTTCTGTAGAACACCTCTGTATAATTCAAACAAGCTTTGAGCTCAAAGGCATCCAAATGAATTGTGCCTGGATACATTATTTTAAGTAGCTGTGGTGTACCCAATTTTCTTTAACCAGCTCCTTTTTGTTCTTTTGCCTAAGGAATAGTCCTGTTAACCTTTTAAATGTGTACTTAATTTAAAGCCCATTGCTAGTGTTCTGTGTGTTTTTGAACCAAAGAAACTTTTATACTAGTTACAGACCTGCTCCATTATCAGTATTTCATGTATATAGTGGTTTTGGCAGAGCAAATCAATAAAATGTTTTTCTTTTCTACTTGATATTTTTTTTCTTCTCCTCTTAGTGATTGCCACTTTTCTGATAACCCTAGAAACACAAGACATGGATGTAATCCATGGCTCTGGTCTATTGTTTGTATTATACATAAACATAATTCTTTTTTGCTAGATTAGTAAGAGGTAATTAAATTCAAAATATTTTACTTTTTTGCTGAGTCTTAAAAGAATTCTTATACTATATGATGAGCTTTCAATGCCTTTATTCAACTTAATTTTTTTTTATTTTATGAAGTTCTAAGACATAATACACCTTCATAATATTATGTAAACACTTTTTAAAGTGCAACAGTGATTACTTTCCTTGTAACAATAGATATCCTTACCTGTTGTATTTTTCCCATTTTTAGCTGGATCCTGAACAAGCTGTTTACCTCCCCAAGGTTTCTCCACATTTCCATTTACTTTGTTATCAGCAGAAAAGCTGAAGAACAGCTCTTCAGTAATGACATCAATACTGCACACACAGTGAGAGAGGTCATCTTGTCAAAGCTATAGAAAAATCAGATGGATTAGGATGAAACTAGGTGCAAAATAACTTTGATAAAGTCTTTTAACGTAAACAGTTTATCTGTCATTGGGTTCCATTGAAATCTCAGAGTGGTGCAGCATCAGTTGTAGCCACAGCAGTGTGTGTTTGATAAAGAATACACATTCCAGTGTTTAAGATTTGCAGTCATGCTTTATAGTTGTATGGAAATGTTTTCATTAAGCCATTAATGGAAATAGAAGCTATTAGGATAATACAGTCTCCTAATTCTCTAACCTTATCAATCTCTAACCATGAAAAATCCTTTCATTAATACATGTTCCTTCTTGCTACCTTGGTCCATTTTAAATTGTTATTCAAATTATTTTATTGTGCACAGTAGTGGTTGAAACAACAGTATACCAACTGTGTAAGTTAATACTCCAGCTTCTGTTAGGCAAATCTTTGGTACTAAGAGATGTGATGACTGACATTTCTAAGGTTATAATGCACATGGTAATGATGTAGGTTAATATAATTTGTTTATTATCAGCAGAACCTTTCAGTAGCCACCCTGAAATCTGGGCTGAGCTTTCTGCAAAAAGCATAGCATACCACTGAAACACACAGTTATATCAAAAGCTTTTAACTTGTTCAAATTCACAGAATCACATGCAATTTTTTTCACACATGTTGTTACTGTGGATTATTCCATCAGTGAGGAAAGGAATTAATACAACCCTCAGGAAAATTGGTTGCTGTAGAGTGCACAGGAGTACAGATCAGGAAGAACTTTGCCCCTGCAGCTTGCAGCTGTGCTCTAGCCTGGACTCTGGGTCAGCATCTGTCCAGAGCAGCACAGGAGCTGGAGGAACTCCATCCCTCCCACTGCTTCACCTTTTCCAAGTGTTTCCATGGTTTGACACTGGCAGGTCAGTGAAAAGTTTTACATGATACTTCTTGAAGAAGCCTTCTCCTCTCTTCCCCAGAAGTGGTCAGGCACTCCATCACCTCCCAGCATTCTAACAGGGGCTGCCACCAGCTTGAAGCAACCAAGCTCTGTCAGCCACACTATAAGTCATCATGCACATGAGAGAGAAGCTTTAGAACCCCTGATGCCTCTGTCAGTACAAACAGAGTAGTTCCTCAGTACAGCCATAAGAACCTGATGCTGGAGATCTGCCAGCCTTTTTGGGTTGGCAGAGGGACATGAGGCCTTCAGTCCACAGGATGGGCCATGTACTCTGTGTGCATGTGCATGGTTGTACACAGAATTTTTTGTAAAAGAGTCTTTATTATAAGCATGAGTAAAATATATTTCACCAGAACCTCTTTCTATGTATGCTGCTTAGGCAAAAGCCCTGTAGTGTTTTGGCAGCAAAGCAGAGGCAGCAGCAGGTGAGAGAATTGATCAACCCCATCCTTGTTGTCGCTAAGAGAAAAGCCAGCCTTGGCCACACTTCCTGTAAAATAAATCTGAAATCTGTGATAACTGCAGACCATCTCTGTGCTCAGCACTCAATAATCTGACCACATAGGACACATTTATCTCCCTTTTCTCCTCAGAAGGAGAGTGGGATTTTTATCATGAATGTCTCATGAAGAATTCTGGTGAAGGAAGTGTCTGGTTTTCTTACACTGGCCATCCTGCAGCATTGCTCTTCTGTAAAAGCATAAGCAACTGTGTATGAACTTCAAAATCTGAATTCCTGGGAGTTTTTTACACCAATAGAGAATAGTGCTAGTGCTGGCTTTTAGACAGGGAGAGTTGCAAAAGGCTGGAAGAGGGTCTCATAGGTGTCAGAAAAAGCTTAAAGAGGGTGCTGGAAAGAGCGTGATAAATCCAGTAATTAGCCTCTGTCAGCCAGAATTAAGGAGAAAAGGGGAAGTTGATCTCTCCTGGAGGTATTCCAGAAAGAGAACAGTAATGAAAGCTAAACACACACCTTAATATTTCTTAGGATGAATTCATCTGCCCCTGCAGATGAAGGTTTGCTGGGGTTGTAGGTGCTTGGTTTTGTGTTGGCAGGATGAATCTTCCCAGAACAGATTTCCCTGCACACAGGGACAGGTCAGGATCACAGTGTGACAGTACAGTTGATTATAGCAGGGTGCTCTGATTTGAGCAGGGTGGAGAGTGTGCCTGCTTTTCAAAGTTTCCAATTTCTTGGCAATACTATTAAGCCTAATTTTTGGAAATGTGCAATTTAGTAATTGGCTAAATTGAGCAATGTACTAAACCAGACCAAGGTCAGCAGAGTTATTTCATGTGTGTTTACTTATGTTGTCTCTGCTGTCTGCTTGTAATACATTTAACATTCAGTATAGATGTAATGTTCAATATAAATTAAAATCCTCATAGTCTTTATGCACAGGAAATAAATGGGCAGCATGAACAGTAGCAACATCAATTCACTGTCACTGCTGGTACTCCGTGACTGCCCTTTAGATTCTCAAGTCTAGAGAACTATTCATTTACTTAAATTAGGGAGAAGACTAGGGATAGGTTGAATTCCCAATGAAATGAAATGAAGGCCTTTATCAGAAAGGAAAACTTAAGGGCATAAGCTGCAAATGAGCAGGGGTACAAGGGACTGCATCTTGATGTCTGCCTGTCCATTGTGGCAGAGCAAGTGAACATTGCAGAAGTAACAATCAGGCACTGCACTCTGAAACTACACCTCATACAGAGAGACTTTAATAATAAGATCACAAAATATCAGCACTCTTGAGATAAGTTTCAGGGTTACTAAAGATAGTTGTCTTGCCAGAACTGGGAAACTGAACATAACACAGATTGTGGTGACTGACTGCATCTGACAGTAAGATCACAGGATATTCTTTGAAACAAAGAATATTCTTTTGCTACTTACTCCTAGAAGGAAGTTTGGGGAAAACTTTTTGTTTCTCTTATAAAGGATTCTACACCTTTTCTCTTTCTTCTGCCTCTTCAATTTTTTAATCATGATTAATATGATGAAGTACAGCTATGGAGTAAACTCAGCAAGAAATGGATTTTTTAGTTATTTGGTAGCCTTCTGAAGGGTTGAACCAAACACGTATTTTAGAAAAATCTTCAGTAAATAAGACAAAACAAATACTGAGTTTTAGTTACCAATAGATCTTTTATATTTTCACAATTGCTAAGCCTTGGTCATTTGTGATCAATTTGTAACAAATTCATTTCCAGGAAAGGATATTTCAAACCACAATTTCAATGTGGATCTTTTTTCTTAAAAATGGACCATTCAGTACAGTTTTCTGAATTTCTGTCACCAGAGATGTATAGTTGTTTTACAAATAAAACAATTCTTATGAAAAATGAGGTCTAGCTCTAGACAGAGTGCCATTCTCTACCACAGTCAGTACTGTCAGAACACTAAATCTACTAGGTTTTATGAGACATTGGTTAGCATTTTTGAATTAACTTGACAATCACAGAATTCCAGGGTTGGAAGGGATCTCAGGAGATCATCAAGTCCAACTCCCCTGACAAGGCAGAGTTGTGTAGAGTAGGTTACAATGGTTGATAGGACTGCAAAAGCAGAATAAGTAGAATTTGTAATGTCATGTTACAATTTCTCCTTTGTCGGATTGAGGACTCAAAATTAGTACAAATAGTGGCTTCTCATGAAGAGGATTTTTTATGGGACAGGAATACACTGTTTCAAGACTCTTTTGTTAAGGTACAGTAGTACTGAAGTCTTAAGCAAGCATGTTATGTGAGTTATCTTTGCAGCAGGCAAATCACTGACAGGTAGCTGTAACAATTTCTATTGTAAAGTTCACCAAAGACATTGAGTAAACTGATACCTGAGTGGTAAAAGCAACAAGTTCACAGTGTCCACACTGGCTAATTTAAAACCAGCTCAGATACCTCTGCACAAACAGACAAGCACTCTTCAGTGTGCACTCAGTGTGTGTATATCTCTTTTCTCTGTTTAAAAAAAAATATAGAATAGTTCTTCAAGAATTGAAAGTGGCCACATTTGTTATTGCACACTTTCTTAGTTTGATTTACACCATTAAGCAAATGGGAAACAGGGTTTTGGAAAAAAATGCTGATAGAAGCCCAAATATATCTGTGTTGTTGCTCAGTTAAAAGCAGTTCATGTCATCAGGGATGAAGGTGACTCCTAATCCATAGACAGACTGCTTTAGATTTGGTTATTTGTTTTGTTTTGTTTTACCCAAAATTGAAATGAAATTTGCAATATTTCAAGTATTCCTGAGCATCTCTCTGTGAAGGTTACTGCATTGCTGAAAGCAATGACAGAGAACTCTCTGTGGTTCATACACTACAAGGGCTCAGTGAACCATTCTGATTTGCAGATATCACATGCTTGGTGACTTCATATTACAAAAAATGGGTTTTGGTTAATCCATCCCATACATTTGAATCCTAAATGAAAAATACTAATTTTTAAAACTGTGACATGAGGAGGGGAGTATCTTCTCCATTGTTTTTGGTCCTAGTTACAGTAACATTGGGCTTTTTGTCCTCCAGGTGAGACTCACTGGAAACATCACACACACAATCTCAAATGCAAGGTTGCCAACTTCATGTCAAAGCCAATAAGCAAGAAAGAAATAGAATCTCCTCTGTTGACATTAGGGGACAGGTAGGGAAAGAAACCAATGAAGTAAAGAAGAAAAAAGTATGGAATACAACACATATTTAAGCATACACGTGCCTTCAGACTTTGGGTTTTGGCTTTCTGATTCCCAGCACAGTTCTGGATGGTTTATTTGCTGTGCACAATGTTTTCCTCCTCCAGAGGAAATCCAACTGTATTTAGCACCAACTGTATCATCAGAGAATCAGAGCACAGCACAGTCCATGAGTTGTGGTTCTCAGTTGATTACTTAGGATCATAGAGAAGGCATTCTGTATGAATGGCATGATATACCTTCCAAAACAAATTACAATCTAGGAGAAGATATAAACTATATATATAAAACTTAACTAATGTGGAAAGTGTTTTTACTGTACTGTTGAATTGAGTCTCTGAGGAGTCTCTCCTATACCTACAGCACAGGAGAAGAGTGTGGTGGGTTGTAAACTTATTTAGTCACTTGGCTATTCACCCAAGCAGACAGAGCTGGTTAGAAACTGGGAAATAAACCTGAGTTAGAGTTGCATGGAAAAAGGGGAGAAGTTTGAGCATGAAGGCCTGCCTTCCTCTGCCAACACATTTGATGACATGAAGTGTCATCTGTCTCACCCTAAGAGATACTTTGAGGCTCAGCAATTGTCTTCTTAGCTGGCTCACCAGTGTTTCTGAATCAAGAAGCTGAGGGGGCATTCTTGGGAAAAATTTTTGTCTAACCTCACTTTCTCAAAATCAAATAGTTTCCAATGAAAATTCTGGATTATCAGTTATGCAATGGAAAATACATATTTTCTTTGGATAGCAGACACTTTTTCTGTAGCACTTCACCAAAAATATAATTTGCATTTTGCAAATGCCAGCTATTTTACTTGGTTATTTTTGAGCCATCTTCTTGTCAGTTCATTCATCTCTCATTTGTGATGTAGGAAATTTGTAGTGACTGGAATGCTTTTTCTGGTTCATTCAATCCCAATGCCAGTCAGGTAGTTGATAGTGATGAATAAAACCATCATTTTCACGTTCTGCAGTCCTTGTTCACAATCTAGTAGTTTGTGCTTATTCCCATGTTTAATCTTTTATGGAATAATTACATGCCTTCCAACAAAGTAAGTTTATGGGTAAATCCACACTACAGAACAAGTAGAGCACGGTGCAGGTGCCTCTTCAGCTAATGGTAAAACAATTAGCACCAAAATCAGGTGTAGAGGTAGGAGTCATTCACAGCTTCAAGAATCAGGGTAAGACCTCTCTGGGCAAGAATTTCTGATGGATAAGCCTCTGTGTCTTACTGCTTTTCACACATTTCTCATCTTCTTCCTTCTTATTCAATACTGGAGTCAGCTGTTGAAATAAGGTCTTAGGGAACAGAAGCACAATTATTGAGAGACCGTGATTGTTTAAAAAAAAATCAGAAGAAAATTACAAATTAAAGTGGAATGATTGTCTGGTTCACTCTGACTTCCATTTTCTAATCATCCTAAATTATTTTAATGCATGTTTTCAAGCTCAAAATTAGCAAAGGTCCCATGATGTAATTCTCCTAACACCCATTGAATATTACATTATACCAGTCCAATTTCATTTCAGTCTTTGGCAGCAGCATCTGTCACTCAGGGCACATATATGGGGGTTTAGGGACCTTCCACCTGTTCTGCTTCTAGCTAGTACTGTTAATACATGAAGTTTAGGAGTCATTGTGAAGTTAAAATCAGTTTCTTACTTGTAAAGGCCTAGGAATTTAAGATAAAGAAATAACTCTTAAAACATGTTTGTCTTTGAAATATCTTAAATTAATAATCAAAAGCTTACATCAAGTCTAAAACAAATCAAACTCAGTCATGAAGATGAGAACCAGGAATTATTAACTGAGCAGCGAGGTTGATGGAGGCTCAATGAGATCATTTTGTTCAAAGATTAAAGACGATGAACACTGAAATAGTTGAGGAGGATGGCTACGAACACATCTGACTAGAGCTGCTAAATTCAGTAATGATCAAAAGTTAATTATCAAAGCAGAGAGAGCTACTCAACACAGAAAATTTGAGTCAATAGCTAAGCAGCCGAGAAAAGAAGTAATTTGGAAGAAGTCTTTTCCTATAATGAAGTCATATAAAAGACGCACATTTCAAAGAAACCTGCCTAAAACAAGATTGCATTCTTCCTGATCAGAGAAAAATAATTAGCTTTAATTGATAGACCAGCTGCACACCAAATATTTTCAAACAATATGTTTATGCATCAAAGCTTAATGTGTAGAGTTACTCAATGTCACTTTGATTTTGCCTCCCATTATCTTCTGCCACTGGGCATGCTCATATTGCAACAAATACACTTTGAAAAATGAATGAGCAACTCCTACAAGACAAATAAAAGCAGAAGGACAGATCCTGTGTTTCTTTCTCAGGCAAAATCCCTGACATATTTTCTGCTGCGTCTAACATCACTGTGATCCCACTCAAAGTGAATCCTTTGTAATAGGAAATGAGCAGTTGCCTGATGATCCAGCATTAAACTGGGCTGGCGTGTAGATTAACCCAACACTTGCAGTGGTTTTTCAGTTTTGTATAAGTAAGCATGTGTATGAAGGACACTGTTCCTCCAGCGTGTGCCTTTTCTTAAGAGTTAGAAAAGTGCCTGTTTCTGGTAACAAAGGGGAAAAAAAAAGTGGAAATTCTCCATGTAAAAATCTAGGAAAGATATGTGCTAGAACGTTCAGGTCCAAGAAAACGAAATGTATCTATAATTCTTTTTTCCTGAAGCTACTACATTTCTTTCAGGGTAAATGGTTGTGATGGACATAGCTAAGTGGTCAAAAATCAAACATGCAGTTTAGACTCTGCTCTTTGGTATTCTGTGACTTTGACATTGCCAGTTCTCACGCTATGAAATATCTTAATCTTTTTAATCTTTCATGTAAACAGTTTAGCTCACATTGTCATGCATGTGCTCTCCAGAATTTATTCTGCTGTACTTTATATTAAGTCAACTGCAATATCATAATTTACCTGTGATCCTAGATACACTCCTCTCTGCTGTTTTCTCTTGCTTTATCTATATCTTGATACCTTTTTCTGTAGTGATTTTTAAATAATTCAGGAGAAAACCTTGATCTAGATGCATGTTTCACATGCTTGAACTCAGAATTGTTATAGTCCAGCTATTTGGTATATAGAAGATTCAAGGAAAATACCACTCTACAGTAAAAAAAAATAAATCTGACATTGTGGAAGAATGTTTATGAGTTTTAAAAATAATTTTAGTTTCCTGCAGAATGGGACTGAAACTTGGCTTTTAGTGGGAAGCTTGGGAAACTGAAATGCTATTTTTGATGGTGTTTCAGTTCATTTAAAATGGAGCATTTGTGTGTTGTTACGTGTAGTTTATTACTTAGAAAGTTTCTTAATAGCATGCTTCTGACTCTGCATTAGCATATGGCCACTGAAAAAGGAAGATTTAGGAGAGAACTATTGGAAAGAGACACAATCACATTATCTCACTTTTGAGGCAAGGACTCCATTTCATCATAAGCTTATTTGAGAAGGCACAATTAGGCGTGGGTTTTTCTCAATTACTTGTGCAATCTGAAGTTGAGCATTACTGAGGTGTTTTATTTAAGTGTTTTATTTAGCACCCCTACTGTACAATTAGTATAGTTGATTCCTATCATGCATTCATTGATTTATTCTTTAGATGCAAAATATAATCCAAATGAAACAAAAACACTTTTCTTTGCAAGTTGAGAGTCAGCCCAGAGGATTGCTATTACATTATCCAAGCTCTCACAGGCTCTCACTCTTTCTCCCAAATTTTAAATTCATTGTTAGGGCTTTCCATGGATTTAAACACAGATATTATCTTTGCTATGATGGGAGGCAAAAGTGCCTAAACACTGGATATTTTGAAAAACTAGCCCCATCATAGAGCCCAAGGGAAAATTAATTCTGCAAATTTGGATCCCACTTGTGCAGATCCCAGAGGTTTCAAAAGTTCATTAGTTTTAATAAAGGATTTAATTTCTCAAGGACTTATATGAGCATTTCTCTGATCCACTAATACTCACACTTCTTATGTAGGAACCATTTTATTTCCCTGTAAGTGTATCAGAGGTTAAGGTTCTTCACCATAACCCTTCTCCTAAATGTCGGCAAGTTTTGTAAAAATACCTCTGCAGGTAATCAGGCACTAAAACTGTCCTTTCTATAATGGGTTTATGGATCAGTTGCCTTAATTCTGCCTTTTGCCACTCTCTGTGCTTGTAATCTTTCCAACCATCTGACCACTTTCTCCATGTAAACCTACTGCAGCCTTATTCTGCAAACACCAGGAGAAATTCTCCAGAGTGGTAGAACTCTAGCTTTTTCTGCCAGTGATATTTCCAGCCCTCTTCCTTTAAAATATCATTTACCTATTCTGAACCAAACAGGAGTGTGATGTAAGGTCGTTTCAGATTCCATAATTATGCCAGAGAAGCATTAAAGGGGAAAGTCTCCACTAAGATCTTGAGCGGTTTAAGCAGTGTGATAGAGTGGCGCGGCTGCCGGCGCTGCCCCCAGCTGTGTTGCTTAGCAACATTTTAATTCAAGAAGAATCGAAGGAGATGAAATCCCTGTGGAGAGGGAAACAGAAATAAGAGGGCCGTTGACAGATGATCTGAGTTGTTTCTTCTAATATACTGTGAAGATCACTGGCTCTTTTCATGAATGATAAATGGACTGTACACAGATCAATGGGTTCAGCAATAAACTGGAACCAGGCTCCATGTCTGAGGTGGTGCAGGCCGAGAGGCCCAAAGATTTACTCATTTAGATGATTGGGAGTGTTTTTTCTTAAAGGTTTCACAAGAGGAAATTGATCTGAACATTTGGTCATCTCTTGCCCTTTTCTGTTGCTGGTGAATAAAAACAGTTTTGGAAATTGAGTCTGTTCTTCCCTCTATTTTTTCCTGTTGTTATTCTTGCTCCCGATAGGGACAGATAACTTGTGACAAAGGGGCCAGACCTCTGAGTTGGAAATGAAGTACCAGCCCTGAATGAGAGGTTCCTAAAGACTGGTGGCCATTAAAAATAAACAAACCCTGCTGATATGACAAACTGGGGCTGGAGCATTTCAGACCCAGCACTATCTCTCTGAATGGTCCTACAGCCTGTGCCCCAGCTCTGGGATGTTGCTGGTGAAAAGCTCCCATGAGCTGATGTTTGCTTGCTTTGGTGTGCAGCTTAATGATTTGTTTCCCCCATCCCTCTTGTGTTTACAGGCTGCCGAAAAGACAAAATTGAGAAACATTCCTGTAAAGTAAGTTATTTTTATATCCCTTTGAAAATGCAAGTTTAACAGCATTGTTGCATACAGTGACTAAAAAGACAGTAAGAAGGGTGATGAAGGAGGTAATGGAGTTCATGTTGCCCCTAATCATAGTAGTAAAAAGGTCAGTATCATTAAGGAAAGCTTTCAGTTCTCATGTGATTTCTCAATGATTGCACTCTTCAAGTTTTATTCCGTTTCCATAAATTAATGTGTTGCCCATGAATAGCTGCCAAATAATCACAATCATGCTCAATACATAGTGCTTCCAGCCTTGGGGAGGTTTATTCATGCTAAAAAGATTATGATTTTTAATTGCAATCCTCGAGAAGGTCTGACGGGGGAAATAACTAGGAATGTGCCAAATAATTTCGAGAAACAATATTTTGCACCTATGTATGAGGGCTTTTCCATCCTGTTGATTAAGAGCTCTTTCTCCCTCTGTGCATGCCCCTCTCTTACACCATACACACATGCACATTTCTGATCTTTGCAGCAGGGCTTTGTAAAGGATGAGCAAGCTACCAGGGAGCAATTTCAGGGGCATTTTATGATAAGTTCTTAAATCTTAGGGCACTAGTGACAACACTCAACCATATATCATTGAATTAAGAAAGGTGCTGTATATATGTCCTGGGTCTTTGAGAAAAGGCATTTTCAGTTAAAGCTAACAGCATCAGTTGTTAAACAGTTATTCTGTTTAAATAATGAATACTTCAGTCCTAATGGGCTCTTATATACCAATAAAAACACATATTTTTGCTTCAGTAGGTTATCATAGCAGTTTAACTGCATCCTAGTAACTGTATATTCCTGTTGCAGACAGAGTTCTTATTTTTATAGTAGTTTGCTGATCTTGCTGACTTCTAGACTGGAGTGTGCTTGTGTTTGTAAGAACATGCACTGACAGGACTCCCCGATCATTGTGTGCTAGCACACATAACAGAAGAGTACAGTTCTATCTGTCATTTGGATTCCATCATGTATAGTCATTTGCACCTTATAAAGTGAACACAAAATGTGTATGAACACTCCTTGGAGTGATTAGGCAATATGTCAGATGACCATAAATCACTCTCTCTTTATGTATCACTCAGTCTGATAAAAATTAGAAATGGGATCAGCAGGGACCTGATAGCATGTGAAACTTGTAATAAGACAAGGGACTTTTCTTGCATATAGGGCTAGTTCGAATTCAGTTCAAGCTGAATTAAAGTCATTGTTAGCTGGTGGTTGTTTAATAGAGAGTGAAATGAGCTGTGTTTCACCTCAGGATCCAGGAGTTGTAAGGTGATGAAATTCATGGGGAACAGATCCAAAATAATCATTTATCATTCATACACTTTTTTAAATATTTTGAGTCAAATTCTCAAGAATAACTTAACTGAATTGTATCTTCCCACTTATAACAGAGACATTGAGTGCTGCAGTTACTAAACACCATGTCTGTCCCACTGATGCCAAATTAATCCACCAGAAATATTTGGGAGTTGGGGAGAAATGGTGATTTAGGTTAAGTAATTTTTTATTGGACTTGAGTAAGGGTAACATTTTGATAGGGAAGAAGGCCAGATGGACAGCCTCACTCTTTCCACCTACATGTGTGTATTTCACCCTGTCATGTTTCCCCCAAGTGGTTGTTTAACTTCTTGACTATGTTCATGGTGGCAGCTTCAATTAGTACCCTAGGGGGATCCATTATACGTATTAATTACACTATGCATAGCAAAACAGCTGAAAAATCTGCCTAGTTTTGTTCAGTGACATGTAACTACTTAAGGTACCTGTATGCAGTTATCATTGTATGCTAAAGCTGTCAGGGCAGAAGAAAGAATAGTGTCTTTAAGGTGGCTGTAGTAGCCATGGATTGCATTTATATAAGTGTCAGAGCCACACTTGGTAGAGCTCAGGCTTGGCCAGCTTTTAGTTGCTGCTTTTGTAGCTCTCGAATGTCAAGGAGAATTTCACTTGAATTTTAATGTTCTTCAGCTATGCAATGTAAAGTTAGTGGCTTCCATTGTCATAAGGGCTGAAAGCTGTACAGATTTCCTCTACCATATGTGACTTATCACATACATTTTTTAAAACACATTTTTATTATTAAGACATATGTGATAGTACACTTCTTCAAATGTGAATTGCTTTTGGCTAAAAGCCATGCACTAATAAGTAGAGTTGAATCTAACTACATTTGACATCTGCTATAATATATATTTTTTTACATATATAAATATATATATAAAATATTGGCAGTTTTCATTAGCATAAAAAATTTCCTTGTTTTTACCTCATGCTGACATAGTTCTTGTATTTCAAAACTGGAAGCATAAATACTCTCTTTTAAAGACTATAGGTTATATAAAGTCCTTGGACAGAGCCAATAGTGCCACTATTTAATGTATTAGTTTAGGAGCATAGTGAACATTTCTACAGAAATGGTCTATTTACTTTCCATTGCTCAGTTCATTAATGTTGCTGGTGTAATGTTTGGTAGGAATTTTACTGTTCTTTTATGTTCTCTTGAATCCCTACAGCATTAAATAAGGTGGAAATACAAGGAAAGTGGGAAAACCAAGGAAGTTTTCTTTTTGCAGTTCAGTAAGGCAGCTGGTTTCTCAATGTCCAAGTGTGTGTTGGTGCTCAGACTATTTTGTGGGAACTTCCTGATGGCCCAAGTAGGTGCAGTGGCACTTGGCTCCTTCAGAAAGACTTGGCATCAATTCCATGGTGCTTGTAGTACTGAAAAGCACAAGGTATCCTCAGAACTCATCTTTATGTATTGGTAACATCATCTGACATAATATTGCTATAAATAAGCACCCAGAAAATAGCTAAGAAATCTCTGTATCTGCAGAACTGATTTTTTTTTTCTTTGTGAAAATAGTGTAGTTAGCTTTTCCAAAAGCATGAGACCCTTTTCTATTGGTGTATGATACCAAAGTGGGCCCCATAACTGCTGAATTGATTACATTTAAGTGATTTGTGCTCTCCTGACCTTGTTGTTTAAGGAGCATTTGCTTTCTCCCATTGGTTTTATCCATGTTTACACTGAGAGTCTGTGGTACAAAAGGGATTTCCTGGTTGTAAAGTCCTACATGCTTATTTACTTGCTGGTCCTTACCAAGCTGTTCCTATCCCTGCATCTGAAAAAGGTCACATGACTTAAACAGTTTTCACTCTAGAGGGTTTATTATTTCTAAAGAGTTGTTACATGAGAGATGTTTTTGAATTAGGGCACATCCAGAGGAATGAATCTTCTATATACCCTGTTATTTGATGCAAGAGGGGAGAAACAGTGATATCATTAAAACCCCACAAGAGCTTTGTTCTGAAACCCAGATTTCTTTCCAAACTTATTTAGACAATAGGAGCTCACATCAGTGTAAAACTTAGAGAAATCATGTTGATGTTGACTTGGATCCCATCACTTGTCCTGAGGTGGGTTGAGCTGCAGGATCCCCCATATGCCCTGTAGTCCTCACTCCCCAGTACAAATGCACTTGGCTTGGCAGCCTCTACATTAATGTGGACTGGAGGTCAACCAGCCCAGTGCTTTATCTCTGCCAGCAGTGGAGGCAAAGAACAGCAATTACAGAGACATCCTCCATGGGGAGTATTCTCCAACCTTCCTGCACACAGAATTTTGCACTTCCAGAAACACACACCCTGTGCTTAGGAGGCACCAATGGACTTACTTTCTATGAAAAGTCTTTCCTGAACTCAGTTTATACCTCCTGTCCCCACAATGTTTTGTGACATTGAGCACCATAGTGTGGGGGGTAGAAGTCTTTTGTTTGTTTTAAACACTTTTCCTCATATTATCACTGGAATCCACTCAAGTAGTTATTCTTTCAGAAAAGAGCAAATAATTAGTCAGTGTTCTTCATTCCTGCTATTACATCCCTCTGTTGTATGGACCAAGGAGTCTTCCTATCCAGATCCACTAATAATGTGGATTAGCCCACCAGGGAGCTATACAGACATAAGGCATGTCTCTCTGCAATTGGGAAGGAAAACTCTATGTCTGCTATGTTGGGCAGACACAGTGTTAGAGAGATAAACATGTTCTTTTCAGGTTTTCCATCCAAGGAGATAAGCTATTTGCATGGCAATGCCCTTCTGACTACAGACTGGATATAATGTCACTCTAAACACATGTCACAAGTTACAGTCATTTGTGAAAATGGCCAGATGGATTCCTTGGGAAAATGTGGGCAGGTGAAAGAATGATTTGCCTAAAACTTGATGTCATCCAAAACTATGAAATACAAAGGTTTTGTAAGAAAGAAATTAGAATTTTAAATTGAAAATGAATGCAATTAAGAGTGTAGTCATGTAGTCCATGAAATTCTGTAGAACTGTGAAAATATTGGATGCGACTTCTTGCTTCAGGGAAGAATACATTGCCTTCCTTGAGTGTCCTTTATACTCCTTTCTTTTATAGTCCCTTTTAAAATCTTCAGTAGAAAGTAATGACATTTTCCCCAAACACCTGCATGTGTTTAAATTTGCTGTAGTTTTAATGACTTCCAGATACATGTTTTGAGATTATAGCTTGTGTTAAAATCTCACTGCTTTTTATCTTTTCAAAATATATTTGTTTTCCATCAGCCACAAGTTTGTTAACCAGAAAGATTTCTGGTGTTTATTGTCTTTTCCTGCCATAAAATTCATTTTCTCCTCTGAAGAGCATCTGACTTGACTTGGTATGGTTTTCTGTCCAACCATCGTTGGAAATGCAATCCATTAACATTTGATATCTTGACATTTCAATTGACCTCTCATTTGCAAAGCGCAGTGGTATTTTTCGTGGCCTTTTCATCCTTGATTATACATGGGATAGGAGTGCCTGTTTCTCCTGACTGCACTTTAAAAATATCTTTGTTTTACCAGCTGGAGTGGCACCTTGTTTTTACCTCCCTGGCTAGACCTTATTCTGCATGGAAGGTCTGAGGTCTAAGCAAGTCATGCAGAGCCAAAGGATTTTCTTATTGACTCACTAAGCAGGAGGGTGAGCAGGTCAGGCACTGAGGGTCAGTTAACGTATGCAGCAATAGCAGTAACCATAAACAGATCTCCTGCTCCCACTGGCAAAAATGCAGGCCAGTGGACTGGCTCTGAAAGTTGTTTTGTTTTTGACCAGCCAGATCAGGCACTTGTACCCAGTGGAAGTAGGGAAGAGGCAGCATGCTGTCAGTACACATGGAGCTCTTCCACTGCAGGGTATCTCTTGGCCTGTGTTTAAAAAGGGGTGAAAAAAGTGTGCCATTACAAGGTTGAAAAAGCCTCCCATTCATGGATAATTGTATGGGAGGATGGCCACATATACGTATGTGTAAGAGAGTCAATTTAACTTCAATATAAGGAAAACATTTTTAACACGAGGATGATGAAATACTGTCACAGGTTGCCCAGAGAGGTGATAGATCCTTTCCCCTGAAAACATTCGAGGTCAGGTTGGACAGGATTCTTGGCAACCTGATCTAGTTGAAGCTGTCCCTGCTCAGGGGGACAGGGGGTTTGGACCAGATGGCCTTTATAAGATCCTTTCCAACCCAAACCATTTCATCGTTCCATGTGTGTAAATATATATATATATATATGTACTTACATACATGAATACATAGGAACCTATGGGCCATAGGTACCTATGGACATTTGTCTATATGGACAGGACATTTGCTAAAGGACTTAAACCAGTTTTAAAGAAACAAAAAACCCTGCTATAACTCATTCTCAGTAAAGCTCTCAAGCAATCTCCACGTATCACCTGTTTGTCTCTGACTCTAAACATTCCTTCCTCACATTTCTCTTCAGACTATTTCTGGCAAACTACTAAATCAGAAAGGACCAATTCAATTAGTTCTACAAATCCATTATAACATAGTGCCTAAACTGCCTGCCCATATTCATTTCTCAAAGAAATCCATTCATATTTATGTTTTAATACTTTAAGATTAGCATGCAAAAGCACTCGAATCTCCAGCAGAAATCCAGGAAAAAGCCTGCTCACAGGTAATTATAGACAATGTTCTTTAGCCCTGGATCCTCCTAGTGTGTCCACTGTAGCATCCTCACAGGTGCAGTGATTGGTCAATGGGATTGCTTTGTTGCTCCAGCAATAAGGCCCCTCCAAAATGTCACAAACTGCCCAAAGGCCCCAGGCTGCCAGCTGGGCTCCGTGGTGGAGCCTGTGCAGACCCACCACGCTCACAGCGGAGTTGGCACCTGCAGTGTCGCTCTGGGACCAAGAGCCACAGGCTGCTGCTGATTTCCAGTGAGCTTTCTTTAGGGGCTGCATTTCCTCAGCAGAACGGGGACTCTAGAAATGTTACAAAGGATTACTTTACTCTCACAAGTTAAAGGTTAGTGTTGGAAATGGATTATAGAACTTCTGCTTTTCAACTGTTTGCAAAGAAACGCACATATTAAATCTTTTTGATGATATTGCATTAATCCCTAAATACTGACTTTTATGTAAATTTTGACTCTTGCAAAGCTCCGACAATTCAGCTATCCCCATGTGGTTTTATCAGAGTTCAATTGCTCCTTTAGATCTTTTTTCCTTTTTGCAGTGCCATTTGCTTTACTCCGAAGTCATCACAGCAGCTAGAAGATGTAGTACTTTAGACATAAAATAATAACTCTATTTAATATTTTACCTTTATTTTCTGAATTTGTTCCTCTGACACATCTTGTTAGATAAATTTTTATCAGTCCAAAGGATAACCACAGTAGGGCTATTTTTATTTCTAGGGAAATGATGCATGATAACTACTGGCAGGGCCCAAAGCAGTAAATCAGTCTTGTTCCAACCACAAAATGTATTAAAAGTCTGTAGCCTGGGGTAATAAGTTATAATTTAGTTGACTAGCAGTTTGTTTGGACTTAAAAATGTACAAATGAGTCACATTGGCTGAGTCCTGAAATATAAAACAGGTAGTGCTTTATTAAGGTTTTCAGCTACTGCCACAACAAGTACCTGGAGAGAGCACATGTTTCTCAAATGGGCATAATGCACTTTTATAGTGAAACGCTTCTGATTTGATTGTGTAATTTATAGGAGATGGTTAAATTATCACATGGTCTGTATAGTGCACAGTGTTTGCTGACAAGACAATGAGATGGACAGACCCTGAGAGCTCGTTTACCTTATCTCTCACAAATCTGAATGCACACCATCGATCTCAGCACCGCTGGCTGTATCCAGCTCTGAGATGCCCCTCAGCTGCTGAGGTGCTCAGTAGCCATCACAGAACTTCAAGCACCTGGAGAACCCTATATTTGGATCCTTATATTTACAGAGATATGTATGTACCAACTGATCAATGCTAATCATGCATTTCTGTTTGCGTTTTAATTGGGTCATTTCTGTTATTTTTCAAAACATTTTTACCCCTTCATTGTGATGCAGCTTGTCAAGATTAAATTTAGGTCCATTTTTAAAAACTGTGAAAAAATGAAAGTTAGAGCCAAACAAAACCTTATTTTGCCTGGCTCTTTTTCATGGGAAAAAAAAAAAAGTTAGTTAATACCGATTTTTTTTCCAGTTTTAGTATGTATCTCCTGTTGATCAAAGAAGCAGCCATTTGTTCCTCCTCACTCTTCCTGTGCTTTTGATCCTTTTAGATTTTATATTTGTCTTCCCGGATATTATTTTTGATTTTAAATTACTTATCATTTATTCAAATCATTATTCCAAGTGTTTGCTTTGGGCATTGCATCAAATAGCAACTATTTTCTAACTACCTGTGATATTTTTGATATTTTGATATTAATGCTTTAAAAATGTGTTTCCAATATTGCAACTAATCAACAAATGCTAGGACAACTGAAGGGAAGTTCTGATCCTGATAGAACTGGGAGAACCCATGCTGATGATTTCAGGACAGCTCGCTGAATCCAGCATAGGAACCAGCATTCAGATCTCATACCTCTGAATTTCACTGTCACACCATTTTTGTGCTACTGGAAGATAAATTACCAGAGCAAAACTGTTGCTTTTAGAGGATGTATAAGACTATTTGGTGTAGATAGATTCAAGCATGTACTAGACACTATGCAGGTGAAGATCCCTGTCTTGGAAAGCTTGGTAAGAGAAAGTGGATAAAACTACAATGCAGTGGGATTCCACTGAAACTGTATCTTTGAAATTTGTAATTCCCCAGCTGTATCTGAAATCTGTGGGCTGGTGTCTGCTGTCCTTTGGACTGTAAAACTTCACAAATTGGCCCTGGCATTTCTCCTACTTCTCCTTGGTGTGCAAGGGGACAATGAAATTTCCTTTTCTTTCTGGCTTGTGGCCTTGTGGTGAGGATCCTCTGTTTAGTATGATCAAGAAAATAGGTCTGAGTAAACATGGTTCTCCTTGTTATCACCTTTTAAATGCCCCAAATAATGTGCTGCTATATTGCAAAAGATCCTTTACTTCAGCAGTGAGTAAGTGAAAGAAAAGGAAAACAGGTGTCTTTCAAGCATTTCTTTTAATACAACTACAAAAAATAATGATCTTGTTCTAAGTGAAAGAGGTAGAAAAATATTCCAGTCATTTATGACCAATGAATTCAAAAGAAAGGCAAAGCTAGATAATGTTTCAGGAAATAACACTGCTACAAGGTTAATTTTGCCTAGTACAACATTTCCTAGTATTGAATTGCCTGATATACTCCCTCAGGGATTGCTCTTGCGCTTGCAATAATCGAGGCTGATTTTATTGGAAAATCACCTCTGGATGAAAGGCATACTCTAGACAGAATTCTGCATGGGTGCAAATAGGTTTTTGGTGCCAATGCCATGTTGCCCAGGCCAGCACAGTTATAGTTCCCAATCTGTCTGTGCAGTCAAGCAGCAAATTCATTAGCAACCCTTCTGGCAGGATAGAAAAATAGACATATTAGGGAAATTTAGTTTGAATTGTTTTCAGGATTTGTTGGATAACAGTTCGGTAATCAAATTGCGCCTCCTAACAAGAATATTAAACATTTTTATCAATAGTGGCAGGAAAGCTGCAGATATTTTAAGTGCAGAGCGCTGTGCTGTAACGTGTGGCTACCAGAGATCACGGATGGAAGGAGATTATCATGGGTGCAGCGGGGTGCTTGTGATGTGGGGCTGCGTTCTGCGCTGTGCTGAGCTGTGCAGCTCTCCATTGCCCTGCATCAGCTCTGCAGGGCCCTGCCAGCTCTGTCACTGCAGGAAGGCTGTGGGGGACAGCGCCCTGCTCCCTGGCCGTGGCACTGGGTGCAGGTCTGTGCAGCAGCTCCCCAGCCTTGTGGAGTGGGGACTGAGCATATTGTCACCCCAGCGCGCTCTGCCTGCAGCCGTGGAGGGATGCAGACCGGGGCCCGCCGCTGACCTTGGAGCACGAGGAGGCTGCAGGAGCGCTGGGAAAAGGCTGATTCAGAGAGACAGATTAGTGAGGAAGAAAAATCAAAGAGATTGGCACAAGGACGGTGGAAAAAAATCTTTCTGAAGAAAGGAGGTTTTTTTGCACTCAATGCCAACAGCAGACCCTTATAATCAGGTTCATCTGGCCACACACCAACAGCAGCAAGAGAAAAAAAATACTGGATGCTGCTTGCGCACCAAGGTCTATGCAAAAGCTAGTGTTCTGCTGGGAAAATACAGAGCATGTGCTAGAATTCATTAAAGAAAAAATTACATTAAGCTCAGAGAAGAGACAGGGTTGAAAATTAGGATTGTAAAAAATAATCTGTATCCACTGTACCCTAATTCCTGTTGTTTTCATGACTGTTTCACTGAGAAGAGGAGAGCCACTCTCAGTATCAATCACAGTAAGCTATTTAGACACAGAAATAAGTGGCATATGGCTTAGCACTTTTGGGTCTAGCAATCAAGTAGCAACCTCCTGCAATACAACTGCAGTTTGGTTCCCAATGGGCTTCACTTTGATGATTAGATATATTGAGTTCCCTGTGTCATTCAAAGACAGCAGAATTTCATACAAGTTGGTGTTAGCTTCCTCTCACTTCATTTCAATTTTCAATAACCAGTGTCATCACATGTAACAGCTTCTTCGTAATGGAACTTCATGTCAAATCAGATTTGTCCTTCAAGTAAAAGAGGGCTGTAAAAAGTCTTCTGAAATACTGATGTCTGGAAAATGGGAAGGGATTTTTTATTTATTTCTCCTAAAGATTCTTCAGTGCCCAATCCCCAGATCATTGAGGAAAACTCAAAAATGAGGGTTTAGAACTGCATTTGGGGGTGGTCTTAGAGTGCTTCACAGGATTTACCCAGATGCTTGCTGAAGTTATTGTTGTGATAAGTAAATAGAAGCTATTTGGTCAGTCATATTTGAAATCAGAGCTATGGTATTTAAAGACAAGTTCTGTGTAAGCGGAGCTAGATTAGAGGAGAATGTGGACTTCAAATATTAATTGATCCCTCTGTATTTCAGAATGGCATCTATTAAATATGAATATGCTTTACTAACAGAGAACTTTTATTTTCTGGGTCTTTACCTTCTCTCCATCAGCTCTAGCCCATCCATGGGCAGTAGGGAGATGTCCTTGCAGGCAGAGGGAGGGAGCCAAGGGCTTTGCCTGCTGGAGGATGAAGGCATGGACCCTACCTGAGGTCAGGATATGGGGAAGAGCAGGGAGAAAGTCAAAGAGTAAAAAGCCCAGAACATGCATCATGGTGAGCATAAACCTACAAGACAAGTGTTCGCCTTTTCTGCCAGGGGTATTTCTGGAGAAATCTTGTCTTGGAGAATATTTTGCCCATTCCAGAGCTTGAAGCTGTATCCTCCCAATGGGCCAATCCCACTCTCTATTTATTGCCCCTTCTCTGTAAATTGACCAAGTGGAGGAATTCTTTCACAGTCTACCAAGTATTACACACAACCTGTGTGTAGAGATTCACCTGTCAGCTTTCCATATAGCATGTCCCATGCATGTGGATTGTGCCAGAGAGTGCAGCAGCACAAGCAGTGTCTTTAAAAGGAAAATTCTGGTTCACATGCCCACCACCAAACACTTACTGTATTTCACAATTAGTCTTAATATGCTGTAAGAAGAGCAATTGCAGACAAATACCTCACAGCTTTATAATCCCAACATGTAACAAGTAGCAAAGATGATATGGCTGCCTGTGTCACATACTCAACACTGCCCATCCCAGAGTTTTATTTCTTGGCAGTTTCCTGCAATTTTTTGAAATATTTTCTTGATGTGACAAAGTCACTTCAATTACACAGTCATTATAAGTTTTGCCAAGGTTGACTATGGATCATTTTGTGTTCATTAGAGCACAAAATTAGAATTTTCATTGCAGCAACTGTAAACAGTATTGGCTCAAAAGAGTCAAGCTTTCTTCCCTCCATAAAATCTTGGATAAGCTGCAACTGAGGACTTCCTCTTTTTTTAACAGATTTTAATTTATTTTTTTTAACTGCCTTTTGTGTTGTTGAATTTTTTCCTTCTTCTTTCTAGTTATGGATGTATTTGTTTAACTGAATAACCCCTTCCCTTCAAAATGATGACATTGCCACTGTGCACATGAACAAGCAGGTGCAGTCAGTGTTTCTAAAGCTGTGAATATATTATTTCTTCAGCTTCTTGAATGTTCCAGCTTGGTGCTTGTCACTTCAGACCCAGTCAGGGCTGTAAAAACCATAAATAGGAAATAACTTTTTTGTTTCAAAAATACTTCTTCATCTCCTGAAGTCCCACTAAGCCCCATTAAGTTTTCATGTAACTAATATCAGAGTTTATTACTTGAGTAATAATTAAAGTTTCTATTTCGTATTCTCATTAATTTGTGGATATATGTGATTGACTTTGCTCATCACACCTATATAAATATACAGAAATTGCACCAAAAAAAGATCATTTTATGCAAAAATTGAGCTAATACGAGTAAATCTAGCAGAGAGCATTGCAAGCATTGGAATAAAAACCCAGAAGGTTTCCAGAGAAGTCCATGCTTTTGAAAACTATTTAGAAAGTATAAGACTTTGGCTTTTAACATCTGTCTTTGGAAAAATAAATAAGATAGAGAAAAGCATCTTGGAGAGAAGGAGATTACATTTCTCTCTTCTATTTCTATTACTTTATTTTTTCTATTACTATTACTTTAGTAATTTATTTTAGGTTAATTTGACCTTCATATTGCTAATTTAGCATATTAGAAACAATGGTGTAGTAAATAGTGGAATAGTGATTTAGTAGAAAATAAAACCAGAATGCTTTATCTGCTAATTCTCTGGGCTGAAGGTGGACCAATGCTGCTCTACCTTTCTTTTCTTTTTTTGTCTGTTAGGATTAGGGAGCTCGTGTGACTCCTCGCTTGTGCTTCACTTGGAGGAATTTCCAGGCTTTGTATTTAAACTAATATTTATTTACAAGGAAGGAGAGACAACAGAGACTATTACAAAAGTAACAAAGAACTTCAAGAGGCATCTCTGTCAGAGCTTGCACAGCAGCAGTGCTCTGCCTTGCTGCTACAAATCCGTGGAGTGCATGCTTCTCTTGGCATGTGGCAAGCTCATGTCTTGCCAATGGGATGCCCAGTCCTTAGCAATTTATTTATTTTTAGCTGTAATATGTCATGATAATGTCAGTCAGGATAAGATATGTCAGCAAATGCACCAACAGGCTTTATCAACTTATACCTCTTAACAAAACCTGGGGCTACAATGAGTGGGGACAGCAAATACACAGTAGAGACATATCTCTTCCTCTTAAAGAAATGCATTTAACAAGGTTATATACTTGTTTCACTCCAAGTTTGCAATTATCACCCCATGAACACATAATGAAATCATCCAAGTGACAGATAATGTGTTGCAATATATGTAGTTAGATTTTTTTGTAGATTAAACACACTGTTAGATATAAGGAGGCACAGCTACAGTAATATATTTTGTAGGAATCAGTGTAGTCTGAATAATGTGAGAGATCACAGAAATACCATTCTTTTGTGTGAAGGATATATGTTTGTGAATGCATGTATGTGCATGCAGGAATGCAAATTGCTAAGTGGAAAGATTAGCAAATTGTGGATTGTGGAAGTCTAACTGTGTATAGTAGAAAAATTTCCTTCAATGCATATATAAAGGTTTGATGCTGCAACTTTATTCTCTACCCTATAATTTCACACTAGCTGGCATAAATTAGCAAGCTAGGAGTCTAAATATATGTGTCTGACATGCTTCTCAAAAGAAATATGAAAAATGCACATGGTGAAACAGGAGTAGTTGTGTGTGTAAAATATCTTTGCTTTCTTGCAACTAGGTTACATTTAAGTCAAGGAATGGAAAGAAAAATCCTTCAACTGCACTTTATCTGGTTGATTGTAGTCTGGAGTTCTCTGAATATATTTCTTTTGAACTTCTGTGTTAAGAACCTGGCAATGCCAAACTTCTTCTCTACCAAATGTGATAATTTCTGAATCTAGACAGAGGCTTACTTGAATTAATGTGCTCAGTGGTTTGGTGGAAATCAGTAATATGATGAGGTACAGGGAAGGGGGAAGGCAGGCCTTCCACATTTGTTTATTCTGGATAAATGGTGCCCATTAATCTATCAGGAAAATAGGGAATTAGCAGTTCCACAGTTGCAAATTTAGCAGTTGCTAGCATGCACAGATGGTCTTTCAGTGTTTTAAGATTTTCCAGTCTTTTGATATTGATACCAACATTGAAAAGTAGCCCATGTGTTGCTAATGTTTTTCTGGAATAGCCATAGAAAATTAACATTGTATATTTTGGATTGTTCCATTTCCTCTTGGTTATTTGCAGAAAGATTTCTAATCTGAAAGGTGAAGCTTTTATGCTCTGTCTGTCTTTGGTTATTTTAAGAAACATGACGAGAGTTTGGTTTTCTAAAATGAGGACAGGAATCATATTCAGGCAAAGGTACTGGGACAAAAGGGACTCTTACATGTGATTTTGGTTGAACAAATTTTGCAGGTTGGTAGTCCAAACTGCCTTCCTTCTTTGTACAGTGGTGTTCTAAAAGCCAGGATGTTGAGTTGCTCCTTGATGGAGTGTTATTTATTCTTATTCTGCTTTTCAGTCACTGTATCTTAACTGGAGCTGGGAATCTGACCCTGGCAATGTCTCCATTCAGTGTTTAAGGGCATGAAGTAAAGAGGGGAGGATAATGTCATCTGCTTAATTTGCATTTTGCTTGGTTGAGTCTTTAAAGACCATGTTGAAATATTTCACAGAGGAAATCACAGAATAATTCTTGCTAGCTCTACTTTTAATTTATTCTCCAATGACTCAGGGGTTGCACTACTTTAATGCTGTTCTGAAATGTGCCTTCAGCAGTCCTGTAGTGCACAATCACATGTACACAGGTCAAAGATGTCTTTGACTACACACAGCCCAAGGTGCTTTGTATGAAAAATCAGTAAAAACTGTTGGGGGAAAAAAATAAATTAGGAAAATTAAGAAAAAAATATCTAAGTACAATATGAATTTTAATATGGTGAAAAAAGGTCTGAGATGATAAGGTGAAAGTTTTAGATGTGATACAGAAATACAGTATAGTGGTGCTTCCAGTGTATCCAGTTGTATAGGTCTGGTTTGAATAGATCACTGTGGAGCCAGACAGACAAGCAGATGGGCAGGACAGTCACACAGATAGATAGGGGTATTTGATACAGGTGAGTCAAATATATGGGAGATTAGGGCATATAGGTGTGCTTTTTTTTCTCTATTTTTTTTCTTTTTTTTTTCTTTTTGTTTTGTAATAAAACAAGGCAAATGAGAAAAACATGAAGAATTAAATATTAGCTGCTAACAAGAAAAATTTATAGTTATGGTTCAGCAGAAATCTTCCTCATCATCTGTGAGGATACCACAGAAGAGACCTGAAAGCATCTTCTTGCTCTAGACTGTAGTTTCCATCTCTGCAGAGAGGAAGATTTCATGTACCACCCAAAACCAGAACCTGTTTCTGTTTTATAAGCAGGGAGGAAAAAATTTAGTTTTATTTCCCAGGTAAACAGGTTCTTTAGCTTAAGCCATACCTGTGCTATCAGTTAGAAGAATTATACCACACATTTTGAAGCTAAGCTTTCTATTTATTCATCCCATGAGGGTGGTTGCCTTTTCTGCAACTGATTGTGTGGTGTGTAATCCATTATAACCATCTGATCTTTCTGTAGAAAGCTACCTCACTGGTCATTCCTTGCCTTGTATTGTTCCTGCTGAATTTCTGTGATAAACTCTAGTGCCTTGTGCTTGTCCACAGTGAATTTTACACAATTTCTTTAAATCTTGGCTCCACTTCATCAGGATCTTTTCATATTCTGACCCATCTTCCAAAATACTTGTACACCTTCTCACATGGGTATTGTTTGCTTATTTTGCAAGCTGTTCTCCCATCCAAAGTGGTCATGGTATTTTAAAATGTTCATGTTTATTGTTTAGTTACTGTGGCAGTAGCCAGGCTGTAGTCTTGGCAGATGTTTCTTGCCAGATCTATAATAACGAAGAGATAAAATACTGATGATGATTTGAGAGATTTAAGTGATCCATAAGATACAAGTTTACCTGAATGAATAAACTCTCTAAACTTTTGAAATGGATGCAAATCTTATCACTTCTTATGGAAGTCTGAAGATCTTGGAGGATATGAACTTTTCAGCTTTTTTGCACAAATGTGAAACTTTCATTTAGCAAGCCACAGAAATTTACAAATTACTCCCTACAATACATTTCAAAGTCCCTCACCAGCAATTAAAGGCTCTGCAGCTCTGACTGTTTTCTAACCTACCACATGAGAATTTCATTAAGTACTGCCCACTGTCAATGTTCTTGCAGAACTTGGCAATTCTTTAGTTTTATGTGTACCTTTTTGTTATGAAAATTGTATTGAGAAAAATCCCAGATTTCTAGTCTACGTGACATTTAAGAGATTATTGCAGATCCTATACCACTGAGGGACAGAGATGCATAAAACAAAGCAAAAAAAAAAAAAATAATAATGTTGTCTGGAAGCAGAGAGAAAGAAGTCAATTAGGCCAGACTTAGAAATGAGCATGCAAGATTGTTGTGTAAGCAAAAGCTGACCCTCTTCAGCTCTTAACTAGTGTTACCTTCACTTATTCCAGATATTGCTAGAGAAATCTCTTCATTTGTTTAATATCAGCAAGCAATTAATCTACACTTCACTCAGCAGTCACATGCAATCATATCATCACTCAGGCACATACTACAAAATACATCCACACACTTCACTAATAAAGCTTTGCATCTAATAATACATGTAGTGAATTGTTACACACCTAGACTCCAGCATACATTTGCCAGCTTCTCTTTCCAGAGGAACCATTTGATTGTCTTTTTTTAGCATATAATTGTGCTACAGTCACATGATCTCTGATTACTGCTCTAAGTGTCTTGGCTACAGGGTAAAGGATTACCCACACTCTCTGTGTTGTACACTCTACTGCTGTGAATTTCTTAGTTCCTTTCCCTAATTTGCCACATATAGGTCTATAGAGACCTAAATACTGCCTCCACATCAGAAGCTGTCTCAGACCCTCATTCTCCTACTTTTACACCATCCTGCAAGAAAGAGTTAACTTGCATTTGAAGAAAAATAGACAGACATGTTGGACATATGTATATATTGATGTTTGTATTTATAGCATTGATTATGCTCCGTCTTCTAAACAAAATGTCCTGGAACTCTTATTGGGACTCCCCTGCTCACTGGGTGTTCCTCACTACATTTGTGAATACCTGATCTGTTTTATTTTGCTATGACTGGGTTACCTGTGTCCAGGTCTTAAATTCACAGCATTTGCCAAAGTAAAGGTAGAGCCATGGCCTTGTGGTTTGGACCAGGAAAAAATTGTCCTTCTGTGTATAAAGCTGTTTCTGACTCAATTGTTATGCTATAACTCCATTAAAGACTGATTTTTCTTGGCCTGTAAGAATTTTACAATGATCAGTCTTTTAAGGAAAGGCACATATCTCCAACACTAAAGCCCAAAGAAGGTAGTTTTGTTATCAGTTTTTTAGTGTTCCCAGGAGTGAATCTATCCTCTGCCATCCTGGCAACTGGGAGCTCTGGGAACAATGTCACATATATTTTTCCATTTAGGTTCCCATGTGCCTTTGCGTATTTGCTCTGACCTTATGTTGGGAAGAGTTACAAGTTACTGGCAGTCATCTTCTCCATACTTTTTCTGTGACCATAATTCAGTGGAATGGAAACATTCCAAGGCAATTAGAAACACTCCATATAGCAACCTGCCTTCAGAAATTCGGGGTAAAACACTAACCATCCTTAAAGAGGCAAACCCCATCAAGAAGATGGGGTTATTGAAAGTCCTCATTCTCCTCTTCATAAGCTTTACACTTTGTTCATATACTAGACTGCATCTTAAATATAAACCTATCATCAGGCTTCGCAAATCAATACCACAAGAGTGTGAAATGGTCCCCAGAAATCTCCAGAATTCCATTTCACACTAAAAGCAATTGAAAAAGAAGCTGCAGTGGAATATCTTATGAGATAGCCATTTAGATCACAAAAGGATCATAAAAGTCAGAAGCAGTTTGTTTGAAGCAAGGTTCATAATATAACCATACAGAGCTTGCTGGGAAGAAAGGAAAATCGCAAACCAATTTGTGGTTACAGCTTTTTCTGTCAATTCTACAGGGATTTAAAACTTGTAAAAGGTAGGACTTCTGCCATTTACATTGTTCAACAAGAAAGAGATAGCTATAATCATAGCAGCTAAACAAACACCGATTATTGAAGGCAATATAGTCTTTGTTAACTCCAAAGCAATTAGCACTTCTTTAGTTCATTTACTACTGAGCAAGGTGGCATCACACAGTAGCATTTGTCAGTAATAATCTGAGCATCCTATAATCTCATAATACTTTTTCAGTGAAGTTTTTATATTTTATGCACAATAAAGATTCTACTGAAAACATTAAAAGGAATGTTTCTGTGAGCAAATGCCAGCTGAGCATGCCACCCTTTTTCGAACACGTTTGTATCACAAAACTACATATTTCTTAAAAGGTGATTGTGGTTTTGTGCAGGAGAATAGAAGCAGAGAACTCTAGAGGAAATCATATGTCACAAAACAAAAAGCCACAATTAATTAGTGAATAAATTTTTTTACACCCATTCAATTCTACAAGTGTCTTGTACACACCCTTTGAATTTGTGTATAATCTTTGTGCTTTGGTAAGAGCTTACCAATGACCTGGACATCTAGAATAGTTCAGGTCAGACTTGCACAAATTTTCCCCCAGAGGTTGAAAACTTAATTATATTGCAGTTACAAGTCCTTTAATATTTTTCTGAAAAGTCTTCATGATTCGTGGTTGATTAGAAGCTAATATGGAGCCAGTCCACCTTCCTCTTCTTTTTAAAAAAAAAAAAATACTCTTGACAATAAAAATAGTTTCTGTTTATTCTTCTGCTAGCATTTCTTTTTAAAGAGTGGCACTGCTTTAATAAAGATATAGGAAATTAAATTGTAGCTATGTTGCACTCAATCAGATTACTTTGTGCAAATGAAGAGTAATGGTGCCTCCTTTAATACCATTAGAAGGGTGGATATTGCAGGATTCTTTTCAGATGGCCATGCACTGGCCATTAGAGGCCTGATGCCTTTACCCTTTGTGACACCCCGGGCTGTGTCACTGGGAGATCTCTCAGTGCTGAGCTGTGGAGGTGCAGGGATGAGGTGGAAGGAAGCTTTGCTGTTTTCCTCACTGCTGCCACCTCAGGGAAGCCAGAGCCTAGGGCAGAGAGCACAGCCAGGGCTGTGCTGAGCAAGGGGCTGTGAGCCAGTGTGACTGCCCAGGGATGCTCCCCAAAGTGCTGCCTATGGAATGGGACACAGCCTCAGTCTCCTGCACCTCAGATCTAGGAGATCTCAGCATTATTCAGTAGGATTAATCAGTTATGCAGGACCATGTTCTGAATGCACTATTTTTCAGTAATGTCAGTCCTAAAGAGTTCCCCTCTCTACAATGGGATAAAATCATGGCAGCTGCACTTTTTCACTTCCCTTCTGGATGGCCACCACAGCAAGGACACCCAGCTCATCAGTCCTGCGACCCTGTGTGTCATGGCCAGAGTCTCTTCTCCATGCAGATTCCCAGTTGCTGCTGTGCTGGGTCTCCACAGGCACCAGGCATGAGGCAGAACAGGCCTCCAGCAGCTCCACAGTGGGACAAGCATTGCCCGGGAATCAGGACAACACAGAGTTGTGCTTCCGATTCTCTAATGCTGCTGTTCACTCCTCAGCTGTTCAAGTCCTGGGTTGGAAAAACTAAATGAGTGCTTGAAGTGGTTAGGCATTATTTATCTACATTTATGAACAATGTGTTTCATTCGTGTCCTCATTTACTGCACATATTGGGGAAGTTATTGGACTCCTTGGGAGATTTCTGTTCCAGGAAGTGAATGTGGCTTTTTTTTTTTTTTGTCTTACGTAACCCTCCATTTATCTCCCAGAGCCTGCCTTCTGCTTCACCACTTTTTTATTTCAGTTTTACAGATATTTTTGCGTGTGAAGCAATGAGAAAATAATTGACATTAAAACATCTGTTCTAATCCATTTAATCAGCGAGCAACAATTACAAATAGCACTTTACCAATTAACTGGTAACCTTATTCATGGTATACATTCAAATCATGATAAGGCATCTTTCATTTTCTTTTTTCCTTACATGATTTGCACCATTTTTATTATCTTATATGACCGATGCTACTGAAATAAATTTCTCAACATGGCTCAGAAAGACAAAGGCAAATTATCTCTTTCCCCAAGTGAATATTAATGAGCAGGAGGCTGGTGTGCATCATCACTACCACTTTGAGCAGTGTTCCTTGTTGCAGGCTGGAAAAAAAATTTTAATTGTTAGATATCATTAGAAAATCCTTTGCCCTGGTTTGTGGGGAGCCAGAGCACTTAGTCTCAGTTTGCCACATCAGGGAGAAGGTCAGTGCAGTGCTGCAGCTGGGCTAACCAGCATGTGAGACAAGTTCACATTGTTTAATAGCAGCAGCAAATTCTCCTGGCTACTTAAAGTTGTCCACAGGCTGGGTGCAAGGGACCACAGCTGCTACTGGCAGTTGCTCTGTCATTACACAACTGACACATTTACTTCATTCGGTCAGCATCATTTTATACCAATTAAGGGTTTGCCCCATGAATTACCCTTTTCTGGTGTATCTCTAATAATTTCTTTGGAGTTACCCCAGGAAATAATTTTGCTCCAAGACATTGCAAAAATAGAGAAAGATGACAAGATGTTAAGAGGGGCTAACAGCTGAAACCAAGACATAGAGAGAAGACAGTTTGTGACTTTGGGGTAAACAAGCTAATTCTTCAATGAAATGTTTCGAGTTTTTTAACACTACTTATTTAATGTAAATATAAGTTTGCCTGGCATAGCTAAGTTTATAGCATTAGATTTTCTGAGTAGAGCCAGGAGTCAGAGGAGTCAAGCTGGTGTAATCCAGAACAATTTAAGTTCAGTATCTATTACATTTTCCAAAATGTTTCTCTGTAACTCAGTGTTAGGACTTCCTGTGAAAATAAACTTTTTAGTACTAACATTGACTTCAAGAGACAGTACTGGCAATGAGGAATGGGCCTAAGGGGCTGTGTCAATGATATGAATCTGTAGCTCATGTTTTGAGGTAATGTTCAGATAAGTTAAAGCCACCAAAAGGCTGGAGACACCTTCTAATAAAGCAGTGAATGCTTCCAGTATAGCTGAACTGAAAGAAGGAACAAGGATATGATGCTTCCCTGCGAAATTGTGGAAGTTTGGTGGTTTTGCATTACTTTTTTGTACTTCAAAGCAGCAACACTTTGGGGGTATGGTTTGGGATCAGCTCCAGTTCTCAGTCAAGTTAATGTGAGCTGGATCATTTCCTCCACAAGAAGCAGTTGCAGTTCAGTTCTGTGTGGAAGCAAGCAAATGTGATGGAACTCATCCCAGGCAGCTATGGTAGGACCTTCACACTTCTCATTATGCAAAAGTCTTTAAAATGTGAAGTGAGTATAACTGATACAGAAGTGTCTGGCTGGGTTGTGAATAGTCTGAAAACATTTCTCTCTGAGCAGCAAACAATACTGGGCAGTGTAGTGCAGGCTGATACAGATGGTGGCAGGGATGTTTCAGGGATCAACATCTGTTACCCAAATGATCAGCATGGCTGGGATGGAGGGAACGTCTCTCCAGGAGATAATGTGGATGTTTCTAGAGTGAGTTCTACCTATGCAGTGGGAAGTAAATCTGTGGCAAACATGTGTGGGAGAAGCTGGATGTGAACATGCTCAGGCTCTATTTAAGAAGATACACATGTTATCCTGGATGTCCCTGGTTGCATTTTACTGAAGCAGCATTCTGTATTTACAGAGTAGGAAAAACTAGAAAAGTCTATTCGAGTGGCCTAAAAACAAGACTTGAAATAGGAATCCTAATTTTCCATGCTTGCCTTTTCCCCCAGTAATCTCTGTAATATTGGTCAGACAATTCAGAACTTTCCAGCCTGTGTGCCAAGATGTAGACATCCTGAAAATCTGTAGGGAAACAAACACAAGAAGATTCACTTGGGATTTGAACTGTTGTGGGAAATGCAAAGGAATTTGGAATAAGGTGTTTTGTTGAAGACTTCATATATGAATAAATGTGTTCACATATATGTGAAATATATATAACCTGCATGACATTCCAGTGTGCCAAGAAAAATACTTGAATAGTTACATCACTGCAAAACCTAGAAGTAGAGTCTAGAAACTCTGAGCAGATTCTTCTTGGTCTTTTAGGGAAAGTGTGTGAAAAAAACATAATTGTAGATCATGCATAAGAATGAGGAAAATTCTAGTGTAGTCCAAAACTTTTTACAGAAGAGAAAAAAACATGAATTCAACTATATTAAGTGCTGTTTCATAAATATCTCCAACGAAATAAAATATTTTGACAGACTTGAAAACAACACATTTTTATTAAATTGATCTAAAGCTTCCACTGGCTTTGCATTGAACTGCAGAAGACATCCCTCACAGACAGGATGCAGCCAACTTAAAGCTCTCAGCAGGGACTGCACTTTGGGCTTAACTGATTATATGAAACATTTTAAGTCATTTTAATGAAACAAAATCTTGCATTGCAGATGAAATTAACTCAAAATATTTTACTTGAATTTTCCCAATAGAAACGTGTTGCTTTGGAGGGGAGTTTGACATTTTCTTGCACATAGTAATGCTGATTTTAATGAGAATTTGTTTTTGTCAGGTTGTCCTGAGAGAAAATTTCTAAGAGCTCTGCCATTTTTTCTGTAGAAGAACTAATTAGGATTGTACTTCTCATGTCCTACTGGGGGGACAATCTGTGGTACAGCCTTCTGCAACAGGAGTGGAGGTGCAGACCCTCCAAATAAGTTATAATAGAGTATAATAGTCAGTACCCCTGACTGTACAGAATCAGGGGCCTCTGTAGGGTGGGACTTGGGGCAGAGCTTTTGGGTGATTCCTCTTTGCCAGCAGTGGAGGGTGAGGAGCTCTGCAGATGCTCAGCAGCTGCTCAGCTCAGGCAACTGGAGCTGATATGACAGAATAAAGAGGATTTCTTTCAAGCCAATTGGGCCTAGGGTGATTACTGAACACTACAATCAGGGTCTTTTACTTTTTCTTGTATTTTTAAAGTTTGATTGCCCTCGCATGAGGCTGGAAGGCAGAAAAAGGGCTGTGGCAGTACAGATTCCTATGATCTCCCCTTGCCGTGCAATCAGAAGAGCTCTGCAATTGAATATTTCACAATAATCACTGCATTTTCAATGGGGGTGATATAAAAGCAAATATCAAGGCCTCTGGCTGACAAAAGCTGAATACAGAGGGAAATATGAAAATAGCAACTTACTTCAGCAATGAAGAGAGTAAATTTTATACTGCAGCTTTTCTTTTTGTTAAATCATGACTTTCTAGTAAATGACATCCCAGAAGATATTTATCAAAGCAGGAAAGCACTAGAAAGGAGCACCCTGCATTCACTTTAATATTTCTCCTTTTCTTCTGACATTTTCTTGCCTAGAGATCTAATTCCATTAAATATGTACATTTTTGACTGGAAGACTTCTTCATGTATCTTTCAGATGAATCTTAAAAGTACATAAGGTCTGTAGGGCAGGGTTTTTTTAAGTGCAAATGAGGTGCACAGTAGAATATTGTCTATGAGGCTTTTCAAATTATTTATATTCCTGCAGTGCTTTACCTTTCTCTTTCTGTGATAATGATAAGGAAGAAGTGAGACTCCAATGCACCTTCTGTGGAACACTGTCAAACAACATTAGTCATATTTAATATCTGACATGCAGGAACTTACTTTGGCTGCTATCCATTTTTATTTGATTTATTAGGCATTATTTTGTCTATAACTTTCTCTGATCCCAGAGCATATTCAAATTTTAAAGCCTGGTAGGCCCCCGGTTGGTCAGTGTTTGAGCCCCATTATACTCTTGTGAGTGGATATAAATTAACATTCCCTCATTAGGCCTATTTTGCAGTACCTGGGAATCTGCTGAAGGAATAATGGCAGCTAAATGCTCTGCTGGCCCCCAGCCATGCCCACCTGTGCTGTGCTGCTCCAGTCTTTTTCAGGGCTGTGCTGAGCCGGGTCTGACAGAGCTGGGGCAGACACACCCTCGCAGTGCCTCTGGCTCTGCAGGTGCTGGTAGGAGCTGGCAAGGTGGCTGCTGTCCCCGTGTTACCTTTGAAACAATGACCTTAGATTGTGTTAGAGGCCACTGTGCTGTGTGAGTTGCTGCTTCACATTTGGTATAAAGCAAAGGTCCTCCCATTCAAGATTTCATTGCTTTCTCATAAGAGTTTGAGTAAAGGGTGTTAATCCTGGTGTCCCAGCCAAATTGCCTCTTAAGTAATTATAATCTGCTTGTACTGCTGTTAGTATCACACTTCTCCCATTATCTTGGTGCATCTCAACCCTATTTTAGATCCCATATTTAAATAAACTTATCCTCACCATCATATGGTGGTCCTAGCTTTGCTCTACCAAGAACTATACAGAATTATGCTGCCATAAAGATGGTGATGGTAATACATTGCTTTCCCTGGCTGTGTTGAGATATTTAGTGAATTAAATTTCTGTAGAGTAGGGACCATCTTTAGCAGAAGTAAGGGGTGCTAGAGTCACCTGTTATGTCTCCCTAGCAGCAATCTGAGGGCCAAGTAAGTCTTCCCATAGCTTTCGCTTGGCCAAATTTCATACCTTCCATATTGTTACCTAACTATAATACCTACAAAAAATCTTAATGTCAAGGGCTATGTAAAGTTTAAGGCCATCTTCAGTTTACAAACTATGGCCTATTCCTTCCTATTGTCTTAGGCTGCAATGCAAGATGTAACCAGAAGTATGTATTCTATCACCATCTGTTAAAACCAGGTGGAGCACTGTTCTTCATCTTTTCTATGACCCATCCCTCATAACTCTGGGGGGGATATCCTCTGTTAATGGGCTGGCTATTAAAACCAGGTAGGGCAGTTTTCTTTATCTCTTCCACGACCCATGCTCTGTCCAGAAAGATATCTTCTGTTAATGGGCCACTAAGTCTCACTGCATGATTCATAAAATAACATCATTCCATTGTGAGATGCTCCACACAGGGGGAGGAGCCAAGCATTTTCTACCTAGATGAAAATCTAGGATATTTGGAACACCAAGGCAACCTTTTTTCACTGGATTCCCAGAGGAAGACCAGGCCCATCTACACCACCACTGTACTTTTGGAGGGAAACTATACCCTTCATTGCTTCAAAGAACTTCTGCTTCAACAGAACCACATCTGTCACTCCAGGAGGGCTACAGCCACCATTTCATCAGACTGCTACCAACACCCTGACTGACGCAGTGTCAGGTTGGATTCTGACTCTGTCAGTGGTTTTTGTGTATTACTGCATTTTAATTTTCGTAGTAAAGAACTATTTTTCCTATTCCCATATCTTTGCCTGGGAACCCCTTAATTTTAAAATTATTTTAATTTGGAGGGAGGGTGTTTACATTTTCCATTCCAAGAGAGGCTCCTGCCTTCCTTAGCAGACACCTGTTTTTTCAAACCAAGACACCTATCCAAGCTAAAGTGGCAAATTGTTCAAGAATCGCTATTTCTTCTGCCCTGCCTGTGGCTATTCATGTTCTTGTATCTTCTCATGTCTCCTCTCAAGACCTCATGATTTTTCTGTCCTATTTCAGACTTCGTCTCACTGCCCCTTTCATCAGTTGCTTCTTTAAGCTCTCATTTTCTTTTCTCTTGTGAACTCTTCCTTAAAGCCACACTTGCAGATAATCTCTTTTTTGTGTTTAATGCCCCTTACACGTGGCAGCATAGGTCTTGCACAGCCCAGCACTGTAGCAGTGTTGTCACAGGTTCAAGGCATGGTGTGGAGGCTGTGAAGGTACCACATAGCCATATCAAGTCAGTGCTTATGTGCCCCTCTCTTAAAGCATAAATTCTATTTTCCCTCATATATTGGCCAGCTTTACTGAGAAGAAAGAAATGGCAGTGGCAAGTTATCTTGCCTGTCCCACCTAAATATCTGTTCTTCAGATGATCAGCAGGTGTCCTAGGTGCAACCAGCAGCGACTAAGCTGAGAAAGATCCACAGAAAATATCTTTCTCCTGAGTCTCTTTTATTGCAGTACAGATGTGCAAGTGACTGTGGGGATGGCTGCACTAAGTGCATGTTTATACAAGTCAAACAAAATACAGTGAAAATCAGAAATGTACCTAGTCCCAGAGATTTGGACTCTCGAGTTGATACATTTTCCAGGAATTTAGTTTACTGCTTGCTCACAATTTGCATTCCAAACCCCAAATAATTGACATCATTGTATTAAAACATGGAACACTCCCAGGGAAACACAGTACCTGCATATAAACTCTATAGCTTTGTGGTTGTTCTTGGAGCTTGTCTCCATGTTAGACTTGGATCTTGAAGGCTGACATAATTTTGGTCTCCACCTTCCCCAACAAAACTTCTTTTGTTTCTCATCCTTACATATGTTGTTTTGCTGTTGAACTTAATTTCATCTGTAATCTGCTGTTGTAATATTGCCTTCACCTCAAATTCCTGAAGTGGATTTGGTCTGATGAATTCTCTCAGCTTCCTTCAACTTCTTCCTCATTCTCCTCTTCCTCTTCCTTTTTTTTAGTTTTCTTTTTTCTTCTCCTTTTCCTTCTCCTCTTCCTTCTCCTTTTCCTTTATCCATGTGTGGCTAATTGACCACACATCTAGATGGAATTACCTGCTTCTGCTCAGATTCCTTCTGGTTCCCTGGCTGGAGAAGAATTCTGCCATTAATCACTAATCCAAGCACTATGGATAGCATGCCACTTTGTCCCTCACTGCCACCTCAACCTCCTTTAGAAGTCTTTAGGTTTATTAGGTTTATGTAAATATTATCCTCTCCAGTGTTGCCAGCCAGTTTCTATTTTAGTGTTGAGCCCTACAGCCCGCTGAAATCCCAAGCCTTTTTTCCTGAAGATCTGTTTTTCCTGAAGTTCAGGAAAGTGGTTGCCTTTCTTCAATTTTTTATTTTTTGTATGGTATTATTTCCTCTTCCTCTTCAAGTCTTAGCTTGACCTCCAAGTGGCACTGAGATCTGATGTTGTAATTGTACATGGCTTATGACAGAGGTTAATTCATAGAACGAGTCATCTAACTTTGGTCACTGTGAGTTTTGAGAAATCATATTGCAGGAGTTGAATTATTGCTGAATATTTGACATGCTCAAGGAATTCTTGTGCCTGCTGACTTCTGCAAAGTGTAGTGTGATAGCATCTCCTAACAGCTCAATGTATTCCCAGAAGTACTTGAACTGAGGCAGTTTTAGTTGCATTGCAATCAGTGTAAGGGGAGGGTAAAAAAAAAAAGGTGCCTTTAATACTGAGACTGGAGGAAATACCCCTCCATGTTTCCTTCCTTTGGGCTTCCTGGCAGCTGCTCTCCAACTATTCCATCGCCAGATGTGTTGATAACATCTCTACTGATAAGTACTAACAATATATCAACAAATAAAAGTGCAAAGTAAATAATCGCTATCACCAGAAATATATAGTTGAGACAGCACATTTTGAAATATGCAGAGGTGAGTTTGTTATCCTCAAAGAGCCAAGACCCACGTACACACTGGCATATGGCTGCAGGCACCTGTGGGATCCAATAGGAAGACTGTCAGCAGTTTTTCCTTTGCAAGGTGCGTGCACATCTTCATTTATTCCCTGTAAAATATTTGAGAACAGTGGAAGAGGCATTAGCAAGATAAATACATAGCCAAACTCCAAAGAGAGAATACAGATTGGTGTGAGGAGAAAAAAATTAATTTTATGCTTAACAACCTACCACAGAAAACTGGTTGAGAGGGGGAATGATGCTCACTGTGAGAAGCACATCTTTTTTCACAAGGTTTTCCATGCAGGAATCTCATCAAGGCAAAAAGGGCTTCTCAAAGGCTTCTTTTCCCCACTAGATAATGGTTTCTTCCTTTGTTTTCTTTTGTTCCTGCTTCCACCATTAATACCAGCCTGCAGGAAGAGGGGTGGGGAAATATGCTGCTTCTGCAAAAATCACTGTAGAAAGAATAGCCAGAACATAAATGATAGTGTTTTGGCTTCAAAAGGGTAAGCAGGTGTCTTAGGAGACCCAGAAGAGCAATGTGCAAGCATGTACAACCAACCTCTGAATCACGCCTGTTTGTTATTCACACAAAGAGTTGAAACCGTCTGAATTCCTCAGTTCCCAGAATTCAGATGGTGCACAATGGCCCATAATGAACAGCACCTGTGCTTACCTCAATTACTACACAGAGCTGAACAACAGCAAGCAGGGCTTTCAAGAATATTTTTCAATAATAGATTTAGTTATGTCTTTCATAATTGGATTCAAAAGCTCAAAATTTCATTTTGCAACTTGTTCATGAAATTTGTATGAAAAAGTCTGGCATTTATTCAAAAGAAATACTCTATGAACAAGAAATTGCAAAACAGCCAACTGCTGGTAACTAAGCATCCAAATTATAGTCCATGCGCTTGGCAAATGCACCATCTTTTTTATTATTTCAGTAATTGAATTTCTGTTAAATTGTGGAGCATAATTTAACATCAGGAATTTATTTATAATACAATAGTGTTACAGTAATAAATGCATTATTATTGTCACTTTTAATGGAGTCTTATGTATTCCCTCAGAGACTATGTGGCAGACTCTGAGACAACCACTGCATCAGTGTTGTTTGTAGACAATTGAATTAATTGGAGACAGGGTCATTAACTCGACCTGAATACCTCTGATTGCTTCTGTAAATAAGGTTAGAGAGCAAATGGCTAATCTTTGTTGTCATTATAGATTCTTTTTACATTTTCACACTGCCTTGTATGTTAAGATCATTTTGCTAAGCAGCTTTCCAGGCTGTTGTCGTGTTTACAGTATTGTCTTGCATGGCACACAACTGTAATTTTATCAGACTTACATTTCATTTCCCATATCTATATAAAACATGATGCTAGAGAAAGACCTATTCTGAACTGCAGCACATAAAAACCATTGGACCAAAAAATTAATAAACCAAAATGAATAAGCTGTGGCATTAAAAAATAATCAAATAACAAAATAAAAGTTGATTTTGTTTGCTTTTGTTTGAAAATTCCAACCGGCAAGACTCGCCAGGGATAGTATAATGAGTCCATTACTCAGTTGGGAACATGACCTGCAAGGCCAGCTCTGTGTATACCAGCCTGTGAGTTAAGTGTTATCCAGACTTTTGGCATGGATTTTCTTAGAAAATGAGTAGTGGGCTGTCATTAAAGCACAGATAGAACACAGATATTTCTCAAGGAGAGATCCAAAAAAAGGATTGTGAGAAGTGTTCCATTTCTCAACAAACTTAATAAAGAATGTAGCCTCAGAGGCCTAGGAAAGCATGTGTCAGGAACAAGAGATGCCCTAAACTTGAGAATGTCAGGTTCATGTTGAACTCAGGGATACCAGCTTGTCATCACTCACATATTCCACCCTATACTTAAACACTTTGCTTTCTCAGAAACAGCCTTGTAAGTGGAAGAAAACAGCTGGCAGTGCCTTATAATTTGCCTGCTATTTGCATGTATTTCTTTCATTCTAAACTTATATTCAAGATGGGCTTGAACCCAAACCCCAGATATGCAGTGTGAGTTATCTAAACTCAGGAGCCAAGTGTGGGATCCTGAGTGCATCTGTAACCTAGATGTTGAGCAGTGTTTTATGACTTCAGATTCAAAAATAACAGCCTTTCCACTTCAAAACTCATAAGTAGAGCTTTCATTTTCAGAACTTTGCCCATTGTAAACTCCCATTGACAGTCTGTTGGTGCAGGAATCCAGCCTGACTGGTGGGAGGAACATGCTGCCATACTACGTTTTCTCTCAGCAGTCTCTGCACAAGTTGCTTTTAAAAACATTTAGGGATGTTGTTTCACTCAAAAAGCAAAGGGGAAACAAAGCAGTGAATAGATGCTAAACTGCTCCAGTATGTTGAAACTATCATCTGAATTTACTGACTGGCATTGTAGGTTTTGCTCTGGAAAACAAGAGAGATCAGCCAAGCACTGTTATTACTGGATGAGATCCAGCTAAGTGCCGATCTGAAATTCAGGATGAGCTTTTTAGCCCTGGGCCTGAGTGTCTGTGTCTCTCCCTGCATATTTTCAGGGATGTAGGCACTGATGTGAGGTGTTCACCTCAGACCTTGCTATTGAAGCAATTGGTCATGCTCAGTGTTGGACCTCTTGTGTTACCATCTGCTGCAGGGGCTGGCTTTTGAGCACTGTCCTTCATTCATGTAGCTTTATTGCCTGTCATATCCCAAATACTGCAGGTAGAATTTAAAAGGGTGGGGTGTTTTTTAAATGTAATGCTGAAAATAAGTCACTTCTCCACTTCCCTGCTGGTAGAGTGACATCTCACTACTGATTTTTGTCATTAAGAAGTAAAAGAGTTTCACGTAATCAGTAATCTCCATGCTACACTAAGACTTCAAGAGACTGAGGCAGATGTGTGAAGAAGACATTTGCACCTTACTAAGGGAATAATTGTCAAGTAGGAAACAATAAAATACAAGAGAGATTGAACTTTGCCTGTTTATCTCTGTATCCGTGAGGGGGCTGGGTTTTCCTGACCTTTGCTTGTTGGCAGACCTTCAACAAATCACTGCTGGTAAAATAACCCTTCTCAAGCCTGGGGAAAATGGATGGTGGTAATGTTGAAAAGTCCATTCTGGTCACTCAGGAACATGAATGTCCAGAAAGCATCTTTGGTGTAATGTTTTTAAGAAAAAACAATATAACTATTCCTAAAGATCTAAATAATTTTGTGCGTATTGAATGCTTTTCAGCACTCCCTTGACAAAAACCACTTTATGCCCAGGATTATGGTCACTCTTTTCCTGAAGGCCTCTTGGGGAATACAATGTTTGCCCAGTCCCAGGCAGATGTTAAGTGCTTCTGCCAGGCATTCCACTTTCTCAGCTTGCATTAAGAAAGTAAGCAGTGTGACACTTCAGGAAGGCATCCAGTGTTAATTCTGGCAGCCCCAGTTACTCTTTCCTGTCTAAATGAAAGCTGGCTCCAAACTTGTCCTCATCCTGCACACAGATAGTGCAATCCCTGTGTTTGCAGTGTTTTTACTTGGCTCCCACAGAGTCAAGTGGTGCTGAGCACCAGCAGCTCCCTCTGGCAGACGTGGAGCTCTGTTTGCCCACAAGATCTCAGCAAGTAAATGCAGGAGTTATTAGGATCTTCCTTTTATTTTGGGGTTGATGTAAAAGGCTGAAAGGAAAGATTTTTCAGCCAAGATAAGGTTACAGAATTAAAGATTCACTGTTTCCTTTTCCTGTCATTCAAAATAACAAGCATAGAAAATTCTGTTTAAAATAGATGAGCCTTTTGGCTTAAAGGGTTTTTATGTCAAAGATTTAAGATGTCAGGTTTAAACATGACAGTGATAGTATTAGGCAAAGTATGAAAGCAGATACTGGTAGAAACTGTCATTTTTTTCTGACTGTTTATTAATGGTTTTTTGTGATTTATAATGAATGTTGTGAAGGATCTTCAGGTCCATTTATCACTCAGAGAAGCACCTTTCTTTCCTTAAAACCTACGTATGTCATAATTAAGGGTGGATGCTGCTTAACAATTTAACTCTGTTCTTAACATAAGAGCATTCAAGATGATACTTAATCCGAAGTAGATTTGATACCCTTTTTTAAGTCTATAAAGCAAAGTATTATGTAACTGTCTAAAATCAGCAGCATTAAAAGGAGATTATATTAAACATAAATATACAGAAGGTTAAGATTTTCATTCCAAATGGAGCCTATTACCCCATTTTAAAATGAATTGTAAGGAACACACCTATGTTTCAGCATTCGGCTTTATCAATATTTTACTAGACAGCTTTCTCCTTGTTCAAAAAACAAGTCATGTGCTGAAGTACATCTTTATATCCATGAAAGGCTCTGGTGGTGTGCCATAAATTCATCATGTTCCTTTAGGAATAATTCTTCAAAAACTATTTCCGAGTAATTGCCCATTATTAATAATGATGATTCCTTTTTACTGTTATGGCAGTAGCAGTGAAACAAAGTGGTTTTCATGAGTGCCTGTGTACTTCCTTGGTCCCTGTTATTACAAATTCAATCTGATGAACCTAAATATGCTTGTAGTCTCACAATACTATATGTATTAATAACAGGGGAAAGTGCCAGGAATTCAATTATTTTGCCCATTGAACCCCAGGGAGATGCAGGAATTGAACCAGTATTTTGAAGTGTGGAACTGGTTCTATAACCACAGGGCTGTTTTTCTTTACAAAAATGCAGCAGTCATCTCCACAGAGGTGGATTATTTGTGCCTTAGTCATTTGAGTATATGCCTATGACCAACCATGCCTGTATCACAAATCCTGCTGTTTCATGCTTTCTACAGTGCACAATGCATGGAGATTGCTACCAGTTTGGGAGCAGCTGAAGCTCATTTAGTAGAATATTACCCAATTAGTTCTGATTATACTCAGTTCTTATCTCTGCCTCTTTCTGTATTGCTTGTTTTACTCATCATGCTTCTGACAATAACCAAGATTGTTGGAGCAATCTTGGGTCTTTTCTAAATAAGGACAGCTTTAACATCCTGCAACAGGCTTTTTTCCCTCCTCTGGCTTTTGTTCCAATTCCTCCCCTTTCCTCTGGTCTGAAACTGGTTGTACTGCTGATCTGCTCCCAGGGGATTCCCCTGGAGAGGAAATCCTCCCTGGTTTTTTTTGTGAGCTTGTGTTGGGACACTTGTTCAGCGCTCAGGTGTAAAGGACTGCATGTGTGCCATAAAGCTTTGGAAAATTAGGGTATGCCTTCTGGCACATTTTCAAGCTTAGAATGGTTGTTTCACATGGAGAGAGAAAAAAACCCTCCAACTTTCTATTGTTTTCTTACTGCTTGGTTTCTCAACATAGTAAAATTAGCTTTCCTCAGATAACAGATGAGACTGGAAATGTTGAAGAGTTGGAGGTGTCATGTGGATCCATCTGCACCAGTGTGATTTGGTCTCAGAGCCCACAGTTCTCTTCCCACTGGGCTCTGCAAGCTGGATTCTGTTTTCAGTTAGAAATGAAGCAGAACTGAGTTAGAATGAGAAGAGTAGTTCATTTAGAACATTTCGTACTCAAGTTTCTGTCATACGTGAATGACAAAGACCACAAAGGTTTGCTTTTAGAGATTCACTTTGGATGGTTTTTTTTCATGACCATACTTGGTGTTTCTGCTGTAGTAAATAAAGTCAAAGTGTAAATAATTGACTCCCCCCAAAAAATTTAATGTTCAATAAATTGTGAACTGTAGAGGGGCAAATATGTGCTTTTGCACTTCCAGAGAAGATTTGCAAAGTGTAGCAAAAGATGCAGTATTCCAGGATTTCCTTTGCGGAAAATAAAGATGTTTCTATGTATCAATCCTCATATCTAGCTTGATTCAGGGGGGCAATATTGATATAATAAAGTGATTCCATTTATATCAAATGAGACTCTTTGGATTCTCACAGTAAGAGAGAGTGTTCTTGTTCTTCCAGATGCCAAGCAAATAGTAGCACATCAGGGCACAGTACAAATAATACTCTCTGACACTTGAATCTATTCACTAAAATATCATACATCAAAAAGCCTACATACATTGCATTCCCTGAATAATATCATGCTCACAAAATTGTTTCTAAACTCTGAGGTGAGCAGACTGATGCATTCACGAATCATAGATACAATATTGCTTTTAATATGCAAAATCCCCTTCTCTTCCACTTCAAGTGTGTATAACAGTGCTGTGATATTGGAAGGAGAGTGATTACCATACCAATAGTTCAGAAACTTTTTTATATGTAGTATTATAGATGTGGCATTAAAATTCCTCCTCTTCTGTTTGTTTTTTTTATGTTATAGTTTGATATGTTACACCTATTCTTTATTGGGTGTGATGGAGTCAGAATTTACTGAAGCCCAGGAATAAAAACTGGAAAACAGTCAGAATAGGAGAGTAGAAACAGAGCCATGGTTAAAGTCACATTGCAGATGTATATACACAGTTCCACCTAGGATTTGTGGCTAATGTAATTCTTTATTGGAAGGCTTTGACCTTGTTATGGATTCCTGGCAGCTTTTCCCCACTCTATTCATTACTAATGCAAGCTGTCAATCACTTTAGTTCTGCTTTGACATAGATTGTGGCTCATAGGAGTTAGCTCTGTCATTCTCTTTATTTCTTTCATCTTTACTATCCTTTTTTATGGTCCTTAAAGCTGGAAATATAAAAGGGTTTTATGTATATGAAAAAAATCTGTTTCAGTAACTCTATCAACCTTGTTATAAACAGTCTTTGATTAAAACAGTTACTTTTGAACACAGTAAAATGAGACTGTGGCTTTTTACATAAAGCATCTTGTAAATTACCCTCCCCCTTAAAATAAATCAGAGTTCCTACTTGCATTACAGTACTCAGGATTGATACAGGCAGATCAGCTGCCACTTCCTGAATAACATATTAGAGAGGTTTTCCCTTACCATGTGTTTTGACATGAGAGAGCTATCATAAGTGATGTCTTACTACACGTGCTAATGTTAGCTGAGGCAACAATTTCCACACCTTATTTCATTTCATTGACCTGGGTGCTGATTAATATTTTAAGAGCCTTGATACAGGTTTTCAGTTCCTGTGTCAACCCAGTCTTTGAAAGTTTAGATTTGAATCTTATCAGCCTGATGTTAAATAATTTAATACTAACCAATGGAAAGGCAGTAAAAAATAATCCAAAGAAATCCTTCTCTTTAGAAAGGAATCTAATGGCAGACTTATATAAGTTTGAAGATAAAAATACGAACAATTCATTATAAAAAAATGGCAGCACCCTTTCAAATCAGAAAAGAGTACTACTTCATGATAATGGTGTAAGAAGAGAAATAAAACTTTGTTATTGAACAGTTATGGTACTAAATTCTGACACTAAATATTAATTTGCTAGGTGCTGCACTATTATTATCTGCTAAAATAATGAAACAGCCTTTTCTTTGCAGAATTCAGTGAGTCCAGCAACTCCAAGTAATGCTCATGAGGTTTTCAATTTTTCTGTAGAAATAGATCCAAAGAAAAGATTGTGTTGGTTTCTGAGGGTTGGTGAGTACCATCTATTTGCCAAATTCTCCTCACAGCACCTCCAGAGGGTTTTTTCCTGTCTCTTCAAATAAAATAGGGAATGGGACAGCAGTATCCAAATAAGAGCAAGTGTTGCTGTCTGCTCTGGTAGATGCTGCAGTGTGGTTGAGTGCACAAAAGTCTTGTTCAGAGCTGGCCCAGTTTTCTGTGCCCTGTGCAATCAGACTCTTTGTTCTCAGGAATTTGCATTTTAAATAGACAAGCCAGATTAAGGATAGGTCACATAACCTCTCTTTTACTCAGCAGGAACTGATGTGCAGACATATTTTCTTCTCAGACAAAAAGCAAATTTCATCTCAGTCCCAATCCAGTGCCTCAACAGGAAGATCAGCTACTCTGTCAAGTCTGTAGTCAGTTTTGTAGCATAGACCTTGCTCTTTCCAGATTTCCTTGGTTGAATTTTCCCTAAATATAGGCTTGTGCAGTAAAACAACCTTTTTAGAGTGCTGCTTCTAATGGAAATACTTTGCCAACACTGATGTACTGTTGACTCACTGGTCAGTTCCCATCTACAATTTCCCACTGGCCAGCAATGCTCTTCTTTCTCTAAGTTTACTTTTTGATTTCTGAGTAGAGCAGTAAAACAAGTGCCCAATTCATCATTACCCTAAAAAGGAAGGTTTAGAATGAATAAACCTGTTATTGGAGAGCACCATCTATTTGCCAAATTCTCCTCACAGCAATTAACATGACTACATCTAATTGGGAGAAGGTTCAGGGAGATAGCTAAGGAGTGGTTAGGACGTTTCGTTCCTTGATGGGTTTTACTGCTGTAGTCTGAATTATACCTTTTTTTTTTTTTTAACATCTGTATTTACAAGGTTAAAATTGTATTATTTTTCAAATTGGAGGTTAACGAGTTGGAGTATTTCACATTATCTTTGTTGTAGCTACCAGGTTTAATTTTGAAGATCATTTATAACAACAGTAGAGTAACTTACATGTTGAAAACAATAAATTGGTCCGGATGACAACAAGAACAAAAAAAGAATAAGCCACATATCAGGCCTTTGGTTCTCTATGCAGCATAATGATCCAGACACATCATAATGCCGTGTCTGCTTTAATTGGCTTTGGAAAAATAGCCCATGAATTAAAAATCAGGCAAGCTTCAGGGTGATTTGGGCAGATCACCTGCATCAGTGAACTGCAGTGAAAGAAAGATGGTTGGTGTGTGATAAGGTCAGTGCAGCTCCTCACCAGGAGCCATCAGCAGCCACACACCTGCAAGTTTCAGCTGCTCTGTAGTTGTTTGAGCTCAGAAAGAGCTGAAAAATACTCCATGTACTGATGGTACTGGTGTTTGTCCCCTCCTTCAAGGCATTTCTCATCTCATAATTTGTGACCATGCTGTGCACAGTTATCAGGGACTGGTGGAATGCTTGCAGTGCAAAAGCACAAGAAGGAAGATGGGTGAAGGTGCTGCAAAGGAGCTTCCTTCCAGCTTGCTTCCAGATGTGCAGGTCTCCTGTGTCAGAAAGACCCCCAGCTTATCAGTGTTCAGACAGCTAGAGACACCATCGTGGTGACCTTTGCAAGGGACAGAGCCTGTTCCCCTTCCCCTGTGCTGTGGGTGTCACTCCAGGGCTCTCACCTCCACAGCACAGGAGGGGCTCCTGGGGAGAGGGGTGAGCAGCATCCATCTCACCTGAGTCATGGGGGTCTCCCTAGCTAGTCATTTTGTCACTTTGCTCCCAGCCTGGTCAGGGCCCTGGGTCAGGGCAGAGCATCTCTGACTGCCCCGCCGGACTCAGCTCAAGTGCTGAGCACAGGGCTTGGAAAATGAGAAGATCAAACTTGAAAGGAGGGCAAAACTGATGTTTCTATTACCTGCAGAGAGGCCTTGCACTTAAAGAATGTGACAGGCCCGCACTGAGTATGAGGATGACTGTAATACCTCTGCTGTTTGCTTTGTGTGTTTGCACTGCAAGCTCTTTAGCCCAAGGATTGTCTCATCATGTATTTACACAGATCCAGCACATCGGGTCACTGGTCTCAGTAGGGGCTTCCAATCTCAAGTGATAATAATGAACTGGCTTTCTTCTAAGTGTTATTTACCCAAACAAGGCGGGGTTCCATTGTGCAGAATTGTTTTTTTGTTTGGGTTTTCTTTTCAGTTCACATGAAATAAAACATTGTCACCCAAACACTGAGGAACAATATGAGTGCCCTCTCCTGCTGGGAAATAAAAATTCTGTAGTTTAAAATATCAGTCCTTCCTGCCCTCTTTAGTCACTTTGAGGACTTGTGTCTGATGATAAAATGCTTTAAATCCATTTTAAACCTTGTCTGGACTGGCATTCCTTGTCTGGATCTTAGCAACATAACAATGCTTGCTTTCAAAATCTCTTCAAGAGGCAGACCCCAGTTCATGTTGTTGAAATCCATATGAGGAAGCCCAGTTTGTTTGTATAGCAGATGCTTGAATTGCAGAATCTAGCCCAACACCTTTCAAAACATGATTGAACTTTAAATCTACAGAAATCTCTGGAAAGAGTGCAAACCAAATATTTTTGAATGCAATCCAAAATATCTACTAAACTTATTATATTAGAAGCAAAGATTCATTTTTATGCACTTTTTATGCTTTTTGTTTGTTTGTGAAACGTATGTATACCTTTTTCTTCTCTGCTGAACTGCATTGTAAGAAGTTGGTTGTGCATGTAGCTATGTACAAGATCTAGCTTTAGCATGGTGAGGTGCTAGGAAAGGCAGTTTGGGTCTTAGCTGATTGTTTTGCAAAGCATACACAGTTGCTCTCAACCCAAACTACAGGATGAAAATTAATGCTTCTACTTTAGTAATGAGGATCAGCAATGATGCCTCCAGCATGAAACTGCCCAGTGTAGCCAAGGCATAATTGTATTATCCCAGATGAAAGACAAATATGACCTCATTGTGTTTTGTATGACAAACATTATTTTGAGCCTGTCTGGTTCCTGCATGCTTGCTGAGCTGTGTTACTTGGTAGTGTTTGGTAAATGGTAGCTTTTTCTGAGGCTAATAAGCAGAAAGAAAGAAAATAAGGCCAGGTTGGAGCTGCTATCCATTTCCTTGGTTTTCTTTCTGCCCTCTGAGTTCTTTGTCAGACAGTTGCAATCTGCTCCAGAGCAACTCCTGTTATTTTGTGAGCACATCCCAGCTACAGCATTAGTCCCAGAGTGCTAAGGTAAGGTGTGTTTAAAGACAGGAAAGGTCTGGCTGGGGCACTGCCTTTCCCTTCTTTGATCTGATGTAAGAGGTGTTATTCTTTAATCGAGTGCCTTAATGAGAGCAGATGTGCCAGTCCTGAGAGCAGAGCCTAAGAGTCCTTAGGCAGATGTGCACAGATGTGTGTGCAGCCCCACACACACTCCAGAGAAGCTCTCAGATTTAGGAGGAGGTGGTTTTTAAATTAAAACTTGAGTCTTCTGATAATTCCATAAATAACACTTTTTCTTCAGTGCTGGTTCTTTATTTTGGCATTATAGAATGGAATTGCCATGTTTGCCTCCTCAGTCTGAGAATCCTTGTGCTGTTTTCTATTTTATTCTTCCTGGAACTATTTGCAATGAAATGCAAAAGTTCAGTTTTCATCTACTATATGGTGTATATATATGTATATATATATATATATATACTATATACTATTTCCAAGTAGAAAATATAATACTGAAATTGCAAGATATTAATGAGAAAGGCCAACACCCCTACAAACACATTTTCTTTCTCTACACTTCTGTGTTTTCTTGTTTACTGTAAAAAAATTGCATGAAAAATGTGTTTTCTTACACTTTCTTGAGCTTCACTGAAAAGGAGGGATAAAGGAAGAAATACAAAGTGCTTTCAAAAATAATTTTATTAAATACAAAATATAAGATCAGTTTTAATTTGGCAGTGGTTAGTTTTCCATAATACTTTTGGAAATGCCTATATGTTTTTATGATCTTTTCTTTGAATTGCCTTTTACATCCAGTTGAAATTTTCGAGGTAGCTCTGTTTGAGTGAGTTGAGTAAGGGAGCCACTAGAAGAATTAAAAAAATAAGAAGTGTATGGACTTAATGAGCACCAAAGTTAGTGATCTGTAACAATTACCCAAGTGAGTAATTTTGTTTCATTAATGCACCCTAAAGCACCAAGCTGTTTTGTCAATGGGCACTGCAGGGCCATTGCAAGGCACAAAGAGACAGTTTTGTTACCAACCACCGTGTAAGCCATAGGTTTTACCAACAAGGAGGGAGATAAAGTGGCTTAGTGGAAGAAGAAAATTAAAGTCCATTTATTATTTTCATGGAAGCCAATGCCAATGCTTGCAAAGATTCTAGCAGAGCAGGGTCACACATCAGTTTGTTCTGGCTTTTCCTTTTTTGTTTTTCCCCCTGGCTTTTCCAGTTTCTTGGTTATTGTGGTTTTTTAAGAGGGCATCTTGTCACACTGAGCATCTTGGTTTGAAAAGGGAAGGAAAGCATATTCCTGGCTTAGTTGAATCCTTCTGGGAGGAAAATAGAAAAGCAGATAGAAACAGAGGCAAGGCTGTATTATACCTTGTAGGCATCTCTAGATCACTCAATGTGGAACACTCACAGCATATGATACATTAAGGTGAAGTACTGAATATCCATAAAGGTGTACTAGCAAATGGTGTCAATTTTCAAACACTTTGCTTTGTCAGCTTCACAAATTTAAAATCAATCATCATAAAGTCCCAGTATAGATCAGCTGAAGAGATATATAACCTTATGGTTATCTCCCTGACAAAAAAGTTGAAATTAAAAATGAGTTTCTAAAGACTCAGACTGGCAGAATTCTGTAGTGCTAAAAGCTGGGGTCATCTGACCTCTCAGATTAGAAACAAATGCTGAAACAATGACACACAGAGCACTGCTAATAAATACATCTTGGAGGACAGTTGAACACAGAAAAATAGATTTCACAGAGAAGCTTATTTTCAGCATGAATGCTATTTTCTCACTGGATTATCATAAATATGAGAAGGAAAAAAGCTATAAATAAAAAATTCTCATGCACTCCCTGTAGACATCAAAAGTACGTAGGTTTTGTACACTTCAGTGTAAAAGTATTCATTAAATTAATTTTTAAAATGTCCTGTCCAATACTAGCTGCCCGATGTCCTTCCTTCGTTCATAAATTATAAATGAACTGGCAAAAAATGAAGAAACCATGATTCCATTAATGATTTATTTAAGTGTGATTGTTAGTTTTTGCAATCATCAGCCTAATAAGCTCATGCCTGTGACACTGAAGTGTTTCTTACTGGAGGGTGACGATGATGGTAATGCTATTAACATAATCCATGTGTCCCATGAGTCACGAACCCAGCCAGCTCCTCTGGTGGCTCTGTGGTGGCACAGCTCTCGTGGGTCTGGAGAGGGAGGACACTGAGGATATTCAGTGTGGATGGAGTTCACTGGGCAGCACCTGCAAAAGGCAGGAGCACGCTAAGAGAGGATCTTGTCCCCGCAGCAGCCTGCCAGTGCCAGTGGCACACGCCACGGGCTTGACCCATTCCAGCGGCGGCTCCGACAGCTCCAGCGAGTCCGAGAGCAGCTCGGAGTCCGACTCGGACAGTGAGAGCAGCTCCAGCGACAGCGAGTGCAACGAGGAGTCCCGCAGTGCCACACCAGAGGTAAGGCCACTCTCGGCCCTCCCAGAGGGGAAAGCAAAGCCCCACTGCCTCTTAGAGGGATGTTGGAGTTCTGTGCTGTTTGATGCTGTTGACTTCTTTTCCTTTCGCCGTTTCATGTGTGTGACCCACATGTTTATTCTAGCTTTTGGAAGCATCTTTCTGGCCTACATTAGAGTAGTTTTAAAGAAATGTTTAGATTTTTGCCAGTAGCGAGAGAAAATTTTATTGACACAGTATTTCAGCTGGGACTAAGAGGACTAAGGAAAGGCAACATGACAAAACTATCTCTTCAGGGACTAGCTAAACTTTTTAGTTGTATTAAATTTCTCCAGGGCCCCATTGTAAACCAGATAAGGAAGCCTAATTAACCATAAATACTCCATAAATACTGCCATAAAACTAGCAGTTACCACTAGTTGACTGAAATAAAAGTTACATTAAACATTAAAAAAGTTCTCTTTTAAAGGGAAAACCACTGCTTCTGTCTGAGATTTGTTCCTTGTCATCCTTCCATCTGCAGCCCGAACCCCCCTCAACAAACAAATGGCAGCTGGATAAATGGCTAAATAAGGTGAACCCCCACAACAAGACCATCATCAACAATCAAAATGAGCCTCACAGTGAGAGCAGCTCCCAGGCCCAAAGCAACCAGCAGGCAGAAGGGCCAAACAAAGGGAAGCTCAACAGCAGCCTGCCCCCAGCCGATTCCAAAGATCGGGCAATCCTTAGTCCCATCCGAGAGAAAGCCAAACCACGGGTTGCCCAGAAAACCCCAGAGGCAAAAGTCTCCAAGCAGAAGTCACCAGCTCATAATGAGCCAGCTTCACAAAGGACTACTGGGAAAAAGCAACCCAAAAAGGTAGAAAGGACTTCCAGTGTAGAAGAGTATAACTGGCCCAAACCAAATAATACCAGCAACACTCCCAAAGAAAAAGATACACAGGAACCCCCCGAGCAGCCAAAGGTTCGAACTAAAGCAGCAGTTGGGAAGACAGCTCCAAGGAAAGAACCACGAACGAGCACAGGTCTCACTTCAGAGAAGAAAAAGTACAGAGGCCCCAGCAAAATTATCCCAAAGTCCCGGGAGTTCATTGAAACTGATTCATCTACTTCTGACTCAAACACAGACCAGGAGGAGAGCTTGCAGGTGAAGGTGCTGCCAGCCTGCACTGGGTCTGCTGGTGGTGCCAAAGTGAAGGACTCTGGCAGTAACATCCTCAGCGTAAGTAGCTTAACCAGCAATGGTAGCAACACATCCATTGACCAGACCAGCAATGACCTGGAGGAGCAGCTCTTTTCTCCTATCCCAATCGTACAAAATGAACTTCTGTCCCCACTGAGAGAATATGAAGAACTTAAATCTTTGTGGGTGAAAATAGACCTTAGTTTACTCTCTAGGGTACCTGGACAGGAAACTTTTGAGACCATGTCTGTGAAAAGTGAACCAAGAGAGGCAAATGTGAAACACAGGCGACCATCTCGAGAGTCTCCTACCCCAGCAGCTGAAAAACCCTCCACAAAAACCAAAAGGAAACACAAGGTGAGTAGTTTTCATTGTTTCTCAGCACCCTGGAGGTTAGAGGCAGTGGTTCCTCACTGCACCTGCAGCTGGGCTGTGGGGAGGCATCAGGGCACTGAGGCTTTATTGGTTTTACAAAGGACAGACATTTACAAGGGCACTGCAAATTAACATCAGAAACTAGTAAAAGGCAAACCCCAGCTGACAAAATTAATAAACTTATTTTTTGAGATTTTTCTTACAAGCTTTTTCACTGTATTTTCTCACTCACCTGTTAGTTTGCAGTGTCCTGTAATCTGCAGAAAGTGATGAGTTTGTATTAGTACAGTTTCAACCATACTCAGAAAATGTGACTTCTGTTTGGAAGGGAGGGTTTGTTGTCTGCACAATTAAGGTGTTTTCACCACTGGTTTAAACAGGCTTCATCAAAGTCAGTGGAATGGTGCTTGCTTACACTCCTGGTGAATTTAGTTTTTATATTGTTTTGTGATATGAGCAAGTATGATTTATAGAAATATAATTTACTTAACTAACTGCTTTCTCTGCACAGCTACCTGAGAAAACAAATATAATTTGACTGAAGGCATTATGTTTTATCATGTGGGATATGACATTGCACTTCAAACTAAATGTGTTTTCAGAAAGGAAACTGAGGTTTTATATCCTAAATGAATTTTTGTCGTCGTTTTTTCCAGCTGAAGTGCTTTTACTCTGGTCTGCCTGTGAAAAGTCATCAGAGTGTGTTTTTTTATGTCCCAAATTTTATAAATCATTGGGAATATGACTTCAGCTGTCTATTTTGGTGGACTTGAAATCCTAAGTTTGATGAGTCCAGTGGTACGAGAGAATTACTGCAAGGCAAAGACAGACAATACCAGGTAGACACAGGGTCTACACTACTGCCTAAATGAGTCACTGCAGTGGCTCCTTGCCTGTTGAATTAAGTGAAAATAATCACATGAGTAAACTCAGCAGGTTTTTATTCAATTTATATTCTAGCTGCACACTACAGAGATGCAAGAAGGAAAGAGAAAAAAAGAGGGATGTGTAAATGTCCATACTTACATATGTCTAAGTACACCAGGGTGCATATTAATTATACCAAAAATAATTCTTGCTGGGTAACTTAGTGGAGTGTTTGTATCATGGAGAAGGAATCTTGACTAAAAAACAAGTGTAGTATTGGCAACTAAAGCAAGGGATCCCAGGGAACAAAAGAAATAAGGGGACTTAGATGAAATTTGGAACCTCATAATTTCCTTAACTGAGACTTTGAATCAGAAAGTAACAAAATGGAGAATCTTGCTCTGGGCTTGTGCTAACCTAAGCTAAACTGTGAATCAGCCCCTTCAGTTGCAATGTGGTTGTTTACTGCTACCCAAGGGGAAACAAGCAAATTAGGATGACTCAAGGGTATACCAAGAGTTAAAGCAGGGTGGGAATGACTAATTTGTGTTTCTGAATTATGCTATTAAAAGATTTATTTTAGCCATCTACTGATGGGCTCGAACACTGATACGAAGGTTTCATTGGCAGAGCAATAATCAGCTTTGTTCATACCACCCAAGTTCAAAAGTCATGCATCATGGAGTCTTCCAAAGCAAATTTCAAATGATCTGTTGCTGTTAATGACTACCCCAGCTCAGTTCTCTACTCCTAGTCCTATGAGGAATACTTTTACTCAGAGAAGTTTTTCCATCAACTTCTATTGGGTGAATGAGTAAAAGGTATTTACTTGAATAAGGTTTGATACTACCAAGTCATTGCATCTAAATTATTAATTAAATTCCATTGCACTACAGAAGATAACTTCAGCACACGAGACATTTTGCTTCCTAATTATCTGCTATGTCACTTCTTATATAACTTCATGTCATGCGTTTGAAGCACGTTTAGCCCTGATTTCAGGTGACTTTCACTTCTCCTAGACCAGAGTTTAACTGCTGCTGCTATGAAGGAATACACTGAGATTCCATAGGTCTTCTCAATGGCCAGTGAAGCTGTGCATAGATACTGGATCTTTTATATTCTGCCATTTTTTGTTAAAGCAGACAGAAAGCCTGGATACTTTTGTTGAAAGCAAGAAGCAGCGCCTGGAGGACCCTCCAGCTTCCTGTCTGCTCCCACCTTGTATCTCTCCAATACCGAACCACAGAATAACCAGCACTAAAGAGTAAGTGGGTTTTTGACATAATGTTCTTGAGGGATTTCACAGTACTGTTCTGTAAATACCTTTGCTGTAGAGTCAGATGGGCTTTACAGCCCATAAGCATAAGTGACACAGCATTGGTATTCCCATTCATGAAGAAGAGAATCCTCATGGCTTTGGATGAGATTCATTCCTCTTTCTGATGGCCTGCAGGACTTCAGAATGCTGCCATAATCCTTGTGGATTCCAGGAACTCCTTTCCACTGGTCTTTCAATATTCTTTCTTGCCTCTATTGCCTTTAACCTCTGTGGAATCCTGCTAAAAGTGGGATTTATTTGATTGCCTAGAATTTTTTTTTTAAATTATTTTCATAAGAGACAGTTTCCAGCTTTATTGAAGAAAATAGTGAAATTGCCTCTTTGTTTTACTTGTGTATAGAGCAGTGCAAGGAGTGACCATCCCAAGTGTCTCAGACATGCTTTGTATCTCAGCAGACACACCATCCAATAGTTTCTGCCTTTCAGAGTGTCTTTCAGACATGGCTATAATGCTTGAGCAAATAGGTGCCACATAAATAATGTTTCTGATTATAGAGTCACAAAGCTCACATTCTATAAATAGCTAAAGAATTCAATTCTCTTTTGTTACTAATTTTGTGCTTTTATGATTTTGAGATTAGGTCCTTCTTTCTGCTGTGCACTAGGATAAGCAAAGAATCAAAATCACAATGAGCTTCTGAAAACAGTTTGAGGATAATATAGCTAAATTTAAATACAGTTCAAAAATAAGTTATAAAATAGCACACTAATTTTAAAATTCTGGAAGGAAGTTGAACATAATTTTACTTATTTTAGTATCAATATGGAGTAACTTCAGTCTGTGAACTAGTCCCTCATTCAGCCGCCAAGAAAATCGGAGTTGGAGTCTGAAAAAGGAGGATGAGTTGAATGTTACAGTGGGATCTGCAACATGTTGCACACTTGATAAACATCAGGATGGGTATTGCCTGACTGTCCTTGCTAGTGATACAATAAGGAGAGATATACTGCAGAGGGAATCAAGGATTTTTCATCCCTAATACCTCCACAATCCATTAAAAAAAATCTTTCTATTCTTGTCACCCTCAGGCCCTAAGGATCCACCCTCAGCCTGATGTTTCTTAATTTGAGCTTGTTTTCCAGGTCATTAATTTGATTCCTCAGAGCTTTCAACCTTTTGGTGTTCTCTCCTAAAACATAATTGTGTCTATCAATAGTTATTTCCATATGCTAGCTTTTTCTCTCATCTGCCTGAAGTTTTGAAACAAAGTTTTCTGACTTCTTTTCCACTTCAGCGAGACCTGGATCACACTGCATTTGTTGTTACTAGTGTTTTCTGAGTTTACTTGAAGAAAATGCAATACTTTTTTGGTTAATGTTTTCAGTTCAGGTTTTCAGAGACATGCAGCTGAATATAGATCAACATATTTCCCAAAAGATCAGGGAGCTGGATGAACTACGTGAAGACAATTTCCTAGAAATTTAAACATTCATTTTTAAGCAGTTGGCAGTGATTCTGTTCTCCAGAGAGTTAAATAAATTTTTGAGGGGAGGCAGAAGAAAGTCCACTGTTCAAGGCCATGGGAGCAAATAATACTTCAGAGGTGAAAGGTTGAAAGGCAGGCTTTGCCATTTGGTCTTTTTTATTCCCAAAAGTTCTAATTTTTCTTTTAAAACTCTCAGTATAAGGAATTTGAGAAATAAGGGTGTCAGCTACAGGTGTGGTGATGATCTTCAATCCCTTAAGGAGGTGTTAAATCCCATGGTGGATGTTGTCACTTAGCAGGAAACACTAGGTCTCTCCTATTAGAACTTGATCTCTGTGCCAATAAGCCAAGTTCCACAAGGCATGAAATTTTTATTAGGCTTTTTAAAAGGTACACGTGTGTTTTGACAGAAAGACCACAATCTGGGCCAAAATTTGGAGGCATTCAGGAGACTGGAGCAATCAGCAAAAGATAGGTGACACCTGGGCTTCCACAGCTCCTGTTGTCTGCCTTACTGTGGTTTAGGCACTTGGATACATTTCTCTATAATCTTCCCCTAACTACATGGGCTCAATAAAGATGCAAGGATGCACAATTAATCTTTAAATGGTCATATATCTAATAAGAGCAATTATATGCCTAATTTCCAGAAGTTTCTGTGACTACATGTACAATTTGAGTTTAGAAATCTCAAATGGTCACTTGTGAACTTAAAAGGCATTTGCTCAATCAGAGAGCAGGTTTGTACTATGTAGTCATTGCATAAGCCATAATCACCTCTCTCTTCCTTCCCTCACATACTCAGGGGCTAGTGCCATTTCCAAAATCTAACCTATCACTTAAAATGTACTGTTTAAACTACTGTCACAGTATTTTCCTTATTTCTGATACTTATAGCAGATGAAGGAATAGGTGTTTCAGTGTTTTTGTAGGAATATATAAACACCTCCATGAAGCTGAATTTTTGTCAGATCAAAGCTGCCTGCTTTGCAGAGGATTACTTATTTATATTTAGTTCCTTGACAGAGAAATTTTAATTTAAACATTAATTCTATGTGCTGCTGAATCCCCTTGATTGGTAGACCCAGTCCAGACAGCACTGCTCACCAGTATTTGGCTTTTTGCAGCAACACAGGGAATTATTTGCTGATGCAAACTGTGAGTCAAACTGGGCTCATACCAGTGAAACATGCCCACTATCTAGCAAGCATGCTAGAAATATGTCTGAGGCAAGAATTTCTGCATTTCTGTTTTTCAAAATTTCCTATTCTCTTTTGTTTGACCTTTAGCTGAAGATGCTCCTGTACTTGGCAATATGTATTAGTGGATCCCTTGGGTAGTCACAGTGGTATTCATTGGGGTTCCTGCATGGCACAGGCAGCCTTCACATCTCTGACAATGACTTCAGCTTTGCTCAGGTGCTGCCATATGGTCCAGGCTAATGTGGGAGTGACCTTTCCCTGTAAACCCCCTGCAGAAAGTTAGATACACCATCAATGGGCAGCATTTCATTGAGGGCTGGGGGAGTAGAGGCAAAGGAAAGCCAAGTGCATGGAACAGAGAGTGGCTTTGTCTCCCAGGCCAGAGATACCACTGTGTACCACAAGGAGTGGATAAAGAAAGGGCAAAGAAAAGCAGAGAAACATCAGAATAGCTGGAAATTCTCCCTTCTTCATGCAATGACCTCTTGTTGCCTGTTTGCTTGCTTGCTTTCTGCCCTAAAAGAAACCAGGCTGCAAAAAAAATGAGGAACCCACTCCTTCTTTGATAACTGGCCTTTCTTAGATTTCTTAGACAAAGGATTAAACCCTGCAGCCATGAGACCATCAGTTCTGCTTGTAGTTTTTCCATGCACTTTGTGTTTCTCTCTAGATTTTAAATACATTTTAGCTAACAATCATGTCAGCAAATTAAACCATTGAGTCTTAGTAATTATTGCAATAAATTCATTCAAAATTAGCTGTTCCTGCAATCAAAGACCAGTTTCCTAGGCCATTAACAGCCCAAAGCAAAGTGACAATCTGGTTAACTGCTGGTAACAACCTATTTCATGAAGATTATTGTTAACATAAATGTTTTTGTGTAAATCCAAGGGAGGTAAAATTGTTAAATAAATTATCAGCTTAATTCCTGCAAAAACATATAGGATTAAGTGGGCAAGGGGACGAAGAGGAAAAAAAAAATCAACTGAAAATTAAAACTGCATTTATGGGGAGGGTGGAGTTAAACATGAGTTATGTAGAAAAAATATCCTCTAGTGCCTTTTGTTTTGTGGTTGATTCCTCCAACCCACAAAGTGATTTATGTGCCTGAGTTGAGTAGCTGCACCTGTTCCTTGGTTTGCCCCATCTTATACCAGCCCAAAGATGAAGTGAGCTGGTGAGGTTTTAAATAGAGAAGAGCTCCAACCTCCTCTGTGACAGTGGCATGGAAAAGCACTTTGCTCTGTGCTCCCCCTGTGAGTGCATGCTCAGGGTTCCCTATGCAGGGCGTGGGAGGCAGAGGGTTTCAGTTCTGCTCCTGGGTGTTTCTGTGGGTTTGCTGTGTCTTTGCTGCTGTACAATCCAAGAACATGTGTGTGCTTTGTCAGGGCAGTGCTCACTCTCCTCTGGAAAATGTTGAGAGTGTTGTGAGCTATAACTGTGGTAACTTGTCTGAATTCCAAAATGCCCTTTGGGGGTCAGAAAGTGAACAGATGGAGCTTTGAGTGAGAACTTTCTGGAGGACATATTGCAGGACCACATGCATAAAATCATTCTCCTCAAAGAACTGCCAGTCTATTCCAACATGGTGTTTGCCTTCCATCTTCTTCAGCCCCATGTGTTTTCCAAGAAGGACAGCATCCATCCCAGTAAGGCAATATCAATTTGAGCTTCTATTATTTCTTCAGTCTGAAGATCTTTAATATCAGAACATTTCAAATAAGGTATTTTTAACTCTGCCTCAGTTGAAAGTAGTTTTGGGTAGAGGAGCTATAAAACATGAGGAGCTTGGTGGATTTCACTACATGGTTTCACAGTTTCTGTATCAGCAAAGGTCCCAAGTAGGGCAGTGACTAAGGTGTAGATATTGATACTGTCAGTGAAACTGCAGAAGAGGCCAGATGGAAATGAAAGAGAGCTCCTAAATGAGAAGGAAACCTGGGTCACCTTCTCCTCTTTCCCAGGTTACTTTGAAGCAAAGTAGATTCACAGTTCCTGACATTGACTGAAAGTGGGAACAAAACATAAATTCTTGTTGACATAATTTGTTATTGGAATTTTAATCAACAATCATCAAAAGTAAATGGTCATGTAATACAATATTAGTTGTCTAACAAAAGATGTCTAAAATCCAGGTTATCTTCATTGACTGATCTGTGACAGTACCTGAAATCAAAAATCTATGAGTAGACTATCATGTTAAGCAATCAGTGAGGTCTTGAGTTTGGTTTTTTCTTATTTGAAGAATTTGAGTGAAGAAAGGTCTACTAGGTTTGGGGGTTTTTTTCTGGTTTTACTGTGCATCACAGCTACCATTGCTAGCCAGCTAACAATTTCTGTACATAAAGCAGACAATAGATTATCATGTTACTTGAGCTTTCATGTCAAAACCACATTCATTTTCTGAATCACGTTCAATTCATCAACCAATATTTGCTCAAGGGCTTATGCCAGCTACAATGTATCATTTTAATATCATTTTGAACATTGGTTTTATTCTAGAGGTTAAATAATTATTATCTTGTTATTGTTGTGGTTATCATTTTGTAGTTGTTATAAATTCTATTTTTGGCTCATATGCTGCCATGTGCTGTTTGTGTTTTTTTGCAAAGGTTGCTTTTGAGAGCCCTAATCCACCTCTTAAAAAGATGCTTAATGCTATATGCATAAATAGTTATACTTGATGTCAAAGGAACTAACCCTGTGCATAAAACTTTCCAGCACTTTGCTGAGTCAGAACCTCTATGACCTCTCAAATGAAGACTGACTCAAATTAGCATTTAAATTGGGTGCAATTTGTACTAATGCACTGCAAGTTGTCCTCCAAAGCAGAAGGTTTCTGCAGTCATTGGAAAGGCAGAGGCAGCTCTGTTTTCATTGCTCTCCCCTTGTGCCTTAGCACAGAGGGCACAGGACTGCAAGGCAGATCCGAGGGCAGAGCTGGCTTCTCAGTAAATAAAATGTAGGGCTTTGTGCTGTGGAGAATTAACCAATATTCTTGAAGTGCAGCTGTTTTTTCTCTGTGTCCCAGGAGCAGCAGTAGCTCAGTGAAGAAGGCGACAAAGAAAAGAGAAGAGAAGCTGTTCCCTCCTCCCTTGTCCCCACTCCTGGATGACCCCGTGCACCGGCGGCACAGCAGTGACAGCAGCTCCTTCAGCCAGGAGCCCACTGTCACCAACACCTCACAGACCAGCAGCTCTTCCTCCTCTGTTTCTAAACACAGAAAGAATGAAAATAAATCTTCTTCTAACCCCAAAGCAATCTGTGTAAGTAACTAGCCTCGGTGGCGGTGAACGAGATAAAATGAAATTAGTTCAGCTTTATTCTGTTGTTTTGGGTTTTTTTACACACAGTATGTATTTTTAAATGCTTATGCAGCCCCATTCAGGGGGAGTGGATCTTTGCAGAGCCAGGCATAAACAGCTTTTTTAAGCTCCATTTTTAGATCAGCATGAGGCATCTACTTGGTGTCATTCCCTGAAGCACCTGGACCTTGAGCCTCAGTGAAGAAACCTTGCAGCTATCAACTAGCTCAATTAGTCCCTCAACTCTGTAGCCTCAACACTCACATTTTGAAAATAATATCACCTGATTCTGAGTCAGAATTAAGCACTGTAGTCACACTGAATATTATGGCTAATAATAATTATTAAAAATTAGAAATAAACAGACAATAACAATATGACCAAAAAAATTCCTGTCTATAATATACTCAGCATGTTAATAACCTCTGTCATGTTGCAAGCTTACAACAGTAGGGTTTATTTACACTTAATCTTCATTAATTATGTGTCAGCTTTTAGACAATTTGTAAATCATGGGTTTTTATCTCCCTAGAAAAATATCACACTGTTAGGGCCATCTCCCCATCAGTGGTTCTCACAGAGGCAGTTTTTCGTTGCTTGCTTTTCACCAGATTCAGGTAGGGTTTTTTTCTGAAAATATATGGAAAAGCAAAAAATGCATAGCAAATTCACTAAAACAAAGTAAAATTTCACATTAGTTTTTCATCCTCATTTTGCATTAAACAGAGAAACCCCAGGGTTTTGGCCCAATTTAGGAATAGTCCTTCCTCTAGAGTTTCGAACCCATCCTTACTTTCTAGTATCAATCTGTATCTTAGTATCACTGTCAAAATTAAAAGACAAGAAGAAAATTCTGCCACAGAAAAGGCCATGCATAGCCCTATTTTTCACAGTTCACCACTTTGAGAGAGGTTGTTATTCTGCAGTGTAATGGTAAAACTCAAAAGTTGCATTGAATTGTAGGTGACAAATCACTTCACCTTATTCATTCATCTCTGTTGCATTCTGATATCATTGTGTCACTTCAAGCTGTGCCAGTAATCCACGTGCCTTCAACTGAAATCAGTGCCAAAATGAGCTGCATATGTCAGCAAATAAACAGTGCTATGTAAACAGCAGGGCCTCTTCCTCTCATCCCAGCATCTCTAGTCAGATTTATCATTGGTTAATCTATTATCTTGATACATGAAATATTTTTTGCCCTAAAATATGTTAGGCTTCTTTCCCTAGCTCATTGGTACATCTGTAATTTAGTTTATCTGGTTGGGGACCAGGCTTGCAAGTTGCAATTGCCTGATTTTTAATCTTCTGTTATGCTTCTGGTTTTAATCATTGCAAAGTCACAACTGACTTCAGCTTTCCATTCTTCTTTTTGTAGCAAGAGTGAGGAAATCGTTCCCTGCTAAAAATCCAAGCAGATTCTTCACCCACATCAATAGTTAGCTCCTAGTAATACAGAGAAAATGTTACATTAGTGTGATACACCTTGAAGAAAGTTGAGTTTAGATCTGGCCCATTAGATCTCCCCACCCGTGCTTTAACCAGTGTCTCTAGTCAGTAACACCATGGTATCCACCTAAAATTTACACCTGGAAGTGTAAATTACTGAGTTCAGGTGAGAGCTCAGAAGTGGAGTCATAGTCCCTAATTAATCTCTTAGTCTCATATTACAAAGAAGGGAAGGGTGGTTTGGTGAGATGACATGAAGGTAGGTGGGCTGCTTTGTGCCTTGGCCTTTGGTTTATTGTGAAGGGTTTTTGGCTGGGAGGGTGGATGTGGGCACTTACATTGTTGGAAGGTGTTTGTTTGAACTGTGAATAACAGTCTTGTGTTTCCTAGGAGGAAGAATGTCACAGTACACCCACAGCCAACACTCTTCTTGACACCAGCCATCTAGAACCAGACATCTGGTCTGCAATGCCAAGGCTTTCCAATGGGAATTCTGAACCCAGAAGACCCAAAATAACATTTGATGATGTGTAAGTTTTATTGACTTTCTGCTCTGTGATTGGGATTTTTGTGCAAGCAGAGGTCCCAGTGAAAGAGAGTATCTTTGATTACAGTACTGGCATTGGGCACCTGTGTGGATAGTGCTGCACAAGGGCACACACAGTTTTAATCTTGGCAAATGAACTGTTGTCACTGATTAATGAAGATTCTGTTGATAAATGTTTTCAAATCATGAATGTTGGTTCACGGTAATTCTTCTTTTTTTTTTTTTTTTTATTTTAGCTTCTCTAATAGAAACTTCTTAGACTTAATTAGTTTAAAATATTTTTCCTTTTCCTCTGTTCAGCACACATTAAAAAGTCCTTTGGGCAAACGGTTTCTACAGCTACTTATTTTACATTCTGGTCACTCATCATATCTCTGCATACAGCAGCTTCAGATTGATATCAGGTTAAGATTTAAAGAGATAAGTGGGCATATATGTCAAAATTCTTCTTTAAAGCAGTCAGCAATTTTTTCAAACAAGGTTTGTCCAACTATATAGAAGCAGAGACTTGAATTAATTGATTTTGTCTCTCTAGGCTTCACAATGCAGATTATTACATGCAAGAGGCTAAGAAGCTGAAGCATAAAGCAGATGCACTGGTAGGTTATTACAAGATTTTTTGTCTCTTTCCACTGTGGAAAACTCAGTGTTAAAAAGTGGACATTACTGCACAAGATCTAAAGCCTCTAAACCAAGAGGAGCCCTTCTATTGACTAAACTGTGCTTCAGTTTGTGCTCCAGAAACACACTGCACAAGTTAAGCCCTGAATTCCTAACGTTTAAGTATTTGCTCCCAAAAAAAATAGCCTGCTTACAATAGCTGGTGTTTCTTCCAAGGGGGAGCAGCAATCATGCTGTTTTATGAAGTATGTAAGATGATTTTATGAAAGTCGATGTGTATTTGAAATTTGTTTTTGTATTCATTTTGAGCCTAAAATAGAAGTGTTGAAATATTCCATAGCAGAAAGACAGGCAAATCACCCCGCACCCCATTATCATGTGGTAAAACTGTTTGATATTTCTAGTCTGAAATAGTTCATTTTTATGTACTATACTCATTTTTATTGCATGGTTTTAGGCTGATAAAGAAAATCTCAACGCTTATGCCCAAAAAATCTGATAGTGAGGTAATTCAATGCTGGGAAAGCTTTTTTGTTTGCTTTGCCCCAGATGAAATTCCAGTAAGGTTGGCTTAATTTTGCCAAGTATTTTGATTTTGGTAAAACTACATAATCCAACAGATTGTATTCTACCATGATTTGTTCTATACAAGCTATTGCTGGTTCTGAAATGTCCTTAAGGAAGGTTTGCTTTGTAGAAAGGGACTTGGGTTCTGTATGCTACATAGTGCAGAACATGGTTCATTTAGGAAGACTTAGTAGAACTTGATTCCTCTACTTAATTCAAATAATATATCTAAAATGGAGTGTGGCCATCCACTTTGTCCCTCAAAGATCTGGGTGATTATTCACCTCTCAACTTTATTATTTCTGGGGGTTTTGCATGTATATTCTATCATCACACATTAGAGATTTTGTGCTTAGATGTGAAAAAAAAACCAGATATAAAACCAACAACAACAAAAAAAACCACACTCACACAAAATTGCATGCTATGTTTTTAAAAAGCAAGCTAGCCTAACAAAAAAGTCTCTCCTTCTGCTGTCAGTGAGCTGAAGGAAGCTGACATTTCAAGCTGACTGCTTCAGCTCTCCAGGCTCCCTTTTAGCTTGGGGCACTGTGTTTCCACTGTATTTTCTGTATGAGGTGGGTTCAGGGTTTTGGCACCTGTTATGACCATCAGCAAGGTGACAGTCATCCCAGCCTGCCCATTTACAGGAGGTGGTCTGTTGGCTTCCAGCTGGCTTGGCAGAGCACATCCAGCCCCAGCCTGGCATCTGCAGGCTCACAGCACCTCCCACAGCTGGGTGACCTTTAAACAAAGCACACATGGTGCTGGCACACGGCTGCTCCACACTAGCAAATATTTACAGGCTCAAGCTCCCGATGATCTCAACACCCTCCATCAATTCACCTCCCTCTGCAGCCAGACACACTTGCAAAGTGTTGACCCTTCTGTGCTCTTACCTTTGCCTGTGCCTGCAGATCAGGTGTGTTTCTCAAGTAGCACTAAGAGGAGCAGGCACAGTACATCCCTCTGCTGCCTGTCACATGCAGTTTGAAAACCCATGTGCCCTGATGTGAGGTCATCCACTGTGATCAACTTGTTGGCAGGCATAAATATCCAAAAACAAAGTATCTACTTTTTCCTTCTGCTATTTAGATCACAGGGTTTTTTTTCCCACCCAATGCAGCTGCATGCAAATAATCTCCATGTAACACATTTACTGTGCAGTCCTGTGGTGTTACTTGTCCCATGGCTGCTGGTTACCTGGTGCTGATAGAGCACAGGGAGTGTTAAAAGATTGCAGTGTTGCAGTGGCTAGAAAGATAATGCGTATGACCTCAAAATGTGTCAGCAAATGTTAATGAGATTTGTGGCAGCAGTGTTCCTGAGCTTGTAGAGAAAATAGATTTCTAGTGAAGGGCAGGACGTTTCATGTCTTATGGGAGCAACCCCGTGGAAACCTCTCCTTGTCTGGAGTTGTAGTAAGGGATCAGCTAATTTGGGTAGGCTAGGGCAGTGGCAACTGGCTGTACCATATGGAAGAGATCTTGGAGACCTTGCTGTATTCCTGGCTGAGATGTGATGAGCTGGAATAATTCCACTTACTCCAGAAAATCAGATCCCATTCCTGGCTCAAATTCTGTCTCTACTAAATCTGCTTGCAGCCAGATTCTTTTTTCCAGATCACAAAAAGTCATCTTTGGAAGACTTTTTGTCTTCCAAAATGCATGGAAATTCTTTCAAAGTGAAAAGAATATACTGAGAAGCAGCCACTGGAATAGAGAGAAAGAGCAGTCAGAAGCATTTCCCTTTTTCTGATCATTCAGTTAATACCTATCAATTGTACAAAGGCTGTGTACGTCATCAATGCACAAGAGCAGTACTTGAAATTAAAGGTGGGCAGAGAGAACTAATTATGGCTTAGAAGGACCCACAAAGACAAGTGTACTGTTCTCTTGGACACATAATAAATATTATGCTTAACATGTTGTTAGAATAGGCTTCTGTTTTGTGAATGGAAGCATATGTAGATGCATCAAAAATATTTTGATAGAGATATAGAAAGACATTTTTAAATTATTTAAAGTATATTGAATCTCATATCAAATGCCACATTAGTAGAATTCTTACATTCAGCTATCAAAAACTGAAAGTGTTAAATACTATTATAAAGTGCGTGCTATAAAAATGTCATCTCTAATATTCATTACACATCAAAAAAGAAATCAGTATGTCTAAGTCAGTTTAATCACAACCATTATGAGGGCTAAAACCTTTTGCCATAAAACCCTAGTAAAATGAAATATTAAGCTATATTGTCTCCTTTTTTTTCCTCCTCTTTTACTCGTAAGTGATGAGATTTTATTTTTTTTTTTTACCAGCAGTTAACACAGAATATGGTGTTGTTAACCCTTGCATAGAGGCATGGTGTTGTTAACCCTTGCATAGAGGCATTCAAGCTTAGTTCATCTGTCAAGGATGTGCACAAACATGCTTAGGCCCTTTCTTGCCTGTGTAAACCCCTAATGTCAGTGGACATGCGCTGACTTTCCTGTAGAGCATTCAGCCACATGCTACCCTGAAAAGATTTGGTAAAAACATTGTCCCTGTATTATATATTAGTATATATTAATTACTGTATTAATTAATTCTTAACTACCAGTGTCGCTCTGCTTTCATCCTAATGCTAGTGTTGCTTTGTAGAATAACCTGCCTACCTAAAAATCAAAGCTGAAGGATTTTCTTGACAGTGTCATTCCCGTTTCAGCTGGAGAAGTTTGGCAAAGCAGTGAATTATGCTGATGCTGCCCTCTCCTTCATCGAGTGCGGGAATGCTATGGAGCGAGATCCATTAGAGGCTAAATCACCATACACCATGTACTCAGAGACTGTGGAACTCATCAGGTTAATGTCCTTTCTGTGATCATTCTCATCCTCTCATTTCAGTCATAATTAGAACCTGCTATGTTTTAAAAAATACCATTTCAACGTATTAATGATTTGTCCAAGGCGTCTTCATCTCAGAAGTCATCATAATTAGTTCTTGCCATTTTATTAATGTCATGGAAAATTTATAATTGATGGACACTGCTTTTATAAATTATCCCCTTTAGAGGTTATAATGTGAGTGTTATAATTTGCAATATTCATGAAATTAAAATTGAAATGTAGTGGGTGGAAGTAAAGTATAGTAATTTCACTGTTTGGCAATGACACTTGTCTTTTAAAAGGTGTAGTTTTATAATTCAAAACATTAAAGGGAGTCTATCAGGATTTATATTACAAACCCTTGTTTTACAGGTTTATAACTTGACTGTTACAAAAGAGAATAGCTGAAATTCGGGATATAGTATCCTATCCAAAGAGGAAGCTTCTGCATATATTGTCTTGAAAACAGTGTATTTTTAATGTTAAAGAAATGTGAACCAGCTGAATTAATTTTAATACAGTTTTGTAGACTCATAGGCTAGAATATGGATGAGAGAGTCTTTACATACTAGTAAAATATGTGATTATTATTCTAAAATCTGCTACTGCTTCTTATAACTGTTTCATAGTTTTGGCTCCATAGAAATAATAGTCTCCTGTGTAACTAAGTTTGCTTTACTTGGGCAAATTATCAAAGTGAATTCAAGCCAGATTAAATTCACCTGTAAGTAGAACAGCAGGATTTTTTCTCTTTACTGATGTACCTTTGCTTTCCCTAGTGAATGCTGAGAATATTCTTGTTAATGTCAGTGTAATTACTGGCAGATTGCACAAGTGAAAGAAAAAGAGGCAAATCAAGCCCTAAATATTTGGGTTTTAATATGTCAATGGTGGTATTTTTTAACATGCCAGATTAGCTGTTAGGGACTGCCAAGATAATGCATGTTTTACATTTGGAATAAGTAGGTATTTGCATAATAAAATGTATTGAATCTTAAGCTCTTATTCTCAGGTAAATAATATGCCTGTTAAATATTTAAAAATATGTTTTTTACATTCTACACTTCATAAAGGGAAGAAGAAAATCTAAAGAAATCACTCAAGGAAAAAAATTACATTCACTCAACACTTGATCCATGTTAAACCCTGGAGAGCAGAGGACTTAGAAAAGGAGCCACCTGCCTCTGCTCTGCTGTGCCTAAATCATCCTGCAGTCTGACAGCATGTCCTGAACTACACAGCTGCAGCTGCATGGCAGAATAAATTGTATTTAAAGAAATATTCTTTAAAGAAGGGAGTGCTTCTTCATAGGACCCTGCAGTTATGTTTTTTTATTTTTTAAGAAAGCCACACAGCCTAGTTGAAATTGTTGTTCCTCAGTCCAGCGGTCTGTCTGTTCAGAGCACTCCAAAAAGCTTTGTTTCCCCACAGCATGTGAACTCCTTAAATCAGGGAATGGCAGGTCCAGAAGTGGCTCACAAAAGAGCAGGACCTGCAGGGAGTCAGGAGAGGGCACAGCTGTGTCCTGGGGTGACTGGCACTCCTCAGCATCAACAGCTGCCTTGCTGCTCCTGGCACAGTCCTGCTGCAGCCTATGGACAGGTAGACTTCAGCATGGAGGCAGCACCTGACCTGCTTCTGGAACTGCTTTTGACTGTGGAAGAATCTGGAGAATTTGTTATAATAAATCTCCAATATATAAATAGTTTAAGTCAGGTGAGATTAATTCCACCACCTACCACCAAAACTAGAGTTTAATTCACCGATTGTCGCATGCTGCACCTTGTAGCAGCTAGTGAGACTGATTTGTCCATTTAATTGCTGTCAGACATGGACAAAAGGTGATTTCCCAGATGAGCAGCAGTCTGGTACAGGCTCAGTAAAACTCCACGGACAAAGACACAGCTCTTGTGGGCTATGGTGGGTGCTCAATGTACAAGCAAAGTATGTGGCTGTGCACACAATGCTTTCTTAGTGTAGCTGCTAGTATTAACATAGGTTTTATAGAGGAAGATTTTTCTCATTTTTACTCCTCCCTTCATCAGAAGCACAATTTTCCCCTTTTGCATTTACCTGTGTCTGCCCTGAGTATCTGCATCAGACACCTATTTGTGAAAGCAAGTGGAGCATCAAAGAGATCAGGACTATCAGAGATCTGACTGTCAAATGCGTTTTAAGTTAATGACAATGCTGAAATCCCAAAGTGACATAGATCTTTGTGTTTGATCACATTCATCCAATCTGACTAGAAGCACAATACCCAAGAGCAGGTGGGACAGGACTGGAGGAAGCACTCCAGGTGGGGTGACACAGCTGCAGGCTGGGGCTGGGGTTGGGGGGTGGGAGCAAGGCAAGGGAGAGCAGCTCAGCTGCCTGCACTCCATTACTGCCTTGTAAATGAGAACTCATCAAGAGAGCCTGGATACCTTAAAACTTCCTTATGCAACGCTAAACCTTATTACTTATTCTAACACAAGTACCTGTGAAATTGCATTAGGGCTCAGAACAATGATTTTATGCAATGAATTGATTTTCAAGAGACTAATGCATAGAATGGAGTGTGCTCAGTTAGAGGAAAAAAAAGAAAGAGAGACAGCAATACTCAGTCGTTGATCATCCAAATGCTGGACAGCAGCAATTAAATAGAGAGGGAAGATCAACTACACAAGATCCAGAAGTTAATGAACCCAAGAATAAAAAAAGCTGTGAACATGACCTTTCCTGTATGTAAAGTAATTTTCTGTATAAAATATATTAAAAGCTTTGAAGAAGCATTTATGAGAAGGATTTTGAAGATATTATTCAATCCCAAAGTATTATATGTAAAACCTTATTATATATTACTTTACACTTCAGTATATGTAGGACCAAGATCTTATCCTTCTGGTCAACACTCATCCCAAATGTTTGCACGACTCAGCCTGGTTGTCTGGATGTAATATCATTAATATGCCCAAGAACAGTTCACCTTGTTGGCCCAAAAAATTGGTTTTAAGTGATTTACTTAAGGCCTCCAGATTTTAAGTGATGCTTTCTGTTGAGTTTTATATTGTTCTCTTCATTACAGAACACTGTGACCAATAACTGTTCAGGGGGAAAAGAATATCTGATTATTTTTGGAAACATCTTAATACTCTATTTCTTATCTCTCACCTTTCTGACAAGGTATGCAATGAGACTCAAGAATTTCACAGGCTCTTCTGCCACAGAAGGGGACAAGAAATTAGCAGTTTTATGGTAAGTCCCTTTGTGACAATGAGAAAAGCATCTAAAATCTTAAGGAGGACTTTAAAAGTACTGAATTACTTAAGCAGCTTAGGGAAGATCATTATTCTTGTTTTCCATTAAACTATTAAAGGATAACTAGTGGATTTCTTCAGCAGCTGACTAAACATTTATTCTTCTAATTTACACTCTTATCAAGAGGGGATTTTAATGCTTTTGACCACTTTTTTTTTTCTCCATTTGGTTATGTTTCAAAATTAACCTTAGAACAGAAACTGCAAAATATAGGTCAGCTTTTTTTTTTTCTTTTTACAGTTTATACGTTTTATTAAGCAATGGAATTAATATAATCCTTTCCTAATTACCACAGCTACCGATGCTTATCACTTCTCTATTTGAGAATGTTTAAACTAAAGAAGGACCATGCTATGAAGTACTCCAGATCTCTGATGGAATATTTTAAGGTAATCTTTATTCTGTTTAATTTATTGATATGGAATGAAGCTAATACCAGTACTGAGAGCTCTCACAAGTATAACTGCATGACTTAAAAGTCTCACATTTAACCTCTCCCCTGGGAAATGCAGGCAGGATGGCTGCCAGGGAATAGGGACAGAAGTGATTTGGAGGATTTTTGGGTTAGTCACTCAATTCAAAGGACCATATTCAGTATTTGTACAAAAATAACATTATTCTCAACACCATGTAATGTTTATGCAAGTTTCTGATTCTTTCAAGGTTTCAATGTGCAAGTGATTATGAACTGACCCCCAATGAACCACAGTAAAGCAATTATTTAGGCTGTAGTTGGTTACATTTAGATTTTAGATTCAGTGAGATTTCCTGAAGCTTATTGCAGTTTCAGAGATTTCTACTTTTATTCCTGTGGAACTTCAAATTACCTTATCTACATCCTGAAGGTTTCCTTTACCTTAAATTGAGTGGAGATCTGATGGGTCATGACTTGGGGATGTTTTGTTTTACCTTGTCAAATGCTGTTTACCCAGTGTAAGAATGACAAATCCTCACTGTTCCTAGATTAAGTGATAAATAGAATCTTTCTTCAGCTCTGAGGTTTTGATATTTATATTTCACTGCTTAATGCTGTTTGAAGCATACTTTTTTTTTTTTTTTACTTTATTGCTATATATTATTCTATAATTTTTAAATCATACTGGCTCATCAGCCCATCAGTCTTTTTTTCTTGGTGTTTTCAGACTCAGTGAATTTTTTCCAGGCTTTGACATATTGGTACTGCAAACCAGTAAAAACCTCTAACACTGCAGTTTTCATGTTTTCATGTAAATGGTGATAAAGTGATCCTTCTGCTGTAGAACTCCAGTACTTTCATGGTAGCAGCCATAGTCCTGACTAAACATGTGTCCTCTGTATGTGTCTCTGTGCAACTTCAGAAGTGTTAGTCCTAATCTTGTGCTTAAATGGAGGCTCTCTTGTACCATTAGGAGTGCCTCTGTTGTGTTCATGGAGTGTTCAGCCAGGGATTTGCACAACAAATTAAATTTGGACTACACACATTCGTAACCTCAGCATTTTCATGAAATGTATTCTAGCCACTTCAGATTTTATCCAGGATGAATGTATATTGAATCTTAAAAAAAGGATTTTTAGACAAATAAACCTATTCTGCAGAAAGTAATGATTTTTTTTTAAAAGAAAAAGGTAGGAGTAGGGGAGATTCTCTTGCCTTAAAGCCACTTTATTTTCTATAGCTGAGCAAGTAGGCAAAATGAAGAACATATTTACTACTCCCAGCATAAGAAAATGTCTTTTAATGTAAATTAAAATAAGAGGAAAAAAGTAAAAATGCAATAAAATAGATGAATCAGGAATGCTAGGCATAGGCATCCAGTTGAAGCTAAGTGTTTCAGTTAGTTTGTGTGCATGCTATGTGCACTGTAACTCATTTGCTGGAAGCAGTGTTTGAGAGTATACAGATTATATGTTCAGGTTATTTCTGTAATAAAGGCACAGGAGGAGAAGAGAAAAGAATGGGAGCTATTAGCTATGTGTTAGTTTTGTATTGCTGCTCCATGTTCTCTGTGTTCACTAGCAAGGATCTGTAATACAAATGAAACAGATTAACTGTTGGAATAGAGTTGTTACTCAAACTTTTACGCAATTTTAACTGCAAAAGGCAGCCCACTGTTGGCAGCAGAGCTGGGGAGGAATTTTTCAGCTAAATTATTCTTTATATTTTCCTCAAAATGCCACTTGGTCTGAATTGAAACCATCTGTGGACAGAACTGGTTCTTATTAATTTCCAATTAAAATCTTCAAAATGATACCCTTGACATTTCAAAACAGAAAATAGCCATTTAATCATGAAATAAATTTTGAAATTTAGAGGCAACTTGGAGTAAAATACCACTAAAGTAATCATTTTTTAAAATTGAAATCAAACCTTTTATGATTGGAAGAAGTGACATGCTGTGATGTATTTCCTCTGAAAGTTTGAGGAAGATTTTCGGCTTTTGAAAATATGTTGTCAGTAGTCATTGAAATATTTTTGCTAAATATTTTCATTATCAGATAACTGCTTCTAGACAATTGAGATCTAGTCTTAATCTTGACAGAGGCATTATTCATCTCTAGGTACTGTTGGGAGCAATCCCGAGACAGAAGAAATTAACAATAAAAGCTTCTTCTCCGTTTCTGAAGACTTTCCAGGGCAATTTAGGATCTCCCTTTTTCCCACATATGCTCCATATGCTCTGTGCTGTGAAACACCCCAAGTCATGCACACATCCTCTGTGACAAGCAGTAGCTGCTGTGCAGAAATGCCCATACCAGGCCATAGTTTGGACAATGTTTTCTGCTTTGCTCAGAAATGTTGGTCTAAGAGCTGTGGTTTAGAAGTCATGGGTACTATCTGTGCTTCACTGAATCTCTGTGCCTCCCATGCAAAATAGCAATTACAGTAACCAGATGAGTGTTGTAATAATGTTGGTAATACTTTGCAGAGAACTTGTAAAACTTGATTGAATTTTCACTGTGCATGCTGACTTCTCAGCAAGGGAGCTGAATGATTGTTTTCAGAGGGCACACACAGCCTCAGCCCTGATACTGCCACTTTGTATGGGAACTAAGATACCACTCAGTCTGAGCAAGACTGGAAAAACCTGGGCTTTATTGTTGCTCGGCAATCTTTTTGTACAGGGTTTTACAAGGTGCTACACAGACGTGAAAGGCAGAATGAGTAAGCAGGTAAGGAAAGTCAATTTGTGCAACTAAAATATATAAAAACAAAGGTATTCAAGCAGATCCTTACTAAAAATTTTATGTATACTCCTGTCTGAATCCCAAGCCACCTTCCCTAAGCAACTTGGGAGGAATCAATTTCAATAAAACATCAAGCCAAATTCTTTTTGTTTCTTATAAAAATATTGAAGGTCCCTCTAAAGATAAGCAGCCATTTGCACTCTGAAGAACTTATTTTGTAGAATAAGTTTCAGTGGTAATTAAACCACTTCTTTGTGACCTATATCTGCTTTTACTGGAATTTATTCCCTCTTCCATCAAATTATTTGAAAGCTACTTGTTGGAACCTACCAATCATCCACCAGCCACTTAATTATGGGACTGATGTGCAGAGCTTTTCTGCTCTATGCACTGTAGCTCTTGCAATGAAAAGGGGGAATGTTGAGCCTTGTGTCATCAGTATTCATGTACTTGCATCACCTGTATTTACATTTTGGTTTTGTACTTACAGAACTCTTCTAAAGCCTCACAGGCCCCCTCACCTTGGGGCAGCAATGGAAAGTGAGTATTTTCTGCTGAGTATTTCTGCCTGGGAACAAAAGGAGGGGAGGTGGTTTTGCACCTCTAAAGACAAAGGGCAAATCATGGGATCAGTGTTTTGGGAGCTGCAGGTATATTTCTAACATGTATCATGTAGAAACTGTTTTTCTGGGCTACAGAATTGATCATACAGCTGCCTGGGGCTCGTGGGGGTGAGGGGCTCCCACTGGACTAAGTCAGATTCCCCTGTGAGCCATCCAGTGTGGATAGGAAGAAAGAGCTGAATCACACCTTTGTACAAAGCCCCCTTAAGTCTAAAATCAGACACGATGAGTCTGTGCTGGATTCTTTGACAGTTTACCTCTCAAGCCAGATAAAGGCCATAAAAATATCAGTTAATTAGCTGGCAAGTACCATGTCACTTTAGGAAGTCAAAGTAAAGCCTTCATTGCAATGATTTTTCAATGATTCATTCAGCAATGAAAGACCAATGAATATTTCATTGATGTATGGTAAGTGCTGTTTAATAAAACTGAAGGTATAATAGTGGTGAAAATGCAAAGGCACTTAGTCAGCCAATTATCAGTGGCTTCATATTAACGTTAAAACACCTTCACCTCAGATATGAAGCCAGGGTAATGCAGTTATGATACTCTGTTCAGTGGAGGTGCATTGCTGCTGCATCCTTGCCTTTATCTTCCAATGGCTGTTGCTAGCTGACATGCATTTCTCCTGCTTCTTTGTCCTGGTCACACATCCAGATACAAGTAAAACAAAGTTGAAGGACTTCACTTTTCTTCCCGTCTTTATTTGAGTAGGCTAAATTCTAGGTGAAAATTATTATTGTTAATGGTCACTTTCTGGTGGTTCAGAAGAAGAAATTACTCTTAGACAAACCAAGAAAACAAAGAAGGAGGGGTTGAAGTCTAGCACACAGAGAATTGAAGCTTTCAAACACACTTTGTTCTCAATCAGTGCAAAATTGAAAATTCCAACATTTTGCTTGAAGTATTGCCTTAGATAATTCAAAGTATTTTGGGGTATAGGTATGTGTATATATGCATACCCCAAATACTCAAAGTTATTTTGAATACGTATGTATAGAGCTAATAGAGTATAGATTGTAACACAAACTAAAGTGATGAAATAAGAAATCAGTTTAAATAAAATCTGAAAAGATATTTTCACACTGGAAAAGCAACTACTAAATTAAATTATTTATTATGTGCCAGTTTTTCCAGACATTTAAGTGTCAGTGAAACATTGTATTGTAATAAAAATACTTAAATGTTAACATAAACTTTTAGTGATGAATTAGACCATGGAGTATAATATCTCTTTTGCTTCTTAAGAAGAGGCTTGTACATAAACACTTAATGGAGCAGAAGTTATCCTTTTATTCCTGTCCTATTATAGTCCCCTATGAAGTGTGTGTTCTGCAGGTGATGACACTTCCCTCACTATTTAAACGAGCTGTTAAGTGTCCAGGATTGAGAATAAGTGGGTTTTGACTGGAGGAGAAAATTCTTGTCTGGCCACAAAGTATACAGCAGGAACCCAGCCTTCAGGTCAGCATCACTTCTAACATAACACTCAGCTGATCAGTCTCTTCCCACTAACTTTGGAGATAAGGCAGGAAAGCTCTGAGAGTGCACATCTCTCTCTTTTATTCAGAGCAGGAAGCACTTGACATGTGAGAGTAACTGAGTGCCAAGGCCTTGTTATAACAGCATTATTGTGCCACTTGTGACCCAACACACAAAGACCACAGTCCAGACTCAGGTCTTGTGTCCCCTCTGTGTGGGGTCTTAGAAAAAAATGGCTCTCCAGCTGCCTCAGAGGTGCCATCTATCTCAGGTGGCTCCCAGTGGCTCCAAGGTTTGTCACAGGCCTGGTGCTGCCATTGGCAGCTTGTGCACTGCCTTCCTCAGGACTACTTGCTCTACTGTTTTCTCTTAATTCCTTGCAAATTTGTGTCAGACATCTAGTTTGAAGGGCAGGTGTCGGCCAATAAATGCAGAAGCTTCTCTCTGAAATGGAGGATGTGAACCCTCTTCCTCCAAATTATTATTACAATTTTGAAATTAAGGGGCTCTCAGGCAAAGATACGGGAATTAGGAATAGCAGTTCTTTACTGGGAAAATTAAGATAGAAGTGCAGTATTACAAAGAACAATCCCAACCCTGCCAGAGTCAGAATCCAAGCTGACACCCATCAGTCAGTCAGGGTGGTGGCAGCAGTCCCATTCCATGGTGGCTGCATCCTCCTGCAGTGGCAGATGTGGTTCAGCTGGAGCAGTGCTCCTGGAGAAGGTGCAGTTTCCTCTGAAGGTCCAGGGATGATGTGGAAAAGGTCCAGTGTTCCTCTGGAATCCAGTGGAAGGAAGGTATCTTGCTGTCCAAAATCTCAGTTTTTATTTAGGTAGGAAAGTCTTGGCTCTTCCCCTGGCTGGAGCATCTCCCAATGGGATGATATAATTTTATCAGTCATACAGTGGGACTGAATGGCCCAGCAGCAGATGATATGTTCCTGGAGGGAGGATGGGCTGTGGAAAGACAAAGATGATTTCCCTAGCTGGTTTAAAGATGGCCCATTAGCAGATAGTATGTGCCACGGAGATAAGGGTCACTGCCCCACCCAGCTTCAACAGGTGGTGATAGAATATGCATTTCTGGCCACATTCTATATTGAAGCCTGAGACAGACAGGAAAAGAATTCACACTCTACAGAAAAAAAGACCAAACACCATCAGGCATGTGGCATCACTGGATATGGAGCAGCAGCCTGGTGCAGGATGTAGGGACAATGGGGTGATCTCAAATGTGGGTTTTTTTCAAAGCAAAGCTTGTCCATTGCCATAGAGTGTAGTCTAATCAGGGTCTCAGATATGTAAAAAATCACAGCTTGGCTTACTGGAATTTTTGCCTACTCATTTGAGAGGGGTGTGAATCTCTATAAAGTTGGCCCAAGTTCCATCCTGGCAATGAAACAAATTTTCCCTGGTTTCATTACAGAAATGTTTCCCACCTCTAGCAATGGAAGGCACAAAATACAAAGATTTAGTAGACTCACCACAGTAATAATGGCTGTGTACAACAGAGTAAATCCAATGAACAATGTGCTTTATTTGGCAGAAATGCGTCAGCTGGTTGGAAGTGGCTCTAACAAAATACTCTTGGTCTCTTCAGATACTTGTCATGTTTAACTGCTCCTACACCTAATTTAGTATAGTTCAGCTCTTCTGTGCAATAAAGACACTATGGCAAGTCAGGTAACCAGGATATTTTGAGACTTAAAAATAGTGTTCGTGCATTAGAACATATTTAAACTCTAAGCCATAAACTGGGTAAAAAGCTACAAGCTGCCAAATCAGTGTGATCTCCAGCTCTGGAAAAAGTATGTATCACAGGAGCCAGTTGTTGAGCTCAGGTAATAGCAGAGCACTGCTGGAAGATCTGCAGCAAAAGCTGTTGTCATCGAGTCTGTCCTGCAGCACCGGCGAGGTGTCAGCAGATCTGTGCTTCTGCAGGGCTGTTGTCAGTGGCCTTTAAAGCCAAGAGGCCAAGCCCTTCTGTCCTGGTCTTTGGGTCAGACTCAGTGACTGAGCTTGATGCTTTTGCATAGTATGAGGCATCTGCAGCTGCATGACCAGGGAGGTGTTGCAACATCCCTGTCTGGAGAGTTTTGGTCTCACTGCTTCATGCAGAGAGTGCCAGGAGTGTCTTGGTCCTGCATCTCAAGTGTATTCTGCATTAAATAGAAGGCTTTTGTTTAGGCAAATGCTTCCAAATGGGTGAAGGAAATTACATCCAGCTGGGGCTGGTCACCAGTGGCTTGTTACTGTTTCATAACTTCACTGATGATCAGGAGCCCCTCTGATCTTGAAGGGGATTGAGGGCACCCTCAGTCGGTTTGTGGATGACACCAAGTTGGGCCAGACTGTGGATCTGCTGAAGGGTGGCTTTTTTTACTTCTCCCAAGTAACAAGTGATGGGACAAGAGTAAATAGCCTAAAGTTGTACCAGGGGAGGTTTAGATTGAGATAAGGAATAATTTCTTCACCAAAAGGGTCATCAAACACTGGAATAGGCTGCCCAGGGACTTGGTTGAATTGCCTTCGCTGGAAGAATTTTAAAGTTTCTTAGTGTAGACATGGCATATGGGGACATGGGCTATTGAGGACTTGATAGTTCTGGATTAACTGCTCAACTCAATGATCTTAAAGGTATTTTCCAACCTGAACAACTCTGTGATCCTATAAATTTTCAAAGAAAATAGCTGTTCTGTGAGCATTCAGCACTACACGGCTCTAAACAAGAGTGTGCTGTGCTGACCACTGCACTGCCTGCAGCCAGCAGGTGATTCCTAATTGATGGTGTTAGAATTAAAGGAAAATCTATATTAGAACATTAGTGCCTTACAGTGTAGGTAACTTAAAACACTGTGTTGTGCAGAACTGTGTGAATGAACTGTAGGCAATTAGAAGAAATCTCCATAGCCTTAAAGAATCCTATGGAGATATTCATAATCCTACAGTATCCTCAGGTCCTAATACTGCTCTGCAGGGTGCTTTTAAGACTTGCTCTTTACTTATTGTGGTGATTGTTTTTGGAGCCAACTGTCATTGTAGTTTCCAGAAAATACTTTGATAATAGGCCAATATTGCACATTGAGTGCTTTCTAACTGCCATTGCAGCTTCTGGCAGCAGGTAGAAAAATCATTACAGCTGTGAGATACTTCTTTCTCTGAAAGATTGCTCTATTTTTATGATACTTTTTTTCTTTTTTAAATAACAGCTTCATTTAAAATGGAAAATTAAATCCTTTTTTATTTTCAGTCATTCCCAGTTTATAAGCTGTCCTTTCTCATAAAGTCAGGACTCTTCCTTGACTGGGATGCAGAGTTAACTTTTCAAATGCATTTAGGATGGCAGTGAAGGGGGGGGTGTGAGGGGGTCTCACTCTCTCTCTCCCTCTTGCAGGAGCACAGAAACCCCCTCGCCCATGTCCCTGAGCCCATCCCCCATCAGCTCTGCTGGAAGCAGCACGGGCACCGCCAGCTCATCCTCGGTGGGGACCATCACCATCCCCCAGCGCATCCACCACATGGCTGCCAGCCACGTCAACATCACCAACAATGTCCTGCGCAGCTACGAGCACTGGGACATGGCTGACAAGCTGACCAAGGAGAACAAAGGTGCCACCCTCTCTGCTTTTCTGTGTCCCCTTTGGCTCCCCAGCTTCAGCTTTCCCTGTATTCTCTGGATTTGGACCCAGAACCACCGCGTCTAAGATCACAACTGTGACAGCTTGAGCAAACAGACCAAATCTGCTTGCTGGTCGCTGCAGCCAATGCATATCTTCTCTTGTCAGGCACAGAGGGAGATGTGTAACACATGCTGAACATGAGGTTATCAGAGCAGCTGGCAAATAATTTAGCGAACTCAAGCCCCAAGTGATGAGAGCTTTTAAGTCTGCAAATTCGTTCACAGTTTCAGCCTCTTCTAGAGCACTGAGGTTATTTTCAGACTGCTCTGTCAACGGGTTTAAGACTATTAAGATGCTGGCTGGGATAATAAGCAAACATTAGATGTTATGTTTATGTGGGGAGTCCAATTAGGAGATGTCCGCTGAAAGCCATGACCTTGACTCTCCTATGATTGGATTGCAAATCTATTTTTATATTCCTAATAACAAAATGTAAGTCTTTACCACAGTCATTTCAAAGGAGTTTTGGCAAGTAGTTTGTGACTGGGTTATATCAAGTATAGTGAAGTGGCTGAGATTTAACTGAGGGATAAATTTGGCCTGTTGGCCACCTGTGAACTTCCCCGTGACAGTGTAATTATTCAGATTCCAGCTTTGGGCTTACACAAATCACTGAGAAGGCTTCCTTTGACACTAGAGGTGCAGAGCCTAACTAGGAAATAGTCTCATCATGAGTTGGCTCATTCTCTTAAATTATAGTGAGATTTCAGATGGCCGACTTGTCCTGACAAATGTGCTTGCTGTATGCAGTTTGATCTTACTCCTATAAATGTCAGTGGCAAATTTCCACTGATTTAGAGAAACTGAGCTTGATATTTATAGAGTTTTATGTCTGAATGGTAGGTCATAATGATCCATCCCTGGATGAGGAACAATAATAGAAGTTCTGTCCAGTCCTCCCCACTGCTTCTTGTCTTTGTTCACATTGATTAATTTAGTGGCAGTGCAATCATTTTGGATTTTTTCCATAGCTGCATCCATTTTCACAAAATGTGAAAGCAATTCCCTGTCAAATGTAATGCAGAATGTTACAGTGGGAATGCAGAAGGATGCCCTGATAGGAGGAAGAGATGGTGATAATCTTGTAATTAGCCCTGTGTGTTGTGGAGTTGTTAAATGTTCTACTTGGTATTAAATCAAAATAGCTCAGGCGTTCAGCCAGCAGACAGAAAATGTACCCAGCTATTGCTGTTATCATTCCTAGAGCTGGATGAGAAAAAACCTGCTGACTCTCTTCCTGCATTTTCCTCCCTACTCTCTTCTTTGTTCTCATTTTGATTTACAATCAAATAAACCCAGTTCTGCAAAGTCATATAGGGGGAATACTCTTTATTCAGATGGGTAGCCCCTTTGACTTTACTGGAACTGGATGCGTGAATAAGCATTTCTCACATGAGCAAGGCATTTAAGGTTGTGACCTGTTCTTTCATATCTTGTTTCACAATCTGCAGAACTGTTACAGGGAATGCAAAGTTCATGTTACTTCAAATTTCATTTAAGTATTGTAAACCATCGGAGAGAGATCAGACTTTCCTACATGCTGTAGCATGTCTGCCTTTATATATTTTCTGGAAAGATACCTCATTTCTAATTAAGTACTTGAGTTAAAGTTGTGCTTAAACACAAACTGCAATTTGAAAAATTCATGGTGTAGCAAAAAGAGTATGAGGGCTGTTGTAGTACTCCACAGGTCTTCATCATACCACATGAGGGATTCTCTTTTAAAAAGGATGTATTCAAGACACTTTGATGTAAGAAATGTTGCAGTGTTTCATGGAAACTGTTTGTAATTGTTTTAGTAGATGTCATCTGCACTTCTCAAATAATTCAAAGCACCTTTGTTTTGTTGGCTGGAACAGGACTCACCCCTTTCTTTGTAGTGATCTCCAGTCCATCTTTGCCAGCTGTCTCAGCTCTGATGCACTGCCCAAGCTCTGGTGCACTGGCCTGTGGTCTGGGGGTTGATGACTGCCCCGTGACAGCAAACAGGACAGTGCAAACCCCAGACTCTGATGATCTGAGTCCCAGATCATCATTTGGTCTCTCTCCCAGGAGCTTGGGCAGTCAGTTCATTATAAAAAAATGAGATTTTTTCCCCCCTTCCATGGAAATAGAAATAATATCAAAACCAGAATAAGCCCACAAACCTGTAAAGAAACCACAAAAAGATAAAATTTTAGTTCCTTTAAAGAAAAAACAACAACCAGGTTCAGTTACTTTTGTGAGTTTCTGTGGTCAGCTCTCATTGTTTCTGTTGTCTTCTGAATCACAGGGTGTGTCTTGCATAGGAATATGTCCTTCATGATCTCTCCTGAGATGGGTATAAAAACTGTGGCCTAATAGCAATTACCTCCAGGTCTTATTGCTGTCATAAATGTTTCTTAGGTCATGCCCATGCAGTCACAAGAAATTTCCTCTGCATTGCAGGAGCTGTGCAGCCGCCCCTTGTCCACGGCTGTCAGCTTAGGTTTTGTGCTCCTCTGTGTCTGCCTGCACACTCCCAGTTTGAACTTGACTCATGTCCAGCTGGCTCAGAGCAACAAGACAGAAGCCTTTCTTTGTCAGCCTGACAAAAGATGTGCCATTAAAATAAAAATGCATAGCAAGAGGGAGAACAGCAGAACTGTGACCCACCAAGCTGATCTGTTTTGAAAAGGAAAGCAGGAACATATTGCCATGTACCTCTGGTGGAATTTCCCCTGGCCCACAGAGTTGAGAATGTGGGGAGAGTAGATGGAGTTTGGCATAAATCTGTGTCTGTAGTGGGCCAAACTAAACTGCAGATTTCCCAAAGCCCGTGGGATGATTTGTGTTGGATTACCTAAAGTGGTGTTGTTCACCATCTATAACATCAAACTCTCAGCTGACTTTACAAGATCAGATCATTTTTTAATGCTTCTGAAAAAAGCAGGATTTCTTCTCTGCAGTAGAAAGCTATAAGCTCTGTAGGGAGCAAGACCTGTTCTCTCATGCATAAATATATTAAGTGGCTTCAGTGCTTGTAGCTTTTTCTAGAAATGTTAACCTGAAATTAGGCTTTAAGGTGATTTCTCAGTGTTTAAAGCAATTATTGTGTACTTGAGCCTAGAATGAGATCTCTAGAATGCAAGCAAGATACTGCATTATTTCATTTCAAAATGTATTGATTTTACACTGAAGGAGGGGAATGAATGATAGAGAAAGGAAGATTAAAAGTAGCTGCTGGCTGCAGCATCTGAGCAGCACTGGTGCTAGCCCTGAGCTCTCATTATGCTTGCCTCCAGCCAAATCACTTTGTGCTCTGATGCTGCTGCTCTCAGGCTGACCAGGGTCAGGCTGTCAATACTTGGATAGAGGACCTCAAAGCAACACTTACTTGCTGAAGAAAGTACTGATAATGATTTTGTACCCGGCATCTGCTCTCCTGAAGTGCAGCCAATGCAGTGCTGGCTAGCTCAGTGCACTGGATTGCAGACAGGGTGAGAATGTGAGAGCTCAGCCATTCCTTACTGTGATTGTTGGTTGTTATCTGAGCTCTGAGGGGCTTTAACTGAGAGTGGGTTCCCACTTGCCTAAATATAGCATAAGTGTTGTATATGTGGGAATGCCTGTGCCCCAGCATAAAGAACTGTGGGAGAATACCAGACACAATTCAGTTCTCCATTGACAGCAATTAGGAAAGTTCTGGTGGCCCTAACAGGATTAGTCTTTCACCCAGAGAGCATCTAACATGACATAAAGTAAACTGGTGTGTCGCTTTCTAACTGGGGCTTTCTGTTCAGTGACTTCCTGTTAACCCTTCCCAACTAGGAATCCCAGGGTTGGGATTCTTCCCCATTAGAGATTCCCATCTCCAAGGTGTTGTTTTCCTGCTGTGTTGTCTCTCTCCTCTTCCTCCCCTACTCCCAACCCACACATCCTCTGGGCCTGCAGCTGCAGTAGGATTAGCAGATGACCAAAACTGCTGCAATGTCAGTAAAAGAAATAAGAGGGTGGGGAAAAGAGCAAGAAAAGTCTTCTTGTCCAGAAAGATCCAGTCTAGCCCTTCGTGTCTGGGAAAGAGTACAGCATGGAAAAGTAATGCAAGATTTCACTGCCAGCTATTTAAATCATACAGTCAGCAAACCTAATCTCAAAAAACTGACAGTGCAGATCATCAGAGTTGAAGGAAGACTGTTGGCAACTGCTCATACCATCCTGTGGTAGACTTCCAGCATGGATAATCTAATTTGGTTTGTTTCAATATATTGTTGTTTAAATTCTTTCTTACAGACTATGTGCTCATGTGCACAACCATCTTTAGAACTCACTGTTACACTGTGCTGCTTCTGAGTGGAAAATGATGGTAAATCATATCTCTATTTCTGTACCATTGCCTGAAACAATTGCTTCTGTTTCTTGTGTATTGCAGAGTTCTTTCTAGACCTGGACTCAGTGATGGGACCCTTAACACAACACAGCAGTATGACCAATCTGGTTCGTTACATTCGCCAGGGACTCCACTGGCTCCGCATTGAGGCTCATTTGTTGTAGTGACTGCTGCCCTGTTCATGACATCCCCATCCTCCTACCTCTACCAGCGCAGAGACGATCACTGGTGGAACTCCACTCATTTTTGGAAGTTTATTCATGTAACTTCATTTTTATTGCCTTTTTTAATACCCTATCTATTGGAAGTAGAAGTCACCATAAATGAAAGTTATGACTCAAGAGCAGTATGTGTTGTACCATCTAATCCTTTTTGACAATTTTCTATGCCTTGTGTCTCCTGGATCCTGCCATCCTTATGTGCTTTATGGAGCGGTACATTCCCTGCAGTATTGTTTTAAGTCCATGCTGCCTTCAAGTGAAAACAAGAAAAGCACTTTGAGAAGATATGGATTCCTGAGAAATAGTACAAAGCATCTTAAATATTTGAGGGTATATATGAGAAGTCCCTTCTGAAATAAATTGGTAGAAGTTACAGCTATTCATTCAAAATCATCCTCTGAACCTGAACCAAGCTTTTTGACGCTAATTCTGGCATCATTACCTGACTCAGTACATTCCTAAAATTTCTTACTTCCTATAGGTCTAATCTCTAAAAGAGAATGTTGAATATCTTACAGGTACATAATGTAAGATCACCAAAGGTGTTAAGAGGTAAAAGGTTGAAGGAATGCCTCATTAAAGAATGATGACACACTATGCAATGAGGTTTTGATATTCCATTCTTCCTGTTTATTGTTGACTTAATAATTTCAGTAGGCAGCAGAATTTATTGAAATTTTTAGGCGGTTTCAAAATGTTAGTTTTCTTAGTCTTACCTACAATTCCTGAATTTTGTTTCTGTTTTACTGTTCAGTCTCAAACAAATACTTATCCAGTATTTCATAGAACAATCTCTCCTTGCATAGTGACTCACTGAAAGCAGGACTGCTGCACTCTAAGCATTGATATTGTATGTAGAATTCCATTAGCAAGTGTATGCAGATTCTTCATTAATTATCTAGAAGTTTAACTAACTAGCCACTGTTGAAACATTGTAATTCCATGTGGCATCAATTTTCACCTGTTTTGTTCATTTCAGAGCATTAGAAACAAACAGTATTATCTTGCTATCTTGAAAACAATGTCAAATTAAATAAAATCATCAGATTTATGCAAAAGCAATATAACATTTGTTTAATAATGGCCATGAATACTTCAGTCAGATTACCTTTTTTCCAAGCTCTGCATCTGTTTACCCATGCTGTCATGTTTTGGACCATTCCTCTAATGCGTGAATAATAATGAGACAATTCAGATAGAATTTCAAAGCAATTGTGAATAAATTGCACCATTTCACATTTGCTCTTTCCTCTTATGTTTTTTTTCCCTGTTATAAACTGCACTTCTCTTCTGGTGCCACTGCAAGGAGCGCTGGTGCATGAAACAAAACAAAATGAATTTATATCAATAATTTGCAAAACTTTAAATGGTCTCATCTCATTCTTGCTATAATGCCTGCATACCTTACTGAACTGTAAAATCCACTTTTATAAACAGAAAATGCTCATAGCCATGTAAATATTATTCTGTCTCATCTCATTGAAATAATACAATATGTGTATTAAATGCCATCCAGATATTAGTTAATTGCAATTACCTTCTGCTTTATACACCTGTATATTTTTTAATCTGGTGAGTTACTGGATTCTACTGACTGGATTGAGACCAGATAAATAGGACAAATTTGCATTTCAAAGATTCAGACTGTTAAGATTTTTAGATTGGGCCTTGAATATTTGCAATAAGAATAGTTTAAGGTCTCTGCCCAGTGCACATTTAAGACAAACATTTCTGTAGCTGTTGCATATTAGCTCCCTGTAGTACTACCTTTTCTCAAAAATCAGTAATTCCTAACATTCTGTTCCACAAGACTGGAAGTCTAAACATAGTCGATGTGCATCATTAGAGAAATCATCCAGTGTAGGGTTTTCTGCAAAGGACATTTGCAGAACATGCACATCCTGTATTACCTGCACATTCCTGTTCCTGAAGTGGTTGAGTCACCCTTACCTGTTCTCTGAGGGTTTCAGTAACGTGGCTGAAACCTGAATCTGGCACATTGGTCATGCTGACTCTGGCCCCAGTAGCTAATGAATAAAATTAATAAAACAGCAGTGAGAACTATTCAGAAATGCAGATGAATGGTGGTGATCGGGGGTTTTTTAAAGAAAAAGAAAATGAACCATTTGAAATAATTTTTTTAACACGTCGAATACTTGAGTTGAAGTAAGGTTGGGCTGGTTTTGTCATAAGCCAGAGTTTTCCATTCTTTTTTCAAGTAACTATTCAGTCTAATTCAATGCATTGTCATCACTTGCTCCTTTAATGTCGATTGAAATCCAAGACTTCCTTGTATTTACAAGGGATAGCGATGTCTTGAAATAGTCTTCAGACACAGGACTCTTCAGAGTTTGCTGCAGTCACTCAGTGATCACCATGTATTATCTTTTCCCCATTGCTTGTGGTAAAAAGCCTCCTATCTCTAAATTTATCCCATGTTCACAATCTTTTGCTTAAACAGCTTAAGGAATTAGACCTGCTGATTTTTGTATCCTGTGACTTAGGTTGAAATATATGCTGAATCAATGGCATGATGATAAGAAGTCCAGCTGTCAAGTCTAGGATCACAAGCCAACTTACTATTTAGCAGTCTTGTTTCAAAAGCGGCTTAGAAACAAATTAAATATGGAGAGTAAATTACTGTCTTATCTCTGGGGATGATGCTTCTTTTGGATTAGTTGTTAAGGATTATTGCACTTTTACAGGCACTATATTCATCTCATTTCAATTGCCAACATGTCATCTTCATGGAATCATTTTACCCCTTAAAATACTACTTCTAGCAGAGCTAATCAAATGAGATTGTTTGTTTGTTTGTTTCAATTCATGGGAAAGCAGCATGACTGTGCTTGGGCATTTCAAATGTCTACACTTAAAACTGCCCAATTCAGGTTTAAAACTCATGAACCAAGCACCAAAAATTACAAGATTGGCTTAAAGTTGTGATTTGGTTTGGTTTTTTTTTTTTTTGTATGGTGTTTGGTTTTGTTTAGTTTTAGGGTTTGTTTTGTTTTATTTTGTTTTGTTTTTTTTTTAAATAAACTCTTTGGTTCTTGTATTGCCTTCTGGATGCTGAGGTTTGGGACTGATTTCATGACACAAGGGTAAGCCAAGGGCGGGAACTGACACGTTTGTTTTTAATAATGATAAACTGGAATAGTGATGCAATCTCTTGACTTATGTAGCTGGATTTAAGGACACCAAGTTTCTTAAAACATTGCCAGAACTGACAAGATTGTAATTTGTGACTCATGCCTGAGGAGGTTTGGAGCAATATGGAGAGTTCAGCAGTGAAGGGAACAGGCCTGTAAAGGGCTTAACTCAGGCATTTGGGGTGCAAGACCCAAGAGCAGCAAAGTCCTAAATGCTCAAGAGTGGCATTTACATAGCACTTAACCTCCACTTCAAGGGCTGCAGCAGGTCTTAGTGTGCAGGCAGAGTATCAGCTCCAAGTGCAGTAATGTGTGTTGGGTGCTTGAGAGCAGAAAAGCCTTTTTGTGATAGTGTTGGTGGCTACTTTCACAGCTTGCATCTCATAGCTAAATTTCACTTTTTCTTATATTTTCTTTGGATGTTCAATTATTTAAATATTCTCTCTGTGAATAGATTACCTAATTTATAAATTATCTCCTTTGAAAGTTAGAGACAGATCTGTTGATAGTTATGTGGGGGATTTTCAAAAAATAGTATTTGAGATCTTAATTCCTCCTAAAGAAACAAAATAAGCCAATTGAATCTGGAATTTAATTTCCATGTTTTTTTTTAATTTCACAGATTTTATTATGTTCTTCTATTACGACAGTTTAGATTCACTGATGTTTTTTAGGTACTTTGGAAAAAACTTGCAGTGAGGTTTTTATCAGCATTTAATGCTGTCTAAATGAAATTACTGGTTTTGTGGATGCAAATTAACAGATAACAAAAATGGGGCTGGTAAGGATTCTGACTTAAGTATTAACATACTTCATTACTTGAAGTTCAAGAGAAACTCCATGCAGCACTGAACCAAGCTCATGAGTGTGTGTACACATCTGTGTGGACTTACATGTGGATTTGCAGCAGAGTCCCTGCTCATTTCTCCATAGCACAGGAGAAAAGATACGGGAGCTGTAAAGAGAAAACATTCCTACCACTGCTTGTTGTGGTGGTATTTATTCAAGTGTTCGTCTATAGTTTGTGCATGGTCCTATTTGCATCTACTGCCTCTTGCAGACAATGAAGGTGTGCAACAACTCTGTCATTTTAGTCCTGTGGTCCCTAAAGTCAGTGTAAGAACTGAGTGTGCTGTGTCAACGTGCTGTTTTTTCAGGTTAACTCATTTGCCATAGACCAGTGTCTTGCAGTTTTAAGAAAGACAAAATATCTAACAAGTCACCAAAGAAAATTAAGTTGTCATTCTGAAGCAAGTGTAGAAGTGTCCCAACTGTAGGCAGGCTGTGAATTAGTGGGTCTTTGCAAAGGGCCTTCCCTCTCAGCATCTCCCTGACCTCACCTGAATGCACTGGGAGTGAGGCAAAGGAGATTAGGATGGGAAACTAATCTACTGTCCTTCCAGTTTTACTTTACATGCTCTTTTATAACTACAGATAAAACAAGTCAATGCTGGGAGAGCTCAATTCCTCAGTTTCCAATAATTCTCTCAAACTTCCATGATATAACCAGAGCACACCAATGCATATAGACATTCTCTGTTGTACAATGAGATATGTCTAGGGACATGTTTTGATTGTATGACTTGATATTTAGCCTAAATGTATAGGCTAAAAGCTATTATAGTCTCCTTCATTACTGAAATCTCTCTGCCACCTTCCTGCCTGACTTAGTAGTCATCTTCTCCTCAGTACTCTTGTCAGACCTCTCTGATGAACTTGGTAGCTTTCCTTAAGCCATTTTGTTTCAGTGACATTTTGTCTTCCAAGATCAGTGATTCTGATCATCTCACACCAGTTTAAACCTCTTGTGGTGGTGAAGTCAGGATAATTGTGTTCAGATCTTGTGTTCACCTCAGGGGAGGATGTGGTTCTGTAGAGAGATGAGAGCAAATTCAGGTGCAGATGAGTTACTACATAAAACTGGTGTCAGATGAGAATCAAACCTGGCCTCATCAGGAGGCACTGCAGCAGAAATACTGTGATGAAAGCTGTTCCCAGAACCACAGGGTGTGTAGTGACATGTCAGGCAGCTCACTGGCACTGTAATCATATTAGGCAATGGTAAAGATGTCAAGAGTAGTTTAAAGAAAGTGGAGCAAGCTGCTGTGTCTGACATTTTGAATTTAAGCTGAGTGTGCTTCTTGGGAAAGGGGACTTACTACTGTTGTTGTGTCCTACAAAATAATACCTATACCATGGTGTCCTGTGAAATCAGAATATAGCACCACCATGTCCAATTCTTCAATGCACCTCAGAGTGCTACCTCATGTCACAGAGAGGTAATTCTTGTCACTACCCTGAAATCAACGTCCAGTCAAAACATTATTTTAACTTTATTTTCACAACAGAAGCAAGGACCAAGCCCAAAGGCCCAGTGGCCACTTTAGTCAGCATTGTGTGACCTGATGTTGCTTCCCACAGGCTGTGGAGCCACACAGAGAACTCCTGAGCCCTCAGCCTGCTCCAGCACCCATGTTGGACTGCTAAAGGACTGTGTGGTGTGAATCCCCACATAGCCCTGTCCACTGTACTGGGGGACCAGTGCTGTCCCCAAGAGGAGTGAAGGGCCCCAGCCCCACTGCCTAGGGGAGCAGAGCTGTGGCTCTGCATTTCTTTCAGGACTTGGTCCTCTGCAGCTGCAGATGGGATTTGAGCACTCAGCTGTACTTACACTGCATCTGGAAATGCCAGTCAAGTTGACAGAAGCCATGCACACAGTGACAGCATAGAATTCAGTCAATACCCACTGTACACAGAATTGAAATTTAAATTGTGGTGTCCAGGACCACTCATGCTTGCAGGACTCCAACTAAGACCCACTGGTGCCAATGTAAAAAGCCATGTGAGTGGACAATGCAGCTGATTGAGACTTGTTTTCTTCTTTTATTTTAACTGAGTTCCTCTATCTGCAAGTTCCATAAACTCTCTGTGCTAGATGTAAGTTTACTCACAGCTGTGTGAGTGTCACCCTGTTATAATACCACTAAATTATTCTTCAAGTACAGATAGCCCTGATTTCCACTCAGTTGTTTTCTTCTCAGAATTCAAAGGAAGGTCGGATTCTGAGGTGAATTGAATTGTTTTATTGAACAACAGTAACTACAACGAACCAAAATTTGAGCTAAGCAAATGTAGAGTAACTTGGCTCAACTTGTAGAATTCATGCCACCAAATTCTGTTGTTATGTTGCATTAGTGCAAGTCTTATGGAGCTTGATGAGTACTGTTTATCAAAGAAGAAGCTGGCTAACAAAAATCTCATAGCCTTACTAGAGTTACATTTATTAGGCCAGAACTTAAGTTGCATTAACCCAATTAATTGAATGGAATTCCATCCATTTTTGTTCTGGCTGGGCACTCATTTCACTGAAAGTAGTTCAAGGTCTCTGGACTAGAGCTGGAAGAACTGCAAGCAGATTTGCTCTTCGACCAGACCATGTGTTGACTCAGCCCTTGCTCAGGAAAACCACCTTTTACTTCAGTGACAAGCAACAATGTGATGGACACAGAGAAGCTTTGACCCACTGGCAGGAGACATTTACCCTTGAATTTATTGAATAACTGAATAGTGGATAGCAACACAAATATTTTATTTATAGCAGAGGTAGAGTACAAGTTCCTCAGCTCATGTAAACTGGTGTAGGAGTACTGATTTCAGTGGAGTTAATCCAATATGCACACACCAAGGAGCAAACCCTCTAACCCTAGACTAATTTTTGCCAGTGTATCTCTATGCAGATAAACTCTTAAAGCTTTTATCATCATGCCTTTTTACTGATCATGCCATTGGAATGATTAATGTACCATAATCCTTGCATGTGAGGAAATACTATACCTGCAAAACTATGCAGTGTAAAGCACATCATAAAACTGCTTTAGAGCACAGTCTGGAGACACGTTATCAGAAACAAGATGAACAGAGCATCTTTTGATCTGATGTTGATTACACCTCACTCTGCACTTCCAAAGCTGAGTTTTTCATACAGACTGAGTGATGGCTGCATGTTTCTGATGACTGTGGACCAAAGCTGCAGCTGATGTGCCTCTAAGTAGCTCTGTGGATATCAGTGCTGATTTACACCAGCTGAAAAACCAGTCCTCTCCCTTTTCATATTGTGCTGTATGCCCTAATGCAGCTTTATAAATGCACACTGAGGCTGAGCATATATTGAACTATTCAGATCCAGCATCAGATAAGTTCTGCTAAAAAAATTGGAGGGTAATTTCTGCCTGCCATCTAGGCTTGCACATATATGTTTTGGGTTTAACTAAAGGCATGTTGCAATTTCATTACCTCCCAGTTTAAATATTTACTGGCATCAGCATTAGCTTGCATAGAAAAATGGCGAATAAATTCAAACATATCACAAATGCTGTCAGTCTAGAGATGGAATCTGTTACTTTAGTTCAAAGACATTGCAGCAGGCTGAAGTGGTTTTTCTAAGCCAAATGGGTTCTGTACATTTAGAAGTCATGGCAAATATTTATCTTGGCCCAATTCTGTTCTTCCCCTGAGCATCCTGGTCGGCAGGTTGCTCCACTGAAGTCCACAGAAGTAACTGTGTGAATTGGTGCTCAGTACACAGATTGCAGGAGCAGGCACTGAACATGTTAGGTTGCTGCAATCAGGGGTTTAATTTTAGCCATATGTGTCATTTGAGGACATTTAAAAATCATGTACATTTTATCCAGACTGACAGTCCTTGTATTTCCATAACATATTGTATAATTTATTCCTGTCTGTATTTTTGCCATCTCTGGATTGCATATCTTCTGAATCTTAAATGCTGGGGTTTTTTCAAACCCACATTCAAAAGGTCTAGGACATACCATCACAGAATATGAAAACAAGTCAAAGATCTGGTGATGTTTTGCTTTGGTTTTTGAGCTTTCCTTCTGTTTGTGTTTTGGCTTGTCTGTGGTACTCCCAGAATTTTTGAAATGGCTCAACTCAATGAAAGTTTCTTCCTGTCTTTTGGGGGGATGGGGAACCAAAAAAAAAAACAAGAAAAAAAAAAAAAAACAAGAAAAAAAGCAAAATACAACTAAGGTTCAGGAAAAGAAATCCTGGCACACTTGGTGGGTGTTTGCTCTTCCTAACTGTCCTGATGTTTTAACCCCACCATGTTGGGAGTAGTCTAGTCTATGGGTTTTTTCACCCACCATTTCTGGCTGTTGTGGCAAATACTATTTTTTTTTCTTTTGTGTGTGTGTGTGCGTGTGCATGTATAATTAACCAAAATATCAGGAAAATTTATATATGCTTTCTTCTTGTTCCTGGAAATAGAGCAACATTATGACCTTATGGTCTTCCAGCAAAAGTTAGATTTAATTTCTGCATTGCAGTGCAACTTAATTAGCTATTGGAATTAGATTATGGTTTACTAAATGGCCTTTTACCTTATGTTCTTATGTTCTTATTTTTTATTTACTATTGAAGTAGCCTCTTTTTTTTCTCATGTGTGCAAGTATCATATCATTGCAATTCCACAAGGTGTCTTTGTTTTGAACAAGCATGATATTCTTGTAAAGTTTTAAGTATAAGTTACAATGTTTTGTACAGACCAAGGTAACTGTTAAAATGTCAAGCAATTACTGAAATGTTGTATAGTTATAAAAATTTGATTTCTTTTGCTTTATATGTATAAAATTGTATCTTGCCTGTTTTGCTTTGTATTTCCAACGTGTTGCACAATTATGCATTTTGTTTACATTTGTTCCTTCTTCAGAAAAAAAAAAGAAAGAAATAACAGTAATACTTTATGTACAAACATTTTAAATGTACTTTTGTTGTTTTTAAACACAATGTCTCTGTACAAATAATATTGGTTGAACTGGTACATTCGTGTCTCTCATAGAGGGATTAATCATACTGCCAGTGCATTGAATTATTTAAAAAAAAAAGTAAAATAAAATTTTTATGAAAATGTAACCCATTTTATCACTATAAATTATTCTGTCTTCTGCTATTTTGTCATTCTCCTCCCAGGATACAATAACTATGGTACAGTAAGTACTGTTTGTGGGAGAGCTGTCATTGGTTTTAATTTTTAATCAATGTGTTTGTGTCATTGTGGCAACTTAAAATGACTTGATGTTAGAAAATACTGTAGTGCTGATACCAGCAGTGAGGTAACGGGATCAATAATGTGCTCTCCCCATCCCTGAGAGGCCTCAGCTGCAAGGCAGCAGCCTAAATCCTGTCTGTCCCAAACCCAGCCCCAAGAGCAGAGGGGCCAGCCTTCCAAGGAGATGTGTTTTGGACAAGCAGCCCAGTGTGACTCAAGTGGTGCCACTCAGCATTGCTGAGCCTCTGCTTTGGTCCCCAGGCGCTTCCCAGCATGACAAAACTGGGAATGCCAGGTTTTATATTATCACTGCAGAAATAGCTCTGAGAGGCAGTGCCAGGAATACCAGCTCAGAAGAGATGTAAAGAGCTCTCTGGAGATACAGAGCAGTGATGTGGCTGCCCAGTGCTGAGCACTCGCTGCTGCTGCTGATGGGGCAGGCGAGGTCGAGGTGCCCGCGGGAGAGGCGAAGTGCAGCTCTCCCGACACAAAGTCCATCTCAGGTTGCTGTCCTCAAGCAAAAGAAGCCATTGCTGTGGTTTGCTTGCAGCCCCCAGGATCACAGTCCTGCTGAAAACGTTCCCATCTCAGGATGGAGGGTTGTGTGCTCTGGAGGTGCTGCAGGAAGGCGCGGCTGGTGGGGACGTCTCATCCCAGATGGTGTTGGGGAGGGGGTGGTGAGCCAGGTACAGGTGGTGTCACAGAAGAATGCCTGGAGAGCCACACCAGTAGGTGTTAGTCTGGATTTGAGGCTGAGTATGTGTTGTAATGTCCCCCCTAGAACAAGGGGCCAGTAGCTGGTATCTCTCAACTTCTCAGCACCATTCTGACCTTATGAAGCAGCTTAAAGCTCTCTGGTCTGACCAGACTTTTCCATCATCCCATTTGTCTGAATAGTTACCTGTAAAATGGGTGCTGGAGTCCCAGTCCTTCTTAGGCATAAGTCACATCAGAAGGAAATCTGGAATGGGTGTTTGGAGTACATTGTGTGTCACAGGTGCCCATTTTGTGTCCAAGGAGACAGAAAATATCTCAGAGAGACATTGTTTGGATCAGCAGGAGGGAGGGCAGGTGTGATGCTTTGTGTGCCATTCACTCCTCCCTAAGTTCTTTTCATGGACATGCCCAGAAACCCACTTGAAGCTTGACTTCAGACTGGCAGGTCATGTCATTCCCTGCATGTGTAACCTTGTAATCAGCTGTGAAGTGTTTTGTGATCCCAGCTATGAATGATGAAGGGCTCCACATAAACCTGTGCTATACAGCACTGTTAGTCTGACTGCTCAATTCAGAAAAAAACTCAAAACCTCTGAAAATAAAAAAGGGATAATTATTCACACAACCAGTACATGGGATTCCCACAGGAGCAAAAGATGCCACCCTGCTGAGTAGGAGAAATGTCTCCTCCAAGTATGGCAATGTCAGGGATAATGGAAGATGAGCATTTGGATGCTCATTTTCATATGCAATTTCACAACCTCAGGCTAGGTATTGTGTGCCCTATTCCACAGCCAAGGAGACAGCTTCCCTCCCTCCCTGGCTGGGGCTGAGGCAATGGAGTAGAATGTTCATAAGGGCAATGAAAGGCTCAAGTGAGAGAAGGAAGCATTATGTTTTGGCAGCCAGTTAAGATGATTTAACTGCACAACTCTCTCAGGAATGAGTTTTGCCCATGACAAGCTGCTCTAGACTATAGGATGTTTCATTGCTAGCACAAAAGATTAAGAGTTTGTGAAGACTTATTTATATCTGAAAAGTCTGGCTGGAGGTTCCTGTGGTCTGTAGAGCTAAGGAGTTGAAAGCACAGCCCAAATACTCTCTCTAAAATGCTGAGACTCCTCAGCCTCTTCTACACACATAGTCCTAAAGGAAAGCAATGCAACATCTACTCTACATAATAGGGAGGAATTTTACTTACGAGCTGCATTTCAAAGTGATTTTAGATATATTTCTATTGAAAAAAACACATGTGCATGGGAAGGGGTTTTTTTCTTCCATACTGTATCCACACGTTTGAAAAGACTTTATTATAGCTAATACATTAGCTATAATGTATTCAGCAAACATATATAATATGTTCAGCAAATAAACCATATATCAAGTTAATGTTAAGCAAAATTTTCTGCTCACATGAGCTACAGATGAGTCCCTCTAGGTATTTTCTATGTATGTGTGTAGACTGGCCTTGTGAAAGACGTGTGTTCTCTCTTTTAGGGACCTGTACACCTATGAGCACATGAGACCAGCCAAACACAAGGCATGAATTAGTACCTCAGAACTCAGGAACTGAACTGCAGAAGAAAAGATACTATCATAGAATTTGTTGAGCAAGAAAGGACTCGTCAGGATCATCAGATTCCAACTATGCCTATTTGTAGGATTATTTTCTCAAGAAGTTACAATTTGAAAGGCAAATCTGAGTGGAAAAGTAAAACAAATACCCAACAGCCACCACTACCACCACAACCACTTAGTCCCCATTTCTCAGCCAGCTCCAAGCACATGGAGCTCACCCTTTTGGCAGGGGATGCTGTGAGAAATGTGTGTGGCTGGAAGTGATGAAGCCACAAGAAAAATGCTCCATTTTCTGCTGAGAGAGCTGGGTCACGCTGCCAGAGTACCAGGGTGCCAGCTTCCCTCTCAGATTCAGCATGCCAGCTCTAATCTGTAAGGAGAGTGAAGCCCTCAGAGGACTGCTGCATTTGAAGGGCAATTCCCAACTGTGACAGGGGCTGCTATAAAAGTCAGTACACCCTGCATACCCTTTAGTGTTGATCCTAGGCTTTGAGGAGCATCAGGAGCCTAAACTCTCTATTCCAAGTAATTTCATCATGAGAGAGGTGTAACAGACAGCAAATTCTGCAGCACTTTTTTTCTTTTTAGGATGTTTTGAGTTTTGATTTTTTTGGGGGGGTTGTGTGTGTGTGTGTGGTTTGGGGGTTTTTTTCTTACAACTCTACATTTGCTGCCTATCGAGCAGGAGCTAAATTAAAAGGCTTCAAGCCATCAATTTAAGAACAATCACCTATGTTTTCAGGATATGCTGGTAGGGAATTATCTGCAATGAGAAGTTGCTTGCCAGTCAGCCTTGTGGAACTCCATTGGCTTTATCTGTCCCTGGAAATGGGTGCCACTCATTCAGCTCAGCACAGCACTCAGATCTCTAATGCTCTCTATGGTCTGGGAGAGACCTTCTCTTGATTAGCCAAGAGAAGCCTTCTCCAGATGGGTGTCCAGGACATTCCCAGTGCCCCTGCCATCACCCAGCACTGTCCAGCTGCTGCTCCTGAGTGTCCTGCCTGGTTCCACACACCCAGGGTGGGAGGAAGCAAGTTTGCCATAGGGGAGCACAAAGGCTGCAAAATTGTGAGTGGGCCTGGACATGCCAGAGGAGCAATATGGCTGGGAAACTCTGACATTGGCTTTGAGAAACCATAAAGAACTTGATGGAAATAGTTTCACATTAAATATTCCCCAGCCAAGACAATATGATGTCACTGACTTGAAGCAGGCTTGGTGAGCCTCTGCCAGGTTCAGGCAGAGAAACAAGTTTCTCCCCAAGGGTTCCTATGACTGAAGGTCACTTGTGTGTCCAGAGTCTGGATACGGACATTTTCACAGCGGGGTCTTTTCCACACTACTCAGATAAATCTCTTCTTGGCTCTGTGGAGCTGGTGTTGGCTCAAGGACAGACCCATATGCCCCAGGATTGCCCCATTGTGATGGTGGTGAGGGACTGGCCCTGCAAACAGTCTAATTAGTTCTATTCTAGGCAGGCAAAGCCTCCCTCAGTGCTCAGCATAGCAGATTGCTCTGCCATTGGTGTCCTTGTCACCACCACTGGTGACATTGGGAATATGCAGATCCCCCATGGCCAGGGCTGCCTGCCTCCATTGTTATCCTGGCAGCTGCTGCCTTGCTGCAGGAATGGGCTTGTTCAGCCAGTGAAGGAAGCTTTGAACCAGGACTTACCAGGAGAACTTGGTGGCATGTTGGTACTCAGGGCAGACAACCACGACTAAGAATCTATCAGTTTATTAATCAGGTCACTTGATCTCACCACAGTGAGAGAGACACAGCCTAAGCCTAAATACTAACTTGAAATGTCAATGTCAAATCCCAGAGTAAGTGAAAACAGACTTGAGCCTTCAGTTTCGTAACACCAGCATGAAAAACAATGCAGCTGCATTGACCACTCAGGGTTTACACAGGCGTAACTGTGATTTCACTGTCAAAACTGGCATCTCCTGCAGTGCATGCTGGACTCTGGATCAACAAAAACATCATTTCCACGTCTCAAGGAGGCATTTCAATCTCAATCACCACTGAATCAATCAATGAACAAAGTACATTTATGTTAATAATGAGGCACCGTGGGCCAGCACACAAACTGCCGGTGCCTGGCACTGGGGCTGCCGATGAGCTGCCAGCCCATGGCTCAGGCCCCAGCTCTCTAATTGCCTCTGCCAGTGCTATCAGCCCCCCAAAGTTGCTGCTTGTCTGCAATTCCAGGAGGGTAATTTATTACCCTGAAGAGCCTGACTCTTCTCCCACATCCATCTACATCCCTGGGTTACGTTGTTTACGTTAGTATAATCATTTCTCATGGAGAATGTCAATAAATGCTGGAGACAAAAGGAACACCAACACTATCACCAACAAAAAGCCCAACTGCTAAATAATTCCTAGAATGAGTTGTCAGAAACCTTTTATTTACTGATTCCATGCATTTCATTTATTCCTGGCAGTAGGCCAACCTCTCTGACAGTTAAGATTTATTGATTTAATTGCCTAGGGTAACCATGCAATAAAATCATCTCAAAGATAAATTTTCATGGCACTGTGCAGCATTGAAGTAATTTTTCAAGTGCTATGGCTATATTTCTGCAGGTTACAGGTGCAAAATTTGCTTAAAGCAGAAATGTCTCATTATTGTAACCCCAGCACATCAGTGTGGTCCCTCCTGTGAAACTCTTTTCTTCTTTTTTTTCCCTTCTTTCCCTCTCTTTTTCTGTGGCTGTGTCTTTCTGTGTCTGTCCCCCTCCTCTACTTTTTTAAAGGTACAGCACAGGTCTCTCAGAAAACAAATTATATTTTTCTTAATTGGTTCATATATTCAATGCCCAGGAGAAGTGAGGTTTCAGTTTAATTAGTAGTGGTTAGCTTAGAGATTATTTACGATGTTATACAGAAGCATTTGTTTCCAGCTGTGAGATGCTTTTTAACACTGAAGGTTCACAATGTAGGTGATTGCCATTTGTGGCATTATAGTTCATTGAATCTTTAGATCTTTTTATTTACACTGTTAAAGGGCCCATTATAGTTCAGCACAAGGAGCAAATGAAAATCCCTGATTAAATCCCAGGTTAATGGCAACGTGTCTGAAGTCAGAGATAGTCTAAACTTTTAAAAATATGGAACATTTTTTAATTCTTATTATTTATTTGGGGAGGGAGAAGCTGTTTAGTATCACTATGGGTTGTGATAACATAAGGCTGTTCTGGCAGCCTTAGCAGCTTCCCCTGCCAGGCTGGAGTGTTTAATTCACTATCCTGCCCCCCTGAGGACATTTGGCTAAAGGGAGTTCCAAGGTGGCACCAGGAGAGTGAGGGATCCCAGCCTGGCAGAGGAAAGGGTGGCCGCCAGTGGCCTCCATGGCCAGGGTGAGCCATGCCAGAGCTGAGGCCAGTCACCCAAATGTCACAAAAACCCAGGTGGGTTTTGCTCTTCCAGCCTAGCATGAGTGCAGTGAGAGAGCAGTGCTGTAAAGATGCTGAGCTGCCAGCTCCCCATCACATCCTCAGGGATGTCCCTGGAGATCTGCCAGACCTGTGCTGCTGTCAGTGCAGCTTCCCCAGCAGCTCTGGAGGTTTCTGGAGCCTTTAGCAGGGCTGCCACTGTTCCAGTGGACTTTCCCCCACATCAATCACATTCTGCAACCTTCTCTTCCCTGCACAGCCCCAATTCCAGCCTTAGCACCTCCCTGGTCACTGAGTTCTGCAGCCTGGGCTTCTCCAGCTCTCAGCTGCTGCTGTTGCTGTGTCCACAGAACTACCTGTGGAGAACTTGTTTCCTGCAAGGGTGCAATGAATTTCCAGCTTTGCAGGTGTCTGTAGAGCACAATGTGGGACCCAGTGGCCACCACACTGCCTGTGGCAAGGGTGCAGTACTGTCCCTCCACCATGCAGGACATAAATGATGCACTGCTGAGCACTCCTGCTGCCACTGCACTGGAGGGCTGTGCTCTATACAGAAACTGCCACAATAGTCACAAAAAACCCAACCCTATATATAGAAAATGCACACATTTTCGATTAAAGCTGAGTTTAATTTACATGCAAGACAACTACATTTTTAGTCTGTTCATTTGGATTAACTCCAAGACAAACTGCAAGTGAGATGTGCTCCTATCTCTGAGGGATAATTTGCTCCTTCTTACCAAAGATGGGCAGATTAGGGTCTGAATTATTATTGCTAATCCACAAATGTATCAAGTGAAGCAGTTTGCAAAATAATCTCCTCTTATTTCAAATTATTAGTAGTAAAATGTGAAATTGATTTGATGGCTTATATTTCTGGTAGAAAATAGTGCTTGGACTTGCAGATTTGCTTCACTGACAAGCTTGTGGGTCTCCTATAGCAAACTCTGACTTTAAAGCCCAGGACCTTTATGCGCACAGTTTAACCTCTTCAACCTCTACCCCTCTGAGTTCAGCCTTTCATTAAATGAAATACAAAGGCAGGTTGGATACATTAAAAAGAGAATTAGTAAGAAGAGAGGCAGTTGGATCAATAATGTCAGTAAAGGTAGACCTATTTATGGAGAAACAATGTCAGCATATGATAAACCTTGAGTAAATTGGCTGAAAGCCCAGAGTTTTGTGTTGGTTTGGAGAGCATGAAGAGATCTGAGTAGCAACAAGCACAATTAGTAATCCCAAGGCTCAGATATCAGCCATGACAAATGGGAATCAGAAAACCCCCAAAAATGTGCTCTGAGATGGAAGATGGAAAGGTGGGAAGAAATTGGCACAGTTTCAAGAATTGCCAAAGGAAAATGCCAAGTTCTTAAGGGGGGCAGTGATGGGCAGAGCTGAGGTCTGTGCTGTGTCTCTCTTGAAAACAAAGAGCTGAGCAGGCTGTGAGCTGAGCAGACCTCCTACCCTGCAAACACACATAAGCATCCAGGCACCTAACATCAACAGGCACCTTCAAATTCAAGACAAAACCTATCCAGGTATTCAGAAAAAAACATTTAGCAACTGGAAACACAAGTCCTTCCACTGATCACCAAGAGAAGAAACTTGGCAACTTTGGAGAATCTGGTTCATCCTAATCAATCTGATGCTTGAGTTTCACTTTTTGTTACGGATAAGAGGCCACTCAAAGCAGTCTGAATACTAGTCTATATTCAGGTCCATAAATAATAGTGGCTAGGTGTTATGTCCTCTTTATTTTCATTGGTTCAATAGGAATTCAAGGCATGTGAGTTTTATAGAGAATTAAGTTAGTGTTGTAGACATCAGTCCTAAGGGTCTTTGAGGCCTACCATGCTCAACATACTCTTGGTAATTAGCAATGATTGGAAAATTTTTAAATAACCGAATTTCTGTTTCCTGTGAATATTTGAGCAACTCTTGTTCTAGTTCCAAAGCAATTTTTCTTAGTTGTCAAAATTCTGCTTATTTTCACTCTGACACCAGAAGTTCCCCAGTTTTAGGGCAACTTCTCCCAATTCTCCCCAGAGCACTCAGAAGGCTTCAGCCTGAGTTATAACATGTCCTTTGTTCTGTTTCCTTAGGTTTCTGAGATAGCTTCAGTGAAGTAGGACACACTAGATTATGTCAACCCAGGAATGTAAGAGTACAGAAAAATCTGATAGACTTCTGTTTGAGGGGGGAGCTCAGAAATGGCAACCAAACCAAGAAGCCCTCAAGTGAATGAAAACTCATTCAGAAATGAAACTATTTCAAAAAAAGAAAGCTCCTGAGTTCCAAGTATATAGATCCAGAATTATACCAGAGAAACTGCCTGTTCCCAATAAACTAAAATGGGAGGAGATGGACCCACATCGGTGCACACAAATCACTTGAGCCCTACCAAAAATCCGGTATTGAGCCATTCCAGGAGATCTCTGTCATCCTCATTTGAAGTGAGTGATCAGTGAAACAATGGTGTCAGGTTGCCAGGTTTAGAATCTTCTGAGTGATGATCAATGGGAGTCATATCTTAAACCAGTCTGGGGCTGCTGGTTTTGCTGCAGTAGCCTCAGTGATCAGTCTGAAGCCACATTAGCCCAGTCCAGGTTGCACAGTGAGTGTGTGCTAGGGTCCCAAATAGAACATAAATAAAAATGGAAAGGACTGTCAATCATGTTAAGACCCCTACCGGCACACACTGTGCTCACACACATAGCATAAACAACTCGAAAAAAAAACATTTTTAAAGAACCAGAATTACAAACTGTTTCAAAACTGCTGCACTTTATTAACATTGAGAATGTTTCCTATGATATAAACTCTTCTAGAAATGATTCAGATGAATTATCACAGGAAAATCTTTCTGTGCATTGAATCGGAAGCAGGGCGGCCGGTGAATAAGGAAAGTAAATCATCATTTTGAAGTATGACTAATGGTAACATGGCCTGAAGAAGAACAAATAGCCAAGACATACTACTTCACCCCAAAACCCAGCTGAACTTCTTTTGAATTGACTTCATTGCTGTATGAAGACTATTAACAAAACAGGAAACCCTGCCAACTTGTGGACTACGACTCCAGTGAGAGAGAATTTCACTTGTCCACAAGAGAGACAGATGATTCACTTTGTGAAGGAGTGGGACTTATTACTCTTAGAGACAATATTAATAGATCCATCCAAAATCGCCCATGGAACAGATCTATTGACGCTGCCAAGATCTTCAGCTAAAAAATGTGCAGAGAAACTTGAATCTGCAATGTAGAATGCTGCAGTGAAGTGATTACATTTCATGGCAGCTAAAATGCTTTTATCAAAGGATGACTTGACAAGACATCAAGATAGCTAAATGCTTAGAACTGCATGTCAATCAAAAACTTACATGTATTATTCAGGGTACAGATTGAGCTTCGGTGAGGCATAGGGAAAATTCTAAACTAAGGTTTATGGAGAGTGTGTTTGTGTAAAGACAGGAGATATCTTTTGCAATCTAAGTACATTCATACTGCTTCTTGGGCTGGATGCACTGGGTATGACTTTACCAACTGCAAGGGGAATTGATTTGACCCATAATGTCTCATTGAGCAGGTGGGGTAAATGCATTGTCTCAGCCCAGTGTAGCTGCAGGTCCAGAACAGCCTTGTATGAAATTCACAGTCATTTCTTGAGCATTGTTTCCTGCAGATCTCTCAGAGCATCTAAAATTAAATTATTTTTTACTATGGAAGTGATCAAAATACTGGCAAAAGGATGTGAAGAAGAATCAATGACAGCAGAGTCCAAGCTTGGGAATAATCCACCACAAAAGGAAGAACATGCACTTACACTCCCTCTCTGTGGCACAGCTGAAATATGGGGCATGACCTGAGAAAAGGGCAGGGCTGAATTGTTGCACTGTTAAAATCAGGAGTGAAACAAAGATAAACACAGCTCATGGTTGGTTTTTTTTTTTTTGTCATCTCCTTGGAACTGTCTAATTGCCTTCTACACTCAAATGGTTTGCAAGGCAGGAGTGGGAGCAGACTGAAAGAGAACTGCCTAAAAGATTTTAAATATACCTATTATTGGGTAAAACCAAATTTTCTTATAGGACACATGTATCAATTAAACCTTTCAATGGGGACATCTCCCCTGTGCTCCCAGCATTAGCCCTGGCTGTGTTACACAGCTCTATTTATGCCTTTAGTTAATATAAACGAGCAGTTACCACAGCAGTTTTTACTTTTTACGGTGTACATAAAGTTCTTTTTACAGTTAAGAGATAGGGTCAGTGTTTAAGCTTAGCTCAGCATTTAGGAAGCTTTCCTTCCTGGATGTTTTGAATACTTAGGAAAGCTTTAACCTCTACAGTGTAACGAAGGCTGGAAAGTTGTAAGGTAGTTTGTAGGAGAAAGGATGTGCATAAGGATATATGCACTATTATGAAGCTCAATAAATAATCATGTGAAATGGCTGGCATTTAGGACCCTCTAGAGAGGAGCTTTCCCAGCTGGCTCCTGATCCCTTATACCCTAAGTAATTCCAGATTAAATCCACTGCCTTTGTGGAAGTGAATGTGCCATCAGAAACCTACCCCATATTTCTGCGGTGCATGTTAATTGTCTCCATACAGCGGCGAGGGGTCTGTGCATGGCTTCCACCCCGGGGCTGCAGCTCCTCCTCCCCAGGGTGGCTCCCAGGGAAAGTGGTGCAGGGCCCAAATGATCGGAGCTCTGGGAATGATGCAAGATGTCTTCCATTTGAATTTACTGAGAGAGCTTATAAAATTCAAAATGCAGCTGTGCGGGTTGGCTCGGTCTGCCTGTTAGAAGGGCGGCATTTCTCATGCCTGTGATTGATATGGTTAGGCACATCTGTGTACTCACTTAACCCTTCCCTCCACCCTCTCAGCCTCAAACTGCTGCCTAGACATGAAAAGTGGGAATTTGTCTTTTGTATATGAGGGTATAAAGAGCTTCTTGACTTCTGCTGAAGAACAGTGCACTTTGATTCCCTCTCAATGCTAATTTTACCTTAGTTTTATTCAGGGAAGATGTGAAGCCCACACCAGGATAATCAGCCTTTTTTCTTTCTCAACCTCTAAGGCGTAGGATAGGGGTAGCTTGGTAAAATGACCTGGACACATGTTACAACAGATAATCAATGGCTCTAGTAAAATGCACAAGAAAGCATTTCAATCCCACATTCAGTAAACATTCCCAGAATCTGTGGCCATTTATCAAATATGAATGCACCCTTCAGGATGAGGATCTCATTTCCCCTGGTGTTTTTGTTCCAAAAATAATTGGAAGTGACAATACAGAGAAAGATGATGCTTCAACTTCATGTTTAAAACAAATATAAGGCTGTCATCAGAGTCGAGCTGTCTTGTGAAGATCCCTCTCACAGGAGTCAACAGGCAGCTCTACTGACAGAGAATCGTGTTCCATTATTGATTAGCTTTTAAGTTCTTGTTACATATTAGATTAGGATCACTGTATGCATAGGGAATGAATAGCCCAATTACAGTCTAAAATAGCTCATCTCAAAGTGGTTTAGAATTTTGATATTACAGAAAGAATTTTAAGGAAATTACAGGGCTTATTAAGAAAGCCTTTAAGGGATATATTTACATTTTTATTGCATGGGTTTTTAGGATGGGGAGGGCAAACTGTCACTCCTTATTTACATACAACGCTGGTTTTAGCCTCCTCCCAATTAGCTTTTCAAATTTTTGGGAATTAGGAGTTTGCTATATTAGAGGTTTTTTCCTGCATAGAAAACACCAGACTAAGTCCCAGAGTTACACCTGCAGACTCCTCCTGTTTAAGTGACAGTGTCCCACACCAGGCTCTGCTCCAAGTGCAGGGCTTGTTTCAGAGGTAGTGATGGTTCCCATAGAAGCTGGCATTCAGACTCTCAGAACCTGTTACCTCTCACTTTTTGTGCAGGAGGGAAATTTATCAGGGATGCTAAAAGAGACACTGAGCCCCTGATGTTGCTGAGCATTGGCCAGAAGTAACTTGGAGTGGACAGGGACAGTGCTGCCCCTGAAATGCCAGAGAGACCAGGCCAGGTGCAGGGCAGCCTGAGACAGGAGTCAAAGGTGTGTGTGGCACTTGGCATCCTTCACAGGATGGACTGCTGGCATAATTTAAGCCACCTGAGGTACCTCTGAGAGATGCCAGGCTTGGGAACTGCAACAGGGTGACAAAGAGCTGCTTTCCCTGCTGCTGGCACACACATGCACACAGAATCATGCCACCCTTCATCCTCCCTCACTACCCAAATTGTTTATGTTAAAAGACATTTTTTATAGTTGTCCAAAATATAGTCATCTTTAATTTCACAACAAATCATAGTTTTGAACTTGAGCAGAGAGGGTACAAAAGCCAAAACTCAAACTTCAGCTCTCCATATTCACCCATTACACCATTGACAATATCACATTTCACAGATTTCATTCCATATAACTACCCTGGATATTTTGGTATAGAAATCAACCACCTTTTTCCTACAGAGAATTTCCACTGTTCAGCAAGGTGGGACAGTTTAAAAATAGATTTGACATTCCCTCAAATTTGCCTAAGGAATCATTCCCTCCATAGGTTAATTTGGGGCTAGCATTGACCACATCTCCAACAAAATATGGAAAAGTTCACAAGACATAAATTGCCAAGACCTTGAAGGGACTCTGCAGACAAATGGTTGTCACTAACCAACACTGTAAAAATATGATTAAGGTTAAAAGAGAGAACCAATTAAGAGAGTTGCATGACCCCAGGATCCTTGTTAGTAAAAACCATAATGAAAACATTCAGTAAGTACTCCAAGCCTACTCACTCCTTTTAAAAGATAATACACTAAATCTTTAAGGAAAATTTTGCTCACTGAGTTGTACAGCACTGATAGACTCATAAAATCCATATTAGATGGCCATGTAAGAAGCTCAAGTTTCCTTCTTTTTCATGGCTGCAAGCTTTGCAAGCACATGGGATCTTCTCTTCAGGAATGAAAGTCTGAGTCCTCATATATGCATGCACACAGGCTTACACTGGCCACTCAGGTCAGATATCTCTCTTCCTCACCCCTTCTGGCATATATACTGAGATACTCCACATGATATCTGTCTTTCCAAGTAAAGACCAATTCTGTGAGGTGCTCAATACAGTAGTTTAATCCCAGAAAGTATTTTTTCTGCCCACACATCTCTAAAATTAAACACTCTCAGGACAAATTCCCTTATGCCATCCCACAGATGGTCACTTGCTGGCTGCAAAATCCAAAATGCAGTCCTAAATGATGAATGTTCTGCTTTGTGCACATGTAAAAAAAAAGCTGCAATTTAACAGGGAAATCTGTAGCTTTGTGCAGGAAAAGTATAGCTCAACTTAGCAGGAAAACAAGTTGTCTTGAGCCCATGCATCTATTTTTTGAACCTGGGACATTCCCATCTGAAGTTCACAGGTACAAGCTGCAGATCCCAAGGAATAGGTGATGGACATACCTGGTGGACACCCAGAAGGAGTGAAAGTAGACTACAGGCAGCACATGAGAGATGAATTCCCAGATCAATCCTTGTTGAAGTATTCCTTGGTCCAGTCTGAGAGAAAATGCTTTCAGAAGTTCACTGGGTTTGCATCCTGCTCCTCCTGCAAGGAAGGAGAATTCTATGATTTGGTTCATTGAGACTGACCCATCATCAGAACAGCAAAAATTCTTACCTGAGGTGTTGTTAAAAAAACAGATGGGGCAGGTAAAACCAGGCAGTTTTTAATTTTCCAGGGTGATGAGAAGTAGAGAGGGAGTGTATCTGCATGGCATCTGCACAGCTCAGCCAGGGATATTTGGAAATATGAGCAAGCCCAAGCCTGGATATCACCTGCCTCAACTGATCAGCTCTGAACTTGAACTTGTGAAGGGCTTATCAGCCAAACCTCAAGAACTGTGCCAGTGGCAGTGGGCTGCAGTTTGCCCACACAGATGCCATGCCTGGCTGTCCTCATGCAGCCCAAGCCCTAGCAGGTGTAAGGCCACATTGGTGTCCTGTAACCTGCACGGGGAGTGAGCAGAGCTCCCTTGCCTTGCTCTGCTCCAAAATCTGCTCCATCGCTCAGAAGCTCCATTACTCCCTCCAGATTATTGTGCCTAAATATCCTTTTATTCAGCCCACAGTGAGGATGATTTCTGTTAGACAACAAAGTTTTTAGAAGCAAACAGACCAAGCTGACAAATGCACAGTGGATGTGTTGCATTCTCACTAGAGCACCGTGTCTTTGGTGTGGTGCATCATCTGGATTTAACAACTTTAGTTAAACATGTGCACAATATCTACCTATCCAAGTGAAGACTGTGCTTACTTTGTACATTTTGCTGCCCTAAAGCAAAATGAGGGTGCCCTCTTAAAAAAGAAAACAAAATATTATCATCATCATCGTTATTATCATTATGATGCTATTGCTATCACTACCGTATACTTAGAAATGTTCCTTTCCTTCACTTCAATAAAGCAAGAGCAATAATGCAATTCATCCATTTCTCTCAAGGGCTCCAGAAATATGTTGCTTCCAAGAAAAAGAAACAATAATTTTTTACAAATATATATAAAAAAATACTCAAGGTGTTTCTGAGAGGCATTCTCACATATTGCTGAAATTACACGCAATGTGTGTAATTTGCATAACAAATGTGACAAGATGGTTACTTAAGAGACTGAAACAGAAGGAATAAAATATATATTAGATATCTCAGTTCTCATTAATTATTATTCTGAATGAGAAATAAGGCCAGGAACAAGAGGGGTGCCAGAAGAAGCAATGGGGAAATTTATTATAATGTATTTAAAATCTTAAAAAGGTATAATAATAATTAGGAAATTATTGCACTACTGATCATTTTTAGTAGTAGAGCAATCACCTGTTCACACTTTCATTAATTGCTTGGTTGCCTCTTCCTTAAAGATGGTCTGTGAATATCATTAAAGGAAAAACTACCTGAGCAGTAAGGAAGAGAAAGAATTCATGTTACGCTGTCAAAAAAACCCCACAACCCTTTAAAATTTGTAACTTTAATTAAGAGTCACACGTGGAAAGACTCTAAGACTGGTTTAGAGCTAGACTTAATTTACCTTCAATCAATAGTGATGGAAGAGAGTGAATATTATTAGTGTTGATTTTGTTAATTTCCTCCAAATGTCCTGAGTGTCCCAGCTTTTCTTCCAGTGCTCCCTGAGGTGTCCCTGGTGCAGACAGGCAGGGGGCCAGGGGGGACAGCAGCTGCAGGGCAGAGCCCAGGGCTGACCTGCAGCAGCACAAGGACTCAGACAACAGCCCTGGGTGAAGCTGTTGCCTGGTTCTTGCTAAGCTGGGAAAGTGCAGTTAATGCCAGTTAATGTATGTTTGTTGTCAAACACAAGTTCATCTCCTGAATCACAGGCTATGTGCAGCTCAGGCCTCACTTCTCTCCTCCTTCCTGCCTGCCCATGGATGCAGGTGAGGGAGCTGAGGTATCCTGTGGCTGGATTCACACCTTCCCACTGCTGCTCCAGGAAGGAGCACAGCACAACTCAGTCACTGTGGGCGTTGTGCACACCCTGCTCCACAATTATGGCAAGCACTTCTGTTAACATTTCTCATCATTCCCTCCTTAAGACTTTGAAACATTTTTGTTTTATCTGTCCTAAAACAGAGAAATCAATTTTTCTGTCAACCTCTTTCCTTCAAATATCCTGCAGAAGCAGCACAGAATTTCCTATTTACTCCTTGATGCAGCAAATCTTGTCTTGGGTTTACCCAGAGTTTTTGGTTTTGGCCTATGGGATCAGCCTCTCCCATAGACAGCTTATAACCAAAAGTGGCTGTCCATATTCCCAGTTAACCTCCCTTATATTCTATTGCCTCTATTTCCTGTTTATCCTATTGCCTTGCTTGAACCTCTTCTCTCTTAGGTTCAGTGTCTGGAACGTATTTCCTCAGGGTTTACTCTAGAGAAGCTCTTTGGAAAGTGTTCCTTTGCCTGTGTGTTCCATCCAGGAGCTGCTGAACCATCCATCCAGCCACCTCATCCCATCCCATCCCATCCCATCCCATCCCATCCCATCCCATCCCATCCCATCCCATCCCATCCCATCCCATCCCATCCCACTCTCTCCTCATCTACCCTCACACAGAAGATGGATAAAGTAAGTTCAGTATGGTCAGAAATAGGTCAGAAATAGCAAAACCTGTTATGCAATGGCACTCCCAGCTTCACAAATGTATGTTATCCCATTGTCCTGGAAATAACTCCATTTTTTAACATCTTTTCCCTTTGGAGCCTGACAGCTGGGGCAGGAAAGCTGGAGGGGAAAAAAGGTGGAAAGAGAGGCAAAAGACTTTTTGGGTCCTCTGCTGGTTTATTGTGCCATTCCCTGCTCCAGCTGTGAGAGGATCCATGTCTTCCCTTTGGGCTCTGAGTGCCCCCAGCTCTGCACAGCCCTGAGCTACACTTGGCACCTACACTGAGTACCTGCAGTGGTTAATGTGCAGGACAGGAGCCTCATGACTCTGTATCAGGGGGCTGGAAATATAGTTTCACCTCACCAGCCTCCCATGCTGAACATGCATGCAGCAGTTAGTGAACGCTAAATCCATTTGAAATCATTTTAAGAGGGAAAAGAAGGCCTTTTCTGGAGATATTATTCCTAAGTCGTGTTTTACTCTACCATTAATATACTTTTAGAATGCATGAGAGCTCCTTGCACCCAAGGCAGGTAATAATGGTCTATTAAAAGACACCATGTCTGTTTCCTAATGCTCTATCAAAGGTTCATTGATGAAAATAGCCATCTGGCTGCTCTCATCAGCTTTAAGAAATTCCATAAAAGTATGAAATATGATTTCCTCATAATTGCTTTTCTGTAAGATTTATGACAATGTGAGTAATGAATAAGCTGGGCATTTACTGAACAAGACTCAGATTTAAGATGTGCTGATGCAAATGAGGAAGCAGCCAACTAGGAGATGCATTTCTTGGGAGAAATCAGAAAGTGTTTGCAAAAGCCACAAGTTACCACATGCACATGGCTATGTTCACTGCTGGTGTAAACAGATACAGCTCCAGGGAGGCCAAAGGTGCTGCATCAGCTCTAGCAGTAAATTTGGGTCTTAGAGACCAATCATATGAACAGTCCACAGCTGAAAAGAGGACCTTGACAACACCAACTGGAAGATGCCCTGTGTACAGCTGTGCAGCATCAGGTTTTTTGCCACCTGAACCTAATGATGTTGTATGTGCAAAGAATATCACATGCTTGGAGGGAAAAAACAGGCCCTTAATGCCTGGCAGTAGTATTTATACTCCTGCAAAGACTAAAAGTAGGAATGGACCATGGAATTAGTATTGTGGGTTAATTAAATCCCATTTTCCAGCTATTCATCTGTCAGAGGTGCAATGGTCGTTGCTGTGCCTGTTTGCCATTATTGTCAATTATATGGTCCTATGACCTTTTGACTTCAGGATCATCTAAAGCATAGGATTGATACTGACATGATTCTTTATTCCAACTTTGCTTTTGGTTTTTGGTGCAACTTAACTTTTTTGTCCTCATCTTTTCCATCTCCAAGGCAGGAATAATCACAGAATCATTTAGGTTGGAAAAGACCTTTAATGATTCCTCACCCAATTTCATTGCCCTTTGAGAGGCAATCAGACACTGGAAATTAAGTGCTGCTTGAATATGTGTAAACATGTTACCCTGGATGAAAAGGCCTCTCCCTCAATGCAAACAAACTCTTTACTCATATTCTGTGAAGGCCTAATATTGCCAATGGATGCCCATTCCTGAGACTGTTTCACTTCTGTGTGTTTGTCATGCCCATGTACATGTCCCCAGCAAGCTCAGTCCCATAGAGAAGTTGAGATGTGAGTGATGTGAGGTTAGATGTTTTTCAGATTCTGACTCTGCCAAAATCTGAGTCTGTGCAAGTACACATCCTGTCTCAAGAGCCCTCTCCCAAGCACTTTCTCTCTTTACCACCACATGCATTTTAAGACTTTCAGCATGTACATATTTGTGTATATTTGCACATGGAAAAGCTAGAAAGCAGCACCAAAATTTTACTACAATTTTTTACTGGATTTTATTAATGATTTGAAGCTTGCCAGAGCCATAAGTAAAAGCATATGAGGGTGAGAGCAAGCCTTTTTGGTAAGAGTCAGTACTACAGCCATACTTTATAACAACCTAGTTACCCATTTGCCCTTTCCTTTTTATTTTTTTAGTTAATTACACCAAAAAGACTTTATAAAAACTGTTGCCGAAAGTTTAAAATTAAAGCAGTTCAATTCTTATTTCAATCCCAGTTTACTGTGCTAAATTGCTCATGCTCACCTTGCGCATTCATTTGTGAGCGCTAGGCATATCAGTGATAAATTAATATTAATGGCAGAAATCACTTCAAACTTGCTTTATGCTACAAATCACACACAATCCTGCCTCTAATCACTCGGCACATAAAGAAACTTTAATTGATAACCCAGGTTTAATATCCATCAGGATTGGATTCTGTAGGAGGAACAGAGCAATGTTCCCTGTAATCATCTTAGAAGAGATGGAAAGCTTGTTCTACCAACATCAAAGAAGATTAGGCAGCAGAAGCCTGAGAGTAAAGTAGCAATTATGGAGGGGTTTTTTTAATTCTGTGCACCTGCTTCATCAAAATAATAGGCATCTTTTAGCAAAATAACCTGGAACTCAGTTCACTGACTTTCAATTATCTTATGCTGGGAAATGCATCTGGAGAGACATGAAAAAAGGTTGTAGACAGATAGGAAAATATAGAGAAGGGGGAAATTAGAATGAGGGAAAATATGAGGGCCTAAGTAAGTGGATGTTATAAATACCCAGTGCCTTGGGCTGCATGTAGAAGAGGAATATTTTTGCTGAGTTAGGACTGTGGCATCAGGCACATCTGACCAAATCAGTGTCTGGCAGAGTGCCTGTTAATGTAGCAAACAGCTTACACCAGGGACAGACTTGGCTCATTGCTTTTAAGGGGAAATTTAGATATCAAACCTTAATGCCAGCAAGGGAAGCACATGGCCACTTCCCACAAACATTTCAGGCTGTCTAACACAAAGGAAAAATTTCTGTCCTCAAATTCCTCCTTATCAGGTGGTCTTGCTTTGCAAAATGAGAAATTACCCTATAATTTTCTTTCAAAAGGTGAGACTAAACTTAGACTTGAGCCGATCTCCCCTGGGGAAGGGAAGGGGAAGAAAACCCATGCACTCTCTAGGTTTTACTTAAGGAACTGCATCCTCATTTCTGAAGAAGCACAAGGTAGATCCTCAGAGCCAGGCTTAAGAAGCCTGCCTGGAGCTTGGTACCCTTCCTTGTTAGGCTTGTTTTTAAGACATTCCAGTCTTCTCTGAAAACAATTTTTCAGAGATCAGTGGGCAATTCACTTCAATATCTCCTGATCTGCAGCCCTGATGCCTCCAAAGACAGAGCACAGCAGAGCTCTTACAAGAAAAAGGCCTCGTCACCAGTCCCATTATCAAGTGGAGTTCTTGCCAAGGTCAGATCAAAATCAAAGACAGCATTTTTCCACTATCTTGTCCAGCTTTGCATCTCTGTTAAATTCACTGTGCCCTCTTGCACACATCTCAGTCTCTCCTCCATCACACACAATCACTCACATCTCATTGTGCCTCAGAATGATCCACACATGGATGCTGGTCAGGAGGGCTGTTCTCCATCTCATCTCCTGACCTTCATCTCCCTGCATAAGACCCAAGGCAGAGGCAACTTACCATCACACCTCCTCTGTACCTCTCCTCCTGACTCTGCAGTTCCTCCAGTCTGATCACAGCCCTGCCTTTAGAACTCTGTCAAAAAGCTGCTGGCCTTGGGACAAAGCACTGAGGGTGGACAGGGGCTTTGGGCACCTGTAGCCCAGCAGGTCACCAAAATGCAGGAGCAGATTCTGTGTGAGGCAGCACAGGTGCCCTTCCTGCATCCTGGCACATCAGCATCCAGCAGACATGACTCCATGCAGGAAGATGAAGCTCAGAGGATCATGAACAAACACCCATGACTGGCAGAGGCTGATCCTCCAGCAAGAATCACATTTTGTTCCATGAGAACGATACAGAAGTAATTCCATTGTAATTAAATAGGAATTTTTGTGTGAATTCCAAATGAACCTTTGTAACATTTTCATTAGTCCTCAATACACCTCTTTCTTTACCTCATTAGAATTACTGGTAATAAATTGTAGTAACTGAATTGTAATTAAATAGGAATTAAATTTTGACTTCCTAATAAACTGCAGCAAAGCAATCACTATTTCAATATACATTAATTGCTGTTCTGTTAGGAATACAGACAACTTATTTTTATTGAATTGCTACAAATTATAATGAATATATGGCCTGAGCTGAAAAAATGATGGTCTTCCAGCAGTAAGGGTACCTTGCAGATGTCAGTCAGTTGTGCAGTCAGAAGATCTACCCAAGGGAACTTGAGACATGCAGCATGCCAGTAGAGAATGCACCAAATTATGACATTTCCATGTTTCAGTATCTCACAATCAATTTAGGAACACAACAGACAAGATGACATTGGGAGTGCCATTGGGGAAGTAGACTAAAAGGTGTGAGAAAGCAAGAGCAATAATATCAGACTAGTGCTCTTTTATTGGCTCCTGTTTGATTATAATAACAGCACTTTGTAATATGTTCCGGGGTGGCAAACTGCATATAGAAAACCCCATTTTATTATTTATACATTTTCTCTCTGTAACTCGAGATATATATGCAATATACATAAGAATAAAATTTCACTTCTATGGCTGTTTTAGTCTTAAAAGCCACAGAGAGTTTTTCTTTGCATTACTGCCGCAGATGTAGCAGGCATTTGGTGTGAGAAGGTGCAAGTTAGGAGTGGCATGTCTGTAAAAGGGAATGCTGAGTATCTAGCAGAGGTTGGTATCTGCATGCAGGGCAGACACTCTGGTTCAGTGAAATGTGGGAGGAAGGAACCCAGAGCTTTTGTTGCCACTTTAAAAGCTGGCAGCCTGTGTCCCACTGAGCAGCCTTCCACCTCCAAAGTGGTGGATGCTGGACTGAATTCTCAAGGCTTTCACAGGGTATAAATTCTCCCATTAACTACTGAGTTTTTTCCATGCAGGCTCTTCATTTCTGGCCTATCACTGTCATCTCACATTGTTGATTTCTAGGGGACAGCAGCAGCCAACCATCACAAACAGGGAACAGAGTTTCCATGGGCATGGTGTGAGCCAAACACACTGATGTGACCACAAGGTTTGTCTCAATGTGGTGTGCCCTGAAATATCTTCATGTCTTCATTTGTTCAGCAGTGCTATCATTTTACCTCTCATTGCACTGCAAAGTCAACATCTGATTTAAAATCCCTTTGGATTTCCAAAGCAGAGGAAATTCAGAATCAGGATCTGGATGGGAACTGTGAGAGCCAGTGTGGGTTTGGCAGAGGGCAGCTCACTGCTTAGGCACATTTGTTATACTGAAATTTAAATCACAGAGATTGAACAGGGAAAGCAGACTCACTTTTTCAATTTTGCTATCTAATCAAAACTCTGAAGCTTTCTAGTGCTGGAGAATGTTCACATATCATCCACTTTCCATATCCAATGCTGACAAAACAATAAGGCAGGAATAACATAAGTTGTGAGAAAACTGGTGTGTCTCAGGAAAGTAGCTGCTGTTTCATATTATTGCAGTGTGTTGTTTCCAATGAAGTGATTACTGTTAGATGTATTTTTAAATTGCTTTTGGTATTTTTAAAAATACATGACTTTGAGAGTGTTAGAAATGAGATTGAGTGGTGGTAGGAAGTGCCTAAAATATGATTAACTTTTTCCCAGACCAGCTACTTCTGAAATTAAGGTTACCAACAGAGCTGTTGTCAACTTTTCCCTGGCTGCAAAGGGCTCATTGAGTCTGTTTGATGTATGCAATTATCCATCAGCCCACCCTAACCCTCCTCCTGCTTCAGACATTCTGCTTCAAGATGCTTGATTAATATTTGCTAGTGCTATTTTAAAGTGAATGTGCATGTTTGTGCACAGTCTCGTTGTGAATGGCTTGTGGTTTCTGTCCATGGAGGTGCAGAGCTCTTTGTGTGTTAACAGCTCCAACCAAGGCATGCACGCGTCCAAAAGAGCTGAGCTGTGTTTTAGATAAAGTTCAGTTGGAAGACATTCAAGGCAATAAATTTCAAGTGAGAGGTTTTTTCAGGGCTTTACAAGTCATTAAAACTCCAGGTAGATTTTGCCTACCAAAAGCTTTACTTGTGGCTTGCTGAGTTCACATGGCCCCTTTCCTGCATATTGTCATATCCCTTCCAGGGGCTAATGAAGCCTGTAACCATCCCAGGGCCCACCTACAGGGTCCCTTCAATTGTTCTGTGCTCCACAGACCAGGCACTACAGGGTTAAGCTTACTCAGACAAGAGGAGACTCAATAAGAGTCAAAAGGAAAAGGAATTAGGGGAAAATCAAAAGGCAGCAAACGAAAAACTAAATTACATTTCATGTACACACATGCACTCTTTTGGCTGGAAGGGCAGAAAACGTAGCCAAAACTAGGCTGTTTTTATTCTAAACAGTGCATCAATCCATTGATTAATTTTACACTTTGTTCCTTATGAACCTGGGCTGGGGCCATGAATACTGCTATGAGAAGAATATAGCCAAAAAGGAACTCTAAAAAGTTGGCAGCCATTTCAAGGCAATGTGTCTGGCCAGCAGGAAGGAGATGGCTCCTCCAGGGAGTGTATGGAACTGTAAAACCATTTGTGAACTGGCCCTGCACAGTTTATAAGGTGTGTGACTGACTTAAAGTCAAGTTTCTTGCAAAAATCTGTGACTTGTAAATCGAATCATAAAAGTAGTTTTAAGTATAATTTTTCCAAAAGGGCATTACAAGATTGGTTTAGAATGACTGTATTTCCTCACTAAATACCATTAACTTTGGAATTGTTTCCATCCATTACAGAGCAGAGCAAAGACAGTTTACTGTAAATTGGTACATACTGTATGCTTCAGCTGGTCAGCTCTATGGTATAGGAAGAATAAACAAAACAAAATCAAATAAAAGAATACAATAAAACACCACGGACCAACTTCAGTCTTGGTGTAATCAAACACAAATGGCAATTAATGGAATTCCATTCTCTCACACCAAGACTGACACATCCCTTGGCCACAGAGAAAAGGGAGGCAAAGCTCAGCTCTCTGCAGTGCTTCCCAGGAACAGTTATGGTGAGCAGGAGCAGGCTACCAGCTCATCATTTTCCAGTTACCTGCTTTTTGCTACTTAGGTGTTTTTGTGAGAAAACTAGTCTGTCTAGACTAGTTTTGACAACTAGTTTTGATTTTTTTTTTCTTTTTTTGCTGTCAGATAAAAAAATTATTTTACCGAGGATTTCTCTTTCATATGTATTCCTTTCAGCAAGTTAGGAGGTTAAGAAATTATTTGGGAAATACCTCTTAAACCTCTCCAGGATAAATCAAGAGTGACTTTAAGAAGTTAGAGGTTTGTATAAGATCTTAAAAAATCAGACAGAAGGCGAGGGGAATCCTGCCTGTGATATATCTTGTCATCCAGACCACAAACAGGGGTTCCAAAATCTCTGCACAGAACCAATTATTTCCCTTCTCACTGCATTTCAATATTGCTAACTGCTAATTAATCACAGACTTACACAGCCTCCCACTTGCCCAAGTTTTATGGCTGAAGTTTTGTTTGAACTGTGCTTCTCCCAGCTGAGCAGTGCTTGAGGGTCAACAGAGCTGTGCCATGTGCTGTGAAAAGTGATGCTTCTTTTAAGAGGCCTCATTATTGAAATAACTTTTGAGTTAATGTTTGGAAATAACTCTGAAATGAGGACTTGCACAGATTTGTTTTCTTAGTGCAGCAATTAGCTTCTTGAGCGGTGACCGGCTGCAGCACCTTCTGCCATGTCTGACACATTAAATAAATTATTCACTCAGTTCATTAGTTAGGAATACAGTTTGTAATACCTGCCGAGTTACAAGACACACAGCAAAGCCATGGATCACTTCAACTAGAAAAATGAAGTCAGGTTTTGCTGCTCCTGCATAAACAAAGACAAGGACGAGGGGGGGGAAAGGTAAGTAAGATAATAATTACCAGGTTGTGATTGTCTCCTTCCCACCAAGTTGAACAGCCTCCAGAAAATCACTCATTGCTTCTGGTGGAAATATCGTCAGAAATGGTTACTTTTTAATGAAAGTACAATTTCACAGACTCAAGAAACAGCAAAGTATTTTTTCTGCCATTCCAGCTCACTGTTGCAAGCAGGACTGTTGCAAGTGGTCTCTTTGTCAGGCTTTCCATGGGCAGGCAGCAGCCACCAGACACCTTTATGGTAACATGGAAGCTGGGGCAAGGAAAAGTGCAGGTTGTCCTTCATGCTTGCTGTTCTGCAGCCAGTGCACTGAGACAGACACAGCACCAGCTACTCCCACGGGACATGGGATGAGCTGTGGAGGCAGCACCTATTGATCCAAGAGCATTTCACCCACCCACCTGTCTGGAAACAGGGCTGTGGCTGCAGTTAGATCCCCAACTGCAGTTGTGCAGTGGGGATGGAGGCACAGCTATAGCTGCTCTGGATGCAGAAGAAGCTTCTCATGCGTGGATGTGTGGTGGGCTCAGGGTAGAGACTGCAAGGGACCACCCAGACATGCTGGTCTGCCACCTTCATTGCCATTCAGCACCCTGTGCTGTCAGTGTCCTGGCCTGGGGTGAGACAGCATCCAGGAGCTCACCATGCAGGGCATGACATTTAAAGAGAAAAAGCAACTTATAAATACCAGTTAGCAGTTGAACTGAACTAGACATGGCAAGGCAGAAGGATAGAAGACCTTTGGAGCCTTACCCTGCTCTTCCAAGTCTCTCCATTCAAAGCAGCCTTTAAAACACAGCCCAAATCAGACAGCTTCAAGTACATCCTTGGGCTCAAGATTTCCTCATCCAAAGGACAGTCATTTCTTCAAAGATGCTAGAGCCAGTCACTAATGGTCACTTGTCAGGAAACACTGTGGGACGAAGGCCAGAATGCTGGGATGCATTTTGCAGAAGAAAGTGTCTGTAATTAAAGCATCAAAATTGGTGATGTGCTTTTGCAGAAGTGACAAGCAGTGATGTCAGCGGAGGCACCAAAGGGAACTCCAGGAAATGTGGCAACCATGTGCTGAACCCCAGCAGAGCTGCCACCCTGAAACAAGTCTTCTTGGATGACTTACTCCTTTATTTTGTCCAGTCAGATTCCCCCAAGTAGAATTAAAAGGATTAGCCACTGCAGGCCAGCTGTGCTCTTCCCAGTCACATACCATGGGTGAAACAGGTCTGCTGTGCAAAAAACAATGTGTAAAGAAGAGGATAAAGGAGAGAAGAAATCTAATAAATACTCCATTATCTTCAGCATACATTATGCAAAATTTGGCATGAAATCTTTTCCTCAAATAAACATGAAGGTCACTTATGTGTTCATTAAATTCTCCTCAGTCTACATCATTATGCTCATAGCTTTTCTTATACTTAATGTAGTAAGGGCCTGCCAAACTCATTAGACATCAGCTGATAAATGGATTTGAACTCACAATCTGTTAAAAATCACATAGGCACAGTAGAGCAATATTTTCATGGCTTAGAGACTGTACACATTTAAATCTTCCCAGAGAGGATTTTGAACATTTTTGATCCAGTGTAGCAGACTCAAAGCATAATTCAATTCTGCTAGCTGTACAAATTTACAGGCTGGGATCTTAGTATCACTAGTCATATATATCAAAGCTGCACACTTAAAAATGTGGTAGTGACAAAACTGTTGGATAGGGTGTAAACATCATCAAGCTCATTGTCATGCAGCACTTGGATTGAAATAATGGGGGAGATATTGTTAAAGGCATATATTTTCACTCTTCTGGCAAAATTCGTACACATAACATATAGCCCTATGTAACTTCCAGCCTGGGCAAATGTCTGGATGGGAAAAAGCTTCTGAAACTTTCCTGGATTCTCACCCTGTTGCCATGACTCCAAATAAGCTTTTACATGAAACATGGACAGAAGGGGCATATTTATGCCATAGTTTATGTTTCACTTACTCATTGCTCTTTATTGAAATTTCCCCCAGCTGATGATAGAATACTTATAAAGCATTGGGCTGATAATTTGCAGGCTCTCCTGCTGCTCTGTTTGTTATAAAGCTACTCATGTCTCCAGGAGAGTCTTTCTACCTTTTGGATTTATGAGCTTAATGAGCCACTGTTATTCTCCATCACAGGAGCCAGTGATGCCGTGACATTAAAGCAGAAAGATTTGAAAACTTAAGAGAAAGCACTTGAACCAAACTGCTGCTCTTAATAAGTGGCTCTTGTCTTCAGTGTGGTCTGAAGAAGATCTAAGCAAGCTAATGAATGAAAAGAACAAACCAATTCCTGCACTAATTTTGCAAGCTCTGCTGCAGGTTAAGCAGTGCTAGTGAGACAAATCCTCTACTGGGATGAAACAGTATTTATCAGTGGCAGAATCCTGATATGTGGCTCCACTGATGGGCCCACTTTGCATGAAGTCCAGGTCTGCTTAGATTCTCCAGATGAAGCAGTTGGATGTATGAGACTAAATACAATTAACTTTAGCTTCAATTAATATAACTTTCACTTTACTGAGAGCCCTTTCACTGCAGCTCACCTGTTGACTGATTTGCTCCTAGGAGCAAATACTTTTTTCCCCCCAGGGGCATACTTAACATTTTCGTTCTTGATAATTTCAAACCAAAGAAGAGGAGGTGAGGGAAAAGGGACCCCTTCCTTAAGACTGGCTGCAGACTGCTGCTCACCTTATTATTCCATTAAGGAGCACATTTCTGCCTACCATGGCAGGACACAAAGCAGAGAAAGGCAGTTCCACAGCTAGGCCAGCCCTGGGCCATTTAGAAAGTTATAGGTCATAACCCACACCTTCATCTCCACCTGGAGACCATTTAGAAGCCCATGTAAAACCTGGAGCACATGATTCATTGGCTCCCAGTGAGAAGCTCAGAGTTAAAAGCATGTCCTGTTCAGAGCCCCCATTGTATAACCTGCTGTTATCAGAGACTGTTCTCAGTCCCAGCTATTTCCTTCAGCTAGAAAAGCATGGAGAGCATAACTGGAGTGACTTGCCCAGGGCTCAGCAGTAAGCCAGCAGTAACACCAGACACAGAACCCAGGTGTGTTGGCTGCAAGACACCAGCATGCTCTAGCAAGGCTGCTGCTGCCTTTGGCTCTTCTGCTGGATTCCCAGAGACAAGTGGGTTGAGCCATGCTACCTGTTGAGACAAAACTTGAGAGGATGCCAGTCCCTCCCCACCCTAAATGTCCCTGCCTGCAGAGCCAGCTGGCTCCCTCTGGGCTCAAAGCAGTGTCAGACAGCTCCTGCACAGCCTGGCTGGCCAGGGCACTTCCCTGTAGGGCCACACCAGGGGCATCTCTGTCAGTCTTGACATCCCCAGTGCTGTCCAGGGGGGAAGCTAGTGTTGTCTGGAATTTATGTCTGTAGGTGAGCCAAAACAATGAGCCCTTCCACCACACACGATGCTCAAGCAATGCTGTCAACTCTGTCTATTAGTCATAAAAGCTCTGCTGTCTTCTGTTACTCTGTAATCATCACATCTTTCATCACAGCACACATATCTCAGCAACTGTACTCATTACAAAACCACCATAGCAAAATGGGGAACATTACATGCTCCTTCTTTTTCATTGTGATTTGGTGGGATTAGGAAGTCAGTGGAACACAGATCATTTAGCTAGTAGTGGGAAATGGATGGTGACATGCCATTGGGTGCTTTGAAAAGCTCAAACTAGGCGACTCTGTCTGTTAAAAAGTATTCAAAAGCCCCAATTACAATCAGTTTAAAGCAATAAGCATGCAAATTATTTTTAAACAAACTTTAATTAATTTCAGCATATGTTTAACTTTGGCTGATTAGTCAAATCTGATTTTCTGAAAAGAAACAATAAACACCTGCTAATGATGATTTACATATTACTGCTCACATGGCCTGCAGTTCTGAGGTTCTGCACAGAGAAGCAACATTGTGCCGTGGAAAGAGCCCCCAGCCTGCACCATCAGGTACAGAGAGCAACAAAAATAATTTCTGGGTACAATGCCTAGCCATGCCCTAAAATAACATGATGGTGTTGGTATGAACAACTGTCCTGGAAAAGCTTTCCACTTTTTCAATTGCTCTTTGAGGAAAAAAAAAGGTAAAACAACCTAAGTCTGGGCTCAGGGGAACCCAAAATGAAGCTATGCACAACCTGACCTTGGTAAAGACCTGAACTCAAGGATGCCAAGTGAGAAGATTTTCAGGTGGTTGCATTCAGAATAATGAGAAGGGCTTAACTTATTGTGTGGACACCACTTCTCTCTAAAACCCATGGAAAAAAAATTATCATTAGCTATAAACACATAATTTAGCCAACAAAATCCCTTATTCTCCATTCATTATATAGGGAGACAGGATGTGATAATCCTGCATAGTCAGGAGGCTAAATCCCTCTTTACACCCAAGACTCCTTCGTGGGAGGCCTAAATACATCCCCCTCATACCTTTGGGCCTGAACCTTGCAATAATGTAAACATTTAAAAGTCCGTGGTATTTTATATTCACAAGGCTGATAATGGAATAGCTTTAATATCCTTTCAATGCCAAATCCAGATTAACACAATAATAGTGGCTCTCAAGCAGTTTATTAGCACTCCTACCCAATATGCAGAAATCCTGGAGGGGAAAAAAAGGAAAAAGGGAAGTCCTGCCAACACATACTGCACACCAAGCTGCAAGATGTATTCCAGGAGTTATTTCAGTTGTAGAAACCACATAGCACCATTACTTGGCATGAAGAGAGGATAAAGAGAGAACGGCCTATGGCAGGTGTTGCTTTAAATATTTTGAAGATAAGCATCAGGAATAGATCATAAAAGTGCTTCCAAAGTAGCTCTTATACCCACTGGGCTTGGCAGTCCTCACTCTTAAAAAACATGAACTTGGCACAGCAGTCTCCTAAATCTTTTAAACTGGCTTAATCCTCCCAGTAATGAAACGTGCAGTGAGCTAGATGGGTGCATTTATCTGAAACTCACTTATTTACAAGCAACTAAAACATGAAATTAGCAGGTCCCGAAAGGCAGCTTTGAACTTCCCAACTTGTCTGCTATTGTAAATCAACCCATTCAAGAGGGTGCCACATTTGTTTTTCCCATTCTCACATTCTGTATGAACATTTACATGCCAGAGATGATTCTCTAGAGATGCTTCTGCATGATTCAGTGACTTCTGGCTTCTGTGGGATGGGACTAGAAGTGCATGTGTGTTGGCAGACATCAGGAAGTTTGCAAAATCGGGAGTTCTGGGAATTTCAAAAGAAAGCTCCTTTAAAAAACAGGGCTACTGCTGTGCAGGCATCCAATGTGAGCAGTAACAGCACATTTCCACTATTCCCTATTTGCAGAGAGCAATCCAGTGAGCAGGAGATTGAGCTGTAATGCAAGTTTGCTCCCTTTGTACCCACTGAGGAGACTCCAGTGCCCAGACAGAGCTACGTGCACTCATCAGAAACACTCCACACATTCTGGGAATGCTGATTCTGTACAAAATTGTGGCATTTCCTGTATAGGAAGGGAGACCAGCTTTAACCTATGATGCAAAAAATTTATTCCACAAACTTTTGCCCAGCTTAGTGAAATACAGGATTTTCCAGGATTCCTCACCATTATATGCCCTGGTATCCTGGCCCCATTACACTATTTCTGCATAAGGAAGTGTTCAGTGCCCAAGTAGCACTGATATATAAGATACTTTCAGCCTTAGGATTCAAAAGTAATATTGAACTTTCCCTTTAGGGAACACAGCAGGGATCACCAATTCATGATGGCAGAAAATAACACACCTTGGAAGGAGGAAACCTGGGGCAACAGGAGGCTCAGGCTCACAACTGGTGGCTGAAAACAACACCACTAATCCAGCCAGGCCCTGGGCCATCACAGAGCTCGTCCATGCTTCATCTCTGACTGGAAGTTATGCCAGTTGGTTTCTATCAGAAAAAGCAAACAGCTCTTGCAAGGGTAAAACATTTGATGCAAAGTGGTCTGGAGATCAGAATTAACCTTTTTTTCCTCTTTTACTATGTGGCACATAAGAAAATTAAAAAAACAAAACAAAACAAAACAAAACAAACAAAAAAGACCCAAACAAACAAACAAACAAACAAAAAAAACCAAACCACCAAACAAATTAAAGAACGGATCCTTTTTTCACTTTCCTGAGAGAATGGCATTTTCTCTCATACACTGAATTCTCAAATACATTTTCATTTCCCTTTTTACACTGAATTATTACCTGTCACTTGATAATTTCAGCTGCACAGTTACTACAAGGATTTCCCTTTATTCTGGAACTCTTTCAAGTACAGGATTTAAAACAGCACAAAGAGCTTGAAAATGCAATCAAGACCACAGAAATAGGAAATAATCTGTTTCCACATAAACTTTAAGAAAAGAAACAGCAACTCTTCATTCATTCCTGTATCCTCTCTGAGGTCTGGAGTAAAGATTTGCTAGAAAAATGAGTTACATGTGAATACACCATATGATGAAACAGAAAAGCTCTGAGCAAGAATTCAGTAAACCTCAGTTTTACCACTGTTCATGTGCTTCTAAAACAAGATCCCAAGGAGCATGATGTCAGGCACAGAAGAAACAGGGCAGGCTGGATATGCAGCTTTTGTCAGCCAGGAAATGGGATGCACGTGTAACATCAAGGTGGCTTCTCACAAATTCTACTCTCCCCCAAACACAGGGGTCCTCCAATTTTGTTGGTCTGGGAACAACTGTTAACAAAAACCACTCTGACAAAATCTCAGCCTGTTTTCATCTTGCTTGCATCACTTTGAATGTTTTAATTCCCTGATGGACCAAGCAGCACTGGAGGGTCTCAAAGGCGACACAAGAAGCTGATGCTGTAAGAGATGAGCCTTTTTCTGACAGGTTTCAAATAACACCTCAAATCTACTCCAGGAAAAGTGAAGGAGTGGAACAGAACAAAAATATACAATGTGATAGCAAAACACCTTGGTTTTGAGAGCAAAACCACTATCCTCTGTGAAGAATAAGAAGGAAACAGATGTTCCAGTGTGGAGTTTAATGGATGGATTGTTAGAGGAATAACATGATTTCTCCTCATATGCATGTCCCTTGCTCAGACTAGTGGAGCAAAACTTTTAATAACAATAATAATAATGATTCTTGATTAAGGACCATATTCCAACCAGTCCTTCCATCAGTACCCTGCATTAGAAGCTGCAAAAGCTGCCATGTGCCTAGGAGGGCACAGACACTTGCCTCTGTGAATTTCTGGAAGCAGGCATTTCTTGGTAGGAATAACCCTACCAAGGGCAGAACAGAGGGGAAGGGGTTTCTGGGTAGCTTCCCTACAAGCAGTTATGTTACAGGGTCCACATCAGTTGCAAACCCCAGTTATGCAATTGAGTTTCCACTTTGAAGTGCCCTGACCACAGACAGGTTTCAGCACTCAGGTCTGAAAGCCAACAAGGCTGCAAGTCTTCCTGAGCCCCTAACAAAGAAGAGTGCACAGCACCAAAAACTCTGTGCTGTTCAATTAATCTCGAGGCATTAATGAACAGAGCTGTCCTCTAGAAGGTCACAATTCAGGTTTTACTGCCAGTCCATCCAGCCTCTCTCAGTTTTTCATGTTAGGTTTTGAGCAACTGTATTGCATACTTCTCAGGTCAGCTCCTTTACTCTTAAGCAAACCCCAATTTATTTACAAACAAAACAGAGAAGACCAAGTACATTGCTGGAAATCAGTAGTTAAGAGTCATCTACATGACCATGCCATGGCCACGAGAGGTCCTACAAAAAAGGTCACCACATGTTTATCCAGCTGCACACTCAGTAGGAGTGTGCTCTATAAGAAGTGCTTTTAGCAACAGTTAACATTTTCAAGACAATATGTCAGCTAACATAACCTTTGAGAGGAGGGTTCAAAGAAAGGTTAAGGGAAGTTAACCTAAATAACTTAAAGAAATAAAGAAAAGTGCTGGAGGTAATTAATATTTGAGAGGAAATAATGTAAAGGAGAAGAAAGACTTACTTAAGGTTGGCCAAGTGCAATGTACTACAGGACGTAATAGCTTTAAATTAAAGAAGGGCAAGTTTAGATTAGATAACAAGAAAAAACTTTCTAACAGGAACAGTAATTCAACAGTGTAGCAGTCTGAAGAGAGAAGCAGCACAAGCGTTATCAACACACACACCCCGGCTGACGCCAGCGAGGACTCTCAGAAGGAAAATACCTGGGGTAAAACACAAGAGATCTCAAGATTTGACTCAACAGTCTATAAAGGCCATTCCAAACCTGTAATTAGCACACACATCACCTATTAATCTTACATGTTCCAATGGCTACCACTTCCCATTTAAAGCGTACTCACCTGACAAAGATGGATGGGGGATTGTAGAACCATAATGGAACCCTACCATGGATTATTGGGCCAATCCTCCCTTAGCCATGCATCACATCTCACCTCATATATGTTATGTTACAGTAAATTTTCGAAGACCTGCACACTCCCCCAGAAAATTCAGATGCAAGAACTAAGTTGAAAAAGCTAAGTGTTTCAGGTATGGATTTAGCAGCATGTTTAGCTGACCACCGTTTATAAATGTACTAAAATCTTTCAAAATGAAAATGATTGGATCTTCTAACAGCATGGCACCAGTTCAAATTTTATGAGTATTTGGCATGATCTTTATAATTCTGAAAGATTCATATTTTCTTCCTCAATCTCATTATTTTCCTTGAGCCTAGAATATCAGCTGTTAACATTTTCTTGTTTTGCGAGGACAGTTATTCAACTGAACTTCAAAAAGATTTGATGGCTTAAGGCAAAGAATAGAAAATAAAAAAGTTCATGTAGTATGAAAGAGGAAACTGAACAAGATCTCCTCTATCACACACTACACAACATAATTAGCAGAAGCATTGATTCCCTATGATTAAAACCGTATTCTTTGCAGCAGTTTCTCTGATGAGCACGTCTCTAAATTCAGACATTCCCTCAAGATTAAAACTTCTCAGAAAAGTATGGGAATTTAAAGACATGCCACGGAAAACTGGTAACTGGCTCCAGAAAAATACAGTGAGGGTATGAGTGGGGCATAGAAATGCAGACTTAGGGCCAGATGAACTGTGATATTTCTGTGCTTAGCCACTACTGAAATCTGAGAGACACTGTCCTGTGCTGGGCTAGAGCGAGAGAGTCAGAAATCCAGCCATGAAATTAGGGCTGCTGGCTTTTCTTCCCAGCTTCACCATTTGCTACCAACAAGGTCGTGTGTGCAACAATTCAGTGCAGGCTTGCAAAGGTTGGTTTATGGACTTTGAACCACTTGGCTTAAGGTTGGGTCCTGCCTTCCCCCCCCCCCCTGTGAATTGAGGCAGAATGAAGCCTTAAAGGGTTTGCCTGGAAGACTTGGATGCAAGATGTGTAACCTTGGCTCTCAGCTGAGGGTTGAACCTCAGAACCACAAAGATTTTTACTGCTGAAAGTAGAGGTTGCATCTCTGAAGCAGTTAATAACAAAATCATCAGCTGGTAACAAATAACGAGCTCCTGATGCCACTCATGCCAAGATGCTTTCTCTGTCATCACACAGGCAATGTCTGTGTTATGTCCCTTTCTCCACGGGCTGTGCCCCACCAGCATCCTGGGTGCAGATTCCCAGATGGACTTCTGGATGAATACAATTCAGCTTGCAAAAAGAAAAATCTACGCTGAATAAAGCTGAGTAAGAAGTAAGTGGAAAAAAACTCATGGATTCCTTCCACTGGCCAAGACTGTCTCAACACAGCACCTCATCATGTGTCTGCTAAAGAAATTGTTCCCTTTACAATCTCTGTTGCCTTAGAACAGGTGTCACATTCTGCCCCAACTCTGGCACTCTCTGCAGAGAATTTCACATGCTCCTGTTCATCCTTAGAGTAACTCCAAGGATTCCTGTGAATCTTTCACAGGAAAACGATAGAGAAAAGCCCAAAGCTCCAAGTTACTGTGGCAAGACTGACACACTTGCTGGTCTGCTCAGGGAGTCAGAAACCAGTGCTAAAGTATAAAATTCTTTCTGTAAGTTAAATTACCTTTCCTCTGAGGAAAAAAAGCTGCACAGAGTTGTATTAAATATGGCTGTCTTTAAAAACCACATGACCATATATTTGCCAAAAATTTAATGGAGCTAAGTTGGCTATAAAGTATGAGCTGAGTGTTTGAAGAGGTTTCAGCTCATCAAAGGAATAAGATATTTAGAACAGCTGACAGGGATAAGAAACCAAACCTACATTACAGGGGAGCTGAATAAATGAATTGGATAAATTGCAGGATTAACTTATCTGCAACAACATCATATTTGGGAAAATCAAGTTTTCTTGTAAGTCATTGACTTGCTTCCTAGCATCAGTTTCAGAGAGGTCCAGCAATGTTACAAGGTGATCTGTGATTTCCAAGTTTGGGTTAAAGGTTACAAGTAACATGGTCGTTCAGAATAAAAGCTCTGTTTGTGGATACAGCCAGCTTAGACTTAGCCTACATTCATTTTTAGTTATTCCTGCATCATCTCAAATGGTAAATGCCTTGAATTGCATGTGTGAAACGTAAGAGTGAAGCATTGGTTGGTGACATTTCAGGTTTCTTCAAGAACTGCCCAACAACCTACCTACCCCACATGCACCTCACAGTTGCCTACACCCATACCCTCCAACAACAAGCATATTCACTCCAGCTGAAGTAGGAGAGGCACTTTCTCCATGGCTGCATCCGGCACTGGCTTTAGCTCTTCCTTCCCAGCAAAACAGTGGCAGTGCCATGACTAATTTGTCTGCTTTCCCTACAGCACAGCCTGTGTCTGAGTGTAGCCGGTGCCTGCCCAGACACCCCAGTGGCTTCAGCAGAGGATGGCTCTCTGTGTGCCTCAGAGCACAGCTGGGGCACTGCCATCGTCTGTGCGTGGAGGAAAACGGGCAGCAGAACTGGGAGCAGCTGCTGGCAGTGCCTGTGCAGCACACACACACCTGCATGGACTGATTCCTGCATGAGTGTGATTCCTCCCCACACAGCCCCACCAGCCACTGCCACTCGCCCCAAGGAGCTGCCTGAAAGTGTGGAGATCAAAACCCACCCTCGGCCAGGAGTCCCACATCAGACATCAAAGGCATTCATGCTCCAGAACAGGTTTCTGTGAGCCTTTTATTAATACTGTACATTCCTTTGGTGCCTGAAATTACTCAGTTTCTAGCTTACTGTCTAACAGCTCAAAGGAACTTATTATTAATGGCCCAGTAAAACAATATACAGCCTATTGTATCTTAATTCAGTAGCTGGCAATGACCAACTTAGAGAAATTATTTCAGACCTATGGGTTTTCTAAGGCCTTTTGAAGGTAATGGCAGTAAAATATGCATATATTAATGTTACTTGCAGAAGGCAGAATATAGTGGCAGTATGAGCAATAATGCAGCACTGCATAATAAAAATTGAAAATTCTTTTCCCTAAGTGTAAATATAAAATACCTCTGGGGGATGTATCTAAAGGAAGAGTGTTTCAATAACACATAGTTAAACTCAAAATTATATTTTTCAAAGCTATCCAAGTATAGTCTAATAAATAAACTATAAAATAAAACAACATTTTATAAGGAAGACTCATACTGTATTTCCAGCTTTTTGCCACTCTTAAAATCATTATTTAATACAGACAGCTTTAGTCACAAAATTTCAAGAGTTTATTCAATACCTTTTATGTGCTTTACAAGGTTATTAGAGAATTTATTTTCTCTTTCCCTTACAGATTGGAAGGTGGGCAGTGATATATGAGCTTTCACATTTTATTTATTCACCAAACTGTTCCAGATGTGATCCCATCATTTATCCACTGACACATCAAACCTGCTGCGTGACCTTTACAGTGACCTCTTTACAACATTTGCTTTCATGCTCTAAAAGTTATAGCAGCTTAACAGTGCTCGCTTCAGTGGGAAGAGAAGAGAACTGATATTTGGGAAGAGGGGGGAGCTGTAATTTAAAAATAATAAAAATTTAATTACTCTCCAACAATATGAAAACTAAGTCCAGGTGGTGAACTAGCCAGTGGAGTTATATTTCCAGAAATATTTCAATCATATTTCACTCCAAACAGTATTTCACTCCATGGATTTGGAATGTACTGGATTTGCACAGGCTAAATTGAAGAGGAGCTGTCTTTCTCCCCTTCTTGTGATCTGTCACAGCAATAGACATTCTTGGGGTGATACACCTTTCCTTATTATGTACCAGCAAATAGAATGAGAGTCCATCTGTAGTTTTCCTTCTTAAAGGAAAAATTGCTTACAGTGCATCCAAAATTTCCATCAACTAAAAAATATTTACATCACTGCAACCTTAGCATTATGCAAAAAAAAAAAAAAAAAACAAACAAAAAAAACCAATTTTGGTATCATATCTTAGGGAGTCAGTGACTACACAAAATTATTCCAGATCATTCATTCCAGGCAGCTCCCAAAGCCCAGGCTTCTCCAGCTGGAACTTTCCAAGTGTGGTGAACTTTTCCTTAGTACTCGTTTTGTTTTATGTGCTTCTATACTTGGTCTGATACCAGCAGTAGACAGGCCTCGGTTGTGGTTCACACAATATTTATGGCCCAAGAGGTAGCAGAGAATCTCAAACACACACACACACACACACACAGAGGCAGATGTACCCACACACAGTCTGAATCCAAGAGAGCTGCAGCCAAGGGAAGAAGCTTTGATAACATGAAAAAGATGCTGCAAGACTTCCAACTAAAATCTCCCCACACTTTAATTTCATTTAAAAGAGTTCCTACTAACTTCAACAGAAGTATTCAAGTAATGTGCAAGTAAGCAACAAGTAAAACCTAGGGAAGGCTGTATCAAGAATTTATGGATAGTGTCTTGGTTTCCACATCATCAGCTGTTTGCTTTACCCATATCCACTTCAGGTTCATTTCACAACAATGTCTGGATTTTTCAATTCATATCAAAGCAAAACCTGAACTGTGAAGCGCCAAAGAACCCCATAAACTTTTTACTGGTCCTTGTCTCCCTTCCCTCTCTCCTGATCACAACAATGATCAGAAGGGTCATGTACCACTGCACTGGCCAATTGAGGTACCAAGTGGCCTCAACCCACACTGCAAAATCTGGCTGTAAAAAATCAGAGGAGCAGAATAACCACAGAAAACCCTCCCAGAGCTATACACAGACACCTGTGGTTAATCCAAACACAGGCTTCTATTTCAGTGACTTTTAGCACACACCTAAAAACTGAGCATAAGCTGAGCCTGTAAGATTTATGCTTGAAGTAGGAAATCAGATTCACTCCTGCAACATTTCAGCCCCCACCTCTGCAACACAATGCTCTGAAATTGGGTTTTCTCCTTTTTTTTTGTTTGGTTGTTTGGTGGGGTGGGCAGCAAGAAGGTTTGCTTGTTTTAGTTGTTTTTTTGTACAATTAATGGGGTTTCAAAGTCAGATCTTAAACAGCTTTGGTTTTGTTCATCAATAATGGAAAAATTACATCAAAGAAAATACACCTGTTTCTTAGGTGTAAATCAAAACACAAAGCAAAGATAGTAGAAAAACAATGCAAAAATCATGTGTTGTCAAAATAGTGAACAGTACAACTAGTAGATCTGAAGATGCCAGCAGGAGAATATTCCAAAGCTCTCTGGAAATACTGGTTCCAGGCTAAGTGATTGCAGAATGATTACAGTAACACACCACCACTGAGTGATTAATTCTCAGAAAAGAAAAGAAGGTGCAGTCCTGTTTTAATCACTTCTCTGGTTCACAGACTTATATTTCAGCTGGAGTCCTACTTTAAATAAACAGAGCTGAGATTTGAAAATTTTAAAATAATGCTCAGAAATAAAATTCGAGTGAGCTCCCCTGCTTGCTTTCTATCGCTTATCCCTGCTGGCAAAGGAAATGCAACTGTTGGCTTTTGAAAGCCACAAATTTGCAAGGGTCTGGGGCATGAGCTGGCAGGAGGCTCAGACTTCTTGATGTTTGTAATTGAAAAAGACATGAAGTAATGAAGTAATTTCCCTGTCCCTATTCTCCATGTTTATCAGAGGCCTGTCTGCAGTGGAGGAAGGGTGACAGGGTAATCTGAGCCTCCACAGAAAACCTGCTTTTTCTCCAAAGTTATTTAGATTTCCATGAGCGCTGGCAGAATTTTGGAAGGAGGCCAGGCGAATGAAGGAATTTGGCTGCTCTGAAAATATCACACAGGAACTTTAAAAATTGAACTGATTTATGCCCTGTAATGTTTTCAATACTGTATAAATTAAGTTTGAGTTCCTAGCCTGGATTTCAAGAAGAAATTTTATATGTTATGAGCCATGAAAGAACTAGAGGAAAAAATATCTTGTTGTATGTTAATTCCACCTCTCCCATAAGAAGTGCTAGACTTTGCATATATAATGCATTCAAAGGAATAATATGGAAAATGCATTACTTTGTAACATCAAAGGAAGTTCCAGAATACCTTGAGGTCCTGACAGCTATTTGGAGTTTGCTAATATCACACAGCACTGTGAAATACATTAGCAATAGAAAGTTTGCATGTTCTGTTCACTACTGACAGACTGTAGAGCTGGGCTTGGGAAGGCTTCTGAAGTACAGCATCTAGAAAGTGTAACCTAACTGAGGGAGAAAATTATCTCCTGCAGAGGACTGCTTGGAGCTACCTTTAGTTTTTCACATGGAGATGGCAGTGCCTGAGCACTGTCCCCTGTGGACTTGCCTGTATCAGACACTCCGAGTAGAGATGTCCACAGCACAGTCCTGGCAAGTCCTGCAGCATCAATAAACAGCCCTGTGCTTTCTAAGGCTTTACAATAAACTGTGAGGTTTTCAAAGGAGCCACAATTTCCATATCTAACAAATATAAATATGTTTATCCATGGTGCCTTGTCCACTCACAGAGGGAGATACAGCTGTAAATGGTAAATACATTTTCCTCTTTTAATCAACTATGGACACAACCTCATATGGGGATCTGAATGTTGAGTCACAGTTGATCCCTGATTTGATTAACCCCCTCTAAGCTTTGTATCTTGTTTCTGGTTCAGAGATCAGCACATACAAAAGACCACTACCAGTGATCCATCCTCCTCCGTGCTAGCAAACACCCACTGCAACCCATGACACAGGAGAACACTCGCGAGCTGCAGAATAGGCAGCTCCTGAGCAGGATCATCATGAGGCTAAGATGAGGAAGCTACCTTCAGAAGTGTGAAAACAGAAGCTTAGGAGGAGATTGCTTTCATCTGGAGCCTGAAAGAAAAATTGTTAAGTTAGCAGAAATGAAGGGAGACACCAGAGAAGTGAAATTATAAACCTAAAGCTGTGCTGGCTGTCAAACTCCCCTTCAAAAAAATAGAAGAGTAAAGCAGGTGAGGAGCCATTCACCAGGCAATCAGGAAAGAAAAAAAGTTATTCAACAGACATGTCTTTCAGAAGCAGACGTGTACCTTCAGCATGCAGACACGTGTTGGGTTGTCACTGACATTCCCTTCAGAGTGGAAGGGAGCAGAATCTATTGTCCATAACAGATGTTACACACCACTATTCTTCTGGCCCTGGACTTTGAGTCATCTTTGAATAAAAGAGCTCTAAATTTTCTGGTTGCGATCTTCAGTCTGTGGCTGCTTGTAACTGCTGTCATCACATGGCACATTTTTGTGTGCAAGCATTCAACTCCATGCCTTTCCACATGTACATGAGACAACTATTACACCAAAATGATTTGGCATGGGCAGATTAAACTTCTAAAAAACAATAAAATTAAATTGAAAAAATAAGAAACAAACAATGCTAAGAGTCCTCTTCCAGGACAGGTATTTCTCTCTCTTTTTCTGTGTGCTACTCACAGTGTTCAATATATATTGCCACACAGTTCTTTGAACCAAGACAACAACCCCTCTTATCCTGCCTTTTGTGACAATAATAGTTTCAACCCCTTTTTGCCTGTTGGGACAGGCAACAAACCCACCCTTTCAGCAAGCCATCACACTAAGCATATACCTTTCTTTTTCCAATGTACAGAATTTCTCTCCCCACCACATGTCCATAATCTAGGCATGCCTGAAGCATGAAACACAACTAATCCTGGACAAAACCCCCACCATTCTTACCTGTGAAAATGGAACAGTGATAAAATCCAAACCTGTTCTTAGTTCTGTGGAAAAACCCAGAAATTTAACCTGTTAGGAATGGGTGTTTTCACAGACACTCCCAGTAGAGTGGAGAGAGCCACAGATTTACAATGTAATTAAAACTGTATTTTTCCATTTTATTTTCCACTATATGGCCTTGTTTTTTCTCTGCTGTAGTATTCTGTAGGCCTTAAAGAAGTGCCTCTGTATCTTAGTACACTGAGGTCTTGGGATATTACTTGAAAACAGTACACCAAGAGGAAATTGTGCAATCAATTCCATGAGAATGCCTCCCTCAGCAATAAACACTGCCTGTGCCAAATAAATGGGTGATGTGCGTCATAAATTTCCTTTTCCTGTCAGAGCAGCCACAAGAAATTGATGAAGTTATGCACTTTTGTATAAAAATAAAAATGTGTTATTTGCTCTAGCACGCACTGCGGACAGGACACTGGGACCTGCACCATGTCTGCCCGGGCTGCCAGCGCCACACAGCCCAAGGCACAGCTCCTCACACACAAAGGAAAGCACAGTCAGTGTTTCTCACAGTCTCACGGTGCCAGTTCCAGCCCAACTGTTCCCAAACAATGAAGGAACACCTGATTTTTTTGTGTTCAACTCAAGCCCCTGTCAGAGACCACTTGTTAAAGAAAAGGGGTTTACCACTTGCTGCAAATCAGACCTGGGCACACAGTCTTGGCTGAGCAGCCTAAGCTTGCCAGTCCAAAACCACTGGCTGCTGGACTGTAAAGTCAGGATCTTTCTTTCCTCCTTTCTAGGTAGTATTTTTCCCACTAACCGAGCCTACAGAGTGAGAAACTTGCCTTGCACTTACATCCCAGCAACCTCACCCACCACCATTATGCAAACTCAGCTCCTCATCTGGCTCAGATATCACAGGACACCAATTAAATGCAACTCAAAAAACTCACTCCAAGTGGGGATTCAGCAACAACATAATTTTGGATTACTTTATTTTATTATTCATTATTGTACCCCATTCCAGTGATATTCCTTAGTTCACATACTGCAGTAAAAGCTCTGACCCTAAGCCCCTCAGGTGCTGGACAGGGACACCACCATATCCCCTCACTCAGACTGCTCCTGCCCAGGACACACACTGACACTAATCCATGTTAATTCTACCTCTCCATCACATCTGCTCACATGCCTCTTCTCTTCTATACCAGCCACTTCTATAAGATTCCTGGGTCAACTGGAGGCAAGAGAGAGCTGTCAACACTGATATATTAGAAATACAACTCAAGCAGCTGCTATTTGTGTTTTATTTTTAGACTACTTTATTTTTTCCCTTCAGATTCTATAATATTATTCTTTCTCCTGGGTCAAACAACATCTGTTGTATAGAAAGTAGACTCATTTGGATTATCAAGTTTGCATCTTTCCATTTATATTTTACTCTAGTTGCCTTACTAGGAATTGTCCTCTGCTGCCCTCTGATATTTCACGAACAAACAGGCCCATAGGAAGATCTTGGCATGACTTAAGCATCCATTACCACTCCACAGGCCTTAACATGATAAACTACAACTGCTCTACAGCAGGATTTACATGTCCATGTGCAGCAAGAGGTGCAGCCCCCTCTTGCCAGCTTTGCTGCCTGCTCCATAGGTGCAAGGGGCTGCATCAACAATCTCCTGTACTGCTGCTGCTGAGGGCTTGCTCTGGCCACAAAAAATCACCAGTGATTGCCTTTACCAGTCTGTGCAGGCATGACTATAATCTGTCAAAACACATGTAGAAAAGAATGTCAGCAACTGTAACCTGCCTCTAGTCTCTAAGGTTTGATGTCACCTACATCAGCTGGGCATCCAGCCCTGGGCTGGCTGCAGGTCCCACCAAGCAAGGGCATTCTGTCCTGTTAGAGCTCACAAACAGTGAACCAAACCAGTCCTGAAAGTGAAAATTAGGTTCCTACATCCGAAGCTGACTTAGCAAGCAAGAGTAAAGCTATTCAAACTCATGGAGGGCTTTGCAGCTCTGGCACTGGCCCCTGTCTTTGTGGACCACTGGCAGCACTCAATGCCTTTGTTTCAGTCTTTTACATCTCAAAGAATAGAGCTAGAGAAAAAATTAAAGGAAAAATCCCAACTCTTTGGAGACATGAGATTAAATCAATGCTGGCATTTCACACACTGAAATGCCAAACTTTCCCCCTCCAAGTCAGGACCGACAAAGATGACAGTGGTTGGCTAGATGTGATCCTCACAAGCAAAGTTATCCTTCTCATATTTGATTACTGCTTGTCCTGGTTTTGAAAGGACAGGTGTCTTCCAGTAAAGGCAGAAGTTTCCCTTTGAAATAGAGACTTTGGTTCCACTCCCCCCAAGTATTATAATTGTTTGAATCAAGGTCTCTGAGGGGGTGGGAATAACAGCTCTTTTACTAATATATCTAACCGTACAAGCAGAAACAACAGCAGTTGTTAAAATTGCTAACAGAACAGAACAGATAACTCGGTGTCAGTCCCTTTAGCTGCAGGCACACTGTCTCTGTGCTCGGTCCCAGCCCGGAGCTGCCGAGGGCAGGCGGGAGCGCAGGCGGGAGGGGCGGCAGCGGCCACGCCGGTCTCGGTGGGAACGGGCTGGAGCGGCGGCTCCTCGCTCACCGTGTGTGTCCGGGGGATCAGCTGTGTCTGCAGAGGCAGGAGGCTGGGACGGGGCAGATGCAGGGCAGGTGATCACAGAGGGTCTGGCTCTCCTGTGTTCCACAGCAGGGGCTGCAGATGGGGCGTCCTGATCCGAGCTCACTGCAAACACGAGTCCCCTCCGGGAGCCGCTGCCACCGACCCCTTTTGTCTGGAGTCATCAGAGATCCTGGGTGTAACCCGGCCAGCTCCATTGGCATGATAATGGGAAAAATTCTTTCAATTGACACAGAAAAACACTCAACCCCCAACACTGCTGAGTAGAGTTTTTTCAGCCATCAGAGGACAGATCCACACAGGAGCCAATGAAGAAAGCACTCTCTTGCCTGGAAGGGCAGGGAGGAACCTCAGAAAGCCCAAGAAAATTCTGATGAGGCCACATAATTTTTCCTGTGGCTCAAACCTGACCTTTAGTGGTTACTTTCCTTTTCTGTTGCTACCTCTTTTCTAGCAATAGTGAGGATCAGAGCTGTAAGAGTTTCCATCACATCTTTCATTTTAAAAAGCTTGACTTTTCCATAAGGCTTTGCTCTAAGAAAATGGCAATTTACAAACATGAAAATCCTTGCTTATACCTCCTAAGGTTAAGGGGGGGAAAAAAGGCTATTTCCAAATATTCACATTTGTTCTTTTAGGTAAGTAAGTATGTTCCCTCTAATTCTTCTAAATTGTTAGGACAGGATGGATTTCCACAGCAGACTTTCTCCCCCTGAAGACAGTACAAAGAGCCCACAATGCCAACAACCATGTGTAGAACTGATTTTCACTCTGGTCTGAACCTTCCGTGTATTTCTGAACAGCAGCAAAACCTTTATTGCTGACCATGCCAGCAGTAATTTTGCCATCACAGGGCTGGCCACAGGTACATCTCTCTAGTTTTCTGTTAAGACTGCAATCCCAGAGGAGCACAACAACTCTATATGCCCTCCTCCTCCCTGACACAGCACAGGTAGGAACATGAAGCCATCTAACTCCACTTCCAGAGGCAACATGAAGGACACTTCCCTGCTCCTCACAACCAGATTCCTTTTGGGAGACCAAACTCAGGTATGTCCCCTGGGTTAGGGTCAGCCTGCCTGCCATCCCACCACAGCACAGGAGGCTTGGGTGGGAGGATGGAGACAGCTGCACCATCTCTCATGCTCAAGGGCTGTTGCCAAACCCACTGATGAACTTGCACCCAGGCAAGTAAACTCTTACAGTTCTTCAGTCAACACAAAAAGACCAGATTTTTTACAGAAATTAAATCTTCCCAATATAATCTCTTTCAAGTAGATTTTTCTTGTGGAACCTTGACAAGGAACAGGCATTTTTGCTACAGCAGTAAAAATCAGCATTCTGTGCTGAGCACTTGCTTCTCTTCTCTGCTGTTGGCTTCAGCCCATGGCAAGGCAAGAACCTCCAGACTCTGTTGTGTCCAAAGTCTACCTCTGCCAAGATACTCAAGAAGTTGAGGGGGATGTTTTGGAGGGAGATTGTGGACATGCATCTATAGCCTAGTATTACAGTGCTCCTTGTCTTGAAAAAACTGCTGGGAGCTGCAAAGAGGGAGAATTTATACAATGGTTTGAATAGCTGATGGTTCCAGTCCAGTCAAAAAGCCTCGCAAGAAGGGCCTGACATTGCAGCCTGAAGTATTTCTGTTCCCAAGGGGCGTGGGGATATGGAGAATCGTGACAGTTTTTATGGTTAACTGAATACTTCTGTTCAATCTCTGAAGGGCTTGGGGTTTGTTTGAATTGTGAATGATGGCTCCTATCCCAGCTCTGTGTGTGACATACTCCTCTATTGACAGAGTTCACACACTGAGCCTCAGTCAAGAATCCACACATACCCTGAAAGTTGCTGGCACCCACAGTATATAATTAAGATCATATGAGACTTGGCATTTCTTTCCCTTGCCCAGCTACAACCAAGGGCCAAGCAAATCTCTTTGCCCTTAAGAATTAGAAGGTAAATCCTATAATTTGACTTTTCCTTACATGCCTTCATTTCTAGCTGTAATTCCTATTTAAATGTTTCTTTACACTCTCCACAACCACCATGTGCCATGTCATGGCACATTATAGCATGCTCATTTCCTGCAAGTTAACAAAGAAGCATTTTTAAAAAACAGCTAAAGTAGTTAAAAGAACAACTTCCCAGTCAAAATCATTCTGGGATGAATGGTTCCATGAGAAGGGAATTTACATGAGCAGCACAATGTGGATCCTCACCTAAGTGGTGCCAAGAGATTATTTTTGCAAGTTACTCCACAGATCTAAACATAAAGGAATAAAAGTTTGGTTTGGCAAATTGAAAGACCAAGGATAACTCCACAGATTTTTACAGTAATAGCCACTCCTGCTTCAAGACATTTAAAAAGCAAGAATATTAGATTTTCCTTTTCTTATTAGAGGCCTATTTTATTATTTTGTGCATCAGTCTGTTGATTGATGAATCAGTCAATGAAGAAGAAAACAATATTATTTTTGAGAAATACTAATTACTGTCATTTAGGGTGTTATCAGGATTGTGACATAACTTCCAGCTTAATGTACACACATGCCTAAAATGCTTAGCCCTTCTTTCAATGGCCAGGGCTGGTTAAGAGTGGGGCAGAAGAAATGAGCATTTTGACAGTTTGACAGGTGCATTTCTTACCTGGTACAGCTGTATTGTATGGACTGGTCCTGGGCATTGATTGACATGCTTACCATAATTCAAGGGAAAGCAGAATAAGATTGCCTCTTGTACAGCTCAAATGAAGTCAGTTGTCTTCCATAGCTGGCTAAATTCAGAGCTACTTGCTGAACTTGCTCTGAGTATGCACCAGGGGAAAAAAAAAAGGGAGGATTTTAGTACTGAATTTTTATGATTTGAAACAGCCAACACATTGTGAACTCCTCTGAGTGTGGAAGGAAAGCCACATCTGAGAGTTTCAATGGTCAGTTTGCGTAATATTCTATGCCCTGCCTTCAGTTTGATTACTGAGTTTTTCCTCTTCTACGGCAACAACTTTGATTTCTTTTCATACAAATCAAAGTGAAAAAAGTATTATTCATCCTGCTTCCCAGCCTGTAAGTAACAACCCGTTCACTGGAGATGTGGCTTCTTCAGGACCCTGAAGCAAGTTGACTGAATAGCCTCTTTTCCCAGGCAGGGTTGGAGGAGAAACAATGAATTAGCGAACAATAAATCAACCCCCAGCTGGGGAGAGGAAAGAAGGAAGAGGAAGACTGAAAAGAAGAAGTTGATGGAAAAGAGCAAGAGAAAGGCAGAGAGAAATATAATGTAGCATATAATATATAACATATAATTCTACAAAACACATAATATAATTGTAGAAAAATATAATTGACTTCAAAACTCCCAGTCACTGTTAAAGGAAAACCCTTTGTTCTCCTCAGATTTCCTCTTTAGATGATGAGTGTATGGGGTGGGAAGAAGCCTGCAGGGGAAAACCCAGCACTTTCACCTTTGTGCAAAGGTTCCACAGGGCTGTTCTCTGTTGTGCAAAGGTTCCACGGGGCTGCTCTTTGTTGTCTTATGCTACAACACACTGGTACAGTGACCAGCACTGCTGACAATATTCCAGGTGGGATCCAATGCCTTTGCCAGCAACAGACATATTGTCTCTTTTGGCTTTTTATCCTGCCCCTCCATTAATGTAGCCTTGTCTCTTGCTTGCCCTTTTGCCACGGATGCAATCTAGGCAAAGAGTTTCAAGGGTTTTTCCAAAGGAAACTAACCCACCATCACATCAAATCAGTCTCTTCATCCCTCTGCTGAATACTCGCTCTGTTAAGGCATATTCCCCAGACTGATTCCCCTCTTCAAGATTAATTAGTCTACATTTCTCCACATTGAACTCCATTTTACCATTTGTTAGCAGAGTCATTGAAGAGAATTTGGCCCTGGTGAATCTGCTTAGGCTGTGCCCAGTCATGGGCAGATCTTACACCACATTATCTCTTCCTTTGACCCAGTGCAAAGCCAGAGTAGCCCCTCAGACATCAGCAGTGCACATGCACACAGTGTTCCTGAGGAGCAGGCTCGCTCTTCACAAGGTCCAGCAAATATAGGCTGCTCTGAAGCACATGGCAGTACAGCAGGGCTGGCAGCCCCTGCCACAGCCCCAGAGGCACCTGTGACTCCTGACCTTGCTGACAAGCGCTCCCACCTAGCAAAGACATGAAAGGACTCTGGGCTGGGAAGCCAGAAGGGGGTCTTGCTAGGACGCTTTGCTCTTGGTGGAGCCAAATCTGGGCTGCCTTAGAGACATGAGCACGGTGGGGCACCTTTGTGCTGTTAGGATTATGCATCACAGAAATCCCGAAACACTCCCAAGAACAGCCTTCTGCCAGCTTGAAAAGTTTTCATCTGTGCTTATTGTCTCATACCTGCCTTCGAGCTGATTTTGATCCAACAGCCTCTATTACCTCCTCTTCCTTTACCTTTGCCTTAGCTATTAATCTCTGATGTGCAACTTTGTGAAATGCTCTTTGAAACTCTAAGCACACTGCTGAATTCCCCTTATCTAGCCTGGCAGTAATATCTTCAAAGAACTCCAGGAGGTTAGTTAAGTATGACCTCCTCTAGCTTCAAGCCCAGCTTCCCAGCAAGCCCTTCACTCCTTTGCTAGAGATGAGAGGAAGAGGACAGGCAACTCTGGGACAAAGAGGCACATCACTGTTACAATGTGCCAGCAGTAGACACAGCACCACTCCAGCTGCCCAGCACATTTTTAAATTATCTTGGTGACACCAGACTCTCTGACAGCACCTTCTGTTCTGCCAGGACCCAATGCAAATCACGTCTCAAAGGCAAGCTGCCACTACCCACACAGGGGAGAACTTCCAGAGGGGCACGAGGGATTTCTGAAATTAAGATGAGGACCCAGCTGCACATTCTGCACCTTTGGGTAACACTTCAAGTCCCTTTAATTTCTACCTATTGTTCTCATCTTTCATGCCCTCCAACCATAGTGCCATTTCAGACTTATGCAATGCTACAGCAAATGTTTTCACTATGAAGTTGCTCAAACACTAGAACAAGCTTTGCAAGAGTGGTATCTCCATCCTTGAAGACAACTGAAAATCAGACAAAGTCCTGAGCAACACTGCCTAGCTTCAAAGACAGCTCTTACTTGACCAGAAAGGTGGACCACAGAATACATAAGAATAATGCAAACTGGGGATTTTTATCTTCGTTTTGGACCCAGGCACCATCTTCCAGCACTGGACTAGCAAGCCCAGGCATCCCAGACTAACTGTAACCCAACTACTGCCCTGCCACAACATTGGGTGGAGTTGGATTTAGCTTGGTGAGTTTCTTTCCTTCTACATCAGCCCAAGTAGTACTTGAAATTTATCTCTACAATGAAGGGAGGCCATAGTTTAATTTCACCTCCACTTGAAATGTGCAGAATTTCCCCTTGCACTGTGCTTCCTGCTCCCTCAGAGCACCTTGCTGTGTTTCCATTCACACATCATCTCTTGCTGGTTTCTCATTTACATCATAATACTGGAGTTGCTGTTTACACTGAGCTGCACAAAGGTATGTTTTACATCTTACTGTGGTGTGATCATTAACATCACACTGCTGGCCCCAGGGAGTTTCATGACTGGATTCAGATCCATCTGTCCTGTGTTCCCAACAGGGGTTCCTGCTGCAGGCCTGAATATTTTGGCAGAAGACAATTCAAAATGTGCAAAGCACTACATGTCAGGCATAATGTGTTACCCTAAATGATGATCTATTATATGAATGCTCTTGTTGTTTTGTATCTCTCTTTAAAGAGCAGCCTCTTCAGAAATCATGGTGCAGTCTATCCTCCATCACCGTAAAAGTGCTAGGTACACCTGCAGTGAGGTAAACTCCCTTAACATTCTCAACCTATAGATAAAATCCCCTCAAAAGAATAAAAAATACATGAGATACCATTCCTTATTTTACAATTGATACAAGGTTACAAGACTTTGGTGTATTCCCTTTATAGGTGTGCATCTCAAAGGTGTATATATAAATTTTCTACCACGTGTATCTGCATAGCTTGTCTGGAAACTAAAATACAGGCACACATGGTAATGCTGCAGATTTCATCCACAGAGCCACAGACTGATACAGCTCTGAGCACTAATCATGGGGAGAGCCAGGTTTTTCCAAGTGCCAGCAGCCATGCTGTCCACAGGCAGTGGGATCCAGGCTGGGGGAAGGAGACATCTGCTTTGGAAGTAAACACCCACCTGGCAACCTAGGTAAAAAACAAAAATGAGGATGGTCAACATGTCTTTTTCTTTCAGAAGGTCCTGTAGAGGTTCTATCACTTTAAGGGTAGGCTTCAGTAGGACATTGTCCTTTTCTTACTTCACTTCAGTTGTATTTACACCTAGGGTTTACTGCAGCTGCCCTTGAATCCCCTTCCACCACATTTGCTCAAATACATTAGAAAAGATACCTCAAGGTTAGATTTTAAGGAACATGTGGATGGACAAAATCTGGCAACTTTTTATCTCCAAGTGTGGCAACAGAATTTAGTTCACTTTCTGCCCTCTTCTCTATATCCTTGGAGAGAAGCATTTTCATCTGCCTTGGTGGGAAATGTTTCCTCAGCACTGAGGACAAAAAGTAATTTCTGACACTTGGCACAGAGTAGGCTCAAAACTACAGCCTGAAAATGACTGGGTTTTCTGAAGAAAATATGAAAAAAATTACTAACTGAATAATAAATATGAACTTATCCTAAACAGCAGCAATCTCTGTAGGCTTCTCAGAAGTTGCAAGGCACACACTTGCAAACAGAAGTGCCCTCAGGAGAGATCCACAACACAAACTGGGCCCCTAGGCTGGCTTTGGGCTGCATCCTTTCATCATCAGTAAGACACAGCTCAAGCTGACCTTTAACTAGGAAAAATAAAAAAGGGAGGTGACTGTTACTGAGTCACAGAGAGGAGAAAGAAATAAGGTGTGAATTACGATGGGGACGAATGGAAAATATTTAGAAAATCCTAGGAGGCAGAGTATTTTGAAAAGGTTTCTGGATGGGACAGACACACTGGCAGCACTGGGCTTGCAGGAGTAGCTGCTTTGGTGCAGGTTTGCCAGCGGGTTTCCTTCGGTTTTCTCAGGATTGATCCCCAAAGTTTGAGATTTCAAAATCCACTGACACTTTTGAAAATCTTGGTTCCTTATATATTCCCACAATGCTCCAATAACTGTGTATCCTTGAATTTCCATAGCACTCTGCTCTGCTACAAGAATCAAGACATGTATTGCTGGGTTCAGGTATTGTTGAATCCTGACATTCAGCCCCAGGATATGGCAGGGAAACTCCATCTCACCCTCTCCCCCACCGCAAGTAACAAGCTCAAAGAAAATGAGAATCCTCAGCATTTGTGCAATAGATAAAAAAGAATCTAAAAAATCCCCGGATCAATCTTTTTTCTTCAGTGCAGGTCTACATATTGTATGGACAACCAACCTGACTTCAAACAAGCTGTGGTACAGCCAGCAGCATAGTGATGATGGAAGAAGATAACAATCACCACCAATTCATCCACTTCCTTGGGAGAGCTTTGCAGCCACTGTCTATCTTTCATTCATTGCTCACCCTGGACAGGGAATGTGGCTTGAAGTGAGTTAAGCCATGCTTGTATACACTCATGGCTACAGGAGGAACAGAAGGAACTTCTCAGCTGACTTATCTCCACATGTATCACCCACCTGGCGAATTCAGACAAGGCTTCAGGATCCCTGCCTTGCCTTTACTTGGGCCACCGGGGGAGAGCCCAGAAACTGTGCCTGCTGTAGTGTAACTTCATGCCACTCAAAAGAGTTATGTGGAGCAAGATGGAGAAAAAAAAATCACTGTGAATTAATCAAGCATCATCAGTAGCTCCACGTGCAATAGCTGTACAAGAAAAACAAATAAATCAACCCATGGTTAAAAATAGCCTTTTTGATTACTGTCTTCACTCTTCATCTAAAGACAGAGCAACAACATAACACCCTCTCAGGAACTAAACCCTGGCCAATATTTTATGGTTCCTTCCCTTAGAGCAAGTCAATATGTGCAAAGGATAGAGAGGTAGATTGATGAGAGGTAAAAGATACCTGTATTGTACTGTACAGGTTTGCTCCTGCTGGGCCCAGGACATTGCCCATAGGGGCACAGGAGAAAGGTCCAGCACCTTGACAGCTGTGCACAAGCCTTCATGGCCAAAGAGCCATGTCAAGTGAGTCAAGCCATCTGCTAGTCAGCCAAAGGCTGTGAGTGCTCACTTTGGGCCACTGACCTCTTATGTTTGTATTGTATCCGTGTCTCAAACAGGGGCGGCAGCACCTCTGGGCACTCTGCTAGATGGGCAGGGTCACACCTGCCCCCAGCCAAGGGTGTCCCTCCCTCCCTCCAGGGCAGCCGGCGGTCCAGGTGGCCTCTGCTGGCGCTCGGGACCTAAAGGAGTTTGTAAAACAGGAGATATATTAAAGATATAAAGCAAGAACACGAGCAACACACTAACTCCTTTATATTAATTGTTAAAAGTCACCCTCAATAGAAAACCCACTGTCACCAGCGCTGGTGCTTGAGCAGATTCTTACTGAGGGTTCTATGGCCTCAGATGAAAATCTGGGTTCAAGGCTGAACACGGAACCGCCCCAGCCCGGGATCGGCCCCGCTGCTCCCGGGATGGGGCTCGCTGCTCCCGGGATCGGCCCCGCTGCTCCCGGGATGGGGCTCGCTGCTCCCGGGATGGGGCCCGCTGCTCCCGGGATGAGGCTCGCTGCTCCCGGGATCGGCCCCGCTGCTCCCGGGATCGGCCCCGCTGCTCCCGGGATGGGGCTCGCTGCTCCCGGGATGGGGCCCGCTGCTCCCGGGATGGGGCCCGCTGCTCCCGGGATCGGCCCCGCTGCTCCCGGGATGGGTCCCGCTGCTCCCGGGATCGGCCCCGCTGCTCCCGGGATGGGGCCCGCTGCTCCCGGGATCGGCCCCGCTGCTCCCGGGATGGGGCCCGCTGCTCCCGGGATGGGGCCCGCTGCTCCCGGGATGAGGCCCGCTGCTCCCGGGATCGGCCCCGCTGCTCCCGGGATGGGTCCCGCTGCTCCCGGGATCGGCCCCGCTGCTCCCGGGATGGGGCTCGCTGCTCCCGGGATCGGGCCCGCTGCTCCCGGGATGGGGCTCGCTGCTCCCGGGATCGGGCCCGCTGCTCCCGGGATCGGCCCCGCTGCTCCCGGGATCGGGCCCGCTGCTCCCGGGATGGGGCCCGCTGCTCCCGGGATCGGCCCCGCTGCTCCCGGGATCGGGCCCGCTGCTCCCGGGATGGGGCTCGCTGCTCCCGGGATCGGCCCCGCTGCTCCCGGGATCGGCCCCGCTGCTCCCGGGATCGGGCCCGCTGCTCCCGGGATGGGGCTCGCTGCTCCCGGGATCGGGCCCGCTGCTCCCGGGATGGGGCTCGCTGCTCCCGGGATCGGGCCCGCTGCTCCCGGGATCGGCCCCGCTGCTCCCGGGATCGGGCTCGCTGCTCCCGGGATCGGGCTCGCTGCTCCCGGGATGGGGCCCGCTGCTCCCGGGATCGGGCCCGCTGCTGCAGGCGCGGGGGCAGCGGCGGAGGACAGCGCCACCTGCTGCCCCCGCCGCGCGCTGCAGCCCGGCCGGAGCCGGAGGAGATGAGCGCGAGCAGCGAGTCGCGGGGCCCACGGTGGCCTCAGTTAATCTTAACTGCGCCATCCTGCCCTGTCAGTGTCTTCTGGAGAACGGGCAAACAGGAGTAACCAGCGCCTGTATGCGTCTGGGTAGTCCCTATTTGATAGTCCCTGTTTTATTTCCTTTCTTGATCATCTCAGTTAATAGTCATGGAATCATAGAATATCCTGAGTTGCAAGTGATTGACAGGGATAATCAAGTCTGACATTTGGCTCTGCAGAGCACAGCCCCAAGAATCGCACCTTGTGCATTGCCCAAAGGCTTCCTGAACGCTTTCAGGCTGGTGCTGAGACCACTTTCCTGAGGCCAACCACACTGTGGGTGAAGAATCTTCTAATATCCAACCTCAACCTTCCCTGACACAGCTTCACGCCATTCCCTCGGGTCACTGGGCACCAGAGAGATCAGTGGCTGCCCCTCCACATCCCCTTATGAGACCATGATGAGGTTTCCCCTCAGTTTCTTCAATTAGCCCAGGCTTTTCAGTCTCTCCTCACACTGAGGTTTTCTCCTGAGCTTCTGTTTTAAGAGGGAAAATCACTCCTTGCATGCAGTTTGTGTTTGGCTGTTCCAGCATTCATCTGCAGCTCAATGTTTAGATGAGATACACAATTTGTAAGTCTAAGATTTAATTACACAGAAAAATGTTCCAGGAATGTTACACATAAATATGTGGACTCAGTGTAGTCTGATTCATCCAGACTAATTTTTTCAGAATTCTGAAAAAATTCATTTGCCCAAGAATGTTCTCATTTGACCAAGAAGCACCATCACTGTCAGAAAGAAGTCCTCATCCCATAACTATGGACCCTCCTGTTGGCATCTGGCTCAAGGAGTCTTCGAAAATTATGAAGAATGAGAGTTGGAGCATTTCTGAGCCTACAGGGAGAAGATAGGTGGACCTTACTGGAAAAGCCTGAAAACTGGGTAGCTCTTCTGAAATCATACTCCAGAGTAGGTTTTCTGACTCACTACATAGTGAGTCACTGACCTGGCTCCACAGGAGGGGCAATCCTGCACTATCCAGAACTTCTTCATTTGCTCAACACACCACAGCCACCCAGTATCAGCAGCCACACCCAGCCCAAAACTCACTGCCCAAAAGTCTCAAGATCTGTGCAGTGTTGTGCTTCCTCCCATTCTCTTCCCTTGAGGACAGAGTAGTCTCCTGGCAAAAGTGCCAAATTCAGTGTGAGGATAATAGGAAAAAAATAAATAACGTTCAGGTATTTCCACAAAGTATCAATGGCAATTATATATCTCAACCTTGTAAATCTTGTAAATAAAGAGCAATAAACATGCAGTTTGACTTGAGCATGTCAAGAAAGTCCCTTCTCTGGTTACTTCTTGCTTTTTAATTTATGCAGGTTGATATAACCCAACACTGCAGTAAAAATCCACCAAGACAGTACACCAATTTAGCTGTTTGTGGGATTGGTGTCTCTACACACCTCTACTGTTGAAATAAAGTCAGGTAAGAAAGGCATTTGGAAACACGTCTCAAATCTTAAATAGAACTTGACAACTAGTGGGCAAAAGATAACAGGGTGGCATTTCGAGAAACTTATACATGATACAGATCATGTATGAGTCAAACCAGAAAAAGGACATGGCTCAGATCTTTTGTGTTCTTCTAGACGACTTCAGTGTAATTTAATGGGCCACACTCCACTCACAAACCCATTTTCGTAAGCCTTTGGTAGCTTTCACATTTTGTATATTTTAAATTAAGATTAAGGCCGTCCTGAAGGACCCAAGTGGTGCACTTGGGACTGAGGGTCCACCACCTCTTCATTTCTGGAGGCAAATGACTCAGAGGTGACCTGCACAGAACAGTCCCACTGGGTTTTGCCAAGTCAGATGCAGGTCTTGCAGCAGCCTTCCCTCCCCTGGCTTCTCTGCTGCACCTGCAGCAACACCCTGCTTCTAGTGACACTGTCATCTTCCTCACATTCAGGAACTGCTTCATCAGGAGGGGATGAAGCCCAGTGATCGATGACTCAACTGTTAATTTCTTCTAGCAAAGGCCTGCCCACTTCCCGTGGTGTCCATCTGCAGGTGGCACATACTCCAAATGCTGGAGTATCCCTGCCCAAGAGTGTGGGCCTCCTTGAAAAGTTTGGCCCAACAGTGAGAAATGTGACCATAGCCTTGCAAAAGGCTGGTTAAAAAAACCCACTATCTGCTAAGTATAGCTGGTGTATTGTTGGGAAGGTCTTAGACTCCCGAGTTTTCATGCAGTCAATGGTGCAGCTATGGAATTTGGAAAAGTATTAAGGAAGTGGCCAGAAAAAAAAAATACACATCTCTTTTCAGTGGCTGCATTCTCCAATGGTAAAAACCAGAAAGATTTCATTTCACCTCACAGGGCTGCTGGGAAGAAAAATTAACTGAAACCTGTGATGCCATGGTAATGATTTTTGGCTACTTCCTTCATCAGTGGGCTTATTACTGTAAAAATTAAAGAGGGAAAGAAAATGCAAATATTTGCATGTGTTCCACTAAAACTTCATAATATTACAAGTATTTTTAGCTATGTTAAAAACAGCATATATTTCAGAGAGGGATCACTTATCCATCTTTATTAATATCTCTCTATTGTGAACAAGAAGAGTATCATTTTCCTTACACCTTTAGGGAACAAACAATTTTCCCATTTTCTACAACACTAATGCACTTTTAATGGCTGTAAATCGTGCACACATAAGAAGTGAAAGATTCCTATCATTTCAATCTACATGAAAATTTCAGCTACAGCATTTTTTTAAAATTAGATTAATGCCCCCACAGATCTTTTGAATTAAAATAAGATACAGCTTCTGGTTTACAGTGTGAAGTTAGCCTCCTGAGGTAGGCAAAGTAATACTGTACAAATTCCGATTCTGGCATTTTTTCCACATCAAAATGAGCATTTATTGAGAAAATTTGATTGGTACTCTTCCACAGCCCACAGGTATCAAATGACCTGATCTGGAGCAGCACATTGATTCATCACTACATGAAACAAATTTCCTTGGGCCACAACAACAGCAAGGGTAGCTGAAACAGGGTTGGTTGAATGAACTTATCAACCAATAGGAAGGAGAAAGCAGCAGCTGTGATGAGATTCAAGTCTACACCAGTTTCTCCTAAGACCACTCAAGCTGCAAAATAAAATCCACAGTTTTCATCAGAATTTATATTGTAGTCAGAGGCCAATTTAGTGTTAGCTTGTGACAGTAGATCTGCTGCTGCAGTCTCCAATCCACCATTAGCACATTTCTCTCTTCACTGGTTTTCTGCAACTTAATCATGAGGCACCAGCTGTTACTAATCAAATTATTAGTAGCTGGAATAAATGCCCATCCTAAAATCTTTTCTGTTAGGGAGACCTTGTGGAAGATGAGAATAGGCAGCTGTGTGAACAATTACGGCCTGCAATTACAGCATGGACAAAGTGTCACTACTGAGTCTCAAACTTATGGTTTCCAAAGTTTCTCCTAACACTCTCTTTCAGCCTCCAGATTGTGGAGTAACAGGCATCCAAGATGTAGGAAGCAGGCATCAGCTATTTGCACTCAGTGCTCAAGGAATGCGCCTACATACTGAACCTGTGTCCTTTCATTAAAGGTCAGTTCATCAGGTGCAATGTCAAAACCCAGCTTGCCTTCTAAACTGATGGTACAAATGTCTCAGAGGCACCTGTGAAAGCTCTCAGTAACTGGGGAGGAAGAGCACATTCCCTTTTGGGGGTTGGGGAGAGGAGGAAGAGAGAGAGCCAGATAAACTCAGAAGGTGCGGCTTCTGGAGGAGAACAACACATTCGTAATACAATTATGGCAGAATGGGAAAGAGACTGATAAACTGAATAGCCTTAACTCACTCCCCAAGTTTTAAGTGGTGATGTGTTCACTGGTTTCACTTTCCACCAAGATTACAGCTGTGTGACATTGGAGCCTATGAATTTAGATAGCTCATTGGTTGTAGGAGACTAAACACGTACCCACATCAAATATGTTTTCAGATCCTTCAAACATGAGGAGAATTCAGGTAGAGTATCGTGTGCCTTGAGTCTCTGACACAACTCTGAATTCGTATTACAGCTTTTATACATAACTTTCAGACTTCATTAATTCTGGTGGAATTATGATTCGTCTTTCACTTTTTTTAAGGTTATGTGTAACAAAAAAAATTATGCTTTCAATTTGTAAAACCAAATACCTATGTGGAACCTGTCGCCACCAACAGAAGCTCCAAACAATCACAGTTATGGGGTTAACTGGCATTTTAAAATAAATCACTGCCTCCAGATTGATTTATTTTCCCCCATCTCTTTACACAACATTACAGCATTTCTCTATAATTATTCAATGCTAAGTTCATGGGTTTGAGGCAGACGACTGCAGACTTAGGAAATGGTGTTTGATTTGTTGCCATGGAAACATCTTGCTGTAGATGTACTCTAATCCCATGACAACTCTGTCTCTCAAGAACCATTTTTTCTGACATAATAAAAATCTGATCAAGGTCAGATTTAATAAGAATCTCAGTTCCTAGACTTTATTTCGTAAAGCTTTAGCAGAGGGGTTTTTTTCCTGAAGGGATTTTCTGGAAACTTTGTTTATTTTCTTAGCTGCACTGAAATTTATGCCCTAAAATACATAAACCTAGTGTGGTGTCATGTTAATTTACAGTGCACCTTTTGTTATGGCTTAACTGCATCATTAAAAGAAAGTTACTTATAATTGTTTATATTGTCTTGACAGATGTTAACATTTTTCCTAACATAGTTCCTACTAATACATACATTTGGGATATCAATAATGCTTATCATTTCCTAACAACTGGTGTTTACATAGTAGCAAATGCCAACATAGCTTAACTTTTTGTTGAGCTACACTTTTTATAACATAACGTTTTTCTTAACTATTTGTCACAGGCACATTCAAACCTGCAGGACTGGAGAGAAGCACCAGTGCTTTATGTGTTCCACCAAAGAAGGAAACCAACATACATGTGGGAGGGTCATATAAACATGAAAAAAAAAAAGTGACTTGGCAGACTTAGCAGAGAGGAACTTGTCAAGAACTCAGGCACAAGGTTGGGAATTTTTACCCCCCTTGGCACAACTGTGTTTGTCCTTTGGCAGTTGCGAACCACTGACACCTTTGAGCAGTAACAGCTCCCTGGGAAGAGAAAATTCAGCAAAAGTAGCTCAGCTTCACACTCAAGGATGGGCTTTCCAAAGATAGCACCTGGAAATGCTGAGAGACAAGGATGTCTCAGAAACACCTTTTCATCAACTCCAGTCCAGCCCTTGGGCAACTGAATCCTAAGGATTATATGGCCCCAACAGGTGGGGAAGGAATCAAACTTGGATTGCCAGTGGGGAATTCTCCATTCATGCTACTTGTCCAGTATGATTACATGGCCCCTAGAAAGAAAAAATTTTTTGCATGTTCAACTTAACCTAAAGTGCACATCAAAAAAAATCAGGTAAATCAGAGCCTAGAAAACACATTGCTTCCATCGATTGTAAAAGTAATCCAAACTAGTTCAGAAGCAATGGTCTCGCCTCCTGTCCTAGAAGCATTGTCTGCAAACCAGGCATAAAACAGTGAAGAAAATTCTTAGAAAGAATACATCCTTCCTACAGCAAAAATTTATTTTCCCATGTCTTTGTAGTCTTACACCTATCAGTGGTTTTGTCAAAGAAAATTTATAATTGACTTCACTCTGTCAATGGGAATAGAGATCCTGGAATTCCTTAATAAAATGCATGATAATATTTTGCATCACAACTAACCATACTTTTTTCTTATTTGCCCAGGCACAGCTTCCCACATATAGATGCCTTTTTTTAATCTGTATATTTTAAGCATCCAACACTGGACTATTTGATCTGCTCTGGAAATCAGAATCACATCCCTGTGACAGGTGTTCAGAATCCACAGTGGATTATACAAGGTACTCTACAAGATACATCACAGAAGGTCCAGCAAAAAAAGGATGAGTAGTGGTCCCTGCCAAGTGTGGTGTCTGGAAATAGAGTTCAACCAGCAACCAGTATCATGGCAAAGACAATTTCTGGGACCAATGTAAAAATGTAAGGCATTTGCCCAAAAAAGTTTTATACTGTCATGCACTACCACCACAAAGGTACATGAAAACACAGAAACAGTCATTTTACCTAAGGATTGTAACAATTTTTGTACATTATTAACTTGCTCAAAATCAACAGCTTTTCCATATTGATTTTCAAGTATGATACCACAGGAAGGATATAAACCTTTCTCATAGCCCAGAAAAAACTGAGCTACATCTGTTCTTTGACATTACAGGTGATAAAGCATCACTTTGATGGCTCAGCTGAGATCAGAGCATATCCTAGGTACCACATAGGCCCACACTAAGATACAATATCTGCAGAGTTTTCATTTTAAGTACTGCAAGATGCAAAGAAACATAGGTCAGAAAGCTGAACTTTGGGCTTTAAGTACAAGATTGTCCTTCTTTTTGCATTGTCAGTATAAACAAGGATTATTGCCAGTATTATTGTGACTAAATAAAAAAATCTGAGACAGCTTCAGTGACGATTATATTGTAGTATACAAACTATTTAAAGTGTTCTCCATGCCTGTGGGCCAGGAGACAGAAAATACTGATGTTGCTGCTATCAAACTTTAGTGCTCATCACAAACCCTGTGCGCTTGCTGCTGATGTTGTAAAAGTGCAGACATTTACACACACCAAAAGATAGTTTCTGCTCTGGAAAGCAAAGGGTCCCATGAGGGCAGAGCTGCAAGATCCACGTGTCAGTAAACACAGTAGCACCAGGCTGTCACTCTCAGCGTTCAATCTGCAGGTGAAAATGCAATATAACAGAAAAGGCCACAGCAGGACAAGTCAAGCAGGAGCTCTGCAGCAAAGGGAACAGCAAATCCCACTCACCCAGGCTGCCCTGCCATCCTCTTCAATAGAGTCAGCTAAAGGATTTGTGCTCTTCTCCATGCTTACCTTCAAACCTAAAGAAAGGTTTCTAGTGACTTATCCCAGTGACTGGACCAAGATTATACATGAGCTGAGTGATGTGCAAACACAGAACAAAAGGATACTATTGAAACTAAAAAGCTCAGAAGTTGCTTCTGCATTAAAGATTGTCAATGTCTATTTTTCTTCTCCACATACTCCAAGCAGGATCCCCAATCCACCCTGTTAAACTCCAGATCTTAATCACTACATACCAAGAACTAGTTACAGGCAGAAGTATCAATTCCAAATATTGGCTGATTTTTCATTATTGCCTCTTGGAAAGAATGCAAATTCTCAGCTATTTTTACCAAAGGTTTTTCTATGGAAAAATAGAAATTATCTAAAGACATCTATGTGGGTTATTCTTTGGGTTTGGATTGGGTCTGGGGTCTTTTTTGGAGTGGGGGAAGAGGGGGAGGTGCAAAGGAGGAAGGGATTTCAGAGCTCATATTTGGAGCGCTCACCAAAGCAAAGTTGCCGTGACAACTGTAGCCATCTTTACATAGTCACTCTCTTTGAAGAGCAGAAAACTGTTTTAATTCCTCATTTTTCCTCTCTGTCTACAAGGAGTTCCCCTCCCACTTCCAGGTAAGATTCTGTTGTCATACACTGGTTTTACTTCAGTGTATACCCAGAGTACAGCCTGTTCTAGTTCACTAAATCTGGAGTTTTAGTAGATGTTATTTGACTTTTAAAAGCATTTCATATTAAGATTTTCAGATTCAATGGACAGATATTCAATTACAAAGTCCTACTCTCCTCTTCATAAATTGCTAATAGCACTTTATCCTAAACAGAGCTAACCTAATAAACAGATGAAACTTTGTTGTCGTTTCAGCTGCTTGAGGCTATGGGCTGTATATAATTACTCTCTTCATTTTACAGTTCTTCTGCTTCAGATTAAACTTTTTAAGGATGTTGTGATGCCAAAACACACGTTCTGACAGGAAACCAGCATCAAAGGTAAGGGGCTCACAGACATCTTGGGTGCTTTGAAACTGTAGGAAAAGAAGTAACTGGTTAATTTACAACAGTTATTGCAGCGGAACAGAGGAGAGCAAGAAACAAAACTGACAGACTCAAGGATGCTCATCACTGCCACATTAGTGCCACATAAACAGGCACAGGCTGCCAAGAGAGGTGGTGGATGCCTCATCCATGGGAACATTGAAGGTCAAGTGGGACAGTGATCTGAGCAACATGATCTACTTGAAGGTGATGGACTAGGTGGCCTTTAAAGGTCCCTTCCAACACAAACTGTTGTTTGATTCTCCCCATGGTATTCTGACTATTCTTCAGATTGAAATAAACCAGTTAGGGAGACAAATTCTTTTCTGTAACAAAATAAAGATAAGCCAAATAAAATAATTCATCATGATAAAAATTGCTCCATGGTGGAGGTTTGGAGGGGCATGAGTGTGTGGTTTTCAATAAAGAATTTGAATTTTTCAAGGAGAACAAACATTTTTCACCAAACCTTTGATGCAATTTTCCACTCAGTAAAAATCATTTTTCACAGATTGCCTTTAAACAGCTCTAGTTATAACAACAGCACCCACGCATCTTCATGCCCACCTTCACAGGAATGGAGGTATAAATTGATAAGAGAGGAATAGTAGAGATGTGTGTTAAATCATAGAGACCCAACCCTTCCTGCAGCCCTCCCCAAGGAATGAGCAATGGTCCATGAATAGCAACTCTTGTTACACACACAGGTCCCTCAAACACAGAGCCACATTCTGCATTATGGGATGTGGGTACACTCTTCCGTCTCCTCCACCTCCAAAACACAGGGGCAGAATTATCAGAGCAGATTTCATACTAAACTTGGCCCTTTTCACCTCAATATACAGAACTGGAAATTCAATTTCCTCAGTTTGAAGGTTTAAGGCAGACCCTTGAGGATTAGTCAAGGGAATTAGGTGCCAAATATGGTTAAGAAGGAATATTCCCATCACTGGCACCTGCTGCCAAACTCATCCTGTAGGGCACTGCTGGATTCCCATGTGTTATTGGAAAAAAACAGTGTAGCACCACTTCAGAATGAAGTAGATTTATGTGTGTGTGCACATGCCTAAACACAGACAGAACAGCAAACATAATGATCAAACACATGAACCTGAAATATAATTTAAAAATGCTTGATAAGAATGTCCTGGTTAAATACCATTTTTATTCAATGAAATATTTTGTTGCCATCAGATTTTGAATAAGCAGAAATTTATTTATGTTTTTTTTCTCCACAGTTAAGAAATTCATCGACAAATATTCCCATTTTTCCATATTCAAAAATACGGACTCTATTTTAATTGAAATTGTTATTTTTGGTGAATAATATAAATGTATATTTATATTTTGATAATATTTTTTAACCACACTTTAAATTGCCTGAATGCAGAGTGATCCATAATGAAGTGAATACCTATATACATTTTTTTTTTTAATAGGCTTTTTCCTGGGATCAATTCTTCAATCAAGTGACAAGGGAATCTTTGGATGGCCTAAGACAATGATCCACTGGGGCTTTGACTTGGATGTGTTGAGTAACCACTACAAGACCCCAATCACTCTTAGCCTCAGTTTCTCTCATTGTAAAAGGCTACAATGACTCTGTCTTTAAAAAGCCCTCTGAGGTCTGCAGATGAAGCAAACCATACAATAATTGTCATCAATCAGAGCAGCATCCCAGCAATCAACACATGGCTCATCTCCCAGATTAGTATCTGGATAAACAAAGACAGAAACAAACAATCAGACAGGAGGAACCTGTTTTCATAGGAATCACATGTAATAACAAGGAAATTTATTATACTTTTGTGAGGAAAAAAGGAGATAAAGATGAGAGGACACATATCTAGCTTCTCGGATGCAGTGGCATCTTGTTTATAAAATCAACTTGCCCTTATTCCTCCTATCCAGAGGAATCTGATAATTCACATGAGAAATTAAAGGCATCTTATTTATTCAGTTATTTATTATTCTCTGTAAAATTAGTTAGGAATTTGTCCCTGTGAATAATGTTAGCCATAATAGTTAATTTACTCCTATTCATTGGCAGTAATAAAAATGTACAAGGGGATGCAGAAACATTATTATTTCTTGCTTGAAGTGCAATTTCATGTGGTGAGAAAAACATGCTAATATGCTGCAAAGTGCTACAGGAATTTAGTTCTCAAAGGAATGTTCGTATTAAATGTATTCTGACAAGAAGAGGCTTTGGAAGGGAAACATTTATCTTCATAGAGTCATTAAATTTACTGAGCAGCACTGCATTCTTACTGCAATCTGCTCACTCCATTAAAGGCAGAGCTGTGGAACAGTCTCTTCTGTATAAGGAACATTTAGGAAATATCTACATTTTTGAAAATCGTAATAATGGAGGGAAAGAAGACTCAAGGAGGAGGAAATAATATGTCCTTCTTTAAAAAACCTTCTGCATTTAAAACAAGCAAACAAACAAATCCCCACTCACCAAAAAAATCAACAAAAAAAATCCCAAATACCAAAAAGTACAAACCCATGAAAAGCCTCAGAAACTGACAATCAGAAAGAACAAGTTTCACTGCCCACCTCTGGAAAGAAACATATTATAGGGGAACTTTGAAAGATAAGACCTTAAAACCCTGCAATGAGGGTTAATGGCTTTTGAGGCATTGGCAGCACATGTGCAGCACTGGAATGTGAGGGATGTGAGGGATGTGAGGGATGTGAGGGATGTGAGGGATGCTCAAAATAAAGGGATGGGAAAAACAGCTTTGCACATTCATATTTGTCCTGTAACTACCTGCTCTTGTCCACACTTATGGCTGCAAAATGGAATTGGAGCAAGTAGACAACTCCTGAAACTGGAGGTGGTCTACTCAGTGACATTTCCCCTGCAGTTGAAAACTTTCTTTATCTTGTCTTTGATAGTTAGACATATTTTAAGTAAAAAGATAAAATCTCTGTGCGTATTGCAGTGCTTCAGTAACATTTTGGATGAAGCACAATGTTCAGACAGCCCAATCCAAAATCTTGAGTCAAAGTCACACCACAATAATCCACACAATTGTATAAGCAAGTCCCTCCTCCAGAGGAGGCAGGGGACTTTCTCTGGACAGCAGAAATCTATAAAGGGTGTTTTTAGAGAGACCTTAACTCAAAAATGGACACAATCCTGAAATTGGCTATTCCTCAAGTGTGGAAATGGTTGCATAAAAAGCAACAGAACCAGGAGACACACATTATTCTTTTCTAGCTCCCTCATAACCTCATTAATAACCTCCAATGCACTGACTGGAGAAGGAAACTACCTGTGCATATTCTGACTATGGCAAACATCAGGAACAGTAAGTTAATTAAAAACCAGGCAAATCTGACACTAATTCTGTAAAGCCATCTTTCTGAACAACAGCCAGAGCCATCATTACTGCAGTAATGCAGTGTCTGCAGTATCACAGTGGCAAAGCTCTCTGGGAATTCATTCAGAAACAAAACAGCACAAAACCATAACATAAACACCACAAACCCCCCTGCCCTCCTCACCACAAAATGGCATGGCACAGACACCTCCACAAGAACAAATGCACAAGCATCAAAACAAGAACCTCATTGTCAGTATAATTGAACCGAACTAAAACTGAGGAGGACCAACATTCTTAATGCCTTCACTCACTACAATGGGGATTATCATATCTCCCTTAACTGATTTTGTTATTATCACACCCACAGACTCTCTCAAAAACTCAGAAATATTTTTGCCTTGCTTGTGAAAGCAAACCAATATGTTGATACAACCAATCAATCCCATTTTCACGGAGACTGAATGCAAAAGGTTTCAAATGATGCAAATAAATTTCTCCTCAAACTTTTGTGAGCAAATAATCATGACCAAGGTCCAGAAGTCTAAGTAGTAACTTATTTCTGGATCTAGTAGGTCTCAAGAATTACTTTCTAGTGGTTTTACACCACAGTTCTGCAGATTAGTATTCTTCCAAACTTTACAACATCTGGGTTAAAGGTCTGAACCTCCTGGCTTTGTCCTGTCTCTAAGTGTGCCAGATAAATATAATGGGCAGATGTCAGGTAGCCTGCAGAATAATCATACAACCATACCAATTTCTAATACACTTGCAGCCAGTTGCAACCTTGCTGTAACATAGAAGGGAAAAAAAAAAAAAAACCTACATCAGGAAACCACAGACTTCCCTAATGGGTTGCAGTGCATAATTGAGTATAAAGAATAGTTATTGCCTGAACTACAGTTGAACTGAGATTTCCAGCTTCCCTAGCAATTGTTCTGCTACTGCTGCTAAGCTATAGCAATAATTCCTAATTGTGTGGGTTTTAAGCGAAAAGAGGAAGAAATGTTCGATTGGTTACCACGAACTATTCCTGCCAACAGGACCAGGTCATTGGAACAAGCCCTGAAATCAGAGGTCTTTTACCTAAATAACAGTAGCAGAAACTGGAAACTAATGAAGCAGTGCTGCAGTAGCATCACAGCCATTACACGATTAGAGGGACAGCATTGGACACCATGAGATTGTCACACACCTTGCTAATGAACCATGTTTTACACACATTTAATTAATTAATTATGGCTGAAGTCATTCACTGCTAGCCAGCAACTGCTTTATTATACACAAACCTGACCACCTTACCAGAGTACTAATGAGCTATTAAGTGGGACTTCACATTACCAGCAATTTTGTGGGAAATCAAGTAATAAGAGATCAAATATCAAATAAAAGAGCTTTTAATCCAAGTGAGATAATTAATTGCACCTCCTGTCTCACAGCTTTCCTAGTACTTTGCAAGAAAAAAAAAAAAAAAAGAGCTTTCTCATCAAGTTAATTTGATCCTATTGCAAAAAACTTTTTTTTAATTACGAGTGCCATTTAACAAGTATGACAGGAATTATTATTATTTACATAGCTGTTTCTCCTTGGAATTCCAATATACTCCACAGACATCATTCCAACACACATGGAAAGAAGAAACCCCAAGAACTGAATAGGTGGGTGAGGAAGCAAAGAGAGGAAGGTTACAGTTTCTGCATGGAAGCTAATAACGCTTCACTCCTTTCCCAGATCTCATTCATTTCTCAGCCATCCCCCTGCTTCTCTAAGTCATGGAGAATATAAAGGTGCAAAGGACTGGCAGTGCCTTCTGCCAAAGGCAGGAAGAGCTGCAGTCCCCCTACAAGTCAGGCAGCTGCCAAGGGCAGGGCAGGGGAGCAGGGTCAGAGCCTCCCCCAGCCGTGGGGCTTGGTGGGCTCTGCTCAGAACAGGCTGCAGCCACCTCTGTGTCCCCAGGCACCCCCTGCACATTCCAGCCTGGAACAAAAAGGCATTTAAGAATATATTTCCTTATGTACCAGTTGGGTTTAAACAAAACAAAATTTTTAAAAAATTACCCAAACAAATAAAAAAACCAAACCAAAACAACAAAAAAAGTACAACCACTCTAAACACCTTCTAAATTTATTTTGGGTGCTCGCAGTTTAATAAAGACAAAATTCGACTCTGACTTCATTTTTCCCTTTAACATAAGTGTCATAAGTAAGTTTAAAAAATGATTTGAAGAGGTTTAAAGCAAGCTGATTTTTTGGAGTCAGGTGAAATCAATAACCAAGAAGCTTAGTTTTGGAGCCTAAATAGCATTCTTCTTGGACTTATATGTGCAAATGTGTTATAAATCCCTGGGGCCTCAATAGAGCTTTTTTCCTGCAGTTTCAGACAAATATAGGTTGGCCATGACTTCCACAACACCCCTAAACTGTCAAAAGCAATGTGATAAAAGCATACTTTACTTGTCCCTGGATCCAAAATTAAATGTTCACTATGCCTAAAAGTTTTATTATGTTTTAGTCCACTGGGTCATACCATGATCTCTGTTATCCCTTTCTTTTCTACATATTGGGTTTTTTCCCCTTAAACCTTCTAGTCTTTCAGCATTCTACAGCCATCGTTAGTTAATTCCTGTTGAATTTTATTATTTGTACTGTCCCAAATTGGTTTGTTACATTATTATTTCTTTCTCAATCCCTTTCCCTTTTCCTACATTCTAGCTTCCTCATACTTATTTCCCTCCTACACAAACAATGATATTTATTGACACTGAATTCACCCCACAGGCCAAAAATAATAGTCAGTCCAAAACCAAGTGGTTGTACTTCTTCAGTTTTTCACATATTAATTTCAAAAAAGAGGTTCAATTTGGCTAAATTCCCTCTTCTATATTTCTAGCTGCTGAAGAAGCAGCACATACAATAAATATTTAATAAGAAATCCCCTCCAGCTGAATTCAGGCCCCCACAGCATCTCATTACCATGTCTTGGAATAGCATCCTCATTGTCACTTGCTTAATTATGCTAAGAAAGAGTTGAATTGTGTGGCTGTTAGGATCAGAAGATTAAATTCACTTGGCAAGACTTTGGATATCTCATTATGGTCCTCATTTAGCATTTCTAATTGAGTCCATTTTTAATTTTTTTTTTTTTTCCTAGAATCATGATTTGGAAAAAATATTCCCAACAACAGCAAATACTTCTTTAACTTTTCCTTATTTAATACAAATTTCTGCCATGAAGAAGAATTATGTAAAGATTTAAAACAATCTGATGGCCTACTGCATCACTAAACATTTTGAAAGACTCTTGCCCCTACAGAAAAGGGGACTGAAACTCCCTAGAGTAGACACCTACTTTAAGATGGAGTTCTCTTTCCTACGCATTAACACTTGCTGAGGATCTTGCCCTCTATAAATGATCACAAATGACAGCTTGCTCCCAAGCAAGCCCCATGACCTCTACTCTTCAGTAGTTTTTTGAGAGCTTATATCCTTATTTCAGGTGGGAGCATCACCACTCTGAAGGTGAAGATGAGGATGCTTCTGGGAAGGAGGTGATTTCTGTATGAGAGTTGCTACCTAGCTTTCAGGAAATTCAATTCTCTGAAGTAAACCAGTAGAAGTCTGAGGTATCATTTCAATTACAATTAACACGTCAAAAGGCAGGTCAAGTGAATCACAAGTGCCAGATATCTACACAGGGGGTTAATTTCATCCTAAGAAGTCAGATGACAAGAGAGTGCTCTATTAAAATCAACACACATACAGATTACCAGCAGAGATACAGTTCTCATATTAGTATTGGCAAAGCCTCATATTAGCATCATAAAACTAATTCTCATTGCAATTGTTATATACAGTCAGAAATGGGTTGTTCACAGAGTCTGATTTGTATGAAACTTTCCAAAAACAGCATCAGGAAAGGGCCTTTGCAAGTAATATCTGTCCTGAGTCCTGAGTGCAGAAACACTGATAAAAGTATCTCCCTCACAATATGATATAAATACCATACCTATAACCTCTGAAATCAACCATAATCAATTAATAAAATACTTTAAAAGTCAAGAATAAGAACTGGGTATCTTAGGACTTCTCCCACAAAAAGAAAACAAAGGAAATACTTCCTACAGACATCCTTACTGGTTTCTACAACCAACAGCCATTGATGTTGAACTGTGGCTGCTACAGCTTTATTTTGCAGAGATGTAGGCAAAGGAAGGTACTTTAAGAAACCCTGGAGCAAATCTTCTGCAAGAATAACAAAAATAAGTAATACAAGTGAAACATATCAGCACCCAATAAGGCTTACACATGACATTTATATTTGTAGATGTGAAAAACAGAGAGAAGAAAAGTTTATGTGATTTTGCTGAAGCTTACTCAAAAAGGCCAATATGGCCCTAGAAACAGGCTTTTAATGGAGCCCTGATCCATGCAGAGCCCTACTGCAAGGCACAAGCTCTGCTTCAGCATAGCCCCATAGCTTTTAGTCTGCTCCAACAGCTGCTGGGCTAAAATGGCCAACTTTCCACTCCCAAGCCTCAAACAAAGGATTACACAGAGCAAGGGTACTTAATTTTCCAAAATATAGTAATTTCTTTTTTTCTTATCCCTGTAGAAAGACTTCTTTTTTAGCATAATAGCCCAAGCACATGGTCCCCTTTCCAACAAAACAAGAAACTTCACAGTTTATTTCTTTGCAGATGAACTTATCCCAAGGTCAACGTCTGTCCAGCATATCTGGTGATTTGACCCTTTATTTTTAGCACAACTGCCACAGAAAAGAAACCCTCAGTACCCTAACAATGTCCTAAAGACATTCTTAGCTACTACAAGGCCTGGATTTTGGTAGTCTTACCTAGTTTTGTGAACTATGAAATACTTACCAGGCATAAACCTCTCTTCTACCAGATCTTTAATGTCTATTCAGAGAAACAAAGGAAGGAAAAGAAATGCCAGAGAAAAACTCAAAGCCTCAAGGCCATCATCAGCCCAAGGATTTGTGGTTCTCCTGAGTGCATTTTTTTAGTCTCTCTTCAAGCTGGTACAGGAGATTGACTTTTAAGGTTGATGGTATTGATCTAATTCAGAGCCCTATACTCATTTATCATGATTCTTTAATCAATAGCCCAGCTACTTAAGATAGTAGGAGTTCAGGTCCTTATTTATCTAGATGACATTTTGATAGCACCTATCTCCTTGGGGGTTCTTGTCTTTTAGGTCAACGCTTCATTATACCTCATCTTTCCCCAAGGTGTGTGAGCAGTGAGAAGACATTAATGTCTCTCACCCCAGCCTGTGTTTGGGTGTGGCAGGAGCACGTTTTGGATCCCTCAGCAGGTTTTGTCATTGTAAGGCCAGATGGATCAGGCAGAAGTACTGAGCTGGTCAAAGCTGGCATTCTTTTGGCAGAGTCATTCTGATTTTTACCAGTCTGAGCTCTCTGTCTCACAATTCACACAGGTGCCTTTACTTCTAACACAAAAGGAGCTGTTGAAGAACCAAAAGATGCTCCCAAGTACAGCAGGTTCTCATTGTTTAATCTCTTCACTTTTTCTTCCCTTAGCATCAAGACTAAGCTTCAAGAGAGAGCTTACTGTCAGACTCTTCAAAGAGACCTTCAATTCTCCAGAAGGAAGCAACCTATCTAGAGCACTCAAATGTCTCTGCTTTGCACAAATCCTCTCTACCATGAAGTTCTAACAAAATACATGTTGGCAATAAGATTATGACAAAACTATACTTGTTTATTTAAACATAAGTCCTTGGTTCAGTTATTAATTTTAAAGTTCATTGCTATGTTGATGTTTTTAGTTAGGATGAAGGATTTTTTGCTTTTCTTCCAGGAGGAGGCAAAGGTTATTTGGCTTTCATTGTAAAAGCAATGCTCCTGAACTGCAAAAGACAGCTGAACACTTTAGTGAAAGCAAGCTAAGAACAAACAGAAACCTTCTGGTCCTTCATGCTGAGAAACCCTCTCAAGCTCTGCCTTCAAAGAGTTGTGTGCTGCAGCTCAGTCCCAGTCTACAGCACTGCATCTTCAGCTGGTGGGAAAGCAGGGAAGCTAGTGCAGTTTCATAGAACATCTGGTTCCTGCAAACAGGGTTTGCATTCCCCTGGCTGAACCTCCTTCAGCTCCTGTAGCATGCAATGTAAAAAGCACAAGGAATAGAAGTTTGAGCCTTGAATGTGGCTGTGTCATGAGCCCCCTCAAAATTTGCCCATTTCAAAACTGAATTTAAGTTTGCACATCTCATTTACGTTTGGACATCTAACAAATATCCTGCAACTTCTTCCCCAGCTGAGGCCAGACTCACCAACTGTTACCTAAGCAATTCTCTGACTGATTTCATGCAGACCAGTGTCAACACTTCCTGGTCTTCAATCTCATCTAAAACCAGTCAGGAAAATAACTGCTTTCCCCCAAAGGGAGGCTTCACAAATTTCCAAGACATGAAAAAAATTATGTAAGTTGTAAGGGAAGGTTTCTGGAGAGAAGGCAAGAGAGCAGAGACAATGAGTTTTCACAGCTCTAAGAAAACCGCCCTTAAAAGTTTTTACTATTGTTCATGAGAAATCATTACAAAAGGACCCCATACTTCTGAAAGCTTCCTTTGATTGGATAAGCGTTAAATAAATACAATTTATAAATGTAAATGAATGCACAAGGATTAAAAGGCTGTTAGTGGTGCTGCTGTCATTCTAAGCATTACTTTGTTTTGGAAGTAATTCCACCTGTTGCAGTGAGGTTCCTCAGAAAGCACAGTGTTACTGCAATCCAGAGTTGTGGGATTCCTGCTACAGACATGTCTTCTCTCCAGTGTGGTGACTGTAGAGTGAGTGTCTGTGTGGCTGCTACTGAGTTTTCAATCTGTCACTATAATGGCTGTGTGTCATCACAAGGTTCACTCAGTGCCAAGTGTCCAGACTGCTCCCTTGTCACTATGAAGCCTTCCTATCCCATAAACTTCCTTGTTCAGCCTCACTGTTAATCATAATCTCACAGCACTAAAAGGCAGGATTATGTCCACCAAGGTCTGTAAAGTGGCACAGTATGGTTGTGCTGCATCCAATCCACGTGTACCTATGAACTTAAAGTCGATTGCATCTGAAAAACAAATCTATTGCTTTAGCCATAAGAGCAAATATTGTCACTACCCACTAAGAGAGTTTCCCTAAACTCACCATAATCATGTGGATGAAATCTAATCCTGTACACAAGGTCTTCACAATCACTTTCATCATTCAAATAGGTTTATCTATGAGGGAAATGGTGCCTGAGCTTCTGCACAGAGGGGTGAATTTCACCAGACTGTTTACCAGAGCCATTGCTTTCCAAATCAGACTAACAACTCCAGCTGCTCCCTGACATGCAGGGACGTGCTGTCTTTCAGAAGGGCTGCTGCAGCTTATATCTCAAAGGCAGAATAAATAATGTGGGGTGACAGATGCTTTCAGAGCTGTTTTTGCATTGTAGAACTTACACAGCACATACATAAATGTATCTACTACGGATGCAAGGAAGACTTTATTTACACATTTCCTTCTTGTCCTGTTTAAATCATACTTGCACACACTCAGTCTGCAGTGTTCCAACTTTGCCAAATTCTTGCTCGCCAAACTATCTTCCCTCAGCACTGCAACATCCTAGGGGCACACAACTCAGAGAAGAGGGAAAGCCTGTTAAGTGATGAGGATGCAGTGTTTATAAAAATTAAAATGTGTGCTGGGTGTTTGGGAAAGAATGAAAAAAATTCAAGAGCTGCATTGAAGTATGCTGAATAAATTTAAAATATTAAATCAGGGCCTTAATTACTATGTCTCTAATCTCATACAGTCACACTTCACTTTGAGGCAATTTGTGATTAAATAATAATACTTTAAGGCAAATAACAACACTTGGCACTTTTATAGTGCCTTTTGCCTAATTAGTTTGGGATTAGTTCCTTCGCATTGGGTATGGGGCTTTGAAGATATAAAGTGCTAAGTATCATTATGACCTGAGGATCTCAAAGCATTTTACCCTATGCATAATTAAGCCTCAGAGCACTCCTGTGAGGTAGGTAAGCATTATTGTATACTTCTGCACTTGGCAGGCCCAAATGGAGAGAGGCTTGGCCAGTGTTTTCAAACTTGCAGGCACATTCTGGAAGCACTTCTGTGCCCCAGTTGCTTTCCTGGGCTGGGCATTCCCATGGCCCTCAGCCAGAGCAGTGCCTGCATGAGCATCCTCACATTTCACTGCAAGGCTCCTGTAGCAGACAGCTCTGCAGGGATGGCTGGGAACTGAGATCACTGCCTAAGAAAAAGCCATTAGAGTTAATTCCCACCTGCAGGAAGCCCAGTGAGAAAGCTGTCCTCAATTTCTTGGTCCAAAGAATGAAACTGAAATATTGCAACAACTCAAATCCAAGGATTTCAGTGATGGAGTCTGATACAAACTAATGGTCCCTGCTGTAGGTCATACAGCCCTCAGACCCTCTCAAGAAACTAGTTTCTTTTCTTTCGTTTCCTCCAAACACCAAAACTCAGAGGCAGCCCAGAGATCACAGGCAGTTACCAAAGCAAAACAAAAAAGCAACTTATTTCTTTTTGGTTCACCTATTATGAAAACATAAATTAGAAATAAGAAGCTACGAAATCTTCATTCTATTTATAATTAATATTGTACCTGAAGCAGTCACCTGCAGAAGAAAGAGGTATGAAAGGATTTCAACTTACTTTGATAATTAAGGGTATTTAGTGTCCTTTAAACATCAAGTATAAAAAAGAGGAAATCCACAAACTGCCTGAATATTCTTAGTTCAACAAAGTCTTTGAGTTGACAGCTAATAATTAATTAACAATGAATGGTGTCTTTCAGGCTGTCATGGTGATTGACACTATCATCTTCTGAAAAGTGAAAGATTTGTTAATGTGGCAGACTACCGTCTGGGAAATATTAAACCTCCACAATTCCCACTGCTTTCAGCTAAATGCTTGACATGACAGGTTACCAGCTTGGGAAGAGCAGGAGGTGAAGGGAACAGCAGCAACCTCTGCCGGTGGAAATTCAGCTTCCCCTCCAAGCACTCATTTCCTTCAGAGAGACAGGAGAAATGAGGGAGCAAATCCAACTTGCTGGATCAGCAAGGCAGGGTCAGCAGGCTGGGAAGCAGCCAACTCCTCCCGTCACTGTGCTGGTGCTGCCCTGGTCCTGCTCAGGCAGAACCTGGAGAAGCCTTGAAGATTGACTGGAAGGGCTGCTCCAATCACCTTCCCTCCACTGGGATTACTCCACCAGCAATGGGCAGTGTGGCTCCAGATTTATCCCTGTATTCATCAACTAAACACCAAATAGCTGTCTATGTTAGTAACTGAGAGCTCGTTTTCAATTATACATATTTGTTGATTTTTTTTTTAAAAAAACCTATTTTTACAGACACTGCCAAAAACTATGAAATGTGTATGCTAATTTAAAACAATTGATTAATTAAGTAGCAAAGAGATACTTAATTTTAGTAAACAAGGAGTCCTGCAATCTCCCCTCCTCACTGTTGCTGTTGGCTACCTTAAATCCAGCTTTGTCATTCACCTTCCTCTGCCACTGGCTCTTGGCTTTCCTTAAACTTAACTCAAAGACAACTTCTGTACCTATAAGCTATCTGTGCTTACTGTCACCCATTTCCTTGGTCCCATACCTGCAGGTCTGGCTTGATCCTACAGCTGCAGAGCCCTTGCTCTACAATGCCTTTATTAGCACTTTCTCCACCTTTATCTCACTTCATCACTCTCAGCTTTTTCGCAATTCAATTGCTTCACATGCAGGAAAATCTTTTGCTTGCTTTCAGCCTCCTCCTCACTGCCTTCCTTTCCATTTATAAGATCTCTCTCACTCTTTCTCAATTAACAAGACCACATTTTTCAAGCTTCTATCCCAGATCACCTACATTTACACCACATCAGCTCAGTTCAGGAAAGAAAGCAGTTCCAGTAGAAAGGTGGAGACCAGAATTACCTGCTCCATCAGTTTCTCTGGTATGTCTCTAACAAAGTCTGCTTTTCTCATAAAAATAAATCTACCTCCACAATTTAATCCACACAGGCTTTTGCCAACTTTCTACCAAGTAAAAGAAAGAACACCAGACTTTCAGACATTTGAATGTCTTATTCTTTCTCCTCCCTTCCTCCTTTTCTTTTTCCATGAAGCATAGAAATGACTTTGCTTCTGCCAGCTTTTAGTTCTTAAGGAATTTTTCCCATCTCCATCTCATTTCCTATTTTTCTCTGTCTCCTTACACTCAGCATCACCACATTCAGCTTGTCCCTGCTCAAGAAATCTCCACAGTGATCCTGCTTGCTTCTCCACCTGTTGGTTCATCCCTACTCAGCCTTCTTTTGCTGATTCTGTCTGCATAATGCTGGGGGTTTTTCCTCTGCTTTTCACACAGGAATCAGTCAATCCTACTGTCACAACAACATTCTTCTCTCTGGCCTTTCTAATGTGATTGTTCCCCATTAACATTCTCTCCCAAATCTTGTTGCAAATACCATTTTTTGAGTTCAAATCTTGCCGGGTTTCCCATACTTCCTTCTGCTCTCCCTTCTTTATAATTTATGGATTGCTCGCTTTGAGTCTTAAGACTGTTCATGATTTACTGACACATCCCATTTCCTCTCATCTGCTCCCAAGATGTTGGTTCTTGCCTCCAATCAGCCCTTGGCATCAAACTTCTCCATTTGGTGCTTTTTAAAATCAGGCCTTTTTTCGCTTTCTTTTCTTTCCTCCATGTTGTCCCCTCATACAAGAAACAACCTAAAAATTAATTCATTCTGGTTCTCAAAAATTTTCCTTGCCATTAATACCTACAAAAAATATGACAACAATAGATCATTTTTTGCTCAGATTTCTTCACCTAAAATTTTGTTTCCTTATACTATTTACACTGCTGCCTACCAGGAATGGTCAAAATCCCTAAGTGGATTTTCTAGTTGCTATAGAAATAGAAATGCTAAATAACAAAAAGAATTTGAAACTAGAGTAGACAAAGTGCACACAATTTATACCAGTTGTTCCTTGCAGAGAAAACTCCAGAGAGCACCTGCAAATAAACTAACAACCCCACATGCCTAGCAGGCTTACACGCCAATATTGATGATGGGATGCCCAAGCTCTATACATTAGTTTGCTATCCTCCTTCAGGTGTTATTTTCTTTCTTATTTCAAAGAAAGAAGAGAAGGGGAGAAATGGGAAAGAATGTTACAAGACATCCCCCCCAACACACAACCTCTCTGAGGATGAAATTTGGGGAGCCTTGCATTAAGCACATTCCAACCACTGTGAGCTAACAGATGCACAAGAACTTGACTTCTGTGGGACTCCTGCAAGCACAGTCTGCTTAGTAAAGGCCTTAATTAACAACTTTGCAAAGGACAATGAGATTATAACAATTATTCACTGCATGCAGCCTGTTTTTTCCTCCTCCAGTCTCCAGCATTTGCTTTAGCTTGCATTCCAGATAAATATTTTATTCTGTGCAGGCAGAAGGTTCATTATGTAAGTGACAAAGAGAAAGCATCAACTGCCATACACACAGATCCTAATGCACCTGGTTAATGCAGTTATAATATGTCACTGCAAAGCATCTTGTCAGCATTTTGTAATTAAAAAGGAAAAGCTACTACAATAATAAAGGTCATGTATTTAGCAGAGACAAATATCACATGTAAGATGGTCTTTTAGAGCAAAAATAGACATTACCAATGCAAAGCCTTGATAACCTTGTCCTACATTCTCTAGTACCCTCGAATGCTCTTTGGCCCATAAAGAACTCTTTTCCTCTCTACAGCAGCACTATTCAGATGAGTAACACTGACCCATCTAGAGGGCTGCAACATTTTTCAAAGGACAAAAAGCATTTCTTTCCCATTGAGTCAGCAGGATATTTATTTCCTCATAATAAAGAGTTTTCTGAACTGCTGAGAGATTTGTCAAAACGGAATCACAAGTGATACTTTAAACAACCAGAAGGGAGAACTTAGGCATTAAAAGAGAAAGCTGCAAGTTTACAAATAAGAATAGGACTGTGTACTTGACTTTGTAAATTCTCAGTTAATGAGAAATCAAACTTGAAAGGCAAACATTTAATCTAGAGCAAATTTAGTCATTTAAACCACAGCCTCTCACAATCCTACTATCTTACACTTCATAACATACAGCAAAGGGCAACTGGCAGGTCAGGACATAAACACATGCCTGTTCAGTGCTCTGGAATATGCTGCAGTTATTTAAAAATCAGTTATCAAACCACCAGAATAGACTGTCTAGATTTTCTATTACAAAAATGCCATCTCCCTGCATTGCAATACAGCCCAAGATAAAAGGCAGGTCACAGCACTGGCATCAGCACTTGCTCTGGCAAGGCAGCACCTTTCCTTTTCCAACTACACATCTGGCTCACAGTGTAGGAAAGTCTCATTGCCTTCCTCCAGCATGATGACCCCTGGGTGGTAAAATGCAAATGCCCAGCCAGTCACAGCACCCTAAGTAGAGTTTAAGACCTACTCAGGAAAAAAGAAAAGCTGGGTTTATCTTTTCACAAGCCAACCACCATATCAAATCTACACTCCAATTGCAGCCATGACCAGGAAAAGGCACAAGTAAGTTTGGTTTCCTCCATCAGAGTATCACCTACTGTGTTTTAGCAAGGCACACACAATACAGGCAAGGCTTCACTGTACACACTGGTCTGACACTGCTGCTTTCTTGCTGCCACAACTTCAGAGAAACAGAATTAAGATTTGCTCATTCTTGAGCTTTTCCCACTAGCTAAACAAAGTGCTGCCTGCTCAGCCAGCCCTGTATCTAGGGTCCACTGGGGGGTATTAAGCTTTTTCTGCCCCCAGGAGTCTGCTCAGGATCCAGGGCTCGCTCTCCACTGATTATCCTGACCTTCCTTACAGACAGCACAGTACTGGGAAAGGCCTCCTGGGCCACAAGCTTTCAAAATCATAGTTCTGGAAGACACCCCAGAAGGCCATTTAGTTCATCTTTCTGTTCATTGTGAGATGAACTGTAAATATGGTATTTGCTCTTAAAGGTCTCCAGTGATGTAGACATCATAATTTCCCTGAGAGTTTCCCATTTTTGTTGTCCTTTCCATCAGTGACGGTTTGGTTTGTTCCTTAGTATCTAGCTTGAAGTTTTAGCTTCAGTTTAAGGGCATTACTTTCTGCCCTGTCTTCAAGGACAAGAGATTTTTTTTTTAAACATAAGTTTAAGGACAACAGTGCACTTGTTATATAGAGAAAACAGTTTACACAAGCAGAAACCTACCTTCTTCCAAATTTGACGTATTAGTCTAACACAAATGAAAGAGGTTTTAGAATTAAAACTCTTTTGTTTTCAAAACAAGCACTATATTATATGATAACAGGCTAAGGATCTGAGTGTAGAGAGAGGAAATATAAAAGTGATTCTAAATTCATTCTCATATTTCCAAATGCCTAGAGATGGCAAAGATGCATATCTTAGTGATGGAGAAAAACATTAGCAATAACAGAATGGTTACCATTATTGATTTGAACAGTTTCTTTTATTCAACATTAAAAAGGGACTCATCTCATCAATTCAGAGTTTCTGTTTCTGTAGTTGGACCATGCCCTCAATTATTGTAGAGTAACACAATTATCCTGCAGGCAGACAAATTTAAGCCTTGCTCTCCTTTCCTGTTCATTCTCATGTACATCCATGAGCACACAGGGTGTTCCTCTCTAATTTGGTACACCCCAGCATAAGCAGTTCCTCATCTGTTACTGCAATCAAGGCAGGAGGATAAAATAAAGAGGAAAACCAACACCAGAGCTTGAGGAGACTCAGTCTGTGCTAAGAACATGTATTGAATGACAATACAAGAAGTGTATTATTTATTGCAATCTGCCTATGACCAGAACAGCTGAATAGTCTCTATTATATGTATATTTTAAGTGGTTTATGACTTTAAAAGGGCATTGATCAGAATATATAGGCTATTCCAGAAAAGATTCATCTAATACAGTATTATAATTTGGCAGTTGGAAACATTTCCCTTCTAAGGACTCCCTCTATCCTAGATGCTGTAACTACTCCAAGAATATTTCCTAAATTCAATGCTTGGAGCTTTGTTTTGGTTTTATTGGAATTTCTTGTTTTGTTTTAGGCTGGGGTTTCTTGTTGTTGATTGGGGTTTTTGGGTGGGGAAGAATGTTTTGTTTTCATTTTTTTTATTCTGTCATGTCTCCACAGCAGCAGAAATCTTTACCTGATGAATGCAAAAGCTTAGACAAATCACAAACACACTATTCAGCATGTCAGGCTTACAAAGAAAGTTCTGGTTCTATCAGGTTTCCACGCCACATACAGCTGCAACATTGCCTTATATTACTAATCACTTGCAGTGTTTGTGTCTTGGGTTGTAACAGATGGTGTTTGTGAAGCATGCAAAAGCTTCAGATAGCCAAATGGTACAGCAGTTGAGATAAGGAAAAAAAATCCTCAAAACAAAATACCCATCCCTACTGTGGAGGCAGGAATGTGAGCAGTGTTTAAATTACTCCTGGTCTCTGCAAGCATAGTGGATTTACAGACTCTTAACCCTAAACAGGACTAGAGTCAATCTTTCATATTTCATTACCCCAGTAAATCCACACAACATCAGCTCATAGACCTGACACAGAAACACAAGACAAACCATAACACAGGAAATTTCTGTTCTTGACACTTCCTAGGCCTGGGCTCCAAATTACACCACTGCAACTCAGGTGCAGCACACAAATGTTTCGGTGGCATCTCAGTTCTGATGGCAAAATGCAGTACCCCGTTTGCTAGGGCATGTCAGAATTCATCAGGGATGCACTGTTAATGCAATCCACTCATCTGCAGAGTGTAGTAATCTGTTCTACAGTGACCCAATAAGTCATAACTCTGCCAGCAGGTAATTTTTAGGGAACTTCTATAAGTTTCAGCCATGAGCTTTTTCGTCTTAACAGACATGAAATGGATAAATGACACAAGGCACATCTTCACACCAGCACTTAACTTCCTGACATCTCAGGAGACCTCTTGGCAGTTTCTCTTGTTCAACAAAGAAAGAAAGATGATAAAGCCCAGGGCAGCTGCCAGTCAAGACCACCTAGGCTTGTTTTGAGATGAAATAACAGAGACAACAGAACTAATTTCTGTCAATGCTTCCCTGGATTCAAGGCCTTTCTAACAGCATTCTCAAATGATACTGTTAAAAAATTATGACTGCCTATTGCCTGGGGTTAATAATCATTCAACAACATAGTGTGAGTTGGGGAAAAAAACATGCCTCTTAACTAAAAATTGTGGCTAATACTGGATCTTTCTGGACAACAAAAAAGCCTCCTCCAATTTTTATTGTTCATTCTTTATCTTTCTTTTACACTAAAACTATAGGAACTAGTCAAAGATTAGTTTTTCTTCATTCAATAAAAGAGAATGTTTCTAAAAATAAACTGGAAGAGAAGTTCTTTTATATAAATAAAACTTTTGGAAGATACTTTGATCACCGCTCAATACCATTATGCACTATCTACTCACATTATATTAAACACAGCTGGGATCATTTATTTTTCTTTTTCTGGGGGGTTTTAGCACTGATAAACCAACCTGCCTTGCTTTTAGAACTCTTCCAAGATTCAGGCCTCAGATTCTCTCACCACTGTCTAGTGGGCTTAATTTTATGATGATATTCATTTTGGAGCTGCCTAGTTTTGTTTAAATTATGATAGTATTTAAGCACAATGCCAGCCTGAACTGCCCTTACCACAGGTTTTTATGACCTTGACAAGCACCAGCACTGACATTTATTAACAGTGACACCTGGATGATACTTTTGATGTCTCACTATCAAATTTGGAACCACTGAAGAGAAAAAGATCTTACTATTACACTTAATTGAAGCAGGACTTGTTCCACAGAGGGATGCCCAAGAACATCACTACAGAATCTTGTTACTGCAGAACTTAAAGAACAGAAAATTAATATAGTATTAAAATACAGAAAAAATGTGCTTGACTGAGACACTTCAGATGATGCAGAGCTGGAAATTAAACACAACATTCAGGATTCATTTGAGCACCCAAAACCCACTTTATTTCTGTGTGAGCAAAACCCTAGTCACCTGCCCAGATAATCAGCACTTCCTTTTATTCTCTGCATGTCAGGCCCACAAAGCAGTCATTTCATGCTTCTCTGAGTGCTTTTAAAGCATGTGATCCTGAAAGCAAAATCTCCTCTCCCACAGGCCAGAATAGAGTTGAGATAAACCTCAGCACTGCACAGGCTGGTACATGTTGTAGCTCTATTTGCTTCTGCTCTACCACAGAATAATGGAGGAAGTCCATGGGAGTGGAAAAAAATGGCTTAACATATACAGCCACAGGGAGGCTCTCAATAAAGCCAGTACCTACTCCTACAGCAGCCAGAATACTCTGGCAACACTTCTGTCAGCCATGTCCTCCTCTGCTACCATTAGTGACCAAGTGCTCATATAAAACTTGGGTTGAAATCTCTCTGCTTGTAGAGCTGAATGTGGAAGGAACCTTTGCCATAGAAATGCACCAAGTATCAGCTGGAGGTTATTGGCAGATCTGGAGGCTTTCCTACATGGCAGAATCTTGCAATAGATCAACATCTTGGGAGTGCCAAGTGCTCCCAAGCACTAGAGATGTAAAATCACATGCTATGGGAACACAAGCTACATTCTTAGTATTATTAGGCAAAATACTGGGTAATTTGATCTCTGTTAATGGTTAAAGAAGGAAACAGCTTCTCAAAGAGGCAATCAGTCTTGCTAAAGTACACGAGTATAAACTGAATCAGAGCTTCAGAAACTCACATTTTATGTAAAAATAGAAAAAGTAATATATGCAATAGAGGCATTAAAATGCATATGCATTTGTGTGCAAGTTGTCTTTTCTCTCTTCCTTTCCTCCTGAGCTTGATAACTATATTGTTGATAGGAATAAAATATCAGCCTTTACTTGTGCACATACCCGAGATCTCGTAAGTCATTACAACGTGTTTTTGAGATTTGCCACTTCACTGCTCTATAAAAAGCTTCCTGAAAAAGTATTAACAGATGGCCTCTTACTCTCTGAGACTGTTCGCAATACACCAGATGGCAACCTGAAAGAGAAAATCCAACTTACATTTTCAAAACTGAAAGATATGTGACAATATCCTCACAATAAATATACAGCATGAAGGTAGCAATAAATGATCCATTTGAAGCAAACTGGCTTTCTTTATTTAAGCAGTGAATCCAGCCCTCACTTTAAAATATATTGCAGAATGCTTCATGTCCAATGCTGGAAGTAATTTCTGACGCAAGCAGAAAGTTTGCTTTAAATGAGCAACAGATTTATGAGAGGCAAGGTTATTTGAAAGAGTGAAAAAATGGCCCAATAGCCTCGGGCATTAAGACTTTCTTTACTGGATCTTTACTGGTATCTGGTTTGTGTCTGAGAACTAGTTTGTAAATTGCAGCATTTTTACTATTAATGTTAGAAGTATTAAACCCAACTTACCAGTCAGGATCTTGTTTGGGGAAGCCAGCAAATCTTCCAGGTCCTTACTGCTTTCAAGCTTTCCAATTCACCTTCCAGACAGCAGCTCACAAGACCTGGAGAGCTCTTCTAAATACAATCAGCCTTTCTCACTGTCAGTGGCTCTTCTCCAGGACTGACACTTAGATGAATCAGGGTATCTTTCAGAGAGAGACAGTAATCCTTTCCCCACAGCAAGTCCCACTAAAACACAAGGACCACTGATGGGGTTAGACATGTCTTCAAACACACATCAGGAAACAAAAAAGAAGTCTCTTTACTTCCACAGTATCAGCATGATGTGGCTTATTTTCTGGATAAACTTTTGAGTTGTTGCTGCAATTTCATTAACATTGATCCAAGCTGTGATCTTATTCCTAATGCCAAAGTCACAAGGTATTCTGAAGAGATTAAAACAATTCTTAAGGGGAGGGCAGGTAATTTTCCAGCTCTCTCACACTGTGGATCATTGTAATTGTTCCTACAAAGCTCACCTTTCACATGCAGGATACACCTAGGAATTCCACTGATTTCTTCCTCCAAAGCCTCTCCACAGAGGCACTCAGGGATCTGGCAGTGGAAACACAAATGCCTACACCTGCCTTCATGGAAACAGTGATCAGGTTTTAAGCAGAATTTCCTACTGAAATCATTCCCTATTGAATATGCCATAAGCATAAAATTACCTGTACAACAAAATCTAAAATTACAAGCTAGACAGCTGTCCTATCATTGCCCATAAAAGGTAACCAATTCTATAAAACTATTTATTAATAATAATATAAAATATTTAACATTATACCAGATGTATGAAAATTGTCACAGAGTTTTGCTCTTTGCTTTCATGTTGGCAATAAGCCCATTTTCAAAAGCTATAAACAATAATGAAATTATTATATGGAGATAAGACAATTATAGGACTAAAGCTGGGCTTTTTGGGACAGTGTACTACCACAGAGCTAAACAACCTTCTTTGTTAGTCCAAGACACTAAGACTGTAAGAGCAGATTGTTGAGTTTCAGGGAGAAGGAGAAGAAATCTGCTACATTCCAGCCTACAGATTCCACCTGGAGCTGGAACAACTCATTCACCCTAAAGCAAACATTGGCTTAGCTGCCTGCTAATATTGTACAACTTTATAATTTTCTGATTAGACTATAGATCCATAATGGTAAAAACCATACTGTACAAAAATTATTCTTCAGAACAACACGGGATAAGGCAACATCCCAATGGGAATATTATTAATGTCTTTTGAGTTGTTGTCCAAGCCACCAGGAATATGCTAAAGCAGTAGTGTTTAAATGGTCTTTTATGCCAAACAAAATGTCTGGATCTTGATACTGCCCACTTTGCAAAGTGATAGTATCACTATATGAATAGCTTATGCAGTGCCCACCTGGTGCTCATCCCCTTCTGAAATCTGGCCAGGCTACCACCTTCACCCTGGCAACAAAATACTAATTCACGTGCCAAATTCCACTGCTGCCTCTATACAACCACCACACTCTTTGCAAAGCCACTGGAAAAGTTCAAATTGCTAGGAAAGGGAATTGCATTACTTTGATGCACCTTTTTCACATGGGTGCCAAGTTCTGAAAGGCAGGAGGATGTGTCAGGCCACTCACTCCTTTCTGCTCCAGCTCTGCTCCTACTCTGACTTGCTGGTGAGCTACATCAACAGGAGGAAGGGGAAGAAGGAAGTGTTTCTGGTGGGTTATCAAGAGCTGGTTTCTAGGGAAAAGGGCAGAGCCAGCCAGCTGTGAACAGCAGCTCAGAGCTGGGACAATCCCTGTTGTTGGATACTGGCTCAGCCACAGCTCAAACCTTCCCCTTTGGTAGTTTGTGCAGTGTCTGGCACTGCAAACGGGAGATCTGAAACCCTGAACATTTTCTAGGAAAAAACCAAACCAGAGCCCCACTTAAACTAGAAATCTACCTTTGTTGTTTGAGTGAAACAATGCAAATATGCTAATCCTAGTGTCTTTCATGCAGTCACGCAAGCAGAAAACATTTACTTTATGAAAGAGGCTAAAAAAAGCAGAGTTCCCATTATATTTCATTTCCCCAACTCATTCAATGAGTCCCTGTCTGTACCCCACAAGCTCAGGTTCCCATTTTAAACCCGATGGAATGACAGGGTGTAACAGCTGATGACAGCCTGTCACCATTCCCTCTGGAGCTGGCAGGCTGGAGGGAGTGCTCTGCCAATGTGCAAGCTCAAGAAACAGAGATGCCAGACTTGAAGAGATGACTGCCCTGGGCTTTTAAGAGCACTTAAACCATTCAGCCCCCTGTCAGTGACTGCTGGCTGTGACGATCTTTTTGCTTTGCTGGTGCTAAATAGGGAGGTGCTGGTATTGCACCTAGTGGGTCAGGGCTACTGACAGGACACAGAGATCATGGAAGTGCAAGCTGGCCACAGCAGGGAAGGTGCTGTGCAGCCCAAAGACTGCCTGAGAAGAGAAATGAAGAAAAGGACACATCTTCACAGCCTGATCCCCATTCTAAAAGTAACTATTATTAATAACATCCTTAGAAACCTAAATACCATCCCTCAAACTTAGCTCAATTTCCTGCACATAACATTTCCAAGGTATAATCATTTCTTCAAAACAGCCACTTTTAGATGAATGTATTTTGCTGCTCCAGACCAAGAGGTACCTGTGTTTTCAGTTTGCAACAGGAGCCCCACTCATGTGGTTTTATTTCTTTAAATTTTCAGTTCAAGATACATTGGGCATTTTAAATGTAAACGTGACTTTATATTCTCACTATTCAACAGATTCCCTATGAGCTTATCTATACAGATAGTATTTTTCTGGAGTACTACGTTTGGTTCTACTCTTAACAACTGTAGCATAAATCATAATGTATCATGCAAGTGTAAAAGTGGTGTGAGGGGAGGAAATAGGACTTGAGTAACAAGACTATTGAAATGCCTTGGTCTAGGTTTCTGTCTGCAGGGGAAAAAATCAACTGACACAAAAATACTAGAAACAGAGATGTCTCCTTCATAAAGACAGAGCACATTTCTTAGGGGTGCAGTATTCAAACAGGAATCAGCATTTTAGCTGGAGACAAATGCACTAATCACAGTCATGAATACAGCTGAACTAAATGCCTCAGCAAAACCACTCAGTAATGGCATCAGTCATTATAAAGGAAATGAGTATTTTCAGGATAGGACACAATCAAAGAATACAAACAGAATCCTTTGTGCCTGCTTTTACAAAGAAATAATTCAGAGTATTTATTTGACCAACTTGCTATTAAAATGGCAGTACAGCTCAAGACATCCTTTAAAGAAATGAGTCTGGATGAGAAAGATCTCTTTCTCATAAATTTCTCCATAAATTACTTTTAATTGTTCAGATGATAAATTCCTCTACCACTGAATAGAAATGGTTCAGCAGGGGAAAAAAATAGAATTGAATGATTATAGAACAATAAGGGTTATTTTAAAAGTAAATTGAAACAAACAAATCTTTTATCTTTATAAATTCCTAAACCTGCCCTTAATTAAATAGTGATGGATCGAAGTTATAAAGACACAACAAACAGGGCTCTGAGCCTATCTATAATTTACTTTAAACCACCTCTGCTCCAGACAGTGATATTCTCTTCCAAGCTCATTAGCTAGCCTGGTTAGAAGAAAATGCCAGTGAAGCTAAAGAGACTACATAAAGAATTAGCAATAAAAATTTCTGAAAATCAGATTTATTTTCTAAACTACATCTCAAGTCAAAATTTCCAACTTACTACATAAGACCAAGCGATATTAAAAGGGTGATAATTTTTCTTATTGTTTAAAATTTGAAAGCACTACTTACAACATGCTTCCAATACCAAAAAAGGAACTAAAAAAATAGAGAATAAGAGCACTCCACTATTCTTATCCCATAGCTGTATGACTTATAGCTGCTGCTGACTAACCAAATGACAAGTCTTTATTTCAAATGCAAAATGGAATGTTTAGAGGCAGCAAATATCCTAGAGTTTCTGGTTTTCAGGCTCCTGTTCTTTGATGTGTTACTGACCTCTAGTCGAGAACCTCTGGAATTGCAGAGCAGAGCCACTCTCACATTGCAGATGGAATGGGAAGAACCCATTTAAAATCCTAATATAGCAGGGCAAAGCCAGAGGAATCCTGCATCCTCCCAGCTGTGGTCTCAAGGAGGAGGGAATGCACAGCTGTAAGCAGAGGGAAGGTTTACACGAGGTTTGTGGGCAAGACTTTATATAGAATATTATGTGTTTGCATTTCCTAGTTTTCAGCTTTAATGTCTTGTTACTCATTTAAACCTCTCAGGAAAAGTGAAATACTATTGATCTTTAATCAAGGATACAATAAATTTTGAGAAATCCAGACGTGGCTCTTCTTTTAAACTAAAAATTATGAGAAAGTTTGAAGGGAGAGGTGCAAGAGAGATTTGGGAACCTTAAGAAGCCTAACTAGCACAGAAATTCCATCCTGTGCTCCCAAAACCTTGCCATGTTTACCCAACACATTCCTCAAAAGTGAACAACTGACCTTAAAACACAGAGCACCAAGACAGTTTTTTTCCTGGCAGAAATGAACTCTTACTGGTTAACACTCAGTCCCCACTCAAGCAGGTCTCTTCAGTTTTACTGACTAGGAATGTACTTAAGTGCATGGCTTAATGCTTTACTAGGTTAGGCTCTCACTCTATTTGATAAAGGTAAATGAAGGTTAGCACTTATTCCTTTTACAAAGTAAATCTTAGAAGGATCCTTAGACAAACCCTCCTTTATTAAAGCAGTGAAAAAATCTCATTTCATTTGCATGGCTTTATATCAGAAAGAACATTTTTGTTTTAACTGAGCAAAATGGAACAAATACAGAAGATATCTGGCTGTTTCTACCAAGTATTTTCTTGAAAAAGAGTAATTGCAGGCAAGAGTAGCAGTTACAGAAACAAACAACCCTCAAAAGAAATGAGGATTTGCAAATTCTTAAAATATGAAGATCCTTTTAAAGAAAAACCCATCACAGCCTCCCTGACCAGAATGCTGTACCTTCAAAATAAATAGCTTTAATCTCTGCTAATCTTATTTCAGCAAAGAAAACATAAGGCTGGCGACAAGAAAATGATTATTCCATCAAGTTCAATAAGTCAATCTATTTTTAACATTCCTGATCTCGACTTTGTTTAGTAAAAGAAGGTGCCCAAGTTTTCCTGCAGAGCAGATAAAGGAAAAAGATGCATTTCCCACAGCTGCACGTAATGAGGGCTCCTGAAGTAATGGATCACATCCTGCTTACTGTGAAATATTCAAGAGGCCTCAAGTAAAAAGAATCATTTGCTTCAGCACAAGATCAAACTCACTTTGAAACCAGGAAAATATGGCAAGTACTAGGCTAGGTTGTAGGTTCAGTCAAGGATAGGTATTATACACTTCATACCTGCCAAGATTTGTCTTCTGGGAATTATGTCCTAATTCTATTACCAGGAAAATATTTCAGAAAAGGCTCTGTTCTCCAATAGCAGACACAGAGATCAAAAACAAACCTTTTCCAGACATGTGATTAATATTTACCCTCTTATTATGGAATTTGTTGGGGGAAAAAAAAAATAGCCCTGCTTAAAAGTCCCTGCAGATCTCCTGCCAGGGGAAGCATTTTTTGGCTGTGCAGAGGCTGTGTAGCCTGGCTTTCCTGGAAGCAGCAGTATCTGACAGCAGCAGGAGGTAAGCTGAGAGCAGTGCAACAGAGCTTGACAGTGGCAGGGAGATGGGAATTGGAACAAAAAGCTGTTGCTCTCCTCAGAGAAGAATGAGGAACATACAATCCCTGAGCTGGAAGGGACCCACAGGAACCATCCAGGCCAACTCCTGGCCCACTCTTCCTAGAGTACTGTAAACAGAAATGGCCTAAACCCAATTCCAGCCTCAATACTCTGCTAATTTGAATAATTATTTGTGAAGCTAGATTAGAATTAGCATTTTAATGCCATAAGGAGATACGTGATTTGCAATTTTTCATCACTTTATTGCTGCCAAAATTTCAAAATTTTCCCACAAGACAAAAGTTACAAAAAAAGCTGGTTCAGAAACTTGAATTGACACCTGTGAAGTGAGTGGCTTCATTTTGATGCAGATGAACACTCCCCTTCCGAGATCAAAATTTTTTGTTTAGACTTTGTTTTGCTTACCAAGTAATGGCATTCTCATTTGTTATAACACCCTTTTAAATTATGTCAAAATTATGCAATGTAATAAAAATTGAAATCAAATTGAAGTGAAGGTCCCTGATCTTATCAAAGCAAAACTTTTCAATATAGCTGTCACTGAAACAGTATCTCTACATAGGACAGTTTGATTTAATCAAATCAATACCTCCCTGACAAAAAAAAAAAAAAAAGAAAAATGCTGCAGTCAGATAACACTCAGGCAGCTCTTACAACATCCACAGAAGATGCACAAGCAGGACTTTGTTAATGAGACTTACAGCCAGACTTGCAGCCCAACACAGCACTGCAGCATGACCACATGCCATTTGTCCCCACCTTAGCAAGCAGCCTCAGCAGAATCCACTGCCAAAGCCTGCCAGACATTCAGTGAAGGGTGGCCAGGGTGCACAAACCATTAGGAGTTTGTAACCTACAGGTAACTGCTCTTCAGCCACAGAGCAGATGGATTCTTCAGCATTTCAATGTATCCCTGATTCTACTGTGGCATTGGGACCAAAAGAAAAGGGCAAACATTTTGAATGCATGGATAATGCCAGATAGAATATACTTGGGACAAAAATCACAACATACTAAAGCAGATTTCCAAAAGTGCTTCAGAGATAAATCCAAAGAACTTGTGCAAACACAGCATTTACAAAGCTCATAGATTTTAAACTTAAAACACAGGAGAAAATTAGAGCAGAAACTGGAAGGTCTGAGTTTCCCAAAACATCTGCAGAAACTAAAATCAGAGTTATAAATATATCCTCTCCCAATTTTGTTCTCTTTAAGTTTCTGTTCTGTTTTCTTGCTGGATCCTAATCTTTTCTGATGATGACTTTTATCTAATTTTACTGTTCATTTACTGTTCCTTTCTCTAGAAAGGAGAGTACTCTCACTCTAGTAGAGTGAGTGTTACTTCACTCTATTATTGTGCTCCCTAACTGCACCTACAGAAAAATCTGCCATTTCCTCTTGCTTAGTCAAAGCTCCATTATAGCTGGGACGTTCACACACTGCTGGATAAAAATGTTCTTCTGCTACTCAGCACTGAGACAAGTTTTACAGATAGAGGGCAAAAATCTCTTTTTGCTGCTTCGTGTGGTGGATCTTGACATTGGTACTCTATCTTCTTTCATAAGCAGAGCTCCCACAGACTTTAAAAGAAACCTGAACATTGAGGTAGAGAAAAACATTGGAGTCAAGATCCACCCATGCAGATGTGAAGATAATTTTCATTAGCTAGGAAGTCAAACACAGATAAAAAGTTTTGACAGAGTCATCTTAACTTGGTTGGGAGTTTCTGATGTGAAAAGCAAGAAGTTCTATAGCCTAGAAAACTGTAAAGCACTCAAAACCCTAGTTATCAGGAGGGCAATTTCATTCTTTATGTAGCATTTCACATTTGAATGCTAAGTAACCACTGGAGGGAAAAAAAAATTACACATTCAACAAAGGAACTCAGCTGCAACTTCCAGGCACTTCCCAAGTATATGAAACTTAAGCTGTTTAATTTAAGTGCCCTGCAAGTCTGGGTGCCAACCATGACATTATAGTCCTTTTGCCACTGGTGATATTGCTGCCTTTCAGAGAAAATACACATTAGCACCAGGATATAAGAAACATCCCTGATACTGAACCATCAAGTCTGCATCCCATCCTTCATGCTGTGGAACACTCATTCCAGCAGGGGACTCCACTTGACCAAGACAACACAGCAGCAAGTCACTAATACATAATTATCATGCAGTGATGATTAATAAGGTAACATCTGACCAATATCTGGGACTCTCAGCTGCCTTTGCCTGCCTTGGCACACAAACACATTTGCAACACTCACATTAATCCAAAAATTACCCCATTTCCTCCAGCAAGCACAGGCCAAAGGGATTCCAATCTGTTGCACAGCACAGTGTGGAGCTACAGCATTTCCATCAACTCCAGCGTGCACAGCATGCCTGAAATTAGACCCAAATCTTTACTTTGCAAACTGCATGCCATACACATTCCTGTAGTGCTATGAAGAACACCCAAACACAGCCACCTCCATTTTTTTTTAAAGTTTCCCATTGCTTCTGCTTTGTACATCGTGTACACTTTAATTTCCTTCAAAAAGTTTGATTTTACAGTTCTATGGATCTATACACTTGAAAAAACCATCATGAGTTATGACTGACTGATGTACAGCTGTTTAGGGACCAAAACCTTAATTCCATTGCTTAATCACTGCTGTACATTAGCTTATTAACACACGTCTGTTTATTGACTCTGCTTTGTGCCAAGTGCTTACGGCGGCAACTCTGCATCCCCAGTGGAGGCTCTCCATACATGTACCACAGGTAATAATTCCTGCTGAGGCAGCATCATGCTGTTCTTCCAGCTGTTCTGGTGCCATCCTGAGAAATAGGGTCAACGCCGGCATCTCATTTATTTCCTGATGCTCAGCTTGCAACCTCTTCCCTCTAGAGACAAGGCTGCTCACAAGAGCACTTTACTTTTATTGCTCCTGTAAAACTCTTTTGTTCTTCAGTGGAGGCTGCTCAGCCCAGAAAGATCCAGAGCTCAGGCTCTCCACCAAAAGCAATGTTTTGGTTTGCTTGAAAAAATGGGCCTTCTCCATTTGTCACTGGTGGATTTGCACCTCGCTCATCCGGTTTCATAACAAACTAACACAAAACTTGCATGAGCAGAGGTTTTTTTACTGCTGTGTCTCTTTCATCCCCAGAAACACCCTGCCCCACCTCAGCAGCAGGCAGAAGAGCCCATATTTCCAGTTGCACCGTAGAACCCTGCTCACAGACTTCTGCAATTACTCAGGAATGTCCTTGCCCTGAACTTGCAGATACATCTTGATTCACTGGCTGTCAGAGACAATTCTGTTTCATGTTTCCCCAAAAGATTACTGGATTTTGATTAAGAAAGGTCAAGAGCAGCTTTTCCCTTTCAATATAAAGAGAATGACTCGAGGAAAAAAAATGATCATCACCTAGCACCAGAACTTTTATCTCCACTTGAAAAATTAAATTGCCTGAAGTGATGGAAGGCTTAGGACAGGGTATGCACAGAAATGTTTCCATGCAAATAAAATCCTAAATAATTTATCTACATGCTATAATTCTACATCCCCCAAAAACTGTGGGGTTTTTTTTGCAGATGACTTAGCAGGAGAACAAAACACAAAGCTCATGTAGCCGAGTCTCAGATAATACTCACTTGCCAGAACAATTTTAAAAGCACATTGTATTACTGACCCAGCATACCAGAGATCTAGATTAATCCTTAATGCTTCAATACATTCCCCAAAATAACTTCCCCAATATTTGATTTTCCTTTGAAGGAAAGTGTGCCAGAGATATAATTAGCTGTAGCTGCAGACTCCAAATCTCTGCCTGGCACTGCTCTCAGTAAAACACACCTTCAGCCAGTGTGAAATTGGTACAGCTACACTGAATCTGCTACATACAACTGAAGTACTTCACACCAGCTGAGGATCTAAGTATATATACTTAAATGAGGGAAGAATACATTTTTATCTGAAATAATAGAACAGACAGGATCTCAGGCTGAGTAAAACAAATTAAGTTCAAAAGAAATACACTCTTGCAATTGAGTTTAAGGCACTAAACAACCACCGTTTTTAACAGAGAATCAGACGTATGGTGGGTATCCCTACGTTAATCATGAATAAGACTGTCACATGGATTTTAATAAAATAGTTATATCTATGGCTTCTCCAGGATATTAAATTTATCTGAGGAAGACAAGTAATGGCTGGCTCTTTGTTGTGTGAGAAACGATCCTCATTTTTAGAATTTCAAAGGTTTATTAAACCTTAACAAAAATACAACAAAAGACTAAACAAGAAGAAAGAGCAGCACTGGGAGCACAAGACTAAACTACCGTGTGCTCACCGACAAAATAATGCTCTGACTTCTGTGCCCGTAGGCCCTCCCAAAGTCTTGTCAGTTAACTCCTTCTCTGCCATCCATTGGTGGAGACTACTTTTTTACATCTTGATTGGAGGTCAGGTGTAGTATCATGCCAGCCCTCCCCATGCCCTGACTATACCAGGTATCGCATGACAACAATACAAGGGGAAGGGGACTAGGGGAGGATATATTACAATAACATATACATCTACAAAACTTAACATACACACACTATTCATCTTTTAATTGTGAGAGCCAACCATCAAAGTACTCATCTGTAACAGTAGAAATTGGAACAGTTCATTAAGGAAGGTAGCAGGAGTTACCACCATCTGAACAAGCTATTTCTTAAGGTACAAATTGTGGGAGTCTCGATTACCAAGACAGAACTGCAGAAATCCAGCAGGCTGATAGAAAACAAATTACTGCTCTCACACTAAAGCATCATGGACCTTGTAGCTGTGAGCACAAAGTACAGACAGCACTTAAATAAAACACTCAGCAAAATCATTTTTCTCAGATACAAGCTCCCAAACATATTTATCTTAACGCATTTGGCCATCTGGACATACCTTCAGCATAGCTTAGGATAAATAATGCTCCACATCCTGGGTGCTAAATGCCACACTAAAAATTTTATTGGGAGGCTTTTAGCTCTCCTAGTCCAAAACAAAGAACACCAAGCCCATTAGCACCTAGGAAGGCAAACATCCAGGTCTCTGCTACTGGATGTGACAACCCTCAAGTGCACTGAGCAGTTCCACAACCAGCCATCTCCAAAAGCTAAAGGTTTCCATTTCCTCTCACCTGTGGAGATTCATTAGACCAGTCCTCAGGAAAATCCACAGAAGAGCATATTGGTGTTACCTCAACCTGCCAGTCTTATTTAGTGTTTCAGCGATCAAAGTACTCATTTCACGTACTAATTTAATTAATTAAAAATTCAGATTCTCCTGTTGTACCATAAAAAGCACGAATTCCAAATTAAATCTTTTATTTAAAGTAATTAAAGTTTGGATAAAACACATGAAGTTTCTCTTTCAGCTCTAGTAAGAGGTAAGGCTAATGAGAACAAACACCTCAGCCCTTCCCACTATCAAATGTCTGTTTGACCACTCAAGCCCCAAGTCTCCTGGGTAAAGGGGACAGGACCTGTGTCATGACTTACACTCTCCATACAGCCAATCAAACATGTAAATTTCTGGTTCTCCACCTTTCACACCAACAGTTTCAGCACAGATTATGAAATTTAATTCTGTACTCACTACAGAACACCACTGAGTTTTTCACAGTATGGGCCTGATGCTCTGTGTGGCCTCTTCAGAAGTGTTACAAGCTTGTGCACACCTGCAGAAGTTCCCTCTGACTACTTCAGTGCCACAAGGGCTGCAACAAGACAAAGGAAATAGCTACTTTTGATTCAAACAGGATTTTTATTCAATCCAAATGATTTCTGTACAACAGAAAGGTTTTATACAAAAGAAGGAAGCATTAATTCAGTTGCAAGAACAGGCACAAAGAAGTTTCTGAACCCTAGTGCTTTAGAAAGCCAAGAATTTTTTTGAAAAACCAACCATGTGAAGTATTGTAATAGATGTTATAATCCTGGTTTGGGTCATTCTCCATCATGTACAACTCTCCTGCATGGACAGCCTCAAAGTCAGCACTGAAGTTGTTGGGATCAAACTGAACCCACAGAGTGTACCTGTAGTCAATGGTACGTATGGAATAGCCCATGATCCTGATGTCTTTCAGCTTTGGTTTGTCAGAGTTCCACTGGGGAGTGTCTGCAGGCCGGGGATATTGGCTGAAAGCAAAAGGTTCTTCCTTAAAACATCTGGCAGTGTCATCACACCCTTCCTTGCCTTCTTCCACCATCCTTTCAGAGACATTAAAATAGTGGACAATACTTGCTCCCTCAGTGCACAGCATAACACCAAATGACAACTCTGGGCATGCAGGAGGAACCTGCAGGCCAGCAAGTTCTGCAAGTGTTGAAAACAGAGACACCAGCTCCACCACTTTTTTACTTTGCCCTAGAAGAAATAATATAAAAAAATAAGTCATGGAACAGGGTGGTTGACCAGTAACTTTCTAATAATTCAGTTGCTTTTGAATTAAAAGTGCTTTGTACAGGATTTTTGGGGGTACCAAAATCAAGGCAATTAAGGAGTGGCAGTTAGCTGTGAAGATGCCAGTCCACACATTTATGATGTATTTTTGACAAGAAAACTTCTGCACTTATGTTTCTCCAATAGCCTTAGACATAATCATAACCATTTGCTGGAAAAAGAGCTCTTCAAAAAGACAAAGTAAATTCTCAATGTGCCTGGAGATACATCACCACCTCTACACACCCACTGTAAACAAAAACCAGGGAATTTACCTTGAGGTGCTGAGGCTCCAATATGGTTAAAAGGGTCGAGATAGGGGAAGACCCTTGCTCCTTGACTGACAGGGGAAGTTGTCATTCCTGGGACATAAAACATCAGTGGCACTCGGGTAGCAACATCAAAATTGCTGTATTTTGCCCATTCACCATGTTCTCCCAGGGACCATCCTAGGTGACAACACAATTCAGAGGAGATATTAGTTTGTAATCTAGTAGTCATTTCTTCTTCACTGTAAATTGACTCTGACTGTTGAGGCCACAAGTCTATTATAAAGGTTATATTAAAAAGTAAATAATCTGTATTTAGATGTAACAAGACTTTTCTCTAACGTGGAAGCTATTTCAACAGCTAACAAAATCTTGCAACTTGATAATCTTCCATAAAGGAACTAATTACACCTTTCCTTATTTCCAGATTCTTAAGATTACAATTAGGAAATCAGCATTAAAACAGCAGAAAAGAGGAACTGGGGTATGTCACAGTGCCTGCAAGAGTCTCCAGACAAATTCCACAAGGCATTAATTTAAGTTTTGGGCAGTTGCCAGCTCTCCAATACTCCTGTTAACACTGCAGCTGAACATCCCTTGGAGCAAAATCTGCTCTCTATGCCAGACTGCCATATCAGGATGCTACCCCTGAGGAAGCAATAAAGATAAAACTTTTCAGCTCTCCTCTTCCTCTTGAAAGAGATGCCAACATGAACTCCTTCCAGGCCAACTTCACTTTGGGGGAAGACAAAGGAACTCTGTGACAAAAAAGGTATGTTAACATGTTTTGTCTTGATCACTTTGCCAGCCATGGTACTAGAAATACCATTTACAGTTTATTCAAAACCAGGAAAAAAAAATTCAGCTTACAAACAAGTCAGAAGGAATGTCTAGAGTCACTTTAGTCCCAAAGTATTAATCCCATGGCTCTGCAACTTCTAAGAGCTTGTTTATACACACGTGCTCACAGATTAACTAATTAATTATAAATGTGACTTTAAATTGATGTAGTTAATTCACATCCTAACTGGTTTAAAGCAGCTAAGCCATCCCACAATTAACTGGATCATGGTTATTTTACTGAATATTAGAGTATTGAAACAAGCATTAAATGCTTGAGGTATTTGTCCTACAGTTCAAGTTAAGTTTTTTACCACTAGTATCCAGAGTGTGCAGGATCTCATTTATGAAAGGGAATCACATCCCTATCAGTTTTGATGCTCTGCAAGCAGCAATGACAAGTATAAAAAAACACACTTGAGCAGTTAATGGTAAAGTGTGTTATCCACTCTACCAGATGGCCTTCTACAAAAGGTAAGGGGGAAGTAGTGGTGGCCAAACTTTTAGAGCACAGTTCCCAGCAAGAGCCACTCCTTGGGTAGGAGGTGTGAATACAGAGAGCTCAGCCCCGTGTCCTGGCAGGCAGCCTCATCCCCCACCAGCAAATCCTCAACTTGATTAAAGTACCTCTGGGGACAGAACTGTGCAGCCAGAAGCCAGTGCCAGTTCCCTCAATCTGGCTCAGACAAACCAGAGGTTACAAGATATGATAGCTCTACTTGACTATAGAAACATAGACTTCATTAATCTGCCAGCGCTGAGTTGCACTATGAAGTTCTGAACAGTAAGCTCGAGAAAGATTTAAATGCTTACCATGATCAGCAGTAAAAACTACTATTGTGTTATTTGAGAGTCCTGCATTATCCAAAGCATTCAGAAGCAAGCCAACTTGCACATCCAGATAAGAAACTGCTGCATAGTAACTCTGACGAATCTGCCGCTGCAAGTTAAGAAAACAGGAGAGAAAAAAAACAAAAAGTTTCTCTCTAGACACATGCAGCAGAACCAGGGGGTGGTTGTGTAAAAGAACTAAAGGACTCTGCTTGTAAAGCTTTAATTTTAATTGTCTGTTGCCCAATTAATGTTCCAGAAAGGGTAAACTGGGAGGGAACAGTTAGAAAATTCCACCTCCCAGAAATGCTTTCAAGCAAAACACTGCAAACCAATCCACTCTGCATCTCTTGATCCAGCCAGTGCACCTAATTTTGGCATAAGCACTGAAGAGTCAAGGAAAATATTGCAAGAAGATACACTGGGTGCTGGCTTGATACAGATAAACAGACTCAGATAATGAACACAAACGCAGTATTGGTAGCTGCTACATCCATCCCCTCACATGCAAACCCAACTGCAGTGACAGAGAAGGTTTGCCTACAGAGCTAGAGGTGACAGTATACAAGGCAGAGAATTCACAATTGCCAATGGTCAGTTGCTGAATACCTGGGAGCATCCAAGAGCAGCTGACTCCTCCCTTGCATTCAAACAAGTGAAGGCAGTTTGAGTTCAGCATGCTGTGTTGACAGCTTACCTGGAAATCATCTGGAAGTGGTCCATAAGGGAAACTAACATTTAATGCTTTCACATCATCCCTCTGTCTGATATCCGTCCAGGGGTTGTATGCCACAGAAGGCAGCTGCTTAGGCACCCAGGGATCTGGGGCCAATGTGATATTTTCCAAGGGGTACAACTTGAGAAATTCCTTTAGAACACAAAACACATATAAAGACTGTTCTCACCTTCAACAGATACTGTGAATTTTGTGTTTAAACAACAATCATTTTCCCTTGCAGGACCCTTTAACATTTAACAGTTTACAAGACTTCCTTCCCCTTCCTCCAGAGTGTGAAACACAGCAATACTAGACATCCCCCAACAAATTCCTGAAAAATACGGAGTTATTAAATACATAAACCCAGCCTCCTGTATCTCAAAAGAATACTGCAATAAAAGGTCCAACACCACTTTGAAATCGGTAGGAGTTTTGCCACCAAGTCAAAGAGAGAATGAAATACAAGATCTCTTTATGTCATACTCCATCAAGCTGAAGCCCACCTCCATGCAGCAGCAGCCACCACTATGATGTCAGAAGCCTGGCTTTTGGCTGAGGAGTCACAACTCATTCTCATTAAATACTTTGAAATACATCACGGGTGACTCCTGAAGTTACACCTAATCAAGGCTGGTTTCCACCTTGCTTCCCAGAAACAGCAATAAAGCTTTTCTGGGAACAGCTTTCAAAAACCAAAGCAACTTGCCTAAGTTCCCTTTCCTGCAGGTTCCAGTCTCCTCACCTGTGGGTACCTCAGTGGGATATGCGGCTTGTGGTAACCAACAGCCAGGAAGAACTTTTGTCTGTTAGTTTTCATGATATTCAGTAAGTGTATGGCCTCCTCAGTGCTCTGAATATCAGGCAGAGTCCCCTCAGGCATTTCTGTCACATTCACTGGGCACACCAAGTTTGCATAAAGTTTTCCACCTTTTCCCCTGCAAGTCTTCATGGAAAAAAAAAAAAAAGTTAGTTCAGTAACTTCTGTTAAATACAAAGAAAAAAATCATCTGTTCTGTAACTTTAAAACCAATTTGTTTCTATCAACAAAATAATGCAACTTCCATGCCTATGAAAATGCAGAAATCTTCTCTAAAGCTGGGTAGAAGATTAAATATAGTCACAGGGTAAAAAGCCCACAGCTTCTATAACAAACAGAATCTCTGATCTAATGGAGATACAGCAGTATTTGGTTATCCTATATATACATACATTTTAATTCTTTCTGATCCCAAGAGTTCACAGAAAGCTGCCTGGAAGCTATTGACTTAGTTTCTGAGCAATTGCCAGCAGTGGCTGATCAGTGAAGAGAGATAAATTAGACTAAACAGTGGCCAGGGAAAGGTGGCCTCAGCAGGGTGTTTGGGAGGGGTGCAAAATGAACATACTTTTCCTTAAGTTCTGGATGCAATTGTTGCTGTTGTTAAAAACCAGTCTTTTTCCAGCAGTAAACCCAAGACAAAGCAATGCCAAGACTGTCTGCACCCTAATGACTGCAGCTCTTGCTGGGCAATGTACAGACTCCAACACCCAATGCAATGTTTGCATGAAGATAAATGTGACACAAGAGAACCTGGTTTAAGAGTAACAAACAGTATAGAAAACTGGATCAGATTATAAAGCTTCAGATTATTTAAACACTACATTAATTATGGCCCCTGCTCACTCAGTTCTGAGCTCTTTATCACATTAACTTTACCAAGACTACTGACAATGTTTTGTCATTAACGAAAGCAAAGACAGATCAGGTGCAGGTGCAAGTTGACAACCACACTTTTCAGGTAAAGGAATTCATGACTTAGACACAAACAAGGATCATTCTTGCTTATATCTCAGTAACTGAAGTTTCCAAATACCAATTCAGAAATACTTAAAACATCTGCAGGATGGGCACATTAATTAACAAAACACATGTGAAAATCTCGGCCTCCTTTCAGAAAACACAAAGTATTGAACTGGTTAGTTGTTTGACTGCACAAGGGTGCAGCCTCAAACCCCAGAGAGCACAGCTTGTCAAAGAACTTGGTTATATCCTGAACACCCTCCTCTGTTAGAGTGCCACAAATCACACTTACCTTATCATTCTCATGCTTTTCAGCTGAAGGATGAAAGGGTGGAATGGACCAGCTGTAGGGATAGTCATCACTGTAATTGGATGAAATCCCTGGAATGGATAAAGATATTAAAAATTCTCTAATAATTCACTGAACCAGGAAGAGCTCAAAAACAAGTTTAACTTGTCTTTAATTGCATTTTTTTTTCAAATATGCTAAATGAAGAAACATTTCAAATGAATCTTTGTCAACTGAGGAAAAGACAACCAAGAAATAAAAGTCAAAAAGTTTAAGCCAGGTATTTTTCCCGGAAATACAACTTTTACTAGTGAGGAAGACTCAAGCCTGTTGAAGAACCTTACTTCAGGGAACACCAACAAAAAACCCAAAAAGCCAAAAACCAAATCAAATTAAAAAGAAAAAACAAACAAACAAAAACCAAACCGCTCAGAATTAATAACAGTCTTCATGTATATCTTTGATTAGCTTTACTATAAACTGAAACACATACTGAAACTATCCACACAGTTTAATTCTAGGATAAGGAACTCCAAAAAGAGGATCAGTATTACAATATTGTTCAACTCAGTACTGTTACTGCTTTTTAACTAGTGAACTAATTTCCTATTGAACTTGAAGTACTAGTCATATATTCTACATGTCTTGACCCAGACTCACAGCCTATTAGGAAACATGAAACATGCACAGGCAGAACTAAGTCAACAAGTAATTTCCTTTTCAGCAGATACCTAACTTCCAGATGTATTTTTAGAATGTTAGACATTTATTCCCACAACTCCCAGACAAGACATGAAAACATCCATTAGATAAAAGTAATCTAATGCATTAATCTCTAATGCCCTTAAGACTTAATGACAACCACTGTAAAAAGCTGACCTATGATTTAGGTTCTTAATATAGATGAGAATCACACATCAATATTTATGTAAGTTTGAGAGATTATACACATCATGTATTTCTATATTAAGAAAATGATAATTCAAACCATACCAGGATGAAAAACTTTCCCCACAGATAGGGTCATGTAGCCGTTTTCCTTGAAATACTGGGGCATGGTGGAATAATTTCCTGCATGAACTCTCCAGTAGGAGTAGAAATCATAGAGCCGGGTGGTGTCAGGCCTGCGGCCAGTGAGAAATGACACTCTGCTGGGAGCACACACGGCTTGCTGAGGAGAGATAGCCAAGGAGAGACATTTGGAACAAAAACCAAAACACATGTATCAACTAACTGGAGCATAGTGATGCCTGAAGTTTTAGCTTTCATATTTTCCATATTCTGTACTGCATCTGTATATATGTCTGAAGTTCATATAGTGTTAGCATGACTTCTTCACAGTTTAGTTAGACAACACAATCCTCTTCCAGCCCGAGAACCAAGAGCACAGTCGCAACTTCAGGCCCAAAAACAACAGCAAATTAAGGAGAGCAAACTGGGAGGATGTGACTTCATAATCTGAAGCTGTAATTGGACAATCAACTCCAATATGTAAACAGACCAAAAGTTATAAAAGTGTGAAAACATGTGATCCATTGTCCACCTTGGCTGTAGCCTCCGACAGGCTCTTGTGCTGCCCAAAGTGTATCCTTTGAAGGCCTTTTTAATGAACATCTAATTCATTCCTGTAACACTGTCCAGCCTCTGTCCCAGGTAGCCTCTCAATGCATCAACAGCTGGGCCATAACAACCTGAAAACTCAGGAATCACAGGGAATAGGTTTCATATCACTTCAGGCTAGAATGAACATTATCCTTATCAAGCATATCGATTCCAAACTGCAAGCTTTTAAAAAAAGCAAGTCAGATTCCATAAAGACAGTGCTGCTTAATCATACAGAATTAAGCAGCAGTGGCAGGTGGACTGTGCTGATAAAAGCCAAAAGTCTAGTTGATCTGGACTGCCTTAAGAATAAAGAAAGGATAAACACAGAAGGTCTGGGTTATGGTCCAAAGGTCCAACCAACTCTGCTTCAGACTGACAAAACCTAAGAGTTATTGCTTTGCAGTCCTATTCCCAGCTGGAATTAGACCCAAACTTCTAATTTCTCAGCAGAAGGGAACTTGGGAATGTAGACATCCTATGCATACTACTCATGCAAAGAGCAATTAGTTACATTTTGAGTCCTCTATTTTAGAGTTTAGCTTACCCCACAAACTGCCCCTTTACAGCAGACTATAGAATTTATTTCCTCAAAAGATTAAAAAGTAAAACATAAGCTTTATAAACAGTAGAAAAAGATAATTTTAATTTAGTAAAATGGCATTTTTAAGCAGCACTTGGCTGCTAACAGTGAAAATGCCTGAGTGGCAATCTACTCCTCCAAGGGCTACACAAATACCATAATTTAGATGCCTTGTTTACATTTTTGTCACTTTAGTAAAGATAGTTTCACACACTATAGTTCAGCCCAATCATTTATTTTCTACTGAAAATACTTCAAGTTAATAAATACTTGCTTTTTTTCACTGGCCTGCCTAATAAAACCAGTAATTACTTTGCATAGAGAAAACACGTTTAAGTCATTTATCTCACCTGGGCATATGCATTGGTGAACACCATACTTTGGGAAGCGAGTTGATCAATGTTGGGAGATTTCACAAGCTTATCTCCATAACAGCCCAACACAGGACGCAGATCATCCACAATTATTAACAAGACATTCATGCCATCTATGAAGAAACAGAATTAGAATATAAATTAACCTGAGCTTCAATCAATAACCTAAAAGGTTACTTTGTGCCGATTTATCAGTTTTTAACCCTTAAACACATTTAAGGGCAAAAATAAAATTAATAAAATCAGCAATAATTATTCGTAAGGGAATGGAAACAATGGGATTCCTTCAAAAACAGAAATTCTTATTTGGCCTACAGAGAAATATAGTGGTTTTCATTTCCCTTCCTATTTCATTGTTTGCACGATGGTATTTTCTCCAGCTGCTACAGACGGCATCTCCTTGCAGCTGGCAAAATAGCGTGATGCAAAAGAAATAGGTATTTTATTAGGTCTACCTACCACCGAATTCTACGGCCTGCAAGCTTTGAGAAGGGTGTTAAACCACAGGTAAACAACACTGCAGTCCTGTATAATTCTGCTCCCAACAGATTAAACTATTTTTTCTTCAATTAACTACACGCGTCTTTTTAAAAAACGCCCTCCCAATGCGGCGGAGTGCACTAGGGGCTCGACGCGCGCACGACTCGCTGCCGCAGGCGAGTAAAGCTGCAGCCCGGCCAGGGACACACCGAGTCCCTCGGGAAAACACCGAGCCCGCGGCCCCGGGCTCCCCCCAGCCCAGCTCCCGCCGCGGAACAAACCCCCGGGGCCCGCCTCCGCCGGGCCGGCCGCCAAGGCAGCGCGGGGCAGCTGCAGCAGCCACGGCAAGAGCCACAGGCACACCCGGCCCGCCGCCATTTCCCAGCGAGGCGGCGGGGCCGGGCGAAGGCGGCCCGGGGGCGGTGTCTTGAACCATCGCGGAGCCTGAACCCGACCTCCCGCTTCCCCTTGGCCGCGTGGGGGCCCCGCGGTGCGGGGGCTCGGCCGGGCCCGGCTCGGTCGGAGCGGCGGCCCCGCGGTGCGGGGGCTCGGCCGGGCCCGGCTCGGTCGGAGCGGCGGCCCCGCGGTGCGGGGGCTCGGCCGGGCCGGCAGTGCAATCCAGCGCTCGCACTGCGCGGGGCTCTTCAGTTGCTCCTGCGGTTCCTGCCGACCTTTGGTCCTGCAGTCTCAGCACCCGCCGCATCTCCCTCCTGCAAGGGAATGTCGGTGGCATTCTCAAGGTTATTTCTTTCTCGTTTAAGTAACGTTGAGGAATGAGGAAATCGGGGTTTGGTATTGTGAGGAGTTGTCTGAGTACTTCAATCCAATTTGTAAATCAGTTAACACTCTGCGTGGTCTTTAAAGAAGCGTTCAGTGTTTCTGGTCACCCGGATCTCCCTCAGGCTGGTGCGCGCTCTGCGGAGCGAGGGAGTCGCCAGTATATTAAAAATAACATAAACAAAAAAATTCCCCAAACACTTATAGTTTCATTAAGAACTAGTTGTATTAACACCCCAGCAGTTTTTCGTGGTTTCTGTCTTTAACTGCAGTAGAGAAAATCGATTTATTGCTAGTATTCCTCCACAAAATAAACTCACTGTTATACATATGCTTCCCAATCAGCAGCTGTAAATGTCAAAATATCAAAATATCAAAAATGTAAACAATAATGCAAATAAAATGTAAATAAAATATCGAAAATGTATAATAAAGCAGCTGACAGGAAGGTTTTAAAATAATTTTAAGACTGTAACTATGTCTTCCACATTTAACAGACAGGTACACTGATGGCAAGTGTGCCAATATTGAAAACAGTCAACACGAACTCACTTGGATGTGGGAACCATTATGACAATGATACATGTGATGCTATGTGCATTTTTCTGTTTTAGCAAGTGATAGGTACACCTTTGAATACAACTAAAGGTTTAACAGTGAAAAATACTGGTGTATATCATTTTCTTTGGGACCAGACTATTTAAAAAGCCCAAAAACAACTTGAGAAAAAAGCTCTATTTACAGAAAACTAATGCATCTCTAATGGGAATCTATAATTTGATTCTTTCAGTGCCTCAGGACTGTATTGGTTGCTCTTTCTTATCAAAATTAAAAGTTCTGAGACAAAAATGCTCTCATTTGTCACTTTTTTATCACAGGGAAAGAGATTGAAAGTAATATGCTTTTCTGCTCTATAAAGATTAATACTTGAGGCCTCAAAATATGCTGTGTATGCGCTCATCATAAGATTACCAGGAATGATGGCTACAGTGGTCTGTCACAATGCTATTGTTGAGTGGGAAGTGTGACTCAGAAGTGCAGTACATGGTGTATTACAGTGTGTGCATACATATTCAACCATGTGTACTTCCTCTAAACTATTAGTGAAGTTTATTTTGATGTGGATCTTACACAGGATCTTCCTTCCTGCACAAGCTGGAAAAGCTTGAATCAAATGAAGAACACTGTTACTACAAGTTCAGCTACTGCTGAGCACGTGACATGCAATCAACTCATGAATATTATTCAGTATATTTGATGTTTGCGTATTTTGGAATTAATGTTGTGTATAAGCAGTATATCTCACAGGTATCAGCAACTCTCCTAACATGGATCAGCTGCTGGAAATGTACTGAACATTGTATCCCCAAGTGACACTTCTCTTCATTTGGAGACTTTTTATGCAAAAAGCCAAGGAATTATTTCATTATTGCACATGCATTTAATTACCATAATGCTTGCCTCTTTCAAATGCAAATACACTAAGTGGTACTTGGTATGAATTTCCTGGTTTGCCTAACATGAGTATATAGCAATCTTATTAAGTTCAGTCCACTAGAAGAACAAATTACAGAGGAAATGTCTTTTTCAAACAGCATACAAGTTCTGGTGCTAAAAAGCAAGTTGGAATGATGCCAGTAAATAATTGCAGATACTGAAATCACAGATCTTGGACAAACTGGTATCACAGCTCAGATGTCCACTCCACCCCGGATGTTTGGGCCTTTGAGCAGCCTGTTGTTCAGCTCCTGGACTAAACCACTGCTGGATTCAACGTGATGAGTCAGGAGTGTCACAGGAAAGGTTAAACCTAGACCTTGGCTGAAGTGGCAATACCGTATGCAGCACTCCTCCTTAGTCACTCTGCTGGAAGTCCCAGGGTGAATGTCAGCCTTCTGCACCCACCACCACCACCGAGGATCAAATCCACTTTAAGCTTAGCAATATGCTAAGGCATATACCAAAAGTTTTGGGAGTCTACCACAGTGCTTGCACAAGTGTTAGTAATGTAGTTGAGGCCACCAACGTAACAGCTAAATATCTTAAAATCAACTGTTTTCTATGACACACTCACATTAAGACATGGTAAAATTTTGGCACGGCAGTATTTTTAGTGGCAAAAAGTCCTATTAGCAGGACTCTCTAAGAAATGGCTGTACCATCAGACACATAGAAGATCTTATGAAGTATTGTTTCCATACCTGGGTATACTCTCCAATAGTTTCCTCTGACAAGGAGGTGTTTTTTGAGAGTTTGTGAATATGGTCTGGCAATATATATTAGCCCTGGTGTTGACCTCTGCCTGGAAAGGACGTCTCAACTCTTTACATGTGAAACCTGTTCTTGAACATGTTCCCCAGTGATTTCACCAGCACATTTGGCATTTGGCACAGAAGCAAGTCTAAGGAATTTTTATGCATCACTCGGTAATTCTAAGAAACCAGGTCTTCACAAATGGTTGGGCACTGTGGTCAATTTACTCAAATGCAAAAAGAACAAAGCAGTTTTCAATTAATCAATATAAGTAATCACAAAGCTATTATAATTTAATTCTCATGTATTATAGAAAGTGACTAATCACTACAGGAAGCTTCTGGTTGGCAAATTTATTTATCCCTAAATTGATTATTATCAAAAAAGTACTGTTTTCATTTTATGGACTGATGAAATTTATTTCTGTACAAGCCACCATGAAGAAAATGAAAGAGGGATCTATTAAAAATATTTATATTTGCATTCATATCTGTACCCTCCTCTGGCACATATGGTGAGAAAGTGAAATACTAATCAAACATGAAACCCTAGACATAATATTGATATATCTCTAAATAGCTTTTTTATCTTTGAAGAATTCCATAGCTATACTTTCAGAATCAAACCAATCATACTCTTTAAGCCATCTGTGAACATTAGCACTCAAGAGAAAGCTACAAACTTTATATGAGAGGCATCTGCATAGACTTGCAGTTTCTTAACATTTTTATAAGATGGTATCATTGTAGTCCATCCTTGCAGCCTGAATTGCAGACCTGTGCACTAGAAAATACATTGTAGACTTTAGCTATTAACATTCCTAATCCAAAATTACTCATTTATAAGCCTTCATTTCATATACAGTTATTTCTGTACAGCTGAAGTGAGTAATGCAGATCCGTTCACCTGCAGCATGCTCCCTCTCTCCCCAAGAGTTTTCCCAAGGACATCAGAGTTGTTTCTAAGACACTATCTAGACTTCTGAGTACTGGACAGCAGGTAAGGCAGATGCTGTTATCACCACCAAAAGCAATGAACTCAAGGCATACCTCTCCTGCTTTCTCACATTTCCTGTTTGGGCCTATAAACGTGGCAAATTAGACACTGGCAGCTCCAGCTCTGATGTGCTGGCTAAAGAACAGTTGGGTGGCTTGAGGAACTGGAGTTCTTCCTGACCCTCCCTACACGTGTTTCAGGAAATGTGCCTACAACTCAGGTACTGCTCAAAGAAATCACACTGTCCCAAGTTCTTAGTGAGGGCAGGATAGCACGGTACAAAAATAACTTTTATGCATGTTAACCCTGACACAGACAATTTCTCAATTTACACGGTGAGTACAGTAATAAGATAAAGTCCCCAAACACGAAAGACTGTGTTAACAAGATGTCATGTAAGGCTATTGAATTCTTTAATGTGGACAGCTAGCAAGTGTTGATCTATTATTTAAATATCTACAAATTCTGTTTTGTTTGTTATTCAGGATTAACAGCTGCTGCAGATTTTATAGGGTATTTTGAATGGCATCCTCAGCACAGTAACAACATTGCAGTTGTTTAAAACCCCAAAATAACCCATCTCCTAATTTATTTTTAACAATGAAATCTATTCCCTCTTTTTCTTCTATACCTTCTCTTCCCCCTTCTACAGCTGCCTTAGAGGGGAAGTGAATAAGCTCATCAGTATTCAGGTATTGTGAACAGGGAGGTCACCTTCTGTTAAGCAACTCTTAATTTCAAACTTTAAAACCTTGCAATTAGTAATTTGACAAGGACACGAAAGTACATGACTACTTGTCTCTGTCTAAGGTGATGTTTTCTGAGTGTAAGCCTACTTACAAAGTATGAGAGAAGTGATTCCTGTGAAGGGGCAATTTCTACTACTCATGTGCAAACTGTGAGATGTAAAGCAAGTGCCATGAAGATGGAAGCACAGGGGAGGATAAAGTAGGATCTGTAACTAAGCAGAGTAAGGTAGAAAAAAAAATTGCTCAATATTAGGATAAAGCCTTTTAGAAATTAGCAAGGACTTGCTAATGAGGATTATTTTAATGACACATTGTATTATGCTTGACTAAAACAAGAGTAGAAAGACCAAGAGATATAGAACTAACAATTGTAATCATGTGTAATACTGACTTTTTGATAATATCAACTTCTTCCTTTCTCTATCTTCTTGATTCATAGTTCACCTTTGGGAACAGAACCGTGAGTCAAAAAATTGAGAAGTGCAAAAACATTTTTCTCACAACCTCTGCAGACATCTCCTGCACTGCTGAGTTTACTGTGTACACAGTAGCACAATGGTTCTGTTACAATAGTAGTATGTTCCAAACTCTGATTTGTAAGAACATACAAAGTGGTCTGCAGCTACTCATGAGTAACACTGCTTCATGTGCTGAAAACTCCAGTGCCTCCAGGGGCATCCCATCAGCATGCCAGGGATGAACCCAGTACATAGCCAGCTCCACAGGAGGCTGTGTTCTTCTGGTTCTTGAGATGCACCACAGTAATTTTCCCAAATCAATATGTAGCATACCAAGATATATTCCACTATGTATTCTGTACTCTATGTACAACTACAGGATGGAATAGCTTGTGTCTGGTTACTAAAATAATCATTCTACATTTAATTCTTTTGTAAGTGCAAAAGCAGGAAAAAGTCAGAGATTATTTCTGTCTAACCTGCATCCTTGATCTCCTACCATAATAAATGTAGTGTACTGGATTCCCAAAGACCCCATGCTGAGTTTACTCTTTTAAGCATGACAGTTCAGCAAAGTAATTTGTCTGTTCTGGATACCATAATTTTCCCTTCAGTCAGTGAGACTCAAAGGTGTTTTGCTGGAGCTGTTTGATGAACAGCTCAAACTGTATGTCCTTTCCAAACACTCTTTTCCTTATAATTTGTCAATAGTATTCTATGGTTCAAAAGGTTCAGATAAAAACCACAAAGGGACAAATGTGTTCTAGAATGTGTTAGTTCAAATGAATAATATCTCTGATCACTTTTTATGCAAAGGACTTTCATACATACCATGAAATGCTGTAGTGGCAATAAGATTGGAAAACAGACTTGCTGAGAGGAGGTAGTTATAATGATGCTAAGGAGCATCAGGGTATGAAAACTCAAAATATCCATGAGAAATTAAAAAGAAAACCAAGGAATAAAAAAAGACAAAACCCCTGCACATCCTAAAATGTCAACCCAAATATAAATTACAGCTTTACAAGCATTAGCAACAAAAATAAGTATTGATCTTGCTGTCAGCTTCCATGAAGGTGATAATCTTATGAGCCTTCTTAAAAATAAATAAATAGAAACCATTTTTCACATACAGAGCAGAAACTCCAGCCTCAGCTGAGCAAACTTTTCTGCCACTTCCAGCAATGGTAAGAGAGGCACAGCTGCTTAGCAAAGCTGCTAAGTGAGCAGTTGTGATCTGGTTACTGCTTCTGCACTGCTGCCTCTCGGGCAATGCTCCGTCTGCCTTTGGAAGCTGGCCAGCGAGTGGGGAGGCAATTGGAGCCTAAGGTATCATGCTGTTTCAATATACTTGGAGCAGAGAAGTGTTCATCTCTTCACCAAGAGTATTCCATCCCTCTAATAAAAGGATGGAATTACAGAACAGAGAGAAATGGGAGACAAACAGATTTTGTCCCACTTACTTTGTCCATCTAGAACTTGATTTTCCAAACTCACTGTTGTTACATAAACCTGTAATACTGGTTTGAATGAGCACAGCTACCTCATCACTACTGCAGGTATGAGTGGAGTAGGTCTCAGAATCTTCATCAGATACCCTGTGGGTAAGAAATGCAAAGGGGAGAAAAGGACCAGTGAAGCCTGGCTTGTACTCACATAGACACAAGGTAAAATTTGATTGCCTTAAGGAAGATCATTCTTTCTCCTCCTGAAATTCCTTGCCTCCTTCACAGAACACCTGTCACCTTCAGCAGCAAAACCATGCCCAAGATGATGCTTCACTAGACAACTCCAACTTACTGCAGGAATATATGGGGGAAAGCAGCATGTGATCTTGTTGTTGAAAGCTGCTCTGCACATCTTGGCTGTGTGAGAATACTTGTACTTTAAAATATTTTTTTAGGTTGTGGTTTGTTTTGTTTTGTTTTGTTTTTTTCCTTGTTAGATATACATGTTCAGTATGGTACAAGTTAAAAAAGAAATGTCTGGTAGACTTTTGTAAAGCTGAAAGCCCAGGGAAGATAAATCACTTCATGCTTTCCTCTTACTGCAGTCATCCTTTGTGCGTGCAGAACTGGTAATCCAGCACTCCTCTTTGGACCACTCTGCTGAATCTTTCTGATTTTCTCTAGCTCCTAGATCCAAAATGTCATCTGAAGCAAAGGTAAAAAAAAACAAAACAAAACAAAAAACCAACCAACCAACCAACCAACCAACCAAAAAAATCTAATCTCATTTTGTGTTGTTCACTTTCATTTCCTGTCTCCCATGTAATTTGGTTAACAATCCATCTGTAACTTCATGGCTGAAACATCAGAGACTTAAGTGAGCTGTATTATTTTTGGATCTTTGTATGTCTTTTCAGTGTGGTAAGATGTAAGTAAGTCCTTGTCACAGAATATGCACCAAGTACCTGCTTAAGTGTTTCGTCTCTAAATGCCATGTAAATTTGCTACAATCATATTGATATTTAACCCAATTCTGCTTTTCCCTGAATGCATCGCAAAAGGAGCTATGATATATCCAACTTCTGATAAGATGGAGCCTGATTTATCCGTGTCCTGCATCACTGGCTAAAGTATGTTGCATAGTGTTAGTACATCAGAGTGCCAGTGTTGTAACTCACATGCAACACTGTTGCAAATGATTGCACTGCTGCAAGGCACCCTGAATGGAACTCACCTCTCGCATCCAACGTCCAAAACCTCTTATTTAATTTGGAGGTATTTAAGCATTTACCTTGTTCTATCTTACTTGACTTCTGAGAGAAGCTCAGAGGAGTCACAGACAGAAATTGCATTTGCAGTGTGTGTTACCCAGACACAGAGATCCATGAGATTCTTGGAACACCTGACCTGTGTCAGTACTAAAGTTCTTAATCTGATTAATGCTGTAGGTAAAATTTCTAGGTGACTTTACTCAAGAAAAAGGAGTAATGTAAATAGTTAGAAGCTTAGTGTTCATCTGGAACAAGTAGCTCCATAAGGCTGAAAGTAAACAACTGCAAATAAGCCTTGTTTTGTGCTGGATGGGTTTTAAGAATAGAAGAATATATTAATTTTGCCAGGACAATATGCATGATCTGAACCTCCATCGAAGTCTTGAAGGAAATGAAGAAGGAAGGAACTAAGAAGAAAGAACTTAAAAGGTAATTAAGAAGGCCTCAAAGGAAAGAATTGGCTCTGATAAGTCACTGCTATGAGGAAATTGATAGGATTTATTTATAGAACAATGATCCAATGTCTTCTTTTCATGTGTTATCTTAAACAACTATTAAACACATTGGAAAAAGAAGTTATGCAAGAAAACTCAGGAGTAGAGCAACATAAAAAATGAATAACTTGGAAGTTGTAGTGAGGCTGAAAAACCACACAAACTATAAGAAAAGAGGCATGGGACACAACTTGCTTAAATGACCTTCCTTTCAACAGGAGAATGAGTAAAACCAGCTCAACAGTTTAAGACAAAAAATATAGACTATAAACAGACACATCTTTTGCAGGTAACATCAAGTCAGTGTCAAATTCTTCTCAGGCCAAACAACTGCACAACAATGCATTTTCTAACATCCAACTCACAGAATAGCCTGTGAAATTCATAGTGGTTAAATATTGTAACTTGCTTCACATCACAATCATAGTTGGCATTAATATAAACAGAAACTTGTTGAACTGCTATAACTCTACAAATAGGTTTCAGGCTGGAGGACAGTAATTGAGAGGTGCAACATGCAACAGACAGAAGCAAAAAGTTCAAGGCTAAAGGCTTTAAATCATTCTAACTTCCCAAGGAGGACACAAATCAATATTATTGCAGGAATTATTGAAATTTTCCTTGAAACTGAAGGCCCTCATTTCAGAAGCAAGCATCTGTGTGTAATGCCAATGACACTAACAAGTATGTACTTATTAGATCATTACTGTTCTTGACTGTGCAAAATTACTGGCTGGTATAAAGATATTATAATAGATTGAACGATCTCTTCTTTGTCAATTATCAGTCAAACTCTGTTTATTCTGAGAATAAAGTAAGGCCTACAGCAAAATCAACTGAAATTCAAATGGGGATTTTCAAACCTGAAGATTTGTTTTTGTAAACAATTTGATGTTTCTGTCATGGACCATGAAAGATGGTCCTAGAAACAGTTCATGACTCCTCTGTCAGCAACATCAGTCAGTTATTGCTGAACTGCTATCCTCCCTTTAAATGCTGCAGTGTTCCAGTCACCTAACATGGGCACTTTGAGAAGCAAAAAGGACATATGAATTATATGGTATATTAGAAAGGAGTCAAGGCTGACTGTCACCAGAAAAGCAAGCTTTTCAAATTAGAAGGCTGATTCAAGTTTTGTTTCCTTCATTAATTTTGGTCTGTCAAGGACAGGAATCCTCCTGGTTTATATTTTTAAAGCAGAATAAGGATACAAGTAGATGGCTTATGAAAGCAGTAATGGCAGTGACTATAAAAGAGACCCTATATATCTCTTCTTGAACTAATTTGAGAATATAGATAAATGAAGGTAAACCAAAATTTGTTTTTGGTCTCCAACACAAACTGTCTCGGAGGATTCACTTCAATTCCCAGCATTCAAGTCTTGACCAGCCGTAGACACAAAGTCTTTACAAAAAGCAGATGACTTGCTGTTTCTTTTTTCTTCTGCCCATATTACTCCTCCTACCCTTAAATTACTATAAAATATAAACTTAAGATAAATATTTTAAGTCTTTCAGTTTAGATAAGAGCTTGAGTTTCCTTTGCTCTTCAACTCTCCCCAACATTACCCTCACATGTGTAGGTAGTATCTAGCCATAGTAATCAGGAAATCTGAGACCACAAAAAAAAAAAAATCTAAGAAAACTCCAAAACTCACAATTATTTGACTTCAAACCAAAAAAATTAGCTCTAGCTCTCCTGAGGTACCACTAAAAAAGTAGGTTCCCTGAGCTTTCATTTCTGTAACCAAGGATTATTTTCCTAGTTCTTCATACCTCATAGGAACTATTTTGCTGCCAAACATTGTAACTGCAAAACAAATCTTTCTTGATTTACTTCTACAGAACTTCATGAATATTCTCAGAAATGCCAAGCTGCTTTATTAGCCTTCTGAATTATTAAAAGTTCTCAAGCTAATTCCTTGTTATTAATATTTTGACCTTGTTTTGTGATTGCATCTGGCTGCAGATTATGCTTACAAGTCTTGTCTAGTAGCTTCTTTATGCACTGTAGTAGATGTATTTTATCTTGGACAAATACATTATGCATAATTGTTCTCTCTTCCAAACCAATGAGGCTCAAGTTTTTGAAACGCATAATTAAAACCAAGGTTCTCATTTCCAATTGTTTAAGCCTGTTAGTTCTTTGGTTCCTTACAAGCTTTTGTACTGCCCTGGCACAGATCCTACTGTGGCCCTTTCCATCTTATCAGTGTCTGATGAAGACTGTCTAGCCTTCATCCTTTCCTCCCCATTTCTTTCATTACGTGTTCTTGCTTCTTTTTTATCCTGATTTCTCCCCAGTCTCCTCACACCCTCCTCACTGCCATTCCTCGTGCTGGCATGCCCTTGCTTTATCACTTGAATATATTGTGTAGAAAGCTCCTGGTGTGGATGTCTGTCAGCTGTTTGTGCTCTTGCCAGTGGAGTTACTGTTGTGTCTCCAACCTGCCAGTGAATATCTCCAGATGAATCACACCTTTGAGTAGATCTGTAGTAACTAATGAATACTGTCAAGAGCTACGAACAGCTGTGGTATTTAACAAATCACTTTGCACATATACCTAAATTCTTAGTTGGTATAAATTGTCAGTTCTGCTAGCAGGTGGTGGAAGATGTAGACCATTTACTTAATTTCATATTTCTCCAAAAGCTAAAGTTTAAGATATGATTGTTGGGGTTTTTGTTTGTTTGTTTGTTTTATTAGCATTTCATTTACAATATAACCCTGAGGGAGGAGCTCTGGGGATTTTCACTTCAAAAAAACTACCACCAGATAATCTATCCTGGCATTGTGTAAAAAATCCTGATCTGCTATAGAATTTCATAGGTCTTGTTACAGTCAAACTCATCAGTATGAATTAGATAAGCATCTATCTCCCAGAGAGCCATATGGACTTCATTTAAACATGGAAAATATTCTGTTTCTCAGGGTCATTTGTTTCAACAGCTAATTACTTTCACTTAAACAAATGGACAAACCAAAAAACCCCAAACAACAAAAAGCTCAGTTCTCGCCTTTCTGACAACGATTTGTTTCATTTAAGTCCACCTTGATTCTTTTTATACCTTTTCTAGTTTGGCTGAAGATTTTTAGCACCCAGTATTTTGTCTCCAAGAAGGTACATACATAATTTGGGTTTTTTCAAATTTGTACTTGAAACATTTTTCACTGAATACTGGATTATGACAAACTTTTTGTGGACCTGTCCTTAAATGCCCGGGTATTTAATTGTCCTAGAGTTGCCCAGAGATTCTGAAACTGTCACTCAAATTCTGCTCAGCCTGGAGAAGAGAGGCCCCAGAGAGACCTTAGAGCACTTTCCAGTATCTTAGGAGCTCCGAGAGAGCTGGAGAGGGACTTTTACGAGACCATGCAGCACCAGGACCCGCTGGACTGGGTTTACACTGGCAGGAGCCTGGTTTGGGGCAGAAATGAGGAGAAGTTCCCGGAGAAGCCGAAGAAGCGCCTTAGCTCCGCCGCCCGCCCCGCCCCTGCCCCGCTCCTGCCCCGCTCCTCTCCTGGCGCAGCCGCCGCCGTGCCCCGTGCGCATGCGCAGCGCCCGCTCCTGAAGCCCGGCGTTGCTTGGCCCGCCCGGTTCCCGGCAGAGGGCCGCGCGCATGCGCGGGGCGGCGGCGAGGCCCGGGCAGGCCAGGCCCTGGAGAGGTGGCGGGGCCGCGCCATGAGCGCCTGGTAGAGGGGCCGCGATGAACCTGCGCGGCTTCTTCCAGGACTTCAACCCCAGGTGAGTACGGCACGGGCAGCCCCGGCCTGGCAGGGTTAGCCCGGGGGCCCGGTCGGGAGCAGCGCTGGGCGCGGGACCCATCAGCTCTGGAGGGGAGGGCGGCCTCGGGTGGCCCTTCCGCACCGCTAGCTCGGGTGGCATTTGGAACACGCCGTTCTCGGCCGGTTTCCTGTCCCGAATCATTGAATCTACCATGTTGGAGAAGATCTCTGAGATCGTCGAATCCAGCCTTCCCAGCTCCCCGGGTGTCGGTGCGCGCTCCCCGGGGCTGGTTCGAGTTCAGGCGCTGGGAAAGCGAGCGCTCTACATCTGCTTTCCAGCCCCACTTCCAGCCATCTGCTTTGTTATTGTGTAGCTTTGGCAGATTACTGCCAGGCTCTTTCTGGTGTTTGAATGTGTCGCCGCTGTGCTCTGGGGTGCGAGGCTCCGTGCCCGCAGGTGTGAACAGCCCTGCGCGACACGGGGAGCACCGGGCAAGGCGAGCCCTTCCTTCGGGGTCCCTTCAAATTAACTATGTGATGGTCCCTGCAAACTGGTGGCTCTTCAAGCAAGTGCGGACATATAACTTTTAAAGAAACTGAGAGAATGAGCTAAATTTTACCGGGTTTTACTAGTTATTTCAAGACCACAGACTAAGGGCCTGTAAGTAAATTCTGTAACGTGGCTTGAGATATTGAGTCCTGAAAAAACCTTGCACGTGAAAGAGGCCTTATGTGATGCCAGTTATAGCAGGCTGTGTTCAGTTAGTTGTTTAGACAAACAAAAGCTCCAGGAAATGCATTGTTACAGGGACTGAAATTATCAATTGAAATATGAGTGGTCAGAGTAAAGGAAAAGTAAGAGCAGAAGTTTTAGAAGCTTATAAAGTTTTGTTACTGCAGAGCAATGCTTGCAGCTTATTTGGGTGCTGAGTGATGAATGGGCAAGTTTGCACTTTGTGTCTTTGTGTTCTGATGTGCCTGGAACACCCGGGGAGCAGTGGTATTTCACTGCTGCATTTATTGAGGAGCCAGGGAAAGTACAAATTACAGAAATACTGAATGTCAAAAAAGGATAACTAGCCAAGGAACTGAGACATCTCTTTGCTGCTGTGAAGTGTGACTGGTTTATATCATCCTATCCTGAGGTAGTTGCTGACACAATAAATCTATTTTTCATTATTAAGGTGCAGATGAAACACTTGTTCTGAGTAGAGACAAAACATCTTGATATCAAATGTAGTGATCCTGTTCTGATGAATGCATTGTTATTTCATGTGAGTGAAGGTGGGTAGTTTGAGTCGTGCTGTTGGAGAAATGGTAGCATTCCTGACTGTTGCTGCATTATTCTATTCCTTAGGTTATCCATGTTTTAAAATGTGTACAATTACTTCACTGAAGCAGTGTTGAAATCTAGTTATAGGTTTTGTAAAGCAGTCCGTGAGCTTCTGGTGGATGGCTGGGAGACTTTTCCCTTCCTGTCCTTTGAAGAAATCGTCTACTATGTAATGTTCTGTCTGATTTTTGATGGTACAAGAAGTTGCTGTGCCACTGCTCAAGTGTTCTGGATGTGTTTATTCATTCTTAAATTGACTTTGTTATAAACTGTATCAATATAGCTATTTCAAAATTTTTAAGCATCACCCTCAATATTCCAGTGAGAAACTTCAGTGTATAATAGGTAACTTTGCTAAAAGTTTAACGTATTGGATTTTTCTTTTCTACAGTATTGTTTTTTTAACTGAATGTGAATTTACAGTTCACAGTAACTTTTAACCTTTAGTTAAAATTGGTGTGGACAAAATTTCATAAATTACTTAACTCAGTTTTGAATATCAAAAGCTACTTAATTTGATTTATATGACAAAACATTTTTTAGAAATATGTACACCTGGTATATTTGTGAGCCTTTAATAATACAGCTCCTGACTGTATCCTTGTGGAAGGGAACTTTATCTCAGTCCATTCACTGAGATTGTTATGCAAAAATGCTTCTGATGTGTTTCCTTGAAGCAGTGGTTTTATAAGTGAAAGAGATGACCATTTGTGGTGTACCTATGATGAAATATTTGATTCTTTGTAAATAAGCTCAACATGTTTTCTCTTAGGAAGTATCCCAGTGAAATTTCAGCTGTGACTAATTTTGTGTCCTCTACAAAGCTAATGTGAAATTGCCTGCCTTGATTCCTCCCTGGTTTTTTTGTTTGTTTGTTCAATAGCAAATTCCTTATTTATGCCTGCCTGCTGCTCTTCTCTGTGCTGCTCTCTCTACGTCTGGATGACAAAATTCAGTGGAGTTACTGGGCTGTGTTTGCTCCAATATGGCTGTGGAAGTTAATGGTGATTGTTGGTGCCTCAGTGGGAACAGGAGTATGGGCCCGAAACCCACAGTATCGGTAAGTTAATGATGTTTGTTTGGCAAAACAGAGGGAATGTTGGCTCTTGTCAGTCTAGGACAAAATAACTTTCACATCTTTAAATACATCACTGTTTTTTGGTAATTTGAGTAGAATGTGAATTTGAAGGTCCCAGGTCAAAAGAAAAATGACCTTAAAAGTAGTGCAATAAATGCACTTTTCTCTCGGTGGTGAATATTAAATGAAAAATTTTGGTGCACAGATCTCCTGATACACCCACATGTGGTGTGGGTGAGATCTTGTTTGCTACTTCTAGTAATGGGTCTAATGGTGTAGGGAGAAGCTCTATGTGTGCTGTTATTTTACAGGCATTTTACTTTTAATAACATAAAATATCTGTTGCAATACTCTGGCTTAGGTAAATAAAGAAATTCTAGGGAAAGATGTTGATTCAAGGAATGCTGATGCAGAAATCAAATAGATAATTTTAAATTTAGCTTATTTCCTAACAGCCTGCATGACAGCTGACTGTTGATATACTAGGAAGGAAATCCTATTCTATCTGCCTAGCTATGGAATCCTTAAAAAATTTTCAAATTGTGAAAATCCCACTGCACCCTTTCACTAAAATATTTCCAATGTGAAACTTTATTGGCAAGAAATCTGATCAGGTCATCAGGAGTGGAGTTTAATAGGTGTAATGTGTATGTTTCTTAAAAACAAGCGTTAATAGCTGAAGCTCAAGCAAATGTCCTGGGATGTTTGCAGGGTAATGTGCTTTCTTACAGGCAAGTAAATTTTTCCTTATCCTCTCTTCAGAGCAGAAGGAGAAACCTGTGTGGAGTTCAAAGCTATGTTAATTGCAGTAGGCATCCACCTGCTGTTGCTGATGTTTGAAGTCCTGGTGTGTGACAGGATTGAAAGAGGAACCCATTTCTGGCTTCTGGTCTTCATGCCACTGTTCTTTGTGTCTCCAGTCTCAGTTGCAGCTTGTGTGTGGGGATTCCGACACGACAGGTCTCTGGAGGTGAGGCTTCAGTTTTGATGTGTAAAAGTCCTGGCATTGCAGGACTTGGGATCAATTCTGTGGCAGTTTGTCTCTCAGGAAAGCACAATACAGAAGACTACATCAGTCCAATTAATTGCACTTACCTGCAAATGGGAGTGAAATCGGGGTCAGGAATAATAAAACTTTTTCTAGTATGTTCCAGTTTCTTCAGCTACCAAATGGTAGCATGTTTTGAACCTGCTTTTTATTTTCTCTTAAAATAACTTGCCAGGAACGCTGTAGTGTAGGTCAATACGAGACATTTAGATGGAAACAGCAGAAAAAAATTCCACTGATTGCAAAGCACTATCTCTAGGTAGAACTGAGTTTCCAGAGCCCCACATAATCAGGGCTGAAAATATCTTAATATCACAATCTGTGTGTTTAATCTTTAATTTGGGAATGTGAAAGGTAGGCAGTAACATTAGGGTTTTATTTTCTGCCTCTATCTTAATCTCTAACTTCCTTTGGTTTTGGAAGAACCTTGGAAGGATTCTCAAGGTGCTCCCACATTGCTTGTGACATTTTGCAATAAATTTAGATTCCATATTAATTTTTTAAAGGAATTTTTCATTTGCTATGTCCTCAAACTACACCATGAGAGTTAAAAATCTGATTTTTAGATGAGGCTCAGCTTTTTCAGGTATTTTGATTTCAAGGGTCTATTTCTCTAACATTAGCATAAGATGAGTTTTTCAATAGAGAGAAACATTTTTGGTAAGTGATTGTTGATGATGGCTGGTAAACTGGTATCCTCAGTTCATTTTGAAACATTTGCCAATAGAATTTTATTTTGCAGGGTTCTATTACCATTTAACCATTGCTAAAAGTAAAATTTGTGTGGAGGTGCTTGCCATCTACTGGATGATGCTTGATTACCCATTGATTTACAGATGACTGCACAGCTGCTGAGTACTGGCAGAAGAAAGTGGAATCCATAAAAGGCAACAGTTGTCTCAACTAAATTTTTTCTTTTTTTTTTTTTTTATTCTTAGTCATCTTCACTTAGTGCTGTTCTGCTTTCTCTTCTTTTTACTCTGAGAAGATTTCATTATTTCCCTTTCATTTGCTAGAAACATAAAGGGTCTGCCTTTAATCCAGGACATCAGTTTTTGACTTGAGTAATCAAAGCAGTTGTTAATATATTATTATTTTCATAAGTATTTAATCTGAAACACATTATCTTTTCCTGTTCTGCATCTGATTAGGTGATCAGTAAGTACGTGCTGGGTTTTTGTCCCTGTGTCATGGTGGGCTCAAAAAAAGCTTCCTTTCATGTATTACACTGTTTTATAGTCAGCAAAGCACTGTTTAATGCACGTTGAATTTATTAAGTTGTGAGCACTGCAAATATGTGTGCATATTTGCCATGTAGATCTCATATGTTAACTTGATTCTAAAAATCATTTACAATTGATCCTCTGATTTTTATATTTTTCTCTCTCTCTTTGCTCTTGCAGCTTTCTGGTTGCTTGGTCTTACTCTTGAGTGGGGGGGGGGGTTGGGAATTGGTGTTTTATTCTTTTAGGAAAGTCAGTGGTAAAAAAATTTAAATCTGCTTTTTTAGTCTTTTCAAAGTAATTTGTATTTGAACAGTGGAGACTTTGGTGTTGTCCCTGAAGCTGGCTGAAGGTGCCTGCTGTCTGTTGGATTTCTGACTCCCTGCACTGTAACTTTCAAAGGCATTTATCCAAATCACAGTCTACACTGACTAACACAACAATGTGTGTTAGTGAAAAGTAGCATGTAGTGTCTGCCTTCAGAAAAATACTACATTTAAAAGAGGCCTTACATAACTGCATGCTTTTTATTAAAATGAGTAATGTTTCTAGTTTGCATTCAAAAGCTTCTGTTTAGTTTTTTTTTAATAATTCTGTGGTCTCTGAAGATCCCACCCATTGTAGGGCTGCCCATAAAATTTGGAAATAGAATTTTGCTGTGTGTGATAGTGTTTCATTGTCTCACTTTGTTCAAGCTAGGCATAGACTTTTTTTAACAAAATGTATACTGAAAGGCTGTTTCTTATTGTGGCAAGCAGGACTCATGAAAACCTCTCACTAACATTTTAATGAGAAGTATTGCTTTTCTCTATTGCCACAAAACCCATGTCTTCAGTGTCGTTTAAAATAACTCAATTATACAGTAAATTATGTGAATTTGGATGTCATATTCCAATATTCCATGTATTTATTTTTTCCCTAGATAGAGCTTTAAATTTTACTTGCACTTTTAATTTGGACTCTTGGTAGTTCTGCTCATTAATGAAACTATGAAATATTCCAGAAGATTAATTTTGCTACTTTTAAGTTGAAGGTCTTTTTACTACTTAATTTCTTTCTAGCGGCATTTATTGTATGAAAAGTACAGTTATTTTCTGATACTTTGCTTTTTTCATTCTGATTAGTTTGGCTTTTCTTATTTCTCCAAGTACTCTAAGTGCCTTTTTTTTATTTTTTTTTTTTAATATTAGGAAGATCTTGAAAACAGCTGACTCTTCATTATGTGGTTGGGATCACACCCACACAGATTTAGTGATGTCTAGTAATAGAAATTTTAAATGCAAATAAGTTTTCATATTTCACTGGTAAGAATGGGGTCAGAGAAGTGCTTTGACAGATTCATTGGTTATTCTGGAAGTAAGTTTATCATACTAAGAGTTAAGTAATGTCTTTTTTTTCTTTTTCTAGCTGGAAATTTTGTGTTCAGTCAATATTCTGCAGTTCATATTTATTGCACTCAGACTAGATGAGATCATCAGATGGCCATGGCTTGTATGTAACCAGTCTTTTCTTCTTATCTTTGTTTAAATGCTGAATTTCATTAAGGTACTTATTCTAGGGAACAGTTAATACATGATGAGTCCATGATCCCATTTTTGCTTGCTTAGCAATCCTTCACTGAAGGTCTGGCATTTCATTCAGTGATCATGGGAATCAGAGGCTGTTCTTTGGACACATCATTCTGTGAGGGATGAGGAATGTGCCATCAACTGCAGTTAGTCTCTGAGCAGCAGTTGAAAGGGAAATTCTCACCCAAAGTTCCCAATGGGAACACTAAACAAGCCATGAAAATTATTGGTAAGTTAGAGAATGTATTGGTGAATAACTAATTTGTTGTGTTACCATGAATGTAAATCCACTTACTCTGCAGGTAGTCACTGTCAAAACTGCTGAGATGTCCTGTCCCAAGTCCTTTTAGAATACAAAAGCGCTGTATCTGGGTTTTTGTAAATTACCATAAAACTCACACTGGCATGGTTGTCTGTCCTTTCTATTGTAAGAAAAACCAACAACTTGAGAAATAATTGTGACCCTGTAAAGTAAGGTATCCAGTGTAGAAAGTACTTGCTAAAAATCAGTTTCAAGTCCAGTTTGAGCCCACGCAAAATCATAGAAGTCTTACCAAAGTGGAACTACATAGCCTTAATTTTAAATTGTTTCAGCTTGATTTGGTTTAGAAAGTTGGGAACCCCTGAACTGATTTGTTTTGAAACAACACACGAGTTTCATGCCCTTCTGTCAGATGTTATATTAGTTGAAAACCTAATTTTCTTGTTTAGGCTTAATACATAGACTCTCTTTATATATAAAAAAAAAAAAAAATCCACAACTGAAACAAAAAAAAGGTGTCTTTCTTTCAGGTTGTCTGTGTTCCACTGTGGATCTTGATGTCCTTCCTGTGCCTTGTTGTGCTCTATTACATCGTGTGGTCTGTGCTGTTCCTGCGCTCCATGGATGTGATTGCTGAGCAGAGGAGGACACACATAACCATGGCTGTCAGCTGGATGACAATTGTAGTTCCACTGCTCACATTTGAGGTAGGAAAAGCTGTAATGAATTTGATATGTCTTGTTCCTTTTCAGAAAGTAATGAATGATGATTTTTTTAACTTACTGAAATGAGAATACTGCTCTTTGTTTTGGAATAAAATACTAACAGCAAATATGAAACACAAATGAGAATTCTATTGTCTTGGTTTGAAAGACGGGTGTCTGCTAAGAAAGGCGGGATCTTCTGTTGAAATGTAAAATGTAAACCTTCTCCCTCCAAATTATTATAATTTTAAAATTAAGGGGCTCTCAGGCAAAGATATGGGAATAGGAATAATAGTTCTTTACTAGGAAAAATTAAAATAGAAATACAGTATTACAAAAAACAAACCTAAAACACTGACAGAGTCAGAATACAACCTGATACCCCTCAGTCAGGGTAGCAAGCCTGATTAAATGGTGGCTACAGTCCTCCTGGAGTGACAGATGTGGTTCAGTTGAAGCAGAGATCCTGTAAAAGGGTGCAACTTTCCTCCAAAAGTGCAGTGATGATGTGGAAAGGTCCGGTTTTCCTCTGGAAAATAGCAGAAAAAGGTTGCTTTGATGCTCCAAATATCAGATTTTATCTAGGTAGGAAATGCTTGGCTCCTCCCCCTGGGTGGAGCATCTCATAGGGGGATGAGGTAATTTTATCAGTCATGCTGTGGGACTCAATGGCCCATAAAGGAAGGTATCTCCCCTGGAAGAAGGATGGGTTGTGGAAAAGATAAAGAACACTGCCCCACTGGGTTTTAAACAGATGGCCCATTAGCAGAGGATATCTCCCACAGAGATAAGGATCAGTGCCCCACCTGGTTTCAACACATGGTGATAGGCTTCATACTTTTGGTCATGTCCTGTATTGCAGGCTAAGAAATCTATGTTCCCTTAAAGTTTCTTGAGTAAAATGTGTATCACATTGGAACTATAACTAAATGCTGCTATGAAGGCCATGTTTTCCTCAGAGATGTGTGAAATTAAATATTTCAGCTCCAGCATATGCTTTAAGCAGTTTGAAAATGAGTATTACAATCAAACTGACATTACATTTTTTTTTTTTTCTTTACCATTTAGATCTTGCTAGTACACAGACTAGATGGGCATAATTCTTTTTCTTTCATACCCATATTTGTTCCTCTCTGGCTTTCACTGATAACATTAATGGCAACAACATTTGGACAAAAAGGAGGCAATCATTGTAAGTATTTCAGAATCCTGGAAACAGATTAAAATTCAATGTATTTTATTAAGATTTGTATTTTTAAAAAGGGCTTTTCTGTTGCGACTGTTTTCAAGCAGTTGTAGTAAGGTTTCAGTGCTTAGTGTCCTCCCCTGTGACACTGTTTACTTTGGTTGAGATGCTAACTCTTCTGTGTTCCTACTCTGTACTGATGTGACCCGACACCGTGTAATGTGTGAAACAGAATGGATTCTTGCTGGGATGGTGTAACTGTAATATGTGTAGATGGATTTATGCACAGGCATGCATTTGCAGACATGGAACTGTGCAAATGCTTGTACAGGTTTTCTGTAAACAACCTAAACTGTAATGTTATGATAGGCATAAGGAACACTGAGAAGCAGCATTAACAAATCGTATTTATATGCAAGCAATCAAGAGACCTTAAATGGTCTGTCTTAATTAAGTGTTCATTCTGTTAATAGTGTAAAATGATCTGGTTTATTTTAGGGTGGTTTGGAATTCGCAAAGACTTTTGCCAGTTCCTGCTTGAAATTTTCCCATTCTTGCGAGAATATGGAAATATCTCTTACGATCTTCATCATGAAGATAATGAAGAGACAGAAGAAATGCCACTGCCTGAACCGCCAAAAATTGCACCAATGTTTCGAAAAAAGACTGGAGTGGTCATTACACAGAGTCCTGGAAAATATGTGATTCCACCTCCCAAGTTAAACATTGATATGCCAGATTAAGATGACGGTAGCATATTAAACTTGAATTGGTCATCAGCAGACAGATGTATTTCATCTCATGCCTTCTCCCAGTTCCTTTAAAATAGGTATTGCTGAATCAGTGGCTTGGATTACACAAATCAGAAATCTTGAAGATAATCTGAGTGCTTTTCCAGAAATATGTGGTTGTCTTGTGAACCTTCCTGACAGGTTGGTTGCACACTTGCCTGTATAGTATTTATATGAACATTTTTAGCAGTGTAATATATTGTTTAAAAGTCCTGTTGTGTACAGTATAAGTATTATCTAAAAGTATTTTTTTAAAAACCCTGTATGAAATGCCTATGCTATTCCAGGTGTCTTTTAGGTCCTAAATATACGCTTGTTTTCATGTCTCTCTTAAATGCTTTGGGATGCCTTAGCATTGTACCTCTTTACTTCTTTCTCTGTTCAGCCACAATCATTGTCTCAACCAGAGAGGCCACAAGAGTGTTGCACTTCTGAGGTAACACTGGAAAGCTTTGTTTTGGGGGGGGGAAAGTAGAATATATGATGACTTGCACGATGCTTTTGAGTTAGCTATGTAAATTTTCATGTATTTTAACTTTTCTGCTGGCTTGGGAGTTAACATGTTGTTTTTGTTGCTTTTCCGGTTTCGTGTTTTTGATTCTTCTTGAGCAGCATGTACCATTCTCCCATTAGACCAATAAGCTCTTCCTCCTTCCATTGTGTGGTCTATGCCAGAAACATGTGTGGTAGGTTTCACAGCTGTTGGTTAGCTGGTATAAATATCATAGCTTGGTTTTTGTTACCAACTTTGTGTTGGTCAGTGTAAATGATTAAACTTTTCAAGATAGGATCTTGTTGGTGTTGGCATAGCATTTTTTTTTTTTGTCTGAAGACCTGCTTTGACAGTGTGCCTTGGACTTAGAGGTGCTTTGGAGAAATAGAGTCTATGAAATGTGTAGTCCTGGAGCTTATAAAAACAGGTGTATGATGTTCCCAAACCCTTGCAGCTGCTCTCTGTTTAGGTAACCCACAGTTTAGATAGCTTAAATACTATGGATCTCATTTCTTTAGTGTTAGCATGGCAGTAAGTGCAGAGTATGTGGACATTTCTGCATATGTTCAAGGTCTATGCCTGAAAAGCTTGGATGCAGCACTTCCATTTCTGCTGCTCCAGATCTCCCCTTCCTTGGCTGTGGAACAGCAACTGCCTGAAAACCAATCCAGCACTATGCCATCCCACAGTTTAAATTTTGTTATGGTTTTATTTTATTTATATTTATTTTTACTACATTCTGGTTCAAAAAATTTATCATCGGTGGGATTGTTACTGGATGTGAATTTGGCTGCATACCACCATGGAAAAGAAAATCAGAAGCTGAGCTTGCTTGAGAAGCCACTTCCCAGGAGGAGAGCAGTCCGTGCACAGCAGGTCCAAGGGGAAACAGGCACAGCTCTGCACTGGGGAAGGCCTCACCTGCCAAGCACAGTGCCAGGGCAGGTCCTCGAGGCAGTGATGCCCATACAACTCCTCAAACCCTGAGGAGCTCCAGCCTCTGTGCCTTCCCTTCAGCCAAGGCACAGCAGGGCCTGGCTGGGGCCAGGGAGCAGCTCTGCTTCACACAGCCCTGCCCTGCAGTCACTTCCCACCCCTCCAGCTGTGCTGGCAGCAGCTCCTCTGTGTCGAGGTCATGGCCCAGCTCCACATGTGGCTCAGACAGGGCATCTGCAGGCCCTGGGTGCCAGCACTGGGGTGCAAGGTACCTCGCACAGCTCTGGCAGAAGTGCTGTGCTGTAGTCTAAGGGGACAGTTTCCTAAGTGCTCCTGAAAAGTGAACATGAAGGCTCTGCTACTTGTCCTGTTCTTAGAGCTGTGCCTAGGTGTGGCACAAAAAACTTTCAGGATTTGCTCCAGAAAATCAAATGGATTTTCACTGTAATGTAAGGTGTGAATTTAATGGCTCTTATTTGTCTTGAATTCAGTATTCGATTTTCAAAAACAACTAATATTTTTCATCTTACATAAGAGAAAAAAATGTAATACTTGCTCAATTTCATTTTGTGCCAGCACCTTCTCAAAATGGCCTTTCTGCAAAGTCTGTCAGCTCACAGAGCTGTATCCATCATATGCAAATCTTGTGTGTCTGTCTTGGTTTAGGGCAAATTTAGGAGAAAACCTCCAAGGGACTGCCCCCAGGAAGCAAACCCAAGCGGCCCATCCCCAGCTGGTTCGGGAAGAAATTTCCTCAGAGAGAAGTGGAAAAAAACTGTTTATTCAACAGACAAAGCACTGCCAAGTACAAAAAAACCCACCCCAATACAAAACAACACAACCTCTTGCTGTTCTGAAGAGATGACAGATTCAGAACATCTCTCCTGTTGGTGGGAGCTTGGCTCAGTCTCCCTCCAGCTCTGCAAAATGCCACTGCCCAGGCCAGGCCCCAGTGGACTGCAGGTGCAAGCTCCTGGTGCTCCCCCGAGGTCCCCAGTCCACAGCAAGTTCAGATAATTCCAGGAAAAAGGAAAAAAATTGTCTGGGGAACTTCTGTGCTTCAGTTAGTCAAAAACTAACTAAAAGCACAGGAGAGCTGTCTCCTGCTGTCCACCACAGCAACACACTCCAGGAGACAAAGGATGAAACTCCTATCCATGTGTTTTGAAAACAACCAGCTCACATTCCATTGCTTCTCCTTTCCCCCTTCACTCTCAAATCCAGCGTTAAAGGTACAAAACTTGTGTCTGGGCTAAACAAACGAATGGGGATATAATTCAACATGACAAAGTCACCCCATGACAGTGCCTGAGGCGTGAAGGACAAGGCAGCCAGCTTTTAAGTACCATTTTCCTATAACAAGAGATGCAGATATCAAAAAATCAATTTATATTTAAATCAACACACAATCCATAACTATACATTTAAAAAACTTTTACTTAATTGTTTATACTGGAAAAGTCTAGAAAAACAGTAATTTCCTGTAACAGTCATAAAGATGTCTTGTATGTTTTGCCTCAAACCAAGCAGTTCTTCAAATGTATTTGCCATTTCAAATAGTTTTGGAACAGAGTCCTAACAAGATGCTGATATAATTCACAAGTCAGCATCTTAAATATAAGCCTGCATTTAGGCAGGAACAATAATAGTAATAGGCAACACCTACAATTCTGAAGGAATCAGTTCTTCAGGGATGTCCACCTGCCACACCCCTTTTTTCCCTCTGGCAGGAATTGGTTCCAGGAGCCACCTGGGATTTGAAACAACGGTCAAGTATTTCTGTTCTAGATTACTGAGGACAGCTTTGTTTTCCAGCTCTAGTATCTCTTCAGGAGGCAGGTTTCCTGGATATAGTGATGTTTCTCCAACGTCAATTAATCCTGTATTTTACAATTAAAATAAAAAATTAGTTGCCGGTTGGATCTAGAGAAAAGTTTTAGACAAGTACCCTCCCTGAGGACACAGAGAATAGCCAGTGTGTTACTAGAAAAGCACTGTCAGAGGGAGGCATACCTCCCACCTGTGCTGTTTGCTGTAGAAGTCCACATGACTTAACTCGGGTGGAGAAAAGGGAGAGGGCACAGTGATAATCACCACAAATCAGTGATGTAGAACTTGAAAAGCAGCCTGCATCTAACAAGACACAGCTGCTATCAAAACTCCTGAGCTACATTTGGCCTTTGACCAGCTTCAGTAAAGGATAAGACTTTCTCTGCTCCCCTCAAGCCACAATTCTATTAACATTTTAAAATCATTAAACTATTTTGAAATTCCTACCTACTCCACAATTAATGCAATTTATGTTAAGGCTGTAAATCTACATATTAGGTAGGACCTACAGTTTTCAGCACTGTAGAACCACAACAATTTTGAGTGTATGTGATAGAAAAAATTTGTTGTGCTGGAATAGCTAAAAATATTTAAATGACAGTGAAGGATGGTGTAACAAAGATACCCTACAATAAATTAGTACAAATGAGCACTGGATAAAACTTTAAGTGTATAGTAAGCAACCTCTGCTATATGTCAGCACAATTTCTGCAGTGAAACATCACTGCCTCTGCACTGTTATAGGAACAAACTTCTTCGCTGCCCAAATACCAAAAGCGACAGAGCGGGGTTTTAAAAACTGAAATAGGATTTATTTATGTAATTATTTATGTATACTCTTAAATGACATGCAAAGCGCTGCAACATAATTTGAGTTAACTATTAAGGAACTGAAAGTTTGCTGAGAAAATATAACCTAAGGCTACCAACCTGCAATAACTCCTCTGCCAAATTTTTCCCCTTCATCCAACAAATCTTGCAGTTGTTTCGGTGTCATGCCCAACCTATTCAGAAGAATTTCTCTCCATATTTCATCTTCCCAGTCCTTGACAGCTATATGAATAGCAATGGTGCGGTTCTTGTAGGCTAATAGCAAAGGACGCCAGCGGGTCTCTACTGTTTTGACTTGGTTTAGAAGCAACCCTGCGTAGGGCTGTCGGAAGGAAAGGCAACCGAATTTCATCGCGCTGCTCCCAACAGAAGCCGATTATTTTCTGTAAACACATAGACGCCCGGGAATCAGTCTCCACAAGCGGGGGATGCCGGTGACAAGCTCCCGGCTCTGGAACCGAAAGAAATGCGCGGCCTCCCCAAGGGCGGGCCCCGCTCTGCCCGCGCCGCCCGAACAGCCACCCCCGCGGCCGGGCCCAGCCCGGGCCCTGCGCTGGCTCCTGCGGGAGCGCTCCGGGGCCGGGGCCGGGGCCGGGGCCGGGGCCGCCGCCTACCTGCGCCGCCGGCACGGCGCCCTCCGCGCCGCCGGCCCGCCCGGACGGGGCATGCCGGGAGCGGGGCGGGGCGCGCCGCGAGGCGGCGTCACGGCGGCGGGGACGCGCCGCTGCCGGGAGCAGGAATGGCGCTGTGGGCTGCTCCGCGGCGGTGCGGAGTGCCCGGCAGTGCGTGCAGAGGGAAGGAAGGGGCTGCGTGTGCCCTGCCCGGGGATTGTCCGTGCGACGCTGCGAGGGTTGGGCCATGGGCTTGGTGCTGTCCTCCGCCGGGAGCGCCGTGTCCGCAGGACCTCGGGCTCTGCAGCCGGCCGGTGCAGGGCTTTCGCGCTTCTGGTCATAACTATGAGTAATTTAGCACATGAAAATTCCGTGCGGCCCAGCTCACCTCCTTGCTTGCTTTAGCCACTGGGACAGAGTTTCCCAAAGTGCTGTCATCCAAGCCTACTCTCTGAGGACAGTCTTACCTGTATCCTGTTGCATTCAGTTGCATGTTTTGCATCGATGCTTTGCATCAAGGCTTTGAATAGCTCAGTTACTGTTTGACAATAGGTTTTGTGTGTGCTGGTTCCAGTGAGAGCCCTGACAACAGGGAGCAATGCGTGGGGAACTAGGGAACACAGTGAAACTAGAGACCTTACAGGAAAATATGATTTAGTAAAGGAGAGGATTAGAATGGATGTATAGTCCCACTGTATGTGTTCAGTTTTAAGGGACAGCCCATATATATTTAATGTCAGTGAACACCTGTTTGTACCTGGTAATTTCCAAGGTGTACAAATGAAAGTGACCTCATTAAGGCAGACATACTAAAAATGGGTACTGACGCAGCAAGTTGAGAAGTTGAGTCCTGCCTGAAATTTCTGCAGGTCCAGAAGATAAAAAACTGCAGGTATATCTGTGTCCAAATAAAAATAATGGGAGATTACTCTCCTGTAAAGCCTTATCTTTCAGCTGAGGGCAGTAAATACAAGAAGTTTTTGAGGCGCTTTGCCGTGCATGCTTTTGGGAGAAAGAGAGGAGAAAATGTTGACCAAAAAGAGTGAGTTAGGACAGACAGACAGAGGAAAAAGAAAAGTGTTAGGGACGGAAAAGACTAGTAGCATTCACAAAGGGGAAAAGTAATGATGACTTCTATTTACTTTAACAATTCTAGGAACTCACAGGTGGAAAGAGTAAAGTGATCTGCTGGAATTACATTGAGAACGAGAGATGGGTGGATCCTATACTTAGAAGGGCAAAGGAATTTCACATAGCAAAAGGTAAGATTAGTCACGTTTTTTTTGTTCAGGTCTCTGACTTTGTGAATAGTGGATATTTGGTAAAACCTTACAAGTGATCTTAGTATTTTGTAACTGAAGAGTTAAGTGATTCTTTTCTGATGATAAGCCTTTCACATAACTTTTATGAGAGCTGGTTTTGGCATATGCTTTAAGTATACCTTGACTGAATATTGTGTATTTTGAAGTATTTTATGCCCTATAGAATTTAACTGTTGAGACTTAGTTTTACTTACTACAATTTTCTGAAACTTCTGCTTCATTATCCCATTTTTCCCCTGGATACTTCCAATATCTTGTTCAAAATGTTCCAGATGGAGTCATTCCAGTCCTTTATAATACATCATAATGAGAAGAGAAAGTAATAGACTATGTGAGTTTAAATTCATTATAGTTTTTACTGGGTTATTACTTTAAATGCTTTTTTTGCTTTAAGCTGTTTCCATCTTGCTAGATGTGCATGGTTAGTATTAGAACCTGTTGAATCTGTTTAGAGTTGCAAGTGAGTAACGAGCATTCATGGAGGGTTGGTATTTGCTTTTGGTATTTTTCCACTGTATAATTGTATTTTAAGTAGAGCTTATTTATTTTGGGGAAAATACAGGCCAGAATGTTTTCATGTCGCTTTATTTTTGTATCATGTGTTTCATCACATAAATAAAATAGATTTTTTTTTTTTTTTTTATCTAAGGAAACATCTCCAGGGTACTTAAAATCTCAAGTTTGACAGCTCTAAATAAATTATAAATAGCAGGAGATACATGTACTACTACCAAAGGTGAATAAATATGTTGAAAATCTGCTCTCACAAATCTGTCTTACTTGGTTTTTAGAAACCTTGTTCCATATATTGGAACACTCACCAGAAGACGTAACAATTTCTAGCAGTATGTAAATAAGACTCTTTAATTAGCAATCTTTGTGTATTGTTCAACCTTTTATGCGATGAGTGGTAAAGGGACTTTAGTTGGTTTTCTCAGGATTGAAGAAAATAATTCAAAGTGTATAGCACTGAACATGAAAAAGGAAATTAATTCTGATTTTAGCAGATGATCAGCTTATGCTTGGCATCTTAGATGCACTTTATTGTTTTCTGGTCACTGTGGCTTTCACCTGCTAACACTAATCCCAAATTATCTCCTCTTGGTGCAGCACCTCACATATAATCTCACCAACAGGAAATTCTGCAACTTGTGTCTGTGCTTCTGTAACTTCTACTTCATTTCAGTGCCTCTATGTTAGCTTTCCTTAGAATGTCTCTAAGCTTAATTTTGATAAAACAAAGACTACATAATTCCCATTACAGAATGTGTTGCTGCTTTCTGTGGAGCTAAAACAATCCCTGGTACATCATTTATAACGACTCAGGTCTGATCTCATCTAGATAGGCAAGCATTGCTTTGTTCCTTGTCACATTCACTTAGTAGCTGATTTTACAGGGTTCAGTACACGGCAATAGGGGCTGGGATATCTTGTGTCAGAATCAGGTCAAGGGACTTGATCGGCTACAATTCATTTCCAAAGTGGAGACTGATGTGGTGCAGTATGTTCCAGGAAACTGGGGGTCAAAAATAAAATTTCAGCTGTTAATAACCCATGAAATACAATTCAATACAATTATTTATATTGAATGGTCACTATTTAATAGTTGACATTCATGAGAATCTGTACTGACATTTGCACATACACTGCATTTTAGAACATCAAACAATGGGAAATGTGCTGCTGCAACTGTATTCTTTTGGCAGTAATTCCATCATAAGGGCTTCTATCAGCATTCTACATTTTGCCCCCTTTGCCTTAATTTTACTCAGTCTCTGATTCTAACATTACAGTTAAAATAATACTTGTATTTTGCCGTGGTATTTTGTATCTTGTTGTACTTGTCATAAGAAATTATGATGTCTTAAGCTTAGTTCAGTAAACATATTCTCCAGTTTCTTTAGATGATTCTCTTATTACCAGATTTGTTGCAACACTGTTTTCTGAACAAGTTTCTGAAAATTTGAGTCTTTGGCTCTTATTTTTTTATACACACCTTTCCCCCCACATCCTGCAAGTAAAGCATATTTCTGGTTTGTAACACATCACTGACATCACTAGCCTTGTCAAAAATATGGGCATTATGAATAGTCATAGTCATAGATTGTTGGTGACTTTCAGGAAAGTTTTCTTGTGTCTGAGAAATATTTTAAAGAGGTGAGGCCAAAGCATTAAATATTCTTTTCAGTATTCTGCAATGTGCTAGACACCCCTAGACCTCACCTGCCCTCACACAATGTCCTGGTTGTCCCTTTTCCATTAGATCTTGTTGCTGAATTTTCCATGTGTTTGCACTGGGCAGCAGTTGTGTTAGTGTGAGACAGGTCAGGTCTGCTACTGACTTTCATATGCCAAGTGATTTATTTCTAAACTTATAGGTGGCTAATATTTAGAGGCCATCATGGTCCTTCTGCTTTTCTGAAGGTTAAAAGAAGGTTGCAGCTATAGGCTGAGCCCCAAGCTGGCTGATTTAGAAACAACTTGTGTAGCTCTCCATAGTAATCTTTTTTGATTGAGATACATGGCTTCGTGCTGAGGTAATGTGCAGGGGAAGGAGAACTTGTAGTAATGAACTCTCCTTCCCCTGCTGATTATTATGTCAAATCCACAGCCAACTCTGCTGTATGTTGCTGCATAAAACATTTTAAAAGATTAGACTGATCAACACCTTTTTATGGTCGTAAGTCCTCAACCAGGGTTCGTGCCCTCTGAAATGCCTGCTGAAAACCTTTTTTAAAATTAATCAGCAGTCCTGCTATAAAGGGAGCAGGTATCTTTCCTTCATCTAATGGATGCTGTCTGTCTAGCTTTATAACTATTTGGAGTTTTAATCTCTTTTAAGATGCCAGATGTCAGTGCGAGTTTTAAAAAATCATAAAGAGCTATTTCTAATAGATAAGTAATAGAATGTTTGCACTACTAAACTAAGATATTAATGGCTTCTTTTGTTTCCTTAGTAAAATCTACTTTATATGACATTTAAAATGCTTGGGAGTTCTTCCAAGAATTCTGCTATGTTTGGCTAAGTACCTTTTCATTCCATCTAATCAGGAGATACCTAAAGAAAGAAGAGAAAATTAGTTGCCTCACCATTTTGAATTAACCACAAAAGATACTCCTGAAAAGAGCTGTAAGTAAAAGTATTCATGTGCAGAAGCAATTGCTTTTTCTGGCTGGTTCTGTATGTTCTTTTTTGACTAAAACATTACTTTGACTATTGATAAAACACTAATCAAAATGGAAAATGCAGTTTTCCTCTGAATTACCTTCCTCTCTGAGCTGTCGTCCCCGAGACGTGCTTCCGTGTCAGGGATCGGTTTAGTTCTGTTTCTTCTTGGCTTTTTGATGGGAAGGTTTTTTTTTACTTATGTTTTGGGGGGCTTTGAGGTCATTTTTGTTTGGTTGATGTGGAATATTAGCATCTGTATAGTCTCTCTTAGAGGTATCAGTAAATTATTTGTTATATTACTGAGAAGAAAATTGTTAAAGAATTCAGGGAAGATGTTGCTTCTAGCGTATACAGGTTGTTTTTCTGTTCTTGCTGTCTAAAAATATTTGCAATAAAGGGGAGACTTGCAAAACATAGGTATAGATGTCTGTATAGAGTTACTGTGCATGTTTATGATTGTGATGGTTAGAAAAATGTATAAAAGTCAAATACAGAACTGATTGGTTTGATGTGTGATGATTAAAACTGGTTTTATCATTCTACATAAGAATAAAAAAATAGTTAGCTTCTAACTTCCTCTTTCTGATAAGCACTTATGTATATTACTAAATGAGTCATTATTATTGAATGAGTTTTGTGAGTTGGTTTCAGGATTATTTTTTAATATATATTTTGGACTTAATTGCCTTCTTAATTATCCGGTGTCTTGATTTCCACTTCCTTATTGTCCCCGTTAGCAAATACAGTACATTTCCATCACATGTGGCTACTTAGATGAAGGTTTACCTTTCTTTAGGTATACATGCAATGCTGTCAGTTATTCCTACAGAGTTAATCTAAATGTACACTGGGGTACTTCATATTATGTTCTAATCGCTTATAAACATGTCAAACAAACCTCATTTCTAATACATCAGCAAGCAAAAATATAAAGGATATATATGCCTAAAATCTGAACATAGATTTGAATTGAGGGCTTATATCCCCTTCGTTGTAGATAAACTCTATAAAAATACCTTGTATCCCCTCACAAAGGAGAGCTCAACATACACTGGCTGCCCGGCTCCTCCTTGTGCTGCCCCTGGAGACAGCTCTGCTTCTGTTCTGGGAGAAACAGCCACGATTAGAACAGACACAGCAAATTATCTCAGTAGCTTGCACTATCATTTACTTGAAAAATCTACTTGAAAATGCCTCATATTGATAACTGAAATTTTTGCATTAAAGGGAGGGAAGGAGGACATTGACTCCTTGTGCAGTGCAATGGACTGTGTATTTGGGTAATCAAGAACTGTCTGTATTAAGCTTCATGTTACTACGTGCTTAATTTTGTTCTAGTTTGGTTTCCTACTCCCAGCTCTAATCCCAGTCCTGCTTTACTACCAGCACTACAACTCTCCTGCAGCTCCTGCACTGTTTCATTACCCTAGAAGTTCAAACACCTGTGGTACCTGTAATCCTGCTCCTCAAGCATGCTAAGATCAAGCAGAAAGAATTTATTCTAATGGTTTGAAAAGCCACATAATGTTATTGGGAGGACTACATTGTTTAATCATTCAATCAGTGTGTTGTCTTCATACAGAGTGAAGAAAGGATGCCAGTTCTTTGGAGTGTTCGCCAATAGTGATTTAATCACGAGGGAATAAAGAGAAAAGCTAGTTTTGTTAGAAGCAGAAGAAACCTTATGTCCAGCTTATCTGGCAGCAAAACACTAGCAGAATGTTCTGGATAAAGAGGTATTGAGAATCTTCAGTGTTTTATTGGCAGTAAGAAGTTTAGTTGAAGGCAACAAAATATCCACTGCCCAGTACTACAGGTTGTAGGTAAAGAAGGAGGGAATCTGGACAGTGTGGCCAAAGTGATAAATCTGGAATAAGATGATCAAAATACTCTTTTCTAATAGAGAATTCAAGGTTTGATGCCAACTTGAGCATGTCCAGAAATGTAGGGCTAGTAGTGCCCTATGAAGTTAGTTTGTAAGTTTCTATAAAATGTAAATTCAAGTGCTGCATTATCTCTGCTTCCTTTATTGAATCACTTTTCTTTTTTCACCTTACTACATTATTCAGTATTTTCTTAAAGTTCAGGTTTCTTGTGAATCTGAGGGGTTTTTAAAACCTAACTTTCTTAGGTTTGATATTTTGTAGGACTAACTTCATATTTATACTCCAATTTAAACTGTGATTAATCTGTGCATTCTCCCTTTTCAATTCTGTGTGAATTGTGTTCTTTGCTATCATGTAGGTTCTTAGCAATCATTGTGAGGGTGATTGAGCACTGGAACAGACTCCCCAGAGAGGTTGTGGAGTCTCCTTCTCTGGAGATACTCAAAATCTGTCTATGTGTGACCCTGTACGACCTGCTCTGGTGACCCTGCTTTAGCAGGGGGGTTGGGCCACCTTCCAACCCCAATCTCTCTGTGACTGGGATTATTTTGTTTGTTTTATCATTTTGGGGGGGTGGGGGCTAGATAACAGTTCTGTATTTTTGCCTCTATATTAAACAACAAATAATTTATAATATAGTGTTATAAAGTATGTTGGCTTGTGAACATTCAAAGAAAAGCTGACATTTTAAAACATGATTACATAAGTTTAGCCTATGAAAACAGAACATTTTGAATTTGTGTGTTCATTGATGAGAATGCAGATATAACTTTGTGAAATTAGTGAATTGGTCATATACAGAACTCAGAGACAACAAATTTCCTGCTATGAGTCTCATCAGAATGAGGTGTTGCCTTCTCTGGAAATGTCTTTATTTTCTTGTTAGCATCAACATACAAGAGGGATGGGTCTGTATAAGTAAATACGTAATAATAATAATCTTCTGCTGCATTTAACCATCTGGCCTACAAATATAAAGTATGCACAGAAATTACCAGTTAAAACTAAATGCAGTTTAATCTGTGCAAAGCCCAAAAATAACAGTTCTGAATATAAGTATTTAAACTTTCTTGAAGTCTGATATATCAGTTTTGGCAGTGGTGAAGACAGTAGAGCCTCCAGTGTTGTTACTGCCTGTGCAAATGGCACAGGGCCAGTGCAGTGTTATAAAGTCTTGCAACTTTAGATTCCCACATATAAGTTATTTCTATGCTGAGTACTTAAAATCTAAAGCCATAGCAGTTTTTACCTTCAGGAACTATGGAGTCACGTTGGCAAGAAAGACCAGGAGTGTGAAGGCACTACGGTATTTACTGATTTTTTGTCTGTGATATAGTGTAGTGATGTTTAAAATGGTTGTACAATACATCACAAGCTACCAGAAACATCATCACACATACTGTACGTTCTGCATAAAGAAACTGGACATATGAAGGAACTTGTTGCTGTATTTGTTTTGTTCAATGCCTGCTTTCATTTTAGTAAGATAGTAATTACTTCAGCTAATTTGGTTGGTTTTTTAATTTAATTTTATTTTATTTTTAATTGTCTGTTACCACAGACAGGTAGTAATTTTCTCTGCAGCTTCAGAAACAGCAGAATAAACAAATAGGTGATGGATACTGATTTTTTTTCACAGGATGGATACTTCCCCATTCCACACTAATTCTTCAACACATCAATTCTTAACCAATATGTAAGAGCAACAAATGATTGATTCATCTGCATACTTTTTATTCCTATTAATTATGAAGGTAGCTGTTTGTTTTACAACATTACTCTTTGCAAATAAAATCATTAATTAGTAATCTTCATCTTGTTAGCAATACTGAGCCCTGAGTTTGCATTTTTTTTCAGAATCACTGGGAAAATGTTTTTGTCACTGTATGAAAATATGTATGTACCTCCATTGGAATGTTGTCCTTAGCTCAGCACACGATGTTATTAAAAGTGAAAGAAGTAGTGAGATGTGAGAAAACTTAACATGCTTTTCTGACTTTATTAATATGTGTTTGTTTTTTTTTTTTTCCATTCAAGACCTTTAGAATGTATTTCCTGTATTAAGCAGATGTAATTTGGAGAATTTGTGGGAGGAAAGTGCAGTATTTTTGGAGATGAAAAATGTTGACAGGTTTGAAGTAAAGCATACTGGTTTCCTATTGACTACTGCTGTGTTATCTGTAGAGAATGTGTTTGTTCATCAGAGAAACAAAAAGAACTTCAGATTATTTTCTTGAACTCATAATATATATGAAGACTCATAACATTAGCATTTCTGCTGCATTGTTGTCATTGAATAATAAATCATTGCTGTAGCTGCACAACAAGATATGTAGCAATGCTGATGGTGGCAGTCTAAACCGGAGCTGAAGTGGATTATTTTGAAACAGAGCAAAAAGGTAGATAGCATGGCTCAGCAGAACAGTTTTGGGGCTAGAACCTGGTGACTAACCACAAGAAAGGAGGTAACAGAAATTAGATGTAACTAAAAGTGTTATCTTTCACAGTCCTTCGATATCCTTTGTAACCTAGTTATGAAACTGTCATGTGAGCATTAATGAACATATTTTCAACACTCTTATTAGGTCTGAGATGGTCTATCCTAATATCCAGATAGAAAGAGGGGGCACTGGAAGACACGTGGCTTTATTCCACAAATGATGAGCTCCTTTTATCCCAAGGGAAGTACAAATGGATGGGACTTGGGAAAAGAAGGGTTTAGGCTCTATCTTCCTAATGCAGTGCCTCAGCCACATAAGGTTTTGGGAGTTTTAAGCAGGATTTGCTTGTTACCTGCATTTCCAACAAAGCAGAGCTGTGCTTTCCTGTTCTGTGCTTGTGCCTTATTCTTGTCCTATCTTTGGAACAGAGAAGTGGGAGTGGTACACTTGCATGAGGGCTTCTGATCAGACACAGAGAGTCTGTCTCATCTGGCTGCATAAGGGAGGCTTCCCTGAGACAATGCTCTGGCCTGTTGTAATCAACTCATTAAGCAGTGATGTGTGTTGCCATATACCAGTAGTTGTGTGTAGCATTTGTAATATGAAATGGTGAATCAAATTATCCAAGTTTAATGAATTATTGGAATTGCTTACCAAAATAATAAAAATAATCTGTTCAAATTGACTTATCTGAAAACAAGAAAAAGAGATTCTGATGAGTCCAGCAGTAAAAAGCCCCAACAAACAAACATAATTGTTCTGTGACTTTCGTTGTTTGCTCTGTGTAGGGATCTTCTGTAATGTGCAAATGTTGATTTTGTGAAACTAATTAGCATGTAAAGATCTAGCTGTAATAGTAATCAAAACTTGCTGGTTCAACAGACTAAGTTGAAGTTTTTTTAGTATTAACACATCCTGCACATATGAAGATTTGGAGCTGCTTATAGCAGCAAGTTAATATTAGGGATTTTATAAGAGAGTATTTGTTGGTGGCAGTTGTGGAATCAACATGTGATCTAAATCTGACTGGTGCTTCCAGTGCCATTTGTGTCTAGAAGAGTAGAAAGGAAAAAGTGACTGATAATGCTCTTATTACCCTCATACTGTATGAAAATGAGGTACACTGTTTTAATGATTAGTTGGCTAAGGTTCTTATTGGAGAGACCTTCAGTTGATGAATGGTAACCTGCTAGAAGGTGTAATTGCGGCAACAAGGAAATACTGTTGGTCTTTTACAACTCACTGTTGAGATTTATTTGCTCATATTTGTTTAATTATAGTATATTGCTGGCATTTCCTGTATGTTCTATGATGTGACAGCATCAAAGAATGAAAATCATCTTCTTTTACATCCTTTGGAAACACTGAAATTACTTTTTAGGTTACCTATTTCACAAAACAAAGTGGGCTATCTTGTAAAATGTACTTTAATAAAATAGGTTTTAAAGCATCTCTGTCATTGTGATTTGCAGATCATAACTTAATAAGTCTTAGCATTTAGATGTTTCTGTGGAAAGAGGGACAGAATCTATTTGGTATTCTCTTAATAAATTATCTGAAGTAGCTACTTGTAAGGGGGTGGTATTTGCACCACTTAATTAGTGGCTTGTCTGAAGTTTCTTCTGTCTTCACTCAGAGCCAGGATTAAAAAACACAAAGAGGACAAATTTTCTCATGTTCAGGCTTGCTTGTTTATTAAATCTTATCTAAAGTACAGAAAGTTCAGCAACACTTCTAGTCACCAGCTAGAGGTGAGCAAGATGAAGATCAACCTACAAGGTCTCTTACAGCTAAACAGTCCAATAGGGAAATAACACCTATATTATTTATACTTTTGCCCCAATAACCAAAGTCCTGTGACCTGCAGTGCAGCACTGTCTAACCAGAAACTACTACCTGAAACCTTGAATAAGAAGGAAGAACATTGAAAGGAGACACCACCCAAAATCCTCCATCTTGTCCCATCCCTATTACTATATTATAAAACCCTCAAATTAAAAACCTTTCACCGTGTGAAATTACACACTTCTATTTAACTACACACTCGTGGCTTTGACTCCATCACTCAAATTGGGAAGCCTTCACTGAGGCCTCAGGTCAAAAGCAGTGTTCTCCAGGGCATCAGTGCCAGAAAGCACAGAAAGCTCAAAATCCCAGGTTTTGGGGATCCAACAGCTGCTGGGTTGCAAGTATGCAAGTGCTTGTAACTGACTAGTAAGGCACTTTGAGTACATTGTTCATGTACCATCATAGTGTCTGGTGAGAGATGTTTCCTTCATAGGAACATAGAGTGCTTTTGGCATAATGACCTCTGTAAATGGCTCACAGGAAATCTGGCATGTCAGAAAGTGACCAGCAGGTGCTCTGAGGGGAGATGAATGGATGTGCTACTACCTTGCAAAACCTACAGAGCATCAACAGGGCTTGTATTTTGGTGGGAATCTATGCAAGGCACTTGATGGTACTTAGACTCCATATTTGTAGAAGTATACATAGTAGAGCACTCTTCTTCAAATATGGCAGTGAAATCAGTACTTCCACAGTGAATAAAGCAACCTAGACTCAGTGGATAATTTTACTTTCTAAGGGACTTAAACACTTTCCAGCATTTTTCTCCTAACTGAACAAGATAGTTCAGAAGTTTTTGCTATATTTGATCAAAACAGAATTTTCAGATTCCTTGTTTTGGTAATAATTTATGACAATTAGCATCAAGGAAGGTTCTTATTAAACTTGGTGCAAAAGCACCAAAAATTTACAGCAGAGAACTGGAGCACAGGTTGTCTGGAGAGGTTATAGATTCTCTGATCTTTGAATTACTAAAAGCTTGCCTGGACAGGCCCTGGTCAGCCTAGCTCTGTTTGGAGCAGGGTGTTCAGACTTAATGACCTCCAAAGGTTCTTTGCAACTCAAGGTGTTCCACAATTGCAGCATGGCTATTCCAGCACTAGGGAAGGTAAGGTGCAGAAAGGAGTGCATTTCACAAGACAGATCAGTAGTAGCTGATGATAGGAAATAATTCTGCATTTGTATTGCTAAAAATAGGACATAATTTTGCAATAATATTTTAAATAAGTGTTACTCTATGAGGATTACTCAGTGGTGAAAGGACACAGAAACAAGGCACTCTCTTGCACAGTGCAAGAAAGAACAATAAAGAGCAATTTATTGAAGGAAGCTATTGCTTTAAATAAGACACTTTGTGAAAAAGAAAATACAGACAATTCATTGGTCAGAGAAGGAGACACTTCTTGTCTCAGGCTTTTTCACGGATCTAGCAGGTGTTTATCTTTGTTATAATTCTTTCTCTTGTCTTTACAGTAGAGAAAGAGGCTCTAGCTTGAGAAAAATCCTAGCTGAGCGTGAGAAAGACTGGAAAAATCTTTTAAGATTCTCCCTAGGCCTGCAATGGCCACAAATGAGAGTAAGACTTGTGTTTAATATTCAACAGAAAATTTAAATCATCAAAAATATTCAGCAAAAGCTCACAGTTCTGATGGGTGGGAGGTTTTTTGCCTTAGACCTTAGGTTGCAATAGTGGCTGTGCAAATCCTGTTAGCAGCAGAGTGGTAAAAACTTCAACCACTACAAGGAAGAAAAGGCTAGAGGGGAAAGAGAAGTGCTGGATATTTTTTAACACTCTACATCTGTTAAAAAGATTACCCTAAAACGGCTAGTAAAGTTTTTTACATGCTCAACTTAGTGTCCATGTTTAGAGTACATACTTTACTTTAGTGTAGGCACCTATGGTATCACACTGGCTGTACACAATAGAAACTGAGCTGAAGCCTGGCCACAAACCAGTCTAAAACTTAGTAGCTGGAGTTTCAGAATTTGGCTCAATGATCCAGCAGTGTAGTTCCAGCTGCTGTTTTTTCTGTGGACGTATTGTCTTGGTAAAATCTATGAACCTCTAGTAGTGGAAGTACTTAAGATGGTAGTAGAACTTATGAAATAATCAGTGTATAATAATAAGTGTAGATGACATTCCTGATGTGCTGAGAAGCATTTGATCTCCCAGATACATACTTTCAAAGTTCCACTCCATAATTTACAGTTTGCCTTATTGATAAATACTTTTTTGATTTCTACAGTCACTGCACTCTTTGACTCTTGGTTGTAAAGCTTGAGCAGAGAGACATTGCAGGAAAGAAATATAAGAAATGTGTAGTTTCAGTCACAGCTCTAGTCTTACTATTTCCTTCTTACCTGTATTTTTACATAACAAGTTTCCATTTAACACAGTTGTTTTTAAGCTTTTTACCTTGCCTCTGGCAAAATTGAAACGCTACCTTTCCAGCATATGATTTTATCTGTTCTTTGCATTGAACTCCATGATTCTTCTCAAAGTTCACTGTTCTTTAACCTTCAAACTGCCTACAGATTAATTTAAGAATGTGTGAAAACTGCTGCAGATAACATGAAAAGGCCACCACAGAATGGTAAGGAATTTTTGGGGCTTATAACTCCTGTAAATTATTTTTAGCTGAATTGCTGTTTTAGCTATTTATCAGTAAACTGTTTTATCCCAAATTATGAATAAACGGGATATACAATAATTCCCCTTTTCTCTAAGTTGTTGTTGCTGCCTTTCAGCAGAACTGGTGAAAAATCTCCTCCTTCTTTCTTATTCAGTGAGGCATTGAATTTTTTTTTTGCTGTGACTGCATAATGAGTGCCTGCTGAGACAGTGTGTGTAGCACATATTTGTATGCATCAAAACCATGGGAGCTCAGACTTTAATCATAGGTCTCTGTGCACATAGGAAAAAAAAAAGAAGCAAAGTAGGTGTTCTGCTTATATTGTGGCATTCTCCTTGGGAGTTGCTATGCATTTCATATCATATGTAAAAAATAGATTTTTTTTTTCTTTTAAACTTCATTTGATTGCATGTTGGTATGTGACTCAGTATGAATCTCAGAAGACACCTGACTAATTGAATGTATGATTTATAAATACATAACTATAATCCATCATTCAAGAAAGGATTAATATTCCATTTTTTAAAAAAACACTTGTTTAATTGTGCTCAAGCTTTTTGTACTTGTTCTTTGGCTTTTAAACAAAAACTTGAGTCTGCTCAATGCTTAGCAATTCTTCACAGGCTGTGTTTACAGGTGTGCTATTCAAATTCTGGTTCCACACTTCCACATTCTGTAGTTCTTTTGAAGTATAGGTTAAAACCAGAAAATTTCAAAATCCCATTCTACCATGAAACCTTATTCTTGCTATCAGCATATGCTGGTGCTGCTAGGAGTGTTGAGGGCTTTTTCCACTCTAGTTGGGTGCTAGTGTGTCTGAAGAAGTAACTTTCTGTAATTGTATCGCCTGAGACATTATAGTGAGGGCACCATCTTGGACCTCTAATTTCTCAAAACAGAGAAAGTGAGGAGTTTGGATGGAAGTTCAACTTCCTAAGCAAAATGCCGTAGAAAAATTAAATCTTAGTGTGTACAATGCCTATGGCTTCACTTAGAAATATCAGTAAAGATGTATTGAGTATCCCTGTCAGCCATGGAAGGTACCTTTCTAGACCTTACTGATTTCTGTGTTTAACAGGACTTAAAGAAATTAGCAAACAAATAGCCAGAGTTTTAGTTCTTAGCTACATTTCGTGCTTTCTAAAGGATGGATTCTGCATTGTTTTGAAAATCTTGTCTTTCTGTGGGTTGGTTTTGTTGAGGGGACAGACAAAGCACTCACTCTGGATGACAGCCCCAGCAAATGCTGTGTGAAAAGCTAATCAATTATGGGGTCTGCAGGAAAATAACTACCAGAATCAGTGGGCCTCTCTGACAAGACTTAAATTACTTTAGCTTTTGTAAAAGCTTTTGATTACACAGCAGCTGCCAAGATCTAAACAACCCCACCCACTTCAAGGCAGTTTTTCTAGTTACACACTTGGCAATGTTTGTAATTTTTCATCCATCCCCCTAGGCTTAATAAAAAGGTTGGCAATCTTTTTTTTTGGTGGGGAGAGAGGGGAAATAGTGATATATAATTGAGAGATACCTTTCACAGGACAGCTTCAAAGAACTATGTGTGCAGATGAAGAAAATTCCCTTTTCTTTACATGCTGTGACAAGCAACTATTTTGATCTTCTGGTGCCATCTATTTGGGAGCTGACTGCCATATAAATACAGCATGTTCAGCAGGTACAAGGCATGTAGTGAATTAGTATTTTTCTCACTAATATCACTTTGTTATTTTACTGTTTTATAATCCAACTACATTTTCACAGAAAGGTACATATTATATTAAGAGATGAAAGATTTATTGCTGATAATCAATTTCTAGTTAGACTGTGTGGCAGAAAATTGAAACAGCTGTTAGGAAATTTTATTCAGGCATTGAATTATACCTATATTTTTCTGTCAGTGTCCTGGTTTGAAGAACAAGTATCTGCCAATAAAGGCGGAAGCTTCTCTTTGAAATGGAGAATGTAAACCTCCTCCCTCTAAATTATTATAATTTTGAAATTAAGGGGCTGTCAGGCAAAGATACGGGAATTAGGAATAACAGTTCTTTACTAGGAAAATTAAAATAGAAATACACTATTACAAAGAACAATCCCAAAAACACTGACTTAATCAGAATACAACCTAACTCACTGTCAGTCAGGGTGTTGGTAGCAGTCTAATTAAATGGTGGCTCAGCTGAAGCAGTGCTCCTGTAGAAGGTGCAGTTTTCCTCTGAAAGTCCAGAGATGATGTGGAATGATATGGTGTTCCAGTGGAGAGTTGGATAACCGGCTGTTCAAAATCTCAGTTTTTTATCTAAGTAGGAAAGGTTTGGCTCCTTCCCCTCACTGAAGAATTGCCCAATGGGTTGATGTAATTTTATCAGTCATACAGTGGGACTCAATGGGCCAGCAGCAGTGATATCTTCCTGGAGAGAGAGTGGGTTGTGGAAAAGATAAAGATGATTGCCCCACTTAGTCTTAAAGGCCCATTAGCAGATGGTATGTGTCACAGAGATAAGGAAATCACTACCCCACCCTGCTTTAACAGATGGTGATAGAATACACGTTTCTGGCCACATCAACCCAACACAATCAGATTTATATCAGAAGTTTATATTTTCAATGCCAAGGAATTTCTGAAATTAACATAATTATGACAGACAAATGCTATGATTCAGTTAACATACAGTACATTCTGGTGTTACTTTAAATATTAGTGTTAGAGCAAGAAAGTTACTGTTGGACCCCAAATGAAAGCATTTGCAGCAGATAACAACTTCAGATGTTTATTCATCAAATGAATGCCAAGCTCTCAGTCCCTTTTAGAACAGTCAGGTTTCATTAGCATGTTTGATATCTCACAGGTTCTTGTCTAGCTGCAAATGCCTTTATGTTGAAGACAGGAAAAACAGGTGTTGGTTTATTCTCTCACCTATATTCACAGGATGAAAGTGTGTATGTTAGGAGATCCACTGCCTGGAGCAATGCAATGAGAGGAGTTTAAGCTCATAGCAGTGCAGTTTGGTTTTAAAAAAAGGAAAAAGTAACAGCTTTTTAACATACTAAAGATGTAGTTATCACTGTTCTGCTTTAGGGATTAAGAGAATGTTATTCTAACTTGTGCACAGGTCTGTGTTTGCTGTGAAAAGCTGGCTTTGTAATTTATGCACTGTCATTTTTCAGGAAGGCACTCAATGGTGTTGCAATGTGCAAATATGTTTTGACTGCTTTTGAAGGAAAAAAAAGAAATTGAATGTGACAGAATTTTTTTCTTAAGCTAACATGTAAGTTAAGAACCTTCTGAGATTATTCTTTGAAAATTTTGAGCTGTTTTAGTACAAGAAGCTTTTCTGACTTAGTACAATGGATGAGTGAACCCATTGTCAAAACTACATTTACTATAATATGACATCCTTTTAATGTTTTTGTCATCAAATCATGATCAAATGCAAAAAGCTAATGAATATGTTCGGTACTCAAGTGTATTTTCCAAGGGTGAAGTTTTCATTTCGATGGAAAAAAAAAAATTAGAGATTTGCACTCTTAGCACTGTGGCTCCTCCGTTTCTAAATTTCACTTTAATAAGGAAATATCTCATAGAATTTGGCATATTTAGCCTTGTCTATGAGATAAAAACCATGCAAAAACTATAATATCTTGTTGTAGTTGGTACCAAATTAGTTTATTGCCACTGAATAGAAATGTGTAGGCTGGCTGCTCATAGAGTTAATGCTTGAAATGCCAAAAATAACAATATTGAAGTCGACCACTTCAAAGGAGGTTATTAATTCATTAGACAGCTTTTTGACTGTTTGCTGACTGTTGATCTGCACACTCTTCTACATTTGCACTGTTCTTTGAAATCACAAAAGAGGCACATACTTTGTAAAGAATGCATTTTATGCTTAAAAGGCAGGTGCGCTGACTAAATCATCATTTTATAATTAAGAATTAAGATTAACCTTGGGAAATATGGATTACTTTGAATGTGAAGGAGAGATGGCTTCTAGTATATAATGAGAAAGTATTACAGTAATACTTCACATCTTTGCTTATTGATCTGTATATCCCATACAGTGCTTCTTAAGTAAATAGTAAGAGAATGATGCATCTTGTGTCTGTATCAATGTTGTCTGCTATCACCACTAAATTTTCAGGGCCCTCTGCCAGATAAGCTTGTAAGTTGTCATGGTTTAAACCCAGTTTGCAACTCAGCCCCACAGGGCCACTCACTGGAAGAGAGAATTGAAAGGGTAAAAGTGAGAAAACTGAGTGAGTTGGATGAAGTTTAACAGGTAAAGCAAAAACCATGTGCATAAGCAAAGCAAACCAAGGAATTAATTCCCCATTTCCCATGGCAGGTGCTCAGCTATCCCCAGGACAGCAGAGCTCCATCATTGTAACAGTGACTTGGGAAGACAGAACACTGTCACTCTAAACATGCCCCGTTCCTCCTTCTCCCCAGATTTCTATGCTGGGCATGGTGCCACATGCTCTGGGATATCCCCTGGGTCAGTTGGGGTCAGCTGTCCTGGCTGTCCCCTCCCAGCTCCTGGTGGAGCTCTTGCTGGTGGGGTGGGTGAGGAGCCAAAAGGCCTTGGCTCTGGGTAAGTGCTGCTCAGGAACAACAAAAACATCTCTGTGTTATCAACACTCTCCTCAGCACATACCCAAAACACAGCCCCACACCAGCTTCTGTAAAGAAAATTAACTCTATAGAATCATAGAATCATTAAGGTTTGAAAAGAACTCCAAGATAATCAAATCCAGTGTCCACCCAATACCTCCATGCCCACTAAAGTGTATTGTGGAGTGATAGCATTTTAGTGATCCCAACCAAAACCAGCATGTAAATGCAGTTAGTTTTGCAGCAGTGGAAGCTGAGGCACACAAGGTTATTTGCACTCAGGTGCAGAGCACAATCTGCATGCCTTCAAATCACATTCTTTCCTAGAGTAGGAAACCTGGCATCTTGCACACTTTGGACAGCTCTTTCATTTGTTATTTTGTATATCCTGTCCCTCTACAGCCCGTTTTCATTTTTCTTGTGTTCACCCAGCTCCAGCAGTAATTGCAGTGGCACTGAATGAGTTCCCTGGTTGCCTTCCTCATTTTTGTCACTTGGAAAGTTGTATTTCAAATAATTTTCTGGACTTTTTAGTAAATGTAGGGTAATAGGGAAATAAGGTCACAAAAGGCTATTGAATATTGTAAAGTATATGGAGCGTGGTTGCTTAGAATCTGAGAAATATGCTGAAGATACTGCACTAAGATTTGCAATGGAGTAAAAGCAAAAAGAAGTATGTAGAAGAAAGTGGTAGCAGATACCTGTGCTGCTATACAGGCATGAGGAGTCCCATAGGGCTTTCCCTGACTGGTTGGTAATTTATGTGGATTTATGTCATTATTGTCTCTGTGGAAGTGGCATGCATGGGAGTAACGTTATGTTTTTGTGAGTAGGTGGAAGTGCCTGGAGTCTTCATATTTCTTTCATCCCAGTCAGTTCATACTTGATGTAGGCATGGTGCTAAGCATAGTGCAGGAGTCAATTCCTGTAGGTACTGAGCATGTTGTTCCCCTTGTACTGCCTTAGGGCTGTCACCTGCCAGTGGTGCTGCTGTTCCTTTTAAAGAGTCGGGAAAATAGTTCTGGAGTGGCTTGCATCTTTTTCTCTGAGAAATCACACAGAATTCCACTGGACACTTACAGACCTGTTCTCAAAACCTACATGGATAATAACATAAACCCACCTCTAACACCCACCCCTTCCTTTCCATAGTCATAGATTAGTAGTAAGAGAAATGAGGGGAAAAGTGTTAAAATATCCCCAGTAAACTGTTGTTCACTTTTATGTCTTCATGATAGCCATCCTAACTGATTAACAGTTCTATGAATTATAATGGGATTTGGAGGAAAGCTAATTGAACTTCAGCCCAGAGAAGCCTGAAGAAGTAAGCATTGTCTGAAGAAAGCAACCAAAAGAAATAGGTGAATCATAATTTACTCTAAAAGAAATGTTGTTGGGCTGCCAGTTTGTTATTGGTTGCACTTAAATTATGTAAGATTACACTTACACAGCAACAGGAGACCAAGGATTCCTTTTGTTCCCTTTGTTCTCTCTAACTTCTAGTGAAATATAACCTGGTGAGCTTTCAGACTAAATATTCTGAGTATTTTGAACTCAATATCTGAGAGATTTAATTTCCCTAGGCAGTTATTTGTATGAGAGGGGACATGTTGAACTGTGATATGGCTGAAGATCCCACCTCTGGAACTAGAGATTGCATTTATTCTTTTTAAGGGCATCCTGCAGTAATCATTGTCCCAGATTTTCAAAGGCAGGATTTGGGGTTGAAAGCTGTGAAGTGGCAGTATTTCTGGTGGAGTCTAAAAGTGTTACTGGACTTTTGTTATTTATAAGCATCAAATGAACTGCATCATAAATATATTTTCTAATAAAGAGTTTTGTTTATAGTTGCATTTTTATAGTTATTCATGATAGTTAGGCAGACAATAGTTCCAGCATGTCTAACCTTTGAATAGGTGTTATGAGTAAGTTTAAATATATTTTTATGTAAAAGAAAAACTGGTGTCGGTTTATCAGCTGATTAGAAAAGCTGAATTTCCAAATTTCTAAAGCTTGCCTTACACTCATGGTAGAAATAGTGCAGGTTGAGCAGTGGGATGCACACAGGCCTGTGCTTATGGTGATGCCACTGAGGACCAGCCTGAAGATGATCAGTTGCCAATTAAAATGTCAATATCAAGCGTGACAGTGGTTTGTTGGAACAGAAGTTTGGGAACCAGTCTGCATCAAATTGAAATTGTGCTGAGACTTTAGATATGTGAATTATAATAATCAGACTTGCCAACTTTGTGAGGTGCTCCATTTAATATTCCTAGTTTTACAGACTTTGCAAGGGATTCAGAAGGATTTTTTTTTTCAATAAAGTATACGTCCTTAGTTTATGTGCCCAATACCAAGTTCTGAAAGTGTGCCTTAATTGAAGAAAGGATTAAGCATAGTGCTAGTTTTTAATGAAATGTCTTGTAATAATCTTATGGATATTGTGTTCATTTTGCTTAGGTGGCAAAATGAACATAATCTTAATTCAGAGACATGAGATTTACATTGCATGTACTTATTCACAAGACTGTTTCAGGAGAAGGTGTGAAATGAACATCTTTATTTTTTATACCATCACCATCTTTACTCTGATACATATTTAATATAAGCAATGATTAAGGTGAAAAGTTAAATATATATATATGCTCATTCTTTGAAGAAGTTGAAGCTGATATGGGTTGCCTTTTACCTTTACTTTTAGGCAATATTTTAATGGCAGTCTTCATACTGAACTTGGACTGCATTAAATGAAAAGATGATAATTTCTTCCATTTTATCAGTATTTCCCTCATGCTGTTTTACCCTCCTTAGATCATGATGCTTTTCTGCTCTCTGGGTTTTTTAAAACACATAAATCAAGTGTTTCTAAATTAGATTTTATTCATTGTGTTTTAAAACCCAAGTGTTAGGTGTTTTTACAGAAAGTCCTTGATTGTCAAGAGCTTATAGTGAATATTAGGAATGACAGAAGTTAATCTCTCCATTTTAAGCCTTAATTTTCTACCATAATCTTTTTTTAATATTTTGATTATGCCCTACTTGCTTAGTCTTCAGATAACAATAAGACAATGTCACCAGACTTTATCCATCCTTAACATTGTTTACCTCTATTACCTTGTGGTGAGCAGCCACTCAATTCTGCTTCCTTTTAAAACCTCTGTTCTAAGGACTTGAGCTTTGACAGATATCTGTTATTCACATGAGTTTTGTTACTCCATCTGTGAATTAACCTGCATGGAAATGCTTGTGCACCTCTGTGATACTCAGCATGAAGAATGTGAAACAGGAAAATTGTACATTGGTTTTGCTGTGCATTACAACATACAATTCAAATGTTCTTATTCAAAGAACATCTCTTTCTTTTTTTGAAGCATATAATAAATCTGACTATGCACTTCATTTGGTCTTTGAAAACAAAGTGGTATCCTCTGAACATGAATAGGTTTCATAATATAGGATATGAAGCAGTTTCTATAGATGCTGTTTTTAAACTCTTGTCTCTGTTATTTTGGTGTCTCCAAACCTTCTGTGTCCCTTTCCTCAGCTGTCAATGCCTTGGATTCTCCTGGGTATTATGAGAAATCAACCTACTTTGCTTCCAACACAGCAAGATGCCAGCAAGAAATTAAAAGATTTCTAAGAGAAAGTATTCATGTTGGAGGACTCTACATTCAAATTGTATATTCTGTTAATATCTGTGTACCTAGTTATCCCAACTTTGATCCAAGGTGCAGTTGGAGAGAGACAAATTGAACTGAGAAAGAACATTTAAAATTAAAATTAATCGTACCAAAGAAAAGGACAAAATGGTTTTATTTAATATATTCATGTTAACACATGCATACACAAAACAGTTAAGCAGAAAATATCAAGCTGGTTTGATGGTGAAATCTTTTATGAAAAAAATCTTCTGGAACAGTATTTTCTCATAATCCTAAAGATGCTACATATGTGCTAAAGATAAGGTTCAATATAAAAATCCATTGAAACTTTTCTTGGTAATCTTTTAATTTTTTTTTAAAATCTATTATTTTAGAATAATATATTGATAACTTGCAAAGAGCCAGGAAAGATATGTATGTGGTTCACAATTCTGGGAATTCTGTAATAGAAATCCAGGATTCATTTGTTACTTTATTTAGTATCTATTTATGAGCTCCTTATGAACATATGTTTGTCTTAGAACATTTTTCTCTCTTTGGATACTGTCCACTCTCACAGGCAAATCACCAAACATCAGATTTTCTGACATTTCTTAGGTAAAAAGTAAGAAAAAAAAAGACCTAAGAGCACCTGTTATGACAAAATCAAATCTTTTAATGCCTTTTATGATAAAAGACACAAAAGTTTACAAAGTTAATGTTTAAAAGCCTTTTGCAGCTTCAGTCTGCTGTTCCACACAGCCCTGGGACACCCGAAGAACTGAATGGATGTAACCCTCTGCTTAAGATAAAGCAACCTCTGTTTCTATTGATGTATGTAAAATTAGACCTGGGCATACAGGAATGTTCCCTTTCTGTTTGTTTGTAGGGTGTTTTGACAGCAGATTCTTGGTTCTTTTCTCTGAACTGCTGACCCATGGAAATGTCTGTGCTGCTATGGCTCAGGGAAGCTGAAATTGAGCATTGGCAGCCAAAGAAGGTAACAGCTTTTGCCAGGCCTTCCTCTCTACCAAGGGACTCTGGTAGGGATCAGTTCTCCTTGAGTCTTCCCTCAAATCTGCTTCTCTTAGCTGAGCACTAATTAAGCAGGGCCTCTGGGAGAGGCTGATTAGGTACCCAACAGCCCATGAGCTCGTTCCAGATTCATATAATGGGGTGCATTATGCCACTGCAGAATCATCCCATTGGGAGCAAAAGGACAGAAAGGTTATGGAAAACAGACTAATGATCTCCTACCCCTCTCCAGCATTACCCACATCCTCTCATATGTACAGTCTGTCAGGCATCACTGTGACCACCCCAGCACCAATAGAGCAGAACCTGTCTGTAGTGCCTGATTATTAGACCTGCTGATCACAGAAGAAGTCCCACTGAAAAATAATTCAGAGAACACTGTGTAGGAGTGAAACTTCACATAAGCAAAATTTCTATGAATTTTAAGAATGGTTTAAAGTGCTGTAAGTGACTATTCATTTTATCTGAGTTAATGATATGGCCTTTTTTAATGCTTCTCTCTCCTGCTTTATTTGCCCCTCTCAGCTTTGCTGATAAGACCAGAATAGAGTTAGTGGGGAGATTCAGAGGTAAAGAAATGTGGAGTTATCTTAAGCAGACCATTGTAATATATATTTTATGTATGTTTTACATAGAGTATTATGTCTCCATATATTCTCTAGTGATTAAAATGCAGGGTGAGAGATCTCCTTTAGGGAGGCTCTGATCTGCTCACCCTTCTGTGTCCTGATTATTCCATTGTCTTGAGAATTCTGCTAAGAACTGTAGAAATTAAATTAAAATGTTGTCATTGTTTGGTTTAGAGTATCTTGTATACCATGGGATGCTACTGAAAAAAAGATCTAGAAGTATGGTCTTCTCAGCATTTATACTTTTTTCCTTTCTTCCTATAAAATGCCTTTTTCCTGTGGCAGTGGTATATTATTTATTTACAAATATATGTATCCCAAGGTTTTTGTTTCATTTCTGGGACTTTAAGACAAAATTCTGTACATGTATGTTATACAACATAGAACTATTCTGAAACAATTTCATTACATCTAATCACTTTCTTGAATGTTATTTCAACTGTCTGAAAACAGACACTGGGAATGAATCTTCAGAATTTGAAGTTGGTCAGCAGTGAACATATTCAGTGCCTTATTTTATATTTTGTTTGTAGGCAGTTGAACTTTGTTGGACTTTTCTGTATTCATTGTAGTATTAATTAATGATAAACCCACCTAAATTAGTCCAGTGTAAGTCAAAATAGATAGGCTGAAGAAATAGTTCTTGTGCTCTGAAGCTTACAGCATGGCTGTGCTGCCATTGACAATGCTCAGCACCCTGCAGGGCCATCCAGTGGAACAAAAACAGGTAGGAGTTTGGCATGTGTATGGGCCTCTGGCCATCTGGAGCACTTGAACTAAAACTTAGTTCTGCTGTAAATATAACTGGAAATTACTACTTGACTGGTCCATATAGCTTAGAGCTGCTTAGAGTATAATACAAGCTTCCTGTTCAGCATCTATTTCAAACCATTCATCTACATTTCATGCCAACTGATACAGTCATGTTTGTTACAGCATAGTGTCAAACTCTCAGTGATATTCTGGTCCTTTCTTTCTTAGAAGGAAAATTCAGAGAAAAGGTTTTCAGTCAGTAATGAATATATAGTCTGAACTGATCTTTAGTTTGATAGTTCCAGAGTAAATCATCACAGCAAGAAAATACAGAGAATCATATATTAAAGTCCTTTGAGTTACATTTTATATTGCAAGATGTTTATATTGCAAGATATCTGCCTGATAAACAGCATACACAGATGGAAGGTGGAGAATATACTGAATGTAGAGGACAGAATTACTTATATAGCATCATTTTCATGAGACCAGGTAGAAGGTAGTGACTGGGAGAGCTTTGTAGGGAGGGAGCACATACAGAAAAAAGGGAGGCCAGTTCTGGTAATACAGATAGCAATTTAGGGAAAGTGAACAGTGTCAGCAGAGGGGCTACTGCCATGCAAAATACAGCAGTAGGGGAAACAAGAGATAGTGGCAGCTGAGAAACTGTTGTTCTTGCTGGGTAGATGTGATGTGTTTTCTGTTCTAGGAGCATTATCAGATCTGCACAGGCATTCTTCAGAAAGGCATCTTTTTATACAAAGGAGAAAATAGTATCTTTCCTTGTTGAAGTATCCAAATGATTAACTTTAAAGTCACAGAATATAATGTAATATTTGCATATATAAAATACAAAAGGCTGGATAATAAAGGGGAAATAGATTATTAGAGGAACTGGTTGGGAGGAAGTTTGTGAAAGTACTCTGATAAGAAAAAAAAAGTTCAATTAACAAATTATGACAGTTGTTTTCTAGGAAGGAGTGTGTGGCACTGTAGTTGGAGCAGTAAGTAGCAGAGGATAGATATGCAAGCAGTAAAATAATGTAGAGTTCTGAATTGTGCTACACAAACCCTCTAAACTGTCATTCAACATGATCAGCGATTTGCATTTTTCTGTCTTTCTACTTTACACTTCCATAGGATGTAACATGATTTTAGAGAGCAGGGGAAAGCAGAGATTCTGACTGAGTGTGGAGTACAGAATATTCACAAAACCAGTTTTTTCAACCCCTGGATGAAGATTTTCCAGGCAGATGAGTCTAATTTATGCAGAAAGGAAAGTATGCCATTTGTTGAAAAGTCTGTTCTCTGCTACTAAGCTTGAATGATGTATTAAAGGAAGAGGAAGAATTTCACTGAAGTCACATTTTAAAATCAGTGTAAGGGCCACAATTCCACAAACATTTCTACCAAACAGGAGGCAGTCCACTGGGTCTGGATCTGTGTTCTGTTTTCTCTTTAGTGTAGGAAGACAGTGAATATTTTTCACTAGTTTTAATTGCCAAATGCTCTGATTTTTTCTCATACAAAAAATACACTTAGACATTTATGCACTTATTACTTATTTCCCCATGCCTATCCTGTGATGATCTTTTGCTGTGTGCTTGTACAACCAGTGGTAAATCTATTCCTCTGCTTACCTTGTAAAGCAGCTTACCTTATGTGCATGGCATTTCCAGCTGGAAAGAATGTATTGCCAATGCCTCAGGCTGTTGCTTCTCTTTCTTGCTTCTACAACTATCCCTGTAAACAAGAACTATGTCTACATTTTTGTATTTAAATTTTGCCAGAGGGCTTTTGTATTCCAATTACAAGTATCTGTAGTTGAAACAGACTTCTAAATATATTACATAAATGCAAAGTTATATAATTCTGTGACTTTTAAATTTAATTTTTAAATATCTTTATTAATTTATTAATTATAATTTGTATATAATTAATTATAATTTATTAATTTCATAATTTTAATAATTTAATTATTTTATGTTTGGGGGTTTTTCCACAGGCAGGTGCTTCTAGTACACTAAATAATTGGTTTTTTTTTTTTGCTTTTAAAAAACATTTTATGTTTGAATAACTTATTCACTCTTACAATTAAGAACAATGTATTTCAGACTATCGCCTTTCCTAGACACTTTTATCTGTGTAGGTTGTGGCATACACTGCACACCTGTTGAAGTGATCATGATTTTAACTGTTCAAAGCATTGGAAGCAGCAGCTCCCTATTCCTGTCTCAGTTTGCTGGGGCTGGACAAGCGTGTTCGTGTGTCCTGAAGCACAGACCTCAAGGCTGTATTTGGGATCCAGTTTAACCTGAGCAATCTCATAGAAATGCAGTGTCATGGTGCTTTAGGCTTTGCTGAATTGTGTGTATCCATACATATCCTGCTGCCTGGAACATGAGTCAGACTCAGCTCTGCTTCTAATGTTTCACACTGTAACCGTAAAAGGAGATAACCAAATTACAGCTGAGCCAGCAGAGGCTGTTGCAGTAGTGGTATGAACAGGCTCTAAGGCAGCAGTGGTCACAAGAACAACCAATTAGCTGGACATACATTGAAAACATGCAAAAGTCTGTCTGGAGAAAATGGTAGCAAGGAGATCTTCTGACTGTGTCTCTTAAAGGATGAGAGAGAGGAGGTTTGGGGTATGTGTGTTAACTCTATTTCTCTATCACTACATTTTGTACTTCTATTCACACTTTTCAAGAATTGTTATTTCAGTTCTTTTGTAAATATATTTTCAGTATGTGAGAACAGTTAAATTACATTATAAATATGTCTTTAAATTTTTTCTGGTTTATTCAAAGGGTTATTTTTTAAATATTAAAAATCAGTATTTTATGGCATATATTGGCTGTGACTGAATTTCACTTCAGTGATTTGAAAAATTTTCATTATGTTTGGTTTGTCTCTGGAGCATTGAGTTAGTTCCAGATCCAATATTAAATCTTTCTGGTAGTATACTCCCTGGCTAGCCTGAGATATTATCCTAAGTATTTCTAAGAGGGAATTTTTCTAAATCTTACAAGATATGAAGGATAATCTGAAGATTTTGAGATGAACACAGTTTAATTCTGCATTGAGGTTTTGGGTTTTGCTTTTAAAGCAGCAGCAGCAATTTTAGAAAATCACAGACCCGCAGGATGGCCAAAGTGGACAGGCACCTCTGGAGAAAAACCCTGCTCAGAGCAAGGGCAGCTACAGCAGGATTACAGTGCTGGGCTAAGGTCTGTTAGCTTTTCAGTACCTCCAAGAGCAAAGACCACACAGCCTCTCCAGAGAATCTGTTCCTCTGTTCAATCACCCTTTTCTTAGGTTCAAACTATGTTTTAACAGAATGGAATTGATGGAATGGTGAACTTATGGAGGCTTTCACTTTCAAGTACCACTTAGTTTTTATTAACATCTAAACGTGGTCTTAAATGCTTAATATGCAAATGAAGATTTCTGCCAATGTTGCGGCTGTTCTGAGCATAGATACTGCCATTTAATTTCTGTCCTGGTTTGAAGGACAGGTGTCTGCTGATAAAGGCAAAAGTTTTCCTTTGGAATAGAGACTTCAATTCCACTCCCCCCCAAGTATTATAATTGTTTGAATCAAGGTCTCTGAGGCAGAGATAAGGGGGTAGGAATGACAGCTTTTTTACTAATATACCTAACTGTACAAGCAGAAACAACAGCAGTTGTTAAAATTGCTAACAGAACAGAACAGATAACTCAGTGTCAGTCCCTTTAGCTGCAGGCACACTGTCTCTGTGCTCGGTCCCAGCCCGGAGCTGCCGAGGGCAGGCGGGAGCGCAGGCGGGAGGGGCGGCAGCGGCCACGCCGGTCTCGGTGGGAACGGGCTGGAGCGGCGGCTCCTCGCTCACCGTGTGTGTCCGGGGGATCAGCTGTGTCTGCAGAGGCAGGAGGCTGGAACGGGGCAGATGCAGGGCAGGTGATCACAGAGGGTCTGGCTCTCCTGTGTTCCACAGCAGGGGTTGCAGATGGGGCGTCCTGATCCGAGCTCCCTGCAAACACGAGTCCCCTCTGGGAGCCGCTGCCACCGACCCCTTTTGTCTGGAGTCATCAGAGACCCTGGGTGTAACCCGGCCAGCTCCATTGGCATGATAATGGGAAAAATTGTTTCAATTGACACAGTAATAGAAAAACACTCAACCTGCAAGGAAATTGCTATAACAATTTTTTTTTTTTTTTTTTTTTTTTTTGTCGTGACGATGCATGATTTTAGTTCTTGATATACTTAAAAGATTATTAAATCATTGGCATGCTTAGAAGGAATTTTAATATCAGCATTTCCATACTTGCAACAAAAATTATTTTCATGCAGCCATACTGATCTGCTCAGTATAACACAGGAAGTCACCAGCAGATGTGAATGCAACCCAAGTGTCCTTACTGCTCTTACCTTGAACTTGCTGACAAACTCAAAAAAGAGTTTGTCACAGTATTGTTATGTGGCTCTTAGCATAATTTCAAAGAAATGTGAAATTCCTCATACAAAATAGGAATAATGAAAAATCTAATAATGTAAAATCTAGGCATATCTTTTCTTAGCAGAAATTATGCAAAAGTAAGTTAGAAATTCAGAGTCCCTCACACAGAAAGGACACTGACATGCTGAAATAAGTCCAGAGGAGGCTACCAAGGTGATGGAGATGTGGAGTATCTCTGCTGTGAGGAAGGGATGAGAGAATTGAGACCATTTAGCCTGAAAAGAGAAGGCCCTGGGGTGGCTGAATTGTGGCCTTGCAGTGCCTGAAGGGAGCCCACAAGAAAGATGGAAAGGGACTTTGTACAAGGGCCTGCAGTGACAGGACAAGGGGGAATGGCTTTGAACTAACATACAGTAACTTTAAATTAGATGTGAGGTAGAAATTCTTCCCTATGAGGAATGCAAGGCCCTGGCAAAGGTTACCTAGAGAAGCTGTAGGTGCCTCATGGAGCTTTGAGCAGCCTGGTCTCGTGGAATGTTCCCTGCTCATGGAAGTGGAGTTGGAACTAGAAAATCTTTGATGTCCCTTCCAACTAAAACCATTTTATGGTTCTGTGAAAATACAGTACTTTGTTATTTCTCTCTACAGACAACGCTGTGCTCTTTGTATGCCTAAATTTTGTGTTAAAATACTTCTCTTGGAACTGAAGTGTTCGGTCCTGGTCTAAAAATAGGCTGCAATTGGTACTACTATATAAATTGTTAACCCAGATTTATATTTTAAAGTTACATTATTTCCTATTTTTTTTTTCCCATATGTCTTTGCCACATAGTGAGATGGATGAGCAAAATAGTTATAGAAGGGCAATTTGTACAGCCAGCACTTAATGGTGTTTGAGTTCTTGCAGTTAAAGCTAAAGCCATTAGATGGTGCCATGCTGTAATCAGAATTTTCTCCTCATCTGCTTAAAGTCAGCTGTGTGTTATATCTAGCAGGATCTTAAATGGCTAAGCCTATTCTTCTAGGGCACTGCCTTGCATTGGTCAACCTCAGTCATTATATGCAAACCCCAGACAATAAATTAAATCCCTAGAATTTTTTTATTTGTTTCAATGAAAAGACTGCAACATCCTGAAAATTCAACAAAAGAGAATGCAATGGCAGGACAGATTTACTGTCCTTTTTTTTCAGCTGAAAGCAGTGTGCAATCTAAATGATTTACTTGTTTACTAGCCCTGCATGGTGCTGTCTCCTGGGTTATCATTCACCTAAATGGCCAATGTAGGACAATGAAAATGATAGTGCAGTTACAAATTCGCTTCAATTTACTGGGTAGAATCTCAAACTGGTAAATTATTTAATTTCCACTTTTTCACTTACTGTTGAAGGTTGAAAACTTAAATGTGGAATGTTAAAAAAAAGAAAAGAATTTAGCATCTTTGGAAGCTCAAGTTGTTAAATTGTGGTGATAATAGGGTGGGCTTTATTGTGTATGTAGATGTAACAGGCTTTTGTACAGCATCTGACTTACTACTGTGTGACAGTCTGCTAAAAAATTAACCCTCTATAATATCAGCAAAGCTCATCTTAAGTGGATAAAGTGCTGGTTAACTGATAGTTATCAAAAAAGCAGTTGTAAATAGGGAATCATCATGTAAATGGAAGAGTTTTTACCATGTTTGTGTGGGGATGGTAGGAGGTGTGACCCTCTGCATTTCTGCACATATAGATAGATGTAAAATCATCACTGGTACTTAAGAGTGATGTAAAAATTGTTTGGGTGGCAGGTCATGATCTGGTCAAGGCACCCATGAAGAGTAGTTTGTGTTATTCTGTGACATCAGATAGTACAAACAAATCCACCTGTTCATTTAGTACAGACAAATGCAGACTAATAAAACTGGATGGATAGGAACAGGCAACACAATCTATGTAAAAATGGGGGCTGTGTTCTGTGAAAATGGAAAATCCATGGGTGAATTGGAATGATGATATTAAGACAGTGCAATTTCTTTTTTCTTTGGAGGAAGATTCTTCCCATTTCCATTGGCATGCAGCTGTGGGTTCACCAAATGAGGGCTAACTATTTTCTTTGGTAGGTTAGTTTTAAGCTGGATCAGTTCTTTTATCTGACTGTGTGGCCTCATAAGCACTTGTGCTTGGCATAGTTGGGAGCTAGGGAATAATTGGATTGCCTTTTTCAGTGGAATTAATAATTGATTATGAAAGCAAACCCTGTCACCATACAATTCAGCAGCAGCTCCCACTTGGGAATCTTGAATAGTAATACTGCAGAGTAAAGTACTGCAAAGGAGCCAGGGAAAGGATTTTGTAGCTATATAAATGTATAGATATATAGATATATAGATACAGAGATACTGCAAGAGTGACAGCACTGTGATGGCAGTTCTAATTTTATAAGATTTTACTCTCAACTCTGACTCGATGATTGGAGTAAAGCTTTGGAGTAGAGAGGCTTCAACTTCAATACCTGAAGGATGCCAAAGAAGGACTTTATTACAATACCTGTGACAGCCTGACCACTAACAAAAGTTCATCTCCTTTCAGTAGGACTGCTTGAATCAGAATGACATTTAGCAATATGGTGAGTGCATGTCCACCAGGCCATAAGTAGCAAAAGCCTGTGTGCAGCAGGATCCATTCACAGCAGCTGGACATGCACAGGTGCTTTCTGCAGGTCTCTGATCAAAATACAGATCTTGCCAGTCAGAAAAATACTGCTGATCTCAGAACATTTCAGTGAAGGTCTGGTGAAACTCTTGAAACAAATTCTGCAAGGTCATTTCATATGCTTTCAAGTTAATCCAGAATATGTAGTGTTTCCTCTAACAAAGAGGTTACCTATGTGTTATAATTTTTAATCAGCTATCAGAAAGCTATTTCTTTGAGTTTTCTTTGCATCTTCTTTAGATCTGCATTGTAAACTGTGTGGCAATTCCTGCTATCTTTTCTTTCTTCATATTTGATATCAAGAAGAGAATAAATTCAAGATAGCATTGTTTATTTCCTGTAAAACATGAAGATAATAAATAATTTGGTTATTATTTATTATTTATTATTTTATTTCCCTGTTTGACTATCAAACATTTTGATAAAAGAGCATAAATAGGTCTTAAAAGAGAGAAGCAAAATTAAGAAGAAAGGAAGGAATATGTCAAGTTTTGGAATGTTTATATTAATTCATAACATTCCCCCTCTGGTGACCTTGCTTCAGAAGGTGTCTAGGACAGGTTTAATGACCTTGGTCCACTCAATTTAATTCCAAGAAGACATTTGTAATCCACATTACAAAACCAAGCCAGAGTCTGGCCCATTGTCCATAACTGTCTGGTTCTGACAGGAGAGGTTTGGTAGCTGAAGCCTGGGGATACTGGGGGCAGAGCTGCAGGGAGAAGGGACAGTTCTTGTCTAGTTCTGGATGCTTTGAAGGTGGCATGTTGGGCTGTTTCTTTGTCTCAGCTGAAGGTGCCAAATGGAGCTGAGGGTTGTGACAGCCTTTACCAACGCTATGACTTTTATTCTGTTATGTAACCACAAAATAGTGGTGGCAAACTGAATCTCACTACCAAAAAACACTTTCTAACAGAAGAAATTCACACTGCATTTCATGCCCAGGCAGCCTGTGTACAGTCAGGGAATTGTTAGGGTGCACAGTGTGTGACCCTCACCTTAAATAATTGTCCTTTTAGGCTTTGAAACTTAAGATACTTGATTAAATAAATATCTTTATAAATTTGAGGGGCCTATTTCCACATGTGGTTTGATAGATCGAATTGCATTAAATTATTACAGCTCTAACAGATTTCATTCCCCATGTAAAAGCAAAGGAGAATGATTGCATCACAAAATTCTTGTCTTCCTTATAGTTTGTAGGATCTAAAAAATACAGAAGGAGGCAGTGCATTGAATGCTCACATTATGTGATTATTTTAACAGTTGTTTGTGATATGGTTGCCTTCACTGCTTAGATTCTGCCTGTTTAAGACAATATCTAAGCATCTGCTAGTCACTTCAGAATCCTACAAAATGAAGGCTAAAATTTTACCTCAGCTGACACCAATCAGTGAAGCAGATGCTGCAGAAACACTGAATAGAATTTTAACGTTGTTTTAATTGCATGTTAGAAGTCAAATAGTGTTTTCTCAGCAGGGCAGTGAGTTAAAGGCATAAAAAAGGGAATTTTTTTCTGTCAGCTATTATTCTTCTGTTCTTTTTTTTTCTTTTTTTTAATTGCTCAAATGTTTTATGTTTTATTTGCAAACTGTGCAAGTTTGTTTGGAATTACTCAAGGTAATTTGAGAATGTACTGTAATGCTTAGATTTGCTATGACCAGTGTAAGCACACCAGCTTTTCAGTCTGAAATTGGAATTGTTTAGTATAAACATTTGCTTTTTTCAGTTTGAAACTTACTAAAAAGTGCTACAGTTCCTGCAGATTTACTTTTTTATTTAAGTAGGCCTATAAAATAGTGGTTATATTTTAGAGTCCAGTAAATGAAATTTTCTATGTGGCTTTAATGCTTGTTAGGAAGCATGAATTTTAAAATTAATTTCATACCAGAACAAACTATTTTTGTGCATGTGATGTCTATGAGAGATGTGACCTCTGATAATGTTTATGAGCTCTGAAAGCTGAAGCTGATGACACCACCAAATATTGACTGTGGGGCTGTATCAGATACAGATGCTGTTGCAATTAGAGGAAGTTGAAAATGTGTTATTGAATAAGAGCAGCAAGTTCTCTGTATTCCACTCCAGCCACTTCCTCCTTTCAGTGCTCTCGACAGAAAGCAGCCCCTGTGAGCGAGGAATCGTGGGGTTTTGGATGAATAATTGTTATATCACCAGGAGCCTCTCCTGTGCTGCTGCTGCTGCTGCAGAGGCTGAGCTTTCCTCAGTACCTGGTCAAGACATTTCTACTGTTTCTGGGAAAGAACAGAAACTAGAAAAGGAAGGAAAGTCACGTGCCTTAATATCCACATAAGAGGGAGTGTTGATGATGTCACTGCAGCTGCTGAGTGCTCAGCAGGAGAAGCTCACAGTCACTGCTCCCAGGGCTTGCACTCTCAGACAGATGTGGATCAGTACAAATGAGGTTGCCTTTACTGCTGTAGTTGGGCAATTACTTGCTAAAGTTATGAATAAAAATGATGGGGAATTGCACTTAATTAAAAAAAAAAAAAAACAGTAGGAAAGCATTCTATTCCAGTGCCCCAAAACAGACTTGAAAAAGTGTATTTAAGAAAATAAAATACCACAAAGTTCTTGTGACAGCAAAATTTTTATAATTTGTAAAACTCTATTTATTAAAACATATTGCTGTGTTAATAGAATATCTTTTCATTAATAAATATATGCCACAATTTGGTGTATTAGTAAAGTATGGTGTGGGAAAGACAGAAAATTATCCTGGTAAATCATGTTGATTATTTAGTTATTGCAATATAAGTATTTATTGTAATACAATTTGAAGGCAGGCTTCATCTGCTCTTTCTCTTGATGTGAGGAACCAAGCAAGTATATGTAAGCATGTTGAAGAGAGTGGGGATGGTGACAGAAGAGAAAGCACCAGTGTCCAGATTGGTAGCCTTTGTTTGCTAATCTTCAGGATATTTTGGATTGTAAACATACTTCAAAGAAAATCTTCGTTGGCTGCATTTCTGTTTTCTTTTTACTGTTTTTTTCCTGCTGACTCAGTCTATCAGTTTCCATTTAGTTAGGCAGAAAATTCAAGTAAACAAAATATTCCAAGAACAGCTCAGAGGTACATGCCTCTTCTGAAATACTGGGAAATTAAATTAATCCGTGCTAAAGAACGAGTAAATTATAGACATTCTAGAGTGTCACTATGTAGTAGTCAATTTGGCTGGGATGGCCCAGGCTTAGCCCAGGTTCCTGCACAGAGGGCTCACATCCAGGGCCCTGGGAGCCGGGCTATGGAAAAGCAAAGCCTTGCACTCATGAGGTCAGGCTCCTGCCCTGCAGACACTGAGGGTTTGGCCAAAATCCGTGGCACTTGTGGGGACATGTGAGGGCATGCCCAGACATGTTCCTAGTTCTCTTTGTGATTGTACCTTGCCCTCAGGTATCCCTGTGTGCTGTTAAACCAATCCCTCCCCTCGTCTTTGGATGCTGCCTCTGGGACCACATGGTCACAGATGGATTAAAGGATTTCTCAGGCACACCATCATGCCCGTCCCATTTTTTATAGCCACCTTCTGACTCAGTCAAGCTGAAGAAGTTGTCACCAAGGGAACCACCCCCCCACATCAACATCACTGTAAACATTCTAGAAGAAATAAAGGGTATTAAAACTGGAATGCAAGTCTGTGAAAAACAAATAGTTACAAACAGCAAATAAATATGACCAGGCAAAGGGAGGCAACAAAGCTACTTATGCTCCACAGCAGGACAGATGTTTGGGTTTAGTGAGATAATATTTACTGATAGGAACTTACCTCTGTAGACACATATAAACCCTTTTACAAGAAGTTTATTCATTTGGTTTTCACCAGGGATTTTACTGGCACATTCCCAAGACTAATTGAAGCCTGTGGATCAAAGCCCAGGAGTCAAAATTCCTGAATGCAGACTGTAGAATTTATTTCACATGAGCAGTGCATGTTGGAAATCCTTGAAGGCAGAGAAGAAATGGTGCACAATTCATGAACTCTATTCCACTGACCTGCTCCTCTACATGATGTACACAGGAGAAGACTCATGTTTTTACCAGGTCCCATCAGAATCTCCAAAAATATGATCCATTTAATTTCAATTTATAATTCAAGTATCTTTTAGTGACTCTTCACAGTGTCCACTTATAAAGACACATTTGGATTGTTTTACCACCAGAATATATGGTACCAGGAAAATAAACAGAAGCATTTGCTGGGAGCTGCTTAAAGTGGTACAATCTAATGGAAACTTCTCTGCAGCTTTCCCTAAGGGTAATAAAATCGTGAAGAAGAAACTTCTTCTCATTAATATTCTTCTCATTAATATCTCAATGCAAAAGAAATTTGGACAAAAATGGTTAATGTCAACATCAGTATTTCTGGATCATGGAAATACATAAGTGCTTTATGTGTGAAAGATGCAGGTGCTTTTGAACCATTCAATACATTCTGAATGCAAAATTCTACTATAAAAATCTTGGGTATTTTTCTGGCACAGTGATTAGTCAGAATGGGTTGGGATCATATAAGCTGCATCATCTGTCCCATTGTTGTTGTTTCAAGTACACAGAGAGCCATTCCCCTGTCTCTTTAATTGACTGATGTTTATTGTTTAGTAATGGGAAAAGCCTGTTGCCTGACTAGAGGACTTTCTGCATGTATTTGAGTGGAACCCATTCTCCAGGTGGAAATAAGGAACATCCCAAGGAGAGAATCACTGCCAACCCTAAACAGTATTCAAAGACACGGTACTGCCATTGACAAGGATCTTTCCTGTCAGGAATTGAGTCTGAACAGAAAACTCCTTTGAAATATACTTCTCTACTGCAGAGTACTGCAAATGCCCTATACATAAAATCCTATGAGCCCTGTTTTTATTTTGGACAGCAGTAAGAAAGAGAGCATTTGAGGGTGGAGGAGGGGGGACTTTCTCTCCCCCCCCCAAAAAAGTATAGCTCACTCATCTAGGAGGCAGATGTCACAGTGGTCATACTCCCCACTTTGTAACTGGCACTTGTTTTTGGCATGCAAATGATCTTTGTTCTTAAAAATAGCTTTACAGACAGGGTCAATTGTAGTTTTGGATTATACAACATGTAGAGCAATTACTTGCACAGGGCAGTTGGTTTATAATGTAGTATGCCCCATCTTCATAATTGGCACGTTTCTGATATCCCATTATAGTGGAGGGGCCTATTTTTAACAACAGTCCCTTATATTAACATGCAAATACACTGGCTCCCCCCAAATAGCTTTATACACAGAGACAATTATATTTTTGCTTTGCTTTGCAAAAGGATGTGTGGACTACTTAGCTATAGAGAAATGGGGCATTTGCTCTTCAGATTTTAAGATCTTACTGCAAGTGACTTTGAGGCATATTTAAGGGTAAACTGGTAGGTAAAATTATAAGAGGAGGTTGTGCCATCTCTCCCACCTCATCTCTCCAGCTGTCATTTGAATGCAGAATGAGGCATTCTGTAGTTCTGTTGTTTCATTATCCCCCAGCATCTGGATCACTCTGTGGTGGATAAGGTCAGATGCCACACCCAGTACAGTGCTGGTCTGGGTGAACACTACACATGGGACTCAGCAGGTGGGAAACATGCTAGAACCAGTGGGATAAGTGGCATGTTTTAGATTCAGGTACTAGTTCAGATGTGCATGTTATTAGTAACTACCTACTGATTTGTTAACTGTTTTGATGTAAACAACCCCACTTGACATAAACTAAGATTGACATAAGTTAAAAGTTTTCTTATTTAATATAAAAGTAACTACACTCAAGAGAGAACAGATAAACAAGGGGGAAGACATTTTCATACATGGTAGTTATGATAAGATTTGTCCTTAAAGTATTCTGAGTCAATCTGTGGCTCTGCTAAAAATGTGGTGCTAAATCTAGAGATTAGTTTATGGTGGCATTTTACATAATTTTTTTCTTTTAACTAGCAAGAATATAAATGAAAAAACAGAGAAAACAGTAACTCTGTTATGCTGTCTGTAGTATGTTTGACAGAATGGTCATCACTAAAACCTTGTAACTGCACCCTGGGGGGGTATAGTTACTACAAAGCTTTGTTGATTTGAGTATGGTGAAAAAATACATTGTAGTGGTGTAGCAGGTGGTTTCTGAAATACTGGGGACTAGATTTAGTTTTGGGGTTTAACCTTTTTAAAGTGAGGAATGCTCCATTCATCTGTCCACTTATTTATATTTCTAGTACCCTCTCATATGTTGCTGGGGGAGCAAGAGGAGATAAGAAATAACAATGCCAGCAGGGAATGAATGGAAATTATAGATTTAAAGCTCCCCTAACAGAAAGGGGCCTGATCTAGCCTATATTGTAGGTTTGGGGACTAAATGATTGTATGTTCTTTTCACACCAAGGAAGAAAATCACACTTTTCTTGATATCTGATAACGATACCACACAGTATGCACAGTCTGAAATCAAGCAGAGAATAAAGATAGGTTTCCTGCTGCACAAGGGGACTGATGTGACTTATACACATTTTGGAAGTATCTTTAAAAATGGATTCAAATTGTGGAATCATTGTAGAATACTTCAACAACCTACGTAGTAAATATTTCTGTAGCTTCAACCAGCACTTTGACATGGCTTATACTGACCTTGCTGAAAGTTTGGCTACTTGTCATCTGCAACCCCAAATGTGTGAGGATTTTCATGTTATTAATAAAAAGGAAAGTGGCATAACAGTCTGTGAAGAGGTGACACAATAGACATGCTTTAAAGAAAACTTTTACAGTTTAGCTGTATTATTTTGTGATAATGCATGTGAACTGGATGTGTGTATATACATATGTACTGCACATATATACAGCTATTTTAGGAGTTACTGCTTCTAGGTGAGGGAAGGAGGGAAGACAGTGGGTAGAGGCTTAGCTGTGCAAACACTGGACATAGGTACTGACACTGCTGGAGACTACTGGCATGTTACTTTCTCCTGGGCCAAGAAACAAAGTTCTTCAGAGTCTCTTCAGAGGGCTTTTGGTCAGAGTGAAAAGAAAAAAACAAAAAACCCCTGGTGTTTTCTTCTCAGGTGAAATGTCAAAATTATTGACAGTGCAGTTGTTTGGCAAAGAGGTAATTAAGCTAGTTCAATAATGTACAAATTAATTATTTATCTAATGGGTTTGCAACTTCTGTTTTCTAATCAAAAGTTAAATGCTAAAAGTTAAACACTAAAAATGTAATTTCTAGTCCTGTGAAGTATGGAAAATAAGATTTTTTTTTAAATAAACTTATGCAAAAATGCAATTAGTTTGTTAGTTTTAACCAAACTGTGGAAAACTAGAAATTTTGTCTTACATAATTCTTCGTTTTTCTGGAATGTGCCTAAGACTAATATGCAAGTTTCAAAATTATACAGGAGTTTAAAAGTTATACAGGCATGGTTATCTTGTCCAATTTTGTTTATGTGAGAAAATTAGCAAGACTTATTTGTAAACTGAAAGTTCTGTATTGTTTCGAATCCTGTTTTTTGGCTTTGTTCTGTTATCAGAAATGCATTTGCTTTAGTCAGGAGAAAAGGTTAGCTAGGATATAGCTTGTTGATGAGTTTATCACAAATACATTTCTCACCCATACCTCTGAACATGTATTACAAGTTTTCCTCTTTGGCTTTCACTTAAGATCCCTTTGGCTTCTTGCTTCAGGATGTGCATTTTATCTCTGTCTTTCGTGCAAAGCACTCACAGTATCTGTCCTCTGTGAATACAAAGATTAGACTTTTAACAATTACAACAACAGACAGGAGACCACATATATCATGTGTACATATTAGTCAAAATAGAAGTGCTTTAATCATAATTTGAAAGAACTTTAATTAAACAAACTCTTGCACTTTCACTGATAATAATCATAAACCATTCCCAAGCAGTGGCACTACAGCCTAGGAAATTATTGGGAATGATTACTATTTAATCAGTATACAAATAAGATGCTTTTAGACATCATTCACCTTATTTACATATTGGTGAGCAAATGTGGATAAGAAACTCTATTCGGATTGACTAGGGACAGTAATTTTGGTGGAATTCAATTAGCTCATGTTTTTGGTTGAAAATGTGTCTTAGTTTATGAATACCATTACATCCTTTAATGTTTTACTCGTAGGACAAGACTAATAGCATGACAACTTGATCTGATTAACACAATCTATTGCACTAACTCAAAATTTACTTGTAATTTGGAGGAGACAAAATTTCTAATTTATTAAAGGAATAGGTGCAGGCTAATTTTTTGTTTCAAATTCTGGCGTCTCAGCTCTTGAAATCTCTTCCCAGAGACATGAAAAGTGGTCTGAATTTATTATATCCAAGATTAGTTAGAAAAACACCAATCTCTTGTAGGTGTCTTGAGAATGGCAGATGATCATGTCTTCGTATCAGTGATACAAATGAACAATCTCTGTAATTTAATGATATAAACTGACAAAATGTATGTCCAGGTTCTCGGGGAAAATGTGAATGTGAAGGATAGCTTGTGGTACTGGGAAATCCAGTTTTAGTTAAAATTTTATTCTATATAGAGATCTTGTCATAAGTTATTTCTGGAAAAAATTCATGAGGTATCTATATGAATATAATTCTAGAGCCAAGCATAAGATATTCTTTCATACCTGCTGCAGCAGAAAGACAGTGTCTCTGTGAATGTGCACATATCTCTGCTCCTCAAATTAGTTACATATAAATGTATTAATCTATAAATGTAGCTTTATCAATGGCTGATGCAGCTGCATCTCAGGGGCTGGTCCAGTAGAAGGGCAGTAGATTCCTGAGACCTGGTCTTGTATAAATTGAGACCAGCTCTGGAGCTTTGTTGTTTACTGATGTTTATGATGCTGTTCTATTCACTAGTGCCAAACACACTCATTAATTCTCTCTGTGCAGTCATTCCCCCTGTTGTGAGAAGCAGTGCACTTTTTATGTAGCCCAGCATGTGCCCCTTTCTCCAGAAATCCCCATCCATGTTGCCCATTTTCAGCCCCCCAGGGCAGAAAGTTTTAGATTAACTCCCTTCCCTTTCTAAGTAGGTTCCTTATGCTACTCCATGTTCTTAAGCCATTGTATTTCACAGGATGAGCCTCTGGATGGGGACAATTGCTCTGAGCTTTCAAGGTCTATTATCCAGAGCCATGACTCTCCAAATCGTAACATGCTGGAAGAGTGTGAGAGAAATATAAGACATAGCAAGAAAATGATATTTATTTCAGAACTTTTCAGCTGTGGATTAGAATGAGTTGGTTTGTGACTCACAACACAGAGCTCTGGACTTTTTTTTAAAATTCTCTCCATGTAATGTGTCTATGCATAGCATGAAAGTTATTGCACTTGCTTATTAAAATGTCATTAAATTTGAGTTAATAACAGCAAATAAGAATGTAGAGTCAAAGCATGTTCTTTGTTTGCATCTCTGTAATTTGCATCAGAATTTTACCCATCATTTTAAATTCAGCTAAATGAAAAGCATATGGCAGGCTGTACTTAAAGCAAAATCAATGCAAACAAATTATTAGCAATGGTTCATCTGAAGGATCAGAAAGATGGATCTGTAGTACAATTTCACAGCACAACATTGCAGCTGGATTGTTTTAAAGTGTATATGTATCTCTTGGCCTCTAAATACAATTAATTATTACGAGAAATAACTTCCAAAGGAACTGCTTTTCTTTTGTGCAGGAAAAAAATTCAAAACAGTTGGGTCTAAACTTCAGAGAAAGGTCATAGGTTAATGGAGTTCATAAATAGAACAGCAAGGGAATCTAAACTTTAATTACTATAATGTAAATTACCTTAGAGAGCCCAAATTAGTGATCACTTAGCCTAGCCACTCCACCTTCCCAGGTTCTGCTCACTTTGAGGGCTTAACCCAAATTCCCTAAATTCCATCCAGACTGCTGAGATTGTAAACAATTTGCATAGTTGCTGCTTCTTCTCCAGGAACTTTTTCTTCCAAATCCCTTTCTGTCAGTTTAGTGCAACTAAAGTGTCATTACTTACTAATTTTTGTTTTAAATAACATAAAGAAAAGTATAAAGTAAATGACAAAACCAACTGGATTAACTAATCCTGGGGAGAAATGCTGACATAGAGATGAGAAGAGTATCAGAACAGGGCTTTGCAGTTCCCATTCCTGAGCTGTAATTTTTCTGAGGATTCTCTTTGCTTTTAATGGCAGGCCCGAGTACATTAGAATTTGCTATACAAGTGAATGTATTAAACAAGTTGTACACCACAAACAAATGCATTCCAAGTTCTCAATTCAATGATAAGATGGATGTTGAAATATCCATTTTGAATAATCACTTTGAAGATCAACATAAAATTGTTGTGGTCCCACCATCATGGCTGATTTGAATTATCTGGCTGAATAGGTGCAGTGTGACAAAAGCTGAGTTAAAGGAAGAAGCTTTCTTTTATGTTTGTACTTACTAGGTTTTTCTCATCATTTTAAGAAGTCCCTGTATTTCAAATGTAATAAGCAGTTTTTCCCCAATAAGTCTTAAATTATGTGAGCAAATGCAAAAAATAAAAAAGAAGTTTGACAAGATCTGTGAGCCTCCCATTCCAGGATTCAGCATTTCAGGGAAGGAATGGTGCCTCTTTCTTTGTATTACCATTTTAAATGGAGATTTATCTTTACTGAGAGGTAACTGTGAAGTGATTTATGGTTTATGGGTGCTTCTCTTGAGAAGCAAACAGCAATATCTGTGTTTGTAATCAAGATGTCTTTAAAATTTTGGTGGTCCAGCTCTGTAATCCTGATGCCTGGTTTGATGTGTCCTGTGAGTGGTGCAAAAGGGGCTGCAGAGAAACACTCCAACATACCTCTGCATAGAAGACAAAAAGAAAGAATGAATCTGCTGAAGTGTAACCTTTTTGCTTTGAACTTCACAAGATGTACTGATTAATCCAGAATCATGGATAATTGCCAGTTAAATAAAAGCATTCCCACTCCAGAGTTAGAAAGTTTTAGAGGCAGAGATTATTTGGAAAAGGGAAATATTTCAAATAATAAGAATAATAAAAAGATTTAATATATCTATAAAAGTAATTGCCTTGCTTTTAAAATATTAGAGTAACACTTTGGAGATCTGGATTTAATTCTTGACATGTTCTGTGAGATTGCCTATGAGACCTCTCTATCTGTGATTATGTCCTCCATCTAAAAAAAACAGTCTATAAAGAGTACAAGATCTCCAGGACAAGAAATTTGGACTATATTTTACATTGCCTACACAGAATGGTTTCAGTGGAAATCAGATATTGTAACTTTTGCTGAAAATACATTTAATGATAATTAAAATAATAGTAACACAACTAGTAAAAAGCAAACACCCCTCCCCCCCCCCAAAAAAAAAACCACCAAAAAAGCAAAAAAAACATTTACTCTTAATACTGAAAATTTTAGGTAAGGATATCTTCAAATTCTAGCCCCACTGTTGTAGAAGTCAAGTTCTTAATTGGCTCAGTTGTGTTAATATAACACCTGCAAAATAATCTTATGTACAACTCCCTAGACACAAATTGCTCTCTTCCAAGTGACCAGATAAGGTCTTATTACTTGCCAAGAAGAGCATCCTTCCAGGAGAGGAAGCTGCTCTGCCCAGGGACTCCAGGCTTGCCTGCTTCAATTTGATCTTGCTTTGGGGATGGGAACTGCAGCATGTTCTAAACTTACCTGTGCATGGCAAGCCTGCAGCTGCTGTGTTACAGCTTTATCCATGGCCACTACCTTGCAGCCTCTCAGGAGCACAGATGCCACAATAAGTCCTAAATGGAGGTTGTGAAACAGTCAGGCCAGTCTGAAAAAGGCAGTGCAGAGGAGACAGATCCTGGGAGTGTCTGGGAAGGATCCCCAGTACTCCTGTGTCTGTCACTTCCCTGGGACATATCAATGTGAGGCTGCTGGGCACAAAGAGGGGTTAACAGAGTTAGTGAGAAATCAATCAGGAGATGCCAGGGCTAAGAGAGATCTCCTGAACACTAGCAATAATTTCTTTAATGGATTTTTTCTCTTCTATAATAAAAGCACATTTATAAAAGTAATAATAGTTGATTTATTTTAAGCACAAAATGAAAGTTTGAGTTTGCATATTGAGTTATGCAACACATTTGCTGTATATTACTGTACTTCCAGAATGTAGTCTGTCATAGACAAGAAACAGTGTCTTTGCATGGATCAGGAAAAAAATGTACAGTATTGAATTGAGCTGTGCTGATCTGGTCAGCTTCCAAGCAGGAAAACAGAACATGAGCTGTTAATTAATTAGTGCTGCCTTTTCCTTATTGTGACCATTCTGGTGCTGCTTTCTGTTAAGATAGGATCATAATTATCAGTTTCTGAGGCAGAACAGGAGCATTTTCCCTTAGTCTTTGAAACTTCTCTAAGGAATAATATTCCCTTTCAGCAGGCACTTGCTTTTGGTCGTACTGAATCTGACGTATGGGGTTGTCATTCTTGTGCTTAGCTAGCACTGATCTTTTCAGAATTGTTAATGGGGACTGTGTCCTGTCTTCTCTCCATAACTGAACCTGTGAAATCCGTGTCTGGTACAAATACAAGGGTAGTATTTAGTATTCTATTTTTCATCACCTGAATTGAGAAGAGCTTGTTACTTTGCATGGACAAGCTCTGTTACTGTGTGCTGCTCCCACTCAGATCAAATGTAAAGATACATTTGCTGTTGACCTCATTTAAAAGCCCTCTAGAGGGAAAGTCTGAAAAAGTTGATACAGTTTGGCATGGTTATTCATTATGCATGGGAAGTGCATTGCTTTATTTTCATTAATTTTACATAGAAATTAGATACAGCACAACATGCTTTTCTCATTTTTGGGAACATCACAAAGCTTATGTTGTTATGTTCTCTTCACAGAACCACTTACAGACAAGCAAATCCAAAAGCATTCTGTATTCCCCAGCTCATCAACCCGTGTTTAAACAGATTGGGGTTGTCCTTGTGTTAAATATTGGCTTTCTTTTCTTCTTCTGCATATTTTTCCTGGTTCTGCAGAATGACTGGCACTGATAAAAAAAAATTCAGGTGTGATAAAAATAGAAAATATTCCCTTTGTATAGCATTGAAAATTGTAACTAATCACCATGCTATAAATATTGGAATATGAGAGCCAAGGTACAGAAGTCTAGTTGTAGCTGTACTGAATCTTCAGTATCATTCACAAAAAAGCTCAAATACAGCCTGATTGTTGAGTTTCTAAATAGAACTGAGGATTCCTACACTGCACCTTTTTCTTTGAATCCAAGTTGCTTTCTTTCTATTTTTTCTGACTGAAGGAGATGTAAGTGAAAGGTCAGCACGTCAAATTTAGGATGATTTTTATAGTCATATAATATAGTAGAACATCATTCTCTCATTCATGAAATATATGTTGCTTTTTTTAGGGCATGCAACTAAATTCAGAAAAGTCTTGGGAACTCTTCAGACAAATGTGGTGATTTACGTACTGGTGGAGAACATGAATATAATTTTTTTCTAACTCCTTATAGAGCAGAATAATAAAAAGCATAACTTTGTCTTATGAAGATAATGAACATTAAAGGTGTTTTAAATACTTGCATTCAGGCTCAAACCTATTCACGATGACCTTAGTTGCAAGGCTCTGTGTGTTCAGTGAGCCCAAAGGACTGCAAAGATCTGCAAATGACGTGCAGTCCCTTTCTATTCTACTTCCAATTCCTCTGTGCAGTTTCTGAGCTTTCTTACTCAAACCCCCTTCTTTCAAACCCTGCAAATGCCACTGTGAATCAAGTCCTGTTGTTTCTTAACTTTCAGAATGACTGCTTTTTCTTCATAGCATATATTATATTACCTACAATCCTGGCAGCCCTAGCCAAAATTACTTCTTCTGGCCCTAAAATCTTAGCTAAGATCTAGTGGTTTGGCCACAGAATTACAAACCAGAAACTTCCTTGTAAATCCATAACAACTGCCACTTGTTTCACCCAAAATAAACAACTCCTTAAAGCTGCTTGTGGTGTCAATTCTTAAATGTAGTATGATGATAATACCTCTTACCTTTTAGAAGTGTAATGGAAATTATTTGAAGTCCGTGATCCTGAATGACCTAGAAGTACTAAATGTTGTCATCTAAGTATAACTAGTCCTGATTATGGAATATTTGGTTGTTTACAATATTCTTTTCATAAGGCTTATGGATGCATTAACATCAAATTAAATGTAGGTAATCACTTCTGTACTGTAGTTACTAAAGCTACACATCCAGCCCTCACTTAACCTTCTCTGATCCTATTGATTGTTTTGTGATTTACTTTGAGCTTAAAATAGGGTAGAGTTGGAACCTAAATGTTCACTTCTAATGTAATTTAGGTTTTGACATCAATGGAGATTTTGCTTCATACCTCTGCCTTGCAATACCTTGCATTAATTCCATGCAGGGACTGGAAAAATCGAGTAAGTGGAATGTAAGTGGAATATGGAAGTAAGTGTGGAATATGTTTTGTGTAGCAGTTATTTCCAAGATTGCATAACTGAAGTATGGCACTAAAAGATAAATTCTTACTGGCACTTCACATTCTTGCTCAGATGAATGAGGAGTTTGGCAAGAGGAATATTCTTTATATGTATGTATATTCAAAAGAGGAAGTAAAACTCTTTCTTAGATGGAGACAGTAGCTCCTGGTTTTCACATTGTATCTGTTCAGAACATAGTTTACCACGTGAGTGTTGCAGCAAAAGACAAAAGGAAATGCAGCAATAGGCTTTTCTCTGTTGCAGCCACCTGGCCATCCTGAGTCCCAGGTGGTCGTAGAAGCTGTTCTTTTTCCTTCCTACTTAATCCAGCCCTGAGCTGGATTAGCAGTGGCGCGTTCCTTTGTCAGAGTATGAGCTTAGGCTGGATAGCCATGGGAATCCTGCCCTAAGTACCCTCACTTGACGCACAAACATTGTCTCTTGGCTGCCTAAGACCCCTGCCCATCTGTTGGTGTGGCACTGTGCCCACTTCCCCAGCTCCCTGCCCATCCCAGTGAGGCATCACTGCCAGCTGATTGTGAGGTTCCATGGGTGGCTGACAGCGCTGCTGCCTGCTCTGCTCTGAGCACAGCTTGCTCTGTACAGAAACCTCTGTTACAGGTGAATTTGGTCTTGCACCACTTAGAGTTGTGTAGGCAAAACCCTGGTCCGATTGAAGCTGGGTCAGCTTTACCATGACCTGACTGGAAACAGATCTGAAGAATTATCTCTGCACTGGAGAACAGACAGGGAAGAAAAGGGGGTCTGCCAGTGGATGCTGAATCCAGTACTTCTCTGTGTAAGTGCTTTGTAGATGGTGTAGAAGGTCTGCACATAAACGGCAATTCATGACAGCTGATGAAGCAAGGAAGAGCTCTGTGTCACCATGGTGATTCCAGGGGAGTTCAAGGCATGTTTTACTTTATGTTTTTTGTTTCTGCACAATATTTGAGTCATATATTGATTCATCTCCCTAAAAATAAAAGAATCTGACTTCTTGACCTGCTCACACTCATTTGCTTTATGCCTTTGCAAAGATCTTACATCCCAGCCCGTGTTTGTGCATCCATACTGACAAAAGACTCTTCTGCATTTGAGGGCATTCATAGTTTGAGAGTTTTCATAGCTTCCCCATACCTGCTTCTCTCAAAACATAGCAGTAATGAGGTTCTGATTGCAGAAGAGCTGACATGAAGAATTAAGAATCTGTGAAGGGTAGATTTCTGCTCCATCTCTTTTTAAAAGGCATTGGAAATATGTTAGATCTTTCAAAATGTTTGGTTTTGATTTTTGTTTTTAATTTGTTTTTGCACTTGTTTTGGGGGTTGAGTAACAAGGAATTCCTTTTCACTCTATGAAAGATAATTGATGGAATCCTCTCAGAAATGAAATACTGATGCCAGTTAATTTCAGTAGAAAGAATTCCATGTTGTTTTTACCAGTTTATACTTTTATCTGGCAGAGTAGGTAACACATGGAGAAAATTGGGCCTTATGTGTTGCAGGGTGAAAGGCACAGTGGGAAGGGAAGGGGGCTCAAAGTCAACTAGGGCTCTTTTATTGCCTCTGATGTTGAACTACTTTATGACCCTTAGCAAGTCACTCAACTTCTCTGTGCCTTGGTTTTCTTTTGGTATTAATTAACTAAATGGTAAATTTAGTTAATTTACCAACAAGACTTCTAGCTGATCTTGGCTTGGCCTTCAGCTGCTAGTGGATTAAAAGTAGTTATGTTGAAAACTTCATAACCAATCCTTCATTAGCCAAAGGCATTCTTACCTTTTTGAGAAAGTACTCATTTCCTTCTTAAAGAGAGGGCTCTGTAATAAAAGAATGTCACAGCACATATTCTTGATTTTCAGTCATCTGATTATCCTACTATTCCATGTTCAAATAGAAGCAAAGTATTTTTGATCCTGTAAAACAAAGAGCACAGCAAAAAGAAGGAACTTATTCTAGCCATTATAGGTTTTAAAATTTCCTTCATGCTTCAAAATGAGAACCAGCTCTTTTAGCTAGTATATGTGGCTGTATATGTGTGTGCTATAATGAGTACACAACAAACAAATACAGTGTATTAACAAGAAATGTTTAATGTATCCTTGTAATTAGATATTCACTTTTCATGGTTTTATGGTTCTGTATATGGCTGTCCTGGATATAACCAGTATTATCTGGAAGCATTAAAACAGACATGTCTTTTGCTGAGAGGAGCAAACAGCAGCTCCAGCTCGTGCAATAAATGTAGGTCAGTTCCCACAGAAGGAAATCTGTGCTTGCACTGCAGCATGCTCCCACTAACTCTGTGTGCTGCCAGCACAACTTCTTAAGCTCCTCTTCAGTCAATTATACATTTTTTCCCTTGGTTGCTGTTGTGTCTGAACTGCCTGTGGAGTATTTTCTCCATTCTGCATTCAGGTGGTTGACAAAAGTATTTCTGCTTTTGGAAATTTAGCATTTTACCAATTAGAACAGAGATAATATATTGTTTTCTTCTCCCCCACCCTAAATGGCTCCCTAGTATTTATTTATTTTTAAAATAACATATGTGTTTTGAAGCTCTCTAAAATTAACATGAATATAAAGTTTATTATAAGAATGGTGCAAAAGCTTTCCATAGTCACCACTTAGATATGAAAATGTTTAAGAATGAATGTGATAAAATTAATATAATTTTTCATACAGCATTCTTGAAGGGGGTAGATAACTTGCAAAGAATTTTAGATAAGTCCATTTTTTCTTTAACATAAAGAATTTAGTAGATCTATTTAATACTATTTTTAGGTTTTGTTTCATCTTTGGAAGTTCTAAGGACTGCTTATTCATTGATCTCTAATCCCAATTCAAACGCTATAAAATTTCCCATTTGCTCTTATTCTTCATTCCTTTTAGATGTTATTGAGAAGCTTCTGCAAGTTTCCATGCAGTGAGTACAAGCAGTGTTTACTTTGTCCATTTTTGTCCCATGTGTGACCAGAGTTTAACAATAGCCCTGACAATTTTTGTCCCTGAGAAGCCTAGTTGAGAGTATGGTGAAACAGATATTTCATTTTCTGCTTCCTCTATGGCCATCCCAGAAAAAGGTGATTATTGGATCAAAACATTTGTGCATATACACATGTACACACACTTTTAAGAAACACACATGTATATCTGTATAGAAGAATTACCCTTGAAGTGTTCTTGGTTTAAATATGAAAAATTTAAGAAAAAGTGTGTTCTCTGCAGGAGAAGACAGAAACAAGTCTTTAATTCTGCATCACAACCAAATACATACAGTCTACACAAATCACTAAGTGTACTGGTGGAGGGGAGGTAGGAAGTAAACCCTACCTCACTGTGCACTTTTGGAAGAAAAGTGAGTTTACTTAGCTTAATTGGAGAAACACTGGAACATTCTCTGACTTCCACACTTGAGGGAGAATCAAATTAACAATTTACATTAAATTACAGTGCACATATTCATTGTTATGCAATTTGTGGAACTCCAAATGCTGCTACTGCCTCAGAAATACAGGTGTGGGCAGTGTCCAGCACAGTCTCACAGTCTGCAGTGAGAAAGAGCAATTCTCAAGGAGACAGGATGACTCTTTAAGTACCTCAGAGATCCAGACTTTATAGAGGACCCTGTGCCAGAATCAATGCACTGTATTGAGACATTGTTCCTAGATACTATCTGATGGAGACAATCTGCTCTGATAATGTATTTGCTAAAGATGCTTTACAGATAATATGCAATGTTTTTCTGTGTGTGTGTGTGTATAAAAATGTTTGTTGCTAGGGGGTCACAACTTTTACATGTTATTAAGATGCCAGAACTTTGTGGTACACTTAGCACTCTGTGTAGCTGTGAGCACTTGTTGTAGATCTTTCTTACTTGCATTTGGGAACTTAAAAATCCAAGCAATTCATGGAACTGTGAGGGGTATGTCCTGACAAGCTAAATAAGGTAGATCAACCCCCTCTAATGGGCCCCCTTTTTAAAGGTTATACAAAAGAATTGTTTGGTTTAAGCAAATTGCTTTCTACATGGTGAAAATAATATATAAATGAGTCCCAGACCAATGCTCCTGAGGCTGCAAAAGGAGCAAAAAAAAACTCCAACCCAACATAAAAGATAGATCAGAAGCTATATTTTAGCAAAAATGTCTCTTAATGTTGTCTGACACTATGAACTCCAATCAATGTGTCAGTATTTTGGAATTTGAAAGGAAATAGGGATCAGGTCTGACAATCCAGAGCTGGAATTTGATGCTCTGGTCTTTTTGATAAACTGACAGGCAGTGAAAATTGCACATGTCTGCAGGGAATCAGGAGAAAAAGAGAGACAGTTTTGTGGAAAGTCTGCTTATGATTCACAAAGACATGCATTTTATCCAAATGGATTGCTTCTGCAGTCTGTGGCAGGTTGCCTTCCTTTTTGAATGGAAGGTTTTGCAAGTTGTAAACTGGTAGGTTTTGTAGACATCTACGATGTATTCTGACTTTTGTTGGTTTACAGTTTCATTTCAATTGCTCTCTCATTCCTGTTATTGAAGCAAACTTGTTAAAAAGAGTTAGAAAATTCACCCCAAAAGCCTTTTTTCACAAATATATGTTCAAATTTAACAAAATGGGTTTTAAAAACTATTTTTGTCAATAGTTTGAAATAACTGAAAAGAATTTTTCATGTTTCGTCTTCCTACGTATTAAATCCTTTGGATTTATGTAATACTTTTCATCTGAGACTCTGAAACCATGCTGCAAATGCTCAGTCTTAAATACCTTATTCACACAGACAAATGCCATTATACCCATAACTGCAGGCTGATATACTGAAAGACTTCTAGATTGAGTGACCAGCCTGAGATCATATGGAAACTGGGAATTTATATAGGAACATGAGTCATGACTCTCAGGAGTCCTGAGTTCAGAATGGTACATGGTACACACATTTTACCACTTTTAAAATACCAGAACTGAATCCTGCATTAAAATGTGCTTAAGTGTGCTTTGTGTGAGGGAACAAAGAAGTTACCTTGTGGGACAGGTTTGCTGAGCCACCGAGTTCAGGGTACTCTGTCCAGGAGCAGCTGATACTTACAAATGCTCCACCCACTCTGTGGTGGGTTTTTTGTGTGTAATTCATGCCTGGAATACAGAGATTAATCCCCCTTTCTTAAATTCCCCACCTCATTCACTATTATAACTCTGTTTTGTTTTAGACATATAAAGAAGTTTTGTGCATTTAGGCAGTGTGCATTGGAAGTTGAACTCCTTTGTTTTGCTAGAATTGTTGACCTTTAAAACACTCCTCTTTATAGTTTATTTAAAAATCAAAAAGATGCCTGGCTCTGCTGCTTTTACAGCCTTTACAGAAGTTACTAAAATTACAACCTAAAAACTGCTTTATGTCATTTTAGCTTTAGTATTTAGTCTTATAAGAAAGTAAATACCACCACTTTTCTTCCTTAGGAAGTGTTACTTTTTTAGGCAAGAAAAGTTCTCAGAATTTAGTCACATGTGTCCCTGTGCTCCTGGGGGCATTATTAACAAATTTCAAAGAGAACTGTCAACTCTGAAAACCTGCCTTCATAAACTTGAAGAGGGTGGCTAGACAGGCTAGAAAGTTTTGCTTCATGATTTTATTGGCCATTTCTGAAATTAGAGTGCTGTGACATCTCGAGATGACTGTGCAGCTGTAGAGACAGAAAGCAGAATGGCAGAGGTGAAGCTGCAAGGAACTGGTGTGATAGAATATGGAGACAACAGGTTCCTCAAAGGGCTGTAGTGTTTCAGAACTCATCTGCCCAAATATGGTTCAGTCTATCTAAAATGATACAACTGTGATTTGTATCTCAAAGTATCAAAACCCCTTCAGATCTCTTAATCACTGAGAAAAGATGTTACTGCACCCTATGCCTTTGGCAAAATGGGGAAAATAACTATCTTATCTTAAATTACTTTACTATACCATGGGCAAAAGCATCCAGTCCCAGACCAGTCCAGGCTGCTGCTGCTTTACCTGGATTGCAAACAGCAGTAGATAAAGTGAGTCTGACCATATCAGTTCCTAGAAATTAAAGTCTGGTTTTATGTTCGTGGATCCCCTACATAAATCAAGTGTAGTTGTATCTGAAATAATTCCCTGCCAAGGCTCCTACAGCTGTTTCACTCTTAGACCAGGCAGTAAGCTGGTTACAATTATTTATGCAACTGGTAATCTTTTGCTTACTGGTCTCACTCTCTCTCAAGGATTGTGGAGCATAATCTAACCAGCATGTTATGTTCCATACAGGCCACTTAGATGGGAGAATCAATAAGAGAAAAGTGAGCTCTGTGTTATCAAACCTTACAACTATTACATCACATACTGATGTTTCATTGGAGATAAAATCCACCTAAGTTCATTGCAAGTAAGGGAAAACACCTCTACTGCTATTACTACTAATACTACTACTTTTACTACTTCTACTTAAATAAATGAAAAGTTATTTGGCATGGTCTCTTTCCCTCTAAATGTATATTTTCATCTTGGGAAATGACTGCCTCTAATTGATTCATCTAGGGCAAAATATAGCCCAGAATATATTAAACATGATAGGTCCTATTCAAACTGGCAGCACATGTGAATGTTTAGCTGTTTATTGGAGGATAAGGAATTATTCACTTTCAGTTTTCTTTTTACAGATAGATTTTTTTAAAAAAGATCAGCTGTTTACAGCTATTGATTTTTCCATTGTGCTTTTAGCTGTGCCCATCCTCTGCCTTGTTTCAGTTTATTTAAAAAAAAAATCCTTAATGGATATGCAGAAATTTTGTCCCTTATTACCCAAGACTGAGTATTCTTACTTCAGTAATTTTTAAGTATTTTTGAACCAATTTTTGATCATGATTTGACTCAGAAAATCTGCATTAATTGATTAGATACTAACAGGCTTTTGCTTTCCTTTTGGCCAATCTGACAAGTGAAAAATAGATGTCTGCCAAGTGACAAAATGCTGAATATAAATTCTGTTAGCATTTGCTCCTGAGAGGAAGAGAAAAGGTGAGGGTTGGGGAGGGTGGGTTAAGAAAGAACAGGGAGTTAGAGGAGAGAAAAGGAGGAAGGAATGTTAGCAGCTCTTAAAAACATCAAGCCTAAAGGAGAGTGCTAACTAGGTTAGTCAGTTGTTAGAAGCCAACAAGTCAGTCAGCTCCCTCTCCAGCTGTAGGTGTCAGAAAAACACCTGCAGAAGTATACCACAGTTTCAAATTGGTAAGTAAATAAAAATAGTAAAGAGGCATATTTGTGGTGCCATGTTCAGGTACATTGTCAAATCAACCTGATTCTTGTATTAACTGCAAAATGTACTGACACTTGACAAAAGAAGATTATAGAGAAAATTTAATTTAAAATTCCCAGCTTTTAATTTTGTCAACTTATTTTGTTGGGAGGCTTTTTGCTCATATAGAGAACTGACATGGCTAGATATCTTTGTTAAAATCTTGTACATGTTAAGAACTATTTATTTGAAAGCAGGCAAACAGAAAAGATCTTCTGATGGTTTCTATCCAAAGAAGCTTGTGAAAGGTCAGTCCCTGTCAGAATTCAACATAACAGTACTGAGGGTGAGGATAATATGTTAGGCTGCACTCCAGCACTGTCTCTGAGATTGCCAGCATCTGTTGTGGTTTCCAGACTTGTCCAATGAGATTTGCTAATCCAGTTGTGTATTTGATGCCATGCTGCTGGATACAGCTCTCTGGAGCATGTTACATCCAATACAGCTCACCCTCAGGGACAGTCTTACTGCCACACTTCCCAGTCCAGCCCCTGCTGTATTGTGAAGATGACATGGACATATAGATTATGTTGAATCAAAACTCAGATGCTGTATTTGCATCAGTGACTATAGACCTCAACTACAAAGCAGAGAACCAGATTCAGACTTCCACAAAATTCTGGCCCATTCAGATCAAAACTGAGATTAAGACCTTACAGTAATGAAGGGAAGCTTAGCAATATTTTAGAGAGCATTTTGTCCCAGTTTGCCCACATTCTGAACTTCTTTGGAGCAATGTTCTGTGGTTGTGCTCTCCAGTAGTCTCTATCACTGAAGATCAGAATGATGGTAGTATTTGGAACTGGAATTGGAGGGTGAAATTTTCTGTTGGCTTTGTATCTGCTAGCAAGTCATGCAGGGAAGTTTAGTGTCTGGATAATAAGATTTTAGTTTGGTGATTCTTGCTTTTACTATCCGTTCACAGAGTGTGTGGATTTGAACTCAGGTACTTAAAGGCCTTAGTGTCATGCTGAAAAAATCAAAATGAATGTGTATTATTGTACTTGTAGGCAATGATGATTCCTAAGAATTCAGACTCTCGGTAAGAGTTCCACCATGAATTTCTCAAAGGAACCAGCCAAATTTACATTTTCAGATACTTTTAAGGGCAGTGGGATATGAAAATACAGAGGAAGAAACTCTGTCTGATCTTAACTTTTGTACTGTTCCAGCTTTTTTTTGTTTTTATTTCATCACAACTTATTTCAAGGAGTTGAAAACAAAGATATTTTATAGGGAGGGATTTAAATTTTAGGCAACTCCTGTGTGTTATTTTTTATCAAAATGCCTAAACAGTTATTTGAAGAGATCATAATGCACATTGTGACCAAAGCATATTATAGTTTGGTTTGTATTAGATACACATTTCTTGTAATGATTTAACATCCTCTTTTTTTTTATTTGAGGTACTCTCATTTTCTCTAACAGCCCAATGTTTTATTTTAGTGGCACAGAAATAATCTCTTACAGTGCTGACATCTTCAGAAAAGCTTATAGAAGTGTAATATATGTTTTTTAACTAGAAGTAAAACATTTCTGTAAGAGACAACATGCCTGCAACCTACCTCTTTTCCAGAGCAGCCCAGCTCACTGTAAGCCTTGCTCCTGCCCTGAAAACAAGTAGAGCACTCTGGGACTTGTCACCCTTTGTATCCACATCACTGGCCTCCTACGGAAGCTTTCTAAATAAATCTTTCCTTGAGTACTTAACAGATGACTTTCTTTGCAAGCCTCTGTGCAGCTGGCCAGAGCTCTGGTCACTGCAGATCTGCTGACCCTCCTGTGCAGGGGCTGCACAAGGTGGACAAGCTGGTGAAATGAAGACTTCTTCCCCTCTGGACTATTCACCTACAAAAAACAAACCAAGTAAAATCTGGTGTGCAGTCACTAGCTGCAATGCTAACTATTCCAAATCTGACTTTCTATTCAAACAGTATGGGGGGGGGAAATGACTGGGCTGAATTCAGGTGAGCCAGGCCCCTAGAGAACCATGGAGAGGCAAAAGCGAGCGGATCGATGTGTGCCGTAGGATAGCAGGGTCACAAATGCATGGTAATGGCAATGGCAGCAGCTGAAACTCCTGTCGATGCAGCACGGGATGCTTTTTGCTCCACTGATGACTGTTGTTCGGTTTCAGAAAATACAGAAAATTTTCTTTCGTGATTAAAAACTAGCCAGAAGGTGTCTGTACATCTGGTGCAAATGTTTACAAATTGTTACAAGAGTCATTTCTGTAGCAGTTCTCTCATCCTACCTTACGTGCAGAAAGGTCAGGGACTTGTTTAACAATTGTGTTTCACTTATGGAGGAAATAAGGAAGCAATGATCTAATCCATTTGGTCTGAATAGTGAAATTTACTCCAGAATGTAAAAAAACATTTTAGCCAATTTAAGTAATAGCTGTGATTATAGCACATAATGTGGTGTGTTCTATACTACATAATATGTTATGAATAGCCTGCTGAGGTATTTTTTTTAGTGTATGTAAATTGCAAAGAAGCACAAAGGATGCATCTCTGAACTGTTTTTGTCTAGCTGATTATAGGTCTAACTGCTACAGGAGGAGGCTGAAAGAGCTTTGTTGAGAGGCATTGATTGATTAATAAAGAGCACAGCAGCAACAGACATAACATTGCAGTTATAGATTTTCCATACTTTATCTTCATGGCTTGTAAAGATACAGTGGTGATCAGATGATGAGATTTCCTTTCACCTTGCAGTAAAATGCAACAAATCATGGCATTCTGCAATGCTACGAAACAGATTTTTGCAGAACATTGAGCAAAAGAAAACTCCCCCACAATCGCAACTTTACAGTTAGACATTGTCCTTTTTCCTTCTGATCTCCTTTAGGAAGAGATGCTTCAAACAATAATTTAAAGTAGTGGCCCAAATTTAGAAACAAAGTGGGAACTGTATATTCAAACACTTACGGATTCCATTTTTATCAAACTGTGAGTGGAAAGTCACATGTGAAGTCTGTATGCATTTCATTCCTGGTGATAGATACAGAAAATCTGCTAAAGAAATCTGTATTTAGATCACAGATGAACAAGTACAACAGCCTAGAGTTAACAGTTCTATTTGTTCAATTAAAACAATAGCTTGGGTGCCTTGTTAAAGAGAAGATGTAGAAAGACCAGGATCAGTATGTGACCAGAATATAGCAGAGTTGATATTTTTATGTGAAAGTCAAATCCTGGCTGGGAAAACACATTTCAGCTATACAGGACTGATCATGGTGGAACTGGTGAAAATAAAGCGGATTCTCATTCATTAGCTGTCATTTTGCAATTTTACTGTGTTCCTGTAATAAAGGTCTAAATAGGAACAGAAAAAAAACCTGCCACTACAGGCAGATGTCTTTACCACAGAACTTCTGTTAAAGATGTGTATTGGAATAGGATTTTTGAATATTTTTGCATTATTCTGTATCTTTCCAATAAACCTAAGCGGGGCCTATGTTTTTGAGGTTTAGCATAATAAGAGTTTAAATGTAACTTGTTCTGTAGTTGCTGTTAAATCCACTGATCTTGCAGTGGTTTTGAACCCGTTTTTAATAACTTTTGTCTTTTCTTTGGCAATATGAAGAGTCTGTAAAAATGGGATATTGAATCTACTCAAATTCACAGCGATGTAAAACTAATGGAAGAAGTTTGATTGTATAATTAATAACAACTCCCGGAAATTTTTCAGATAGTTGTCTGTTCTTCAGATTGCAGTTTCATGTTTACATGATTTTTGTCCTGATAAAATTCACAGTATATCTCTTTTTGATCAATTTAAAATGTAAATTAAGAATCAGAGCACATGAAGGTCTTACTAAACAGTCTTTTCAATTTATAAGTACATGTATTTTAGAGATTATAATATGACAGTTTTTTTAAGGATAGGAACTGCTTTTAGAGGAAGCATCTCCTCAAGGATAATTACCTTTTACCAAGTTGTAATTTAAATTTGTACTATTCCTCAGCTCCTAAAACCCCAGTGAAATTTTATTCTGAAACTTTTTTTTTGCTCAGTTTAAAGGATTATTTTAGTTTAGTCAAGATGAAGTGATCCACACACATTTTCCTGTAAGTGTTATACAAATAACCACATATACATGTGCTTAAGTCCCTAAGTGCTATTTGAAGATAAATATTGCACTAAGAAAACATGAGGTGAGCACCTCTCGTGGAAATGTTTCTTTGAGGTGCAGGTAGGACACTGAGTACAGTCATTAGATTTCTGTATGGGACTTGTGCTTAAAAAACCCCCTGAATTCAATGTTAGGCCAGATCACTTCTTTCTGTAGAAGTTGTCACTGAAAAATACCTCACAGTCAGAACATCATTGCTAACAATAGTCTCCATTTTCAGCAGGTATTAAAGAAAACCCTTTTGTTCACATACAGCCCACACACTGACACAGCATTCAGTGATCCCAGTGGTGAAACTTTAAGTGATTTTTTGTTAGGAATTTTAAAATGTGTCCAGTTCTTCAGCAATTACCATTGCTCCACAGAAGCAAGTGGAGGCATGACAGTTAAAACAGGAGAGGATTTTAGTCTATGCTTTTAATTTTTATCATAACTTGGAATATGTAAGACCTGCCATATTCCATGCATGAAATCATTGAATCATCATAGGATCACAGAATAGTTTTGATTGGAAGGGACTTTAAAGACCATCTCATTCCAAACCTTTTGCCATGGACAGGGACACTTTCTGCTAGACCAGATTTCTCAGAGCCCCATCCAACTTGGCCTTGAACACTTCCAGCAATAAGGCATCCACAGCTTCTGTGGGTGGCCTGTGCCAAGTCTCCACCACCCTCACAGGGAAGAATTTCTTCCTAATATCTAATCCAAACCTACTTTCTTGCAGTTTGAAGGCATTGCTCCTTGTCCTGTCACTCCATTCCCCTGTTGACAGTCCCTCCCCAGCTCTCTTGCAGCCCCTTTAGGTGCTGTAGGTGTTCTAAGGTCTGCCAGGAGCTTTCTCTTCTCCAGTCTGAGCACTCCCAGCTCTCCTAGCCTGTGTCCATGGCAGAGGTGCTCCAGGCCTTGGAGCATCTTCAGGGTCTCCTCTGGACTCACTCCAACATCTCTCTTATGTTGGAGGTCTTGAGCTGGATGCAGAACTCCAGGCAGGGTCTCAGAAGGGAAGAAGCACCTTCCTAGACCTACTGGTCACACTACTTTTAAATTAGCTCCTGAAATGAGCTGAAATGGTCCAGTTCCCTGCTGTTCATGTACTTACATCAGCAAGCAGGTGCCTGTGTTGAAGCTGTACTTGATTTTGGAATCTCACAGGCATCAGAGCATCTAAGTCATACAGTTATAAATAAATAAGTGATGCTGTGTAATTCGCTGTCTTGGTGATACAAAAAAATGTAAGCACGTGTAGCCATGATGCATTCCAGACTTTGCATAGGATTTAGCAGTAGTCTGTTTCAAACATCAGCTAAGAAAATCCTTTTATGTTGACCCAACAAGAAAATAGTGTGAATTCTAAGACTACCAACACATTCCATCTCTTTTTAAAAATAAATATATGTATATTTATACTTTAAACTTTTAGGTTACTTTAATCTTATAATCTTAGCAGATTCACAAACTTTGATTAATATATAGGATATGGTAATTTGAGACCTAGAGGGATCAGACTCTTTGTGACAAAAGAGAGCAACTACTGTAAAGTGCACAGGAGCACTTAAAAACAGCTTAGAATGCGAAATGAAAAATTCTAGTGGAGACTTCAGGTGAATTTATTAACTACATTGTTACTGCTGGGAATATGAACAGAATAAATATTGAAAGATTTCATATGCCACAGCAGTGTCTGTTAATGTCATCCTGAGGCATTGTTTCAGTACTGAATTCATTCTGTATCAACATTGTGTCTTGGGAAGAAATAAAAAGCCAGTTCCTCATGATAAACACTGAACACTATAGGCTTGCCAAGTCCTCTGTGGCACTGGACTCTTAATACAGAAAGCAAATAAAACAGGAACTATTTTACAAGTAGATCCACTCAGATTGCCTCAGCACTTTGGTGACAATGCTTGGTTATGTTGGCTTCATTAAATGTATTTGAACAATTAAAAAACAAAAAAGGGAGAAACACACATGTTTTTGTCATACTGAAAGCATTTCTGCATCTCAACAGACTTAAAAAAACCTCTAAAATAACTAAACTTGCTGTTTGCCAGCATTTGCTGGAACAAGATGAAGAGGTGAGGTGGATTTGTACTTTACTGCTCAACTTTATTTCTGTATCCATATCTCCTCCTTCCTCTCCTCCTTCCACTCTGCACCTGTGTGTGTCTCCTTCCCCAGCTGTCTTGCAACTGTTTGGACTCACTGTGCCCTGTCAGCCTTTGATTTTAAGTTGCTCCCTGGAGCTTTTGCTTTAACAGAAAGAAGAGCATACAGAAAGAGCACTTTGTATTTCTTTCTCCTGATGGTACACAAACCTACCTGGCTGATAGCTGCTGGCACTGAGACCATCTGTGCTGCTTCCTCCCCCTTGCTCTCCCATTTATCTACTGATCACATTTTACTGGGAGTGCTGCAGAGCAGATTCATTGGACTGAGTAGCTGCTAAAGGAGAAGGTGCCAATAAAATACTTAGCCTCTGCCTGTGATGTGTGGATTCAGGAGACCTCCTTAGAATAGAAAATATTTTGTTGTAATTGTATCAAAGGAAAAAAACAAACTGGTGAGAAATGCTTTTCAGTGAGAAATTAATTTTTTGCCTGTGATTTTCCATCTGTCAAAGACTGTGCAGGTCACTTCTTACTGTTCAGCTCTTAAAGAAACAATATTGTATTCCTTATGCTAATTGTTAGTTGGGGAGGAGCCAAAACAGAAGAGATGCTGTCTTTGGAGGTTCTTGGCACTTTGGCATATGCTTGTCATACAGACTTGGTGCTACAGCATCAAATAAATATTAGCTCAATATTCAAGAATATGATACCACCATCTGTAGGAGGTGTTTGCCTCCAGTTTGTTTGTCGGGGTAATTTGCTGTGTTGATTTTTAACAAACAGGGTTTTCATGCATCGAGTTGAACCTCAGCTACAACCACTGAAATCACATGGGACTCTGACATTCCTGTATTAGTTCTTAATTGTGGAATTTGCTGCTCTTGCTGCTCCAATGGAATTCAAGACTGTTGACCTTCAGGGCTCGCTGTGAAACCTATCTCTTCTTCCAGACAAAAAAAGGATTAAGTACGAAGGGGGAGTTAGATGAGAGTAGGAATTAGGAGCAGGTGAGAGATTTTATATGGTTTTTTTAAAACTTTACATTGTGTCATTCTTGGCACGTACTATCCAGTAAAATAATGGTAAGGATTCATGGGTAATTGTTCATGCAATTGCAGTGCCAAGAGCCACATGTGATAATTCAAAAGCTGAAGAATTTAGAGGTATCCATTTAATTTTGCTCTAGTCCCCATACTAACCTGAGAAGATAGTGAGTGTTGCATGAGGAGGCAGTGCTTCAGACATAGAATATGGCTGAGCATTTGACACAGAAGAGGGACCACAGAGAATGATTTTTCTGCACAGACTTTAATGAAGATAAGGAGAAAGCAATGCATAACTCACTCATGTACAGAAGCCAACAGGGATTTTGCTTTTCACTGCATTTGTATGGTTTTGAGTCCCTGTGTCTTTAATAATTTACATTGCTGAAAAGCTTTTTAGAACTGCACATGCAGATGTTTTTCTATTGGAGCACCACCAAAAAGTCTGTGTAAGCACAATATGCAGGAAAAAACATGTCTTGAAAATATTTTCCTGCACTGGAAAAAAAAAAAAAAATCTAAAAAGGCCAATATGCTGCAAAGGATTTCTATCCTTTCCTGGAGTCATGAAGCTGTTAATATTAGGGCCTTTTTCTTATTGTTATTTATTTATTTACTTAAAGAACAAATGTGAAAGGATCAGCCTAGTGTCAGAATGGGAGATGGTAGGACTAAAATAACCTGCAGAACACATAGGTAGCACTTCCTCAGTTTTCTCCATATAGTGTAATTAGCACTGAAATTCCCATTTTTATATAGGGCTACTTTTTGTTCCAAGAAAAGACATTTTGACTCAAGAAGGTTATTTTATGCTCTGCTGTGAGATTTGTGCTTCTCCCCCAATTCTGCTGTTAGCTAAAACTGCCTTGTAATACATTAAATGATACAACACAAAAGATCTAATAGAATTTGAAATAGCTTGGGTTCTTAGAAACATGTAAAACTCTGCATAAAATGAATATTGCTAAAGCTCAGTCTGATTTCCATATTCTTTCCACATTGTATTTGTATATAATAGGCTTCCAGGAATGTTCATGACCTTACAGCTGTCCCTTTTGTTTACAGTCCAGTGCTCTGTCCTTGAGATATGTTGCACATAGAATGAAGACAAAATCATGGCTTCAGGCCTCTGTCTCCCTTCTCTGGAAAAAATAAATAAAGCCTATATAGGAGACACTCTCCAGTCAGTACTGTTCTAGCTACATGTCAGTGATTACACCCTGGGAAACAATTATAGATGGTAATAAAAAAAAATTAAGCTCCAAGGGCAATACAGTTTTTCTCAGGAACTTCCAGGGAAAAGCCTGCTTTGTGGTTTGTTTGTTTGGTTTTTTTTTTTACTTTGTTTGTTTGTTTGATTGGTTGGTTTGTTTGGTGTTTTTAAATTACCGAACACACTTATTTTTCTCACCTAAAAATAAAAATGGACAGATCCATTTCCGAGCAGTTTGAGTCAGTATTTTAGAAGATCCTTTTCTTTTTGAAGAGACTGTATCCTGCTCCCCCCCTAGAAGCCTGTTTCTTGTTTGCTGTTAGTGAGCAAACAATCAATGCACATTTACAATAGCACTTCAGCAGCATAATGGTGATGGCAATGTTTGGTTTCTTTTTGCTGCCATGCAAATTTTCATTCTCTTTGAGTAAAAGTATTTTTCTGCTGATATTCTTCTTTCTGGCAGCTGCTCAAAACTTCCTTGCTCAAATGTATTTACAGATGGCACAGCCATGGGTTTTGTGTATGGTGTCTGAGTAGACAGTGCACAGCCTGGGACAAAATTACAATCACTAATTATTTTAGAATGAAGGGCATATGAGAGATTTCAGCAGCAAACATTTCGATCCCAGCAGTGCTGTGCACAAGCACTAACTGATGTAGCTCTGTTAAAAGAAGTTTGGGGCTGAATTTGGTGAAGTTTGTAACTATGGGATGTGACAGTGAGTATCCAGGACAGCCATGCTTTTGGCTACAGCCTCCTCATGTGGAGGCTGGCCCAGAGAAATTAAAACAGTGCTGTGCAGGTAGAGGCCCTGTGCAGTAATACTGAGAAGTGCAGTGGCTTTTTGCTGTTACATTAGGGTTCTTACTGTTTCCTTCTTTCACTAGGAAATTTACAAAATTTGTTAAACAAATGGGATGGATGCCTGATGATTATATATTGTGAAATAATTGTGTGATTCATAGTGCACTCCATTAATTTAGATTACAATTCAAACCTTCTAGAAAATGGCCAAGTAATTCCAAATACTTCCAAATTCCAAATACTTTCCAAGTATTTCTGAACATTCAGGTCCATGCTTTTCTATGGGTTTTGAATTTTGTGAATATCTTCTAATTGCAGGGAGGTGGATCTGCTCACATTAATCAGTTCCTTCTGGAGACACCAAGCAGCTGTTTCAAAGTGTTGTTCCATGTCTGGACAGTAGTTTTATGTGTGCATTCACAAGCAGCACTACTGGTGAGGATTGTTGCACAGCTCTGGTAACATTCCTGAAATTCAGCAGTCACTGGATTGTGTCTGGATCTACACACATGACTCCAAACTTCCCAGGATCAATTACTATGGTCCAGGCACCACCTTTGCTATCCTTTCTGGCAGAGATATTCTATCTGACATCATTGCTTAAAAGGAGGGTCTTTCAGTCCCCCTTCCCTTAAATTCTAGGAGCAGTTTTAACCTGCTGAGGTTCATGATCTCTTTCTCCTGTCCTTCATCTGATTTACCAGTTTCAGCTATACAGTCAAAAACACAGGCAAGGAAGTCATCACATAATGCTAAGGGATTTTAAGAGCAGATCCTCTTGCTTTAGCAATAAAAATTGGCATATCTGTATAGAACACACAGCTCTTCTCTGACATTTTCTGTGGCTGTCCTAAGTGCTTACAGTGATTCTTTAGGATTTGGGTATATGTCCTGCCAGGATTTGTGAGTTCCTTCTCTTTAGGTGCCTCTTTAGCAAAGGCCCTCTCCTTCAAGCATGGAGTGGTACTCTGACCTTTCCAGTCACCATCTTTCAATGTCAGGAGTTTTACAGATTAAAAAATATTTTTCTTCTTGTAGGAAAATTGTCCTTTTCAGTGTTTTTCTTGCTCCCTCCTCAACTTTGAGTTCAGAAACAGCATGTTACTGGATGTCCCAAATTATCAGAAAGTCTTCCTATTATTTACTGGGTAAATAAGTATTTATATATGACATTTAAATGAGTAAAAATACAGTTTTTTTCCAAAACAACTGAAGTGACCTGAAAAATAACAGTAGGATATAAAACCACAAGCAAAAACATCAGTAGGACAGAATAGAGAGAATACATCCTGTCATTTGTAGTAAAGCTGTATCATGTTATCTAATTTTTATTAATAATTTAATTTTAATAACTACAGGTGTGAATTTTGTTTGCTGAGATGGAAACACTTGGCATTGGGTGTTAGGTGAGCTTTTTTTAGAGACAGTACTATGTTTTGTTAAGTGCTGTGGTTAGCAACCTCATCTCAATGTTTTTTCATCTTTCTCTTAATTCATACAGTGGCACTCTGGTTTTACTGCCTGTCTCCCTTTGGTGAGAAGAGGACATTTACTTCCACATACCACATTGTTTGAAAATAATAGTGATAAGGCACATGAACTGTAAAGATATCTCCCTTGAGGTCCTGAAGGGAAGGTCTGGGAAATTTTAGGATAGATGTCAAGACAGATCCATGCACTGTATGTGCAAGGGGAGGGAATTACTGTCACATGAGCCTGCAGAGCTCTAGCACACTTCATAATGCCACAGTGGGTGTTGGGCATCCATATTCTAGCAACTGATGCAGAGCCTCTTAAGCTAAAGAAAAGCATGGAAAGAAAGAAAAATCAAATAGTAAGGAAAACATATTGGGCAAAAGGCTAATAATGAAGAAGATCCATAGCGTTCTTGCTTTTCAGTGGCTCTGCCAAGTTGTGCTAGAAACACCTGAATTTATATGTTTCAGAGAGCAGGTTTTGAAAAAGTTTTCTGCTTCTGCAAACTGGGCAGTATCTTAGAGTCCTGTTCTCTTTGCCATGAAAGTCAGAGTAAGTGTTGGAATGAGAACTTGCTGCATGGCTTTGAAATGCCTTTGAAATACCCTAATACATAGAAATATACTCCAAAGAAGATAAAGATGCTGCTTTCCTTAGAATGCTGGTTATTAGCAGTCTCACAGTGAGTGAGTGTGGGTGGGATGTTCCTCGTTGTCTCCAATATTCTACTACAGAAGGTGCAAAGAGATACTAGGTCTGACTTATAAATGATCTTTGCAAGATATGTATCTGTATTTATAAGAAGTACAAGGATCTATCCTTTTCCCACTGAGCTGAACACCTTTTATTCTCATTATGAATTTATTAGTAGTGCAGGATGTTCAGCAGTATAAAAGAATGTTATTTTTTATCAAACAGTGTTCTGGTGAGTTCTGTCTTTGTTTTAAGGGAAAATACTGCTCCTCAGTTTTGGAATACAGCTGAATGAGAAATGTGGAAAGGCTGACATCCACAGAGATATGCCACTGGCACAAGTGGGAACTGGAGGTGGTCCAGGGATGCACTGTTAGTGTCATTCCAGAAACTCATTCACAGGGTGGTTCAGCAGTATCCTCAGACTAAAAAGCTCAAGGGAGTGTGTATCAGCCTGGATTCTCCTGACTGACAATTAATTTGAAAGCTGGAAGTTTATCTTTTCCTAGCAAAAACATCTAGTTGAGGAAGAGATGTGTTGCCTCCTACTTTCCTTTCCCAAGGTACTTTACCACAATTTAGCCTGAGCTGAGATGAATTACATAGTTTGGTTCAAATGGTCAATTTGCCTTTTCATTCCACAAAAGTAGATTTTAAAAAACCCTAAAAATTATATTTGTTTCCATATTCAGCATATGAGTAGGAACTGCAAAAGTCTGGTGAACTTTACAAGTCAAATTATACATAAACCTCTGTAGCTGTTCCTGTCAAAGTAGAAAATAGATACTAGAAGAGAGCATCATTTCTGTGGCCGGCATTTAGAATACTTAGGATGCTGGAAAGAAAGAATAATGGATGCACTTGTCATAAGCTGAAAAATAGATTTCGTGTTTATAACATGACTAAGGTAAACAAACACGATCAAACAAGAGCTAAGCAGGCTTCTCTGTAACCCAATGCCACATGAAGTGCAACTGCTGAAAGGAATCTGTGAGAGGGGAAACAAAACTGAGCAGACGAGACAGACGGCATAGTCTGAGTTCAGTGCTTTCTGATGACACTGAAGATTTGCACTTGTTTTGGCAGCTGATTTGGTGCTTTCCCTTATTGAAAATGAGCTGGGGAAATGCATTGTGAGCATCTCTTGCACCTCTGGTGTCAGCCTGCAGATTCTAGATTAAACATGTTCTTGGCAAACAAATAATGTCCAGCTCTTCATGCACAGTGACCCACCAGGGTGGGAGTTAGGAACAGAGTTGAGAGTTGGGGTGTCTATTTTTATGGAAAATGTCTCAGGTTGGCATTTGATATTGTGCCTTGTGGTTGCTTGTTTATTTAGTGGAGTAAATTTGCTTTTTCTTTTGTTTGTCTTCTGTGGTTTTTCTGTCTGATGAACTGTATGATATATTAGGCTTTAAATGTGGACAGCACTAACTGTTATTATCATCCCATTCTGATATTCTCAGCTAGTAGTAAACATAAAGGGAGGTTACTCTGCTGTATACTAAGTACATGCATATATTGAAAAGTTGCTAGCAGAATATAATATGACTTTCTGTTTTTATTGTGCATAACTTTCTCACATAAAAGAGCTCTCATTCAACTTCTTGCCATACCCAGAAGTACAGTACTGCCTTGACAGTCAGGGAAGTACAATAAAAAGCACTGAATACATGCAAATGAATTAGAAGGAAGTGATAGGCACAGGAACTACCTTGGTTTTCAGCATGTTTGTTTTTTTTTTTTTCTATAATATAACTTTTAGCTGTCCCCATGCATATTCCCTGTCTCCCCTCTGTGGTCACAGCTCAGTCACTCAGGTTTAGCTTTCTGGCATTTTTTGAATCCTGAAAGTCTTACCTCTATGTGGACTAAAATTGACCTTGCAAGGAAAATAAGACTCTCTTTTACATGTTTATTCCTTAAAGTGGAAAAATTGATTGCAGTGAAATCTAAGACCCACCAGGACAGATTTCAAGATAAAATTAGGGAATTATCAGGAGATTCTGTGGTCTTCTTTCTTTTTTATCGTATCAGTCTAGGGAAGTATGAATATAATATCTGTAGTGTTCTTAATAGGTGTCTTAATGCTCTTCTAACCTACTGATTTTCTGATATGCCAAAATACATGCAGAACATAGCAAAAACTGAGTTACAAGGATTGTTCTTTGCTACACTTTGGTATTTAGTAAAGGACTGTCTGTCTAAGTCATCATAGTAGCTTTACATTGGTCACTTTGTGTTTGATGAAAGCTAAAAATATTTTTCCAGTTCTTATCTGTAACACTGCAGTCAGGAGACACTATTTTTGAAGAAGGAAGGGCCATTGATTGTGTTGAAATATCATCATGGAAAAAGCAGTCAGCAAAGCCTACTGAAAACTGCCTTCCAGAACACAGGAGGAAAAACTGGTGACACAAATCCCTCCTCTGGTACCTTTGTGCTTGTGTTGGTTTCAGGTGTTGGGGGAAGGGGTGGATTCCCCTCAGGGAAAGCTCCAGGAGGCCCGTGAAGGGAGAGGCTGTCCCGTCTCTTTAAAAGTGGTACCCCAAATGTGTAACATAACCCATAGCACAGCTCTGGAAGGACTGTGGAGATGGGAGGAGAGTCATAATCTGCAGTATTTCCCGGGTGAATGTAGATTGTGAAGGTGAAGACACCCCCTAAGCCTAAACTAAAAAGGAACTTTTCTCTCTTAAGTGAACCGAAATGATTGTTTGGGTGGATAACTGACTTAAGTGGTTTCTGTATGATGCTGTTAAGAAATGTGGAATGAAGGGAAGGGAGGAGGGAATAATTTAGGAATCTTATTCTGAATTCTTTTTGTGTTATTAATAAATTTCTTCTTATACCCTTTTAAGTTTTAAGCCTGCCTTGTCTCTACTCCTAAATTCTATCTTAAAAGAAATTAAATATAATAAAATTGGCAAACCCAAGTCAAACTGTGACAATGCTGGATTTGCACCTTTGGAGAATATATTCACTTTACTCTGCTCATCAGCACAGGCCTGTATCCTGACAGCTGAGTAATGTTCTGCTCACGTCTTCCCTTGTAAAATGAAAAAAGTAGATAATTTAATATAGATGTGGCACATGCAAGATATATTTCTACCCAGCACAATTCACTGCTGAAAGTATTAGGATGAAAAACCTTCTTTAAGGACAACCAGATTCTTAAATTCTCCCCCCTTCCACCTCCTCATTTCCCCATGTCCCAATTAAACACAATACAGAGAAAACTAAATCCTGAATTTATTCTTTGATCATTTCAGTATGGGAAAAAAAATCTCTTCTGTTTCCTGTTCCACAAAATCAACAGGTGTCTGTTACTTCTGTCAAAGAACTGCCTTTCTGTGAGATACAATGTATGTATGTTTCCACTGCAGGTATTTTTGCTCCATCACTGATTTTCTTTCCCTGAGGTTTTTACTCTCTCCTGATTCACAGATGTAGTTTACTGCTACTTCTTGTGGCCAGTGTGGTTGGGGACCAAATTAAAGTGTTGCCTTCTGATGCAAAGCATGACAAATACTTTCAATCGAAATTACATTTCTGAGTTTGACAGGGTCTGCGCTTGGATTTCACCAGCTTCTTAAAAGAAACACACTGGACAATCCCCATACAACAAGTGCATTAGACATGTGAATGCACAGCATTGTTGGGCTTTCCTGATGCTGCTGTAGAAGTGTTCTGTCCTGTTCTCTGGTCTTCAGCCCATTTCTCCCCCTCAAACATTAGTGCTGTTTGCTGCTCCAGTCCTTCTGCTGCAACTCCAGAGCAGTGACTTGGAGCTTGAGGCAAGCTACACTGCTCCTCTGCTCCTCTCAGCCAGCAAGGCACCCTCTTGTCTCTAAAACATCTCAGAAGTGAAGCAGAGCTGTAACTGGTGGGGAAAGTCTGTAAGTCTTTGAGGGATGAGGCCGTGGTGACAAGTGACCCAGAGCCATTGAGGAAGCTGTGTCCTTGGGAACAGCAAAATCAGATTGAATTGGGAAAGGTAGAGGTTAGCATGGGGTTCAGCTCTTCTAAATCCCACTTTTTCCAGTCTTTAATAGCGTCATGGATTTGTTTGTGTTCTTATACTGTCTCTTAAAAGTCAATGATGTGAAAGATTCAAATGGTTGTGACCCATCACTAAGTTGATTTTATAGTACTTACTTCTGGTTAAAGTTATCCAGTAGCAGAATTTGAAATTTTGGGACAGTACTTCAGAAGTGAGATTTGAGAGAACTGAGTCAATTGAGAATTCATTTCTTTCTTTTATGAAGTTGAGAGCAGATTTACCATGAAGTTCAATGGGTGAAATGTTAACCTACTACCAAACATTAAACACCCCCATGTTTGCTGCCTCTGGGCATTGGCCAGAGTGTATCTTTCAACACAACAATTATCTATGTCAAAGGAGCAACTTTTCTTTTATGCACTTCATGTGGTACATATACACTGCTTCTATGAGATGCATGCACCATGCTCAAATGTCCCCACACCAAGGAAAGACTACAAATAAAAATACTGAATACAGAAGACCTCTCTTAATGTTTTTCACCAATATCCTGCTTAAAAATGACTCAGACACACTAGTTAAGGAAAAAAACTAATCTCTTAAAACTAAAAGGAATATTTTAATCTAAAAACACTTTAAAAGCTTTACTGGAAAATTCATAAAGATTGACTGCCCAAACTTGTAGTGCTGTTCTATTGACTCTCTGTTTAGCCCTGCACAGATGGTAACTCCCATTCACTTTGATGGAAGAGTTGCCTGAGGTAGAACTGCAGAACTGATGCCCAGGGTGTTAATTAAATGTACAGTCAGCTGGCCAAAGTGTAGCTGGTTGGATCATAAGGACAGCTCTTCCTGGCTTACCTGAGAATACTTCTTAGTATATAATTAAACCACAAAAACTGACATCAAAGTAACGATAAGGGCCTAATGTAATACACATAACTGAGGAAATTCACGCCAACATTCCTTCCTTTGATCACCCAGCTGGGCCAAGCCAGTACACAACTCTGGGTCTGGATACTCCCTTTCTCAGACACTGGTATAAGGAGGTAAAACTGATGGAACTGGCTAGATTGGGTATAAAACTGCTCAGGAAGGGCTCTTTGCAGGCACAAATCTACTAGAACCCTAGGAACTGTGTTTCTATCCTGTATCTCTTGAAGCTATAGATCTTAACTTTAGAGATGCTTTTAAGCATTTTTTTTTCACTTAACGTTGTCATAAACAAGCTGGAAAAACAAGATCTAGAAGAAGATCTACTATGGAGTATTAGCAAAGTGAGCTGGGAAAAGAACAGTTACCAATGATTTACTGGAAATAGAAAAGGATGTATGAAATGTGGTTTCACAGGGATTTGTCCCGAGCCAGATACTCTTAAATATTTTCATTAGTGACTTCATTGATAGGATAAGGAATGTTCATATTAGATTTGCAGATGCCACAAAGCTTTGAAGACTCCAGGAGAACATGATTAGAATTCCAAGGGATCTTTACAGATTAGAAAGATGATATGAAAAAAAAACCCAGGATGCAATTAAAAATAAGTCCAGTTTCTGTACTTAGACAAGAGGAATCATTCATAGAATCAACTGAGTGAGAAACAACCAAGCAATTTACAGCCATAAAGGAAAGGAATTAAGAGCTGTAGCTGCCTGCAGCTTGAACATGAAAGGAGAATGCCATACTTGTGTAACAAAAGTGGAGGGGAGAAATTTTGAGTTCTAAAATCAGGACCACAGTCTGCAAAATGAACGAAGTATTTCTACTCTCTTACGGCTGTGTAAAGTTCTAAGCTAAGGTTTAATTCTCAATGCACCAGAACAGAGCAATATGGCAACCTATGAGAAAAGATTACAAGGGTTTGGGTTGTTTAGACTAGAGTTAAAACACTGAGTAGAAACATGACAGCAGTCTCTTCAAATACAGGAAAAAACTGATGCAAAGCCAAAGGGAATAACCTTGTGGATAGGACAGAGTGAGTGATTCAAGCGCAAAACAAAATGTTTTGCTAGGCTTTTTTAGGCAAGAGCTTTTTTTTACTACAAAGCTAGTTAAACACAAATTACTGTAGAACTGTTAGCTTTTTTCATTAAGCTGAGGTTAGAAAAAGTACCTGTCTGGAATGAAAAGCATATAGTTCAGGGTATCTTGGGGTAGCCACAATATTTCTTCTTGAAGTTCCTTCCTGTTTCGTAGCATTCTCTGACCTGTTAGGAGAGGATTTAGGAATCTCTTTAGGAGACTTGTTTCTCTGCTTGCTCTGAGTTTAAATCACTGTCTAAGAGCCTCCTGAGGCCTGATCCATGTTTTTGAGATGCAGGTTGACCCACTATTTCTTTGGCCAACTTTCTGGGCAACCTAATAGCAGACTTTCCATAATTGGGATTACATGATGGACTTGGCAACTAGTTGTTGTTGTTTGGGATTTTTCTTAAAGGATGGCCTTGAAGCATTTGTGAGAAAGAATCAGTGAGACTGTTTTGTCTTTAAAATAGCTGTTTGTTACACTAAATGTTTGTTACACTAAATATCTGACCGGTTTGATGTTGTCCTGGCCATGTGGAGGGCTTCTGGATTTTCCTATATTAAGTAGCAACCACATTTTTTCAGTAAGAATGACCTTCCTTCCTGAGCAACAGTCACAAGAAAATTGTATTTGTCCTCAACACGAGTCCTCAACATATTAAGTGAAAGTGATTAAAGGTACAGCCTTTACAGCATAATACAGAGTTAAGTAAAAGTTATGTAAGGTCATAGAAAGGCAGTGAACACCAGAAGACTGAAAGGAATGGTACGTGTCACTGGATGATACCAACTCAACCAAGCATTAGGCACATGAGCTGGATGTAGACAGATAATTGTATTTCTCTATTTGGTTTTAAAATAACACTAAAATTTGGTTTCAGACAGTAGAAGTCAGTGAAAAGTGCTCCAGTGATACTGTGCACAACCTGCTTGAAATTCTTGGGTGAAGACATTCTTCTCTAGAACAAATTATTTTCTTTCTGCTAATAAGAAAAACAAGGGGAGACAGATTGCAAGATCACAATAAGCTTTTTTTCTTCCAGTGGGTTTTGTGCCAAATTCTATCCTTGCATGAATTCTTGAAACCTCTGATTTCACAGGGACTTCGTGGCTATAAAAGAATGGATTTCTTGTTCTTCATGTCTAAAAAGCTTCCTTCTGTATAAAGTGCTTTACACATGGAATGGCTGCTGAAGCAAATTGACTAGAATGGAAGTCAATTTTACACTGCTGCCCTCCCACCTGAAAAGCACTTTTGATGCCCTACAGAGAAAAGAAATGAAAGAGGAGGGGTAGACACATACACAGAGGGAGAGAAAAGATGCTTCCAAAGAAGGCTTTAAAAAGTGAGCAAAAATGAACTAGTACTGCCTGCTCTCTGTCCTACATTTTTGTCATACTGATTGGGGAGAAGTGTTTCTGCAGGGTGGAGCACATCCAGTGAATGCATATTGAGCCAAATTTGGCTCTTATCTGACATTACCTTCAAATAACTTTGCTTAAGGGCTAGAATATTCTCAATTTACATCTAGAAAAAAAAAGTGAAGATTTTACGTTTAAATCAGTTTTTAAAAGACGCATGTCTGCTTAACATCTTCCTATATTGTAGTTTTTAGGGACATATTTTGTATTGGTATTAATTCAGCATATTTCTGCTAAGTATATTAAAATTATATCAATTTTATATAAGCAAAGTTTCTAGTCCAACATCATCAAACTAAACTACAAGCTTTAACAAATAATTGACCGGATGTCTTTAGTTAAAAGTAAAGTTGTATCTTCTGTGAAGAAGGTTCCTAACAGCTCTGACCAGCAGTATTCAGAAAGCATTGACTGTGAAAGTCTATTCTAGAAAATAATCTTCAGCATATGTGGTCAAACAGAAGTGCTGCTAATGCAGCAGCTATGTTAGAGGGTGAGAATGGGAGTGATAGGAGACCATGCCAGGAAAATATGTTGATTATGCAAGGTCTCTATCTTTTGCAATAAGAATGGTGTAGTGATATGACATAAGATTGAACAGCTGTTTCTCTGAACATTTGAGAGTGTTTGGAATATATTTTAAGGATGTCTTCTGTGTCCAAAAGGCAGCCTATTTGGGGCTGTTCTTGAGTACTCTGATTTTATTTTCAGGGGTGTAACAGAAAGGGATACACACAATATGATGACTACAAATGTTACCCCATCTAGATAAAGTCTATTTTCAAGGATTTCAGAGCTTAAGAAAAGTTTTAAACCTGTTCTCATAATTACACACATTAAGGGAAGCCTTTTCTGATTTTATTTTCAAATAAATTTTGTTCTTTTACATGTACTGAGGCTGTTTGAGTATTAGTAATGTTGAGAGCCTCTGCAGTGTTACCATTGATTTTCATTTTTCATCTGAAGAAGTTTTTGTTTGATAGTGTCTCTAAGGAAGTGTTCCTCTTTACAAATGTTGATTCTGTGTTCCTCTTTGGTTGAAGATAACAAGCAGGTCCTCAGATATGGTAAATTGTCATAGTTCCATGAAGTCATATGCTGATTTGGACAATCTGACTAAGTGTAACAACATATATTTTTTCTGATCAGTAGCAATCTTACATTGAAACTAATGTGAGATTTCTATTATCAAAGCATTAGTTATACATTATCTCTAGAAGAACACTAATTTGTATGTTTATTTTCATTCATAAGGAAATCAGTTCTTTCTACTCTGTTCATTTTAATTAGGTGAACGTCTGGATCTATATTAATTACCTAAATCTTTAATTTTATTAGTTAGATATGATCTGAACATTGCAGAATCTTGTTCATTGGAACATCTATGTAATGAAACTTCTTGTTATCCAAAATTTGGACTATGTGTCCCAATATGCATAATTTGTATTGGATATTCATTGTTTATGGGTGGCATATCCCCTTCTGATCAGGGTTATAGGAGTTAAAAACATTTTACACACCAAGTATTCTGTTCTCTCTGAATTCTGTCCTGAATACAGTGTTCTTTAATTTTCAGTCAATAATGAAATTATGTTGTGTTCTTTATTTTTCGTTTGATCCCTCTTCTATTCCTTGTCACCTGGTCATCAATCAGTACCAGAACCTGGCCTTCAGATTGCAAAGTTAGTATTTTACTGAAATTGTTGGCAAATTAAATGGAGAACTTCAAGAACACTGCTACTTGCATCAGTGGCAACTGGTAATGTGCAAGTCATTTCTGTCCGTGTGGATCATATCAAAGAAATTCAGACATGAGACAGGGTCACATTACACTTTGGAGTTCATTTGCTATTTCTGTTTTGTATTTTTGAGACCTTTGGTCAACAATTTTAAGGAAAGTGATATGTGTATGATTGCAGAAGTTGCACAGCTCATTACCTGCAGTAAAGCTTACAGTCTGATTTCAAAGACTTTTCATAAGTTACCAGATTTTTAGCACAGCCTAAGACACTTCAGACCCCAGATGTGTGAAGGAATAAAAAAATGAGAGCACTCTTGCCTGCTCCTATTCTGGGGCTCCCCAAGGAGCAGCAGTTATCCTTGAAAGCTTCTGCACTAATGCAGCCACTGGTATGAGGAGGAGTCTGCTCAGCTGCCCCAGGCACAGCAGAATGAAGGCAGGCTTTCAGAAATGTGGGGAGATAAGGCAGAGGGAAAGTGCTAGCAGTGATGTTCATCTTAAATTTTAGAGTTCATAAACTTGAAAAACACTACAACCTGAGTGGATGTTGTAACTGATGTACACTTTCCAAAAACTATCTAAACTAAAACCACTGAGTTCAATGCAGCTCTAACAAGGACTCACTGAAACGAGGAGATGAGGTTGCTTGAAAAAGCAAAAGAATTTAAGTAGACTTGTGCCTTATGAAAGCAGAGAACAAGCTATAAAAAAGCAATTTTCAGTCTGCAGCTGAATTAACTAGGAAAATACAGTTTGTCTGTTATGGGCTCTCCTGAATCCAGGCTGTGAAAAGGCTCTTTCTTGGAGGACAAACACCCATGATGTTAAGGGAGAATGGTTTTGTGGCTGGCCATGTAAGCTTTTGCTGAAATACCAGTTCAAGCACTGAAGCCTAACCTATTGCTTTTTCTGAGTGTTTTTGAGGCAAAGTCATGCATATTCTGTGATGAATGGAACCTGAAATATAGATGCTCAGCATTGCTACTAGCAGTGAAGTGCCTGACTATAAATAGTGTATTTCAGTCAATTTTAATCGTGAGAAACAACAGGCCCCTTCTCTTCTTTTTTTCTCCTTATGTAAACTGCTTCCTCAGAGATCAATTCAAACAGATATATAAATACATTAACTTAATAAGAACAATTATACCAATGTAAACAATATAACAAATGATAGAATATCTTAAGAAATATATACATCCTCATCAGATGCTGAGATTTGTAATAACCTGCTCTGACTATGCTTTCATTGTAGTCATTCAGTGTAGTTTCACCTGTTTTACCTGTTGCTTTTTTGCAGTCATAACATTGTAAACTACAATTACGCTTTGGTCTTTAGCCATACTGTGTTACACCACACACACTGAAGCCATGGCACATGGGAAGAGCCCAGTCCATCTGCACATTTACACATGTCTGTCTTTAAACATGTACACTTTGTGCTGACTTGCAGTCTACCTTCTCAGATGATGTCCTAACCTCTTTGTTTGTGTCCTAACCTCTTATTCTTCCTGGTAAAAAAAAGAAACTGAAGGCTTGGGTGACATTCACACATCTGTCGTGCAAATACTGTCTGTACCTGTGAGCTGCCTGTGCTATTGGATCTCCTGCCTTGATACAAATGTCTTTTTAGCTACCCTAGCTGAGAAGCAACTTAGAAAATGTAAGGTAGTGCTATCGAAACCAAAAATATATAAACTGTGTGCCTTGTCAGCTAATATCTCTTACTTTAATGACAATAAAGGCTGCTGACTCGTGTGGTCGCTGCAAGAAGGCTCTGCAGTGTGAATGGAGCAGCTGCTGCTGATCAGGGAGGGAAATCAATGACTCAGCATTCATCAGAAGCATCCTCCTGCTGGTCACCACTGCCAAGTGCCGACTCATCGATTTTTCTCCCTGCTAGGCGAAGACTGCTCTATTTTCTTTACAGCACGCTTTAAAATGTTTCCAGTGCACTGTATGCAGCTGTCAGTTCCCATTGGTGGGTCTCAGTAGGAGCACCCCAATACATGAATTGCACTGGGGCTGGAGCATAAATCTCAAATTCGCCCAAGGTAGTTTTTTCAAAGTGCCTGAAGCTCACCATGTGTGAATCTACAAATCACCCTGTCTACCCCAATCAGCACAAATGAAGTATTCTGCTTGCCATAAGCTTGCTAAATAGTTTTTTCTTGTGAAGTGGCAAATGGAACACAACATGGCTCACAGATTCACAGCCACTGAAACAAATCCAACAGCATGCAGTTGTCATCAAGAAATATGTGTAGGAAAACCTCTCTAGCCACACAGTTACAGCACAGCATGTGAGTTTCACCCAGTCCTTCGATATTCAGCCAAAGAGATTGCCAGATATAGTGCACATGAGGACTGCTGTCCTTTGATTTCTCCTTTTAAAAGAAATCATCTTAGTTCTTCATTGTCCCTCAGTCCTGAATGTCTTCTTTATTTAAAGACACCCTGGAAATCAAAAATAGAGCCAGAAAGGGGTCTTTGTCTGCCGGTATTAAAGTCCCATGAGTCATGTTTCCCCAAATCTTTCACAAAATTCAGTCAGAATTCAGCTCACAGCTCACAACTTCAGAAATGCTGTGAAGGTAACTACAAACAATTATATTAATTTACAATTGGAAAAATTCATTTACACTAAAATGCGTGATATATTCTCATACATCTCTTTTCTGTTTCATTTACAAAAAGCAACGGAATTGTGGAGTTGAACAATAGAGCTTGAAAGCTTTTAGTTCCATTCCATTTTGAAGATGCAAATGAGACAAATTCTGAAATCTGCAACCCAGCTTCTACTTGCTGATTTTATTCTAAGAAATGGCTTATTTACTAGAACACTTACTGAAACAGAAGATTTACTTTAAAACAGTATCTCACTGTTTTAGAGTTGCAAAGATTTTCAGACTTGTAACATCGCTGTTCTCTTCAGAAACAAGGAAATATGCAAATAAGTTGTTACTTATAATAGCTGCTGCTTGCTATGTTTGTAAAATAATTATATTTACCAGTTAATTGACCTTGTATGCACAATAGGGACAAAAATAAAGAAATGATGCATGAAAATTCAGAGTAATACTGAATTGGACTGGCTTGGAAAACTATATTAACTGTTAATTTTCAAAAATAGCAAGCAATTAATTGCTGCTGTAATGAGCATTTCTGTTTTACTTTGGCAACAGTACTGCATTGCAAGGCAGACCAATTGATTGCAGTGTTTGCACTGCAGTAAGTACAGTTTTGGTTTAATGTTAAATTTTCACCTCAAATGTTCTTGTAGGAATGCAGATGTCCTATTTGTTGGTCTTGTTAAGATCTCTATCATGTGAGTGCCAGTGCATGTAGTAACACCTAATAAATTTTGTAAAGTGTTGCATTGTGCTGCACTTGTATGACCATTTCAATATACTTCAATTGTTTTCCACACTTCCCTCACAGGTTAGTCTGGCTTCCAGCAGAGGCAGAAGTGAATAACAAGCCACTCAACATGCAAAATACTGAAGAAAGCAGCTCAGCACACAGCCAGCAGCCAAACGTGAGATTAGCATGTGGCTGCAGACAGGACGGTGAGTCTTTGGTCATCTTCCTGAGCCTGCACATCTCTCCATGTATCTTCTGAATAACATTTCTGTTGTCTGGTCAAAATGAGCTGTTCTTTCTGTCAGCAGTAGATGATTAATACAGTGACAGAAGTATGGCCAGGTTGTGTTCATTGCCAAGTACCAGTGAGGATCTTCATTTTGCCTGTTTGGAGCTTTGGCACTGTATGCCAAAGTGTGAGCCCCCAGTTTTGTTCTGGAATGCTAAAAGTAGGTAACGTGGGGATATGTCCTGGTGGTGCTAACTGGCCCTTGCAGTGTTTGGCACATAGGACCCTACTCTGACATGTGGATGGACCTGGTCTGGCTTTACATGAGGAAGTTTCATTCCATTTACAGTGTGGGATTCTGCCTCTGCTATGCCAAGTGGTACAATCCCTTTTACTTTAGTAGATTTGCCTTGAGGAACCCATTGTCCAAAGACATTTAGTTTGTGGCTCAATGAGTTTTCTGTTGAACAAACCCAGGTCTATTATTAGAGTGGTACTTGGAGGACCTGCTTTTGGTACATGCTCTGACCTTTGCTAATGATTGTTTAAGAATAAAATGGAAAAAAAAAGTGAACACAGGAGCATCTCTGAATTTATGGCATTGCAGTCCTTCCCATGATGGTTCAGTAGGAAAGTAGAAGCAGGAAGAATAGACAAACAATGACAGAGAGAAAAAAAAAAGGGAAAGAAAACAATGCAATTTTCTCTAAAAATATAACTAAATGGTAGAAGAAAATCCTTATAAATGGTATTGTTTACTTGTAAAGAATATCCTTCACGTATTCATTTCTTTCTATTAGACTAGCTTGTCTAAAACATATACAGAAAGCCCTTTAATATCCCATTATACTGTATACTGAAGCATTCAGGTCTAATACTATTACTGATAAAGAAACCAAAAGCATATTTACAGAGACTGAATGTCTATAAAGAGCAGATCAAGCAAGTCTCTTGAGAGAAGAAAGTCCCATATCAGATTATTGTGTGAAAAAAAAAATAGCATGCTCATCTCAATTACAGCAGCGATTTGGTTTATTTAAAAAGGAAGTAATTCTGGGTTTATATTATAAAATCACTTTTTTAAGCCTGTAAACATTCAATAAATTAAATTTTTAGATAAGATCCATTTTGCAAAAAGCTATTTATGAAAAGCTTCAAATAATAATTAGAGAGGATTTAATAACCTAATCGCTGACTAATGCTAGCACACAGTAAGTACACTGAATTAGATCCTTTTGTGGAGTTACTGTTTTACCTCATCTCATTTGGCAGCTTATTATACAATGTAAGTCACTCAAGCCTGTAATCCCTATACCATTGAAGGTATGTAGCAGAAAAATTCTGATTGTAGTCTCTTGAGTTAGTAAGTAAAAAAATCTTCAAAATGTTTGTCAGTAAAAGTCCAGCTGAACCTAATGCAAAAGCAAAATGCAGTATTATACTGTAAATTTATGAATGTCAGCATCTGAAACATAAAAGAAAGTTATGCTGCTTAGCACAAACAAGGATTAAATATTGTCAGTATGGTATGGAATACTAAAGTTTTTCCTTTAAAACTATGTTCATATTTAGGCTTATGTTAACTGTAGTGCTCCACTAAACAGTGTAGGTATTCTACTAAAGTTAATATGAGGCCTTTTGTTTATTTTAATGCACTTTGAATCAGACTCTGGAATTAATTTCATTCCTGGTCATCCAATTTACCTCTGAATAAAAATGAGTGAAATGTCACCCTGAGCCTGGCAAGAAAGAGAGGGATGATGGCCCAAAATCAGAAGCATTACAAGTTATATCCCTTAGAACTAAAGCAAGCACTTTTCTACTTGAATCTTTTCTAGTGAGATTTAATTTAATTTTTAAGGACTTCAGGGCAGGTTAATGAAGGTCTTCTCACAAAACAGACACACGATATTTAAAATGGGTCAAACCAAAACCCTAGACAAAGCCGCTACTTTGGGACTTTAAAATCCTGAACCAAACTTCTTGTGTTAACAGTGCTTGGCCATTGTTGCTCTTAGCACTGCTATTCTTGGTGGTTGCTCCTGAGTGTTCTGTCACATCCATCTGCTGGTCACCAGATACACTGCACTGAAACACAGCATACCAGGGCAAGAGCACACCCTAGACACAGTCAAGTTACATTTTGCTGTGTATACTGAGCAGTGTAGTAGTTAAAAGAAGGCAGAAGAGGAAAAATATACATACAATCAATATATATATACATATACAGATTAGGGAACCAATCCCTTGTTTTGGAACTGTCCTCAAGGAAGTAATTGTCAGATCAACAATGTGATCACTTCCATAGGTACTCTTCTGGTGCTGTTGGAAAGTTTCCACTGAAGCTAACTACACTGCTGGAGTCACAAAATCTGGCTCTTAACAGCTCCAAGTGGTGCATGCCCTTTAAATTCCACTGGAAAAAGGCAGTCACTTTCCCATAATGGGAAAGTAAAAACTGGGAGAGGATTTTTAGGTTTTGAACAAAATAGTTTTAAAGTGTGTGTGTAATACACGTGCCTGACAAAAAGTGAGCAGTTAAAACCCAACACAATTTTATGCATTATATTTGTGGCAATGTCTTAGTGCCACTGCATTGCTATTAAAGTGCAAAGCAACTGCAAGCATCCCATGTTTATTAAACCACTTTAAAAAGGTTCCAACAGTGTTGACTTCAGTTTTCAAAGCATATAAATGGGCAGGGCAAGAAAGGAGAAGGAATCAGAAACCTAACTTCCAGTTTACTCTTTCAAGCCTCATTATTGGAACATACAGGGAGGAGGAATATGTAGTCGTTTGAGATGTCTGCAATAATAATCTTAAGATTTAGAATAAATTATCTCAAAGTACATTGAAAATTTAACAGTTTGATATCAGACTTAAGAACAATGTGATTACAGCTATAACTAAGATTTCCAAGACAAAAGGTTTTCAGCAAGGGAAGAATATGTTCTTTTTTTTCCCCCCTAAGAAATAGCAAAGGAATCATAGGTGTGAGGGTGTAATTATGCAGGCTGAAATGAGGCCAGTTCACTACAGCTAATTCCTTATTCTTTAGAAAAAGTGCTGCAGATGATTAGATTGTCAGTTTCAAGCATCATCTGCAAGGTGACATCTCCAGCAGCTTATTCAAGGATGTCCAGTTCTCAGAGTGTGGGATAAATCCTGGCAGGGCAACTGCAGCATTTCCTCTCTGATTTTTGTGACCCCACGTTCCACATCAGTGGAACTGGAAATCCAGTGCCTTGTCATTCATGCTTTCAGCTTAAAGTTTCCATTTATTAAACCAACCCTTCCATTACCATCATTTATGTACTATTCATACATCATTTCTATCTATTGTAATACCTCTTCCAGGATTTAAATAACTCTGGCACCAAATAGCTTGTGCAATCTGAACAAATAGTCTTAAACTGTCTCAATAGCTTTATCTAAAACATACTTACAAATAGATAAAAGGAAGAACATTGTTTGTGTTCTTTTTGTGTTTTGTGAATAAGAGTTACGCAGGAATAGAGATACTCAGCATTGAGTACATTCTGGCAACAAACAGATGCAGCCCCAGCAGATGAATAAAGTTGCTGTGACTTCGAAATGAACTCTCTCTGCATGCTCTGGAAATGTTCTTCACTGTCCACTTAATTACATGTCTTTGCATTTTTTTACTATATGTAAGATGTTGCTAAGGACTGATAACCTTGGACTTATTTTAACTTCTAGCTCTTTTGGGTACTTTTCTGGATAACATCCTTTACTTTAGTTGTTTCTTTCACAATCTTCAGCCAGTCAGATGTTGCCAGTCCAGCATCATATCCAGATTTTTAGCTTGAAAACTGCATTGCTACCATTTCTTTGCATCGAACTGTTGGTTGTTGTGCAACATCCCAAATTGTTCCAAGATCATGTGATAAAAACATGTAATTCTTGCACTCTAAAGATTCCATAACAGATGCATTTTTTGAGAGAATGTAATAAAAAAAGATGGTTTTAAACTAAAGCCAGGCTCAAACTTGGAAACTCCTCTTCAAAAATCATAGGTCTACTGCATTGGGGGAGTTGTTCTAGAAAAGAATGGACATGGGGAGAGTATGAGTGATGTCCAGGAGGACTTCCTTCAAGTCCCTGCTTTTCCTCAGCAGGTCAAGGAGAGTTGAGAGGAGGATCTGGTCAATGCAAGCAGTGGTAGAAGGCACTTCAACTTATTTTCTTGGGTCCTAGTAGAACAGAAGGTGCAATATATATTTCCCTCTCCTTGTGTATGTCTTAAAATGTCATCCAGAACTCTGCTGGAAAAGTAAAATGGGAAGCAGTGGCATGTATAGTCTTTGATATAATGGGTAATGACCCAAGTTGCATGAGCTATGTCAAGCCCTTGCTTACAGAAGATGTGGAAAAAGAGAATGAGAAGCAGCTGCTATTTAGGCAGGTTTTACAACTACATTAGTTTTGTTTCATTTCAATTTCAAAGTGCATATTGCATGTTGAGTTGTGATAAATATGTATTCAATACAGGAATATTTCATTCATACCTTTTGTATTTTAGGTAGAAATTTGAAATGGATCATTAGAAACTACTTTTCCAAACCTGTTGGTTTGCAGGCTTCTGACAATGCAATTCTCAATCCATTTCCACCCCCTCTTTCTTTCCTTGCACTCTGTTTTGCTCTGTGCTGTTCTGCATTCTGAAATTCTTCCTTTATGAAATTGCACACTTTTACTTTGATGTTCTTCCTGAAGATGGTTCATAGCATATAGGAAGTCCAAATCTGTGAAAAGGAGAGCCCATTTCACAGCTTAGGGGTAGGACAGAAGCATTTTTATTGTTTAATCTTTCCTTGGAAATGTGGTAGTGCTGGCCAAACAGAGTGCAGCTGCCACCTTGGCTCTTAATGCTGCTATGGCATTAGTACTATATGTAAAAGTAGGTATCAGGACAAACCTGTTTCCTGGTATCTAACACTTGTGTTTACCTGTTATTCAAAAGCACAAGAATTCATTCTTGCATCTCCTACTATAAAGTTGTACGATAATAAGTTGATGCAGGTTGTGCACACCTTCCCTCTCTGGGTAGATCTGGTCAGAGAACAAAGGTTTCAAATTCCTAAGAGTGTTCAGAATGGAGGCTTGCTAATGCTGTTTGCTTTTTCATGTAGAGTTCTTATGCCTGTGATTTGGTGGTGTGTGATAATTTAAGCACAGATGTAGAAACACTCCTTCCTTTGCTCTCTGGAAGCAGGCTGGCAGTTTTCAATCGTTATTACATTAGGATGATTCAAGGCTGAGAATACTGATGCCACCCTTCCCCCAGCACTCTGCAGACACACACAGACACATGCACACAGGCGTGCACACAGTATTATCTCTGTTTGCCTTACTAATGTCATTGTGCAGTATTCCATTTTCCTCTCTCTTCTTGTCCCCAGGGTCTATAAAAAACCCCTGCTGGACCTTTTACCCACCCACTAAGTCCAGATTAATTTATTATACTCCATCTAGTTTTTAAACTGTTCCTTCTAAATGTGTGATGGGGCTTAGGGCTGTGCAAAGGAAAAGGGGAGAAAACATCCTCAGGCTGTAGCTTACAGTGAAAGGTTGTGTTACAGTACAAGCACCTCTACTCTAATTATGCATAGCCATGGAAGATGATGCAGGAGGAATGACTGATTAGAGCTCCTATTTAGCTAAATTAACACCTCAAGTCCATTTTTTTGGGTGCAAATCTGAATTTGTCATAATCTAAAAGCAAATATTTGCCTTTAATATCTCTTATTTATGCATAGAATGCAGTGTACTCTGAATTTCCTTATTAATTATTATTATTTTTTTAACAGGTTCCAGGCAGAAAGTTAAAGCCTGCTGTGTTTTATATTATACTCTGCAACTCATTTTCCTGTGTTTTTTTTGATAAAACATCTAATTAATCTAGGTAATCTGAATACTTTCTGTTTAAATTCAACATACCAGTGAAAGAACTGAATGAAAATGTAGCTAATTTGTTATACCTATGAAAGTAATAGGTAGGTAGAAATATATAGAGATAAAAAGTTGAATACTTTATGCCCAGTGTGTGAATAGTGACTGGAAACAAATAATAATAAGGGTAACTATAAGTAGAAAATGTCTGAAAAAAAGGTCTTCAGTGGAGTGAAAATTAGGCTCCTAATTTTGCTATCTCATTTTTGCTCGTTGCATAACATGATCTGGGACTGATGATCTTGCATCGGTACCAATAAAACTGTTATTTCTTTTCCATTTGTGGGAAGTCTCAATATAAGGTTTTTACAGGATACTGCTAAAAAGAAAGATTCAAAGACTTGCAACTGACCCCTCTTTATCTTGGGCTGAACACAAATGAATGACTAATTGTGTTAGTAATTTATTTTTCTTTATCTCTGACTAACTCAGCATCTTCCTCTGGGGACAATACAAAAAAGAGGAGCCAAATAATGTATTTAGAAATCATGTATTTAGAAATTTAAGTGTGTAACTTCAGGTGGCAACGTCTGTAAAAAAAGAAAGGGATTAGAAAAGTGTGCCTTTTGATGAATTATCACCAGCAAAACTTGTAATGGAGTATTTGTCAGGCTTTTGCATGAAATACCAGCTGCTCTTTAACATCTTTAAAATTATTACCTAGACAATTTCCAGTAATGATGAAGTTGAAAATTGATGTAGGAAATATTCCTAAGTAAAAGCAAAAAGATGCCTCCAAATGGTGATGTACAAACTCTCACAAGGGAAAGCTTACTTTCATATGCAACTTTCCCAGTAGAAACACAGTAAATCATACATAAGTCAGAGTATGAATGAGAAAAAGAAAAATAATTATCAAGATAAAGTTTAGAATTATTTGAAGTGTTCATTGTTTGGCACAGACAAATGCAAAGAGAATATGTTGAGCACGGTCAGCAGAAACTTGACATCCCATGGTATCTCAGTGGAAGCCTGGAAATGCTGGTTTTTGAAAAATATATTAGATGCATTTCTTTGCCCACTTTTGCATCTACACCAAAATCAGTCATGACACATCACTGCTAATGTAGAGAGGTGTAGCAAATGGAGAGTCAGGACCAGTTTTTCCTCAGGAGATCTCACCCTTGAGGCAGAGTGACTTTTGCATGGTCTTCACCTGTTTCTGTAATTCAGCCTACCAAAACAAAAAAGAATGTGTGGCTTCCCCTCTGGCATAGTCTTGGTCATTCACATTTAGATCCCAGCATAAAATCTCAGCACTGTTGTACCAGTGGCAAAATTTAAAATTACTTAAACTGGAGTAGCAGCCTTCTGATCCAGTTTTGTTAACTACAAGGAACTGTATGTTCTTGGTGGTAGCTATTTGCACTGCAAAAACAAATGGGCACGTTTTAAACTACCTAGAAATCTCAGTGTTACCAAATCAGTCAGATGTTTTTCCTAGATCTACTTTTCTAGATCATACTATGGCTGCATTCCTATACCCAGGATCACTTTGTCTTCGTGTTATACAGAACAGTAACAGGAAGATTGTCTCCACCCCTCTTTCAGAGTTTTATAAATTATGAGCTGTCTGAGATAGAGCAGGTGGCAAAACAAGAACATGAGTGACATGGGAAAATCAAATAAAAATAAAATAAATTACATTTAGCAGGGAAGCTTGGGCTACATTTTCTCAACAAAACCACTCTCTTTGAGAAGCTGTTAGAGACACATAACTTCTGCTGTGTAAGTACAAGTGGGATTGAACACGGCTGGCTCATGGGCAGTAACACAAATGGGACTGGTGACTGCATCCATTTTCCAAGAAATACATACATGTTTATACTGTAACACTTTTTAATTAATGCTCAACTCAAAAACATCCACAAGATCATAAAAGCAGCTAATAGTCAGGACTGCAGATGCCCACATTAGACTCTGTTACAGTTGAACCCAAAATGACTAATGTAATATTCCACTTCAAAGGAAAACTTTCTAAAAGATAACAATGCAAATAAAGCTTTACTATGTAGTTTAATTTTTAAATCACCACCAAATCATACAGACTTGTCACAGAAGTATTCACAAAAATCTTTCCTGTAGGGGCCTTCATATTTCAATGTCACTATATCTCACTACTGACTACAAATTGCCTTCATCTTCAAGGTGTATCATGGCAAGGGAACATGGGAGTTGAAAGATCTCAGACAAGGTGGCTCCACGTGGAGCCTCCAGAAAAGATTGCAGAGGACACCAGAATTGTCATTTGAAAGGTCCCTGTTTAATTTACAGAAGGACAGAGGGATGAGTACTAGGCTATTTACAAATTCAGCTGTGCCCTATTTCAGTATAAGACAAAGTCACATTGCGTAAATGGGATGCTGTATGCCTGATTCAGGCATATCTGACAGTTTCCACTTCTCTATTCTCAGCTTACTTTTGTGTAAAGCAAATCTTTTACAGGGCTATGTGTTGTGTGCTCTGCTAGCACACTGCTTGGCCAAGCACAGCAAAGCTGGTCATTCCCCTACAGTGAGGGCATATCTTCTTTTTATATGGTGAGCAGGATGGCAGTTTCCTGGTCTTTAAAGCCCTGTAAGAACAGCTGGTCAAGGCTGTAAAACGGCAGAAGTGCTGGGAATCAGCTGTGGTCTATTCCCAGCTGGAAGACTGAACAGATTGCCTGCCTGGAAAGATGAGGGGGTTACGTAGTGGGAGCTTTTGCAGAAGAGAAGATAAAGAAAGGTTCTATGGCCAGGGATTTCTGGGGTGCTGGAAAGAGCTGAGTATTTCTGCCTAACCTGCAGAAGAGAAGTAGCCTTTGTAATTGTTTCCTATTCTTTGACTGAAGATAACAGCTTATTCCAGAGTTTTTTTACAGGAAAATGATGATAGATGGCCTTGAATGGTCAGCTTATGTGCAAAGTAAAAGCATAGCTGTTACCCTGTCTTTGGGTAATTTTGTTATTCCTCTTTTGCAAAGGTAAAGATCCAGGTCCTTTCTTAAATGTTTGCTGGTGGAGATCTTTGGAGCTTTTCCACTGCAAAAATGGGAGAAAGCCCTTCCAGTGAATGTGAGGGATAAACACAGTTCCAGCAGCTATTTCTGACTAAACAGGAAATAACCAAAGCCAGACCAGCTCCATGCTTTGTTCTTCTGTAATGTGTCACCTTTACTGAGCATAAAAGTGAGTCAGATATTGAATGTCATTTCTGAAATTACTTTTGTTTATGTTAGAACAGAAATGCAAGTTTGTAGAAAATGTAGAAGTTTATGCATGTGCACACATATTATCTTTTAACATGTTTGAAGCTCTATTTTCAGAAGCCTACCTGAAGTGTACCTAATGCAAAGTGTTGCAAATAATCCTGTAAGGCACAGTTGTTTACTAATAATAGATATTCTGGGCAAAGCTGTTTGAAGTGCTGCTTTACAGTCATCTGCTGAATTGAAAAATCCTTTGCAAACAACATTTCAATGTAACAGTTAAATTATCTAGACTTGATATCCCACACTCACAATTCCTCTTTACACTGGCACAGGGAATGCTTATTTTAAACGCATCCAGTAAAATACATATTTTAAATTATATTTTACAGTTCAGTAGTTTCTCTAACCTGAAGATCCCAAAGTGCTCCTCAGATGAAGGTGAAGTTAGCTTAAAAAGAGTCTTGTGAGCATAATTATTCCCACTTTGCATACAGAGAAAATGAGCAATGAAAACTGATGGTTTGTTGAAGGTTGCACGCAGGTGCTGGCAGTAAGAATAGAACCTGCACTTCTTGTCTCCCACTCCTGTGCTTTAACTATAAAGCTGCTATTAGGCTTTCCACATCATCCTGTGATTGAGTAGCTTTCATTGTATCAGTGGAGATTCAGGAATTCTGAGTGAATTAATGCTCTGGCACTTTTCAAACCCTCAGCTGCTCTTTACCTCTGATGGTTCTATAGGGTTCAATGACTTGCAGTGATGTGTCTGTGCAGAGACAACAAAGAAAGGCAAATAAAGAAAGGATGGGGATTCACTAATCTTGTCTCCCAAAGGTAGTGGCTGTACTCAGAAACATTTGCTTAGGTTTTATAGGCTCCTTATTATTTTTGAACAGAGGGTGTAAAAGTTTCTAGGAGGGACCCTGTCATGTTAAAATCTGATAATTTGAAAGCTCTTTTTTATCACTGCTGTCTGCACTGCTCTTCCACTGATTACAATAAATTACACGAATTCTCTTTTAAAATTCTGCCTTTTCTGTGATATCAAAATTAAAACCTGTGATTTCTATATATGCCACAAGGAATCAAGTATTACAAATACTCTGCCAGCTGTTCTTGTAAATAATTAGGGAGGGACATAAGCTGGCACTGATCTGGATCAACACATCCCAGAAGTTTGGGTTAAATTTTTTGGTTCAAATTTGATGATGTACAGTGTGTAGAGTTAGTTCTTTCAGCTTTTCTGGTAGTAAGAAGATTAATTGTTGTCACGGTGTGACTTGGGTTTGCCAATTTATAATTTCTTTTAGAGATAGAATTTAGGAGGAGAGACAAGGCAGGCTTAAAACTTAGAAGGGTATAAGAAGAAATTTATAATTAACACAAAAATAATTCAAATAAGGTTCCTTGATTGTTCCTTCCTCCCCCTTCCTTCATTCCACATTTCTTAAAAACAACATACAGAAAACACTTCAGTCAGTTATCTACTTAAATAATCATTTCAGTTCACTTTAGAGAGGAAAGTTCCTTTTTTGGTTTAGGTTTAAAGGGGTGTCTTCACTTTCACAGTCTGCATCTGCCTGGACCTACAAACCATGAATTTCCTCTCATCTCCACAGTCCTTCCAGAGCTGTGCTATGGGTTATGTTACACACTTAGGGTACCACTTTTAAAGGCAAGCTGCTGAAAAACAAAATTCTCTTCATCTCTTTTTCTATTAAATGTCTCTGTCCATATTTTCAGTCCCAAAACAGAGAGCCCCATTTACTCAAAGCAAAAAGGTCTTCTTTTCAAGCACTTAAACCTCCCCAAGTATATTTCACAGTTCAAAGGAATTTTACTGTAGTCACAGTTTCTTTATAGCCCACAAAGGTTTTCAGCTACTTAAGAGTGGCATTCATTTCACTGACTTTGGTAGAGTTTCTCTTCATTCTTCTCATCCTGGGGAGCTTGGGAGATCTAGAGTCTTATCCAGGCATTAAAAGGGTTAAAGTTGCATTTAGGATGTGAAGAAGCCGGGCCAGGCTGTTGCTGGAAGAAAAACCCTGAGACACGTGGTAGCCGAGCAGGAGCGGAGCCTCAGCCGAGCCAAACCGAGCCGAGCCGGGAGCCGCACGGAGCCAGGGGGACACAGGGGGCCTGCAGGGGCCGAGCCGAGCTGAGCCGGAGCCGAGCTGAGCTGAGCCCCACAGAACCGGGGCCGGGCCGAGCCGAGCCGAGCTGAGCCCCGCAGAGCCGGGGCCGGGGTGCTGGGCCAGGTTCCCTGCAGAGCCGGGGCCAGGCCGAGCCGAGCCGAGCTGAGCCCCGCAGAGCCGGGCCCGGGGTGCCGGGACCGAGGCCGAGCCCGGAGCCGAGCCAGGGCCGGGCCCGGGCCGGAGTCCACCGCACCTCCAGGGAGGCCGGAGGGTGAAAGAGAGCGGCCCACTCCCCACCAATGTGATTTATGAAAATGAAACAACTCTCTCATGGCCACCTGGATGCCAACCACCAGATCAGCCTCCACTGTCCCCCGCATCCCACAGGGGAAGCTCCCAGAGAGGGAACAGTCCCTCTGCTCCCCAGGCGGCTCTGCCCCAACCCTTCCGTGTGGAACCAGCGCAATTGTGAAGACAACAAAGAGGCTAAGCTATTAAGAGTGATGAATTTTGGAGCGAGTCATTTTTTCAGTCCAATTAACAGCACATGGCCTGTCAGTTATGGTTGGGCATCAAGAGGCAGTAAGTTGTAAACAACCAGGAGGACTTAAAAACATTAATCGTAAAATTGTAAGGACGTCTCAATTCTCACTGTTACTTGTCGCTCTTTACATGGCAAAGATTTATGGTTTGTTTACATTTTATTTTGGTATTTTAATATGTTCCAACAACTCCCCAAAGTGGGTCATGAATATGTATATACTCGAAATATGTAACTTACCCTGTTAGAAACAAAATATAGAAAACATAAATTCTTTCTAAAGCTACTTTTCTGTCAATCAAAATCATACAAATGTTTTGCAAACCTAGACCTCTAAAGATGACTTTGAAACTATCAATACATGCGCATCACTGTAATAACTGAATGTTCTGAATGATTAATAAAAATAATATAAAAAAAATCTATGTGCAAGACAGTGTGAAGAACATGGGGATGAAGTAACTTTGCAGTGTTAATATATGAAGCATTAAGCACTGCTGTAGCACTCATACAGGAATATGACTAATACTTAAACTTGTTTGACATCAGAGTCTTATTACTGCATATATTCCAACAAATTTACAAATTGAGAAGAGACTTGTTGAATCTTGTTCCATGATAGACTTCTGAAGTATTTGGGCTGGCAGTTTTCAATTACTTCATCTTGGCTGGGATTCAAAGCAGGACGGCACACGGGGAGGGAGGCATTCAGCTGGACCAGCTGAAACACAAGGGGATAGCACATAGGCTTAAAGGGGAAAAGCCCAAAGTCTGGGCTCTTCTTGACATACATCATTAACTATTGATAGGCATTCATTATTTTGTGGATTTCTCGCAATTGACTTTTAGGACAGAGGGTCTACACACTTTACTAATTATCCCTAACCTGCTTGGAGGCATGTTTGTGAGTGTCAGTCATTTACTGCCAATTTGCATACTTGGGGGAGGAGTCTGGGGAGAGAGATTCATTATACAAAAACAGGTTAGAGTTAGTGCATTAATGTTTCTCTCCAGCTCACTCTGTGCCACGACTTGACACGTTCATCTCTGTCCTAAATAAACCTAACCACTTGTATCCTTCACAAGTGACAAGAAAGCTGAACAATGTCATCAAGATTAATTATTTGGGATAATGTCAGTCATTTGAGGGTTTTTTTAGAGAATGAAGTTATATATTTATGAAACAGTCCTGACTGACTATTTTATATTAATTGCAGTGTTTTCTTTATGTATAATATACCTTGCAGTGTGTCAGGAAGTGTATTCCTAAGGGAATCCATAAGGGAACACAACCCTCCTGTTTGAATACATATTCATTTATTGTATTCCTTGCCTTGAGGTTTGAAGTAACTTATTTTCACCCAGCAAGAGGGTGGGCAAAGCTCAGAGTGTGGGTGTTGGGGTAGTGGCATTAGCCACCCATGGCTAATGTGAGGTATCTTGCCTGACTGCTGTGCCATCATCACTGCACTTGTCATGCTTTGTCATCATTAGGTGGGTGTCTGCTGTGGCAAGATGCTTCTGTTTAATGAATCAATTGTAAAATGAATGTTAGGCTTCTGCAGGGGGAAATGTCGTGCTTCATTCTTTTGACTTCTCACCTCCAGCCTTTCTCATTCTCCTCCTGGACATGCTGCAACAGATTTATGAAAATCAAATACTTTAATAGTAAAACTGCCACTTAATTGACAACACACAGGATTAATTCAGTGCTCAGCTCCTAGAGATCACTTTATTTAGCATCTTACCAAGCAAATTTAATATTGAAACATGCCACATGGTTTATGAGGTAAATATCAGCATCATAGTGAGCTTTAAAGATGTTGTTTGAAAACTTCACAATTTTCAATATTTCTTTTATCCTGAGCTGGGTTCTTTGGTCAGCTTAGGTGTAGTAGCCCTAACATGGAAGGCAGTGAGTTCTCCTGTCATACCTGGCATTCCCCAGCTGTTCCTTCCCAGTATGACAAGGCAATGTTCTGCTGTATGCAGTCTTCAGTGGCTTGAGGCTCCTGAAGGTTTCACATTTGACCCTTGTTCTTACTAAGGATGCTGTGGTTTCAAAATATCAACCATTAAGCTTCTCACAAGTGCTCTTGTCAAATGTGCTGTTGTCTGAAAGTGATTTTAGCATGACTGGAGAAAGTGTTCTGCCTCCTCTTTGTGAGGGCACAGTGAACAGGATGCTCTGTGCACAGTCACTGCAGTGGGGCTACTGCTGATATGGGTCTGTGGCATGCCTTCAACTGATAAAAGTGACTCACTGCTTTTCCAGAGCAGTTCCTACATGGATCTAGGCTGATCATGGTACAGGAATGCCCCCGATGAAGGAGTAGTTGGTCTCATTTGCTGGACACAGAAGAGGCAGTGTCCCATGTAGGTCTGTGTCATACATGTTATGAGAATGTTTATATGTGATTTCTATATATCTGCCTGGGGGTTATTTATCCTATTTATTCATAAATGGCTTCTTTTGAAAAAGAGGAGGAGGAGGTGAAGAGATACAGCTTCCTAGGTTGTAGTAAAGTGCATGCTGTGTGTGCATGACAATATAGGTCTCTGAGGTTTAGTGGATCTGGAATTATGCCATTTGTCTCACACTAATTGAAGCACGTGTCTACAAGTATGCAGTGCAAAACATAGGATAAATGGTGATCATAAAATAAGGGTACTGCATAACCTATCTTATTATTAGACAGTCACTTGCACAGCATCTTAAAATGTATGTTTTGTAAAGGTACTGTTTTTTGTGCATGTGTGTATCCATGTTAAGCTAATAGGATGTATTTCTGCTGAGCTGATCTGAGACAACATGTAGTCTTTTACAGCATTTCCAGAATCTTGCCTCTATGTCCCTCATGTTTGTAAATGTACTTTGCAGTGCTTATAAAATTATGAGTTCACAGTAACAAGCATTCGACTTAAACCTATTTCAGTATGAGGAAAACACATCTCAAAGAGTAAGCATTGTATCTTAAGCATGATTAAGCTTCATTTCTTCATACACTGGAGTCTTTAGTAGAAGGTTTCTGTATTGTGAAGTTTCAAGAGACAATTGCTGAAATGAGGCTGGACTGGATCACAGTTTGGAACATCCTCAGTGTTACTGAATGGGCATGTCTCCGTACCCACAGAGACATTCAGTGCAATATATAGGTTAGTTTATTATGGACAACAGTGTAATTTGTTACTACATTATGTTTATTGCCATGGTGTTCATGAAATCTCATTGTAAATGTTTTTAAGAAAGGGAATTAATGCTTTTTTTGTTATTTGAAGTTTGGTTTCAGCAGCCAAGGCAAATAGATCTGTGATATTTGCTTTGAGATCAGACATTTATATGTCATTTCTGTCAGTTTTAAAGTAAAAAAAATATTTTAAGTATGTCGTTTATCTTCACTGCTATGTCTACAATATTGCTCAGCTGCATTGAGCTATGCAAGTGGGTGGGGGGAAAAAAATTAGAAACTTAGTCATATTCTAAAGATACCAAACCATTAAGAGACGAAACACTTCTGCTGTGTGCCTGATCTCTGCAAGTAACTGAAGCATCCACTCATAGACTTGAGGGGGGGAAAAAAGGAGAAATAAAAAACTCCAGCCCCCAAAGACATTTTCTATCTCTACGCTTCAGTGCAAAGCAAGTGGTGTATGCTTCTTAGGCATGATTCACAAGGCAGATTCATGTGCAAGTGACTCCAGGTACAGCAGTGGGGGTGGATCTGGATCGTGTAAAGCCAGTGCTGAATGTGGGGAAATATTTTCCTCCAACTCTCCAGTAAACAATGTCAAATCAAAAGGTTTATATTGCAGTTTTATTGTTAACACAAGAAGAAACCTGGGTCACACGAAAGGTCCATTTAATCTTATATTCTTACTAGAATAGTAGTTAGTGTCTGATACTTAAGGAAAGAGTGAGGACAGATACAGATAGACCTGCAAATATTAGTTTAAATTTCTCATGAGTAGAGGTAAGATTTGAACCATTTTGCTCAGAGCAGCCACTGGAATTACTCTGTGACTTTGTCACTCTTTACATATTACATCTACAACAGTCTGTGAAAACAAGCTTCTGCAATTCAATTCTGTACTGGGTGAAAAAGTACTTTTCTGTTTTAAGCTTGCTACTGAATTAATGGGTACACCAACAAATTATTGGGTTATGAGGGAAAAAATTGTTCACAGGGGAGTTCTTTGTAGCCCTCCACCTTATCCATTCATTGTTATCACTCTGCCATTCCAAAAATTCCTAATTCTCTCTGTGTAAAAAGGTTATTCTATACCTTTATACAGCATTGTTGCCATTCTTGTTACCTTTTCTATACTTAACCCTAAACAAACAAACAAACAAAAAACCAAGCACAAAAAGAAAACCCACATACAAAAACAAACCATAAAATAAAATTAATTATTTGGAAGCAAAGTTCTTCAGAAAGGGCAGTTTGAAGCAAAAGTTAGAACCAATTCCACTGGTGAAAGATGACAAAAGTATAAGCATGAGAAAAGGTGCTGTCAGCTGCTTGATTTCAAATCCTAATGATTGACCAGAAGCATGAAAGATACCGTAGTGTTTTCTCTTAGCTAGCAGAAAATAAGTTGCAGAAAGACTGGTGAAGCTTAGGATGGAAGTTATTATCAACCTGCTCTATGAACTTTTCACTTGTTTCACACTCATGTGTTTATGTTTATTTCAAATGAACTGATGGGAGCAGCTGATAAATGAGCTGCTGCCAGTTGTAGTCCATTGTGTTTGTCATCAGTGCAAGTTCACTGTAGTCAGTGATGAAATTTCACCTGCTGTGTGAGAGAAAATAAAATGCACAGTTGTGGTTGTAATTAGGGTTGAAAATCAATAGTAAAAGGTGTTTTAAAAATGAAAAAGATGGTAATAGAGAAAAAGAGAAAACTGTGAAAAGAGAATTACCTATGGAACATAAAAACAGTGAATACAGAGATATATTGGAGGAAATGGAACATTAATCCAAGGTGGAACACCTATGACCACTTTTTGCAAGAGATTTCATTTTAAGTATAAGAAAGAACATATTTTCTAGTAAAATCTCTTTTCCTGTGGTGGTATGTGCATGTGTATGAGCAAAAAATGGAAGTGCCTTAAAGATCCTTACATATTTTTCTGCTTCATTCCCTTGGTGGCCACCATACTGGAAAATGAGGGACTTGGATGAAACTCACTTTAGAATTCAGGAGGGGATGGACCTGAATTAGTGAGACAGCCGCATGTCATAGTACAGTTCACATAAAGAATACTGCACCTTTTATTTTTTTTTTTTTCATTTGCCTTAAAACTATTCTCTAATAGCCTTTGAGAAAAAGTACCTGGGGATTTGGATATGACCAGATGGCTGAGCACTCTGTAGTCTTCTTCAAAGTTGTTCATAAAAAGCAGCTGTACTAAAAGGGTGGAAAATTGAAAATTCTTGTTGGCTCCACAGGGGATGCACTTGTGTTTGGTTTTGATGGAGTGAAGCATCTATGACTATTGCTGATTAGGAAAGGGCTTATTACTGGCTAGGGAGTAGAAAAGGCAAAGCGTTTCATTCTCTGCATTTCTTAGCTTTCACCTCAAGAGCTTCAGCCTAGGACATAGTGTGTCAGAATGTCAAAGAAATGCTTGAGCAGTTCATTCTTTTTATCTTTCTCTAAATATCAAGCACCCTGGTCATAGACAGTCAGAAAAGGCAGTCTTTCTATTTAATAAGACTATTTCCAGTAGAGGAAATATGTACTGGAATATGAATACAATAACCTTCTGTATAACACACAAATGTGTGAAATGTTTTCTCCCTAATAAATAGCTTTCAGTAAGGGATGTGTGTTGTGCTCAGATACTAGACTGCATTCTCGTATCAGTTTGAAGCTACATCTGCTGTATTTTAAACAGTAACCAACAAAGTATGACAAGATGACAGAACAGTTTAATATCATGGCCTTTATCTGCCCAGAGAGCACGAAAGAAAAATAAAGCAAATAGCTAGCGTGGAAGGGAAGAGCATGTTATTCTATCAGTGCAGACAATTCTGCTCCCATTGGCACATCAGTGGTATAATACAGAGATAAAAATGAATCCTTGTACAGTGAATTTAATATTTCCTTGAAGCTTTTGTTGGAAATTGTTTCTGATGTTGTTAGCTAAGGAAGATTTACTTTATGCTTAAGTTACCAGACATCAGTTTCTCAATGCACATAGCGCATGAAAGCAACATCACATGGGTATTGATGAACTTTTTTTGAAGGGACACTAAATCTAACAAACAGCTGACTTTGTAGGACTTTGGTATATATCATATTAAGCAAAGGTAATCAAGTAAGAGATTTTATGTGATTTTTGTAGAAACATACAAAGACTAGATACACTAGATACACTTGTAAGGGAAAAAAATGAGAACAAAAAAGAAGGCAGACAGCTGGTTAGAGCCCAGTTCAGCAAACATTTCCCACAAATGGCAGTATTTGTTTTTGCATCTGGGCAAACAGGCTTCTTAAGTCAGAGAAGTCTACGGAAATACTCTTAGAAATAAATAACATCCAGTGGGACTCCGTGTTCTGCAGCAATACACAGAATGTAAGATGTGGTAATAGAAGTATTGTCATTTTCCCATACTGTTTATGGGAAGTTTGTGGGCTTCTCTGGTTTGCATGTCTCGAAAACCTCAGCAGTTATGGAACAGAAACAACTTAAAATCCAAAGCCTCTCTTGTCTTCAATGAGGCTGTGGGTTCTGGAGCCCTTGGAGACCCTTGTGCACCTGTGCACACCCCTTGCTCCAGACAAGGTGAAATAGAATTCTCAAGCTGAGTATGTGGCATCCACAGCACTGCTTAAATGTAGATCTTAGCTGATTCTCAAGTCCCAGCTTGTTCATCATCAGTGTTGTTTATGCACAAGCCTGTGCTGAAGTGTGGATTTAGGCAAAGCTCCAGAGCATACCCAAGGGCAGCAGCTCAACCATGCTCAGTTCCCCAAGGAGAATGAATCTCCGTGGGTCCAAGAGGATGGGTTGGATCCATGGAAGGCAATGTGTGCTACCTACACCCTGTCCAGCAGCACTGACATCCTGCTGCCAGTTATCCTGAAGGACAGGAAAGGTGGGCCACAGCTGGGCTGTTAGCCAGGAACTTGGGTGGACAATGTGCACAGCTCCAGTCCCACCATGCTAAACTTTATCTTTTCCCTTCTGTGTGGCAGAAAACAACTGTGCATCTGCAAGACTGAAGTGTCAACCCTCTCACTGCACTGCAGGGTCCCCAAGCTGCTTCACCCCTCATCTCGTGCACATTTTTTAAGAAGTAACAGTGGTAATCAGTGAGAAATCCATTTGCTCTACAAAACTCCCACATGGTATGAATTGGTAGTGATTTAATATTGCAGATGGCAATGGTGTGCCTTTACCCTGAACGGTAGAGTAAATGACTTCCTTATAAAAGTAGGTAATCTTTAACATTTTCATTTTTTTTTTAAATGGCAAGATGTAAAACCAATGGGAACGTGGAAAGAGGGGGAAGAAGTATTAGCACTTCATTGTTTACATTGTGTGCAGAATACAGCCCTGTAAAACCTTTAAAGAAGTCTAAACTCTTTTATTTATGAGAAAATATGAAAATAACTAGCCATATCTACAAAATCAATTGCTCAGCCATCTCAGGTTGAAAGTTTGCTTTAAAATCATGAAGATTTTAAAATACTATGCTTCAGTTTTCTATTCTTCTAGCTTTTGATTATTCTGAAGTGATTTTGTTATATTTTCAGGAATTTTTTTTCACTAGAAGCTCTTGAATGTGATCAGAATTTTAAAGGAAAAATAATTAAAATCACCTACTACAACACTGTGAGATTAGGGTTACAGATTTTGAGCCTTACCAATACTATTTAGATAATGAAGTTTGTAGTTTATTACAAAGACCTGAGATCTGGAAATTAAAATTTACAGGGCAAGAATTATGTAAAAATATTAATAAAAATACACAGCAAATTGAAGGATGAGTACAGTCTCCAACAAGCCTGAAGAGCATAGCCCCAGCTCCTCAGTGATGTAAAGTGCCTCAGACCAGTGAAACTTTCATTAGCTGGAGAGTTCTGGCCCAGGAACCAGCAGCCTATCTTGGTCCAGTGAAAGAGTTTGAGCTATATTTCTGCTTTGCAGAAGGAAAATTACAGTATTTTATTAGGACTAGCTTAAGGATTGGTCTCTCTGGAGCGCAGTGCTCACACCTGGAGTAACTGTGTTCCACATGAGGTGTCCCTGCTGTCACTGCAGGGACTGTGGTCAGGCCCTCTGTACATCCCTACCTCAGAGCTCAAGCTCCCTGTTTTATAGCAGGATTATAACCCAGACTCAGATTTCAAAGAGGAATCATTTTAAGGAAAGAGTCCCCTTAGGTAATCTGGGAGAGACAATTCTTCAGTAACTGATTCAAATTTGTAGCAGTAGATAGTGTTTATGACTTCTCTCTGCACAAGTTTTATTTTAAATCCAAATAAACATTAGCCTGAACCATATTTTCAGAGTTTTCTATAAGCCATAAAGTACATATCAATAAGCTTTAAAGCCTAGATTATAAAATGTTTCCCTGCAGATGTACAAAAATCTCTAACAAGTTACACAACTAAGTATATAGACTGTAGGTTTTGTTCTGAGCTGATTGAAGGGACAAATTAATATATAAAACTGGGGAAAGGAGAGAGTTTTCATACAACCAGACCCTCAGTTGGTGTAAATTAATATAAACCTGTACATTTTTAAGGGACTTGTGTGAACTAAGGATCTAATTGACGTTTTAAATATTTAATTGGACAATAAAAGAGTATCTTGTAAAATATTCTGATAAATTGCACTTTTAGGCTTAAACATCTCTATGAAAATCCAAAACCTACTGCCACCCCCAAGAGTGGTGCTTCTAGTAAACATTTCCAGGTAGTTGTGCTCCTAAATTCAATTACAGTGGTAGATTTAGCATAGATCTTGCTGGACAATCATCTACATCATAAAAAGTGCAGGATATTTGCCACAACTGAGCAAAACTGTCATTTTCTATCTAAAAGAAGCTGAGGCTAAGTTAAGGCAGAAAATTAATCCTCTGTGACTCATAAAGAGAACGCTTTTTAGGTCAGGTCAAGAACAAAGACACTGACAGTGCAATGCTGGGAGCCTTAGAGTGGTATATCCCTGAGGACAAGTCCCAACACCAATTGCAATTTTTATCTTGATAGGGTGAATAGTTTTTCAATGTATTTGTAAATGCCCTTAAAATAATCAGTTTATTCAATTAGCAGATTGTCCTATTGTCCTTTAAATATGGAAAACTTTTTTGGTGTTTGTTTTTTGTTGGTGGTATTTTGTTTTGTTTTGTTTTTTTTTTTCCAAATAATGCTGTTTTGTGTCTGTAGCAGGAAGATAATAGACAGAGATAGCTCTGAGAATAGGAACAGAGTAAACACTCTGGGGAGGGTGAGGCTGAGAGGGAATATCAGTACTGCCCTCCCCTCTGCCAGGCACAGGCATATCACTCCACTCTCATATCACTCCACAGCCACAGTTCCTTCAGTGTAGAGGAGTCAAGGTGTTTGCTATTATTACTGAAATTAAATTATGATTTTGCCTCAAAGTTCAAATTTTCTTGTGAGTCTTACTGCTTCTGAGATTTTTTTTTGTTTGCAGAAAAGGCCCAGAATTAAACAGCTGCTTTCCTAAATTCCCACATTACATTTTCTGTGTTTTTCCTTTGTGCTTGGGTTTTCCTTTCAAATCCCATGGTACTCTGTTACAGCAACCATCTTTTGGTGTATTCATTTGGTGGATCTGCATGTTGAAGGTTAATAGTAACCTAAGTCAGATAGGAGGTGGGAAAACCTTTCCCAGAAAGAGAGCCAGGAGAAAGTGCAACAAAGCATGGTGTGCTGGCTTGATTTAGTCCAAGACCTCTTTTGGCCTTGTGTTTTCTCTTCAGTTCACCTTGAAATTAGGATTATTCCTTAGAAGATAATTTCAGACAGCAGTTTCAGGTTACCTGTTACGTTAACATTGATTCTATTTATTTTTTTTTTCCCTAAGTACTGTTGTGGGCTAAGAGTTGTATATATAACCTTATTCATCCTTCCACTTTGTTTAAAAGTTTAGAGTTGGCTGGTTTCAGAATTGATATATACTGCCTTTCCTGCCAAAAATGTTTCTTCCACACAAACTCTCCACTTCCCCATGAACACAGGAAACACTCCTGAAGGCTTTAATGAATATCCCCTCCCCCCTACAGCCTACACCCCAGTAACTGAGTCACTAGGAATAATATTGATTTCTGCCCTTCACCTTCTGAGCTCCAGAAAAGTGAGCAAAGTCCATGGGTTGTAAATGGTCAAGGAAAACCTGACTCTATGACAAGCTGTGTGGGAGACAAATGAAGATAATGAGACTGTTCTGGCAGGCAAATATCCTGATACTCCTAGGAATGGAGGGACACCCAAGAACATCCAAGAAGTTCTTTATCTACTGTACTCATCCATTAATCCTTCCTTTGTCACTGAAGGATCATGAAGTGAATGGACAAAATAAACCTTGGGGGACTGAGAATTCTTCCCTGTGTCCCCAGCAGTGGTGCTGCACTACATCTCTGTGATGGCCTATGGCTCAATGAGTGTCTGCCCTTGAGTGTCTCTTGATCAAAAACTGGAATTGTACAAGTTGTATGTGAGTTACCTGGAAATGTTTGCTCTTAGATGCTATTATAGCTCCTGTAACACAGTAATTCAGGGAAATTGCAGCCACTCAGAAGCTCATGACCAAATAGGATGCAGGTGGAAACCTCCCTGGATCCCCATGGAACAAAACTGCTCTGGCATTTGTGACATGGGGAGGTCTCTCAAGGCAGCCTGACTTGCTGCCTGTGCAGGTTCCTGCAGGTCAAGTGATTTGGCATGTGTATCATTTCCTCTAAACTTTACTTTGAGGAAGTGAACTTTAGTCTTTTTGAGAGTCTAATATGAACTTTTGGTAAAGTTTTATGTGTGCTCAGACAGCAGAATAAGTGCAAAAATGCTCTGTGAGGAAAGACAGTCCTCTGAAATTTTCAGTCTGTGCTAGACCAAGATATACTGTAAATCTAACATTAAATCCTTTTTAAGTGGCATTTCTAGCCTTTCTTAGTCCAAGAACTTCAGATATAAGCAGCCAGACTTGTGAATCCACATGAATCCTTGTGACTCTTTGAAGCTTTGTCCATCATTAATCAACCCATCCATGAAAAATGTTCCAGACATACACACCATATGCATGTGCATGTGTTTCTGTGACTGTTAATAAACCCAGAAATATTGTCATCTCTATATAGTTATAATCCCCACTTTATGAAATTGCCTTCCTAGTATTTGAGGTTTAAGAAATCAGATCCCCAGCTCCATTTTATAAACATTTTAAAAGCATCACCTAGTTGCAAAGTATTCCCCAGATACATGTTTTTCTTTGAAGATATTCTAACTAATGATGTGTTACTAGTGTGAAGGGCCAAATTATCTACTCATCTAATTGGTTCAGCTCCACTGTGCTGCAGAATTTGACATTATCATTTCTCAAGGTCTAACATAATTCATATGAAATATCAATTTGTTATACTTATCATGTTAGTACAGAGAACCCTTAATAATAGGACATTTAATGCAGCATTAGCTTTCCAGCATTTTTAGAGCAGAGGAAATATCTTTTTTCTTAGCAATAATTTAAGCAGCCCTTATTTAAATGGTTTTGCTTCTCTGCTTTTGTAAATTAATATAATTTTAATTTAATATAATTGTATCGTAAAAATTAATGTGGAATCAAAATTTATTAGTTTGAAAAATATTATTTGCTATTCAATATCAGATTTAAACATATAACAAATTAACAGGATAATTTTTCTGTTCTGCTTCTTGTATGTGAGATCTGGCCAGTGAAAACCTCAGGATATGTTTTTTTTTGTTCTCAGTTGTCATTAACCACGAGCCACTTTTGACAAGTTTTTGATGCATTGCTCTTCCATCAGGTTCCTTACTTTCGATTGTGGAATGACAAGTCTATTTTGTGGCAGTGTGAAATGAACCATGTCCTGCTACCGCTGTCTCATGTCTCATAATGGAAGGTTCACAGCATGGACAATTGGGAATTTCTCCAGGCAGGGGAAAAGCACTTACTTTCAACCCCTGGCTTTAATCAATCAAGGAGAAACTGGTAATCACTGTAAAGTAATGAATGTCAATTTATGTACATGCTATTGATTTTAGAAATTTAATGCTCTGTTTCTCTATTTTATGTTGACCTTATGAAGCTTAAAGATGAACACAAAAGGTGAATATTCTTGGGACAGAATTAGTTTTCCCCTGGAAATACAAACAATAGGTTTTGTACATTCTGTGTATGGAAGGGAAAATATTTTTTAAAAAGGAAGGAGAGGGGTCAGCTGGAACTTAAGCCAAAATGCTGTACCAAGTCAAGGGACTGGAGAAAACAGGGGCATGTTATTAAATCCATTTGTTGCAAAATGGGCAAAACCGTTCTTGCAAGTCACATCCCAGTTGTTGTGATCTTGGCATACTGACGATCTGGGCTATTAAAACTTTTTTTTTGGTTAAATGCATTCTTGATTTAACTTTTGTTATTTTCGTATAAAGTATGAAGATATTGTTTTGAATAATTCACTGTTTATCTACCTTGTAGTTTGCATGCTTTGTGGTCCTTCATTGCACTCTGACAGAGTGAGAGAGAAAGATTAGTAAACATGACCCCAGAAGACCTCTGTAAGTGCCTGTCTGGCATAATTTATTGGCTTCACTTTCTCTGCCTGGAGGATCCTTAGCTTTGCTGGTTATGTTACACATGAGTTTTGCTATTGCTTATCTTCACAAAGTTCACATCTCCTTCATTTTCATTCCCAGATAAGAAGCTCAGGCGCTGTCAGTTAATGATACTCTCAGGAACGCGCCCTCTCCCCTGCAGAGCAAGAAAACAATGACTTCAGAGATTATATAATTTGAGCCAATGTTAAAAAACATCATTCTTATAATGTTGTTTCTCTAATTGTTCCTAAGCATAGAAACCAATTTCAGTAAGAAACTGCATGTTACGGTGGTGTTCTAATCAGTCACAACATTCTGCCCCTACAGAAGCAGTAAGAAAACACATACAGAATGTTTTGTTCACTCTGAGGATTTCTTGTTGATCTCCACTGCATATTTGTACAAAAGCTCTCAAGGGATTTCTCATGTTACTTCCCTGAATACACAGTAACAGGATTGCACATGAAAAGTGCTGTTAGTAGCAGAATGCTCTTAACCAGCATATTCTTCTACTGCTCTGACTAGTGCAAAAATTGAAGCCAGCTCTGAAAGACAGGTTTTTTTCCTCTTTGCAATAGTTTTACAAATGAAATCACAATACTCCCTGAAATTACTAGTGCACTTGACTCCACGATCAATTTACTCCATTTTCAATATAGACTTTGAAAAGAATGATTTGTTTATGCTGTCACATGAATCAGTCTCAGTAAATTAGACCTGTCAAAGTTGCTTTTTCTGCACAATACAGTTTGCTTTTTTTTCTTTTTTGACATCTGTGCAGTTGGGAAAGCAATTGTAAATAGTGTAAAGGCTCGAGTCAGAAGGTAAGCTGTCTGCCTTTAAATCCTGATGCCTGTGTCAGAAATACATCTTCACAGTCCCCAGGAGTATGTTTCACTTTACTTGGAATTTATAACAATAATTGATAATAACAATTGTGATTTGAAATTGGATTTTGAATATACTACCTGTGTGCACCGAAGTGCACGTGAAAATCAAGCATGGATCTGTGAGAGTACACAGGCAGTAGAATTTTGTACTCTAGAACTGTGGAGGGACATCACCCCCAGTGTCTACACAGCATGTCAGTGTGACTGCATTGGCTCCTTTTAATTACTTGGCCCCCTTTTCATCATTGCATTTTACCTACAGTCAAGGTCTAGATTGTGTCCTGGGGTTCAGCTGTACCTCTTGCACAGTGTTGGCATCAGTGAACCTCAGTAAAATATGCTCTGAGGTGAGCTCCCTCCCTGGCTTGAGGTCTTGCTGCCCACATGTTTTGACAGATTGCGTGTGCACTTGTCCTAGGTGGAAGTAAAAGCTTAATACTAATGTACCTGAGTTTGTTCCTTCTCAAGGCCTGATGTATGTGTGACCCAGATCCAGGCTGAACCTTGACACTGCACTACACAGCATGCTGCTGGGTACTGAAGGGAATAATTGTAATGATAATTTCTTATGATAACAAAACACCATTAAAACTGTTCATGAATATTGGAGTTGTTTAAGTGGGCTAGTACTTATATGCTGAAGGGTCAATAAAAAGAGTTCAGACTTACTTGTGTGACCAAGTTGCATCAGTTGATGCATATTTTGGTGCAAGATTCTCTTTGCCTGCCTTTTGCTGTGCCAGGGAAAACTTTGGGTTTCATTGAGGCTGATGTCTGATCACCCCAAGCTAAACCTTGATGAACCCACTTTAAACCTGTGTAGCTCAGGTGTTTTATGTAATGGGTTGTGTATAATCTGGAGCAGCCTTTTGATGTCAACAGGCCCTTATTGCTCATTAAAGCAACAGAGTGAGATCTGCTCAGATCGTGCCTGAGCTTAGTACCTAAGGAAATCACCCAAAATGACGAGGGATAATTGTGAAAATATGGAGGTAAACTGAAATCAGTAACTACTAAAGAAAAACCAGGCACAACAGTGATTATTAAGGTGATCTCCTACTAATTAACTGAAGAACCAAATTACTTCAGCTGCCTGATTTCTAACTCTGCTTTTTACTTTCAATTCACCTATTTCTTTTCAATTTGAATGTTCTGCTAGAAAGTGAAACACTCAGTGCTTAACAGACCTTCATGATAGAGTTCATTTGATCCAAGCAGGCCAAATTTATAGCTGCTTTTCCCTAGAGATGTTTATTTTGCCAGGATTATGATTTGCTGTTGCAATATTGGAATGTCAACGAAAGAAGCCAGAGACAAATGTTATTGATTGATGGTACCCTATGTTTCTGCAAGAGGAGTGCTTTATCAGCATCATGAAGGACCTTATCCTTTCAAAAAACAGAGAGGTTTTTGTGGCCACAACAAACAGGAACAGTTTTATCATTAACATTTTAAACAATTTTGTGATCAGACAGATTTCTGTGTGTCCAAGCAACTCCTGGTGCTTATTTCAAGTGTCCCTTTTTATTTGAAATCATACTCTGATAACTGAAAGTAAAGGGGATATATCGAGTTTTTAAAAGGAAACTAGTTTTTAAACAACACCATTAGCAGAGATGTTATTGTTGCCATTTTTCCTTTCTTCCCTCCAATTTGCAGTTTTGGATAGTCAGTGATTTTAATTATTTTGAGAGTAGAAAAAAGTGGTCTTTGCATATTTTGTAAGACTTTGTTGCAGAAATCTGTCTCTGTAATTGGTAAAGTGTCTTGCAAACCATAGCTTGTGTAAGTAGTTTTTACTTATATGAATAATCTCATTTGCTTCCTTGGGGCAGGAATACTTAAGTAGTCTTAAATAGCATTTAAAAGGTGAGGCTTTTGCTGGCAGTAGGTTTTAACTCATACCATTCTGCTTCCTTTTCTGTCCTTTAATTAAAATGTGCCTGGGTCTGACCTCAGAATGAGGAGAGGCTGGATCTCACTGGCTCACACTGGTGTAACCTGCACTCACCAGAGCAGTTCCATTGGTTTGGAATGAGGGTCACTTGTGGCTATTAAGCTTTGCCTTACTTCAGTGTTAGGATGTGACATGCTGTTGGCATTGCTGCTGTCCTGAGCTGCACCTGTGTCTGCTGGTAGATTGGACAGGTACCCCTCCATGGTTATCAGGGCTAACAGTCCCAGTGCCCCTGCCCAGCACCCCAGCAGCCTGTCCATGGCCCAGGAACCCCTCTGCAGTTCACCCCTGGGGCTTCAGTCCCTGCATTGTGGGTGTGCATGGTCCCAGCCCTGTCTTGGAATGTCACTTGGATTTCAATTGACCTTGAAGTCAATGCCTAGCCTACTGTTCACTTGTGGCTCCCTGAGCTGTCACCGAGACCCGCAACTGTCACTGCCCTGCTCTGCTTGCTGGACTCAGATGCTGTGGGACTGTGCCCTGGTTCTCAGCATGTTCCAGAGGATGTGCCACTGTCTCTTGTCCTTATCTTGCTGGTGGTGTTCAAGCTTCCTGATTATTAAAAAAAAAAACAAAACAAACAAAAAACCCCTCAAAAAACCCCAGGCAGCCAGATTGCTTGCTGCAGTTCTCAGCTTGAGATCCTTGCTCAGGCAGAATTCTCACTGAGGCTGATATTTCTCCAGCACACCTGGTATCAAACAGTGAACAGGCTATTGAAGATTATCAATGCTACCATCAACTCTTCCTTTTTCACTGAACTGAAGTCACTTCTATCCCACTTGCAATTCTTACCCACATCAATTCCTTTACCTCTTTGAAACATCCCTTCCCTTTGGCTGCAGTTGCTTGCCTGCCTAAGCATCATTACCTATCTCAGGAGCCTCACTTCACTCTTTCCTAAGATAAGTAATCCTCCTACCAGGTATCCTTGCATTGGTTGATTTTTTTGTTTTTTTTTTCTGGAACCCCCAGCAGGCAAGTAGCAGTGAGGATGCAGGAAAGGTATTTCCCTATCAGGCCAGTCAGAACATGCAAACCTTGTTATCCAGAACATGTACATGTTCTCCCAGCACCCCATGCATGCTTCTTAGCTGTCAGCCACAGATAACCTAAATAAATTGGCCTGTTGTCTGCATTCAACCACTGAGCAACATGATGAGTGGATCTAGTGGCACTATAGGTCTGATTTTTCTGTTAGTTTATGACCACCTGCTTTCCTGCAGTTGTATTTGATTTATAGGGTGCAATAATGTGGAAGTATTGTTTGGATAGATGGTACAGCCTCAAACACTACTCAGTAGACCTTGTGAAAAATGGGGAATATGTTTTGAGATCCTATAGCTGTGAACAGCTATTGGTGAAGGTGTAATCTCCCCTTCTGTACCTCTGCATCGTGTGGTAAAGGAAAAAGAAAACCTACTAGTGCCAGGAGTTGTTACTCATGGCAGTGAGTCTGGTTGAATTGTGAAGGTAAAGAACTTCACAGTATTCAGAACCATTGGCATGTGGGGAAAAAATTCAGCTGACAACTACCATAAATCATTTCCTACACACACAACAACCCTCTGCAGTGCTCCAGGGTCAGGGCAGAGGGGCTGGCAGGTGCCCAGAGGAAAAGGACCTGGGGTTCTGGTAGAGAGCAGCTGAACAGGAGCCAGATGTGCACAGGTGGCCAAGAAGGCCAGTGGCACCTGGCCTGTACCAGCAATTGTGTGGCAACAGCACTAGGGCAGTGACCATCCACCTGTGCTGGGCACTGGTCAGGCCATACTTTGGATCCTGTTTTCAGTTTTGAACTGGTTTCAGTTTTGAGAAGGAGGACATTGTGGGGCTGGAATGTGTCCAGAGAAGGGAATGGCACTGGGGAAGGGTCTGGAGTGCCAGGCTGATGAGGAGCAGCTGAGGGAGCTGGGGATGTTTGTCCTGGAGAAAATGCTGCTGAGGAAGGAGCTCATCGCTCCCTACAACTGCCTGAAAGGAGGATGTAGTGCTGGGGTCAGTCTCTTCTCCCAAGTAACAATAGGATCAGAGGCCTTAAGTAGTGTCAGAGGGGATTTAGGTTGGATATTAGCAAAATTCCTTCACTGAAAGGGTTGTTAAGCACTGGAAAGGGCTCCCCAAAGTGTGTTTGAGTCACCATCCCTGAGGGTATTTAAAAGACGTGTAGATGTGGCACTTGGTGACATACTGTTGTGGTGATTTGGCAGTGCTGGGTTAATGGTTGGATTTGCTCATCTTAGAGGTTTTTCCAATCTAAGCAATTCTGTGAAATGTTCCTTCATAGCCAATTCCATGAGGTACTGGGCTCTTCTTGTGGGAATGTTAGCATATTTGGGGGACATCACAGCTTCTGAGTAACTGGCAGGATTAAATCCAGAGTTAAACTTGGAGGTTGAATTTTGGAAGCAGCTAATTTGTGCATGGCTGGCCCACAGAGAGAAGGTTTTCTGGTATTTAGGTAGTATGTAGAGGAATGAAAGTGCATGCTGCGATGGGATTTAAAGTTCCAAACCAATTAGAATTTTAATTGTTTCTTTTTTCCTATTTGTTAGCAGTTGTGACTAACTACCCTAGGCCAATAGATAGCTAAAGAACATCCCCATGTAGGGACATTGCAGTCCTACCTGTTACAGAAATTTCTAACAATGAGTCCTGAATTATCTCCAAAATATCCCCAGTGCATAAAGACTGCATAAATCTGGTAAAAGCAGTGAGTTTGTTTACACCTAACAAATTTTAGGGCAAATTAAGAATGTTTATTTTCTGAACACATTCCACCATAATTTTTAAATTATTGTTTTTTTCTTTATGAATGATGATTTCAATATCCTTAGCTTCACAAGTGTTTGATCTAACTGCAGTTGATGTTCACCCATGGTAACACTAAAGATTTTCTTTTCGTGCCTGTTAATTTTCAGCCCTCCCCTCAACCCCCTGAGACTGATTTGGAATCTATCCAGGTTCTCTCAGGGTGGTATCAAATTTGTTCTTTTCTCTCCATACCTGACACATTCTGGCTTTCTTTAAATGTTAGAACTAGCAAGGGCCCAGCCATGATGGGAAAAGACCCACAACCAAACAAGGAAATCTCCATATATGTTACTCCTGCACAGGAAAAGTGGCTAATGGGAACAATGGATTTACAACAGACTATATTAAAAGTGGATTTACCAGTCAGGTTTCTCTTTGTATCAGACTATAAAAGAAAGAGGGAAAGAATAGGGAAAACTAAGTGTAGGCATTTCTAGAACAGCTGTACCTACCTCTGCAGCACTCTGTACCCATCCCTTTGTACCCCTTTAACTTATGCAATAATAAAAACAATCCTTTTCCATATTCACAGTCTAAGCCACACTGCAGTTCAAACTGATATTTCATGTAATAATCAAAACAATTCCCCTGCTTATATCTGCACACACATTTGTGCGTCAGTTCTTTAAATACCCGACCTTAGGGAAATAGGCCCTGGGCTGGAGCAGGAGGCTCTCAGCCTCAGCATACAATGAGTTTAAATGGAATAAGCTAATTTGTCACTGTTTTTTTTATGATTGAATGTATGTGTTTAGAATGAAATTTAATTTAAATCCAATTTGTAACATCTCTGTGGGTGGGACAAAGGGAAAAAAAAACCCCAAAGGATGTATTAACTGGATACTGTACTGTGAATGTAATGGGACTTCTGAGTTTAATGTTCAATTTAAAAGCCCTGCATGTTCTTATTTCTGTTTACAAGAGTGGGTTTGGGGGAGATTTATGTTATAAAAATCCCACTGTACAACCCTTTTTTTTGTCACCAACTCATGCAAAGTCTTTACCTGCTACAGTAAAGGCATCTGATATTCTTGAAGGAAAATTCAGTCACAGAAGTATCAAGAGATAAAAAGCACATTTGTATGTAAACATTTGCCCGAGTTGCCATGTTGGTTTTCTTACTTGAGAAAATGAAGACGAATTAGTATCCCTGGCTGTTGTGTTTGGATATGGAGAAGAAGAATCTGAGTGGAATAAAGAAGGGTGATCCTTGTGGGGTGATTAATCAGAGGCGGCAGCAGCTCCACACCTGCACTGGGACCTGTGCCCAGCTCTGGGGCCAACCAGGCTGGGCATCCCCTGCTCCCACACCCTCTCTGCTGGTGGAGAGGAGCTGGGAACGGGATGAGTGGCAGGAGGAGAAACAGCATCTTTCCTGCTGGTTGATGGGTTGGCAGTTTGTTCCTGGGTGCCTAACTGGGGGGGTCAGAGTCTCTAGCTGGGGTCCCAGCTGATAAAAGTTGGGATTTCTTGGCTGCCGTGAAATGATATTTGCACTGGATTTCTTCTACCAGTTATTTTTTTCTCTCTTGTTAACCTAAGAAAAATGTTGCAATTCTCACATTAAGCAGGAAGCCTAAGAAGGCTCAGAACAAAATCCAAGCCAGGAATGATAAAGTTGGAGGGCTGGATGGGCAGACAGGTACTCACCATTTTTTATACAAAGGACAAACAGTTACAGTCAAAGGTGGCTTAATTTGAGTGTATTGGCAACCATAAGTTCATATCACCTTTCCATTGCTTATTTAACCTTGAATGTCTGTATTGAATATATTCTTTATATAATCACTATTCATAGATACATAAATACATACCCATAATAGATCCTGCAAAGACAGATTTATTTATTATAAACCCCTAAAATGCATATAAATAATTAAATTCTTCCTTGCTTATACCGTATGTTCTTTCATTTGCATGTGATTTGCTTAATATTAAGCACAGACTTATTAGAAGCTCTCAAAACAAATATATCCCTTATTGGGTAATTAATACTAATCTTGCAAACACATTAACAACACAGAGGCAGCAACAGCTATCTTAGGAGCTGTTACAGTCTGTCTTTTAAATCCTGTCTTACTGTGTGGATTAGCTCATGTTCCTTTGGATATGTGAGAATCTACAGTGCTGATCCTGATGCCATGAATGGGGCTGGGTCTGTAGGGATCCCTTCTCCTCCAGATTTCAAGGGTTTTAAACAAGCTCTAACAGTACATTTGAAGTGTATGGGTGGGAAGCAGACACATGAAAACCACACCTGCAATTTTGAACTAATTCAGAGCTTTCCAATTGTATATGTTTGGATTAGGAATAAGCAAATTAAGTATTTAAATTTAGTATTTCCAAGTTAATATAAAAAAAAAGATAAATCCCTTTTGAAAACTTTGTTTAATAAAGTCAACAAATAGTATTGTTCAAGGTAGGTTTTGATGATATTTTGGGGGGGCAGGGAGGATTGAGGAGTTTAAGTCTCAGAAACCTCCAAGCATGATATTTTTCATCAGATATAAACATGCTTTCAGACTGTGACCTCCAGAAATTACTTCCCTAAAGGGAATGCTTACTGAAATGATTGTAACCATGACTTTACTGCAATCATTTGCAAAATAGAGATGATGCAGTAAGTGTAATAGTTTCATATACATTGTTTTTTAAAATTACTTTTGTGGCTAGATAGTAGAGCGATCCTGCTTTATATTCCATATGTATATTTATATTTGGCTGTCCACAAGAAGTATATTATCCTATCTCTGGGTAGCAAGTGCCAGCATTGCCTACACTGGCTATCCTACACCCTCACTGAGCAAGTCTTGTTACCTCCTGCCCATGTTTGCATTAAACTTAAATTAAATATAAGAGCAATATTATGGATGCAAAGAAGAGTGGTTTTGGTACACTCCATGTTTACAATTCTAATTGGGATTAATAAAGAAAAGACATAGCCTATATAAACACACACAAAAGGTACAGTGTCAGAGTATTGATTGAAATTAAATAATTTCTGTTCATGTAACAAATTTAATTCAAAAGTAACCTAGATCCACATTCAAAGGCGTGTAAGAGCTGAAGTCATTGTGAATCCAAAACTACTTTCTGAGAACTGAAATATCAAGTTAATTTAGGCATGGCAACAAATATTTATATTTACAGTCCTGTTAGTTTAAAACTTGGCTTATCACGTATTTGCCCAGACAAGAAGCACTCTTACATTGATTGATTGTATACAGCATCTCTGACATTGTCTGTCTAAGAAATAAGCATTCAATTTTCCTCCTCTTTCCTCTTTATCTGCACTGTCAGATCAGTATTTGTAGTGGCACAAAAGGGAATGTGCTATGAATAGTCCAACTTCCATTACACTGGTGGCCAGCAATGCAGGGGTGGATTTTGCTTCATCATGGGAGAGTCACTGTAATTGTCTGAGAGCTTCATTAGCTGCCAGTGTCTCTGTGTCTGACCTGTCAAAACCCAGGGACAGCCTACTAATTTCTTGTTGAAAGCAGCCACAGTTTCTAGAGCTTGAAAAGACACACAAGCTCCTTCCTTTTATGCTGACACACCTGACAAGTGCCAAATGCTCACACCTCTGTATGAAATCTGAAATCAATAGGTTTTGTGGGTACTTAGAGTGCTCAAGTGTTTTTTTTTTAAAGACAGAGACCACTGGAGTGTTTTGTCTGGGCTAGGGTTTAGGGAATTTCTTGGCATCCACCTGTGACTCTGTCACATGCATCCTGTTCACAGTGAGCAAGTCACTTCGTCCACATCCTCATTAGCTTTTTCATCTCAATATGGAGCCCACAGCTTTTTTTATCTAATAGGTCTGTGGTGAATTCCTGAGTATTGGTAATGTGTTCAGGTTTTATGGTGATGGTTATTTTAACAAAAAATGTCTTGAATAATATTTGGATCCTTAAGATGTTCATATGAAATTGTTCATGTTTCATCTATCCTGACTCCACATCCAGACAACATTTAGATCCTTCCCAGCCTTTAGTCTTGTTTCCCTGAGATGGAAACTCAGAGCATCTGTTGGAACACAGCCATGATGTGTGGTGGGTGTGGGTGCACCATGTGGGTGCCTGTGGGTGCACATCTGCCCTACATCTGTAAGGTGAGATGCTGTCACAAGCAACACAGTTTGTCTTCTACTGAAGCTTGACTTTCTCAGGTAAGTTTGAGGCAGCTTAGCAGCTTCATTATTCCCAGCCCAGTGGATCTGGAGCAGTGCTGGGGTAGTTTTGTGCAGACTGTGATTTCTGCCTACATGGTTGCCTTCAGCAGCAACATGATAAGCAGCAGCTTGTAGCACCATCACACCCTCCCACACTGGGGGTGACTAGAACGTGCAGTTGTCTTCCTTGTTTCCTAATCTAGTAGTACATGATTTTATAGCCCTTAGATCCTGTACTGATCCCAGACAGGCATATGGGTCTCATACGCTGAGAGGAAAGAGAAAACCCTGAGAAATGCTAAATGTCTGGAACTTAAGCAGAGTTGCTGATGACTCTTGATTCTCAGGATCGCATCTGAGATGTATGATGTACACGTATGATGTATGCAGTCCTTTTGCCCTTAAAGAAGAATTTTTATTTTGTATGAATGGCATTGGCCAAAGATATTTTCCAAACACCAGATGTTATATAATCTTTACTGTGATTGATTATTATCCTCGCTTGAAATGAAGGGATGGTACCACGATTGTGCTAAGGTTGATTTATTGTTTGGACCCACATCAGCCTCAAGGCATGAGATTTAGAGAAATAAGAAGCCAGCCATAGCTCCAAAGTAGTCACGAGCTGCTTCTTCATTACAAGGCAATATATAACATTTTGATCCAATAGGAAGTTGTTGCAAAGTATATTTTATTTTTCTAACTATCACTTTTACCACATTGCATATACTCTTATCCAATGAGTTACTGTTGCACACACACACACACACACATATGCTTCTATTATGCCTCTTTTATACCACTCAAACTCCTAGCCTACCCTATACAATTCCATTACTACACTATAAAATTCTTTACTATCTTAACTGATACAGTTTCTTACGTACTTAAGGCATATTCTTACAACTAAAGAAACTTTATAATTTTTCTGCTTAATGTCTGTGTACTTCTATTTTTACATCAACCCAAGCTTTTTCCAAGGCTGAAAACCAAACCTTTCAATATCTGTGAAAGTTTCTACCTTTCCATTTCCCACAATTGATTTCTGCAGTTTTGGAGCTGTTAATTTTAGCTCTTCATTTCCATGGCAAGACCTGTTGGCATTTTTGTGGAACAGGAGTAGGGTGCTGAATTAGCACAGCTCTGTGACAGTGTATAACTGAAGGAAGAAAATAGCTCCTCTGGTGGGTATTTTTACTGTAAGCAGCATGGGGATATTTTTTGAGATTCATTGAGGAGTAGAGGCTGTAAGAAGTTGTGGTGTACTGTAGCTTCCCAGCAGAAGACAAAGATATGGAGGCTTCAGGGGAAACAGACAACCTGTTTAATTCTCAACATGCTGACTGTTCCTCCAGGATGAGCAGAGCAGTAAATATCAAGCAAAGGACATTGATTTGTATGTGCAGCAATTGTTGGAATAAAAATCAGTTCAGACCTCAGTGACTCTTGTCAGCCCGTGTTATGGCTACAGAGATCTAAATTTACAGCAGGTAAATACAACTGAAAATTCAGGGTACCCATCAGATTGTAACCAAGTAGATCCTTCTCCTTGGCAGAACTGGCTGGAAAGTTTCTGCAGGAGGAAAGAGGCCTCAGGAGAGAAGGACCTGTGGAATTGTGTTGTATGGGAAGCTGGATCCCCAGCCCTGACTGAGATGCTGCTGGCATTTTATTTGTTGTTAAGTAATACAATAATCTATTGCCAAGAAAACAAAACGAGAACTCTGTATCAGAGTGTAGATGTCAGACTAGCATTAATAAAACAATAAATGAAATTAATAATTTATATGGCTGGTTTTACTTTTCAGGTGGGTTGTTTTTGTCTTTTTTTTTTTTTTTTCAACACTAGTAGAAGGATATTATCATTCAAGCTGAACTAGAGTGAAATTACTTCTACTACAGATAAAACATATTCAGATGAGCAGCATGCTTTCCCTGCAAAGCTAACTGCAGTCCCAATTAACACTTCTCAAAACTGAATTTATTTTTTTTCCCCCTGCTTCCTAATGAGGTTTTTTCCTCCCTGCTGTCTTGATACAAAGCTTTATGCTGTATGAGTGTGTTCATATGGTGCTTGAGTGCGTTATCTGACCTTGATTGGTGTTTTGGGAGCCAGTTAAATAGATTACATAGAGGTTACCTTGACAACTGTCTTTGCTGATTTAGCAATGCAGTTCATTCTTGGGCACAAGACTCTCAGCAACTGTGGAATTCCACTGACTTCATATTAATCATTAACACAATGTTCTGGAGAGGCTCTGCCGAGCTAGCAATAAGGACTCTATTGAAATTATGGTTTTTTGTGGGTAAATGTTATAGACCAAGATATGTTTACAGTATGAAATGTTGTTCATAGTCATAAAATGAAAATAGATGTTCCTGTTTACTTTTTCTCTCTCTTCTAGTTTCGACAATAATATCAGAATAATAAATCTCCTATCATGTCTGATGGGAAAAGATGTTTTTTTAAATGAAACTCTTTCCCTACCATTGATCTTACACCATGTCTTCTTTCAGGTCTGTGCTGTAACCTCGCAGGCATGACAGATAGTTAAATTCAGTGTGCAAAAGCTTATAAGCCTGGAATCTGGTCTCTATCAACTTCAAGGAGATTGCTTCTGATTTACATTAGTCTTACATATTGGTCAAAATCTGGAGCTTTTCAAAAGATTTTGGTAGACAAGACAGGCAGTTTCTTTTTCAAAATTGTTCACCAGAATTGTTTACAATAGCTTAAATATTAAAACTCTTGAGTGATCAGGGCTTTGGGCTTTGTCTTTAAAATTAGTATTTTTACTTTTAAGTCACCAGCTCAATCAGAATTTTGCAGGAGGATGCCAACATTCCAGGGCTATGTTTTATTGCAAAAGGCTGGAAACCTTGTGGAAATTAGACAAAGTTTCTTATGAATCAAATATAAAAATGAATAATGTAGTCAGGACAGGGGCCATTTTTTCTACTATAATATTCAGTGTATCTCGTAATGTCTTGTCCATTGTCTCCATTTTCCATCTGCAGTGTGGTACAGCAAATCTGACTGGCTTTTTGGGTTGAAATTGCCTAATTGCATCATGTGCCATGTACAAAGTCAGTGCAGAACAGTTGATGTGTGTGACACATGGATTTCACATGTGGAGGGAGATTGTATGGGGCTTATGGGTAGAAATATTGGACTAAATATTTTGCTAGTGCTATCAGGTAATGAAATACTAAACTTTTCTGTTTTAATTGCTATCATTACATTTCAGAGTTAGTCCATTACAAATAAAAAAGTCATTTGTACTTCCTGGAGTGGTTGTTTGCAAGCTCAGAAAGACAGAATTTATCATGATGTCTTCAAGTCCTGATTGTGAGTTACTATTTGCCCAGTTTGAGAAATATTTTCTTTCAACTGAAATTATACTGAAGAATAATTTCCCCCAGATTTCTTTTTCCATTCTTTGAGCAGTTTGTTGCTGGGCCAGTACTCCAGCCATGAGCCACGTTTTATGATTTAGGTGAGGATGGTGCATACATGGCTGGACCAGTGCAGCTGCTGAGGTGTTTCTAGGTGTTTTTTGCAGAGAGTACTAGATGCAATTGGAACTTTTTTTTCAAGCAGTGTCTGGGTATGGTCTCATGTTTGCTTTTCCTCACTTCAACACAGAGGACTCCACATACCCACACAAACAGGAGGTTCTATCTAAAGAGATTTCAAATTTTTTGGAGGCAGGTATCTACAGTCATTCATGGATGGCTTAGTAAGACATGTTTGCCTTTGCACTCCTGATTTTGTCCCCAGTGCTGCCTTGGCATGCTGACAGCATTGAGACAAACATCAGAGGCATGAGTAGAACAGTCAGTAGAAACTGGATTGTGTAGCTGAGTTACTGTGCCCAAATAGGATTCTGCCCTGGCCCCCTCCAGCACAGCTCTTCTGCATGCCCCATTTAGGATTTCTTAGCATAAAAATACACAGGTCCGCAGATAGAGCCTAATTTTGGACGTGCACAAAAGTACCTCTGATACAGTATACTTACATCTATTTTTTGCTGGTGCAAGATCAGAATCAGTCTGAAGCAGGCTGGTGGGGCTTCCTGGGCGCTACTCAGAATTATATCCAAATCCTTGACTGCAGGAATGAGTGGCATTGCTTACAGATTGTTTAAGGAAATGAGAACTTTGTTACTAGAGATTTTAATCTGTCACTTTAAAAGACAGTGATTATTTCCAATACATGCTCTCGGGTGTTTTACAATTGGCAGAGTTGGTTGTTTTGGAGGCCTGTTACCCTTCAAGAATTCAAAAGTTGCATATTTTGGGCTTCTAGTTTTAAAATAAAGGACAGAGCTGATGGAGATTTCCTTGACACCATTTCTTTATTTTCACATCTAATGGGTTTGACTGTTGAACACTGTGGTGCCCAGGTGCCAGCTGCTTGATTATGTGATGCTGGAGTAGGAGAAGGAGATGGCATAGCCAAAATATAAATAGAGATAGGGTTGGTTTAGGGATTTTTATTGCAACTAGGAAAGTTCCTTTTATTAAAGGAACCTATGAGCATGATACAATTTAACTTCTACCTTTTTGTACTAATAGAGTTTCCAACCATCTATGACTCATTTTAAAATACAAGGGTCAATGAAAGTCTTATTTTAGAAAAAGATCCATGGCAGATTGCTTTTAGTCCTATGTAATTTTTACACCCATGTACTCATTCCTGCAAGCTGTGATCTTGTGAACAGAATCCAACCCATTTCTCTCATCTGCCCTTCTGTCACTGCAGGAAATAAGGGAAATATTTCTGTCTCTCATGATAAATAAATATTTCCCTTGTTCATATGTGAATGTCCTGTGTAAACCCAGTGGCCCTATGTACTGATAACTGCCACATTTTATCATTCATAGGAAAAAAGTGGTTTCATAGCTATCAAATTTCCACGGGTAAGAATTTTAAGAAAATGTAATTTGATGCCAAGTGTCAATGCTTATCAAAGTTTAATGACTAGTCAAGACAAACACCCATGGTAACATCTGGGATATATTTATGCTTTAGCCATTTAATCAATCTGGTCAAAAGTTTCAAATCAGTGTCTATCTGGGCCTGAGAAAATTTTTCCAAGATCATTAGATACAGTTTGAGATCTGTATACCTGAGAGTAATGTCTGTTTAAAGCCTTTAAATTTCTGCAGAACAAAAATGCAGAAACGTTCACAGACTCAGATAATGAAAGAGTCACTCATGGATTACCAGGAGGATATTTTAACAAGATACTATAGAAACATTAAATTATGAATAGCAGCTACTGTTCAAAAGATCTGGTCAAAACTATCAATACTGAAGTTATGCAAAGAGTGAAATAGGGCTTTCTCCAGGCCGATGGAGCAAATGGCTCTGGAACCTTTTTATGCTTTCCCCAAAGAATACTCCTGTGGTATTAGTGCCTGGTGCCTGATGAGTTTTGGATTAGAACAAAAAGCATGTTTAGGTGCTGGTGCTTAAAGCTGCTCTAACTTATGCTTTGGGACTTTCTGTCAATGAGGTTGGGATTGGGAGATTTCAAAAGTCACCTTTGCACCTCCTGTTTTGAGCTGTAGTCTGCTTTTTTATCTTGTATCACAGATCATACTGGGGGATGGGATTGGAGCAGTTATATACTGTATTACTTTTCCCTACACACCAATAAATAGAAAACATTTTGTATTTTTTACAGATTTATTCTTTTGAAATAACTCCAGAATTTAAGATTTGTACAATAGTTGTCTGGGAGGAAAAAACCTTTGCAGACTTCTGTTGTTATATATGTTTTTCTAAAAGGTCCTTAATGGAACCAGATAGTTCCACCTGTGTGTCATCATTCAGTGTAAGGGTAAAGTTGTCAACAGACTGCAGGGAGATGAGCACTCTGGTTTCCTTCATATTGAAGTAAGATATATGTGTGTTATTTCCTTACTTGTCACCTGGAAGATTCCCCTGAGTATTGTCAAGTCATGCAATTAACTGCTGAATTCCCCACAAGAGTCTGCTCTTATGATTTTCTAAGATAGTGATTCCAGCCCCAGACCAGCTTCAATATTGAGTAATACCAGGTACAGATAACTGGAAAACTTGTACATGTTTATGTACATCAAAGGCTTTACTAAAGCGAGACAGAGCACTAGCTTAGAATATAGAATGATTTCTCCATCTTCAGTTTATTTCTCCTTTTCTCAGAGGATGGGGAAATGGGAAAAAAACAACCTCTCAGGTCAAGGTTGAAGACTTTGTAGTGCAGAACAACAAAGCTTGACTGTGATAATCTACAGAGCACCTGCCCTGAGGATAAACAAACAGTTCACATTTTTGTGCTTTCAAGTCTGGTATGAGCAAAAGAGCACAAGCAAAAGATTCTTTTGAACCTTTTAGGAAAGGAAAAATGGAAATCTGAAGAACAAACAAAGTATTTTATACCCTGTGATGGATTTTTTTAACAGAAGCTGCAGCATGCAAATCAATTTGATCAAAACCAACCATGTCATAAACTGCATGATTGGATCCAAGACAAGAAAGTGTTCTCCCAGTTCATACCAACTCAGTCTTGACTTTAATTTTGTCTTCCATGCCCTGTACCTTGCTGATGGCAGAAGCACACTGCTTGCCTTGTGAACCATGCCTGAATTTAGTCCCTTAATCAGGGTGATTTTTCCAAAAAGTTTTCCTAGTTGCTGTGCTTCAATATTCTTTCATGTACTCCAGACATTCCAGCACCTCTTATTCTTTATACCCTGAATAATCACATTTTTAGACACTGCTGTTTTAAAGCCTTCTCCTAGCTAGTAGCATTTTCATGACTAACACACCACAGACCTATCACATGGTCCATGCTGATCATCCCACAGACGTGTGCAGGTTTTTCCTCTCTCTGTTGCATTTCTGTTGTTCAAATATGATGTTGATGAGACTCCAGAAGCCTTGCATGATCTCTTTTCTGTGCATGATACACTGTCCAGCCTTTGTAAAAATGCTATTTGGGATAATCATGGAAACAGTTTCCCTTTCCAGTCTTGAGCTTTGGTCTCCTAGCACAAACACTGAGAAGATGGGCTTCTGATAACTTTGGTTTTACTTCAGATGATATTCCAAATTATACAGAAATGGAAAATAACTGAGGAGACCATTGACAGACTGCACTGGGAACCATTAACCAAGAGCACATGGTTAAGAGATATTAAGCTGTGTGTTGCTGAAACATTGACTAAATGAAAGGGAACACAAACCTCAGGAGTTTATATCAGGCTGAACAGCAACAACTGAGTCCAACAAACAGACACATTGGATTTCCAGAGGGCAGACTTTGTCCTGCTTAGGAGACTGGTTGACAGAGTCCCTTGGGAGGCAGTCCTGAAGGGGAGTCCAGGGGAGCTGGACTTATTTTAAGTAGGAAATTATTAAAGCATAGGAGCAGGCTGTCCCCATATATCAAAAGACTAGTCAGTGAGGAAGACTGTCCCAGCTGCACAGAGAGATTTGGCTGTAACTCAGGAGCAAAAGGAGAGTTTATGACTTTTGCAAGAAGGGGCACACAACTCAGGAAGACTACAAAGATATCATAAGATTATGCAGGGAGAAAGTTAGAAGGGCCAAAGCTTCGACACCCTTTCTCACAGCATTTCCCTGAGAAACTGGCTGCTCATGCCTCAGATGTGTGCACTGTTCACTGGGTAAGAAATTGTCTGGATGGCCAGGGCCAGAGAATCGTGGGGAATGGAGTTACATCCAGCTGGGGCTGTCACCAGTGGTGTGCACCACAGCTCAGCACTGGGGCCAGTTCTCATCACATCTTCATTAATGATCTGAACAAGGGGACTGAGGGCATCCTTAGAGGTGGATGGCATCAGGCTGGGTGAGAGGAAGGACCAAGGCAGTGACTGTCCCCTTGTACTGGGCACTGGTCAGGTCGCACCTCAAATCCTATGCTCATTTTTGCATCCCTCACAACAAGAAAGACATTGAGGGACTGGAATGTATCCAGAGAAGGGAACAGAGCTAAAGAAGAGTCTGGAGCATGGGTGTGTTGAGGAGCAGCTGAGAGATTTGGGGGTGCTTAGCCTGGAGAAATAGAGGCTCAGGGGGAACCTTATCACTTCCTAGAGCTGCCTGAAAAGAGGTTGTAGTCAGATGGGGACCGGTCTCTTTTCCCAAGTAACAAGCAAAGGACAAGAGGAATTTGCCTCAAGTTTTGCCAGAGGAGCTTTAGATTTGAGATTGGGAAAAATTCCTTCACTGAAAGGGTTGTAAAGGACTGGAACAGGCTGCCCAGAAAAGTGGTTGAGTTCCTGAAGGTATTTAGAAGATTTGTAGATGGCACTTAGGGGCATGGCTTAGTGGTAGGTTTAGCAGTGTTGGGTTAACTGTTAGACTGGGTGATCTTAGTGGTCTTTTCCATACAAAAAGATTCTATAGTTCTAGGCTTGCTGGTGTCCTGAAAGCTGTTACTGACTACAGCCGGACTCCATCTTGATCCCACTGCAAATCCCTAACAAAATTCCTATTTATTTCCATTGCTGAACAATTCTTGGGACTGATGCCTTATCCTGGTCTTAGAAAAGTAAGATCCAGACATGGTTAAGGGATAAGGGGCTTTACCTCAGTATTTTAACAAGGATCCTTACTGGTGCACTTCTTTACCAAGGTAGAATGTGCCGCAATGCAGACACACCATAGATTGTGGATACAATTTATAGACCTTTCAGACTAGCATATCTAACAAGGACACCCCAATGGAAGGACTGGATGAACGGTGTGATATTCCCCCATCCATGGAATTCCCTCCTGGATGGGCCAAATCTCTAGTTTACAGGATATATTATGAGGAGGACCGTGGTTTCCCAAGTTAGCATAGGGTTTTCCATCACCCTACTATGAGGCCTTTAGGATGTTTGGTCTCCTGGCTTAACAAAATACTAGGGCTATGCTACGTATCAGACTTAAGGAATTACAATTATGCATGCTAAGGATACTGAGGATACATAAAAGTTATATAAAAGGTATATAAAACAAAAGGCAAAAAAATCATCTTGGCATCAGAATAACAGAAACATTTATATGCAAATAAAATGTGTGTGTATGTTTATGATTCTCTTCTGGGTTCTATTTTCTGTAGAATCAAAGTCCCATTTCCCATTTCATGATAAATCTAAGTCTTCACTTCTGTTAGCACCACAGAGAAATCTCTGACAAGACAGATGTCTGCAGCCACCAGAAGTCTTAAATTGAACACCTAAAAATAGAAATCTGCAGAATTTATAAATATTTTTGCAAATCAACCTTTTATAACTACCCTCCTTTTGCAGTAGTGGTAGTTAGCATTGAAATCCAAGTAGATTTCAGCAAAAGAGAAAGCTGACCAAGCAGCCCAAGAAATTCTACAGTGTTCTGCAAATTGCAGGAGGCCCAGGGAAGGAAATCACTGCATGCCAATTTTCCCCACTGTTTTCTATTGTCTCTACTTATCATATGTAACACTAGGAATGCAGTGTGGAGCACTGTATCTTCTCCACAGTTCTTATCTAGATAAGAGCCTGATTATGTTATATGACTTTGTTTTCTCATTCAACATAATTTACTCTTCAGTTAGAAAATATGACTGTCCCCAAAGAAACATCCTTTATTCTCTTTGTTCACAAATTAGTTTGGAGAAGGATCGACCAGTAGTGTAGAAAGCCTGTATTGGATCTGCTAAGATCTCTTCCTATTCAGGTTTGCTTTCTGTGGCTGGAGACTACTTTTGATAATTATTTGGAATGAAATATTGTTCATCTCCTTAACAAAGAGATAGTTAGTTCCATTCAGTACTTCCATGATTTCCAACAGTGTTTATATAGTGTGTATTCAAAACACACCAGCTAGATCTTAACATCATGTCGTTCTCTGACCATGGGCTGGGCTTTCCTTTTATCAGAGGGGTTCTGTTCACCTGGCATCTCTTTTTGTTCTTTTGTATCTTTCTCTGTGCAATCATTTCTTACACTGCCTGAGAAAATATGATTATGAAGAGGAAGAAGTGAAGAATTCCCCCGCAATGGTTCCTTCAGCTTTTCTTGTGGAGACTTGCTCCTGTCTCCCTGTCTGAAACCTGAGGTTGGTACTCCCTTCTCCACTTCCCTGGCTCCAGCATGTGGACATTGCTGTGGAGCCCATCAACAAATCACTGTGGGTGATTTCCATTTATATCTCATGTCTCAGTATACTTCCTCGTTAGGATTTCTCTCCTCTCTTGTGCATCCCATAACCCACTTCTTCCTGGTTTCACATTGCTACTGGAGCAATCTGTGCCAAGTAGGAACAAATTCAGGGGACTCTTGTAAGTAGGAAGTTGTTCAATGCAAGTAATTTTACCTCCCAAAAGAGACCTTTGCTGATTAATAGATCTCTTAAAATTGATCTCTACCAAGACTTTGCCAGTAAGATCAAATCTGTAAAAGCTTCTTGATAAGGATTGAGTACTGTGTATAAAAACAGCCTGTACTGCTAAACAGACTTCTCCAATTATATAAACCATCCTGCAGAAGATTTCTTTGGCTGTTATAAATTGTGCCAGCTCAGGTGATTTCCTTTTGAAGCTATTTTGGCAAAATGCTGCCTATGCAATGTTTTGTAGGCTAAAAGGATCCCTCGTGAACTTTTTTGGACCAGGTGAATTTTTCTACTGGACTGCTATGAATATCTGTGAAAATCTAACTTGGGTAATAACAAAGCCTTTGGCTTAGCTGCAGGAGTGGAATACGAAAGGAGAAAAACAAGAGACTGCTATTGCAGCCAAAAAATTCCCTGAAAGATCCCAGTATGCCCAGTCCTGATACTTAGCTAAGTCACGAAGGATATCCACTGTCACCAGAGGATGTGAGCACTGACAGCAGTATCCTTCCTCTGCTGGGTGTTGCAGTCATCATGGACAACACATATTAGGTATTTTCTTATGCTGGACTAGATGCACAGATCCTTTACATTAATGGTTGTCTTAGATTGCAATAAAAGATGTAACCAAAATGTATTCTATCACCATCTGTTAAAACCAGGTGGGGCAGTGTTCGTTATCTCTTCAATGACCCATCCTCCCTCCAGGGAGATATCTTCTGGTAATGGGCCATTGAGTCCCACTGTATGACTGATAAAATTACATCATCCTGTTGGGAGATGCTCCACTCAGGGAGAGGAGCCGAGCATAGTCTACCTGGATATGATCTGAGATTTGGAACATCACAGTCTTTTTCCACTGGATTCCCAGAGGAAAACCTCACCCTTCTACACCACCACTGGACCTTCAGAGGAAAACTACAGGAACACTGCTTCAACAGAACCACATCTGTCACTCCAGGAGGATGTAGCCACCATTTAATGGGACTGCTACCAACACCCTGACTGACAGAGTGTCAGGTTGTATTCTGACTCTGTCAGTGGTTTTGTACTGATGCATTTTATTTTAATTTTCCTATTAAATTATGGTTCTGACTTGGAATCTCCCAGTGGTTTGCTTTCAAATCAGCACAATGCCAATGCACTTTTTTACACCAGCTGACAGCCTAGCCCATAATGCACTACATGCTATTTCTTATTTTATTTTATGTGCTAGAGTGACAATGGAAATGACAGTGATACACAGGTCAATTCAATCCTGGTGACATAGCCTTAAGGAGTTTTATGTTTAGGGGTTTTTTCGTCCTCTCCCAAGAGAATCTTCGTTACACTTTTATATTTGGTAAGGTTTATTAAATAAGCTCAGCATATTAATAGTCTTATAAGCTTATGATTTTTTATATTTCTTTGGTTTTTTTAGCTCTATTAATCATCATGGTACTTGAAGTTGCTAACATGAGAATGCAAAAATAAATAATCATTATTATCAAAGTGCTTTCATAAAATGATATGTGAGATTAAAACCTTATTAAAGCAGAATTTTTGGTCATGATTATCATTATTATTACATATTAATTAGTTGTACCAAGATAGTGCAGCTTTCAGAATTATCTTTATAAAAGTCAGTTAAATATGAAGGTTTCAAATTGCAATAGATTTAGTGGTTTAGGACATGGTTCTGGGATTATAGATATTATTTATTCCATTCAGTATTTGCAAAGAGTGGATGATGTGCTCAGTGCTGTGCACAGCAGAATTTGCGGTCTGAAACATATATTTTAAGAAAGAGAAATTATATAGTTGTATTAGAGTAGGGGGCTTTTTTTCTGAAATGCGGAAATTTGGTGTTGTTTATGGCTCTGCTACTTCCTGTGTCTGTTAAATTTTGTGTTTTGTCATTTATTTAATCTCTCTCTGACTCAGTGTACTGATGTGCATAAAGAACATTCCATTAATTAATCTGTATACAGCATTTTGAATTATAGGTACCATGTAAGAGTGGAGCATTTTTCCCATACCTGAGAAGAAGCTGCAGCTGACATGGATTGCCATGTCTTTAAACTCTTCATAGATGTGGTGCCTGTTTCATTATGTAACTGGGAGGTGCTGATGGGCAGATTGTGTACAGCACACTTCCCTCTTTTTCTTTTATCTGAAGTGATGCTATTACTCCTGCCCTTTGATGGAGTAACCTAGCAGAGACACAGGATAAGAAAAGACTGACAAATAAAATATTATTATGGCAGGTGTTGTGAGATGGTACTGTTATATAAAGTCTTCCAAGCTCTTTTTTTTTTTTCCCACCTTATTATGTGAGCAAGTGTTCAGTGTTTGGAAGACACAATGTGTTGGAAAATTTTCTTTTCCGAGGTCTTGGATAGAGAAAGTCAAGTAAATAGTACATTTTTTTAGCCTCAGCCTGTGGATGGAGTTGTTCTGGAGACAGATACTCTCCAGCAGGCAGGCAGCAGCATTTGGCCAAATTCCTGAGCAAAGCTATTGCCCTCCTGCTGCCATCATTTTTTCAGGTCTAATTTTACTTACTGCCTCTTCTCTTTATGTCATGCCTCAAATTTAGCATCCCAGGCTTTTCAGGGGCAGAACTTTGTATGAGATACAAAAATCCAACTTAGGCACTGATTCTACCTGCAAGGCTGGATCAGGTAGGGAAGTTAAAAATGACATACCCAGGAGCCACCATATTGAAAGGGGAACTGGTGGGTGAGACAGGAGCAAGATGCCTGTTTAAAATGTGTATCAGTGGAGCAGTAGGTTGGCATCTGATGTCAGTTAGGAAAAACCCTACACACTTAAATGAAATGGTAGCAAAGTGATTTTTTTGCAAATCTCTGGAATTAATAATTACAGCTATTTGAGAAGAAAAACAGTATCATTCATACTGAAATATATTCTCTCCCCTCCCACAGGGGAAGCCTGTGTAGGTGTGGAGCTGCAGTCTGGGAAATTAAAAAATGCAAATTAAAAAATGCAAATGCAAAAGGCATTGCTTGCTGCAGTGCTCTAAGGGTTTGCTTGAATAGCAACAAATTAAAGAAATGCTATGTAATCAAAGTTTATATCAAGCCTATGAAAGAAAATCAGCATTATCTCTAAATATAGTAATAGTACTCTGCTCCTGATCCTTTATATTGTGCACATATTACCAGTAAATTACAAAGATATTGCATTATGGGTTTCAACAAGTCCTTGAAAAAAATGCACTCTTTTATATGCCACTTTATTGTTGTATTAAAACATGATGATTAGGAAGGAAAATGCAGTTGGACTACTTATTTTTTCCAACTCAGTTTATTCAGGTTTCTTCACTCCGTTTCTGTTTGCTGTCAGTACCAACAAGGGCTTCCCAACTGGAGATTTTTGCTGCCAGTGGTAATACATGTCAATCAGATAAACTACATGGATTCTATAGAAGTTTAGATAGTAGATTGTTCTGTCTTCCACATCCCCTCCCAGTTTATCCATATATAACACTATTCACCTTTTCTCAATTTCACATCAACTTCATTTGTAGTCTGTTTGCAACATTTCCCACAAAAGGCTGATACAGCCCATCTAGTGAAAATAAATGCATATGCAAGTATTTTCTTTTCCTTGTTTCAAGATAAGCACAGTGCAGTGAGAAGGAAAGTAAGCAGCATGGCCACTTAGGAACTTCCCAGCACAGGGGTGCAGAATGGCAATATCCAAATGGATCAACAACACAGAGAGTGGGCAGTGTGGCTGAGGAAAAGGAGAGAAAATCAGGCAAATGGTGCATCCTAGTCACATCAGGTATCCTGTGGTCTCCAAGGCAATATGTAACTGGTTTTGAGAGGGATAAGATCATTGTCAACTAAAATTAAGAAAAATCTATGATGGAAACTCATTTGATTGGTAATTGCAATCAAATTTCTCCAACAGACCTCAGGATATGTTGGCCATAACTAAGAACAGAGGCCCAACCATAAACTACATAGCTGGGAGTTTCAGCAAAGGTAAGGAAACTCTCTTGAAGTTTTAAAAAATTTGTGTTGCTTTGTGCTTCATAATTTTTTTGTTGATTCTTGGTCAGCAAACTCAATGGAGCCAGAGATTTGCCCATGACAATCTCTGGGCTTCTACAGAGATTGGGTAGAAGGTAAAATAGAAATGGAAGGTTGTAGAGTCTTTTTTCCTCAAATGTTACAGGGGAAACTTGCAGCCACAGCAAGATGCAGAGCTTGGAAGTTGTGGAAAGTAGAGCAGATTTGTATAAAAGCAACACAGGCTTTACACAAATGCTAGTGACCAAAGAATTCAGATTCTTTTGGCTGAAAATGTGCCTGGAGCCTGAGCTGTACACAGAATTCAGCTCTGTGAATTTGGCAGATGGAGCAAAGACTTCAGCAGAATCTCTAGCTACTTGAAGAAACTAGGCTAAGAACAGCCGGGTAGATAGCAGCTGGATTTTTTAGATCCTGATTTTAATTAAAATAAGGCATAACTACCCATTCTTGCACCACAGTTTACAATTCTTTCTTCATTTGTTTAATGAATCAAAGCAGATAAAGCAGTGCTAGCAAACAGTGCTTGCAAAGTTTCCTAGATTAAGAGACAAAACTCAGATAACCTTCACCAAATACATTAATAAAACCAGAATTAGCAAAATACACCAAATACCTCTATAGATGAAAAATACTAGAGGGATTTGAAAAGTGCTCTTAACAATAGTTGTAAAAAGAACATTTTTAATTTTACTATTATAATATAGGATATGTTGTTTACTGTTCATACTCATTAGACAGAGGAATAAGATGTCCCACAATGGAAAAAGGTGGCATTTTCAGAGCTGTTATGTGTTAGGACCATGTGATATGGTGAGGTGAGCATAGATTCTTCCAGGGCATCTTCTTGAGATACTTCTTATATTTCAATGACTTTCCCTTTCTCTTGGTCTGTCAAAGAGGGAATTAAAACAGAACTGCACTGGCAGTGCAAAACACTCACTGGTAGACTATGAAAGTCACTTACAATGTGACTGGCTCAGGAGATGAACTCCAATCCCAACCAATTGCTGCAAAGGACAGTCATCATCACTGTTTCTTTACTCACTTACTGGATCTTCACAGATGTTTGTAACTAGTCGAGCTGTGCTCCCAAAGGGGCAGTTTATTACAAAAATACTTAAGTGTTTCCATGATTAGCATTCAAAATACTTCATGGTACCACATACGAAACACAGGTCTACCTCTCCTCTGACATTTTAGTCCTAAATTGAGATGGCCACTCAAATTTTACATTCTCTGCAGTGTGCATTTAGCAGCCCTGAAACTCTTCCAAATAGTCTGGCTTTAGCTGCTTAGAAGAATCCATTACTTTCAAATTCAAATAGCATCATAAAAGCTGCTGTAACACCAATGGCCCTTAAAAGGTCTTTGCCCAATTCACCTAACATTATCAAAGTACATGTAACTGGACATTTATGTTTCATTCCTTATTTTAGAGTATTTTCAATGTAACTGGCATTGAGAAAAAATGGTGAATTTCTCAAGGTCTTAAAATAATCTAATATATCTTTTTTATTGGGTCTTCAATTCTTTACACTTCTCCCTTGCTCCTGACAACTAGAGTCAAGTTCTGCTACCAGTAGTTACTGGTTTTATGGGTGTCAATATTAGCTGCTCTGAAGTCTCTAAAATGGCTAAAGAAGTTACTGAAGTCATTATCATTTCTATGGCAAAACAAGTCAAGTTGTCAGACTCATCCTTTTCAAGCCGACTAAATCATACCTTCCTGCCCTGACATCACTGGAATTACCCATCTGTTTCCTGTATTTTAGTGCCTTGTTGATTTGAGAAGTGCCTCGCTCATGTTTCGAACTAAAAGTGATGTGCTGAAGCACATCTGCAGGCATTGAAGCAAGCTTGCAGCACCTATTCAGTGAATGGATTGAAGGACTTTTGCCTCTAAAGCTATTAATCTTGTACCTTCCAAGCAGAGAAATCAGTATCATTTTAGAAAGTCAAATTGTTCATAATGGAACTGTGGGTGGTGTCAGTGCAGAAAAAGCTCGTAGTTACTGGAAAATACAGAGGAATATATGTATTTATTTAATATTGGGTGGTGTGTATCAGAAACACAGCAAATGCCTCTAGCAAGAAACAAATAGAAATTTTTGTATATGCCTTGTTGGCCAAAGAAAGGGGGAAACAGATCTAAATCCAGAAGAAGCAGGGCTGTAAGAAGTAATAATGAAATGCACATAGTAACTAGAGCTGGACTACAGTGTATAACCTTTTCCTTCAAATGTGGACTGAAATCTTTCCAAATATCAATTAATCCCTATTCTACCATGCATTTCCTAGCTGCTTCCTGTGTATTATTAATGGAATGGTCACCCTGAGATGAAGGTAGGAAGTAAAAGCAATTAAATTCCTCTCCCACCCCTGCAGATACAATTGACTTAGAGGATTCAGCTACAAGTAAAAATTAAAAAGCTCCAAAAAAATAATAAGCATGGCCTTCTTGCCTGAGCCAGACTGTGTCATCTAAAAAGCTGCCTGCAAGAGCAACAGCAAGCTCCCTTTATATAAATTATCGAATTCTATGATTCAGGGCTGATCAAGGAAAAAAAGCAGGTGCTCAGTCTCTGCCAGTTTTTTCTGGTGCTGTCCTGTAGCTGAATGAAAACTTTAAACCAGAACTCCAGACACTGGTTCTTTTCTCAGTGTAGAAAAGAAAAGCCCATCTGTCTCCTGGGAAGTATTGATTCCATTTGAATTCAAAGAAACAATTTTAACTTCATGCTTTTGTGGAGGGTGATGGCTACAGACCTCAGGAAGGCTTCTGAATGTGTAATACAGTTAACTCTGGCCTGAGAGGAATACAGTCATCCTAGCCTTCAATTCCCAAACAGATCAGTCAGCAGTGGTAACAAGGAGAGCTCTGTGGCTGCTGTTTGCACTCTAATGTTAAAGGTTTGTGTTTGTTTCCACAGTGTTATAATGCTGAGGTGAAAGTCTATCCCTTTTGCTCTGTTCAGCATTACTGGAGATAACATACTAGGCTAAAATAGGTGTATTTCCAAAGTCTCCTAGCTCAACCAAGATTATATTACCAAACTTTGGCTGCATAAAGAACAAGGGAAGAAGGAGGAAAACACTGACAGTGCCTACACAGGTAAAAAAAGGAGAAGATGTGCCATGTGGCACAGGGGTCCACTCTGAGTGTCTCTGAGTGAGGCCCTTGGCTGTGCCCACCCTGTGTGTTACTACAAGTATTTCTCTCTGTTTGGTGTCTGGGGGCAGCCAGTCGATGCTGCCATTAAGATAACAGTGAGTGATCTGAGTCATCTGGTTCTCCTAAGCAGCCAGAAGGGCCCAGTGACAAAACCAGGGTGAACTGATGCTAAAAGGGTGACTTGGGCTGGCAGTGTAGCCCAGCTGGGGATGACTGTAATGGGAAATAGGAGATGTTCATTTTGCACTGTAATGAATAATGAGGCTTTGGAAACAGAGGGTGCAGAAAGGTGGGCTATTGGCTGAGATTGAAGTGACCATAAAACAACAGGCAGGATGCAAATTGGTGTTGTCATAAAATACTCAAACAAAATTATATCAAGTATTAAAACTCTGCTTATATACCATCAAGAGCTGAATAAAACCACAGAACACAAGCTTGATTATGTGCCTTTTAGTGGGATCATTGTACCCATTCTTCATAACAGCATAAATTAAGGAAAGACCATCCACTTTGATTTTGAATTTCTATGTTTGTCAAACTGATTTTCTGAAGTGGTTTTTTTGCTCTTTTCCTTTTAAAATGACAAAAAATATGGAGATCACAGTATATTCTAATCACTTGTCAGAATTCCTTTTTAAAAATCAAAGCTGTTGGATGTTCAAAAATCATTTTTATGCATATAAATTGTGTACTCTTCTATGATTTAAAACTGATTTTGTCAATATTAGCAAAAATGCTGTCACAGACAGACTAAACTCTTCTGTCTTAACTCAAATCCCAGCTAATTATGGCTCAGCTGTAAAGTTATAAACCCTTGAAAAACGAGGTTTACAAGAGAAGTATTGACACAGTCTTAACTATAGCCATGTGAATGGAGGCACTGTAATATTGTTTGGAAATAGTGTTCTAAAAGGGAATCTTTTATGAAAAGAGATGCCAGCTGTTCACTTTGGAAACATTTATTTCATTGGCTCATGATAAAATTGCCTGTAAAAGATATTATTCTGAAACACAGCAACTTCTTAATTTCATGATGACCCAAAGTCACTGGGAAAGAGATGATGCCTAAGAGCAGTGGAAAAAGATTGCCACTGTTGGTTTTGCTTATATTGCTTTTCAACAAATATACACTTTTTCTTAGAATAATTCATGCTGGACAGGCCCTCAGAAGGTCGTCAAATAACTCCTGCTCAGAGTGGAAGAAAATAACAATACATGATTTTTATTTCATTTTTGCAACAAATATTATCTTTTGATAAAAAAAAGTCCACATGCTTTGCTTTAAGGGAGCAGAAGTCTACAAGCATGGCTACAACCCTGTGCCAATCCCATCCATGCTCCCTAGTCCAGGATTGCATAGGAATAGGTGGATAGATGACTGTAACCACAAGAACCCAAACCCCAAAGAGATAAGTAACAGAAAAAAAAAAAAATTAAAGAAAGAGAGAGGAATGTGTCCTGTTGACTTATGATCTACTACATGTATTGCAAGTCAAAAAGTTTGTTGGGTTCAGAAGCAGGATCCAGCATCTGAGAGATGCCACAGCTGAAAGTGCTGCCCCACTGGTATCATTCTGCAGAGGACCTAACAGGAAATAGCTGTCTACCCTCAACAATAAAATCTGACATGAGTCTCCTGTACATCAGGTGGAGCTTGCTCAGAGGTATGGAGTGTATCTCTGTATGTGCCCAGGCACACCTGGCTATCCTACATATCCTGTATTATATTACATATACCTCATATTCTAGCATATTTTAATGGTGCAAAACTCTGGGAAATGCAGAGGAGGAAAAAACTTCTGTTTCCTTGAGTAATTTTTCCATAACATCCATGCAGTGCTAAGACCCAGGTCTGTGTGTGTTTGTTCCTTATTGCTGCATCTCTTTGTCCTTGAATAGTGCTGATGAATTTCTTGTACTGGCCAGTGTGCACTGCTATTATTGACTGCAGTCTCCATCCTCTGCCATATTGTTGAACTTCCATAACCATTGGCTTCATTAGCAATTATTGTTTTGGTGAAAAAAATCCTATACCACATATTATGGGATGACCTGAGGCCATTATGGAACTGAACGCTCCCATAAGGATAATCCAGCCACAATATATCAAAGTGCTGAGAAAATATCCTTTGTCTCAGGTCATGTAACCAATGTGGCTGTTAAATGTTTTAAAAGCAGTTATATAACTGGCATTTAAAATGTTTTATTGAAAACCCTTAATGCTACTGTAACTAAAATGACCTTTAGTGGAGTAACACACATCACATCTTAAAATGGGATTTGATTAAGAATATCAAATGTTTTAATGTGCTCGTGGCTCTACATGCACCATCCTGTCACACCAGCCACAGAGGCAGAGGTATTTGCTTTGGCTTTTCAATATTATTTTCAGCTTAAATTTATAACCTATTTACTTTACAAGGAATGATTCTTATAAGATTTTAAACATTCTTTGCAATATTTGACATATGAGTATTTTATTATTGGTATTTTTTTTTTACAAACAGGTGGTATCTTTTAAGGCAGATGTTCCCAAACAGAGAGCATTTGATCTAGAGAGGGTTGGCTGATCAGAGGCTTCTCACTGGCTTCTCTTCTCTTTCTATGCTATGATTAGATCTTTCTGAGAAACAAAAAAATGCATCCATTAATCTATACTGTCATAGAAGAAACCACAAAACTGCAAAAAGTAGTAAGGTGATTTTACATGGTAATGCAAAGCAAGACAGCCATGATTTTTTTTCTTAAGAGATTGCCTTTACTAAAAGCAATTTCAAAAGCCCCATAGAGAAACATACACTTGAAAAAATATTAAATGTCGTGTTACAAGTCATATACTGCTGATGTCTGGAGTTTTGAACACAAAACCATCTGAATACTAAGAGTGGAAATGTTTTTGAACTCAAGATAAGAAAGCTAGAAGTAGAACAGATAGACAAGTGGGGGGAGGAAAACCCAAACAAAACAGATTCCCTGAATGACAAGTGAAATGAGAGATACTTTATATAAATGGAAAAATGCTCTCACTGAGACGATCTAGCCCACTGAGAAGCACAATTCTTTTTTCACTTTCAAGTACTCTGAAGAGGGCTAGGTGGGAAAAAATAAAAACTTACTCCAACAGATGAGAGCAAAAGATGTTTTTATCTTTCTATTTACTTTCCTGCCTAGTAGTTTTTTCTCTACAACCTTACAAGGTCATTCTGAAGAGATTATCTTCACTATTTTACCAGTAGGAAGTTGAATCATAAAGCAGTAAAGCAGTAGCCAAGACCACCAAGAAGGTCTTTGAAATGTAGGAATCAGGAACTCTGTTCACAGTCTGTAACACGTGTTTTCATCGCATAAATGTTCTTCTCTTCCCAAATTTCACTCCCAGTGCCTATGAAAATATTCATATTAAACTGGTACATGGAGAATGGACAAGCTTTTGTTGTATATGGGATTGGCTGGAGCAGGATTCTGGAACGCAGAGGATGAATTTGTTACCAAGATGTTCATAAGCAAACTGAACAAACATGTGGCCAAAACAGACATGCAGCTTTGAAAAATATACACAGAAATACTGGGGGAGAGTTTATCAGAAGTGTTAAAGAAATAAAGGACAGCAATGAAATTTAAAGTTAATAAATGGACTTGGTAACTTCCCCGTATCTGTTCATGCTTTCAGAAAGTCACCTCTACCCCCATGAATTTAAAAGGTACAGCCATAAGCTTTTAAATACCTTGGTGCAATTTTAATTATTGAACATTTAAAACAGCTGTGGCAAATAAAGGAAGGTCCTGCAGGGAGGCAAAGCTTTTGAGGCTTCGTGGGTGTTGCTGGGAAAGAGGCTGCAGGTCTGCAATGGTGGGAGAAAAGGCTGAATAAGAAGGAGCACTGGGGACCTGGAAGCAATCCAGAGCACTGGAGGAGCCTGGAACTACAATGAGGAGAGATGGGAGCATGAGGTAAGAAACCCCAGCTAAACAAATGTTGTACTGACAGAGCTTGTGAAGTGATATTTCAGGTATGAAATTTCCTTTGTGGCTGGTATTTTTGACTGAAAGTTTTAGAGGTTGAAACAGAATTGGTGCTGATGTTGTCAGAGATACTGTACATAGAATGGGGTTGATTTCTGGAGCCATGGGAGGTACCTTAGGAGAATATTTTTGAGTTGAAGAAAGTCAAGAATCCTGTTAAATGTGTTTAAACAAAAGCACAGAGAAGGCTCTAATGTTGTTAGCAATTGCACAAAACCCCTGAAAGTTGAAACCAGCCAAGTGCTGGAAAGAGGGAAGTTTGAGGGGGTTGAAAATATCTCTAGTTGTGAGGATCATACTGAATAGTCTGATCAGCATTTGTGTTCTGCCAGAGAGTTTGATTTCTGCAAAGGGAGAACAATGGAATCACACATGCAAAAAATGATACTTTGTAGAGGGGAATGTTTCTTGACCAAAAGGGAAAAGGAGACCAAAAGAAAAAAGGGAACATAGGTTAAACTGATGTTTAAAACTTTAAAATGCGAGCAAGAAAAAAACAGGAAGCATTAGAGAAATGGATCAAGCATAAAAAATAATAAATACCTCCAAAGGCATGGGATAAAGTAGGCATGATAGTGGTGGCAGCTCCTGTGTGCTATGGGCAATGGTGGAGATTATCTGTGAGCTTGTAGTATGTTACTTATTTTGGTACTTTTGCAATAACGAATGAGTAGAAACAACAAAATGTTCTAAGAAATGTCACTATGGAGCTGGGAAATCAGTAGGTTTCTTAAGGAATTTCTTCTAATAGGGAAACATGAAATAACCCAGGGAACAGTAAATCCCAGTAAATGTTTATACACTAAACTTCACTCTGATGACCAGCTCAGTCCCTGCAGGGGGACTACAGGGCCCTGGAGTAGAGCTGGCAATTAATCTCCAATTGCTTGGGTGGGAGCAGTTCACAGTTCAAGGGTCTCAGTAGATTATAAATCTGGCAAGCAAAATGGGAACTCAGAGAACTGGTCATGAGGGAAGTGCCAGTAGTTAAAGCTATAATCAGTAGAACTGCAGGGCAGATAGTCGACACCTACATGGCAATTTTCAGTTCAATAACTAAAGCTAACGGAGTTGCCTAACAACACCACTGAGCTGCGATTACAACTGGCAGCATTATGTAACTGTGACAATCAAAGTGGAAAAAATAGAGAAAGGCATATATATTTCCAGTCCTAGTTACTGAAGAAGTCTGGGGGATGGAGCCCCATATTTGAAGGCTGCAGAGAGAACATACTACAAGCCATTTTGGGTACTCTTCATCTGGGGATCTACAGACACAAACAAAGGCATTTTCATTACCATGAATGTGGCACCAGAACCATATTTTTGCCACTGATTTAATGATGCAATCCAAGTATTCTTAACCTGGAGGCATGGCTAGCCTCAGCTCTAGCCACCAGTATGGAATTTTGCACGGCAATGTTCTCATGTTCAAATTTACCATAGCAACCTCCACATCACATTTAATACACAGGGACATCCCTCCTCTTTCCTGTTTAAAGAGCCCTTGTTAAGTGGGCTTGCTGTATTTCAGATGCCAAGATGTCGGTAAGATTGATGGAAGGGTGCACAATCAAACTTGTAAGGAGAGCCTAGCATCTAGCTCATTATGTAAGGGAATTAGCAAGGCAGCTCTTTTGACATGACAGTCCATTATGGCAGCTGTCAATCATACCTTAATATATGCTTTTTTGTCATCTTTGATGTTGTTTTTTTTTTTTTTTTTTGAAAGTTGTTCCGTTCCTGTTCCTCAATAAGGCAGCATGTAGATGCTTTGTGTTTATGCACAGTAGCTGTTGAAAATCTAGATGGGCAGTGCTTTCTCCACATAATTGCTGGGTGACATATAATTATGCACGCATGTGTAATCCTGACTCGTATGGCTCTTTGTCCCAATTTTATGTGCAAAGAGGCTTCAATCTGTTATGGCTTCTCATCCACCTCACAGCTTTGGCTCTCTCATGAGAGATAGTGATGCTTAGGTATTTTGGTGCAGCAAGTCTAAGTTTGCTTCCTGAGGAAAATGCACTTATGTCCTGCTTTAAAGGACAGGTGTCTGCCAAAAAAGGTAGAAGCTCCTCTTTGAAGTAGAGAATGTAAGCCCCCTTCCCCCTGAGTATTATAATTGTTTGAATCAGGAACTCTCAGACAGAGATAAGGGGGTAGGAATAACAGCTCTTTACTAATATATCTAACCGGACAAACAGAAAAAACAGCAGCTATGAAAAAAATTAACAACAAAACAGAACTAATAACTGGGTTCCAGTCCTTTCTTCAGCTGCAGACGCTCTGCCGGTGTCAGTTCCCGGCGGGGGAAAGCGCGGCAGGGCCCGCAGAGCTGCGGAGGCGGCAGACGGGAGTGGGGGGCGGCAGCGGGGCAGCGGCCGCGCTGTGCCTCAGGTGCGAGCAGGGTGCGAGAGGGTGCGGGGTGCGGGGGGCAGGGTGCAGGGTAAGGGGTGCAGGGTGCGGGGGGCAGGGTAAGGGATTCAGGGTAAGGGGTGCAGGATGCGGGGTGCGGGGTAAGTGGTGCGGGGTGCGGGGGGCAGGGTGCAGGGTGCGGGGGGCAGGGTGCGGGGTGCAGGGTAAGGAGTGCGGGGGGCAGGGTGCGGGGTGCAGGGTAAGGGGTGCGGGGTGCAGGGTACAGGGTGCGGGGTGCAGGGTGCAGGGGCAGCTGCCCGCTCCCCGTGTGAGCCCTGGTGGGCAGCTGTGTCCGCAGGGGCGGGAGGCTGGAGCGGAGCAGACGCAGGGCAGTCTGACCGCAGAGCGCCTGGCTCCCCAGCGTTCCGACCGCACGGGCTGCGGACGGGCCGTCCCTCCCCTCCATCCCAGGCAGCAAGGGAGTAGCCCCCTGGAAGCCAGCCCCCACATACCCCTTTGTCCAGAGTCCTGAAAAGAGCCTGGGCACAACCAGGCAGGCTCCCTTAGCATGATAATGGGAAAAATTCTTTAGACTGGGACAGTAAGAGAACAAAACCCAACCCCATACAACCTAGAAGGGCAGTTATATTTACTCATTCCCCCTTCAGGAGCGGGAAGAAGATCTTGCACTAAGACTTAAAATGGTATCAGACGTTGATACCATAATAATATATACCACTTTTCATAAAAGGACTTCCATATAATGAACAGAAAAGAATTAATTTAAAAGATGATTCCGTGTTACAGTAGTTGGCATGTGAAATAGTTGGCATGGGGAATCTCAAGTTCGACTCCAGTTCAGTACCCTTCTATAACTGAGCCTTTAGAAAAGAATAGGGATGGAAAGGAAACAACTGCTTAAAAAGGCTCTTTACTTCTCAGAAAGAACATCTAAGAAGGAGAGGGGGCACTAGAAGGACAAGTTGCCTCTGAGAAATGAAGAAGTTCATCTGCACAATCTCATCTTGACTGGTGTGCTCATCTGAGAGGGATGGTTACTGGCAGTAATGTATGCCAGGAACACTAGGAAGTCAACACATATCAAACAATAGTGCATTTCCAAGCATAGAATATGTATTGCAATAGAATAATCTTTTCATTATATTTTTAAGAAAAAAATCCTATATGTTAGAAGGCAGCTTGTAAATTATAGTTTCATCTGCTTTGATTCACACACATATATCAAGCAGTACAGTTGAGATTAGGAGAACACGCTACTGGTTTTGGCTCATTCACAGGAGGGAACAGAGAGATAAGTTGGAAAAAGAAGCTTCATTACTGCACATCATCTTTCTGCCACTTGTTCTTTCTGAATGTCTCTCTTTTCTAGCCCCTGTAACTTCTGTGTTCTTGTCTTCTGGGGCAACACAAAGGTAACAGCTAACACAAAGCTGCACCAATGGAAAAGAGGAAACATATCAGTCCTAGCAATGATTAACTTCCAGAAAGAGGTTAATTCACTTGGAAGAACAAGGTTCAACCCAGTAAAAATGCCCAATTTTTGGTTGCAACTTTTATTGGGGTGAGTTGGAAAGTGGCATTGCATTTTAAAAGCTCAATGGGAATACAAGGGTATGGGAAGGTTTCTTCCTGAAGTAAATGGTTTCTGACAAGTCCTTTAAAATATTCTCTAGTTTCCCTTCTCTTAGTTTTTCTGGAAAGAAGCAGAGTGCTTTGTTCTATGCTGTTACCTACAATCCTAGGTAGAACTGGGGCATCCATATAAATGCAGATACATTATCCCCTCTACCCCAAGGATCACACAGATTAAGGCTTGTGTCCTGGAAATTGCTGACTGAGGCAAATACTCTTGCTCACATTGGCAATGATTTCAAGGGGGTCCACCAGAGCCAGGGTGCAATAGACCTCCCAGCAGGACAGGTCTTGGACAATTGGTATTGTAAGCATTGGCTTAGTCTTTCTGCACAAATGGATCAAGCATCATTGACTTAACAGGTACTGCTCAGATGTGCAGTGATGTGCAAATGTTTGCTTCTGACCTTTTGACATTCTTTTCCATTAAAAATCAATAAATGATGCCTAGAAATACCAAGCAAGATGCGCATCATTTCAGCTGATTGCAGCTTAGGTGTTCCTCCTTTCTGTGCTGTCATTTCATAGTCCTCAATCACTGTTCTTTTTTTTTTTCCCTTGAGGGAGAGAATATACATATATATTCACAACCTGTTCAACAACTTCAAGGATGCTTCATTCTACTATTTCAGACATTATGTGACTCTTCCCCTCATCTGATCTGTAATGAAATCAATGGAAAGTATTCTATTAAATTAATTCAGCTTCAGATCAGATGCTGTCATTGAGAACTCTAATATAGGCAGCCTGGTACATAATGGCACAGTGTGGTCCCAATCCTGCAGTCTGACTCTGGGAAAATCCCTACTGATGTCAATGAGAGCTCTCCTAAACTAAAGATTTCACAATCAGTTAATGAGAAGCAGTGAGCATATACTGCCTTCTCTATTAGATCCTGTAGTCAGACTACTTCTGATGGGCTTCTCTAAAGTGATTTTCTCTGGCAATCTGTGCTTGCAGCAGCACCTGCTCTGTTAGTCTCTCAATTCTTCTCTTAACAAAACAGCTTGATTCTGCAGGTGAAAGATTCTGAAATGTTTTAATTAACTAGCTTGAACACCATTTGATTTGTCTCCCTAGATGTTTCAGAAATTACAAACTGTTTGGTTGTGTGACTGCCATCAAACAAGATTTCAACATATGAAACAGGCTGCTATAAGAGGAAAGGGTGCTGAGTTTATAATGTAAAATTTGTATCAGGCCACTGTAAACAGTGTATGTACACAGTTTGTTATCACTTTGACTAGCAATGTTTCTCAGGCTGCAGGAGTAGTTCCAGAAACTGTGGGCCAAATCTTATAGCTCTGATTTAGTCAAAACTCCTGGTGATCTCAGATCTTTTGAGTTGGGGCTTATCTTGAGTTTTAGAGAATGAAAAAAAAAAAAAAAAAAATGATCAATGGGAAGAGCAAAAAAAAACCCACCTAGAGTTTTTTAAACTATTCACTTTTTCAGGTAACACAGGAATATGCATTTTGTAGGCTGGTATTGTACAGAAGCAATTGGAGCTCTCGGTCATACAATTAAATAATTACTGCAGTGTTCTGGCCATATTAGCATAGCTCAGTTCAGTAGGTCAAAGCTGTGCACCTACCACCTCTAAGAGAGGGATCAAAAGAAGGCAATAAAACCCAGCACTGGGAATCCTTCTGAGACATCCCACACCTCGGGCTCCCACACCCTGCCTTAGCCACTCACAGCAGGGAGTGGCTGGAGATAAGGGCTTGGTGTGTGCCTGCAAAGAAATAGGTTCTTCCTAAAGGCCCCATGGATCTGTATTTAGCAGGGGCACAATCAAGCTAAGACAGTTTATTTGCATGTATCAGCCTGTATACTTGCTTACAGGATCTGATATCAGGCTTCTGAAAAAAATGGGAAAAACTGGTGTGTGGAAGGAGGGAAAGCCATCAGATGTCTGTTATGGCCAGTGGGAACTTTTTTTAGTCCTACCAAAATGATGAAAATATACCTTTTAGTAAAAAGATAAAAGCTAAAATTCTCATGTAACAACTTGCCTCTGTGATCTGAAATATCACAAGGCTTATAAATAGATGAAAGCTGGACAGTTTTACTAGTACAGCAGCAAAGCACAGTGTACATTTGTGGAATCCAGGATTTGAACATGATTTAGTCTATATGGAATGGGTTTAAAATGTTCTACACACAGTAAGAAACCATTTACCAACAAATCTTTAATAATCAGTGAAGTGCTGCTGAAGAAATTTTTTTCATTTCTTTTAGTCCAGGATTATGACACGGGTATCTTTGCAGAATTACACATATTGCTATTCTGAAGTCAGAAACCTTAATCTTTAGGGTTTTTTTCCTCCTCATGTTAATCCCAGTAAACTAAGTGAAGAGTTCTGTGCCGCACGGTGTCTTTTCATAGTTCCTGATCAGAAGCCAATTTAAATAGTTAAAATCCATTTATGAGTAATATTCTTCCCAAACACTGTACCACTGAGACTATTAGTCTTTCTGAACTTGTGCTAGTGCTCACTGCATTAGGAGTTTAATCAGATTTGTTAATGAATAATGTTTTGCTTGCAAAGTATATCTTACATGCATTAAGCTCTTAATTGTGGAGTTGCCACAAGCCCTGGGTTAAAGATGGTGCACACTGAAGCAGCCATGAGGAAATCCAGATCCCAGCTGGGTTCCTGCTCTCACTTACCCTTCCATGGAATTCCCACTGGGTGGGTAACAGACCCTGGTGAGCCCTGTCTGGTTTAGCTGAGCTCTCTGAGTCCTTTGAGGACCATCCAGCTTACCTGTAGTCCTTGGTGGGACTCAAGTAGCAGGGACAAAAAAGATCATTTTTCAAATGTAAGGGGCTTTTTGGTGATTTTTCTGGTTGTTCGTGGTTTCCTTTTACCTTGAAACAGAGGAGTGTATGGGATGTTGATTCCTGAAAATACTAATTTAACCACATATAATAGTTACTATATTGTTGATTGCTGATGTGGTTTTCCCTACTGATGCCTTTGCTCTGGCCTTGGAGTTGCACTTTTATTCTTTGGCTTAGCATTTTAAGAAATTAACCAGAAAATGGAAGTTTTATGTAAGTCTTGGGGAGTTTTAACCTGCTATTTTTTAATACCTCGTCCTGAATTTTATATTGAAGTTTCATTCTTTTTTTTTTCCTGAGTGGATGTAATTTATTAGCAAAATATATTCACAGCTGGGCATCACAAAAATTCCACAGGCTGGGCAGTCTTTATTAAAGTAGAAGCAAGCTTCTACATTCTGACTAGTGATAAATCACAGTGTTGTGTATGAAACTTTTTCATTTAATTGCAACGCAGAACAGTGAGGCAGAAGTAGGAAGTGAGGTTTTATTTCTCTTTGAAGTTAAATGTTCCACTTTTCATTTTCTTATCAAGTTTTCGGTTTCATATGCCTTTAAAGCACTGCTTTGAACAAAGTCATAGAAAATTGTGTGCCAAATTTTTTTAAGGCCTGGAAGTACATATAAACATAAGTTGCTTCATATAATACCTTGTTTTGTGGGGTTTTTTGGAATGCAAACTATAGTACTGAATCAGAGTTAGGCAATTGTTTAAGGATATAATGAAATCTAGAAATTATCAAATAGGAAATCAGGTCCTGGATCCAGGTATGAGTGATCAATTCCTTCCTCAATTTGGGTGGCAAAACACTTTTGCAATGTTTTAAATATGTTCAGTTTTCCCCATTGTGATTCCTTTCTTTTTTCTTTTCCTGGAGAAAGCCAGTATGGTCTCAGACTGGATTATCTCAAATTGCCTTCTTTAAAGTACCTTTTTCAATAGTGCGAATTGTAACTTTTATTGAGTCATTCTGAAATCTGTCCGAATTCAAAGAAATGAGCCAGACGTGCCTCACCAGGGTGTTTCGTAGCTGTCTGCTCTGTGTCTCCAGCAATGTGAGGAGCCTCTGGCTGTGCCCATAAAGGCACAGCTGGGCCGAGCATGGGCAGCCTTGAGCTGTCACTGTCCCTTACCTGGGGTGACACCTCGGGTGTCTCAGAGGCGAAGCTGTGTGCCTGAAAGCCATCGCAGAACCCTGTCACCACCCCTTTTCCCCCTCAGCCCCATTCTTTGTTGCCACCCAGCCACTCAGCCCTTCGTGGGAGGCAGCAGCTCATGATCCTCGACTGCCTGAGTGTCATAAGAAGCTGCCTGCACACATCCTCCAGCTGCTTGGGAGCCTGTGGGCTCAGGTGAGAGGCGGTGCTGACAGCTGGGCCTCCTGGCACTAGCACACGGTACTTATTTAGATAGGCTCTGGATTAAATGGTCCCCTATGCCTGCTTCACTCAGTTGCTCTTGCCCTTTCCCAGCTGATACTGGGAATTGCTCTGCTCCAGTGGTGCTAATTCAGGAATATGGCGCTGGCTTGCTAGCCTGACTCTGGGAAACTTCTGGGTTTTTTCCCTCTTAAAAAGGAAAACAAACAAACAAACAAATCCATAGATTTGTGAATTGCATAGATCTGGATTAGCAGGCGGCAGAGCAGCGATGTGGCCCTGCAGTGGCACAGCTGCTTCCCGAGCAGGGGGAGCTGCGGCCCCTGCCCACAGCGCTGACCGCGGCCGGCCCGTCCCCGCGGCGGCGCGGGCCAAACCCCGCCAGCGGCACCGCTACCGACGGCTCTGCCGCCAGCTCCGGCTCCTTCCCGGCGTGTTTATTTATTCCTTGTGGTGAGCACCAGCTGAATGCGCTGTTTTATCCCCAGCAGGACAGGGCACACCCAGTGAGGAGAAGCAGACTCCAGCCAAACTGGGAGTCTCTGCGAGGTCACTGTCAGCTCGACCGAGTGGGGCGCGTTGGGCTGGGGAAATATGACAAGGAAAACTTCAGGGAGGAGGCAAAGCAGGCGTGTCACCTCTATCCAAAGCAGAGCTAGGTAAACCTCCTGCCTAATGGGTTACACCAGCTGCTGTAGCCTGTTTCCTAGAGTAAAGGCACAAATAAACCAGATTGTGGGTGTAAACCTCATCTTACATGTTTGCCTCTCTGGCACTGTATTTTGGCAGTAGAAGGATTGAAAATTTTGAGATTAATGTGTATGTTATTGCTTTCTTTTGTACTTCTGTGATGCTTGTGTATAGATGGCACACCCCAGCATATCCCATTCATTCTGAAGCTGGTCCTTCTGCTTTGGGACTTCAATGCAAGTTTACCTGACTCATCTTCCCAATCACTGTAATGTTTTCATTTAGCATGTAACACTGTATTAAATTGCTTTTTTCTCTTCCCAATACGCCGTGTACTTAGGGGGCTGCTGAGTACTCTGTGCTCCAAGCAGCGTCATCACTTGCTCTTCAGCTAATTCCCTGGCAGCCCCCATGGCAGAGAATAATTAAAGATGTTGCTAAGTTGGACCATTTTTCTGCATGCTTCCCACATAAAGCCAGCAGACATGGGGGAAGTAGTTGCTCCATCTCTGGCTTAAGATAACTTCTGACACCATATAATGTTTTATAAATACTCAAGAGGCAGGGTTTTCAGGAGAGAAGGTACACTACCTATTAAGTGCATGAGCAGTCAGCTGTGGCTGATTTTACTGTGGTGTTTGGCAGCTTCTGAAGTTCTACCTTTTTGGTAGACACAGGATGCTCTCAGTAGTTCTGTGTGATTATTACACAGTCACATATACACCAGAATTATTATTTCATTTCTTAGTCATGCTCCTGCTTGCAACCAGATACCTCAGCCCTAATGCTCTTTGGCTAGCTCTGCTATCTTCTTGTGTACAGTCCTATTTCCTTTGTGGACACAGCACTGAAATATGACCAAGTGTCAAGCCATGGTGTTAAGGTATAAAGTATGAGAGGAGTAGCTCAGCAGCAGAGCAACCAGTGCCATAGCCAGGGGTTTGTGTACAGGTTACATTTTTGTGTGAACTGAACTATGCTATAAACACGAGAGGAAAAAAAAAATCTCTGGTCAGAATACTGTTACATAAATAAAATCATATTTATTTCTTTGGCCTAAGAAAATGTTGTGACTAAAACATGGAGGGAGATCAAAGAGGCAAAAAACCCCCAAACCCCTCAGTAACGCAGTAATAAGTGGTGAGTGCAGCTTCCCTCTTATAAACTGGTCAAATGTATCAGAGCAAGTTTTTAAGCCCTTCAGTGATCACAACTGGAGCAATGCTGCAGAGCACACAGGCTGTTTATGGCTAGGTCCTGACTAACGCTGACAAGTTAGCTAAGGGTGTAGCTGTGGCTAAACCACAGAGCAGCAGTGAGTACGGGAGCTGTACTTTGTTGGAAAATGAAGCTTTCTCTCATTAGGAACACATGGAAATATCTGAGGAAAACTGATTTTTAGAACACTTTAGGAAATGGGCAAATTAGGTCTGACAGAGTAGTGATATGTAAAACAACGAATCTAATACAAAAGGTGCATCAGGGAATTCTCAAGACATCTTTTGTAATAACAAAGCCAAAAGCTATGCAAGACATGGAAAGATAATTTTCTTTCAAGATACGATTTTTTTTTCCTAATTTTCTCACATGCTGTTCCTATTTAGCAGCCTGGGAGCTTCTCCTCCATCTGCCTGCAATGCTGGGTCTTGCTTGCAGAAGACATTACCAGTGAGTAAAGTTACTCAGACTACATACTCACAAAGTATTGTTTTCCTGCCTGTGTGAGAAATAAAATATTGAGACCTTACTAGTGTTCAAGAAAGGACAATTAAATGTTCAGAAACAGGTCATGAGCTTATCTACACTGATGTTAACTAAGATAAAAATCTGAAGACATTTAAATGCTTATGATTCACAGCATATGTAAGTACTGACTGATGAGACTTAAGGAAATATTTCCCTCTAGGGCAGGCTTCTCCATAATCAACCATTACAGGCACACTTCCTCTGGTCCGTGATACCAGACTACAGGGACAGCAGGTGTGATCCAGAATGGCAGCTCCCATCCTCCTGCAAGGTGGCAGCTGTGGCTGACAGTCCCTGTTCTCTTGGAGCCATGCCTCCTGCAGCCTGTTTGGGAGTTTCACCAAGGCATTATGGGGGGCTCCACTTACTTTTTATTCAGGAGCTAAAGTTCCTTCCCAGGTAACCTTGTTAAAAACACTTCTAAAATTGCTGTGGATTGATTGTTGATCTGATGTTACACTCAACTAGCCAGTGAGTGGTCCAGCAAGGAGTGTTCTCATTCTTGTGAGTTGCTGTTGCAGACTGGGATGCGGGCTGTGCCGAGTGTAATTTCAAGATGAGATTTCAGTTAGCCTGGGAAAAAGAATTATATATATATTGTATGTATACTGAAATTGCTTCATGCTCTACTTTGGGCAGAGTCTTGCTTTTGTAGTTACCACCTGCCTTACTTCAAGACCAGCAGGAGCTATGAGTAGGACTGTCAGGAAGGCAGGTGTGACTTTGAACAAGTATGGTCCTGTTAGATCAGCAGTGAAACCTGTCATGTCCTGCCACCAAAGACACAGGTCCTGTCAGGCTGCTGCTTCTATGCTGTGAAACTAATGTATGGATATATTTGTTGGAAAACAAAGGGTGTCTGATGTGCACAACAGGGGATCAGCAGCTGGGGTGGGTGCATGTGCCTTGCACATCTAAGGTGCAGCTTTATACACTGGGTGGAACAGCTCAACCTCCACAACAGTGCTGTGATCTTTAACAAATCTCCTATACTGTGAAGGCACTAAAAATTGAAATCAACTCCCTTTTCTGTTGACAGGTCTTTATGATCCTCTCACTGGAAATACTGAAGTCTGCAGTTAAAACAGAAATATGTTTAAGAAGTATACTTTTGTCTGTGTTTGCTTTGGCTAGAGGCTGAAGTGAGTACAGTGTGAAAATGTGCAATAAAAGAGGCTTCAAGAAAGAAAAGAGAATTAGATGCATATAGAGGCATTATAGATGTAAATATCACTAGCAGAGCTGTGCTGCAGAATAAATTGAAAGGTTTATAATGGGTTTCTGTCAAGAGGTTGCATAATGGTTAGGAAGGTGATACATGGTTCAAGTCTAGAAATGGCAGCAGATGGAAAAGTATTGATTTATATTAGTGACAGTAGAAAAATAAAGTAAATAATTGAGCTACGACGGCTAGTTTCATGCTGAAAGAACAGTGTTCACATTCCAGTTGCTTGCTGCTACTAAGTGTCACTGTGATTCCAGGAGAGATACCTGTATTTTAACCACTGACTAGCATGAGGGCCAAAGTATTTAATAGCCATCAACACTGAATTTAATGGCATTATTCTGTATTCAGCTAGTGCAATTGAAAGCAGAATTTTGTCTTGATAGGAAACAAAACAATCTGAACTTCTCTCTGATTCTAACAGAAAAGATATAAAAACACAATTATGCTCAGCTCTAGAGAATGGGGAAGATGTCAAAGATGCAACTATGGCCTCTTATATGCTGATCAATCTATACTTACAGACCCTGGATGTAAAAAATGATCATCAGATCACTCCATTCTCCACCACTGGAATGGAATTTACATGAAATGGAAGGTCATTGGAGCAAAGCATCCCACATACCACTTTCTTCCCAGTTAAAATCTCTAATGGGATTGGAAAGGCACAGAAATAATTTCCACCTGGCTTTATACCTGTAGTGAGAGAAGGTTTTCTTCTGGTCACATAAAGCAAAATCTGTTCCTTTGTGCCACTTTCACATTATCAGGCATTCTAACCAGGGATTTATAATTCACCTGTATGGGGCTGCACCTAGACCAAATGGTTTAGGAGAGTTCCCTGCGAGTCCAAGATCTCCAGGAGTGCAAGTCAAGTTCCCTGGTGCCCAGTCAGCCAGGCTCCTTCTCAGGAGATCAGGAGAGTGGTGGTGGATGGCTGAGTCTCCGTGGATAGGGGCTAGCCAGACAGCTGAGGCAGGAATCTGAAATGGGAATGTGCTCCTGTATCTTCCAGCAGAGCCCAAGCCTGTGGCATAAACATGGGCAAACCCCTCACCTGAAGAGCTGCATGCAAAGGGACCCTTGCTGTTTGTGCTCCCCTTCTCTCCCTTCATCTCTCACCTCTTTTCTGAGCAGAAATGCTGAGCTGAAGCAGGCTGGGTTCCAGTTGAGGCTCATCTCCCACAGGGTACTTGTGCTCCCCTTTCTTGGAGTTTCAGGAGTGACAGAATTCCTGTATGTTGTTCCTTTTGTGAGTGTAGCTGCATGGAGAGATGTCTTCACCTAACTCAGCCCTGGAACAACAAAAGTTCTGTAAATTAGGATTGGGTGTTTAAATGTGAACCAAAAAATTATAAAGGGGTCAGCTAAGGCTGTGAACTGTGTTGTGCAAAACCCTGTATTTTTATCAGCCTCCTTTGCACACTTAACCCATAAGGTACAGACTCCTCCAGCTGGATTTGCACTGTGGTGAGGCAGCTTTCTGGCAGAGGTGGCCACAAGGTCTGAAGGACCTTGCTGGTATTCCTTTGGAAAGATGAGGTATTCTCTGTTCTGGAGGTATTGCTTACACTTCCTGCCATCTTTCACTGGTCCATCTGCCCCAGTAAGTGACAGTGCAAAGCAAGAAAGATGACTTGGATTTCTGGAAGGACCTAGGCTTCTCCTTAATGGACTACTAATATTGGCTGCTGCAGGAGCAGATGGCATTTGCAGGAACCCCAAGCTCCATCTGTTCACAGTAGACATGATGAGCCCAAGATCCAGGGCACAGCTGAATGCGATGGCCAGCCCAGCATTGTCAGCTGGAGGTGAGGAACAAGTGGGTCAGAGCAGCCAGATTAGAAAACAAGCAGTGAAGTCTTCTTTCACTAGAAAATGGCAGAAAACACTTTTCACCACTGTTGAAATATAGCTGTGGTAGAAGTGAAATCCCAGCAAGGCCACCTCCTAAATACGCCTGGCTGTCCTTTGAACAGCCTTATTTCCCCCTCTAAGATGCCTATGGCTGCTGCACTGAAGGAGCCAGAGCTGACTGCAGCATGCAACCTTTTACTTAGTGGGTGGAGCTGGCACAGCAGCATTTGTAACCTCAGAAGCTTGAATAACCCAGTTTCTAAAATCATCATACTTGCCAGCCTATGCAAAGAGCATGTAATTAGAGAGCTTTGACTATTTCTATTGAAAGAGCTCTTGCAGCTTTTTGTTAGTTCTGATAGCAGGAATGTTGCTGCTTCTGCATTAATTGCTGTAACAATCTTCCAAGGGCTCAGTCCTGCAGTCAGTACGTACCATTCCTGCTGAGCATGCTGCTCTTAAAATTAAGGGACTGTCAGCCCTGGCAGAGCAGGGAGCGGTGCTGGCTTGATGTGCTTCAAGTTCTTCTTGCATTAAAGAAGACATCACTACTTATTATTGAAACAGTTCTTCAGTGTAATCTGCTCTGCTTCCATCAGGATCTCCACATCCAGTTTCTATCAATGTCCATGAGCTCTGCTGTGACTCTCAGGAACAGTCTCTTACTGCTGAAAAAAAATTAGCCCCCTTGGGTAAATGATGAGAAAATCTAAGACAGCATCCCTTGCTGTTCTACTCATTTCTTTATATGGGAAGAACATGCTAAAGTTACCTTAGCTCTCTGTTACCTGTGGCATGTTTACCATTCTCCACAATGGGAAAGCTTTCTCATTGTTTTGGCTGTGATTCTTAGTTATCACCTGATATTTCTGCATCTAGAGCACCAGGGCACAATTTGCCTCTCCACAGCATAAACTCCTAGAACTTCTTACCCTCAGATGAGGCCACATTTGAAGTGGACCTGTTTTGTCAGCTGTGGAAGTCTCAAACTGTAGCTGTGCATGCACAGAAGGCCAAATGAACTCTGTATCCTGGAATGGTCTGGGATCATCAGAACTTTTTACCAAAAGGCAAAGCTTCCTTTTGAGAGCCTTGGCCATTGTTGGAGGGGTCAGGCTAAAGCATTAGCAGACCAGGATCCTGCATATGCAACATAGATTAGAGTAGTGTATTTGAAATACTTTAACACAAATGTATCAGTCACTGCCTCTGGGCATTTGCCTGATATGTTGCAATCATCTGGATATTTTAGCAGAGTTTCAATAGACTTGCATCAAAATCATTTTGCCATCATCTTGACATAGTAATGTAGTCTCCAGTGATTGCAGTGACATTATTTTGCCATCATCCTGATATCATCTATTACAGCATTGTGGTCCCCATGCTCTGGCATTGCTGAGCACTTTGCCTTATTATACTATTTTCATAAACTTGCTCTGAAATTTGTGCAAAATAGCTCAAGTTTTCATAGAATGTTACATGCATGGGGAAGTTCCCTAAAATCAGTAAAGATATTTCAAGTATACAGATCTGCTATTTTAAGAGCACTCCAGTTTTTTAACATTTCTCCTTTAAATTATCAAAATGTTTAATTCATACAAAGCTGCCAGAAAAAAAAATGTTCCCTTAGGAGGTAAATGATGTTTTACTCAGAGTTTGGCAGCAGTATTGAAAACTGGTTCCAAATTATGCTTTGTTAAACTCTTCATCATGAAAAGCAACGTAAACTTAATATTTTTGGGGTGTACACTGGAGAAAGCATTGCTTATTGCAGCCTGAAATAGCCTCAGTTTTCTTATGTTGATGATCCAGTGACTCCTGTGTTTGGGACCCAGCTTATTTTGAACAACCAGTGCTTGCTGTATGATTTTAAGTCTTGATCACAAACATATCCAAATATCTTCAGATAATTTCAGAAATCGAGAGTATTGCTGAATTGTCTTGGATAGGAGAAGGCTTATGTCTGGGTTTACCATGGCCACATTAAGCTAAAACTGTCTTAAACTTAGCCATATTCTGAACTTAAGATAAACAATTTCTCCAGTGGGATTGTTCATGTGAACATGAATCATTTGTGGGAGTTGGGTGGCCAGGGATGGACAGAGGGCTGGCTCTGGTTGACAGTGAAGTGGACATCAACCTAAGACTGTGGGAAACAAGGTGCTAAGAAGAGAAATATCTGGAGAGAGATGTTTTGGAGATTATTATTATTTGGAGATTATTTATTATTATTATTTGGAGAGGTGAATAGAATTATGGGAATGGCTATGTTAATATGGTAGCACCAAATAAGGTAAGGTTCTTTTTAATGATTGGTTAGCAATGTTTTATTTATAAGGTAAAATAATTGATCATTGGTTCACTGCCCTCCAGCAGTACTGTAACGAAGGTTGTATATTGTCATGTTAACCCCATTGAAGTGTCTGAGGTTGTTCTATACTGTGTACAGCTTCTCTTTTTGATGGCACATTATTAAATTGTTTTCTGGCCACCCTCAGTCATTCCTGTCTCTATTGGATTTGCCACCACAGCTGGTCCGAGGCAAGTTGCATCACTGGTGACAAACATTAAGTGCACACATAAGTATTTGGAAAATCCAAGAGTGCAAGAGACAGACGTAAAGATTCTCACTGACTTTAGTGGCTTTAAAATTGCTTCAGTAGCTTTATACCAGGTTGCTGAAGAGCTTCTACTTCTTGTATTTGTAGAAACAGGAGGAAAATTTAAGCTTGGTGCATCGGTTAGTGCACAATGGTGATCCTCTGGCAATCCTCTAAGTACTGGAGTTTGAAACTTAAGTATGGAAAATACTGTCTGTGGTGTTTTAGTTCCCTGTAAGCACAAGGAATGCTTTCAGCAGGGGATACAACACTGACATCATTGGAGACCCAGTTGACACAGGACTTGATGCTAAGTTGCAGGTCATATTTTGCAAGCTTTTTGTAAATTTTTGTAGGGTCGGTGCTTCTTAACACCCTGCCTTGGTATTCTCATATCTCTATTCCATGGATCTCTTTTTCATCTTTTTAGTTAATCACATTTTCTAAAGAGAACAGCAGCAAAAAATAGGTACTTAGTGAAGGCATTAATCCTTTTTTTCATGCCCTCATAGGAGGCCATCAGATTATAAACAAAAAAATTCAAAAAAAGTAGTTTGATTATTTCTTAATCAGGAGAAAATAGCTGGGTTTTTTGGTTTTGTTGGTTTTTTGGGGTTTTTTTTTTTTTTTTGCTATTGATGCTACCCTTTTCAAAAGTACACATGTACAGGAGTTTTAAAGTTTCAGCTTTTAAAGTATGTTGTCTCACATTCCAGTACTGATCCTCACAGTATTGTCTCTTGGTTGGCTGCCCTTTCATTTCTCTTCAATTACAGCTCCCTCAAAAGCTGTATAGAAAAAGATGCAAAAGAATAACACAGGCCATTATTCTGGGCTTTCAGTGGTGATAGACTCCACTATAGCAGACATTCAAATAATGACTGAACTATCGCTCCCCTCAGAAGCTGCTCTAACAAAACACCACCAACAAAATTCATGGGGTTAGTTAATGTTTAATCGTGACAAGTTATGGGATGATATGGAATCACTTTTTGTTCAAAGCCAGAATTACCTCATGGTTCTGTTAGCTATATTAAATCTTCATTAGTCCAAAAACAAGACTGAAATCAGGCCATTCATACACTGACATCTGCTGAGCTTGCAGATGAATAAAACTTTGTGCTTCTCTTCTACGTTCAGTGGGTTGGCAAACAAATAATTATTTTCTGTTTCTATTTTGTTCATACAGAGCCACTAAATCATGGTGCAAATACATGCAATAGTAAATCTCCCATTGTCTTTAACCAGAGCCATGTCTGGGTCCATCTATATGCAAGTTGTAAAGTCTGTCCTGAAAAAAGCTGCCTGGTAACCCTGTGAGTATGCCAGCAATCATAAATGTGCTCTATTTTATAGGGCATGCTGGGAAACTACTTGTGCTAGGGAAAAAGTTCCTCACAGCAGCAGCCACTGTCCCTGGGATGGGAAAGCAGGCACGTCCATTAGTGATTCCTTTGTCATAGAGCAGCTTATCTTCATAATGCAGCCAAGGAAGGGCTGAATTCCTATCAGGAAAACAGACAAGTAGCTGCTACTATAAGTTGAGTGGGAGGAGAAGCATAATGGGGACCACGTCGGTGAGACTGCTGAAGGGAGTGAGAGGGGAGTTAGATAAAATTAAAATAGGGTCAGTGTCAAAATGTTTAATTAAGAGGCAGCAGTGGAGTGAGCAGGAACAGGAGATCACAGGAGATAAAGGGATGGTGGGGAAAAGTAACAAAAGCAAAAAGCTGAAGGATAGTCTTTGAATTCTCTAGGGGTTTTTCCCAAGGGGAAATATTGCTTCTGGAAAAGAATCTCCACCTCCTTTACCCTGATAGGAGGTGCAGGTGTGAAGTCTGAGCAGGTTTCATTGATCCTCAGCAAGGAGTGGGGAGACCCTGAGGAAATGGACACTGCTGCCAAGAGGAAAGGAGATGCTGTGTGAGGAGCACCTCTTCCATTTCAGTGTGGGCGAAGAACAGTAAATGGTAATCATGGACAGGCAGCTAGAAAGCCCCTGTGCTCCAAAGGGAGGCAGGGAATGGCTTTTGTCCGCCCTGGAGGCTGGTGGGATGAGATGTGTGAGGAACAGCTCAGTGTGTAGGAAAAAGGGCTTTTTCTCTGGATGCCCACAGGCTAAATCCCAGCATAGTGTTTAAAATGTTTCTGCCAGGCTCTGCTTGCATCTTCCATTTTAAAGCAATGAATATAGCCATTCCTAATTTATTGTAGGATGCTCAGAGCTGGCAGATCACCCCCGTTGTTTCTTCTCTCCTTGGATTAACCTGGTGTTCTCTGCATTTTCCTGAGTTACTGCCACCGGGGTTGTTGTTTTGAATCCTACAGCACCAGCTCAGTCAATCACCACAATCAGGGCTGACATTGAGACACAAAATAACATGGAAAAAAAACCCACTGTGTAACCCAGGGAAGGGCTGGGTGCACCTGTGAAATCAAGAGCAGATATATCCTGCCAGTGTATCATCTCCTCATTCCCTGCTCTGTGTTTATGTGTGTGTGTGAGCATGCACATGTGTTGTGTGGTTTTTCTCCTTCCTCCTACAAGTTTGAGAAACTCGGCCCAGTATGCCAGAAAAACCTACTGAAGCAGCGAAATACTTAATGGATCCTCTTTATGCCACAAATCCAGTCCAGGCTAAGGAGAATGGAGGAAGAAATTGTGATTAAAATATTAGTTTGATGTATTCTTAATACATGCTTTATTAGTGTTGTTAACTGAATGAAATATGTTGTGTAACAGATCACACCTCCTTTACAACTGACATCCTAAGATAGAGATCAGTGTTTGTATATGAGGGAAATGCAAGAATTCTAGTACACTTTGCCTTTTTAACCAGCAGACAAGCTCTATCTTCTTTGATTTCCTCAATTTTATTATCATTTTAGCGATGCCATCTCATGCTGTGTAAATTCAGATAAACACTAACTTCCTCATTTTCTGGGAGCTGGAACTTTCTTCCAGCACTGTGGCTTCAGTGGGTAGAGAGATAGAGTGACATGTGTCTGGGACTGCTGGGAGTGGTAGGAACATTAATATATTTGTGACTGTGAGCTTACTTATGGATATTCTAGTTACCATTTTAATGGAAAGATTCAGCAACTGTGTCATTCAGAGCATTCTACACATGGCAAGGTCTCAGTTTAAACATGTTTGTGTAGGGATAAATTCTTGGCTAGTAGTCAGTGATCCGATGTCTTCTGTCTGCATGTGTGTTACCCACAGGCTGTTGAGCAGATGCTCCCAAGCAGGGCAGGAGGGGCAGTGGGTAGGACATGATTTGCCATGTAAGACTCTAACTTGGACTTACATGTTCAGTACTTTGTTTCCCTCTGAAATGAATTCTTAGCTAGACCACGGAGTGCAGGCTATGTTTTTGCCCAGCAGTTCAGTTTTCTCTGGAAACACGAAGCGTTGAGTAAAGACCCTCTGTGTCCTTCAGCAGCAATTCCCACCTGAGTACTGTCAGGTGGATGGTAAAAACATTGCCAATTGTGTTTGCACATTGGCAGGGGAAAGGCTGCCAGCTGAGCTCCTGGTTCACTGAAGTGCTGAGAAGTTAGTTGAGGTACAGAGGTGCCTGCAGGAGGGATCACCTCTCTGCTGGAACCGAGGCACCGGCTGACGCACCTGCTGAGCCACTGACGCTGGGAGAGGGCCTGGGCTTCTGTGATGTGCCATTCCAGCATCCAGGCATGGCTGCCATGATTTCCCCAGAGTGAATTATCCTTTCACACTGGGAGAATAGTGACCCTTATAAAGGGAAGTGGTTTTTAGAGGTCATCTAAGTCTGCCACAACTTTAAAAGTGTAACTTCTGGTAAGTGTACATCTTGTGTACTCTTGAAACCTTCCAAGGAGGGAGGCTTTATGACTCCCCAGGTGATCTTTTCCAGTGCTTAACTAGCCATATTATTACCAAGTGTTTCCTAATGTTTAACCTAAATTTCTTATGCTCCTGTTTAACCCAATAATTCTTACCCTATCCACACTGGATAAGGAAGACTACTTACTCCTTTCCTCTTTTAACTGTGTGTTACATTTGTAGTCCTCCTCTGCCTTTTCTGCTGACTATATGAGAGCATTCTGTCCAGTTCTCCTTGTAGCCTGAGTTTGCTGGGGCTCTGGCTACTCTCAGTGCTCTCTGCCAGGTCTTTTTTCTTTGGTATCTTCTTTAAAGCTGAAAGGACTTGCCACAAACTGCCTACACTGCTCCTGCTGTGAAAAATTGCACTGTGTTCTAAACAAACATCCTCAGAATGGCCTGGTGTTACCTGTGCAGCCCTTCTGACTTTTACTGCATGCAGAAGCTAAATCGTTCTGACCTAACATACAAGACTAGAATAGAAGTATTTCATAGGAGCAAATCCAGGGCAGATGCTTACAGAAGTGTATTTAACATACATCCAGTTCAAGAGAGAATTTTGTAGGTAGAGGGAGACTATTTTTCCTAGCTCACTTATGACCATAAGTAGGTTGATCCTGGTAAGCTTTGATAAAGCTGAGATTTATCTGTTGCTTCTCCTCCATTCCCACTGAAGGAAATTAAATTGGTTTAACAAATCTGTGTTTTTAACTAAGCCATGCTAACTGTTACTCATCTCCTTGTTATTTCCTGAGCGGTTACAAATAATGTGATTGTTTCCATATTTTCCAAAAATTGGCCTTCACTCACTGCTCTTTAATTGCTCATTACAATCTTTTCCCTCTCTGTAAGAAAGCACACTATCTGCTATTTTTCTGTCTTCTGGATATTCATCCATATCTGCTAAGATCTCCAAGAAAACCACTCATGGCCCTGAGATTGCTTCAGATAGTTCATGGGGTACTTCAGGATTAATAGCATCTGATCCAGCCAATTTGAAAGGTCTGATTTATCTGAGCACTATTTAATCTGTTCTTTCCCTGATTTCACTTGTGTTTCTACCTCTTTGTCACTATTGCTGTTTCCCACCTAACCTCATTTGACTATTTTGGTAAAGATTGGAGGAAAAAACCTTCAAGCCCTCAGCTTCTTCAGCATCACCTGTCAATAACTTTCCCTGCCTTCTTCAATAGAAGGCCAACACATTTTCCTCATTTTCCTCTGTTTTCTTGTTGTCTTTTCTGCACCAATGTGTTCTCATTTGACCTTTGTGATTTGGGCCCTACAATCTGTCTTTTCTTTCCTCCTGGTCTTCAGTAATCTGACCTAGATTCAGCTTTCTATGACTTCCTGGTGTTTGAGCTCAGAGAGGAGGAGTCCATGATTTAGCTAAGGTGGTTCCTGACAACACTTCAAATGGTTTTGCTGCTTTGGGATAATTTGCACTCATGCTGTTAATAGAACTATTTTAAGGAACTATCAGCTACTCTGAGTGCATTCCCCATGAGATAATACTTAAAATTCTCTGAGTTTATTTAATCTGGCTTTTTTCAAGTCTATTGCTTCTATTTGCTATTAATTTTCCTTTCCAGGAGCAGTGGGTTTTCTTATTCCATGATAACTGTCACCGAATTGCTTTCTGTTTGCTTATTTTCAAACCTATTTCTTCTGACTTTTAAATGAAGAGTAAAGAATGTTCCCTTCAGTGGCTTCTCCATCCTTGTCTCTCACAAGACATTGGCAGTGTGGAGTTTGTCCTGTGATCCCTGTGTCCCAGCAGGCATCTCCATCAGCCTCCCACCTGTGCCTCCATCATCTCCAAGCCCAGTGGCCTGGATGTGTGTGTGATTCATCTTCTTGCCCTCCAAAACAAGGAGTTCTGTCCATCTGTTCTTTGTGGCTTTACTCTGTGCACCTCCCCCCTCCACCAGCACCTGTGTTCACTCTGTTATTATTATCTAGGGATTTTCAGCTGGTTATTTCTTCCCATGTTTAACACTGTGGGATTAATGTGTCTGTGGGGACAGCATTTTGTCCTTCTCCCTGAATGAGCTCCACTAGATATATTAATATTCTAGTCATGTGAATTATCCCAACAAGTTTCTTGTGCCAATTAATTCATAATTTTGAGCATGTATTAAAATTTCCAAGTCCTCATGTTTATTCCATGTATTTCTTGCATAAGTTCTTGTGATTACTTTTTTGTGATTACACCCAGCATCTATCAAAAATAACTCTCTGAAGTCAACAGGTCGTATTTTGCTGTCATTTATATGAATGTCAATCCAAATGATTCTACTGATTGGCAAGAAGCTATTTCAAATTTACTTACATGAGAGTAAAGGAAGAATTTGGCCCCCTGGAATGGATTCTGTGTGAAATAGGTCTGGGCCAGGAGGATTAACATGTTTCTCTAATTGCTAGATGTGTTATATTGTATGTATGTAATCAGTGTAATGGCAATAAAATATGATTGCCACACCCAGAGTATTTCATCACTGAGTTTTTTTGAATCCTTTAATTGTCCTTCACTTGTTACTGTGCTCATATTAATAAGGTGCAGAGTTTAACATAATTGAAAAAGTAAAATAATGTAAAAAGAGAACTTTGAGATGTGCATGCAAGCAGACTGTTCCATGTACTTTGTGCTACAGCAAAGCAGCAGAATGAGGTAGAAAAAGTCAGCTTTTGAAGTTTTATTACTTTTTGCTTTGTGATGACTGGCTTCAAGCCCACATATTTCTTGAATACACAATAGGGAGTTGGGCAAGACTGCAGAAATAAATTTTATTAACACACAATCACTGCAGCACCAGACAGAATAATCTCCTTTAGTCTCCTCTAGCTAGCAGAGTCCTCTTTGTACCAGGTCAAGTCAATTAGCAGTATAATGTACAACAGGTTTTATTTTAGAAGGGTTTTAATTAAAGTTTTGTTACAAAGCTCGTACAAACTAACAATCTGTCTTTTAGGGATATGTATTATCTAGAAATTGATTTTAACTTAACACTAATTTATAGACTGTCCCCTTTAATAAGTGTAATTCCTTGGAAGATATTAAGGTCCTCCTGCCCCAAATAAATTCAGGTCCTGATTCAGCAAAACATGTAATTACTAAGGACTTCAATGAAACCACTCATGCATTAAAAGCTGAAGGTGTGCTCCAGCACTTTGCTGAATTGGGGCCTTACTGTATAACCCTGCCCTGATTACACACATGGGCCAATTCAGCCATATCTTTGCTGAGAAAGATACTTAGAACCATTTGTGATGTCTTTAAAATATCTCATACAGGCCAGTAAGGATGGGAGCATTTCCTTTTTCTAGATACAGATGTTTTTCACAATTTCTGGTATCAGTTGTCAGTTCTCACATCTAAACACAGTGATTTACCTGTGCCAGCTGTGAATATACTTTTTAAAAATAGAACATATTCACCCTACTAAATATTTGGGGTTTTTTATTTTTTCTCTTCTCAAGAAAGTAAAAGCTTGCTCCCCAGAAGATGCAACTATGTAGAGATACCTCAATTTAAATGGAGCTATGTTAGTTTATGCCATTTTAGGAAAGTAACCCAAAAGTTTAAGTAGATGTTCTTAATGAAAACTGGCTGTGCTACTCTAGTGATTCCTAACTACAAACTTTCACCTGATTGTAATCCCTATAGAATAAAAATACACCTAAAAGCTGAAGAATATGTCGCATTTCAGGATAACCGATAATTCATCATTGTATGTGACTTTTTTATTATTATTATTCACAAACTATACAAGTTAGAGTAACAAACAAGTGACTACAAGGGATTTCTGTGTAGAAAAGATCCCAGGGTTTTTTTTGCTCTCTCCAGGGCAGTGTGGTTAACTTACATCAAAATCTCAGGATCATTATTTTTCCCAGTGACAGGAGGCAGGTGACCTGGGGTCTGTAGTCTGCCTCAGACACCCCAGAAGGCACTGGATGTTCACAGCAGATGCTGGAGCAGCTCCCTGTGCTGGGAGGAGGCTTGGGCAGCTCCAGCAGCCCCCATTCTGGCAGCACACAGCCATCAATCCACAATAATGGCCAGACACACCAAGAAACCTTAGAAGGCATCTGTCTATTCTTCACAGCATATTTGGGAAAGCTGTGCCTTTTTGTTGTAATGTTTATTACCAAAGCAAAGCCTCCTTATTTTTTTATTTTTACTCTTTAAATCTTTGGGACACATGTAACAACGGGTCAGAATTTGCTTTGACTAATCTCCAGTCTGTTTCTACTGTGTTCTTCCCCACGGTGTAAATCTAGACTGTAGCTAGTGGGGGGTTGTAAACTTACAAAGAAATAAACCTCAGCACCACAATATGCAAAGTAGCAGGCTTGCATTGCCTACTTCTACATCTGAATAGTCTGGAAACCAAAATATAATTCAAATACTACTTTTCTTGCCACCTTCTGCCTGAGCCCTCCAGACTTGAGGCAGGGAAGGCAGGTGTGTATTTGAAATATATTAAAAGATAATAAAATGGGAGGCAAGCAGAGGGAGAGAGAAAGAAGTGCATTCAGAAAACCTGTAGAAAAGAATAAAGAAAAGCTTGAGTAGAGCAAAAAATTCTGTGGGACAAGTCCTACACTGACAGCTTCAGTGACATATCCCTTGATTTCAGGGAGGCTGCTGACACTGATCTGTTCAGGAGATTTTGCTGTGATGGCCTTACTTGTTAGAGCAGAACTCTTGGGTGGGGATGCCTGGCTCAAATATACATCACAGGCTGCCTGCTAGCTAGAAGAACAGGCTTGCTCATTTAAAACTGAATCAGGCTTCAAGCTTAAGTTTGCAACAGAGAAACATAAGGAATGAAATAGTTTGCAAAGAAATTTTAAGCAATCTGATAAATTCTCAAACTAAACTCTTCAAGATATGTCCGGGATTAATTAATCCAGTCATATTTCAAGTTAAACATGCTGGTCAAAGCTTATTTTTCAAAATCTGAAAAGTCCTATCACACAGTAGCATGTGGGGTGCCTCAGTGTGCAGGGGGCACAGGGCACAGCGGGTGCAGGTATGGCTGGTGTTCCTCATGGAGGAGGTCAGGCTGAGGGACAACTGATGCCTGCAATTAACAGAAATATTTTCCATGTTTGGGTTCCTTGTTGGCCAGTTAAGAGGAATGGGGTATCTTTACTTGCCATTTTACAAGTCTGTGTGTGACCACATTGTCCACAGTATATGGAGAGAGATGAGTATTTAAAGATTCAAGTACTATTTCCCTGGCTCTGCATAAGTGTCCTAGGGGTGGTGGAATAGATGTGTTGGAATGTGTGCAAAGCCTTGCAGGTGTAAGTACTAATGAAAGGAGCAGGGAGGCTGGGATGAACTGGTGGCATGGAGAGAAAGCAGTTCATCAGGGATGAGCTGCTGGGAATGGATGTTGCAAGGTGCTGTGTACCAGCCAGTGCAGGTAACTGCCCTTCCCAAAACAGCAGCTTCTCAGGTCCCACAGTCTTCCACTGGCATTTGCATGCTTAAAGTTAAGTGTGTTTTTAGAAGTTCAATTGAGTTTGGGGCCAAACTGATCAGCATTTTAAGAGTTCCAGCCCAGAACTGTAAAGCAAAATGAACCCAGGTCTCCATGTGCCAAAGCCTATTGTGTTAGCTCACTCTTTTATCCATCCATTGCTTCCCTCCCCTCCAGAAACAGTCTCACCCAATTTTACTGTACTGTAATGGAAAATAGAAATCAGAATGCACGGGGGCCTCCTTTACCAATTTTTGTTTTGAGTCCAAATAGGTCCCATAGACCTCTCACCAAGTGATTTCAGTTCTCTCAGTCAAAGTTGCCACATGGGATAAAATACAAGCCCCATTATTCCTAAAAGGCAAAATACAGCAGCAGAAAGAGTTGCAGTGAAAATTAAAATATCTGCAAATGAATTCAGTTACCGTCCACCGTCCTTTTTACAGTGGAGTGATCTTCCTCTGGAAAAAAATAAATTAAGGTCAACACACAAACTTCCTCTGCTTCCTGGAATTCTTACATATTTTCACTATGATAACATGATTTGTGTGTGTGTAAATGCGAGGGGAGAGGCGGGTGAGAGCTGGCAGAGAGCCCCCTCCCCCTCGGTCCTGGGAGAATGCCTGAAGCATGAGCTCAGCTGTTCAGCTCCGTGCATGGTGTCATACACTTCCACAAGCAAATTCACAGTGACATTAAGAAAAGAAGATCTGGGGCCCTAGTCTCTGAAGTGCTCACAGTGTCCATGAGATAGCTCCTACATAAAGGGCTGTTTATTTGTTGAATTAGCAAATTGGTACCCGTGAAGGAGGCTGAAAATATCTTAGCAATCCTGGGGTTTTCTTTGGTACAGTCACAAAAGTGTGTTCTCTTCTTTGTGAGTTTGCTCTGACAGAAACTCAGGTCTTTGTATTTCTACTGCCTCCTCCTCCCTCATAAATAAATACCCTTAAAAAAAGGTAGCTCACAATTAGCCATTAATTAAGCCCTTTACTGTTTAAAATAAATAGTTGCTGAAAGCTTAGGACGAGGATCTCAGCACAAAGCACATCTGTACACCATGGTGTGCTTCTGAGAAACAGAATTTAAATGATTTGCATATGGCCACCTAAATATTTAATGGGTTTGCAGTTTAGGAAAGCTGGCTCAGAACTGTGCTGTGCAGACTGTCATCTCTTCTGGCTCTGCCGGCTATGTTGGGTCAAACGTGTTGTTATTTTTAGGTCTGATCCTGGAATTTCAGAAGCTGTCAGAGCCCTTGGCACTATTTTAAATGGGGGCTCCTCTCCAGCATTGTGTCTGCACACAGCTGAGCCTAGGACACATTCAAGTTTCTAAAGCTGCTGGAGTGTTTGAGAATCTTTAAGCCAAAACCTGGCAGTGTCGTTCCCTTCACAAAGAAGTTTCTCACTAGTGTGGTATCAGTTCTCAAGCTGCCTTACAGTCCCTTTTCTTCCCTTGCCCCATCCCCCTACTGTGGCCCTCTCTGTACATGCTCCCAAGCCCAGCTAAGCATTTCATGAGTGTGCAGGGCTGAATGCACATTCACAGGAAACAAAACCGTGAGATACTTTCAAAAATGCAGACACACACAACACTTCTAGACAGCTACAGGCAGGTGCAGTGTTTATGCTCCAGCTGACTGTCCAGTACTGCAGCAGGAGAGAGGCATTCCAATGAGACTTCCCTCCAAAGCCATAGTAAAATATTAACTGAATGGAAAAGTTAAAGAAAAAGAAGCAGCTCTTCCCAGTGGAATAGTAGCATTCTCTCCTCGTCACATTCTTTTGAGCTCATTCATTCCTTTGAGCTCCAATAACAAGTCAGCTCTTTGTATACGGTGAGACTTGTAATGGAGGAGAGAGAGTAATTCCCTCAGAATCAGAATCCTGTCTTGCACTTTTTGCAGCAATCACTATGCTTCTGCCAGATGCAGAGAGCTTTCTTCCCAATTCCGCTTCCAGGTCACCTCTTTGGCACAGACCCGGTCCCTGTGCTTTATAGATCAAGTTCTTCCATTGCAAACATGCATCCAAATAACCAGCACTTTTGGAGTCATCATTTCCAAGTACTTCATCAGGTAAACACTGCAGCTGCTGAGGCCAATAGCCCTGGGGATTCTTAACCTCATGCAGAATCAGGTTTTTCTAGCTAAATCCCAGTAATCAAAAATTCCTGTTGACCCCAATGGAAGTTGGAGGTTCTTAAAAACCTTAGATTTATGGACCACTTTGTTCAGCAGTGTTGCTGCTTTGTCTGGATAGGAAGACAGTAACCTTTAAAGAGCAACATTTCACAGCCATTAACTATTTTATGTGTTTGTATCACAGTTGACTCCAAAGCCAACCTTGGCAAGTGTCTGGAAGTTTTTCCTGAGAGTTATTTTGTGTGTTAATACTCTGTTTAAGGTGTTTAAGGGTTGTTTCTCTGATCCTTCTTCATTAGAGGTAGTTCAGTAGTTCAGAAGCCCAATCACTGTTTGGCTGAGTCTTCCAGTCAACAACCCCACTGATTGAATAATCGCTGACAAGACACAGAGGCACAGAAAGATAAGTTTATCACAATTTTCTAGCACTCAGAACATCTTCAAAGTGCTTGACAGGCCACTAATTATTTTCTTATAAACAGCTGTGGGTTCAAATCTTGCCAAAATGCAGAAAGATTCCTGTAGCTCATTATTTCGATTTCCCTACTTCACTGGTGACATTGGCAACAACATCCTCCACACAGTTCCCTCACTTGGGGAAAAAAATTCCCTCCAGTTGCTTTGCAAGGAGGTTCTGTACAGCCCCAGGTGCCAGCCCCTTCCTCCAGGCTTCTGAGCTGCTTCTGTGTTCTTTCTGGGGTAAGAGATTTCATTTCACCACCCCCAGCGAGACAGTCTACCCTTCTGCCTGAGGCAGAGCTGCAGCTCAGCCATGCCAATTATAAAAGATGCCTCCCAAACGTGTATTCCTGGTTTCCAGAGTGACTCCAAAGTGCTACCACACCTATCTTCAGAGTGGCTAAAAGTTACCAAAAAGCAGTGTGGTCATAGGGAGTCACATACTGTACTGATGAGCATAGCATAAATTGCAAACTAGACAATCAGGGACACATGGTTTTCCTCCTGAAATCCCTAACTGACAGAGACAAATGTACAAATCTTTTTTTTTTTTTTTTTTTTTTTTTTTGTGGATGAATTGCTGTTTGGCTCTCCGTGTTTTGGTGGGACATACCATGGCTTGCTTTCCTTCTAGGCATTACACCCAAAGTTGCACTTGCCTCTTGCCCCTCCTCTTTTGACTGCTCTGTTAGAGGTGAGCCCCACCTGAGAAAAGTGCTCCAAGCTCTGTGGTCCATGTCATTGCCATGGACTTCAATCCTTTCCCATGACCCCTGCTGTGGAAACTGTGATACATGCTCATACCAGCATCTTTCAAAAACCTTCAAAATAATGAGAATTTTGAATGTGTGATCACTTTCATCCTTGGACTGCTGACTCCCCAAAAGCCTCAGAATCATTGCACCAGAAATTGTATCGAGCTCTGTGGTGTCTCTTAAGTGTCTAAAGGTGCAGCTGGAGCAGTGCAGCATGACTGCTAGAACAATAATTCGACAGCAGGCTAGAGTTGGGGTCACCTGTGCTATAGATATTTCAAATCTATCCAATTAAACAATGTTAATTGGTGGTGGTTTTTTTTTCTAGTACAGTCAGAGCTGTTTTTCCCTGTCTAAAAATGGAAGAATGCCACCACCTTCAGAAGTGATTTCTAAGGACTGATTAAGGAATATTTGTTCAACTTAGAGAAGAATGAAGTCCTGCATATATGTTAATACATCCCCACTAACACAGAATGGCTTTTTGTTGTTCTCCTCTGTCTGGAACAATTTATAGTCTCCTGCTGCATCTAATTAGTGAACCTGACCCTTAAATTGAAGCAGTTGAGGTTTGTGATTCTAAGTCCAACATTTCTAGGCTCTATCATTGAAAAAGAGGCTTCATAAAAGACTCAAGAAATGCAGTAGAATGATTTTTAAAAGCCAGTTCAGATACAGCCAGAAAATAAAGGCATGCTCTGAGGCAGTTGCATGGCTGTCTTGGTTCACATTCACAACACAGAGCAAAGGTAAACTGCTTTCAACATGGGTATGTGGGAAGAACTTGGCCTTGTACAGCTCCTTCCTTGGTACTTGCCAAGATAAAATAACATCAGCATTTAGAAAACTAGGATATGGTGCTACCACAGAATGTAATATGAAGATACTTTAGAAAACCATTGTTTTTCTCTTCTTAAGAGGTTTCTCATTAATCTAGGTGCCATTCATTCTCTGCTTGGGTTTTTTCTGCATTTTTCCATGAAAAGAGAGGATGTGCTTGAATTAATTTAATTGCCAATGTTTTTTTTTTCAAATAGTTGTGGCCAAAATAACTTCTCCTAGCCAGGTTAAACAGCCCCTTCAGCTCAACAGTTAACACTTGTTGTTGCTATCAGCCCCTCTGCATTGATTCAGGATCATACTGCTATTAGTGCTGAAGTGGCTTGGGAAGTTGCAGTGCTTCCTTTTCACTCTCCTTTCTTTTTCCTGCAAGAGCAAAATGATCTCACCATAATCTGGCAATAAATTGTTTTCAAATACTTCAGGAAGAGGCATAGTGCTCAAAAGAAATTCAGGGATTCATTTCTAAGCCAGTTGAAAATTGTCCCCAAATGAGAGGGCTCTTCCTTCACAATGTGGTGATCACTGTTCTCCTTTGGGGCTGTTGTGTCTGTAGGAAATAGGCATCAGCCAGGAAACATCCCCCATGGCTAGAAACTGCTTCCCACCTCTTCCATCCTGCCATGGTAAAACCCAACTTCCCTCAATGTAGTGTGTAAACTGCAGATGATGCTGCTCCAAACAGCAGTGGGCACAGTTGGGAGGCAGAGCAGGAATGATCATCATCATCCTCTCTGAGAGGAATGTGCTTTCCCTGTCCCAGCTGCACCAGCCACAGCAGCAGGGAGGGAGCAAAGCTGATTCATGTCCATCTCGCAGTCTCTACCTGCAAAGGTTACACTGGCTGGTCCTGTGAGCCTGTGCCCTGTTCCCTTGTTTATCTACAGGCCAGAATAGATTAAATTTGGGAACAAGTGAGAAGACAAAAGAAAATGGTATCCTGTTTATTCTGTCATTTCTGCCACCACTGTCAGTCTTGAACTTTTTGTATTTTTGTAAACATAGAACTCATTAGGGCATACAACTGACTTGAGAAAAGTGATGGCACAACATGGAGGTTTTTTTAAAAAAAATGTAAAACCAAACCCCTTCTCTGAACACTGAGATGGATATGGACCAAATTCTGCATGCAGCAGAATTGTCAGCATCTTTCACCAAATTCCAAAATGCCATTGTTGCCTGTGGCACATCCTAGCAGCTCCAACAGTAGGTGAGAGACCTGTCTCTCATCTGGAGCACTTCCCTTGGGAAAAGGAAGACAGAAGAGTGGGTAGCTGGAATAAGAGGTGTGAACACAGCAGAAGGACCAAGAGGAAGTCTTAAGAAGTAGTAGAGCTAAATGAAGAAACACTGTGCAGGAATGCATTGAGTGGCCAAGAGCAGAAGATGGGCAGGAGAATAAAGGGTCCTGGGAGGGGAACAGAGATATGAGAGGCCACACATGCTGGAGCTCCCAAGGGCTCCCAGTGGTATTCCCCTTTCTGCCATTTACAAGTGCTGGTAATTCAGCTATCACTCTTGGCCCTAATGTACAACGAGTAACTATACTCATCATCCTTTTGCACTTGTGTGTCGTGTAACTGACTTGTAAGTTATACATACATAAAAGTAGTTAAGTTCAGGCTGTTTCTTGAGTTCTTGAGAAGTCTGAGGTCACTGGTCTTGTACTTTCCTTTGGGGGAACAGGGAAGGTGGTAGCACAATTTCTCAGAACTGTGCCACTGTATTTATTTGAACAACAAAATGTGTGGTTCTGGATGGAAGCCATAGTTCTGTTGGTATTATATTGGACATAGAAATGTATCCTAATAACTTTTATTCATTCCTTTACTGAAGTGAAGTAAAGCTTTATTTTTTGGTTCAGGAAATCTGACACTAGTTGAGACACCACACATTTCTACAGAAGGCTGCAGCCTCTAGCAAACGGATGCATATTTATATGACAGGATATGCTCAGTAGCCCTGGGAAACCAAGAATTTAAATCAATAATTTCTGGTAAATCAAACTGACATTGGCAGCATCCTACTCTGGCTGAATATCTGTATCATCACAGACACTCTTCTTTAATAAACAGGACATGCAATGCTTCATGCATTGGTTTTGCATTTTCTTGGCAACTGCATAAAAGTATAATTTCTAAGCATGATCCAACAGATCTCTGACAAAGGAAAGAGGGTAACATTTGTTTCTGTGAGCTTTATGGGTTTAAATCTCAGGGCCAATTCTGCCATCAGGTAATTTATGAATATTCATGCAAATAGTTTTGAGTTGAAGAATATGTAACTTTGCCATGTATCTATGTTACTTTGACAGTCATGAAATAGAGAAGGTTTTAAAAAATAGCTTTAGCAAAGAGAGGACAGCTTTTGAAACGAAAGAAAAAATTAAGGAAAAAAAGTGCATTTTTGTAAAAAGGAGGAAAGCAAAATTATGTGAATGTAGAAGCATTTTCTTATGCTTAGCTATTTAAAGCTATTTGGAATGTCTTGTATCAGGTATTGGTCAGATTCTGTTGACTTCTAGAGGAATTGAGGCAGGTCTGTATGTCCCTGGTCATTGCACTTGTGTATGAACTGTTTGTTTCCAGCAGTGAGAAACAGCAAGGCTAGAATTATTGCTAAGTCCCGATTGCATTACTAGATATTCTGAGTGGTGTCTTCCTTGCAGATGTGTACAGGAGTCAAACAAGTCTGTCCTATTGCCTGGACCTATTGTTAACCTGGAAATTTGGCAAGTGATGCCTGTCAGTGATTGCTCCTCATCCAATACCCCACCATGTGCTGGGACCCGGCTCTGTGCCCATTTGGTTGTTGGAGCAATTGAAGAATGTGACAACACTGCTGAACATAATGCTCACAGAAAAGATGTCTCCTGGGGAGTGACAGGGGCTCGTTTAAACAATGCCTGAGTGTTTGCAGATACCTCTCACTTCAGCAAATTGCAGCTTTTATTCTTTGATGTAACTGAGGCTGCAGGTGGAATGTGCAGCAGCCTCAGACCTGCTACCCAGCACACCTGCAATCCAGCACAGGGTTTGTGCTTGCTGGGCAGAACCAGCAGCAGCCACACTGAGCACACACATCACAAGTCAAGAGGGAAGATGTTTCATGCACAAATCAGAATTGGAAAAATGTCATTCATTATCAAACATTTCAATGTATTGTTGCTGACAATAGAGCTGTTAAATGTGATATTATGTTCATTCGTATCAGCTCTTGTGGTTTAAATGAAAACTCTTATTAGCTACAAGATGGTCAGAATTGAAATGTCTGTAAGTCTTCTACAAAAGCAGCTCATAGAATCCCAGAAGGGTTTGGGTCAGAAGGGACCTTTAAAGATCATCTGGTCTAGATGCCCTGCACTGAGCAGGGACATCAGATTGCTCAGAGCCCTGTCCTACCTGACCTTGAAAGTCTCCAGAGGTGGGACATCCACCAACCCTCTGAGCAACCCTTCAGCATTTCACCACCCTGATCATCTGCGTGCTTCCCTCAGCACTTGGAAGGGTAATCCCTTCAATTTCTGAGAGACTATTACATAATGTTAGCAGGTGCATAAGTGGATCTCTGAGCTATGCAAATAATGAATTTCTGAGTTTAAAAATTAAGTTCAAAAGACATCAATTTGAAACCAGCATTTGGCCACTAAGCAGCCATTAACAAGTTGATCATATGTGTTCTTCTTTCATGTCCAGTGAAGACCATGCTGAAAACCTTTAGTTAACTGCATACAATCAAAAGCTTTTTTCTTGAAGCTTATTTTCCTAAAAGTAATGTTTCTTTAAAAAAATTGAATTGACACATTGCCAATTATACACATATACATACCTTTTTCTATATGACTTACAGAATTACTCAGTGTAGCGAGCATTACTGAGTAAATTAAAATTGTTTATTGATGCATTTTATCTATTTTTATGTATTTTTCATATACTTCTAGTAGGAAAAAAATCACGTATTGATAGGACTGAAAAGAGAGAAACAAAGACAGGAGATATAGATTAGATATTAGGAAGGGTTTCTTTATTGTGAGTGTTGAGGCCCTGTCACATGTTGCCCAGAGAAGCTGTGGATACCCCATCCCTGGAAGTGTTCACAGTGAGGTTGGATGGGGTCCTCAGCAACCTGGTCTGGTTGAAGGTGTCCCTGTCCATGGCAGGGGATGGGAAATAAATGGTCTTTAAGGTGTCTTCCAACCCAAACCATAGCATCAAAGAATGGTTTGGTTCTACGAAAAAGAACATGTAATTAAACACATCCAGAAACCACCTGAGATGCTGTTTTACTCAACACAATGTTACTGATGCTGATAGTGTTGTGACTTTCAGAAATGAATTGAAATTTTGCATGCATTAGTTTCATCCCCAGTTTATTACACTGTACTATGGGGAAGTACCCAAAGGACATGAGCCTTCTGGTTCTGCACATCAGCCAATCACTGACTGGCTTTGCTTAAAAAAAAAAAAAACTGCTAAAAGGCTTGCACCACTATCTGCAATTTGTCCTGCAACTGTTAAATAAAATTTCTTTTCTATCTTCTATAACATCAGCTATTGCCTGTGGTCAGAGACAAGATACCAAATTAGCTGGACTGCTGATCTGATATAGCATAAGAAATGCAGTACTGATTAGTCTAACTGAAGGTTTATCTAGCCCAAGCCATTGATTTCACCTGATTTCAGATTGCAAATGTGTGAGTAGAAAGCATCACATGCTTGCCATCCATCTGGTTCTGAGTCACTGACAAATTTGTGAATCCTTCAGTGAATCTGTGGTGAATCCTTGTGCTGCTCAGTTGCTGCTTCCCTTCAGTGTACAAGACATGCTGTGGGGCAGTCCTTGTCTGCTCAGACTTCTGTTAACCTTTCTGGTGCCAGGAACATCAGTGGCCAGCTGGATGTCAGGCATAGTTCTCCTGAGAGAACAGTCCCAGCATCATGGTTTCCTGGATGTTCTGTTTTAGCATGTTTAGTTCACACCAGCCTGGAAGATGCAAACCTTTTCTCTAGCCCTTGGCCATCTTACACTGGCAGCTCCTGTTGCTGACACAACCCTTCAAGGCTGTGTCTGAGTGCACGATCCTTTTGCTTGGTGAACACAACTTCAGGCAGTTATTTAGGATATTGCAGCTTTCCAGCTAACTGTTCTCCTTGGGCAGAAAGATACTGCTTTTCCAAAACTGTAGAGTAAAGGAAAAACATTGGTTTGGTTTTGGTTTGTTATGTTTTTTGGGTTTTGTTTTGGTTCAAGGCACTCTTCTCATCTTTTTGTTATTTTTCAGATAAAGCTATAACTTCTCAGCTCTCTGACTCTGATTTTGAACAAGACATATTAGAAATTACACTAGTTTTATAAAGAAACAAAGCAAGCTGTATTTTCTATGAATATTAAAGATACTAAAAGAAATGTGTCGAACTACTATAAAATTGATAAAGAATGTGATCAATCACAGCCAGTCAGGCCAAGGTTTGATGCCCAGCATTGGGAGAAGCACTTGAGGTACCAGAATATGTTTTGTCAAGTCCCATGGCCGTAATAGCCTTGATGCCATTAGAGTCACATATTTTCTGCAGAATCCTACAAGTCACTTTTTCAAAACAGGACAGAAGGATAGCAATAAGGTAGTCTGCAACACTCTTAGATTAAGCCTAACCTAAGGAGATGAAATACTGCCCTGAAGAAGCCAGTGAAAGTTTTGTTATTGATTCCAGAGCATCCAGGGATTCCCTCAGGTCAGCTAGAGTAAACATGCCTAAAGAAAGGGCTCATAATTTAATCACCAAAGACTAAATTGCAGCCCTGAAATCCCCTGCTTAGCCATTACCTATCTCTGAAAATGAGTGATCTCTGCAAGGGGTTTGTTAAATGCTTACACTGCCTGAAATTAGGCTTTTGAGCACACCCAAAGCTGTCCTTGCCACTGTTGAGCATCCCAGCATGTAGGATACAGGCCGATCACCCCGGTGCACCAGGTTTGGCACTGAGCTGCTGGACTGATATCCAGAGCCTACACAGCTTAAGCCAGCAGGTTCAGAAAAGAAAATGTTGCCACAGTTCTAATTGCTAAAAGTTAGTCCACAGCTTCCCTGGTCTTGATTTCCCTCTGAGATCACACTCCACGTTACAGAGAACACAAACCTGACAAGCAGATCCCCTTGGCAACTAAAGGCAGCAGCACCATTCCTGCTGCAGAGAAGGTAGACAGGACTCCTATACACTGTACCCACATGATCTTCCTTTTGGGGAAGTTTTATGGGTCTAGTTTTGTGAAGTGAACAAAGCAAATGACAGTTCTTAGGAAACGTTGTTATCTGTCAGGAACTTCAGATGTTTGGCAAGAGTCATAAACTTGACAATAACTGGTGGGCACTGAAGGTGCTGCACAGAAAAACTGTCATGGACCCACTGTTCATCATCTGATGGTGTGGTCAGTAGGTTCAGCTATAGAGTATGTGAGTCCCTATATGCCCCACATGTTCCATACACATGTATTTTAGTTTAAAAATCTCCAGGGAGAAAGATGGGAGCCCTTACACACACGTGTGTCAGGGAGGGTTTCTGACATTGCACACTGGGCAGACAGTGGCACCTCCTTCCAGGTGGAGCATAATTCAAGCATGATGAGTGTGTGTCTTCACTGAGCCTGCTCATTTTAGGTGGCTCCTGCTCAGCATGTTGGCTCATTTAGGTCCCATGTTGAAGCCCTAATGCTGTGTTTGGGCCTCAGCACCTCAGGCAGGGTTGTAGATTTGGTCTGGGCAGCCCAGCAAACTCAACATCAGATGCTGATACACCTCCCCTTAGTCACTGAAACCTTTTGAGATCTGGCCCTCAGAGGCTGTAGAATTTACACCCAGAAAAGTTTATTATTTTTGTGTTTCTTTTTTCAATTGACAAAGTAGATCAAAGTGATTTTAAATAATATAGAAGGCAAAAGCACTAGAAAAGAAAACCAGTAAGTTTCCAAACAATGCAAACTGAAATACAAATACTGCTCAGGGTAGCAGGTCCATTGTTAAAGCTGTCACAGGCAAGACAGAGGCTTCAGCAAGGCTGAAAAGCAATGTTTCTCTGTTGATGAACTGTTATTGCCAATATTTACTAGCTCAGGGTACAAAGATGGGTTTGAAGGCCTGTAAGTTTACTGCAAGTCAAAGGTGGTTGTTGTCTGGAAAACTCTGGACAGCCAGATTCTGGCTCCACTTTTATGTATTTAGTTACAATAAAGGGGTTGTATTAAAAAAACTTTATTCTTAATTTTAAAGAGCAGAATTTACTCATTCACTATTTCAGGAATGATCTTAGAAGTTAGACATCTTATTGCAAATGCTACTAAGTCTTCCACACCTCATCCATTGAGTCAGTGTACTGGGACAGGGTTTCTAGCATCTCCAATTTATCAGGATAGAAGTGACAATTGCAGTGATTTAGCAAGGTAATGAAATGAAATTATACCAGCAATTATTTGTGGACCCAGTGTGCTCTCCTAGCTGCCTGCAGCTTGCTCTTCTCAGTTCTTCCTGCACTGTCCAAGAGCAAGTCTGAATAGGTTCTCAGCTTTCAGTTGATGGTCTATCAAAATTAGTATTCAGAGGTTGCAGCTTGTAGCAAGAACATTTATAGTCATATGAGAAGTGTGTGGCTTTATGGGAGCTCTCTATTTGGAATTGTGTCTGTCTTCAAAAAGACATGTACATAGCACAAAAGATGAAAATGGAAGAACTCTGCTGTGTCCTTTTTTCTAATCTGGGTTCACTTGGGTGAGATGAGCTTAACCCTTTTGTGTTAAGAATGATGAATATCATATGTCATAAAGGGGAACTACAGGAAACTACACTCTATAAGAATAAGTCAAACCTTTACACTTCATGCTTTGGGCTTTCTTTTCAGTGATTTGAGCACTTTGATTTGGAAGGAAACAAAATGTTGTAATTGCCGGTAGCTTTCTGACCTGCCTTTGTACTAAATGGACTTGAAGCTCTACGAGGAAGGTGCTAAACATTCTAAGCAGCTTTTTGTGTGTTGAAATTTTGACCATAGGCTGGTTAATTTTTGCCTTCATGCACGGAGAAAAAAAAAAAAAATATCTTTGGATCTGTAAGGTGTCCAATTTCTGTAGAGAAGAAAGCGTTACTTCCCCTTTAAGCCTGGCGCCGTTCGTGTGTGTGAGCGTGCGGACTGTGTGTGTGAGTGTGTGTGTGTCTCCTCCTCTTTGAGTGACACAGCACTTAGATATGCCTATCAGTAACTTAAACCCCGCAAACTCCACCTTCTAAGTGAGGAAGCTGTGGGTTGATGGAAATGTAGTGAGCAGATCGAGACAGACAGTGAATCATTAGCAAACTGCAACGCCAGGATGAACTTGTCTGGAACCTAAAAGGAGAAAAGAGGCTGCGAGTCCTCTGCGGCGCTGGGCTTGCTCAATACAGCCAAAGTGGATCTAAAAGCCGGTTGATCCCCAGTCCAAGATGCTGCTGGTTTCCCAGCGGGTAGAAGCACCACGGATGGAGCCACATATTCCAGTAAGTAGCATTTGAAATCGATATGGACTGGGAAAGTAGGAGCTGGTATAAAAGGACTTAAACACCCTCGGAACAGTTGCTCACCGGGCTCGTCACGGTCGCAGCCAGGCTGGAAAGTTTGCAGGGGCGGTTCAAGAAAGTGCCCACCTTGAACTCTCTCTGCCCGCGGGTCCCGTGTGCCGGGGGCCGCCGGAAGCAAAGGGACAGAAACTTGAGGGGGGAATTTCGCCCTCCATTCTGGTCAGAGGTGAAGGACCACGGAGAGGAGGGCAGTAGGGAGGGGGTCCCCGGGCTCTAAAATGGTGGTGAAGGTGATTTGCGGTGCGGTGCGGTCCCGGCGAGGCAGCAAGTGCGTGGCTGCCGGGGACGCTCCGTGGGTCTCCGTGTCATTGCTTGGCTGTGGAAGAGGCGGTGGATGCTGTCAGGGACGAGCGGGAGCGGGGACCCGCCGCTGTGCGCGCGGGTTCTCGTGTCAGTGCGGCCGGGCCGGCTCAGCCATCGTCCGGGGATTTCCAGCTAAACTTGGATCAGACAGGCAGAGAACAAACCCATCATCGCCCGGGGACTCCGCCGGGAGGTGTCACGCGTGGAGGGGCTAGCGCTGGCCCCTCTTCTATCGTTTTTAAAATAATTCCTGGTATTTGTGTTGGCAGCCATGTGCCTGGTTATTTTGGGACCCTGAAGCGCACGTTCGATAAGGCAGGATTGTGAACAAAAGGCTTGTCCGAGCCCCGAAGGCGCCCTGGGTTATTGCTGACGGGCGCGTGGAGCCCCGAGCTGCGGGAGCGCGTGTGCGGGAACGGCCCCGAGTGCGGGCGCTGCTGCCGGCGCGGCGGCTTCTTCGCTCCTTGCTGGACCGTCCGTGTATTCGGAACAGAACGCGTGAACAAAACGCGTGCTGACTCACGCTTTAAACTGTTTTGGTTTCTTATGCCGTGTTTAAGATCGGGGTTCAGAGCAATGGCAGGGTAAACACGGCGCTCGCTGGTTCGGTCCCGCGTCCCCCGCCAAGGCAGGGGCTGCCCCTCTCTCTCCCCCGTCAATAGCCGGTCCCTCCGCCGCCGCCTCTCTCGGCCTGTTGCTCGGCCCGGAGGAGCGCCGGGGCCCGGGGCACCGCGGCTTTTGTTCGTCTTTGGCTGGAGGGGGGTTGTCACCAGGGTGACTCGGAGGGATCCCGGGGAGAACGGCCGTTTCTGGGAAGAAAACGGGCTTTGATTTCCTTTCACACTGCCCCCTCCTCCGGCCTCCCCCCGGAACAATAAATTAAAAGGCCGCTTTTGTTTTCCACGGTGCTCCCGGCGGGGGGGGCGGCGGAGCCCGGGGCCGGGGAGCGGGGCGGGAGGCGCCGCGGAGCCGCGGCCTGGTGCGATCGGGCGGGCAGGTCCCCGGTGCGGCGTGCGGGGGACGCGCGGCCGTCTCGCCTCGTCCCGTCGGAAGCCGATAACCCCCGAGCACCGGCCGCTTGCAAAGAGCCTCCTCGAAGGGCTGTCCTCTGCCTCCTCCTCCTCCTCGGGCAGCGGGGGGCACCTCGCGGTCCCTCCCCCGCTGCGCCAGCGGGGGGATTAACTGCGTCTGGCCCCTTCCGCGGGCCGGGGGCGGAGGCGCCGGGCTCCCACCCCCGCCCCCCCACCGCCGCCGTGCGGCCGCCCCGGCTGGGGCGGAGGGCGGGCTGTGGGGAGCTCCGGGAGGGCGGAACGCTCCCCGGTTATATAACGCGAGTCTTTCCCCTACTTAGCCCCGTAATCCCCGGGTAGTGCCTAATGCTGGTGACCCGGGGGGGGCTGTGGGGCAGGGAGTAGCTGCTGCTCTTGGAGCTCCCCCTCTGGGCTGAGCTGTTGGGGAAATAAAGCTGCTGATGCGCAGCATGGACCATATGGTGCCTCCGGGCGGCAGGGCGCCAGAACGGCCTTGGACCTGCCGGTCCCGGCAGCTGAGTGCTGCCCCCCCACCCGGGATCCCCCCGCATCCCCGGGTCAGCCCGCCGCCCCCACGGGCTGCCCGGACGCGCGCTCCTGTTGGCGGGAGGAGCGGCGGCGGCCGGGGCGCGGAGCGCTCCGGGGAACCCTCGCCCCGCTCCTGGAGGGGGCTCTTCCCGCGGCCGCGCTCGCCGAGTGCAGGGCAGCGAGGGCAGTTTGAGTGAGTTACACGCCAACACCTAAAAAAGCAGCGTTCTAGTGCTGGCACTGCCCATTTTCAGCCCTCTCTCCCTGCCATATGTTCAGAAGCGAGAAAAAAAGTGCACTTTGGGAAGGATGCTCTCAGCTGAAGGAGGAGGTGGGCTGGGGGACGAGGTACAAGGAAATTCCGTGTTAGGAAAGCATTAGCAAGGGGTGACATCTGATGTTTTCCTGCTACTGACGTTGACAGTGACACACATGTGTGGGTTGATATTGGAACGTCACGGAGTTTTAAAACTCAACCAGGAAATAGTCTGTTGCTCAGGGATGAAAAACAAATAGTCTATACTGTATGGCAGGTAACATGCAGTTAACAGCCTTCGAGTGAGTGAAAAGCTGTTCAATGATCACAATTGAGCAGCTCAAATAGAATTCAGCTTTTTATTTTCAGAGGGTTTTTTTCTCTTTTTTACATGTGGTTTTTCAACTCTATTTTTATTCCTTTTAAGTAATACTTCAAAATCAGAAAAGCACATATTGTCAGGGCTTTGCTTTTGGTCCCTTGTAACTAAGTATTTTGAACTGTAAAGTGTCTTGGATTTTTTTAAAGCTAAGGTAGTTGCTAGAGGTTTTGGAGAGGGATTAGTAATTGAAGGACGCATTATATTTTTAAAATTCTTTTGTATGACTTCCTCTTAATGCAGGTAGGAGTGTTTAATAAATACAATGAATTTGGTTTTGTTTTTTACTGACCCTGCTGTAAATGTTACAGTGTGGTAGCATTTGGAGATTTAAAATGGGGTTAGGGAGCTATTGTGCTGGATGGTTTCTGAATATGCAGAAGATTTACTGGGAAGAGTTCATGATCCAGGTGACAGGCTGACACTCTTGCCCTGGCTTAAGTGGTCACTAACCTGCCTGGGTGTGACTGTAGGGCAAGAATTGACCTGATAATGGGCTTCATGAGAGAGACGAAAGTTAGGGAGGCAGAAGGAAACATAAGGGCAAGAATAACAGTAAGTAAAATCCCTGAGTTGTCATGTAGGTTAAGTACAGTGCAATTCATTGGTTCCCAGTAATTTAATCAATACATGTTCTATGTTACTTGCTACTCTGAGAGAAGTTGCCTTAACATAACTTTTATGAGTACATAGCCATGGGAAAGTGAAGTAAATCTCATAGAAGCTGTGACAAATGGGTGTACTTAAACTGAGAGATGGAATAGTAGAAGGTTGAGCTCCTGAAATAGCAAGAGGGGCAGAATCCCCAGGTTTTCATTGTTCCCTGATCCTGGCTGTGACAGGGTTTTTCATCATTTAGGCAAAGGTGACTATAAGTTACAACTCATTAGTAATTGGTATGGTCTCCAAATAAAAATAGCTTAATCAGTTTAAATGGTGCTGGCACCTCTCCAAGGGGTCCTCCTTATATCTGGCATGTTTGCTGCAAACTTCTTTGAGAAACACTTGATACTGTACACTGCTATATCATCCTCTGTGGGAAGAGCAGTGATGTAACTCACTATAAAGGCTTTTTACCTGATGTTCCAGTTTGACTTGCAATGTTTAGAAAAAAATATACCCAACATTTTGAAGGAAGCAGAAGACACACCAAGGCTTTGTGTTGAACTGTTTTATATCAATATTGATTTTTAAGGGGGTTTGTGTTATAAAGAGGGAGCTTTTATCCCCCTGAGCTCTTTGGCAATTATCTTCCTGCCATAAATGTTGATACGCACATAATGGATGTAACTAAAAAATCTCCTTATCCCAGCAGAAAAGGCTGACTGTTTGTTGGAGCAGAGAGAATGCTGAGAGTGTGAATAGACAAACCCATATGTCGCTGGAGAGAGAGATAAATGATGGAAGAACAGGAGTTGGTTACTATGGATCAGCACAATAAACCAATTCCCATCATACACCTCTCTTAATAATATACCAGTCTCAATGCCATTGATGGGTAACCTAGGTAGCACCAGTCAACTGTAAGTTTTTCAACTGTTCTTTTATACATCTTAAAGAACAGTTGGGACATTTCTAATCTTTTCAGATATTGAGTGCTAAAATTACACAGAACTTCCTTCCTTGCCAGTAATTTTGAAGGGGAACTTTAAATCACGGCTGTAAAATGCCAAATGTGCATGATACCACTGTTTGCTTGTAGTAAGTTTTGTGTTGTGTGCCCATACAAGGGGTACCCTTGAAAAAGCAATTGCTGAAAAAATATGTGATGAAACTGGTTGAGTATATAGTAAAGTTCTCATTAGTTGTTGTTTCAGGATTGGACTGGCTTTTGGAAGATACTGGAATATTGTTTTAAGAGAAAATAGAAATAGAAAAATGCTGTTTAATTTTTAAAAACAGCCCTGTAGAAGAGGCAATGATCAGTACCGCAACCACAATTTTAACTTTCTGCAACTCATTTCAGGACTACCAGCAGATGAAGGGAAACTTTGCAAAACAGTCTGTGCTTGTATCACTGTCTCCTTCCCTTGTTCTGTATTATCACTGCTAGTGCTTTGCACAGAAAATTTAAGTATTTGTCATTTAGAGGTTTTACTTTACGTCCTTGTCTTTTGGTAGATATTTTTCATTGCAGTTGCTATGGACTAGGCTGTCAGCTCAGTCCACAATGAAAGTATATCTCAGGGTGACAGCATAAACAGGGTTTGTGGCTCTTAGGATGTGACTCCATAGTTTTAGAAGTCACCTGTTACATTACTAGAGAGCAGTGCAGTCAGAGTGGGCTAACTTATAAATGCAAACGAGTTGAAAGGAGTACTTATTCCTCTTGGAGCCCTTCTCAGTGATAATATTTTTCATTTTATTAAATAGAGGGAAAAGTATTACAAAGTCATTACTTTCCTTTAAGAAGGAAATGCTTATTTTGTGCAGCATTTATTTGCCAAGTTGCAGTAGGTCATTCAGAGCTTGGTGTGTACCCTGGGTGAACTGCAAGGTGTTTGTTTGTTTGAGTGGTAGGAAAGTGTACCAATCTTTCTCCTTCCAGGACCCAGACTGGCAGTCCTTTTTCATTTTATAGGGGATGAGGCTCAGATTTGATCCAAGAATTATGGGTTCAAGTATCAGGCCCTTCAGTACAGGCAGGGAATTGTTGTGTGCCCCCACCCTGCTCACTCTCATCTGATGGGGGAACTGAAATGGAAGCAAAGCAGGGGTCAGTGTACTATCTCTGATGGATGAATCGTACCTGGCTCTTTGCTCCTACAGAGAACCTGTTGTGCCCAAAGGGAGGAGCAGAGGCAAGAGCTGTGGGTTTCCTTCCTCTGTCCCCTACCCACTAGCCAGCTGGACTGGCTGGAGGACATGTGCTGTGCCCAAGGAGTGTGTGACTGACGCTGTATCCGTGGGACCAGGGAGAGCCAGTGGGGCCCAAGCGTGGGAGATGCAGTAGGATGTAAGATTTCATATGGCACTTTACTCAGAGCACTGCCTCATCTACAATGAGCCATTGATAAGCACTGACCTGATTAAAGGGCTGTTGCTCACAGGAGGCTGGAGTGCACCCTGGGCCTCTGGCAGGGGCTGCCAGGCTGCCCAGAGCTCCTCTTTGGGAATGGGTGGCCAGACTGAGGAGGGAGAGACCAGAATTCACTCGAGTGTCTTGTCCAGAGGAAGGTATTACATGGTGACTTGTTGAGATCCACAGTGCTTTTCCTTGAAGGGATTTGGCAGTTTTATTGATAAAAGAGTGTTACATAAGTACCCCCATCAGGCATGTCCCAATTTGTTAATAATGGATGATCTGGGTGGTACAGAAATGCTGGTGGTGTTAAAGTGCTTCCACATGGATCTGCAGTCTCTGCAGGTGTCCTACTTGACTTTTACTTTAATTGTAATACAGGCATTCTCCTTTTTTTTTTTCCATTTGGTTTTGGGGTTTTTTAAATTTACTTGGTGATCCCACTGCAGGTGCCTGTCATGCCCCCCCATTTGGTCAGGGACAACTGGGTACTCAGCCTGTTGCAGCCAGGATTGAGGTTCCCTCTGCAGGGCCAGGTGTTACCTGTGGGAGTGTGTCACCCCACATCAGGCAATCTCTCGAGTGGCAGCAGCTTTAGCCCTGTTCTTTGTGCCTTCCACCTTTGGAGGGAAGGTATCAGTCTGATGGGAATGGAGGCAGTGATGCCTCTGCAATTCCTGCACCAGGATTTGCCAGCACGGGAGCCAGGATGCTTCTCGCACAAAACAGAACAGATGCCCTTTAGTTACCCCCCTGTTGATAACAGGCTATGTTGGCATGGATTTAAAACCTGGCTACTTTCATGTGCCACTGCTAGAGAGATTGGAAAAAACATTTACCTCTGCTGACACACAGACAAAAGAAATACTTGATAATACTGGGTATCATCATCATGATCTGGCTGCCTCTTCTTGCATGGTTTTTTTTTTTTTTTTTTCTGTGTAAGTTTCCTTTTCTGTATAATTAAGTACCTCGAAACTCTGAGCAGATTTGGGATTTACAACTACCCTAGACCTACCTATTCACTGTTTTCAGAGTAGCCCAGCACATTTACTCAGTTGAGGGCAATGAAACCCATTACCTACATAAAAATCCAAAGTAGCAAGGTAACTTTCTAGTTATGTTGTGAAATGTAATGCCATTGTTTGCTTTTATTAATGTCTCAGGTGGATTACATGGTGGTTAGAAGCCTGTTCTGCTGGGCAAAAGTCTGTCTGTAATTTCAAGTGGTTGATCCTGATGAGGCAGTTCCAGCTGCTGCAGCAACAATCCCTTGGAGCTCTACAAGATCTGCCTGGTAGTATTGGCTGCTCCAGGACTTGGTCTGATTTCTCAGCATTCCATCCCTTCTCTTGGATCACAGAAGTGAGGGACTTGCCAATCTTCCCTGTTCTTTGTGCCTAATTCTGAAAGACCAGCAGGCTTTATGCTCTGTTTTCTGAAGAGGGCCAGCTTTACTAAGATGCCTGTCTATCAGGGATTAATTTAACCTCGAATTACTACATTTTCTTCACAGTTTGCTGCACATGAGCGTGTTGTAACAAAAGCACAAAGAAGTATGTCATTTCATTTAGCCACTACTCTGAAATTAATTTAGGGGGTACAGAATCAGATCTGACACACTTGGTGTTAAAATAATTGTGGTGGCATTAGAATTAAAGTACATAATCTTGTTGTTTCTAATGATACAACAGTACTGGTGTAAATAGTGTTGTTAACTTGTTAGTTACAGCGAGAGTAATGGAAGTGATATCTACTTACACAGAAACACTCAGATAAGTATCTCAGCTAAAGTTTTCCCCAAATAATTCAGGGTTTCCTCAAAATAGTGGCATGGTTTCTACTTGATTCCCATCTGACATTTTGGTTTAGGATTACATATCTAAGTCAAATTTGTTGTTTTTTTCTCAAAAGGTCTGCCAAATTGCAGTAAACAAACATTTACGATGGCTTGGGCTTCTTCCAGCCTGGATAATGATTTTTGATTTTTTTTTTTTTTGCAACGTGCAGCATCATGAGAACAGTACAAAAGGCCATATGTTCTCTTGTCCCTGCTCACAGTGACATCAGCAGTGCCACAGTTCACATTTAGAGCAGCCTGCTGTCTTGAAGAAAGAGAGTGAGTCTGCTCTTGTTACAAAACATGAGATGACTTTCTTCTTTTCCAGTTCTGTAATATTTACAACAAAGGTGTCAGTTGTTTTGTGGTTTATTTTCTTTTAGAAAGGTTAGGCTTGAGAAAGGGAGACTACCTTCAGTTTAGGTAAATGTAGCTAAAATGTAGCTAAAAGTTGTTGTTATTACATCGGAAGTGTGCAGCAGTGGTCTTGTCATTCGGCACCATGTTCATCAACTTTGAGCCAGGCTTGTTAAAATTACTTTGAAAATGTAATTTCTCATGTCAGGTTGGGCCTGAAAAATCATTGGTTATGTACTGATAGTTTATTTGTAATGGAAACAGAAGATTGGTTGTACATTTTTGTGTTGTGTATTTGAATTACAAAGCAGTGTCCCAACTCAGTAATTCTCCTTCAGTAAAAACTGCAAGTGTATTTGATGGGAAACTTTTCCTAAAGATTCCCCAAGGTCAGGTAGGACACAGTTACAGAGTCACATCTTGTATTTCCTTTTTCAAAAGGAGAATTAATGTGGCATTGTTATCCAGGCTTATGGCAACAGTGACACAGGATGCCAAAAAGTCTAATGGGAGGAAAGTGATGATTGATCCTCTTTACAGCAGTAGATCAGATTATATCTCTGTATTCTTTCTTCAATTCTCTCAATTCCCAAACTGTAACCAGTTACTGTAATAATTTACTCCAATTACTTCCAATTTACAAGTAAATCGAAGATAAATTAAGATGAACTGATGGGGGGGACAGGGTGGTTCAGTGAGCTGACAGTCAGGTTGGGAGATGCTCTCACTGCTCAGAAGTTCCACAGGATGGTTTGGTAGCTCTGTGGAGAAAGTGGGATTTTTTGTGAATATTCATTTTCATATAACAAGCCAAGGCTGATAATACTTATTCTAATTTCAAAGTCGTCAACTACATTTTTTTTTCAAATGGTTTTTGAACCCTTTAAAACCAGCCTGAGTATATGTATGTATGTATTGCTGGAGGAAATTTTTGAGTAAATCGTTCCTAGGTTCTTACTTGTCCATTGTAAAATGGGAATGATGGTGCTTCACCTTTACCTTCACACTAAGTATCCTTAACTAGTTAAATAGTTCATAAATCATCAGTGCTTGTTACCAGTTGAGGTCTTTAGGGTCCTTTCAAGTAATTGGAAATTATATTCAAAACAAAGGCAGGTATATCCTACTGGAAACCCCCCTTACTGTGAACAACAGTTTTATTTCTTTGCTTTAGCTGTAATGCCAACTCAGGTGGATATTTTTGTTTGTTTTTCATCTCCATATGACATTATAGCACCTTTCTTTTTTTGCTGAAACTTCAGAATTTCATGTAGAGGTAAAGAAAATATTTAAAGACAAAAATAGCATCTACCCTCAGGCATGTATTTTGTTGTTTCATTCTCTGCCCTGGTTCATCATAGGTTTAAGTTTCCAGCAATGGCAAAAAAGCCAGTATTTTACAAAAACCTTCAGTTTTAAACACACCAGTAGCTTTGTCCCCATACATTAGTGTGTAACATTTAGTATGTCAACATTTGCAATAGTTTAAGAATAATTATTATCACTTCTTTCATGTTGTTATCAGGATGGATACTGAGTATAATTTCACTTTGCTTGGAATAGTTACTTAAAATCCTACTAGGATTTTCACAAGTCCAAGTTTTTGTAAGTAAGTAATTTCTGAATGTATTTGATACTTCAGTAACCCAGTAAATCTTGCTGATGGTTAGGTACTTTTAAGGACTTCACTTTTTCTGTTACCTTAACTTACTTATTTTCTTAATTAATTGTGTTGATTTGAATAAACTCACACAGAGAAAAACTCAAATTTATACAATCTTCTAATTGAAATACAGACAAAAGGTTTTGATCTCTGACTTTCAAATGGTGACTCATTAAAAAGAAATTTTTGTTCCTCCCTTTTCAAAGGATTACTCACTACCAAGCAATAAATATCTAGTTTTGATGTGACTGCATTGAAATGCCTGATATTGTTGGTATATTAAGTCCAAAGCCTGTAAGACTGTTTGTTCACAGGCTTCATGGGGTTTTTTTGTTTGTTTTTCTCAATTAAAGAAATGCATTGGGGGATTTTCTTCAAGCTTTATCCTGTCAATTTGATTACAGACTTGGTTTGGATTTTAATAACAGAGGACCCTGTCCATTCTTTAGGCAGTGGGTAATTCAAATTATTTTTTAAAACACATGACCAAGCAAGCACTAATTTCTTTCTAATTTTGCATTGGATAACATTAGACAAGGACATTGGAATTTGTCTAAATAAAAAAAAAATTTCTTTGTCTTCTACATCAAGGGATGTGTGCTAAGCATTTTCTAATATTACATTGCATGAAGCTGAAAATACATTGTACTGAAGAGAGACAGAAAAAATTCAGCCCAAGGCATGCCCTTTTTCTCCATTTCCATATTAATCTTGGCTCTCTGAGCCACTTCTTTTGTTTTCCTGCTCTTACCTATTCTACACATTTGATGGAAGGGCATAAAGGCATATTTGAATCTTCCATCTCATCTCCTCTTCTTAGGTATGGATTGGTTGGTTTGAATTTACATAGCTTTGGAAAGATGCTTTCTTGGTTGCAGCAACACTTGTGTTTGATTTGAAGCAGAATGAAAGTTCATTTGGGCTTCTCAGTACTTATGAGACGTGAATCTTGGTCCCTGATCCCGGGAGGTAGATCAGACTTAATTTCAAGTGAAAATCCTGTGTCTTCAAATAACTTCCCATGTCAATTAAAGTTCAATATTCTTGAATTCCAGAGAAGTAGATGAGTCAAATCTGAAGTTTAGGGCAAGTGCAAAGAATGTAAGAGAAAATGTAGATATTTCTTCTGACTCCACTCTCCCCTCCCCTTTGGGGCTCCCACAGTCTGTCTGCTGTAACAGTGATTTGATTACTTTGTAGTGTTAAGCTGAAATAATGAATTTGAGAGCCTTGGGAATGGGGAGCCAATCCAACAGTCAAAACCAAACGAGTTAATAAATGTGAAGCGTTTCTGCTCAGTGTTGCTGTAGAAATGCTAGGTCCAGAAATGCTTGGGACAGCAGTGGCAATGGCCCAGCAATTAGTGCAATCACATCCCCTGTACAGAGCATCATTAACTGCATGCTGGGGGCTGAGCTCCCTGTTTTGAAGGAGAAGGTGTGTGTGTTCTGCTGGTTATAGACTATGAAGATGATGAATGTCTCAGGATGCACTGTTTATTGCTCACCACCTCACCTCCCATTCTCTCTATGTACCTAGAAAAAGCTTGACTTAGGCAATCTGAATTGCCCTTTCTTTAAAATCACTTTGGCCTTATACACATTGTCTACAAATTTCTATTTTCCCCTTGTCAGTTCTTCTCTCCCCCGGCCCAGCATGCCACAAACTAGCCAGAAATAGAGCATTTAACTAACTGTCCACAGAGGTGGTGTGAAATCCAAATGACACCCTCAGTCTGGTTTCTGATGCCCACATGCCAGGCTAGGTACAGTTCACAGTCATTTGGAAGACAGTGTACGTAGATATACTGTGAACTACAGCAACAGTGTCCAGTGTTGTTGAGTAAGAAAATTCGTACTGTTTGTCTGCATGGAACTGATTGTGGATATGCGTACTTCTGCAGATAAAACCTGGATTACTTACAAAGAACCTTATGCTAGCCTGTAGCTTTAATTTTATCATATCTAAGAAAGGCAGTAATGGCAAACTAGCCAGGAAATGGCCAATTATGGCTACCCACAAGACCTCCCTGTGGAGCATCTACGTGTATGTTATTTCTTGGTATTCAGTGGCCAGCTAGTCCAGCAAGCATTTATTTGTTCATGCCTGGAAAAGAAACAGGTACAAGAATGGCAGAAAATGTGCCATTGAGTGCTTTGCCATCTGCTCCTCAAACCGTAGCAAAGCAAACTGTTAAACTTTGCATGGAGCTCAGTGCCTGATTAACTTAAATTACCATCCTGTGGTACATGTTTGCAATACCAAGGGGATTAGGTGGCATGTATTTTCAAGAAATACATGTTCATTATTCAGAAGGGTTATGCAATAACATCCAGTGGTCATTTCCTTTTGGAGCATAGCTGTGTTGGTAGTATAACTTGTTTGTTTGTGCATCCATCCTGCTGGATCCCAGCGAGGAGACAGAGCAGCACTGCCAGCACCAGCAGAGCCGCTCTGCAGCACTGGCTGGCCTGGCTGCTTGGGCTGGTGCTGCTGCAGCCACACGTGGAGAACCAGAGACCTTGGGGTGTAGAGGAGAAGAGGTCCAAAGTACGAGGAGGCAATGGTAGGGGGGAGAGAGAGCTGGGATGGGCTGGGACCAAAGGGAGGGCAAAGCCAAGGAGACAGGAGAGCTGAGGAAATGTGCAGGTATCTGAGAGATGATGGAGGTGTGGCAGGTCCAGAACTGCCTCAGTAAGGGTGGAATCTCGTGCCTGGTCCACAAGGTCCAGCATCTCCTACGCCTTCCATTCAAGCAGTAAGTGCTTCCAGTGTGCCAAGTTTTTCTGTGCTCCTTGGACACTGGCATCCAGGCACTGCTTATCTTTATTTCCATTGTCCCTTTTAAGTTTGTGGCCCTTGTTTTCCCTTTTACTCTTCCTTTCATGCTTTTGTTGTGGTTGTTCTGCTCCTGGGATCTCACTTGCCTCTCCAGAGGCAGGCAAAGCTGTGGCAGGGAGCAGCACAGTGCCAAGGCTGTGCACTCCCTGTGATCACAGGCATGGCTTGGTTGGGTTTGTTTTGTCAGAAAGATTTTTCTTTGGGTGAGCACAGTGGTGGGGCTGCCCAGGTATCACACAGCTGGCTGAAGCACACAGCTGCTGTTCCCTGTGCAGCTGCAGGATGTGCCCCTTGGATATGAGCTGGTGCTAACACTGGGGTAAAAGTCAAGGTATGACTGCCCTGCTGTCCTTATTCTGTGAATTTGCTGGTTCAGGCAGAATCAGTGAGGACAGCTTTCACCTGGCCAGCTTGCAGTTCACTGCTGGCAGGACAGCTATGGCTGCATGAGCTGAGTTTGAGCTGCAGAAGTTGCTTAAGACATTAAGTAAATAATCTGCTACCTGACCCTCATGAGCAGCAGAAGTGCCTGGAGCAGTGTTGCCAGCTTGCCTCAAGCTGGCTTTCCCTGGGCCAGCCTTCCCTGGGCCAGCCTTAGGGCTATGTCTGCATGAGACCAGTGCACCTTGCTGTGCACTGGGAAGCTAATTCAGAAGATCATCTGAACTGCTAATTAAACATCTTTCCAAGTCTCCTTCAACAGCAATTTGGAATCTTAAGGTGGCCTTGGATTCTGTGAAGCAGAGATGGTAATGTTCTCTTTTACAGCTGGTTCCAAAAGCATTGTGGCTTCCCTGAAGTAAAGAGGTGTAATTCAGTATTTATAAAGGCAGACAGGAAAGTAAAAGAGTGTTTGGTTCTCTGTGAGAGTTTTTTCAAATGTAGAAAGAATGAGTCACTCGACATTTCATTACTGAATAGGAGCTGATTTACAAGTGTGTATGCCCTGAGATGAATGTCAGTGGATGAACTCCAATAGTTTTCTCCATGACCATGCTGTAAATGGGCTTCAGGCAGTTTGATGTAATTCATTCTGTGGCACCTTGCTGTCTTTTGAAATGGAAGTATCATCCTTCTTACAATCTTCGAATGCTAGAAGGCCGATTAACATGGGAATTCCTGATTAGCTTTGATTCAGCTCTACTACTCCAAGAAAGCACAGTTCCTGAATTGCACAAAGAAAGCCTCTTCAAGCATGGACCCAAATCAGTGTACTGAAGATCCTGTTGGTAGGTGTGGTGACTAAGATTAATATTTACTTGATGTCTTTCATCTTCCAAGTACTTTACACAGAGCAACCATTTAATCTTCATAAAAGATATATGAGTTAGGTCAACTGTTTTACTCCCTTGGCTAAATAAAGGCAGGGAAACGGAAGCAAAGAGATTAAAGTAGTTTGTTCGTGGTTGCAAAGAGGGCCAGCACTGAAACTATGTAATTTCAGGTTTCTATTTCTGAGTCCAGACTAATGTCTCTTCTTGGTAAGATGAAGCAGCAGGACAGACTTTGGAGGAAGAACATAAGAACTCAGTGAGGCATCACTTAGGCTGGTGTCCTGCCAGCCTGTTCTCCTCTCTTACAGAGGCATTCCCACAGGTTGCCCCTTGAGTTGCAAAACGTCGTGGATCTTTCCTTATGCTGATATAATGGCTTGGTTTAGTCACTGGTCAGGTTGGTCTGCTGAGAAATGAGTGCGTGTTGAGATTTCTGGAATAAAAGAATCTCTGTTAAAGTGATATGATGAGATGCAATTTTTGATGATTTACAGTTTTAATCAAGTCATGGCTTACTCCATTAGAAAGTGCTTAAATTACATTGTTGAATTTTAAGCATGCAAGTGGTCTTATTAATCTGGAAAAATTATTTGTTTACCTTTGGTTTGGATAGGACTACTCGCAGAGCTCTGAATAAACTAAAGTTAATTGCCAAATCGGGGCTCTGGTTTGCAGCAAAGGTCATGTCACCCTGAACTGCAGACTGGCAGGGAGCCTGGTGAGGGCCCAAAGGTAGTTTTTGGTTTAAAGAGCTTCCTATTAAGATGAGTCAGTGGACAAAGCCTAACATCTGAGAAAGTTCTTGTCTGAGAAGGCATCTGATCTGAAACAGAAGCCTCCTTGGTAGATGCATGCGAGTTGGGTGCATGCTCAGTCTGGCTGTGCAGCTGGTTGACAGTAATGGAAACCCTCACCTGGGAGGCTCCCCTGGAGCCTCCATCCTTCTGTGGGGGGAAAAGCAATTGCCTTTTAGTTCCTCCAGACTTACCTTAAAGAAGAAGAAGATGCCCTTGCCTGAAACCAAAATCCACTCAGAGATGGTGGCCGTAGAAGCCACATAATTTTGTCTAGATTTAACTGTAAATCGAGCCTCCTGTTTCACATGGATTAATGATTTTAATGCTGCAATAGGAGTAACTGGGTGAGAGAAGGGGGGCAGGAGAGAAAAGCAGCATAGCCCTTGTAAGGCCATGGTTCAAAATGCTTAATTAGTTGTTTCAAACCAGTGGCTCTTCTCCTTTGAGGCAGGAATGATGTATCAGCAAAAGCTGACCAAATTGATGTAGCAAATAAATTCTATGGTAATCCATTTATTTAAACTTTGGTGCTTAAATTTATAAGCTCTTCTCAAGTATGCCTGTGCTGCCGTTCATTAGTCCTTATTCTTTCATGCTCTTGCTCTGAGGTTTAGCAAAATGGCCAGGACATGCCACTTGAAACTGCCTCCAAATGTAATTCAAGCAGGTCTGCAGTAATAGTGCTAAAAGAAGAGCTATTTAGCAGCATTATTAATGGGCAAAGAGTTCAGGCAGGATTATGAAAAAGTAAATTTTTACAAAGAGTGGAGGAGATAGAAGAATGGACTGATTGCCTTGAGTCCCCTGGACCCTCAAGCAATCAATTTCCCTTTCTAGTATTCAGTTACTTGCTAATTGTATTGATTTTTATCCAATATGTGTACAAATCAATTTTATATTTTAGTGCTATTAAAAGCTTCCTTCCTTCCTTGCAGGCTGCTCTTATCATTCTCATTGTCTTCCTTTATTTTAATGCTTTTATCCTAATCCATATTTTCCTTAGGACATGCATGTTTTTCTTTAGGACATTGAACTAGATGGAGATTTTACCTCGATGCTTAGGGATGGAGCAAATAGGTGTCAATCAGTCCAAACCTCTGTGAAATCAGTGGAACTGTCTGCTTAAGGAAATGTTGCAGGAAAGGGATGTGCACTGTCATAAAATGGGTGGGTGCAAGTGACCACACAATGTGACCCCCTGAAGAACAGGAAGCATGGCTGCCACTGGATGGGGATTGTGCTGCAGAAAGCTTGTAATGAAAAAAAGAGGGGATAAATGCTGAACATGATGCACTCTTACTGAGTAAAGGGGTAAATGAAGTCAGGGTAATAAAAATGAAATTTCTGGTTTATTAGGATGACCCCCATTGCTGCTGCAAATCAAGACATTTAGGTACTTCAAGTAAAGGGGATGCTGGAGATCTCTCTGAGTAGAGTGAATGTATTGAGCTCTGAACAAAATAAAAAAAATTCTCCAATTGTGTTTGTTTATGCCCATGGCGATTCAAATTGTTCCTGTCAAAGGTGCCTATTTTCTGAGACAGGACATGCTTCTGTTCTTCTTTTAATGTGATCCACACAGTTTGGGTTTGGGGAGAATCTCTCTGGCTGTGTATGAGCCTGAGAAATAGACTCTCATAATTTGAATGTTTGGTGTACGTACAGCACTGCCAGAGAAATTTTGGACTTTTAATGGTGTGAGCAGTAGTCACAAGAACAAGGGGAGTTAGCACTCTGCTTTTCCACTTGCCTCTGACTTAATATTAAAACTAAAGAGTTTGTGGTGGCATGTTTTCCCGTCTTACGCCCAGACACTTAAACAAAATACTTTTATACTTTTCCTCAGGAAGGAAGAGTTGCATTAGCAAGTGTTTGGGTTATACATGTGGTAAAAATGCACCTTACATTAACTCATCTGAAACAGCGGTACATAGAGCATTTTATATTTTTCATGGATCATTTTGGTCATTTTGATTGTGTTCACAGCAAACCTATTGGGGAAAAGCCAGCAGAAGTCACAGCTTTCTCAGCCTCTCCTCCCTGCCAGTCGTGCCTCCCCAAGGCAGGGGTGCTGTGGGATGGGAAGACAGACACAAGCCCTCCTGCCTCATCCAGTGGCAAAAAAGGACCAGGGTGCAGGTTCCCCAGGAGCCCCCAGACAACAGCCCAGTGGGGAGCAGGCATCCTTTGTGCCCCACCACAGTTTTGCTGCATTCCCCAGCTGCCACAGTGACTTTTCTTGCCACTTTGGCGTGCTTGGTGTTTTCAGATCCAGTGCAGGCACTGCAAACACCATCACCAGTACCATGTTTTAGAAGCTGGGTAGGAGAAGCCACTCTTGATGTCCTTTGATCTCTGTGTGCAGTGGGTTCCCTTGCTGCACGAGTGTGGGGACAGATCCTGTGTGATCCCCCTGCCCAAGGAGCTGGCAGCTCCACACCCCAAAAGCCAGGCAGGTCTGTGTGGGAGCAGAGCTGCTGTGGGGCCGCTGCCCTGCACTGCCTGGCCGAGTGCGGGCACGTTTCTGGCATTAGGTTTATACATCACCTCTTGTAGGAGAAATCACAGTCTGGATAGACCATGTGAGGGGTCATTATAACACAGAGCAGATAAATGTACCCGTTCTGCTGGAGGCTGTCCTCAGGCTGTTTGTTATGTGTCTCCAGCACTGTCACTACATCACACACTTCCTCGATCTCCGTATTACCCTACAAGCCTGTCTAATGGGATCCTCTGTTGCTGATTCCAGCTTACCCTGACCTACTTCTTTCTTGTGTCCCAGCAAGCTGTCAGGAGCTATCAGAGCACTGGGAGCTGAAATAAACACTCACTGAGGGGAAAAGCAAGGCTGTATCTGGTGAATTTAATTAGCTTTATTTAAGCTTGCTTGTTTGCTTTGTAAATCACATCATTTTTAGTCAAATTTAAGGGATAAAAAAATCTGTCATTAAAATCAAGTGATGCACGACCTTATTAAAAGTCAAGAGTTTTAGAAATTCTGTACAAAAAGTAATTTCGTTTGTAACACGTTTGCAGCACTCTGAATATTTTAGGGAGAAGAGAGATGAAACTGAGATTCTTTTTGGTTTTGGGGTCTTTCTTAGGAGTGGAAAGAGATTGGGGCTTTTTGAATCATTATCTTTACCTTTTCCTGAAATATGTGTTAAAAAAAAAATTGCTTTGGTCTTTCTGTCAACATTGCAAGCTCACTGCATAAAATTTTAGAATCCAAATAAAGATTCTTACTGTTCCTTTCTTCCCTATGACCTAAGCATCCCTATATTATGCATAGTTTGAATCCTTGCTGTTGTGCGAGGCCATGGTTTAAATCCTGGTTTCCCTTTGCACGTCTGTTGCATTTTTGAGTGTTGGAACAGAAGGCATTGTAATTTTGACTCTGCCAGACAAATGAAGCACTGACTCGGCAAGTCATCACTGGGTTGAATTTGAAAGTGCTTGGAGTGTTTTTATCAGACAATATATTTTGTCTTTCAGGTGCTTTGCAGTATTTCAGTGTGGCACATATTTCTTCTAACAACTGATGTTCTTGCTCTTGTCAGTGTAGGGTCTAATCCTCTTGCTGTTGAAAATGATAAAAGCCCTATGAATTCCTAATATGTCTTATCAAAATCTGGCTCAAGTCTAAAATGTCTGACCCCAACTTCTAATTATTCTTCAGCAGAAATATATTTCTGCCTTGTACCATGCATGCATATTGATAGAGCCTCCTGAGCACATGGCTTATAGAGATACCCTCATCCTTGTACTGAGCTGCAGCATGAACAGAAAAGGATTAAAGGACCACTGAGAAATAAATGGATATGCATGTGTGAGAAACAGTAAAATATGGGATAAAACTACTACCTGAGAGTATGGGAGGAATAAAAATCTGTTTCATAAAGGTGCAGAACTTCTTTGAGTCTTTTGAAGAGGATGTAAGATTGGCTAACCTGTGAATAATGCACTGAGAATTACTCGTGGTAATAATTTCATTGAGGAATATAATGAGCAGCCTGATTGCTCAATGACTTCTGAGTAACTCACTAACTTAAGGATCACTGTGAGGTTTCAGGGAAGGAAGAGAGAAATGTTCTTTTCTCAGTGGGAGTTTTGGAAGTCCCTGTCCCTACTGGACCACATGGTGCTGGAAGTTTTCTGCTGTGCCAGGAGTGGAAGTTGTAGGAAAGTCTTGCAGAAAGATGCACAGAGGGACCCTTCAGTGGCTTGACAAAATTGAATTGAAACAAGAATAGCCAGATGAGGGGGGTAACCGAGCACCAAGTGGTTGAAGTCAAGTGACCAAGTTTGTGGTCTTTCAGCAGCAGGGAATGAGGCATGGGAAGTTGAGACATCCCAGTTCAATTTCAGTGTCTTCGTTTACTCCAGTGAACAAAGAGCAGAACATTTGAGGAATTACAGAAACTTTGCTTGCATTCTGCAGCTTTTCCAGATCCTGTATATATCCTTTGTGGATTGAGGTCTTAAGTATTTTTGACATCTGTAGCTGAGCTCTGTAGAGTGGGAGGAATACAAGTAGTGCTCTTGGGTCATTGCTCCAGACAAAGTGGCTGAGGTGCATATTATGGAGCTTTTATCACAGGCATGGAAGCAGACATGTTTTATAATCTCATCTAGTGTGAATAGCAAGAACAATGTATAGTCTTGATAGCCTGTCAAGAGGTGAGTGGTGGAGCAGGGAGGTATGAGGGGGCTAAAGCTAAATGCTCATTTGGACACATTAGCTGCTGCGTGCTGGTCCCTGCAGCTGAAAACCAGGTGTGAGGACAAGGAGACCTCGGCACTGTGGGAAGGTGGGAATTTCGTGTGTTTATTAGCAGCCATGTGATTAATGGCTGCGTGCCTGTCATCTCAGTGATGGCACTGTTGTCCCTCCATTCATCTCCAGAGCTGTGGGACACAGGGAGCGGGACAGGGACTCTGTGCTCAGGGTGGAAATCAGCAGCTGGAAAGGGCCCTGTGCTGGCACCTCCCTCTGCACTCACAATAGTGCCCGGCGTGTTCTGGGCACCACTGCAATCTCAATAATAAACATCTCATTCCAACCTCCTCGCATTTGGCTGTGGTTCTGTTCAGTGATGCTTTACTTAGAGGACATGAAAAGGTACAAATGTTCATAAAACTCAAGTCATTTAACTTAAGTCAACCTCCTCCTACCCACTATTGACAGATCAAGAGAACCAACGAAGCATGTTTAATTACACATGCACCTAGTTTACAGTTAGTCTGCAGGGTTTTTTTTTTCACTTTTTTTTTTTTTTCTCCTAACACCACAAGGAAAAATTTGGTCCTGCAAGAGGTCTTAGTGAATGTAGGAGGAGCAGGGCTGCAGTGTTTTTTTTTCTTACCCTTTTTAAATGTAACTGGAATATCTTCTAGGTCAAATGATTTAATCTGATGCTCTAATGTGACATGGTTTAACAATCCTTCTGCTCCCCTTCTGCTTGTAATAAGTGACAAAATTATGGCTTCTTGCTTGATAAATGGGTTAACAGTATTCACAAGGCAGGTAATAGAAATCCATATTAATAGGTGGAAATTGCCTCTTGATGCCAGGCAGGAGAGTCTAATGAAAACTATTATTATTTTAGCTTCCAGCTCCTTTGGAAGCTGAAAGGTAAATGCCTGTATTATGTTCTTATTACCTATTTATCACACCATATAGCTAAGTGGTAATTTATTAAATTACATTTATGTTTAATGCCTGTTTGTATACTTTTCACTCTGTGTTTTAAAGGAAATTCTCTGGTAGTATTTCAGAAACACACAACTATTTTCCCATTCCCTTTTTATAAAATAAAACCATTGTTGCTAACTGTAAATATACAATTGGCTTGGAAATTAAATTGTTTCCTGCTAAGCTGTAAGAACCAGCTAATCCTGCTCTAATTAATTTAGGAAATAAATATTTAAAAATCTGAAAAACACATGGTATTTTTGTTGTAGTGTTGATTCTATTTTAGTCTTTGAAAATACCCAAGATCCCAAGAGCTGGGCTTACCTATTTTCAGCTTTAATTTAGCATTAAATTGCTTCATCAGGGATTTTATATATGACCTTCTGTATGTTTGTGATTTTTCTGAGAATATTTAAAATAGTACTGAATACCATCAAAGATAAGAAATTAGAAGCCTGTTTATTAATACACTTACTTATCGTGCTTCTCCAGTTTTACATTCTTTTTTTTTTTTTTTTTACTTCTTAAGAAACACTTTCAATTAAGTCCATCTAGATTAAAAGGAAAGAAAAAGAAAAAAGAAGAAAACTAAAAGAACAAAAAAACTAAAGCCAAAAACCCAGCACAGCTCAAATATTCCCACATAGCTTTGACCTGGAGAGTTCTTGTATCTCAAGGGGTTTTTCGTACACCCTGAGAGGTAAAAAATAAAAAAGGGAAGTGGACTTGCATTTTCTTCCACCCTACTATTTCATCATTATTTTGTCCCTCCTGTCAGAGCCCTGTGACTGTGCAGCACTGTGGCGTGGCAGTCACAGTGAGTCAGGTGAGGACCAGGGCTGATAACCAAGGGCTCCTGCTTTCTGTAGACCTTGTCCAGCAGTCACACCACTTCCTTCCTGACCCAGCATCCTGCACTCACAGACCATGCAAGAGAGATCCCCAGCTGGAAATCTCTGCCACTTTATTTAAGCAATCCCAGACAGGACGTTTGACTCCCACTCTTACACTGAGAAATAGCTGGAATGTGTAGACATCTGAAGGATGTGTTCTTTTCCTTCACCAAGTTTGTTTGCAGATGCCTCAGAAATACTCTGGGATTGGTGCAGGCAGCTCCTGTGCTCACACAGAGCCTCAGCAGCTGTCACAGGCACCCATGAAATCCTGCTGGGGGATCAACCTGTAAGATCTGGACTTAGATTTTACAAGAAGGCCAAGTAGGTTTTTTTATTTAAAGGCTTTGATAGTTCTTGTCTGCTTGAAGTTTAATTTTGGTGGAATATTGTATTGATCCATCAATGCAATCTGTTAAATACTGCTATTTGAACCACTCTGGCTCGTTTATATTAAGCACAAATAAAGAACCCAGAGCTGCTGTGTACATTGCAGCTCTCTGCAGTGCAGGCAATAATACAAACACTCACTTCTGCAACAAGCAGGTTAATCATTTTCTCACTTTCACTAAAATTTTATGCCACTGCCCTTTAAAGACTTAATCTTTGTAATTAGTGGGTTGTGACAATGCCCAGTGAACCTACTTTCAAATTAGAGAGACTGAAAAAAAATCTTTATAAAACAATATCTTGTTATGCTTCATTTAGTACCGATTTACATTATTAATGTAAGAAAAATTCAGAAAGCAGTTGTAATCATGCTACCATTTTTGTTTTAGTTGTGTGGAGAAAAAAATAAATCAGTCTACTGGAATATGTGGAGCATATGAGCAAGTAGCAGTTCCAGCAAATTTTAGCAAGTTGATTGGGTTTTGAAACTTTAGGCATCTTGGATCAGCAAATATCATTAATGTTTTAAGAGCTATTGCAAGCTCTTCCTTAAATTTTGTATATATATAAATACAGAGAGAGTAAGAAGTTTATATATATGAGTGTCTGTATATGTAGAGACGTAGAGAAATTCCAGCTCTGTTAAGCATTTTAGTTGTCATGGAAATAAGATCTTCAGACTGTTTTTCTTTCAGTTTTATTAATCTTAAGTCCCTTTTCAGTACTTTTTAGTACTTCAGTACTAAGCAGCGCTGCTTTACCTTTGTGTTCAGTCTGACAAAGACTCTCTGGGCTAATTAGTTTCATTTCTGCTTATGGCTGATATCTGATAGTTTTCATTCTTTTGGCTTCTCAGATCTTGATCAATGCTTTGGTGTGTTTGCTGTAAGCACTGCAGGGAATGGTTGTTCTCTCTTCTGCACCCCATATTGCATATTGCAGCACTTGACTGGTTCCCTGTCTTGTAACACCTTTAAAATATGGTTCTGTTTGTGCCAAGATTTCATGAATCATAGCAATAGAAAAGTTGCATTCAATCCTTTTTCATGTAATGTGAGAGTACAATAGAATTGATAGCATGGGAGCTCATCTGAGAGACACCCGTAACACTATTATTTTCTGACCTGCCTTAATTTCTTATTCCAGGCATCTGTAACTGCCTGTGGTAAATTTTATTTAATGATGTTCTTTAAGATGAAATTTTGTCAATTGGTGTTTGGGCAAGTCGTTAATAAGATTTTTTATTTTCTTGATTTGTTATCTTACTCTCCAACAGTTTGAGCGTATTTGAGTTATTTTGAATTTGAATTCTGTCCTTGGAAGTCAACACAAAGTGCTTAGCATGAGGCACAGATCTTGTAGATCGTACAGTAACATGAAAGCAGCTTGTGGCACTGCAAACAGCAAAACCACTTACAGGTTTAATATGTTTGGATAGGAAATGCCCAAGAAAACGTATTTCCAAGCCCCATGTTGTTTATTAAGTCACACTGACGCACAGCCAAGAGCCTGAGGAAAAGTTCAGGAATGACAGAGAGCAAGGGAGGAACTCCTTAGTGGAGCATTTCTGTGGAGGTAGTTTGTGGGCTGTTTATTGATTGCTCAGGTCATTGGTGAAAGGTCAACAGCTCTGCTGTGTTGGCAGATGGAGACAGAGGAATGGCGTGTTGAGGTCACATTGGAAAGGAATTCAGTCACATTAAAGAAAGAACATTTTAAGTCTTTATTTACTCAAAAAGGGTTGTGAGGTATTGAGCTTGCACATTTATGAACCTTCAGTGTTCGATTAAGAAACCTTATTCTCAGCTTTCCCTGGGAGTTTTCCCCTTCACTTTACAATCTGCTTTTAGAGTTGAACCATTTTTAGCTCATTGCTTAATTCCTTGCTGCTGGTTTTGTGTCTGGCAAAGATTAGAAGCGTATTTGCTTGTGCAAAGAAACACTGGTAATTTTTTCTGAACAACCAAATTTTGAAGTGATTATGCCCTGTGGTTAATTTAATTTTTTCCCCTTTTTTCCTCAGAGTGCCTGTAGAGTCCTGAATCCTGTTTTTGTTTATTTCTATTGTGTTTTTCTTTTACCCTATATGAAGATAACTATTAGATGGCAGGGCTGAGATTTAATACATCTGGTGAGCTGTTAATACAAGGTGAGCTGTTCAGGGCAGAATTTAAATCAGGACTCAGGTCTTGTCTGAACAAGGTAGTGACACAGTTTGTCAACTGGGGTGTGCTGAGATTTAGGCATGATGCCTTAAGTTTTAACTTGTGTATTTTTCATATTCTCTGCTGCCTGGTATGTAACTCTGAAACTTCATATTAGGTGTTAGTAAGTTCTCTTCACAGGGTGGTTAGACAAAACAATCCTTCCCAGCTTGAATCAAGGACAGCTGTTTCCAAAAAAGCATAATAACAGCAAAGTGAAGGGGGCAAGCCATGAGGTTGAGACTTCATGACCTGGAGCTGTAAATGGACATTTAACCCCACTATGTAAATGGACCAAAACTTATAAAAGTGTAAAAACTTGTGATTGGGATCCATCTTGATTCCATCCTGGGTGTAGCCCTGGGCAGGCTCTTGTACTGCCCAAGGTGTATCCTTTAAAGGCCTCTAAATAAATACCAATTTTATTGTTTTAACTGTCTAGCCTCTGTTCCAGATCAGCCTCTTAAGGCATCAGGCAGGCAGGTTGAGGTTTATTTACCTCCATTAGGAGCCAATTTAAATGAAAGCTAATAGGCCATTATTGCACTTTAGAAAAAAAATGTTCTTATGCAAACACTTAAGTTCATGGTTTTAACTAATCCAGTGCAGATTTGTTTTGCAGCAAGCTCTAAGTAGATGGGGAGCTGTTTTCCAGATTTGGGGACCAAAACACCTGTCAATAAGCATGTTATTTTCTCTAATGCAAAGTCCTGGTCCAGACCTTCCCTGTCACCAAATTCCTCTTAATCCCTGGAAGTGGAACAGAGAAGTACAGTCAGACACAATGTGGATGGCAAAGAGCACGTTTGTTTCTGTAGTCAGGTTGGGCATAAGGGCAATAAGTGAATAGGATTTGCCTGTGTAGAAGATGTGAGAAGAAGCTTGTATGTTGGAAACAGGGTTGCTGTGACTGATGATTTTAATATTGTCACTTAGTTTGGGCTTCTAAACTCCAAAATTACAATTGAAAAATAAAAAAAATTCCCTATCTCTTTCTTCAGTGACTCAAAGCTCCTGATCAGGGAGATTTATGATCAGGGTAGATTTTTTAATATTTTATTATTAAAACTAATAAATCCTGCCTTTTAGATCTTGCAGGACTGCTCAGGTAGATTGCTTCCTCCCTACCAATCTGGATGCAAAGCACTATATAAACAACACTTATGCTTTTGCTGAAGGCACTCAGAACTGCTCAGCAGAAGATGCTAAGGAGCACTGGGCCTGTCCCAGCATTCTTGTGCACCCTCTGCATCATCACTACTAACCAGGGCTTCTCCTGCTCCACTTTGCAGCTTGATATGCTCAGTGCAGCCATTTCTGTACCTCACAAAGAACACAGTAAAAAATAAACATCTCACCTGTGTTTCGCCTCACCTCTGCTGTTCCTGGCAGCTCAGATGTGGGTGGAAGGTACTGCAATGCTCCAGCTGCCCATGGAGCAGGGGCCACCACCTGATGTGCCCTGCTCTGGCACTGTCCTGAGATAGAGCAACAGAGAAGCTGCTTCCAGCTGTTGGTGTAAAACATCTGTAGTGGAGGCTGCATTGGAGAAATTCTGATAAAATGTAAAAGAAAGCTTTTCAGAGGCTAAGCAAAGTCTGATGCCAAACAGAGGATTTTTAACCTTATTGATGTGTGGTAATACTACAATTCCTCATAGATTTTCTGAATACTAGACAAGAGTTATGTTGGACCAGTAATGACTGTAATTTAAAAAAAAAATTAAAAAGACAATAACAACAAAGTAAAAATTAATAAACAGAATTTTTATTTAATTTATTAAGAAAAAAAGGAGTCTTGAAGGTGAAATGAATACATTGCTACTTGCCTGTAGTTGCTGAATCACATCCTGCTCCATCCAGAAGTAACTCCATGTTGGCATCTAAATGACTGTTGAGTCACCTCTGCAATATGAACTGGTGATTTACATTCATACACCAGAAAAGTGTCTCTGTTTAATAGTGAAAAAAAAAATCTCCAGACTGTTTTTTGCAAGAGAATGTCCCAGAGGAAAAATCTCTGTATGGGGTTAAGATTTCTATTGACAACAGACAGACAAAAGCTTGCAAGGGACCTGCCCCATGTAGCTGCTGGGAGAAGGTGCAGAGGTGCAAATACCCAGCTACAGCTCCCTTCTTTTTCTAAATGCAGGGTCCCAAAACCTGAAGCAGAGCCTGGGGAGCAGAGTCCTAGAGCTGCTGGCAGAGCAATGGGCCAGCACTGTGCCCAGAACACCGCGACGTGTTTTCTGTGCGCGCCCTTCGCTCACACAGAATCGCCCTTTGTCCGAGCAGCTCCTTTCTCCTTGTCTTTCTGAAGTTTTCAGTTGGTGACTGGGAAATGGGGAGGGGAGAGGGATAGGCAGTCTGCAAAGATGAAGCAGCTCGTGAAAAGAAAGCTGCTGAATAGGCAGATTGTTTTATCTGGATGAGTTTTGTGTTCCTGACTCTGTGCTGCAAGGGAAGGTACAGTACAAACAGTGTTCTGGCTCACACACTCCTGCTTCAGCCAGGAGGTCACTCTTTCTCCTTGTCCTGCTGCTGCTCAAAAGCTCTGAGTGTGTATTATCCTTTTCCTCCCTCCCCCTGAAGGTATCTTCTGCTGATGGCATTTCTGTTTAGCAAGGACTGTGTTTACACTGTAAGAAATGTGAAGGATTTCCATGTCTCAAGCATTCTGCAGCTTTGTGCACCCCTGCAAAGTGGTATTTCCTATGGTCACTGACTCCAAAAGGGTGTGTTCCCAGCCTCAATTGCTTAACAGTCTGGAAAGAAACCTGGAAAGCTGAGATTAAAACATCTAAGTGAGCTTTAGGAGGAAATGTGGAAGCCCAGGCTTGGAGTAGGGATCCCAAATTACCCTTCATTGGCTGAATCTTCTGCTTCTCTCTTCTTGCATCAGAAAATTTTAGGAACAGCTGTCTCTCTGGTCAGCTGATGTTTGCTTTGGTTGCCCATTTGGTTGCCCACAGTAATCCCAAGCTCCAACAAGAGATGTGGTGATAGTATTTGAAATGGAGAGGTGATGGCCTCCATATTATTAAAGGTCATCAGGCATGTGGTACAAGCTGAAGGGATTTTTTACAAGCAAAAGAACAAAAAAGGATGTATAAATTTTAAAGGAAGAAAAGAAGAGGGGAAAAAAATATGATAAATTTAGTGCTTCAGATTCAGTATGGCAGGGAGGGACAGGAGGTGGGACATGTGTGTCCCAATTAAATAAGTCCTGTTGATTCAGGGCTCTTGAAAAGAAAATTCATCTTCTAATGCAACTGTTTAGGTTTTTTTTCTCATTCTGAACTGTGTCAGTAAAACCCTTGTCAGTGGAGGGGGGGTGGGGGGGGGAGAAGGAATGGTTCTATGCTGAAACTGTAATTTAGGAATACAGGGGGTTTTAGGGCTGCTGGAAGTTTTCTGGTGTTTCATCTGAGAATAAAGTACTAATGAATCCCCCCACTAAAAGGTAGGAAGCCGGTGGGGAGGACTCTCCTCAAACACAATGGCTCTGTCTTGCTCTGTTATGCCACAAAGGAGTGGCTTGCTTAATCTCTGAAATTAATAGAGCAGAGAGGAAACGGCTCTTAAAGAGATGTGTGTCTGCTTCCTTCCTGTGTGGAGCACGGGGAGCCTGGGCTGCTGAGGCAATGTCATTTCACATAAATAGAGGGCTCTTCTTATAAAGGACAATTACAGTAAGGCTGGAAATTCCTAGCGAGGTTGGAATTTTTGACTTTTCAGGGTTTTTTTTCCCTGCTAGGGTGGTGGAGACTTTTGTTTAGAACCTGGTACATTATGGTGGAGGATGATGCTGTGAGAATTTGCCCCACATTTGCTTTCTTGAGAGATTGATTTTCTTGGGTGGGGAGCAGGAGGCGTCTGCCTGTTGTTTGGTGACATCAGAGAAACCAGTCTGCTGCTCCATTCGCTGTCATGCTTAGTACAATAGTCTAAATGTGTTTTGAGCTCTTGTCCTAGGAGAATGTCAGTTCAGCCAGAATTAACGGAGTGTGTTCTAGTAGAACAGCTCCTTTTTCACACTGTGTTGGCCCTTTATAGCAGTGTGTTACTCTTGGCGTGAAGCCAGATTGACTGATAAGCACTACATTTTCCTGCACATGGTCAAGGCTGTTCACATCTATACAAAGATTTTTAGTTTTAGGAAAAAGGCCTAGTGCTCACAAAACTAAACCACACCTAGCCACTGTCAATTCAGAGGGAGGGAGAGAGAAAAACTGGCTTGCCAAGAAGCCTTCAAGATTTTTTAGTTGCTTCAGGGAAAAAGATAGGGAGACCAGGAAGAGATGCTGTGGGGATCCTGGATATTCTGCTGCTTCCAGTCCTTTTGATTTGAGAACTGGGGGATGCTGCTCAGCATGTTTCAGGAACCGATTTTAGTTGGATAGATGATGCTTTGCTCTGCTTTCATTCTTTAACTTCTGTTAATAATTTATGTGTGATACTGCACAGTAGAAATATCCCTCATACTCTGCATTTGAAACCACTCTAGAGTGGCGTCGCATCATTCAGCCATGTTGTTCTTCTTGTGCATTTATTAAAAAGAAAGAGTGTGTGGATTGTGTGGGTTTTGAGTCACAATCAGGGGGAATCTGTAATAAAATGGCTATCTACAAAGTGCAGGACAGTTTGTTCCCTCCTAGCAACATGATGTATTTTACATATGAACAATAGTAGGTTGCTTTGCTGAAAATGTGTTTTTGATAGTAAGATTATCAGTGCTGCCACCCCTTGTCCCTCATTTATTATGGGACTTACTGCAGCAAAACTGCCAAGTACTTTGTGCTTTTTCAGCTTTCATTCAGCCACATGATTTGTAATGACTGTGGTGAGCTGGAGAAAGAAGGAAGTTCAAATTTGGGCAGTTGTGCATCTATCCACAGCTAACGAGGCATCTAATTTCTGTGCAAATCTGATACAGCTTTACCACAGCCCTGGCTGTAAGTTCAAGTGTTCTGTAGTATTTTTCAATATTTTTCTGCACCTTTGCCATTGTCAGTGTGTTTTAAGTGCCATCTCTTTTGGATTTTATTTATCCGAAAGATGAGATGGAGAATTGGCTGGTATCAGTGCTGCTCACCAGTGGTGTGGAAGGCTCAGCAACTTTTGACTGACCCCACATTTCCTATGGCTGTTCTAACCAGGTGCTGGAAAGGGCCAGTATTCAGGAGAGATTGTATTGCTGCAGTGTCCTTTTCCTTTTGATGCTTTTTCAGGAACCCTGAGTAGCTACATCCATTTGTCCCAACCACCACTTTAGTGCCCTGCACACAATTCCCCTTCCAAGCATGGCTAAAGCTTAGCTTCAGAGTCCCTGCAGGCTCCTGGGGGACCAGCTTTTCTGCTGGTTTCAGGCAGGTACCCAGCCCCAACTGTGGTGACCTTGTCTGTCTTGCAAGGAATTATTGTGCTCCACGCAATATTGCCTGAGAACAGGCAGCAGCACAGCACAAGGTGGGATAGCTACAGTTTAAAATAGCAGATGGCATAATGAAGTTCTTAGGCTAAATGCCAGTGTAAAATTAGCATTTAACTTCCCCCTTAGAATTTGCCTGTTAATTAGGTATCACTGTCTATATTGGAGTCATTTTTAGAAGTTGTTAGAGCAATATTAACATGACTGAAATGCATTGCATGAAATCATATTATGCATTAAAGTTTTCTTCTGGTGGGGGCTTAGATCATACAACCCAGCTGGGAATGGTATTATTTTACTTGTTCTATTTTAGACATCTAGACACAGTCCTCAGACTTAAAGGAATGTGTCTGCAAGGTAAAATAATAAGCATATACCAGACAGTCCACAGGATTAGAAGACTATTTAAATGAAGAAAAAGTGGGGGGTAGAGATGAGAAGGGAGGGAATTCTTTGCCTTGTAACAGTACCCTATTTCACCTTCCAGCTAGGACTTCTCAAACTCTATCAGGGCACTGAACTTTTTCTTCTGAACATATCAATGTATAAAGCCAGGTGTTGGCATCCCAGAGCAGATTGGATAGAGGATTTCCATTGCATCCTTTCTTTGGACTTTCTTTTTTTAAAAATAAATCTTAATGCAGTGCCTTTCATGCATTTTGGTATCAAGTTTCACCAACTGGCAAAAAGTTTCACTTCTGGATATTTCCCCAAAATAGACTTATAGATGTGCCACTAAACTGTTGTTATGGGGCTTTCCTCTGCTCCAGGAACTTCCTGAAATCCTGGAAAAGTCTGGGGTCTAGTGTGTGCAGGGCTGCCTGTTCTTGCAATGCTCCCATTCACATGTAGTCATTGTCTTTCTTTGGGGGATCCCCATGATGTGGGGTCCCATCCAGCTGGCCTGTGACACCACTGCCCATTCATTTTCCCCAGCTCTGTTTCTTTTCTTCCTCCTAACCAGCACAGAGTTAGAGGGATGCAGGCTCTGGGGTCTTGTGCCATGCACCACAGGAGTACCAGAAGGCAGGCAATTTGCATTTTAATAACTCCCTCATTATGTATTTGTCTGATCCTGTCAATATTTTGAATTTTTTAAACTTTGCTGACTGCAGACTTTGTGGGCTATCAAGTCAATAGTTAGATTGCCTTATTTTAAACACCTTGGCTATAAATCACAGCACCCCGATTCTGTAGCCCAGTGCTGTGTCTGGAGAGCAGCTGGCCTATATGTGAAAGGCAAAAGATTTGGGGAGAGCATTGCACACAGATTTGCTGTGTTAGGAATGCCTTCAGGAACATACTTAAAATGGTTGAGTGGAGGGGGTCAATCCTTTTTCAGAAATAAAAATTACAGAAATTAAATTTTCATCAGAGGATATAACATCACCTTGCCTGTCGAGTGTGGTTCTTCCCACAGCGAGTAGGAGTCCTGTAAACCTCACTTTCATTTAATTCCACCTGCCTGAAGTAGTGGGGTGTTTCATTTCACCTAAAGCTTGTGCTAATGGCAGAAGCATTAAATGCAAATTGCACCTTGAGGACCCCCTTTGAATCACACAGCACAGCTTGTACTGCCATTGATGCTGGGTTTATCTCAATTGTTGTCTAAGGCTTTGGAATTATAAATGTTTGTGTTAAACAAGTGCTTTCTCTTCCTTGTAGTCTAGTTATTTTTATTGCACGTGGAGAGAAGTCAAGTATGGAAAATTCAGAAACAATAAAATCTCTGTTCATGTCTAGATGCAGAGGTATGCAGAAAGTGAGGGTGAGTACTGGTGTTGCTGTAGAAGATGTGGAGATCATTTAATCCTCAAAAGAGCAAACTGTGAGTGGATACACTGAGAAATGCCCACTGAAATCAGCAGCAAAGTTTCCAGTTGTTTCACCAGCATAGGTCCAGTTCTAAAACTGAATACAGATTGTTCTGAGTATAGAATATCCTAAAGACAGATTTCAGAGAGGAAAAGCCCAAGCTCTGCTTTTATTTTAAAGAATATTACTAGTGATCACTGAGATATCCAAGCACAAATATAGTTTGATGCATGGGGCAGTGGAGAGCCTGGACTCGATGAGAGCTGCAGTGGAAAGAGAGCTGCACTGAATTGTGGCAAAAATGAGTGCTGGGAGGATATCAGCACAAAGGAACCCCCAGGTGTGCACAGGAAAGGGCAAGGTTTCTTTCTTTAAATTAGCATCAGAAATGAAGGGAAAGTTGTGTGCAAATGCATTGGAGAGGGAAGAAAAGCATTGATAGAAGCTGTTTATTTCGCTTACTGTAAATAGTTTTGTGTTCAGCATGGAAAGATGGCAGCTCCTCCTGGGATTGTTTGCTTTTCTTGTGTGGCTGCTTGATGGTTCAGCTTTTTAATGGATCAGATTTCTATTAAAAGTGTTTTGTTTTTTGACAGCCATGTGCTTCAGAAGCCAGAAGCTTACTATGTGCTGGCGAAGGCTGCCTTTAAATAAGTTTTCTTATCTGGAAATATACATGTTTTTAAGGGGTAATAGAAATTCTTCCTGGTTCATGGATTGCTCTTAGAGTTAGGCACTAATCCTTAGAAAATAGTGGAAATGTACTTGAGGTTAATTCTGCTTCCTTCCCATTCAATCCATGAGCTTCTACACATTTTAGGGGGAAAAGAAATTTGGTCTCTTTCAGGAAACCCAAAACTAATGTGGGCCAGTGAGAGGTCCAGACTATCACAATGTGAGAGCCATCTAGGAATCCCATAACAGCTCCATTTTGGCATGATGAAATGGGCAGTCCTGAAGAGCCCAGAGTTTCAGAGTTGCAATGCAAGAGCTGCCCAAGGCGCCCTCGTAACTCGGCCCCGTCCCGAGAGGCCCCAGCACCCTGAGCCCTGGGAGTGGGGGCCCTTACTGACAAGCAGCATCTCATCTTGAACAAGCATGCTTGGTGAGGAAACCTGGTGGCACAGCTTCTGGCCAGCTTGCCATTTTCCCCAGGAATGCCATTTCAGGCAGAGCTGAGGAGCGGGGTCTCTGTGCCGTGGGCCCAGCCTGCTCCCCGAGCCTGGCGAGCTCCACCTGCCACACCACTAACACTGCATTGTAAATCAGCAGAGTTTGTTCTCAGGGAGTTGCTCAAATTGACGCTTCTGACTTACTGTCTGTCTGTTACAGAGGAGATTTGTCTCACAGAAACCAGGAAATGCTGTGTAAGGCAACACGCAGGGCACAGCTGGAGCAGAAACTTGTGGAAATCAACAATCTGCCCCAATGTCACCCCATTTCTCCCATATGTTCTTTTTGGTGTCTTGTTGTATACTAAGAAAAAGTAGTTCAAATTAAAGAAGAAAAAGATTTTTTTTTTTTTTTGCATTGGAGGACTGATAAATTGTGGTGCATTTCTCCTTTAAAGATACACGACATTTATCTGTCCATGTTCATATATAATGAATGGGGAAACAAAAGAGGGAAATGGTATTTCAACTTTAGGTGCTCAAGAAGAAAAGAGAGGTAGTTTGACTAGGGAAAGACATGCTGTATCTGATGACAAATCCTTATTCTTTAGGCTGTCATTTATGCCTAGATAAAGTAAATATAAAATGCTGCCAGGTTAGAACACTGCTATTTTAAATACATTTTCCAAACAATTGTGCAAAGAAACAAGGTGAAGGACAAATTCTGTGTTGGTTTTCTGATTAGATTTTGAAATAGAAGCAAAGTGAAGATGACTGTAAAAGGGAGAAATATAACAGCTGAAACCTCCTAACAAATGTGCTTAATCACAGTGCACCTTTTTCATGCATCAGCACCTCTCATGTCTGTACAGAGCCCAAATAATATCAGTTAACAGTTTTTGTACCAATATCAGGAGTAAAAATAGGTTGAGTTTTTTTAATGTTTGTTGATCTTACCAAATTCATGCAGTTAAAAATTCACTGTACATTTTAGATTTGAGTACAAATAGGTATAAAACAGGGTGTCAGCCTTTTTCATTAAAAAAAAAAATAAATAAATAATGTGTTTGGTAATGTATTTGGCTTTCTATTTGTTTTTGGCTCCAGATCTGACTCAAATGTTTGTGTAAGAAAGGCTGCACTGAAAAGTGCAAGGTCAGGTCTTGGTGTGCTACACAAACATGTCATGGAGGGAAGTGGAAGAATTGCTGCCATACATTTGGTTGGTGTTTCCTGCTCATTTCCCACATCATGTCTGGTAAATGCAGTGGCTGAAGCACAGAAAACCAGGTACAATTTCTTTGCAGTCTCTTCAAGCAAGTTCAATAGGAAGTTAGTTTTGAAGAACTGGAGATCTCTTCCCCCACAGGAGTGGGATGAAGTGCCCAGGGCTGGGTATGTGCCATGGTGAGGGACCAGTGCTGCTGGTGGGCACTAGGAGGGACACTGCTGGAAATTTGCTTCAGAAGAGAAGTAGGCCCTCTTATAGGAACTTGGGAATGAGAGACTGGTGAAATGGGTATTGATGGTTGTGATGTATGCAGGATATGCTGTCAAGGTCCTGGCAGAGCTTTGAATAGGTACCAATGGAGGCGAGGGGTTTGCAGCCATGGTAAGCTGTTGGAAGTACTCAAGTTAGTCCATTTGAAGAAGTTTCATTTCCTTCCTTCTACAGAAGAAATGTGCACCTTCTACCTGACAGCCTCTGTGCCAGTGTGAAATAAAATGGTTACCCTCAGTGACTTTGTAGTGGCTCACCCATCTCCTCTGTGTTTGCAGTCAGTCAGTGCTTCTCAGCTGGAGTTCAGCTACTTCCATCTGAGGGGCTGTCATTTCTTAGAGAGGACAGTCATCTTACTGTGCCTAAGATGTCCTTAAGGAGGCTTTCTCTCAGTACAGTTCCACTTAGGATTGCTGAGACTACCTGGGCACAGCACATGCAGTGTCCTGCTGAGGTCCCAGCATGTCCCAGCCAGGTGGGTTGCATTAGCACAGTGCCCACCCATGCTAATTAGTCCCAGAGCTAGCTCAGTGTGACCTTGGCTTCAGGATCTCTGAGCCCCAGGGAAGGAATATGGTCTGAAGTGATGAAGTCATCTCAAGCAGCTCTGTTGAAATCAAGTGAACCTCCCCTCTCTGGATTAGGGCTAAACCGGTGCCCCTTCAATTCCTTGAGTGCCCTGAAACTTGAAAGTGGACACAGCACAGTGTTTAGTGACAGATGAGAACACTTCCAGAAAATCCAAACTTTTGTTCCCAGAGTCCTTGCATCTCCCCGGGAACACTCCATGTTGCCATCCAGACAGTTGTTCCCTGATGGTTGCAGCAGTTATATCCTCACTAACGTGTGAAACAATAGCTGAAAGAGGAGGTTCCTCCCATTCTTTCAGGAAAAAAAATGAAGAGCTACCTGCCCTCCAGCTGTGTGGTTTGAGAGAATTCATACTTCTTCATTCAGGTTTGCAAAGTTTGGTGAATGGTTGTGTGTGCTGGCCTGGACAGCAGCTCTCCATTGTCTGGCATCCATCCAAGCCAGCCCCTCTCCTCAAAGCAGACAGGGTGTCCCTGTGCCTGTGTCTGCTGGTGGCTCAAACCCTCTTTGGAGGAAAGGCAGAAGTCTCAGTAAGTCACAAGATTCAGTGGCAGCTGTGATAAATTTATGTAGAAAAAGTTTTACCTTCACTTTCAGACACTGGGAGAAGAGCATGTTCTCAAGCTTGAAAACTTTTAGGGGAAGTAGTGTGATTCTTGTGGGTAAACTGAAATGTGATAGCTAAAAAGCAGTAATAGGTTTGTCATCCTAAACTAGATACACACAGTTTAAGTGTTCTGACCTTTCAAGAATGTGTTTGTTCAACTCCAGACATCATGTCTGTATTAGGAAATAGAAGGGTAATTAAGTGTTGATGTTCAAAAGCATACAGTGAGTTTTCCTGAGATGCAGTCTCTTAGTAAAGGCCAAGTCTCACAACCTACATTTCTTAATTAAGGAGCCCTTACTAGGATAAGGACTATAACCTAGGATGTCAGCCTTGCTCTCTGGGTGGAGAGAAAGCTTCTACTCATTTGAAAATTTAAGTCCTTTAAGAAGGGCTCAAAATCAAAGTACCTGCAAGCTTTTTTGGGCTTTCTCCTTAACCCGATACTCATGTTGGGTGATGTGGACACTTTGGACAAAAAACTGTGACACTCTGAATTGAACTTGCACTACACTTAAAAAGAAAAAAATAACTCTGACCAGCACATGTATATTGTAGACATGGTGTATTGCAGCCATAGTGCATAGTACACGTTACTGCCTGGCCACTGCCTCCTGTGCATTTCTGCTTGCTCTGCTGCTGCTGCAGAGCCAAGGGACACTCTCCTAGTCCTGTCCTGAGTTCTCACCTCCCAGACATACAGCCATATATGTGGTGGGGTAGGGGAAGCAAATAAACACTGTTTGTTTGGAAAGTCTGTAAGTGTTTAAAGAGTTCTGATAAGGGAATGTTTGATCACACATACTATTGGGAAAGAAAGAAAGTGAAATGGGAAAGTTAGAAGTCTATTTGTTGAACACTCACAAGGTCTAGGGATTTTTGAGGGTTTTCACGTTATCTTGTCCCCTTGAAATTAAATTGTAGCCAAGTGTCTAGGCTCATCTACAAGGCTTAGCTAAGACACTTAATGAAAAAGGATTAAATTAACAGGATATATGGAATTACATCAGTACTTCCTCTGTAAATCAAGATATCGGAGGCTATTGTCTCCATGTGCAGCTCCAGCTCAGTGTGCAAAGCATTTCATATTCAAAGCTTCAAAGGTCAGTCGTCTGATTAATACTCCCATTACCCTGATGAGTCTTTTCTCTCTTTGTGGTATCCCTGTAGTTTTGAAATGCCTTATGCAGATGACTCTAAAAGCATTTCGTATGCACTCAGAGTTGACCCAGCTGCTGCAGCTGCATGTTGAAGCTGCACCCATTGCAAAAGTTCCTAAAGGGAATGAAGGAGGCTGCTCCAGCCATCCAGGAGGCTTCCATGAGATTGTCCCAGTACAGCTAGCAGTGAGTTTTAAGCTCTTTTTCTCCTGCTGCAGTTCGTCTCCCTAGAGTTTTACAGAGAGACCAGGACCACGTAAAATATTCCCAAGTGGTGCAGCATGCTTCATCCTGTGTATTCCAAACTACCTCCTCTGTTATGACAGATAACTGCAGTCTGGCTACAAAGTCTGCATCAGGGATTGGTAACCCTCCCAAATGGTACTTGGCACTCAAGAGCTAACACATGTTTTTATTACATGAGCATGAGTCTCATAAAATGGCTCACTGGTCTAATATGCCCCTTTGTAAAAACAAGGCTCAGTTGGATTTAGAAATTGTGATGATTTGGGCAAGTTCAACTATTAACTTCTCTTGCAGGGTTAAGCTTTGAATAGAAATTTGCCATGAACCCATGGGCACATCCTGCTAGGAAACAACACGCAGAAATCCTTCACTGTCCTACTTGATTTATCTGCACATTGCAAACTTGGGAGTGTAGAGCTGTATTTTCCCCCGAGGAAGTCACAGCAAGCTCTATCACCACTCCAGAGCAGAATGTGCTGAGGTTTTATTGGTTTTGTCCTTGAAAATAGTTCTACTCTGCTCAAGACAATGCATCTTAGGAAACTGTAGCAAGTCCTGAGCTGGTCTGTTTTATACTCTGCTTTCACCATGTTTTGGGAGAAAAGTTGGAATGTGGTGAAGAGCCTGAGCTATGTTAGCTATGCAGTGTCCTGTGGGATTGTTTGTGAACACAGCAGCTAAAGATAGGAGTGTACCACAGAGATGCTAAAAATACTGTCCAACTCTACGGTGGTTGTTTAGCATTTGGAGCGCTATAGTTGGCCTTACACAGACAAAGGGAAGATGCAGTTTTGCAATTTGAATATGCAAATAAAGTCATGATCTTGCAAATGTGCAATCACATGCTCAAATCTGAAAAGGCCACTTGTATTCCTGAGGTTAAGCATTGGCACAATTAAGAGTTTAATCAGTCAAATACAGTGTCATCAGAAGTTAGTGTGATTGCATGGGCAATGCAGAGACTTTGCTTCAAAAAACAGCCAAAAAAAATCATGTTGTATGATTGAGATGAGATCTTTACATACCACATGTTGATACTTGGAATTGTATTGTTTTATAAATCATCTCTTATTAACGCAGTAGGTTGTAAACAGTTTCTCCTTTACATTTATATGCATGATTTTGTAAACAGTATTTTAATATCAGTGGGAACACATGCTATGCTTCATGGCTTTCAACCGTGTGACCATTCAAGGCAGAACAAAAGCTTAGAAATTAGAGTTTACATAAAACTGAGAAGCGTAGAAAGCTTAAAAGGCTGTGTAATTCACTTCTGCAGCAAGAACACCATTTTCTTTAACACTGTTTGCGTAAATCAGCATTTATGTTGTCAATTTGCAGTGATGAATGTGTGATTAACATTGCTTCTAGGACAGAGGTGAACTGGTATCTATAAAAAGTTGAGAGTTCTCTGGTTAAAACCGAAGTAACTTAGGCATTGCATATTCTGGCAGAGAAAATTTCAACTCCTGTGTATTTTTAATTCACTCCTTTAGTTAGAAGGAAGGAGCAAAGAGGGAAATGTCATCCCTGATGAAGTCAGTGTCCCAAAATATTTATAGATTCATAGAATCATTTAGGTTGAAAAAGACCTAAGATCATCAAGTCCAACCAATTTATTTAATTGAGGCCAAGATTTCAGCAGCTTTATACAGAACAAGGTTTCAGGACTGGCATCTGTGTTTGGTTTAGGGTTTATAGTACCACTGACATATAGAATCCCTTTAAAGGTCCCTGGGTAAGTTCAAGAGCTGTTTTCAGGGAGCAGGTATTACAGGAGCAAGAGCTGTATGCTGAGCTGGTCATCTCCCTGCTGCAGGAGGAAAGGTGTGTACAAACAGCATGTTTCCAATGAATCATTTTCATATTCCAGCTGATGCACGTGGAGAATAGCAGGGGTGCTGGGTTGGTAAAGATGAAACTGGTTTGAAATTTTTTCAGAAACCAATTAAATATTCATTCCTTTGCCTTACAAAAGATTTCTGCTTCTGGCTATTATACAGACTTCTTTCCACACCCACTTTTCTGCAGGACACATTTGATTATTTGTTTTCCCTAAGTGGGGCTTGGTTTTTTGGGTCTGTATTAGTCAATATGCTGTTTATTGTTTCATTTTCTGAAAGACAGAGAACATCAAAGGAGGAGGAGAGGTGCTGTTCAGGATGTTCCTTTCCTTGCCCACTTGTTCCATCCTTCTTAAGAGCTGTGCTCCAGTTTCTGATACGACTTAGGAGAAATTTCAAACTGCTCTTTTAAATGTTTTGTCCTGCCCAAGCCTAGGGGTGAGCTCCAGACCCAGTAAGAGATCATTTTCCAGTGCAGGCAGTCAGCAGAAGGGCACTGGGCTGGCAGATGTAAGGGTGCTGGTGCCAGCATTTAGGGCAGCCACACACAGGAGGCTGTAAGTGTGAGTACTTGAGCTGTTGAAATAAAAATGCCCTTTTTTTCAGACTGAAATCACATAGTTTCTTACTGTTCTGTGAATTTGAAAGCTTTTTTCCCTAGGTTTGACCTAACTGGAGGCTCTGCCCCCAGGCTATTAATTCCCAATCATCCCTTTTGACAGAATGGCACCTGTAGTTTGGTAAAACCACAGGACTAAGTGTTCTGAGATATTAAAATATAATACAATATGTAGCAGAAAAGAAGTGTCAGACTGGGTTTTATCTGGTTATCTAGTAAATGGAAAACCTACCTCATAATTTAGGAACACGTACATCCTGTTTCTTTTACTTGTGGTGATTGCATAACTGTGCCAGTGTTAAGGCCTGAAAAAGAAGAGAGAAAAGCATCTTACAAATCCTGGGAGACCCACGTAGCAAAACCATCACTTTCTGCTTAGTGGAGAGGATCTGCAATTCTCCAGCCTAGACATTGCTGTAAGAAATTAATGTAGTCTACAAAATTACTGCAAAGTGTTCCATAGGACTTCAAAATTAATGGACTATAAAAAAAGATATAAACCAATTCTGCTGGTATTAAAACTGAGGTAAGATGAGGTAATACTGATGGAAAGGCATTGAGTCTAAGACTGATCTTGATTTACAGCCAGATATGAAAGAAATGCTCTTGTACTACAGCTTAAAACCAAGAGGTGAAGAGCTTGTTCAGTCTTCAGCTGTCTGGTTAATAACACTTGTCATTAAATGGAACGTGGAAGTTACAGCCAAACAATATGTGTGACGTGATTGCTGTAGGTCTGCAGATGACTAATTACAAGGCATCTGTACAGAGATCTCCTGCTAGCAGCACAGCACAGGAGCAGGCAGTAGTCCTGTTCTTCCAGATCCATTTGTCAACAGCAATTTTTTTCCTGGAAAAATTTCCATTTTAACAGTGCCATTAATACCGAAAGCAGATGAATTGCTAAGGAAAGGCAAGATGTGAGGGCTCTGAACATTTGTTTTGATAGGGCAGATCTCTGTTGGTGCCTACCGAGAGAGTCTGGTAATTCCATCTGACCTGAAAAGCATCAAAGCTACTGATTTTTTTTATTTTTTTTTAATATTTCTTTATAGTGAATGCTACTTGGCTTCTTGCATGCATCTTGCTTGTGTAAGATGACAAAATAGGTATATTCTTAGAACTCATTGTACATTGATACCTTTATTCAGACGTTAGTGATATTTCCTGGGATTTTGCACAGGAGTAATTAGAAAAATCTTGTTGACAGACTTGCTGTTCTGTAGGCTGTAAGTTGTTCCATTTGGAAGCAAGACATAGATCACACATATTTCTTTCATTATAAGTGTAATTGTATTCACACAAATCGGTGAATGGGAAAATCATATTCTAATGATTTGTTGTTAAAATTTAGAAGAAAAGAAACCTTAGTAGTCCAGGTTGAATTTCCTGTTAGCTTCTGTGGCTTAAGCTTGTTGTAAGATCACATTATTCTGGTTTGTCTAGTCATGATGTTTAGGGTTTCTGTGCTTACCAGCTAAAGGGCACATTTTCAGTGTTTGCCACCAGGATTGCTTCCCTTGCTGCATGGGGTCTTAGGGGAGAAGGCCATGCGAGAGTGCCAGGTCTGCAGTCACCTTTCAGAAGTTCACATGTATTCAAGTCAAAGAAGAGACTGTAGTACTGCAGCATTGTCACAGGGAACAGGGATTGATCACAGCTCTGGAGCCACCGTGCAAGGAAACAGAACCTTCAGCTGTAGTCTCTGACAATGCACACTCCCAGGGTGTGTGTGAGCACAGCTCCTGTTTCCTGCAGCTTTGCACTCACAACACAAGCATCAGATTTATTAAGGGAAAGCACACACCTTGTTCTTTTCTTTCTCTTTCAACACAGATTGAGGTCCCTGATTTACTGAGGGAATAACTGGGGAAGATCTCAATGAGTGGCGCAAGTAAAGGATCAGCGCCCATTCGCATGAAGTCAACTGATGCTTGTGTGCTGTTGGGAGATCAAACTCTCCAAATATAACAGGAGTGGTTAGGAGGTGATTTACATGTGTACACCTAAGTTGCAACTTCTAGTATCTGTTGTTACTATATTTGTTTTAAAGATAGGAATTGGGAGAAGCTGTAGTGTCAGGTAAAAACAATCCACATAATGCATTCAAGGTAGCTAATAACCAATGTCCTTTAATGGTTAAAGTGACTGCTTACATTCCTGGTTACTCTTCCTACATCCTCCCTTCCAGTTACCTATGAGATTGGATAGAAGGAAATCTACCCTGTGAAGTTTCTCTACTCATAATCCTTTCTCTACCACTATATCTCATTACAAATGGATTTGCCACCTTTGCAGCCTACAAATACCCAACAGACCCTGAACAGGACTCTACTCTGGTACTCCTTACCTGAAGAAGTGGGGAATTGCAATTTTTAAGCACACTGGTGCATGCCTCTGGTAGATTGGAACTGCATTATGATCTCTTTCCTGACACTAAAATGACAACTTAATATCCATCCATGCTCAAATTGCTTGAAATCAGAAGGGTCACACAGCCCAAAGTAGTATGAAGAATGTGATTTTAGCTTATGTTTAATCTTAGTGTGGAGAAAGTGAGTGGTAGTTTTAATTACTTGAGCCTCCTTGAGTTCTCCTTGCAGCCTGAGATAGGACTTTGATAAAATGTAGTTTATGTTTCACATATTCAGGTATTGCTTTGGCTGCTTACTGGTCAGCAGGAGGTATTTTTTTCTTGGATTTAAGAATATAATGTGAGTGTCTGTTACCAAACTGCAGCCAGCATGCACAAAGTGAAACCAACAGATGTGCTAAATGCACTTACTGCTGTGCCAGGTCTTGCTGTACTGGAGTGGGATTGTTGCCCAGAAGAATTTGGGGTTTGCTGTTCATGTGCAAGCCAGTACTACCCAACACAAAGGGTCTGCAAGTAACTATTTAAAAGGTAATGTTATATATCAAATCCATTTTCCACTGTTTAAACACACAGGCATATTCTCATTTCTTTTTCACCAACCATCCATATATATTAGCAGAACAGTAAAATCTATCTTGAGTGTGGATAAATGAGCAAAAGTGAGCACAAAACTTTCCAAACTGTGAATTTAAGGCATGGGAGAAAAAAATTGTGAAGTTTTCTTGTTTTATATGGACAATTGCCAGTTCTGTTTTCTCATTGCATGACTGTTTTGTCAGAACAGATAGAAACATTTTGGACTGATGGGCAGATAGGTCTCGCTGAAGCTTGTTGAAGCTACAGAGGCCAAAGTCTTCATTGCTGAATGCTGCAAATAGTTTGCTTCTGGCAAATGCATACTTCCAGTTTTGGCAGTGTCTAGTATTTGAAAGAGACAGAGACTGATAGATTCTCTAGTCAGTTCAGTTAAGCAAACCTTAGACTCAGGTTTTATACATTACAGAGGGAACAGTTTGCAATATGCCTTGAGAAAATACTGGGAGGAAAAAATACTTCGGTTTATCTCAAGCTTCTGCCTTGCTCAGTCCTTCCACCAAAAATTAAATGTGCTCCATCTGTCAAAGTGATTCAGATATGCCAGATCTTAGCAGCCTGTTAGTGGCCTGGATTCTCTAGGTGTCTTGCTCTGGAAGGCTTTGTGCAAAGCAAGTCCCAGGATCTGTGGTGAGACTGATGTGTTCCCCACCTGGCCCATCTCCTTTTACAGTAATTGCCTCAATTAAATAAACAGAAAAGCCAACACCTGGGATTTCCCAAGGTTACAAGGTCTTGAGACTCTTAGTGAAAGAAGGTTTTCTGACTTCCATTGTGGATATCCCAGTCATGGATCCATAAACTTCAGTTTATTAAATCAGGAGAGCCTGTGGCCATGCTGCTGGACACAGGGGAAGCTGCCAAGGGAGGATGTGGATGGCAGTATTGCATTGGTCTGTGCTCACTTGAAGAGGCTGTGTAGGTGTGGGAATCACTGCTGTGGGTTGGATCTGTCCATGGCAGTGAGTGGAGTGGGATGGTGCAGATCAATAATTGCACCCTGCAGTTCTTTTAAATCAAGGCTTGACTCTCTGACAGGCTGCAGGCACAGGAAGAAGCACTGAAATACCTTGCTTAATGTTTTTTCTCTCTTTTCTTCATTATGTTGACCTAAATAGGAATCTCTGGTTAGAGGTGGCTTGTTTCTGGTGGAAGGGTCAAATTGTGAGGCTGGAGAAACAAGGCTGTCCAGTACAGGATGCAGCTGCTCCTTGCCAGGTTCCCACTTGCAGGTGAAGGAAGACATGAGTTCCAGATGAAGAGTTAACAGGGGCTGGCAGGAGTGCCATGGGGCAGCCTGGCTCACAGGGAGAGCTGGAGTGGCTCACAGAGAGACCTGAGGACAGCTGATGTGTTACAGAAGAGGAAAGGCTGAATGCTGGTAAAGCAGGGAGCCAGTCCAGAGGTGTGGTTGGTTATTAAAATCCAATGGAACCATCACAGTATGTATGAGTTAACAATATAATCACTCTGCTTCAATTTTTGCCACTTCCTTCCTTCCTTTCTGCCTTCATTAAGTTCCTCAAGGGCAGCAACATCTCCTAAGTTTGAAAGGTGCCTGATGTGCAGATCACCCTCACAGCAGCCCCAGAGAGCCCAGCTCAAGGAGGGCACAGCCAGGGACTGGCTTCTCCTGCTGAGGCTATCTTCTCCTCCTTGCACAAAAGAAGCCTGTGGAGCACTCTGCCCACATGGAGGGAATCAGTTTGGTGCAGGGAGGGAGTGTGTGACAAATTAGCTGTTTGTAACCACAGCTGTGCAGCTTCTGTGGACAGAGCAGTGTAAACAGTTATTAGATATTCTGGTTGTGCTGCCATGTCAAGCCAGCAGTGCTGCTCCGGCGTGACTTGGGTCTTTCCCAGAAAGACAGCCTGCTGGTTTGGAAATCACTGCTAAAAGCAAACCTGAGATAATGCAGAACTCCTAATCAGATATTCCCTGGATCAGAGAGCCGCCTTTGTTACCCAGGTATTCCCAAACAGAAGTTAGCCTGCGCATGTCAGTGCATTTTAATGCATTTTGACAATGTTGCAAGAGCCCCTTTGTTGCTTGTCTGCTTCATCCTTGCTGGCACATCTGAATGAAGCTTTCCCAAATTGAGCCATAGGCAGCCTTCAGCCAGCTTAGGAGAGTGAGAGTGTGTGTGTGTGTGTGTGTGTGTGTGTGTGTGTGTGTGTGTGTGTGTGTGTGTGTGTGATGCATTTCTAAAATATTTCCATTCACTTCTCAGGTATTCAATTTGAAACAGAGCTGTCCAAGATACTAATCAGCAAAGGGGAAGAACATGCTTTGGTGTTCTCTTTTCTCTTTTTGTCAAATTGTGTAAAAAAAGAATAGAAGAAAAAGCTGGAATAAATTGGGTCCTTCCTGGGGAATCTGGAACCAGATGAAGGAAATGGATAATAAAAATGTTTTTTGTGAGGAAGAGTCTAGAAAAGCATAGGTAAGCTTCAAAGAGATAGTCTTGCAATGTCTGGGAGTACTGAATGAATGTTCTGTAAAAAACAGCTTCTTGAATTAGTGAGGTCAGGGCCTCCTGGTTCTAAAAGTTGTAGTGCCTTGTTGATGCTCTCCTGCCACCACTGTGGTTGGCGTGTCTGAGCCAGCCAGGGTCCCAGTAACACAAATTTGTGTAACTGTCCCCTGCACTGGTCAGGACTTCTCCAGCAGCATGTGCATGGAGAGCAGTCAGTGGGAGCTGGGGCTCCTCATAGGCAGCACCAGCCCAGAGCATGCTGTGTGAGAGTAACAACCACTGAGGAGTCAGTGGGGAACACTGCAAACAAGCTCTCAGCCAGAGCAAGGAGGGATTTCTGTTTGTAAGGGAAACTTCATTCTTCAGTGCTGGTAACCATTTCTTACACTGGTGATGTGCTTGAAGCAGGATGAAGGTACCCAAGTGCCCCTTTTAACCAAAATTACTCTAGAATTTGTTTAGTTGCTTTAAGGAGCGTATCTTTCTCTCTCAAGTTTGGGGCTGTAGTCAAATCTATCTTAAGCAAAAGCATGTTACTAAATTCTGTGGAGTAATACCTGCCTGCACTGGGAGAAATTCGTCTCCTGGATTTTTTGGTACTTGTGCAAATACTGGCATGGGAAACAGCAATGTTGCTTTTCAAGAGAACATGACACCCAGCTAATTTCACTGCCTCTCTTACAGCAAATCTTCTCAGGAGGGCTAAGCAACAGCATCCTATTTAAAAATCCTGTCCCAGTTTTGGAATACCTGTGCCATCGGAAAGCTATGGCCTTATTTTATCTGTTTATATCTAGTAACAGTCTAGGGGAAATGAAGTTTCATTTTCCCATCACATTTATTCCCCAGTGCAACAGTTAAAAAACTATTTTTCAGAGTGTTTAGAAACCCCACATTTTTCCCTGATAACTCAGAGGATTGGAATGTCCTATGACAAAGGAAAAACTGGCAAGGACATGCATGCCAGCATGTCAGCTGGCCCAGGGTGGGAGATCCCCCACCACTTCCTGCCTGAAGGTTCCCAGGGTGCAACTTGGGGCCACATTCTCTTTTGGATAAGTGAAGCCCCTGTAAATGCTCTCTATACTTGTCTGAGTTTTAAATACATGTAGTTATGCTCTACCAACATGTTTCAGCCTACACAGAGCAACATCTGTTGAAACATGCAATTCTGGCTTAGTTTTAGCAGAGAAAATGAAGGAAAACAATTTCATCCATCACTAGATTAACATTTGGGAGAAGATTTAGGCCCATTTAGGCCCATTTTAGGTTCCATTTCCTAAAGCTAAGACAATTTTGGCCTCATCAGCAAATGTCTGGTGGTGCAGCAGTGTCTGGCTGTGACACTGGGACAGTCTCTCACAGAGCAGCAATCCTGGCCCAGCACAGACACTGCTGCCCAAAGAGGCTCTCAGGTAACCAGACAAGGTGCACTGGAAGCAGCTCTCCTCAGTTCTCTCCACCTGTGGTTTTTGAGCACAGTCCATGTTAAAGCAATGTGACTGAAGATCACCAGAGACAAGCACTAGTAAATCTGTAAGGGACAGGCCTTGAGGAGTAAAGGGAAAATACCCAAAGGTCTCCTTGTCACAATGCCAAAGCTGCTGTGTCTGGTGACTGGAGAGTAGATGAACACCTCCTAAAAGCTGTTCAGCAGCACATTGTAGTCTGCAGAGCTACTGTGATGGTCATGGATAACCAGCTTTTATCATCTCACTGTCTTTCAAATGTCTCTATAAACTGGATACCAGCATGACAATATCTGATACTAATCCCAGACTGCATCTACACCCTGAGCAACTGTAGGCACAAATCTGCCATTGTCCTTCTGCCCACCAATTTAGAAATAAGTGATGAGAGGTGTGAGAGCAGCTGAGTGAGCCACCAGGAAGCCCTGCCACATTCCCAGGTCAGAGCCATACATGTTTGTGGGCAATTTCCTGAAGGTAGGCTGAATTTAGGGGTGGACATCAGCTGTTTGCACAGTGCAGAAGGAGCTGTACATGGTGTGCCCACCCTGTGCCCTACAGCCTTCACACACTCTGTGATGACAGTGCTGTGACACTGTTGTCTGAGACCACCAGTTGTGCAGTGACTGAGGCATAACTGTGATGTGTTTAAAAATGAGTGTAAAATTTGGAAGTTGATCATCTGCAGCATAGCCCTAGAGTGGATCTGGTTATGCTGGGCTTGGTGGGAGGAACTTTCCTGGTGATATGAGCTTTCATGAGATGGGATTTTTCTTTTAATAGCACTACATGATGAAGCACATGCACTTGTAGCCCAGAGCTGGGAGAGGCTTTACTGGGAGCTGGCTTAGAGGAATCAGTGTTCTTTCATTTTCCCATTGCTGATCAGATACTTTTCTACATACTGTTTCCCTCTATTGATAAACAAGGTCATAATGCTTATTTCCCTTAACTTGAAGCAGTAATGTTAAGGTCTGATTAATCTTGTGACATACAGATCATGCTTGTTAAAACTGAAAGCCATAGATGATTCTACGTGGATGAGATTGCCATATCCTGAAATAGTATGAGAAGCATTGTTTTCAGTTTCAGTTTCTTTATATGTAGAAGGCAGGTTTATTTTCCCTAAGATTTGTGAATTTAATACTCCATTTCTTGTAGATCAAGATATTTATATAATTGTATTTTGAAAACATGTCCATTTTTATGAATGAGTGGCAACCCTTCAAAAAGAATGAAGCTCACAATGCCTTAGAATAAACAAAAATTAAGAAGTTTAGCTGTTCTTTACTCTATCTGTAATTTTAAACATCTGTGATTAGGAAGTTTGAAAGTCTGTTTAGATAGATAGCTGAAAATTTGTTTTCTTTTGGTTTGTTTAGAAAGTATGCTAGTTACTTCAGATGTTTGGCCTATAAAGAATGTAAAACAATTTAATTGTCTCAGGTCTGAATTTAATCTGAGTCACTAGCAGAAGGTCACTAAATTGAGTGCAGGGTTTCATTCAGATTTGCCATTTAGACCTAAAAAAATGTTACCATAAAACGTTGGCATGTTTGTTATGCAGGGAGTATAATGTCTTAATTAAAATGCAACCAGAAACTATTTTAAAAACTTCTATTATAGTTCACATGACAGACAGTATTTTGTAGCTTTAACATCTGTTTTAAAGCCAACTCATGAGATTTAGCCTTTGTCTGACTATAACTCTTCATTTCGGTGAAGTAGCACATATTTAAATCCTGAGTGAATTTCTCACATGATTGGCTTTTTAATTGTATGATTTAATTTTCTTTATCTCCAACCCAATGTTGTATTGTGGAGCTTCAGCACATGTCAGAATCTGGTCAATAATGGATCCTTTCATCTTCCTTTTATATTTTCACAGTTACAGGGATCCATTAAAAGAAAACTGGAAGATGATAGCTCTCCTGTCTCCAGTGGCGTGCCTGATGTCACTTTCCCAAATGACAGTAAAAGAGTTTGTCTTGACAGTGTAAACCTTGCCATGAGCCAAGGTGCCAATCCCAGCATGGCATGTCCAGAAATGCAAAGTTCTCCATTCTCCACTGGTCACAGTGCTTCTTCCCTGGGAGTGCTCCTCGAAAACAATCACATGAATGGTGGTGGCACTGGCTCCCCGTTCTTAGTGCCATCCAACACAGAAATAAATCAGAAGGGATCAATAGAAGGGCAAACCAACAGCATTGTCCATTACGATGAGAAAGGAAACAGCTTACAGTCTGTGGATCAAGAGCTGCAAGATCTATTGGAAGAGCTGACCAAAATGCCTGATCCTTCTCCCAATGACCTGGATCTGGAGAAGATTTTGTGCAGCAAGGCTGAAGATCCACTTGGTCTGAGTCATTCCCAACCAAACATAAGTACCACTCCAAAGTCCTCCCCACAGACTTCCCACTTGGAGAACCATGTTGCTAACAAAGATTTTTCTCCAGGCTGCAATCCAGCCAGTGGAGGATCCCCTCAGATGAGACCATCATCTGCTGGAGCTAACTTCCAGGTTCCTCCCTCAAACAAACCTGCTGCATCACCCATCTCTACAGCAGCTCAGAACAAAAACCAGCCACCACCGATGCTCCCAGTACCCTTGCCCAACATGCCTGGCTCCAACTGGCATGCTCAGCAGCTAAAGCAGCTGGCAGCCAGCAAGCAGGTGTCTGGTACCAAGCAACAAGTGCAGGCTCCCAGCTGGCCTACTATGTCTCCTCCTGGTCTCTCTCCACCTTACAGGGCAGGATCATCCCCACACCATCAACCTTTCAGTCCTCAAAACGTTATGGTGTCTGGTATGCCTGCTAATAATTTACCAGGAAACAACATTCAGAGTCCTCAAAACACTCTGCTTTCAAGCATGAGTTCCAGCAGCACCCCATCCAATGGCCCCTCTCCCCCTTATGGCTCTGAGAAGCTCTCCAGTCCTGCTCTGAGCCAGCAGCCCTTCAGCCCTCAGAGCTCCATGCTGCCTGCTCTGACAGCAGCCAGCTTGCCAGCCAGCAGCATTAAAAGTCCACAGAACAACTTGGTTGCCAGCATGCCCTCCACAAATACTGGACCTTCTCCAACATACAGGCCAGAAAAGCTCTCAAGCCCTGCTCTGCATCAGCAACCCTTCAGTCCTCAAGGTACATTAATCTCTAACATCACTCCCACCAGCAACCCCACGAGTATGCAGAATTCGCTTTTTAAATCAATGAGTACAAACCAGACCAAAAATATGAACATAATTATGCAACAGCCATCCAGTAACTTACAGCCAGGTTTGGTGAATGAGAGCCCTGTTAGCCAAGAGCAGTTTTCTTTCAACAACACCAAACCACTGTCTCACTTTGCCTCAGAGCCAGCTACTCAAAAAATGTCTCCTCTGACAGCAGGACAAGGACAGCAGTCCCTCATTCACTATCTCCAGCAGCAGCAGCAGCAGCAGCAGCAGCAGCAGCAGCAGCAGCAGCAGCAGCAGCAGCAGTCTCCAGCCACACAGCAGTCCCAGCAGAACAACAACAGCCAGTTTCTCCAGCAGCAGTTCCGACAGCTAATGCAGCCACATCGGATGCAGAGACAGATGCAGGCTGCCACACTGCCATCTCAAAGCAGACAGGTGAGAACCTCTCTTCTATCTTACATGGCTTACGTGAAAATACCAAATCATTTATTTTCTTATTTTTGCTTTTCCATTTGTGTTTCAAATGAAATGTCACTAAATTTCTGAGGTGTGCACAGTGCATACATGGACAAGGCAATAACAATCTCTGGTGTCATCAGAGCAAATTATTTATTTCTTCAGCTAAGAATGTACCATCATTCCACCATGTGTTTCCTGTTTTAGCTTGGTGGAGAACTTTGTGCTATTTTAAAATATTTTTTTTACATGTATCGGTGATAGTCTCTTATATCATAAACTTATCTCTATATTATAAGCTCCAGAGATATTTTCATTGCATGTTTCATGTTATCTTTTCAGAGGGAATATCTTGTTTTTATCTTAGTGTCCTTCAAAAAATTCATCTCTGTGTTCATGCTTCTGAGGCTAGAAAAGATCAGGTGGGGTGAGAAGTAAAGTTGAAATTTGTCCTTCATGGACAGCAGTCAAACAGTACAGCTCCTGAATAGCAAAGAGGCAGACTTGAAATACCTGTTACTAGCATTTGCCAGAAGCCATTTCTTGTTTTGGATGAGGGCCATTCCCCACCCATGGTGATCTGTGATACCAATCCAGCTGGTAAATGCAAAAATGCAGCTAGCAAAAGAGAGGTACAGCCCTGGTTTCTATCCAGCAACCTTCTCAGTGAGACTCAGTGAGAATCTGCTACTACCCCAGATCAGAGAGAGGTGCTGTGGGCAGGGTCCTGGGAGCAGGGGAGGGCTCGGGAACTGGGTCTGAGAGCAGCCTGGCTGTGAGGAATAAACGTCTTTTTGTTTGGAAGAATAGTTGGAAACACTGAATCTCACCACCAGACCAGGGGCTTTGTTAGGCTGAACCAACACTTTGTGAGATTCCTCCAAGCTGCTTAGCTGTGCACACAACCAGCAACTTGGGAAGGACTGAGAGAGACGCTTCTCTCCCAGCAAAGCAGAGACTGATCACTGAAATTCTGCTGGGATCTGCTTGAGAGCTGAAGTGTGAAATGCACCCTAGAGCCACGTCTTCTTTGCTCTTCTTCTTTGCAAAGTGACTGGTTCTTTAAAAGGGGGATTTCATCAATCTCAGTGTTAACACTGGTGTAACTAAATATCATCATGTCCTGTGGTACCAATGAGAAATAGGGGAATAGTTACTAAATATCAGCTTCTGAGTGGTAAGCCAGTGGGTCGCATTGCCCTTGTGCCTTCTTAGGATCTTTTGCACTTTTGCAAGTTGTGCCCACTCCATTCCCCCTTAGCTCATGCAGCAGGCAGCAGGGAAGGACTGGTGGCTCCTGGAATTTGCTTATGCAGGTGAACAGCAGTGGGGCACACCTAGTGCTCTTTAAAAGGTTACCACTGAAAGGCCCTTTATTCAACAAAGACCTTGAGCAGTTTGTTGCTTCAAGCACATGAAGACCCTGCTTGTGTCTGGTGGGACCCAGATTAAACAGAGAGTAGATCCAGGCCTGTGGGTAGGGATGACTGGAAGGAACAAAGTGCAGCACTTCCATGAGTTACTGCCCACTAGATGTTGTACTCTGCAGGCAGGTGTGGGTGAAGAATACATTCATGATGTTTTCCAGCATCTTGCATGAGGACTAATAAGTTGTTAACCACAGTGACATGATCACTTTTGATCATACGTTCATAACCTTTGAGGTTATTTTTTTTTGGCTTCACCACTGAGTCTGTGAAGTTGGAACATCCTTATTGGACTCCTGAGGTTTCTGTGCCCCAGTTTTCCTTGCTTTGCATTTTAGTCTTATACCTCTGAACCCCTTACATCACTGATTAGACACACACACAATAAATAAATAGATAAATAAATAAATAAATAAATAAATGAAAAATAGAATCCTGAAGTGAGTGTCTAATTGGCCAAAATATTTCTTCTTCAAGCAACTTTCCTGGTGCTCTGCCTGTGCTGCATTTTCAGCTGATTTTCACTGTCAGAGAGAGAGTTATTATAATCTTGCTGCTATCAGTAAAGATCAAGGACAGTTAAGACAATGATTACAGGTGATGAACATTTTACATTTTCAGACTAGTTAGGTAAGCTTATGGTGCCTCCCTCATTTTACAGGGAAGACTTAGTACAATAATTATACACCAGCTGACAATGCTTCAGTTTTACAGTTTGTTGAGCTGCTGAAGAAAGATGGTGGATGTTCAGGAGTGGAGTGTTTTGTAAGGTTTTGATAACTTTACTGCAAATCTCATAGAAAAAAATGAATCCTGAGTGTTGAATTAAAAGAAAGATTACATAGGAAAATTATTCTGTGTAGGATTCCTTAAGTCTGAGATACTTATTATGTTTCTTGGAATCTAGCATGGAGATCTGTTATTTGTCTGCAATAGATTTCTTATTTACATTGAGAGATTGGTACTGAATGTTGGACCCCACCTGCTCTGTACCAGTTTTACTGCATTAGAGTGAAGTAGCCCCAGTGACTGGTTTTGATTTCCAGCAGTGTATCCAGAGCTCAATTTGAGCTTTGAAGAATTTCAATGCCAATTCCCTCCTAAGGCAGGTGATGAATAGGACTTTTCAAGCATAGAGCATTTGTTTCATTAAAAGGCACAATGTTAAAGATTCAGAAGACAGGAAGACAACTTCTGCATTTCAAAAATTAGTAAATTTCTGGCAGAAAATTTCCCTTTTTTAGCTTCATTCATAGAAATTTGCTCAGAGTAACAGCATTCCCTGAAATTTTGTTTAGTGCTTAAAGGTCATCTCCTTCCTCTATGAGTGTGATTGAAAATGTGACTAAAATTTATAAAAAGAAGGCATAGTTATCTCTTCTTTGGAGCAAGAGGTGTGGCTTTGTACAGAAGAAGAATGTGGATGGTGGCCAGTTGGAGGGAGAACAATAAACAATGAAATTTGATCCTTGTAGCCGGCACAGCAACATGGAGAACAGAGCAGAAGCCCTAGACCTAGAACTAGCTGGGTTTTGCTGTTGTTTCACTGTTTCATTAAAGCAAACACTCCACATTCCAAAAGTGTTACTGCTAGTGCGTCACAGCTCTACCATTTTTGTAGTTAGTGATGTGTCTTTTAAGTGTGATCAGTCTGTGTCCCAGATCCTGTCTTGCCTGGACAACTGCTGAATCTGATAGGGCTCATCTCCCCCCTCTGAAGCACTGTCTTTATTGTTGAGCACGGATGGTTTAATTGAGGTGCTGACAGTTTGCATTGTGTGCTAGTGCAAAGCCTGGTGGGGCTAACGCTGCTCTCTGGCAATGGGCAGGTTTTTATTTAATTCTGGTATGGCTGATGCCTGTGAGTGAAATTATACTCAAAGGTCTGGACTCGTAAATCCTGAGTATAAAGATGGTAGTTAATGCCAGAGTCAAAGATAGTCTCCAGAATTATCACACACTGTTTTCAGGGGTAAAGCTTCACCACTTTGCCTTTATGGGCTGTTTCTGGGCACACAAAAAGCTGCATTTGCCCAGGCAGGTTGACTAGCTGGGCATCTCCCTGATTTTCATGTCTAAGTAGTTTGTACTTGCAGATTTGCCATTCTGGAATGTCAGATACACTGGGCCAAATTCTGCCTTGAGCAATGCTGATACAACATCCCACTTCCAGAGGAGCTCTTCTGTCAGTTCCTCCAGTGTAAGAGCAGACACAGGGTTCTGTGGGGGAAGGAGGGATCCCATCCTCCCCTAAGGCAGGAAAACCAGCCAGTGATATTCACAGTTTAAGTCAGGCTGGAGTATAATAAACCCTTTGGGTGACTATTTCTTTTTGAAGCCCAAGCTGATATGAGTTAAAACTTGGGAGTCTCAGGGAGGAGGGCAGGATTGCCCACTCTGTGTGTGAAATGCTGAGAACTAGAACACTGCTGAAAAGGTTGTTTTGTTGGGGGGGATGTAGGTGATAAGCAGCCATTGTCTGGGAGGGACATGCTGTGTCTCTGAGCTCTCTAGGAACCAAATGTGCTATTCTTAGAGCTCACTGCATTCCTGCTAACATCCAGAGAGTTGTACACTGGATTGTCAGTGAAAGGTATATTAGTTTCATCTCCATTGCCAGAAATACTGAGAGAGAAAAAATTACAAGAGAAGAGAGAGAGAGAAAACTAATATTTACAATAAAAGTGGCTGTAATTTTACTACATATGGACTGCATATGAGATAGCGAAGAACATGCTGGAGACTAAAATACCCTTTGAAAAGCAACATATTTCTTTGACTGTGGGAAAAGCAATACAATAACAACACATTATCTGAGTTGGAAGAATAAACTATAGGTTGCAGAGAAACACCAAAACTTCTGAGCTAGATTAAATATACTTTTTTTAAAAGTTAAAAAAATATTCTTTCAGAGCATAAGTTTTCTAAATATAGAAACAAAACTGAAGAAGAAATGTAATAAACAGCACACTGACCCAGATATTGCATGTCAAAGGTTAAATAACTATAATGGAATACAAAATACACCTTTTATTAATATGAAGGAATTGTAATACCATGGCCTGATTTCTAGGTGCCATATATTATGGGAAGTTATTTCTGCCTGTGAAAAGTCAGTGCACTGTGACTGTTAGGTAAGACTGTTCTGACTCAGCAGTACTTTATAAGCTCTGATGCAGGTTCATGAAGAGTTTGGAAAAGCAGACAACACAACCTTCATCATCTGAGTACATATAGTTCTCCTGCAAGTACAGGGGAAAATAATGTTCTATTTGGGATTTCCAAGATGTCACAAGGCATCTTCCTAATCCATAAAACAATTAGAGCATCATGCATTATTAATAAAACCAAAAGTACTGGCCAGATTTTATCTGCAGTTTCAATCCCCTAACGTTTTTCTTCAGGTGTCAAACATTTTTAAAGCCACTTTGAATGAAGTTCTGCTCCTCTCCTCTCCTCTCCTCTCCTCCCCTCTCCTCTCCTCTCCTCTCCTCTCCTCTCCTCTCCTCTCCTCTCCTCTCCTCTCCTCTCCTCTCCTCTCCTCTCCTCTCCTCTCCTCTCCTCTCCTCTCCTCTCCTCTCCTCCTCCTCTCCTCTCCTCTCCTCTCCTCTCCTCTCCTCTCCTCTCCTCTCCTCTCCTCTCCTCTCCTCTCCTCTCCTCTCCTCTCCTCTCCTCCTCTCCTCTCCTCTCCTCTCCTCTCCTCTCCTCTCCTCTCCTCTCCTCTCCTCTCCTCTCCTCTCCTCTCCTCTCCTCTCCTCTCCTCTCCTCTCCTCCCCTCTCTCTCCCCTCTTCTCTCTCTCCCCTCTTCTCTCTCTTTCCCTTTTCTTATTTCTGGGGAAGCAGGTTTTAAAAATACTACCTTTTTTTTTTTTTTTTACCAATGCTGTGAGGAGGAAGCCAGATTTGATTTCAAAGGACAATGGTAGCACAATACCAAAGCAACCCTTTGAGGGTTGGAGAGCTTTTGAAGGCAAAGCAACAAGCTCTTTCACTAATTAAGTGCCTTTGAATAGGGGAATAAAGGAAGCTGGTGATGAATCTGGATTACAGAGAGAAATAAGGCTGAGACTGGAGTTTGACATCTCCACAGATGTAAAAACATCTCTTGAATGGTCATTTCTGAATTTATATTTACCTGAGCATATGCAAGTGAATTGATATTTTTTCAAACTTGGGGATTCTCTGTTCTGTTCTCAAGAGAGTCTGAGAGGAGCATCTTCTTTCTTCCCTCCCCTGTGAATAAATAATGTCAGATAATTTTGGAAAGTAAGTAAACTTGTGGAACAAAAAAGGGTATTTGGTCTCAACATATGAACAGTAATACAACATTTTCAGAAGTGCAGTAATCAAGATAAAAAAACCCCTTAATTAACATTTGATCTTCTGACCCTGTTGTTCTTTCGCAGCGGGTTTTTTTTTTTTTTTTCATTGCTTTTATTGTCTTCTTGTGTTTCATTTTGGGTATTTCAAAGCATTCTCCTGTTGTAGTGGAGCCCTTGCAGTCATGTCTTAACCTTCCCACTTCTTTGGCTTGCATTTTAAGATGTTTGCAGGTACTGATCTTTCCAACAGCTCTGCCTAATGCACTCATAATTCCTTCCAGTTTTTCTCTCTGTTGTGCCAAGCACCCTTGGACACCACACAGCACATCATTAGGGGAAGCAGTCTACAGAGGAGAAGCTTGTAAATAGACCAAATCCTTCTAAACACCATGTGAGGATCATCCTCCCCAACTCACCATCACCCACCTTTTGGATCTGAAATTAATGTGGACACTACACCAAAGCTGCAGCACTTTCCTCGATTCAGATGTATCTTTCCCTTGGTTACAACCTGTTTAATAAAGGGAAGGTGTTCTGCCAGCAATTGAGCATTTAGGACACAGACAACTCTATGGGAATCTCACACTGGACAAATTAAAGTCCAATTGGAAAGAAAAAAGAGGCTCAGGAGGACTCATTGTAAACACCAGTGAGGGGTGCTGGAGACCTTCAGGGAAGTCTTTCTTTTGTTGTGTGCAGGACAATGAAGTGATTTCTGCAGGGCTGAGGGAGGGTTGTCCAGGGTGGAGGAGGAGGAAGCAGTGCTCATATGCTATGAACACGTAGAGGGAAATGTGACTTACCCAGAGAAATGTAGGGCAAGGTGCTGCATTTCAGCCTGACGTGCTGCCTGTGATGTTTGCAGGTGCTCAAGGCAGAGGCTGTGCCTCAGGGCTGTGTCCCTGCTCCAGTCCAAGCACGGCCACAGAGCCCGGGGTGAGCACAGGAGGGGGAGCCATGGTGTGGGGGTTCTGTATGACCCCTGAAAACCTCTTGCTTTTGTGATTCTCAGCTCTAAGGAACAGACAACTCCTTCTACTCTGCAGTGCAGGATGGGAGACAACCTAATCTCCCACAGGTATAGGGTAGGTGGTACTGCCATGCTGAAAAATGTCTGATTGACCAGGTCCCCAAACCCCTCTGACCCTTCCAGCCCAGGTGGGCAGTTCCTCTCAGGTTTTCCAGGGAGCTTAGTAGCAGTTCACAAGTGTTCTGGGCTAAACATCAGCTGAGTCAGGCCCCATCTGCAGATTTTCTTGCCTTTTTTTCTCCCACATAACCGAGATTGCTTTCTTTATTATCACTGATTAAAAAAAATATATCCGTATGCAGAAATCTTTAATTAAAAGCAGTTGAGCAAAAGGCTTTGAACATACATATTTTCTCAGTTGTGCTCTTGGATACAATGAAGTTTTAAACATCCTGGAAATCTAGGGAATACTCGACAACCTTCTCACTGCTTGGCTTCAGGATGAATGCCATAACCTACTTCTGTGTATCATTCTTAAAAATAACAACGTGTAGAGTGGTTAGTGATGGGTAAGGTACATGCTCACAAGTGAGCACACCCAAAATTCTTGCATTGCAAAGATGTGTTAATGGCCTAGTGTGCTGAGGAATAGAAATGAGGAGATGGTTTCCATTACCCTTTTGTACACCCAACTAATTCCAACTGTGCTGTAAATCCCCATTAATATCAGGACATCTTCATTCTATTTTTCCCATGTTTTTGGAAGGTAGGGTTGTATGCTGTCTGTATTTTCTGCCTCTTTTCAATAAATGACAGTTTGGGGAGCTTGTGTTGAACTAAAAGCAGTCTGGCTTTTGGAAAATGTGCTCACTTCCCTAAAATCATGCCCTATTCATTGCCTCAAATTTGATGCCTAAATTAATAAATAATTTTAATACTTTCCACAGTGATACTGTAAGAGCACAGTATCTAACCTTGATTTTTGGGGTGTTTTCTATCTGGTATTGTCTTGTCATGGTCTAAAATTATATCAGTACTTCACAAAGCAAAAATATGTACAGAACCAAAGTCCAATTTAACAAATAGAATAGAGGCAAACAAGTGTGTAGGAGAGTCCCTGGGATGCTGTTAATGCCATGCCTGGCTCCAGCTGGTGCTCCAGCAGGGCAGGGTGACAGGAGAAGCCACTTTGCCTTCCTGTTCTGCTCCTCTGTTATTCCTGCCTGGCTGCAGTGAACACTGCATACCAGCTCAAAGTACAAACATGTTTTGATTCATATGCAATACCTAGAAATAACTTTCCTGGTAAAATGAACTCTGTGAGTTTTTGGGGGTTTTTTTTTTCCTTTGGGCATTTTGGAGAAATTTCAGTGTGTGGGTGGGGGAAAACAAAGCTGTGGCTGTAAACAGGAACTGATATTGTCTGTGGGACTGAATGGGGAGAGAAACTGAACTGGCCTCGGTGATTCTCTCCTACATCTGTGAGTGTGGAAACACTGGGACGATTCACAGTTTGCTGATTAATACAGCAGCAAGCAAAATGGGGTGAATTAACAGGCATTACAGAGCTGCACTGGGTGGCAAATACCTCCCCAGAACAAATGATGTTTCATGAAGATTGCTTAGAGAAAGAGGTAATGGGTCTTAAATACGAATTAGAAGCAGTCCCATCAAAGCTGTTAACATTAAGGTTTGAAAGCCAAACACTATTATGAGCTGTTTTCAAAAACTGTACATTTAAGAAGCCTATCAGTCTATCCTGATGGCTGTGTGATATTTCTGTCTCAAGCACTTTGGATATTTCAAGCAGCCAGCACTAATAATTGACAGAAATCCACAATCAGAATGCAGCAGCCCTCCTTAGGGCTTTAAAGGCTAATCACTCTATTACATGTTTTAAAGTTAAATTTTTTATAGCACATATAAGCAAATATCGTCATTATCAGTACATAATTCTGAAAAGCACTACCATTAACAAGAAGTAATCCTGTATTGCAATTTAACCCTTGGCATATAGGAATGTTAAAGAATGAAGGTAATAAATGCATTACTTCAGTATAAATAATATTCTCAGTATAACCAGCAAAATTATTTAACATCTGTCATTGAATTAATGAAAATGCAATTCTTTGGATCAGTGTCAGGCAGATGCAGATATGAATGCAGGTTATGCACAAGCTGTGCTGAGTTATTTTTCCCCACTACAGAACTGATGAGAGACCCACAAGGAGGTTAAGCCCTTTAATATAGCTGCAATAGTGTGATATCCTGGCCTAAGACATTACATTAACAGCTTGATCTTGTAAAGATTCAAACACACGCCTAAATTTACGCAGTGGGAGGTCATTCCAGGACGACTGCAGGATTATTTCTAAGAGCAGAGTGAATCATGTATGTATCTAAGCTTTGTATGCTCAAGAAAGACCAAAGGTCTCTCCAGAGGTGGAGCAGAAGGGTGCAGCAAGGGACTGAGCAGTCACTGGCAATGCTGCAGCAAAAAAAAAAGAGAGGGAGTTGGAAACTTTGATGCAGTTGTTCCTGCCTTAGTTCAAGTTTACATTTGAATTATTTTTTACTTTTCTGGTGATTTTGTTGTTGTTGTTGTTACTGGGTTTTTTTCCCTCTAGGGGTTAGTACCAGCATTTTACAAACTTGTCAAGCTTTAAATAAATTAATCAGTCCAGGAATTATTTGAAGTCCTCTTGTGTTTGTTTTTTAAAGTCATCAATTGCAGAAGGGAAATTTGCCCCTTGTAGGAAGAAAAGCTGCCCCATGCTGTCAGGCACAGCAAGAAAAAAAGCAAATGGGGAAAATTTTTTTAACAAAACACTTTTTCCCTCTCTTTTATGATTAGCAGGCTGCTAATGTTAATGTGTTTTTTCCCTATCCAGCAAGATGAGGACATACTACCCTGTAATATCACTAGTATGTATCCCTGTCATAAACAAATCAATTTCTCTTAGTGCTTAATTACTCAGGGCTTTTGAAAGCTTATCTTTGCATAATTATGTTTAATATTTCCTTTACTCTTTGGCATTAAGAATAAACAGTTACAGCACTGGGTTGAAGGGTAGTTTACAGGGCACTCATACTCAGGCAGTCTGTTTTCTCTCCCTGTTGCTCTGAAGGCTGTGTTTAAGCAATGAATGAACAATCATATGAGCATTATTATTTAGTTTCATACAACTCCCTTTTTCCCCTCCTTTTCTGCTCAGTCAGCACATTTTCTGCAGTGGCATTGTAGTTTTCTACATGAAATTGTGTGATGAGTATGATATACTTTTTTCTCCTTTCCCTCCTCCCCCAAGAGATGCCCTGTAACTTCCTCTATTAGTCCATTAATAGCCGTAGCTCAAAATTCAATCTGATCAAAGGAGCAGAACGAGGTTGAAAAGTGCAGATTCTAGGAATTGACTTGCCTGTTTAGATTCCCTGCTGAGCTCATTTGGAGCTGGAATTCAGCTATTGCTGCTGTATTTCTCAGCCTTGGCTCGGCGCTGGCGCAGCGCTCAGGGCTGTGCCAGGGAGTGCAGAAGGCACAGTGGGCACTGATTCCCCCATCCCAGACCAGCCCTGCCAGAGCAGCATCCATCCCCTGCACCAGCACAATACCCACTAATCTTGGCTTGGTGTGATTAGAAAGTCACTGTTTACATTGCTTTGGTTACTTGACTACAGGAAGAGTGGAGAACCAGTTCACTGAAGGAGTAAATCCTGATGATTCTGTTTTTAGTTTAAGCATCAAGTTTCTACCTCCAGAAGATCTTTTTCTAAGGTTGGGGCGCATGCTACAAGTGGGAAAGCAAGAATTAAAACAAAATATAAATGGGAAATTTGTAAACAACATGAAGTTTCTTGTAAAAGTTTTCTTTATGCTGTAATGAGTCACTTCAGGAATAAAGTTGGTGTTAATGCCTATTTATACATGCAGTTAGAAACTGGTGCTGTTTTCCCTCATTAAGTCTTGTTTTTCTTGTTTGCTTAAGGCAAAAATGCAAACTGCCCATACCTGTGGTGTTTGCTACAGAATAACATCTGTTTTTGCAATTCTTACACATATCAAATTCCTGTTGATGTAACTGGGAGTACAAGCTCTCCAGGAATAGTGTTGGACTCTTGATGTCATTATTTGTGATTCTAGAGTTCCCCAAAGTGTGCTAATATCTCTCAAATGCAGTCACTTTACATGTAAGTTCTTATCTCATTAATGTGAATTATTGTTAAAGTTACTGTGCTTTAGTTTATGGAGAACTAAATAATAATACTCAAATTTCATCCTTTATAAAGCATTTATCAGAATGGCGGGCTAAAATCTTACCTTCACTATGATTTCTTTTTTTTTTCTACTTATGAGAACAGTATTGAGACATATCATAAGATGAAATGCTGTCTAGCTGCATTTAAAATACACATTTTGCATATTTCTGTCTTGATCAAGCTGGGGGAAGGTATATACCTGCTGCCTAGATTACTGTCAAACATAACTGAAAGTAGAGTTGAATTGTGCTCTGTTCTCCTCACAGACCCTATTTGCTCCTCTGATTGGGTACTAAAAGGCTTTTATTGCCCTGCCTCACTAACATTTTCCAAATAAAACTTTTTTTGCCAGTTTCTGAAAAAATAGCAAAACAAGTACCACCTTAGACAGGCTGGAAGGAATCCTGTGCCATGGATTATAAAGCAAAACAATTGGCCAGAAAAAGGAATTAAAGTAATCCCTGATATTAGGAACATGAAAAGGAGACGACCTTCTGTATATGTGAGTTTCTAACCCAGCTGCACCACAGGCTCCTGTCTATGGCTGTTTCTCCACACCTTTACTGGGCAGAAAACAAAAGCCCAGCCGTTCTGCTGGGAAACTGGAACACATGCTTGCAAATGTTACAGACTTTAAATGCATTGTATTTTTAACAGCAGTTCATGATTGGAATGACAGGAAGGAAACGAGCAGAAAACATGCTATTCTATCTCTATATAAAATCTTGCTTGTGAAAGATACAGTTACCACAATAATGATGGGACGCCAATTGATTCATTGTTCTGGGAGACAAGTGCTGAGCTGGAGAGCCAGCGGGGTCATTTTCTTGCTCCAGCTCCACTTCGGTTGTTTGCTGAGGAAGGGCAGGAGAGGGTTATAAAGCTGCTGCCACTTCATTCTGTTCATGTTTTTCCTCAGAAAAGAAGAAACGCCACCAGCCAAGATCTTTTTCCTTTGGAAATTGTGGCTGGGAAGGGCCCTTTTGGCTCGTCAGACAAAGTGGGCAGTCAGACAGCCCCTTTCCTGAATACCAGGCAGGCACCAGACGGCTGAAGGAAGAGAGGCACCAGGCTGAATTAGATTGCCTCCTGCTTTGGACTGTACGGCAGGGAAGCAAGCTTAATTGCTTTGCAGCTGTTCATTTTTTCCCCTTCTCCCCCCCCTGCCTCCTCTCCCTCCTCCCAGCTGGCTCCAGAGGCAGTCCCTGCTCCTGCCCCTGGAAACCTCCCCAATTTAGGGGCAGAGTATCAGAGGTTTGTGGACTCATTTTTATCAGTCCTCTTTCTTCATGCCTTGCAGCAAATCGGAGCAGAAAGGAAAGTATTAAGGAAAAATTGCTGTAACTTAGTGGTTTGTTGTTTTTTCCTGGGTTAGTTGGTGCCCTGGTTTCTGAAAGGTGCTAGGACAGGGGCAGGGCAGCACCAAGCAGGTGGCTCAGGTGGCATCATATCAGCAAAGGCAGCAGGGTGTCATCACCAGCAGGGCCTGGTATCCTGTCTGAGCAGACAAACCTGGAGAGCCTTCAAATGAGCCCCCTGTGATGTGGCACTCCCTGCAGCAGGATTTACAAGACATTTGGGGTTTGCTCTCCAGAGCTGCCACTCCCTTTACAGAGCTCTGCCAGCCTCCTGCCATGTACTGTGACTGTCAGCTGAGGCTGGTTTGGTGATGGTAAAAAAGCCTCAATACTGAAATGGTCTCACTATAACTATTCAGGACAATGCAATGCTCTTTTGAACCTTGAAGAACTCTGCAAGTTCTCCAGTCCTCAAAAACTGCTCAGGCCAGACTTGTAATTCGCATGTATCTATAATCCCAAACTGTCTGAACCTCACGTTTGTTCAGGAAACAAAGTTTGTCTTCTTAACTGCTCTCACTCCCAGATTTAAAAATTTTATTTTGTTTCCATGCTGGAGCAATGAGGCTGTGGGCAGCACTGCTCACCTGCTCTGCAGAGAGGGGCTCTGCTCACCTGCTACTCAGCCAGTCTTCTCAGTTCTGTTCACCTCCAGAGCAATGTCAACCTAACCCAGTTTTTCAGCTGGAACTGAGTGCTGCAGGCAAGCTTTGGAGATGTCTCTTTAATTCCTAAACTTGTAGAATTTTGTGAATATTTTCCCTCCAGTTCTACTGACTCATGCAGCCCAGGGAGTGGAGACAGTGAGAGAACATGAAGACTGTAAACCCAGGCCTAATTTACTTATCTGGTAAAGCCAGTTGTCAGGAAGCCTTTCACCTCTCTGTCCACAAAGATAGTGCCTCCTGTGAGTCTGTTTGGCCTCCCAGGTATAAACATGGCATCAGTAGTACTTGACTGTCCTAGGCCAGTGCAGCTCCTGTGCTGCAATGCCCTGTTTGGGTGACAGCATTCCAATGGGAAATGCTGCTGAGCACACAGCCCAGTGCAGGGTACATAGCTCTCTGTTGTTGGAGGCACAGGCTGTGTGGCACACTAATCTCTGTATTCTGGACCTGTTTACTGCTTATTTTTTATTATATCCTTAACAGCCTAAACCAGACAGAAATGTAAATGGGGATCATTGCTCAGTGCCACTGGGGAGACTGAGGGTATCATTCCTGGAAAGGGAGTGTAGCTACAAGATGCTTCGGTGCTCAGAGATATTCATGTCTGTAAGAAATGGTTTTAGAAATAAGTTACAATAGCATGGCAGTGACTTTTTTTCCACCATAATCTGTTTAACATGCAGCTGTGATAGCTCTGCCAGTTAGATTTGAATTGAAACTGGCTCCACAAGGTACAAAGGCTCTCGAGCCACATTGCTGCGACCGGAAATCCATTGTGGCTCCTGATTAGTGCTGGTGAAATCGGAAACCTTTCTTTGGGCAGATAATGATCTCACAAATGAAAATATAACCTGCTAATCCTGAATTTTAACAGGATGGTTATGCAACCCCAGGCCAAATCCAGGATGTGTCTTACCTGTGCACCCCTTGGTCAGAAAGGCTTTGCTGATAGGGAAGGATGGGTTTGGACCCCTGCAGTACCCTCTCCTTAGAGCTCCCCTGCTTAATGCCAGGCCTGTGGCCAGAGGCAGCAGAGGGGTGATGGGGGTGAGACTGAGTAACGAAATTTGGGTTCACATGTTGGGACCACCCCTCTGAACTTCTTGGCTGAAGTACCTTAAGATTGGGCCTCTGTTTAATGTTCCTCCCCATGACAATCACCACTGCCAAAAGTCAGGTGGTCTGGCTGGGGCTATCTATGTTTTTGCAGTCCCATAATAATCCCTTTAATTATGGGTAACAATAGGTTCGGTTTTTTCCTATGTTAGTAACAAGTTCCGGGGTATAAATAACTCTGCAATTAAAATACCCAACAATTTACCATTTGACACCTATGCAGTCTGCTGGAGTCTCAGCTGTGCAAGGAATTTTTTCTCCTGCCGTGAATATTTTATAATTGGTCTACAAAGAGGACATTGATGCTCCAGTCATTAAGAAATTACAACCAAGGTATATGCTGGCACCAGGGAGCAGAGAACAAATAGCTGGGGCTGTGCTGCAGCTGGAGGGAGCGTTCCTTTCAGACCTGCAGCCCTGGTTTGTTTGACTAGTTCTCTATATTGACCTTTGCTTTTTAAGAAAAACACAAACAAAGAGTATTGCTTTCTTATAGGACCCATTAACTCCTTCAGAGGCTTTGTGGTGCCTGTTGATGAGAGCAGCACACGCGTGGCCAAGTACTGCACCCTGGAGCACCTCTGCTGTTCTGCTTTCGTTGGGTGTTTGCAGAGAGAACCTGCATGGCCCCTCCTTTGTGCTTTTGGAAGAGGCAGTCTGTATGTAAATACATGGAAATAGGCGTAGTCACATTTGCCAAGGAGATAGGTGTGATGGGCAGAAGGAAATTGGCATATACTTTCCGTGGGGAGGCATAGAGTCCCAAGTATCATTTCCGAGACAGCCTGAAATGTGTTTGATGTGGAGCCTGCAAATGGAGTTGCTTAAACATACCACTGTGCCTAAAAATATAAAAATAAAAGCAGTGCTATTTTAAGACTTGAGAATCAGTGATTATAAATAGCCCAACTTGTGTTTTACTTCTGTATGGGTGTGTCAGTCCTTAAACATTAGCACAACTGTCACTTCCCTTTGAAGTGGCTTGTTGCTAATGACTGCAGCTGGAGCCTCCTCTGCATCCCCCGTTCTCCCGATAAGCACAGGGCACTGAGAAGGTGCTCTCCAGGCTGAGTCCATCACACCAGCCCTCAAAGGGCAAGCTTGGGCCTTCAAGCACACACGAATGGGAGGTGGGTGCAAGCTGGCAGGGAGCTGCAGAGCTGGGATTCAGTGGAGGGAAGCAGTGCTGGCCAAGTCCAGCAAAGATGGACTTTTTTTCTGTACCCCAGAAAAAAAGGCAAAACAGTTGTGTGGTTAAGCACTGGTTTGGGCCTTGTGAGCTGTGGGTTTAGTGTTGTCATTTGTCCTCCGTGACTGGTTAGGATACATCTTTCTGCTCCCATCATTTGGACTCTCTTGGGGCCAGTGGAGAAAAAGATGTGTAGAGAGTAATTTCAGCTCACCGTAATGTGTACCTCGAAGATGTGGAGGACAGGTTGCAGTGAGGGAAGCTTGAAGAACAACACCAAGGCTTGGCCCTTGTCTGCTGGAGATGGCTTTATTCCCAGTCTGTGGAGGGAGCAGCAGCTCTGGTGACCCAATACGTAAAAGTAAATTAAGTTGAAAGTCACACAGGTACCTTAAATAGCTGACTTTTCGACTTTCAAAAATTGCTTTTGTTTCTGTCTGTTATTCCAGTGTGGGGGCTGGAAAGAAGCACCTCTGATGGTGTGTTCCACTGCCTCCACACTGCAGGTTAGAGGCGGGGGACAGGCTCTTCCTTGGAGGCTGTTTCCAAGAGGAATTCTGGCTGACTCTTGCACCAAGTAATTATATGTTTATTTGCAATACATGGAGCCAGGAGCTGTCTCTGGGTGATAGGGATCTGGAGACCAGTAAACAAAAAAAGGCAAGGTTGGAACTCAAACTGTGAGAAGAGTTGTTTGGGTCTAAAGAAAACAATTATAAACCAAATAATGGTGATGCTTAAAAAGGTCTGGAGTGGTGTATGCCAGGACAAGGTGCAAATCTATCTGCCAACCCCCTGCACTGGTAGGATGCTATAATCTTAATTATTCTCACA